>NC_135822.1:44562614-45884844 GCF_964213995.1 Mustelus asterias | reverse complement strand
CAAGGTCCGGGATGGCGGTCGGAACCAAGATCCGGGGTTGCAATCGGAACCAAGATCCGGGGTGGCGTTCGGAACCAAGCACCGGTGTGGCGGGCGGAACCAAGGTCCGGGTTGGCGGTCGGAACCAATGTCCGGGGTGGCGCTCGGAACCAACTTCCAGGGTGGCGGTCGGAACCAACTTCCAGGGTGGCGGTCGGAACCACCGTCCGGGGGGGCGGTCAGAACCAAGGTCCGGGATGACAGTCGGAACCAAGGTCCGGTGTGGCGGTCGGAACCAAGATCCGGGGTGGGGCTCGGACCCAAATTCCAGGGTGGCGGTCAGAACCAAGGTCTGGGGGGGGGCAGTCGGAACCAAGGTCCATGGTGGCGGTCGGAACAAAGGTCCGGGTGGGCGGTCGGAACTAAGGTCCGGGGTGGCGTTCGGAACCAAGGTCCGGGGTGGCGGTCGGAACCAAGGTCCGATGTGGCGGTCGGAACCAAGGTCCGGGTGGCGGTCGGAACCAAGGTCCGGGTGGCGGTCAGAACCCAAGGTCGGAGATGGCGGTCGGAACCAAGGTCCGGGGGTGGCGGTCGGAACCAAGTTCCGGGGTGGCGGGCGGAATCACGGTCCGGGGTGGCAGTCGGAACCAAGGTCCGGGGTGCCGGTCGGAACCAAGGTCCGGGCTGGCGGTCGGAACAGGGTCCGGGGAGGCAGTCAGAACCAAGGTCCAGGGTGGCGGTCGGAACCAAGGTACGGGGTGGCGGTCAGAACCCGAGGTCCGGGGTGCCGGTCGGAACCAATGTCCGGGGTGGCATTCGGAAAAAAGGTCCGGGGTGGCGGTCGTAACCAAGATCCGGTGTGTGGGTCAGACCCAAATTCCGGGGAGGCAGTCAGAACCAAGGTCTGGGGGGGCAGTCGGAACCAATGTCCATGGTTGCGGTCGGAACAAAGGGCCGGGTGGGCGGTCGGAACTATGGTCCGGGGTGGCGTTTCGGAACCAAGGTCTGGGGTGGCGGTCGGTACCGCTTTCCGAGGTGGCGGTCGGACCCAAGGTCCGGGGTGGCAGTCGGAACCAAGGTCCGGGGTGGCGGTCGGAACTGGTCCGGGGTGGCGGTCGGAACCAAGGTCCGGGGTGGCGGTCGTAACCAATGTCCGGGGTGGCATTCAGAACCAAGGTCCGGGGTGGCGATCGGAACCAAGGTCCAGTGTGGCGTTCGAATCCAAGGTCCGAGGTTGCACTCAGAACCCAAGGTTCGAGGTGGCGGTCGGAACCAATGCCCGGGGTGGCGGTTGGAACCAAGGTGCGGGGTGGCGGTCGGAACCAATGTCCGGGATGGCGGTCGGAACCAAGTTCCGGGGTGGCGGTCGGTACCAAGGTCCGGGGGAGTGGTCGGAACCAAGGTCCGGGGAGGCGGTCGGAACCAACGTCCGGGGTGGCGGTCGGAACCATGGTCCGGGTTGGCTGTAGGAACCAAGGTCCGAGGTGGCGGTCGGATCCAAGGTCCGGGGTGGCGGTCAGAACCCGAGGTCCGGGTTGGCAGTCGGAACCAATGTCCAGGGTGGCATTCAGAAACAACGTCCGAGGTGGCGGTCGAAACCAAGGTCCGGGTGGCGGTCGGAACAGGGTCCGGGGTGGCGGTCAGAACCAAGGTCCGTGGTGGCGGACGGAACCAAGGTCCGGGGTGGCGGTCGGAACCAAGCTCCGAGGTGGCGGTCGGAACCAAGGTCCGGGGGGGCGGTCAGTACCCAAGGTCCGGGGTTCCGGTCGGATCCAAGGTCCGGGATGTCGGTCGGAAACAAGATCCGGGGTGGCGATCGGAACCAAGGTCCGGGGTGGCGTGCGGAACCAAGGACCGGTGTGGCGGGCGGAACCAAGGTCCGGAGTGGTGGTCGGAACCAATGTTTGGCGGGGGGGGCGGTCGGAACCAAGGTCCGGGTTGGCGGTCGGAACCAAGGTCCGGGGTGGCGCTCGGAACCAACTTCCAGGGTGGCGGTCGGAACCACCGTCCGGGGGGGCGGTCAGAACTAAGGTCCGGGATGACGGTCGGAACCAAGGTCCGGTGTGGCGGTCGGAACAAGATCTGGGGGGGGCAGTCGGAACCAAGGTCCATGGTGGCGGTCGGAACAAAGGTCCGGGTGGGCGGTCGGAACTAAGGTCCGGGGTGGCGTTCGGAACCAAGGTCCGGGGTGGCGGTCGGAACCAAGGTCCGATGTGGCGGTCGGAACCAAGGTCCGGGGTGGCGGTCGGAACCAAGGTCCGGGGTGGCGGTCGGAACAGGTCCGGGGTGGCGGTCGTAACCAATGTCCGGGGTGGCATTCAGAACCAAGGTCCGGGGCGGCGATCGGAACCAAGGTCCAGTGTGGCGTTCGAAACCAAGGTCCGAGGTTGCACTCAGAACCCAAGGTTCGAGGTGGCGGTCGGAACCAATGCCCGGGGTGGCGGTCGGAACCAAGGTCCTGGGTGGCGGTCGGAACCAATGTCCGGGATGGCGGTCGGAACCAAGTTCCGGGGTGGCGGTCGGAACCAAGGTCCGGGGGAGTGGTCGGAACCAAGGTCCGGGGAGGCGGTCGGAACCAACGTCCTGGGTGGCGGTCGGAACCATGGTCCGGATTGGCTGTAGGAACCAAGGTCCGAGGTGGCTGTCGGATCCAAGGTCCGGGGTGGCGGTCAGAACCCGAGGTCCGGGTTGGCGGTCGGAACCAACGTCCGGGGTGGCATTCAGAAACAAGGCCCGAGGTGGCCGTCGAAACCAAGGTCCGGGTGGCGGTCGGAACAGGGTCCGGGGTGGCGGTCAGAACCAAGGTCCGTGGTGGCGGACGGAACCAAGGTCCGGGGTGGCGGTCGGAACCAAGCTCCGAGGTGGCGGTCGGAACCAAGGTCCGGGGGGGCGGTCAGTACCCAAGGTCCGGGGTTCCGGTCGGATCCAAGGTCCGGGATGTCGGTCGGAAACAAGATCCGGGGTGGCGATCGGAACCAAGGTCCGGGGTGGAGTGCGGAACCAAGGACCGGTGTGGCGGGCGGAACCAAGGTCCGGAGTGGTGGTCGGAACCAAGGTTTGGCGGGGGGTGCGGTCGGAACCAAGGTCCGGGTTGGCGGTCGGAACCAAGGTCCGGGGTGGCGCTCGGAACCAACTTCCAGGGTGGCGGTCGGAACCACCGTCCGGGGGGGCGGTCAGAACCAAGGTCCGGGATGACAGTCGGAATCAAGGTCAGGGGGGGCGGTCGGAAAAAATCCGGGGTGGTGGTCGGATCAAAGCCGGAGTGGCGGTTGGAACCAAGTTCCGGGGTGGCGGTCAGAACGAATGTCCGGGCTGGCGGTCGGAACCAAGATCCGGGGTGGGGTTCGGACCAAATTCCAGGGTGGCGGTCGGAACAAAGGTCCGGGTGTGCGGTCGGATCTAAGGTCCGGGGTGGCGTTCGGAACAAAGGTCCGGGGTGGCGGTCGGAACCGAGGTCCAAGGTGGCGTTCGGAACCAAGGTCTGGGTGACGGTCGGAACAGGGTCCGGGGTGGCGGTCAGAACCATGGTCCGGGGTGGCGGACGGAACCAAGGTCCGGGGTGGCGGTCGGAACCAAGCTCCGAGGTGGCGGTCGGAACAAAGGTCCGGGGGGGTGGTCAGAACCCAAGGTCCGGGGTTCAAGTCGGATCCAAGGTCCGGGATGGCGGTCGGAACCAAGATCCGGGGTTGCAATCGGAATCAAGATCCGGGGTGGCGTTCGGAACCAAGCACCGGTGTGGCGGGCGGAACCAAGGTCCGGGTTGGCGGTCGGAACCAATGTCCGGGGTGGCGCTCGGAACCAACTTCCAGGGTGGCGGTCGGAACCAACTTCCAGGGTGGCGGTCGGAACCACCGTCCGGGGGGGCGGTCAGAACCAAGGTCCGGGATGACAGTCGGAACCAAGGTCCGGTGTGGCGGTCGGAACCAAGATCCGGGGTGGGGCTCGGACCCAAATTCCAGGGTGGCGGTCAGAACCAAGGTCTGGGGGGGGCAGTCGGAACCAAGGTCCATGGTGGCGGTCGGAACAAAGGTCCGGGTGGGCGGTCGGAACTAAGGTCCGGGGTGGCGTTCGGAACCAAGGTCCGGGGTGGCGGTCGGAACCAAGGTCCGATGTGGCGGTCGGAACCAAGGTCCGGGGTGGCGGTCGGAACCAAGGTCCGGGGTGGCGGTCGGAACAGGTCCGGGGTGGCGGTCGTAACCAATGTCCGGGGTGGCATTCAGAACCAAGGTCCGGGGTGGCGATCGGAACCAAGGTCCAGTGTGGCGTTCGAAACCAAGGTCCGAGGTTGCACTCAGAACCCAAGGTTCGAGGTGGCGGTCGGAACCAATGCCCGGGGTGGCGGTCGGAACCAAGGTCCGGGGTGGCGGTCGGAACCAATGCCCGGGGTGGCGGTCGGAACCAAGGTGCGGGGTGGCGGTCGGAACCAATGTCCGGGATGGCGGTCGGAACCAAGTTCCGGGGTGGCGGTCGGTACCAAGGTCCGGGTGAGTGGTCGGAACCAAGGTCCGGGGAGGCGGTCGGAACCAACGTCCGGGGTGGCGGTCGGAACCATGGTCCGGGTTGGCTGTAGGATCCAAGGTCCGAGGTGGCGGTCGGATCCAAGGTCCGGGGTGCCGGTCAGAACCCGAGGTCCGGGTTGGCAGTCGGAACCAATGTCCAGGGTGGCATTCAGAAACAACGTCCGAGGTGGCGGTCGAAACCAAGGTCCAGGTGGCGGTCGGAACAGGGTCCGGGGTGGCGGTCAGAACCAAGGTCCGTGGTGGCGGTCGGAACCAAGGTCCGGGGTGGCGGTCGGAACCAAGCTCCGAGGTGGCGGTCGGAACCAAGGTCCGGGGGGGCGGTCAGTACCCAAGGTCCGGGGTTCCGGTCGGATCCAAGGTCCGGGATGTCGGTCGGAAACAAGATCCGGGGTGGCGATCGGAACCAAGGTCCGGGGTGGCGTGCGGAACCAAGGACCGGTGTGGTGGGCAGAACCAAGGTCCGGAGTGGTGGTCGGAACCAATGTTTGGCGGGGGGGCGGTCGGAACCAAGGTCCGGGTTGGCGGTCGGAACCAAGGTCCGGGGTGGCGTTCGGAACCAGCTTCCAGGGTGGCGGTCGGAACCACCGTCCGGGGGGGCGGTCAGAACCAAGGTCCGGGATGACAGTAGGAACCAAGGTCCGGTGTGGCGGTCGGAACCAAGATCTGGGGGGGGCAGTCGGAACCAAGGTCCATGGTGGCAGTCGGAACAAAGGTCCGGGTGGGCGGTCGGAACTAAGGTCCGGGGTGGCGTTCGGAACCAAGGTCCGGGGTGCCGGTCGGAACCAAGGTCCGATGTCGCGGTCGGAACCAAGGTCCGGGGTGGCGGTCGGAACCAAGGTCCGGGGTGGCGGTCGGAACAGGTCCGGGGTGGCGGTCGTAACCAATGTCCGGGGTGGCATTCAGAACCAAGGTCCGGGGTGGCGATCGGAGCCAAGGTCCAGTGTGGCGTTCGAAACCAAGGTCCGAGGTTGCACTTAGAACCCAAGGTTCGAGGTGGCGGTCGGAATCAATGCCTGGGCTGGCGGTCGGAACCAAGGTCCGGGGTGGCGGTCGGAACCAAGTTCCGGGGTGGCGGTCGGAACCAAGGTCTGGGGGAGTGGTCGGAACCAAGGTCCGGGGAGGCGGTCGGAACCAACGTCCGGGGTGGCGGTCGGAACCATGGTCCGGGTTGGCTGTAGGAACCAAGGTCCGAGGTGGCTGTCGGATCCAAGGTCCGGGGTGGCGGTCAGAACCAATGTCCGGGGTGGTGGTCGGAACCAAGATCCGGGGTGGGGGTCGGACCCAAATTCCGGGGTGGCGGTAGGAACCAAGGTCCGGGGTGGCGCTCGGAACCAACTTCCAGGGTGGCGGTCGGAACCACCGTCTGGGTGGGCGGTCAGAACCAAGGTCCGGGATGACAGTCGGAACCAAGGTCCGGGGTGGCGGTCGGAACGAATCCGGAGTGGCGGTTGGAACCAAGTTCCGGGGTGGCGGTCGGAACCAATGTCCGGGGTGGCGGTCGGAACGAAGATCCGGGGTGGGGTTCGGACCCAAATTCCAGGGTGGCGATCAGAACCAAGGTCTGGGGGGGCAGTCGGAACCAAGGTCCATGGTGGCCGTCGGAACAAAGGTACGGGAGGGCGGTCGGATCTAAGGTCCGGGGTGGCGTTCCGAACCAAGGTCCGGGGTGGCGGTCGGAACCGAGGTCCGAGGTGGCGGTCGGAACCAAGGTCCGGGGTGGCGTTCGGAACCAAGGTCCGGGGTGGCGGTCGGAACAAGTCCGGGGTGGCGGTTGGAACCAAAGTCCGGGGTGGCGCTCGGAACCAACTTCCGGGGTTGCGGTCGCAACCACCGTCCGGGGGGGCGGTCAGAACCAAGGTCCAGGGTGACAGTCGGAATCAAGGTCGGGGGGGGCGTTCGGAACCAAGGTCCGGAGTGTCGTTGGGAACCAAGGTCCGGGGTGACGTTCGGAACAGAGGTCCGGTGTGGCGGTCGGAAGCAAGGTCCGGGATGGCGGTCGGAACGAAAGTCCGAGGTGGACGTCGGAACCAAGGTCCGGGGTGGCGGTCAGAACCCAAGGTCGGAGATGGCGGTCGGAACCAAGGTCCGGGGTGGCGGTCGGAACCAAGTTCCGGGGTGGCGGGCGGAATCACGGTCCGGGGTGGCAGTCGGAACCAAGGTCCGGGGTGCCGGTCGGAACCAAGGTCCGGGCTGGCGGTCGGAACAGGGTCCGGGGTGGCAGTCAGAACCAAGGTCCGGGGTGGCGGTCGGAACCAAGGTACGGGGTGGCGGTCAGAACCCGAGGTCCGGGGTGCCGGTCGGAACCAATGTCCGGGGTGGCATTCGGAAAAAAGGTCCGGGGTGGCGGTCGTAACCAAGATCCGGGGTGTGGGTCAGACCCAAATTCCGGGGAGGCAGTCAGAACCAAGGTCTGGGGGGGCAGTCGGAACCAATGTCCATGGTTGCGGTCGGAACAAAGGGCCGGGTGGGCGGTCGGAACTATGGTCCGGGGTGGCGTTCGGAACCAAGGTCTGGGGTGGCGGTCGGTACCGCTTTCCGAGGTGGCGGTCGGACCCAAGGTCCGGGGTGGCAGTCGGAACCAAGGTCCGGGGTGGCGGTCGGAACTGGTCCGGGGTGGCGGTCGGAACCAAGGTCCGGGGTGGCGGTCGTAACCAATGTCCGGGGTGGCATTCAGAACCAAGGTCCGGGGTGGCGATCGGAACCAAGGTCCAGTGTGGCGTTCGAATCCAAGGTCCGAGGTTGCACTCAGAACCCAAGGTTCGAGGTGGCGGTCGGAACCAATGCCCGGGGTGGCGGTTGGAACCAAGGTGCGGGGTGGCGGTCGGAACCAAGGTCCGGGGTGGCGGTCGGAACCAAGCTCCGAGGTGGCGGTCGGAACCAAGGTCCGGGGGGGCGGTCAGTACCCAAGGTCCGGGGTTCCGGTCGGATCCAAGGTCCGGGATGTCGGTCGGAAACAAGATCCGGGGTGGCGATCGGAACCAAGGTCCGGGGTGGCGTGCGGAACCAAGGACCGGTGTGGCGGGCGGAACCAATGTTTGGCGGGGGGGGCGGTCGGAACCAAGGTCCGGGTTGGCGGTCGGAACCAAGGTCCGGGGTGGCGCTCGGAACCAACTTCCAGGGTGGCGGTCGGAACCACCGTCCGGGGGGGCGGTCAGAACTAAGGTCCGGGATGACGGTCGGAACCAAGGTCCGGTGTGGCGGTCGGAACAAGATCTGGGGGGGGCAGTCGGAACCAAGGTCCATGGTGGCGGTCGGAACAAAGGTCCGGGTGGGCGGTCGGAACTAAGGTCCGGGGTGGCGTTCGGAACCAAGGTCCGGGGTGGCGGTCGGAACCAAGGTCCGATGTGGCGGTCGGAACCAAGGTCCGGGGTGGCGGTCGGAACCAAGGTCCGGGGTGGCGGTCGGAACAGGTCCGGGGTGGCGGTCGTAACCAATGTCCGGGGTGGCATTCAGAACCAAGGTCCGGGGCGGCGATCGGAACCAAGGTCCAGTGTGGCGTTCGAAACCAAGGTCCGAGGTTGCACTCAGAACCCAAGGTTCGAGGTGGCGGTCGGAACCAATGCCCGGGGTGGCGGTCGGAACCAAGGTCCGGGGTGGCGGTCGGAACCAATGTCCGGGATGGCGGTCGGAACCAAGTTCCGGGGTGGCGGTCGGAACCAAGGTCCGGGGGAGTGGTCGGAACCAAGGTCCGGGGAGGCGGTCGGAACCAACGTCCTGGGTGGCGGTCGGAACCATGGTCCGGATTGGCTGTAGGAACCAAGGTCCGAGGTGGCTGTCGGATCCAAGGTCCGGGGTGGCGGTCAGAACCCGAGGTCCGGGTTGGCGGTCGGAACCAACGTCCGGGGTGGCATTCAGAAACAAGGCCCGAGGTGGCCGTCGAAACCAAGGTCCGGGTGGCGGTCGGAACAGGGTCCGGGGTGGCGGTCAGAACCAAGGTCCGTGGTGGCGGACGGAACCAAGGTCCGGGGTGGCGGTCGGAACCAAGCTCCGAGGTGGCGGTCGGAACCAAGGTCCGGGGGGGCGGTCAGTACCCAAGGTCCGGGGTTCCGGTCGGATCCAAGGTCCGGGATGTCGGTCGGAAACAAGATCCGGGGTGGCGATCGGAACCAAGGTCCGGGGTGGAGTGCGGAACCAAGGACCGGTGTGGCGGGCGGAACCAAGGTCCGGAGTGGTGGTCGGAACCAAGGTTTGGCGGGGGGTGCGGTCGGAACCAAGGTCCGGGTTGGCGGTCGGAACCAAGGTCCGGGGTGGCGCTCGGAACCAACTTCCAGGGTGGCGGTCGGAACCACCGTCCGGGGGGGCGGTCAGAACCAAGGTCCGGGATGACAGTCGGAATCAAGGTCAGGGGGGGCGGTCGGAAAAAATCCGGGGTGGTGGTCGGATCAAAGCCGGAGTGGCGGTTGGAACCAAGTTCCGGGGTGGCGGTCAGAACGAATGTCCGGGCTGGCGGTCGGAACCAAGATCCGGGGTGGGGTTCGGACCAAATTCCAGGGTGGCGGTCGGAACAAAGGTCCGGGTGTGCGGTCGGATCTAAGGTCCGGGGTGGCGTTCGGAACAAAGGTCCGGGGTGGCGGTCGGAACCGAGGTCCAAGGTGGCGTTCGGAACCAAGGTCTGGGTGACGGTCGGAACAGGGTCCGGGGTGGCGGTCAGAACCATGGTCCGGGGTGGCGGACGGAACCAAGGTCCGGGGTGGCGGTCGGAACCAAGCTCCGAGGTGGCGGTCGGAACAAAGGTCCGGGGGGGTGGTCAGAACCCAAGGTCCGGGGTTCCGGTCGGATCCAAGGTCCGGGATGGCGGTCGGAACCAAGATCCGGGGTTGCAATCGGAACCAAGATCCGGGGTGGCGTTCGGAACCAAGCACCGGTGTGGCGGGCGGAACCAAGGTCCGGGTTGGCGGTCGGAACCAATGTCCGGGGTGGCGCTCGGAACCAACTTCCAGGGTGGCGGTCGGAACCAACTTCCAGGGTGGCGGTCGGAACCACCGTCCGGGGGGGCGGTCAGAACCAAGGTCCGGGATGACAGTCGGAACCAAGGTCCGGTGTGGCGGTCGGAACCAAGATCCGGGGTGGGGCTCGGACCCAAATTCCAGGGTGGCGGTCAGAACCAAGGTCCGGGTGGGCGGTCGGAACTAAGGTCCGGGGTGGCGTTCGGAACCAAGGTCCGGGGTGGCGGTCGGAACCAAGGTCCGATGTGGCGGTCGGAACCAAGGTCCGGGGTGGCGGTCGGAACCAAGGTCCGGGGTGGCGGTCGGAACAGGTCCGGGGTGGCGGTCGTAACCAATGTCCGGGGTGGCATTCAGAACCAAGGTCCGGGGTGGCGATCGGAACCAAGGTCCAGTGTGGCGTTCGAAACCAAGGTCCGAGGTTGCACTCAGAACCCAAGGTTCGAGGTGGCGGTCGGAACCAATGCCCGGGGTGGCGGTCGGAACCAAGGTCCGGGGTGGCGGTCGGAACCAATGTCCGGGATGGCGGTCGGAACCAAGTTCCGGGGTGGCGGTCGGAACCAAGGTCCGGGGGAGTGGTCGGAACCAAGGTCCGGGGAGGCGGTCGGACCCAACGTCCGGGGTGGCGGTCGGAACCATGGTCCGGGTTGGCTGTAGGAACCAAGGTCCGAGGTGGCTGTTGGATCCAAGGTCCGGGGTGGCGGTCAGAACCCGAGGTCCGGGTTGGCGGTCGGAACCAACGTCCGGGGTGGCATTCAGAAACAAGGCCCGAGGTGGCGGTCGAAACTATGGTCCGGGTGGCGGTCGGAACAGGGTCCGGGGTGGCGGTCAGAACCAAGGTCCGGGGTGGCGGACGGAACCAAGGTCCGGGGTGGTGGTCGGAACCAAGCTCCGAGGTGGCGGTCGGAACTAAGGTCCGGGGGGGCGGTCAGTACCCAAGGTCCGGGGTTCCGGTCGGATCCAAGGTCCGGGATGTCGGTCGGAAACAAGATCCGGGGTGGCGATCGGAACCAAGGTCCGGAGTGGTGGTCGGAACCAAGATTTGTGGGGGGGCGGTCGGAACCAAGGTCCGGGTTGGCGGTCGGAACCAAGCTCCAGGGTGGCGTTCGGAACCAACTTCCAGGGTGGCGGTCGGAACCACCGTCCGGGGGGGGCGGTCAGAACCAAGGTCCGGGATGACAGTCGGAACCAAGGTCCGGTGTGGCGGTCGGAACCAAGATCCGGGGTGGGGTTTGGACCCAAATTCCAGGGTGGCAGTCAGAACCAAGGTCTGGGGGGGGCAGTCGGAACCAAGGTCCATGGTGGCGGTCGGAACAAAGGTCCGGGTGGGCGGTCGGAACTAAGGTCCGGGGTGGCGTTCGGAACCAAGGTCCGGGGTGGCGGTCGGAACCGAGGTCCGAGGTGGCGGTCGGAACCAAGGTCCGGGGAGGCGGTCGGAACCAACGTCCTGGGTGGCGGTCGGAACCATGGTCCGGGTTGGCTGTAGGAACCAAGGTCCGAGGTGGCTGTCGGATCCAAGGTCCGGGGTGGCGGTCAGAACCCGAGGTCCGGGTTGGCGGTCGGAACCAACGTCCGGGGTGGCATTCAGAAACAAGGCCCGAGGTGGCGGTCGAAACCAAGGTCCGGGTGGCGGTCGGAACAGGGTCCGGGGTGGCGGTCAGAACCAAGGTCCATGGTGGCGGACGGAACCAAGGTCCGGGGTAGCGTTCGGAACCAAGGTCCGGGGTGGCGGTCAGAACCATGGTCCGGGGTGGCGGACGGAACCAAGGTCCGGGGTGGCGGTCGGAACCAAGCTCCGAGGTGGCGGTCGGAACCAAGGTCCGGGGGGGTGGTCAGAACCCAAGGTCCGGGGTTCCGGTCGGATCCAAGGTCCGGGATGGCGGTCGGAACCAAGATCCGGGGTGGCGATCGGAACCAAGATCCGGGGTGGCGTTCGGAACCAAGGACCGGTGTGGCGGGCGGAACCGAGGTCCGGGTTGGCGGTCGGAACCAAGGTCCGGGGTGGCGCTCGGAACCAACTTCCAGGGTGGCGGTCGGAACCAACTTCCAGGGTGGCGGTCGGAACCACCGTCCGGGGGGTCGGTCAGAACCAAGGTCCGGGATGACAGTCGGAACCAAGGTCCGGTGTGGCGGTCGGAACCAAGATCCGGGGTGGGGCTCGGACCCAAATTCCAGGGTGGCGGTCAGACCCAAGGTCTGGGGGGGGCAGTCGGAACCAAGGTCCATGGTGGCGGTCGGAACAAAGGTCCGGGTGGGCGGCCGGAACTAAGGTCCGGGGTGGCGTTCGGAACCAAGGTCCGGGGTGGCGGTCGGAACCAAGGTCCGATGTGGCGGTCGGAACCAAGGTCCGGGGTGGCGGTCGGAACAGGTCCGGGGTGGCGGTCGTAACCAATGTCCGGGGTGGCATTCAGAACCAAGGTCCGGGGTGGCGATCGGAACCAAGGTCCAGTGTGGCGTTCGAAACCAAGGTCCGAGGTTGCACTCAGAACCCAAGGTTCGAGGTGGCGGTCGGAACCAATGCCCGGGGTGGCGGTCGGAACCAAGGTCCGGGGTGGCGGTCGGAACCAATGTCCGGGATGGCGGTCGGAACCAAGTTCCGGGGTGGTGGTCGGAACCAAGGTCCGGGGGAGTGGTCGGAACCAAGGTCCGGGGAGGCGGTCGGAACCAACGTCCGGGGTGGCATTCAGAAACAAGGCCCGAGGTGGCGGTCGAAAACAAGGTCCGGGTGGCGGTCGGAACAGGGTCCGGGGTGGCGGTCAGAACCAAGGTCCGTGGTGGCGGACGGAACCAAGGTCCGGGGTGGCGGTCGGAACCAAGGTCCGGGGAGGCGGTCGGAACCAACGTCCGGGGTGGCGGTCGGAACCATGGTCCGGGTTGGCTGTAGGAACCAAGGTCCGAGGTGGCTGTCGGATCCAAGGTCCGGGGTGGCGGTCAGAACCTGAGGTCCGGGTTGGCGGTCGGAACCAACGTCCGGGGTGGCATTCAGAAACAAGGCCCGAGGTGGCGGTCGAAACTATGGTCCGGGTGGCGGTCGGAACAGCGTCCGGGGTGGCGGTCAGAACCAAGGTCCGGGGTGGCGGACGGAACCAAGGTCCGGGGTGGTGGTCGGAACCAAGCTCCGAGGTGGCGGTCGGAACTAAGGTCCGGGGGGGCGGTCAGTACCCAAGTTCCGGGGTTCCGGTCGGATCCAAGGTCCGGGATGTCGGTCGGAAACAAGATCCAGGGTGGCGATCGGAACCAAGGTCCGGAGTGGTGGTCGGAACCAAGGTTTGGGGGGGGCGGTCGGAACCAAGGTCCGGGTTGGCGGTCGGAACCAAGGTCCAGGGTGGCGGTCGGAACCAACTTCCAGGGTGGCGGTCGGAACCACCGTCCGGGGGGGGCGGTCAGAACCAAGGTCCGGGATGACAGTCGGAACCAAGGTCCGGTGTGGCGGTCGGAACCAAGATCCGGGGTGGGGTTCGGACCCAAATTCCAGGGTGGCAGTCAGAACCAAGGTCTGGGGGGGGGGCAGTCGGAACCAAGGTCCATGGTGGCGGTCGGAACAAAGGTCCGGGTGGGCGGTCGGAACTAAGGTCCGGGGTGGCGTTCGGAACCAAGGTCCGGGGTGGCGGTCGGAATCAAGGTCCCATGTGGCGGTCGGAACCAAGGTCCGGGGTGGCGGTCGGAACCAAGGTCCGGGGTGGCGGTCGGAACAGGTCCGGGGTGGCGGTCGTATCCAATGTCCGGGGTGGCATTCGGAACCAAGGTCCGGGGTGGCGATCGGAACCAAGGTCTGGGGTGGCGGTCAGAAGAGGTCCGGGGTGGCGGTTGGAACCAAAGTCCGGGGTGGCGGTCGGAACAGGTCCGAGGTGGCGGTCGGAACCAAGGTCCGGGGTGGCGCTCGGAACCCAAGGTGCGGGGTGGCGGTCCGAACCAATGTCCGTGGTGGCGGTCGGAACCATGGTCCGAGGTGGCGGTCGGAAACAAGGTCCGGGGTGGCGGTCGGAACAGGTCCGGGGTGGCGTTCGGAACCAAGGTCCGAGGTGGCGGTCGGATCCAAGTTCCGGGGTGGCGGTCGGAACCAAGGTCCGGGGGGGCGGTCAGACCCCACCGTCCGGGGGGCGGTCAGAACCAAGGTCCGGGATGACAGTCGGAATCAAGGTCAGGGGGGGCGGTCGGAACCAAGGTACGGGGCGGTGGTCGGAAAAAATCCGGGGTGGTGGTCGGAACGGATCCGGAGTGGCGGTTGGAACCAAGTTCCGGGGTGGCGGTCGGAACGAATGTCCGGGGTGGCGGTCGGAACCAAGATCCGGGGTGGGGTTCGGACCCAAATTCCAGGGTGGCGGTCAGAACCAAGATCTGGGGGGGCAGTCGGAACCAAGGTCCGGGGTGGCGGTCAGAACCAAGCTCCGGGGTGGCGGTCGGAACCAAGGTCCGGGGTGGCGGTCGGAACCAAGGTCTGGGGTGGCGGTCGGAAGAGGTCCGGGGCGGCGGTCGGAACCAAGGTCCGGGGTGGCGGTCGGAAGAGGTCCGAGGTGGCGGTCGGAACCAAGGTCCATGGTGGCGGTCGGAACCAAAGTCCGAGGTGGCGGTCGGCAACAAGGTCCGGGGTGGCGGTCGGAACAGGTCCGGGGTGGCGTTCGGAACCAAGGTCCGAGGTGGCGGTTGGAACCAAGTTCCGGGGTGGCGGTCGGAACCAAGGTCCGGGGGAGCGGTCGGAACCAAGGTCCGGGGAGGCGGTCGGAACCAACGTCCCGGGTGGCGGTCGGAACCAAGGTCCGGGTTGGCGGTAGGAACCAAGGTCCGAGGTGGCGGTCGGATCCAAGGTCCGTGGTGGCGGTCAGAACCCAAGGTCCGGGTTGGCGGTCGGAACCAATATCCGGGGTGGCATTCAGAAACAAGGTCCGAGGTGGCGGTCGAAACCAAGGTCCGGGTGGCGGTCGGAACCAAGGTCCGGGGTGGCGGTCGGAACCAAGCTCCGAGGTGGCGGTCGGAACGAAGGTCCGGGGGGGCGGTCAGAACCCAAGGTCCAGGGTTCCGGTCGGATCCAAGGTCCGGGATGGCGGTCGGAACCAAGATCCGGGGTGGCGATCGGAACCAAGATCCGGGGTGGCGTTCGGAAGCAAGGAACGGTGTGGCGGGGGGAACCAAGGTCCGGAGTGGTGGTCGGAACCAAGGTTTGGCGGGGGCGGTCGGAATCAAGGTCCGGGTTGGCGGTCGGAACCAAGGTCCGGGGTGGCGCTCGGAACCAACTTCCAGGGTGGCGGTCGGAACCACCGTCCGGGGGGGCGGTCAGAACCAAGGTCCGGGATGACAGTCGGAACCAAGGTCCGGTGTGGCGGTCGGAACCAAGATCCGGGGTGGGGTTCGGACCCAAATTCCAGGGTGGCGGTCAGAACCAAGGTCTGGGGGGGCAGTCGGAACCAAGGTCCAGTTTGGCGGTCGGAACCAAGGTCCGAGGTGGCGGTCGCAAACAATGTCCGGGGTGGCATTCAGAACCAAGGTCCGGGGTGGCGATCGGAACCAAGGTCCAGTGTGGCGTTCGAAACCAAGGTCCGAGGTTGCACTCAGAACCCAAGGTTCGAGGTGGCGGTCGGAACCAATGCCCGGGGTGGCGGTCGGAACCAAGGTCCGGGGTGGCGGTCGGAACCAATGTCCGGGGTGGCGGTCCGAACCAAGATCCGGGGTGGGGGTCGGACCCAAATTCCGGGGTGGCGGTCAGAACCAAGGTCTGGGGGGGCGGTCGGAACCAAGGTCCATGGTGGCGGTCGGAACAATGGTCCGGGAGGGTGGTCAGAACTAAGGTCCGGGGTGGCTTTCGGAACCAAGGTCCGGGGTGGCGGTCGGAACAGAGGTCCGAGGCGGCGGTCGGAACCAATGTCCGGGGTGGCGGTCGGAACCAAGGTCTCGGGTGGCGGTCGGAACAGGTCCGGGCTGGCGGTCGGAACCAAGGTCCGGGGTGGCGGTCGGAACAGGTCCGAGGTGGCGGTCGGAACCAAGGTCCGGGGTGGCGCTCGGAACCAAGGTCCGAGGTGGCGGTCGGAACCAAGATCCGGGGTGGGGTTCGGACCCAAATTCCAGGGTGGCGGTCAGAACCAAGGTCTGGGGGGGGCAGTCGGAACCAAGGTCCATGGTGGCGGTCGGAACAAAGGTCCGGGTGGGCGGTCGGAATTAAGGTCCGGGGTGGCGTTCGGAACCAAGGTTCGGGGTTGTGGTCGGAACCAAGGTCCGATGTGGCGGTCGGAACCAAGGTCCGGGGTGGCGGTCGGAACCAAGGTCCGGGGTGGCGGTCGGAAGAGGTCCGGGGTGGCGGTCGTAACCAATGTCCGGGGTGGCATTCAGAACCAAGGTCCGGGGTGGCGATCGGAACCAAGGTCCAGTGTGGCGTTCGAAACCAAGGTCCGAGGTTGCACTCAGAACCAAAGGTTCGAGGTGGCGGTCGGAACCAATGCCCGGGGTGGCGGTCGGAACCAAGGTCCGGGGTGGCGGTCGGAACCAAGGTCCAGTGTGGCGTTCGAAACCAAGGTCCGAGGTTGCACTCAGAACCCAAGGTTCGAGGTGGCGGTCGGAACCAATGCCCGGGGTGGCGGTCGGAACCAAGGTCCGGGGTGGCGGTCGGAACCAATGTCCGGGATGGCGGTCGGAACCAAGTTCCGGGGTGGTGGTCGGAACCAAGGTCCGGGGGAGTGGTCGGAACCAAGGTCCGGGGAGGCGGTCGGAACCAACGTCCGGGGTGGCATTCAGAAACAAGGCCCGAGGTGGCGGTCGAAAACAAGGTCCGGGTGGCGGTCGGAACAGGGTCCGGGGTGGCGGTCAGAACCAAGGTCCGTGGTGGCGGACGGAACCAAGGTCCGGGGTGGCGGTCGGAACCAAGGTCCGGGGAGGCGGTCGGAACCAACGTCCGGGGTGGCGGTCGGAACCATGGTCCGGGTTGGCTGTAGGAACCAAGGTCCGAGGTGGCTGTCGGATCCAAGGTCCGGGGTGGCGGTCAGAACCTGAGGTCCGGGTTGGCGGTCGGAACCAACGTCCGGGGTGGCATTCAGAAACAAGGCCCGAGGTGGCGGTCGAAACTATGGTCCGGGTGGCGGTCGGAACAGGGTCCGGGGTGGCGGTCAGAACCAAGGTCCGGGGTGGCGGACGGAACCAAGGTCCGGGGTGGTGGTCGGAACCAAGCTCCGAGGTGGCGGTCGGAACTAAGGTCCGGGGGGGCGGTCAGTACCCAAGGTCCGGGGTTCCGGTCGGATCCAAGGTCCGGGATGTCGGTCGGAAACAAGATCCAGGGTGGCGATCGGAACCAAGGTCCGGAGTGGTGGTCGGAACCAAGGTTTGGGGGGGGGCGGTCGGAACCAAGGTCCGGGTTGGCGGTCGGAACCAAGGTCCAGGGTGGCGGTCGGAACCAACTTCCAGGGTGGCGGTCGGAACCACCGTCCGGGGGGGGCGGTCAGAACCAAGGTCCGGGATGACAGTCGGAACCAAGGTCCGGTGTGGCGGTCGGAACCAAGATCCGGGGTGGGGTTCGGACCCAAATTCCAGGGTGGCAGTCAGAACCAAGGTCTGGGGGGGGGGCAGTCGGAACCAAGGTCCATGGTGGCGGTCGGAACAAAGGTCCGGGTGGGCGGTCGGAACTAAGGTCCGGGGTGGCGTTCGGAACCAAGGTCCGGGGTGGCGGTCGGAATCAAGGTCCCATGTGGCGGTCGGAACCAAGGTCCGGGCTGGCGGTCGGAACCAAGGTCCGGGGTGGCGGTCGGAACAGGTCCGGGGTGGCGGTCGTATCCAATGTCCGGGGTGGCATTCGGAACCAAGGTCCGGGGTGGCGATCGGAACCAAGGTCTGGGGTGGCGGTCAGAACAGGTCCGGGGTGGCGGTTGGAACCAAAGTCCGGGGTGGCGGTCGGAACAGGTCCGAGGTGGCGGTCGGAACCAAGGTCCGGGGTGGCGCTCGGAACCCAAGGTGCGGGGTGGCGGTCCGAACCAATGTCCGTGGTGGCAGTCGGAACCATGGTCCGAGGTGGCGGTCGGAAACAAGGTCCGGGGTGGCGGTCGGAACAGGTCCGGGGTGGCGTTCGGAACCAAGGTCCGAGGTGGCGGTCGGATCCAAGTTCCGGGGTGGCGGTCGGAACCAAGGTCCGGGGGGGCGGTCAGACCCCACCGTCCGGGGGGCGGTCAGAACCAAGGTCCGGGATGACAGTCGGAATCAAGGTCAGGGGGGGCGGTCGGAACCAAGGTACGGGGCGGTGGTCGGAAAAAATCCGGGGTGGTGGTCGGAACGGATCCGGAGTGGCGGTTGGAACCAAGTTCCGGGGTGGCGGTCGGAACGAATGTCCGGGGTGGCGGTCGGAACCAAGATCCGGGGTGGGGTTCGGACCCAAATTCCAGGGTGGCGGTCAGAACCAAGGTCTGGGGGGGCAGTCGGAACCAAGGTCTGGGGTGGCGGTCAGAACCAAGCTCCGGGGTGGCGGTCGGAACCAAGGTCCGGGGTGGCGGTCGGAACCAAGGTCTGGGGTGGCGGTCGGAAGAGGTCCGGGGCGGCGGTCGGAACCAAGGTCCGGGGTGGCGGTCGGAAGAGGTCCGAGGTGGCGGTCGGAACCAAGGTCCATGGTGGCGGTCGGAACCAAAGTCCGAGGTGGCGGTCGGCAACAAGGTCCGGGGTGGCGGTCGGAACAGGTCCGGGGTGGCGTTCGGAACCAAGGTCCGAGGTGGCGGTTGGAACCAAGTTCCGGGGTGGCGGTCGGAACCAAGGTCCGGGGGAGCGGTCGGAACCAAGGTCCGGGGAGGCGGTCGGAACCAACGTCCCGGGTGGCGGTTGGAACCAAGGTCCGGGTTGGCGGTAGGAACCAAGGTCCGAGGTGGCGGTCGGATCCAAGGTCCGTGGTGGCGGTCAGAACCCAAGGTCCGGGTTGGCGGTCGGAACCAATATCCGGGGTGGCATTCAGAAACAAGGTCCGAGGTGGCGGTCGAAACCAAGGTCCGGGTGGCGGTCGGAACAGTGTCCGGGTTGGCGGTCAGAACCATGGTCCGGGGTGGCGGACGGAACCAAGGTCCGGGGTGGCGGTCGGAACCAAGCTCCGAGGTGGCGGTCGGAACGAAGGTCCGGGGGGGCGGTCAGAACCCAAGGTCCAGGGTTCCGGTCGGATCCAAGGTCCGGGATGGCGGTCGGAACCAAGATCCGGGGTGGCGATCGGAACCAAGATCCGGGGTGGCGTTCGGAAGCAAGGAACGGTGTGGCGGGGGGAACCAAGGTCCGGAGTGGTGGTCGGAACCAAGGTTTGGCGGGGGCGGTCGGAATCAAGGTCCGGGTTGGCGGTCGGAACCAAGGTCCGGGGTGGCGCTCGGAACCAACTTCCAGGGTGGCGGTCGGAACCACCGTCCGGGGGGGGCGGTCAGAACCAAGGTCCGGGATGACAGTCGGAACCAAGGGCCGGTGTGGCGGTCGGAACCAAGATCCGGGGTGGGGTTCGGACCCAAATTCCAGGGTGGCGGTCAGAACCAAGGTCTGGGGGGGCAGTCGGAACCAAGGTCCAGTTTGGCGGTCGGAACCAAGGTCCGAGGTGGCGGTCGCAAACAATGTCCGGGGTGGCATTCAGAACCAAGGTCCGGGGTGGCGATCGGAACCAAGGTCCAGTGTGGCGTTCGAAACCAAGGTCCGAGGTTGCACTCAGAACCCAAGGTTCGAGGTGGCGGTCGGAACCAATGCCCGGGGTGGCGGTCGGAACCAAGGTCCGGGGTGGCGGTCGGAACCAATGTCCGGGGTGGCGGTACGAACCAAGATCCGGGGTGGGGGTCGGACCCAAATTCCGGGGTGGCGGTCAGAACCAAGGTCTGGGGGGGCGGTCGGAACCAAGGTCCATGGTGGCGGTCGGAACAATGGTCCGGGAGGGTGGTCAGAACTAAGGTCCGGGGTGGCTTTCGGAACCAAGGTCCGGGGTGGCGGTCGGAACAAAGATCCGGGGTGGCGGTCGGAAGCAAGGTCCGGGATGGCGGTCGCAACCAAGGTCTCGGGTGGCGGTCGGACCCAAGGTCCGGGGTGGCGGTCAGAACCCAAGGTCGGAGATGGCGGTCGGAACCATGTTCCGGGGTGGCTGTCGGAATCACGGTCCGGGGTGGCAGTCGGAATCAAGGTCCGGGGTGGCGGTCGGAACAATCGTCGGGAAGGGTGGTCAGAACTAAGGTCCGGGGTGGCTTTCGGAACCAATGTCCGGTGTGGCGGTCGGAACCGAGGTCCGAGGTTGCGGTCGGAACCAAGGTCCGGGTGGGCGGTCGGAACTAAGGTCCGGGGTGGCGTTCGGAACCAAGGGCCGGGGTGGTGGTCGGATCCGAGGTCCGAGGTGGCGGTCGGAACCAAGGTCCGGGGTGGCGGTCGGAACCAAGGTCCGGGGAGCGGTCGGATCAAGTCGGGGGTGGCGGTTGGAACCAAGGTCCGAGGTGCGGTCGAAACCAAGGTCCGGGGTGGTGGTCGGAACCAAGATCCGGTTTGGCGGTCGGAACCAAGGTCCGAGGTGGCGGTCGTGAACAAGGTCCAGTGTGGCGTTCGGAACCAAGGTCCGAGGTGGCACTCAGAACCCAAGGTTCGAGGTGGCGGTCGGAACCAATGCCCGGGGTGGCGGTCGGCACCAAGGTCCAGGGTGGCGGTCGGAACCAATGTCCGGGGTGGCGGTCGGAACCAAGGTCGGAGGTGGCGGTCGGAACCAAGGTCCGGGGAGCGGTCGGATCAAGTCCGGGGTGGCGGTTGGAACCAAGGTCCGGGGTGGCGCTCGGAACCAACTTCCGGGGTTGCGGTCGCAACCACCATCCAGGGGGGCGGTCAGAACGAAGGTCCAGGGTGACAGTCGGAATCAAGGTCGGGGGGGGGCGGTCGGAACCAAGGTCCGGAGTGGCGGTGGGAAGCAAGGTCTGGGGTGGCGGGCGGAATCACAGTCCGGGTTGGCAGTCGGAACCAAGGTACAGGGTGCCGGTCGGAACCTAGGTCCGGGGTGGCGGTCGGAACAGGGTCCGTGGTGGCGGTCAGAACCAAGGTCTGGGGTGGCGGTCGGAGCCAAGGTCGAGGGTGGCGGTTGGAACCAAGGTCCGAGGTGCGGTCAAAACCAAGGTCCGGGGTGGTGGTCGGAACCAAGATTCGGTTTGGCGGTCGGAACCAAGGTCCGAGGTGGCGGTCGTAAACAAGGTCCAGTGTGGCGTTCGGAACCAAGGTCCGAGGTGGCACTCAGAACCCAAAGTTCGAGGTGGCGGTCGGAACCAATGCCCGGGGTGGCGGTCGGAACCAAGGTCCGGGGTGGCGGTCGGAACCAATGTCCGGGGTGCCGGTCGGAACCACGATCCGGGGTGGGGGTCGGACCCAAATTCCCGGGTGGCGGTCAGAACCAAGGTCCGGGGTGGCGCTCGGAACCAACTTCCAGGGTGGCGGTCGGAACCACCGTCTGGGTGGGCGGTCAGAACCAAGGTCCGGGATGACAGTCGGAACCAAGGTCCGGGGTGGCGGTCGGAACGAATTCCGGAGTGGCGGTTGGAACCAAGTTCCGGGGTGGCGGTCGGAACCAATGTCCGGGGTGGCGGTCGGAACCAAGATCCGGGGTGGGGTTCGGACCCAAATTCCAGGGTGGCGGTCAGAACCAAGGTCTGGGGGGGCAGTCGGAACCAAGGTCCATGGTGGCGGTCGGAACAAAGGTACGGGAGGGCGGTCGGATCTAAGGTCCGGGGTGGCGTTCGGAACCAAGGTCCGGGGTGGCGGTCGGAACCGAGGTCCGAGGTGGCGGTCGGAACCAAGGTCCGGGGTGGCGTTCGGAACCAAGGTCCAGGGTGGCGGTCGGATCTAAGGTCCGGGGTGGCGTTCGGAACAAAGGTCCGGGGTGGCGGTCGGAACCGAGGTCCAAGGTGGCGGTCGGAACCAAGGTCCGGGTGGCGGTCGGAACAGGGTCCGGGGTGGCGGTCAGAACCATGGTCCGGGGTGGCGGACGGAGCCAAGGTCCGGGGTGGCGGTCGGAACCAAGCTCCGAGGTGGCGGTCGGAACCAAGGTCCGGGGGGGTGGTCAGAACCCAAGGTCCGGGGTTCCGGTCGGATCCAAGGTCTGGGATGGTGGTCGGAACCAAGATCCGGGGTGGCGATCGGAACCAAGATCCGGGGTGGCGTTCGGAACCAAGGATCGGTGTGGCGGGCGGAACCAAGGTCCGGGTTGGCGGTCGGAACCAAGGTCCGGGGTGGCGCTCGGAACCAACTTCCAGGGTGGCGGTCGGAACCAACTTCCAGGGTGGCGGTCGGAACCACCGTCCGGGGGGGAGGTCAGAACCAAGGTCCGGGATGACAGTCGGAACCAAGGTCCGGTGTGGCGGTCGGAACCAAGATCCGGGGTGGGGTTCGGACCCAAATTCCAGGGTGGCGGTCAGAACCAAGGTCTGGGGGGGGGCAGTCGGAACCAAGGTCCATGGTGGCGGTCGGAACAAAGGTCCGGGTGGGCGGTCGGAACTACGGTCCGGGGTGGCGTTCGGAACCAAGGTCCGGGGTGGCGGTCGGAACCAAGGTCCGATGTGGCGGTCGGAACCAAGGTCCGGGGTGGCGGTCGGAACCAAGGTCCGGGGTGGCGGTCGGAACAGGTCTGGGGTGGCGGTCGGAACCAAGGTCCGGGGTGGCGCTCGGAACCAACTTCCGGGGTTGCGGTCGCAACAGGTCCGGGGGGGCGGTCAGAACCAAGGTCCAGGGTGACAGTCGGAATCAAGGTCAGGGGGGGCGATCGGAACCAAGGTCCGGAGTGGCGTCGGGAACCAAGGTCCGGGGTGACGTTCGGAACAAAGATCCGGGGTGGCGGTCGGAAGCAAGGTCCGGGATGGCGGTCGCAACCAAAGTCCGAGGTGGCGGTCGGACCCAAGGTCCGGGGTGGCGGTCAGAACCCAAGGTCGGAGATGGCGGTCGGAACCAAGGTCCGGGGTGTCGGTCGGAACCATGTTCCGGGGTGGCGGTCGGAATCACGGTCCGGGGTGGCAGTCGGAATCAAGGTCCGGGGTGGCGGTCGGAACAATCGTCGGGAAGGGTGGTCAGAACTAAGGTCCGGGGTGGCTTTCGGAACCAATGTCCGGTGTGGCGGTCGGAACCGAGGTCCGAGGTTGCGGTCGGAACCAAGGTCCGGGTGGGCGGTCGGAACTAAGGTCCGGGGTGGCGTTCGGAACCAAGGGCCGGGGTGGTGGTCGGATCCGAGGTCCGAGGTGGCGGTCGGAACCAAGGTCGGAGGTGGCGGTCGGAACCAAGGTCCGGGGAGCGGTCGGATCAAGTCCGGGGTGGCGGTTGGAACCAAGGTCCGGGGTGGCGCTCGGAACCAACTTCCGGGGTTGCGGTCGCAACCACCATCCAGGGGGGCGGTCAGAACGAAGGTCCAGGGTGACAGTCGGAATCAAGGTCGGGGGGGGGCGGTCGGAACCAAGGTCCGGAGTGGCGGTGGGAAGCAAGGTCTGGGGTGGCGGGCGGAATCACAGTCCGGGTTGGCAGTCGGAACCAAGGTACAG
Source organism: Mustelus asterias (assembly GCF_964213995.1). Lineage (NCBI taxonomy): Eukaryota > Metazoa > Chordata > Chondrichthyes > Carcharhiniformes > Triakidae > Mustelus > Mustelus asterias. Next base: position 45,861,936 of record NC_135822.1, on the reverse strand, counting down.
GGTGCCGGTCGGAACCTAGGTCCGGGGTGGCGGTCGGAACAGGGTCCGTGGTGGCGGTCAGAACCAAGGTCTGGGGTGGCGGTCGGAGCCAAGGTCGAGGGTGGCGGTTGGAACCAAGGTCCGAGGTGCGGTCGAAACCAAGGTCCGGGGTGGTGGTCGGAACCAAGATTCGGTTTGGCGGTCGGAACCAAGGTCCGAGGTGGCGGTCGTAAACAAGGTCCAGTGTGGCGTTCGGAACCAAGGTCCGAGGTGGCACTCAGAACCCAAGGTTCGAGGTGGCGGTCGGAACCAATGCCCGGGGTGGCAGTCGGAACCAAGGTCCGGGGTGGCGGTTCGGAACCAATGTCCGGGGTGCCGGTCGGAACCACGATCCGGGGTGGGGGTCGGACCCAAATTCCCGGGTGGCGGTCAGAACCAAGGTCCGGGGTGGCGCTCGGAACCAACTTCCAGGGTGGCGGTCGGAACCACCGTCTGGGTGGGCGGTCAGAACCAAGGTCCGGGATGACAGTCGGAACCAAGGTCCGGGGTGGCGGTCGGAACGAATTCCGGAGTGGCGGTTGGAACCAAGTTCCGGGGTGGCGGTCAGAACCAATGTCCGGGGTGGCGGTCGGAACGAAGATCCGGGGTGGGGTTCGGACCCAAATTCCAGGGTGGCGGTCAGAACCAAGGTCTGGGGGGGCAGTCGGAACCAAGGTCCATGGTGGCGGTCGGAACAAAGGTACGGGAGGGCGGTCGGATCTAAGGTCCGGGGTGGCGTTCGGAACCAAGGTCCGGGGTGGCGGTCGGAACCGAGGTCCGAGGTGGCGGTCGGAACCAAGGTCCGGGGTGGCGTTCGGAACCAAGGTCCAGGGTGGCGGTCGGAACAAGTCCGGGGGGGCGGTCAGAACCAAGGTCCAGGGTGACAGTCGGAATCAAGGTCAGGGGGGGGCGGTCGGAACCAAGGTCCGGAGTGTCGTTGGGAACCAAGGTCCGGGGTGATGTTCGGAACAGAGGTCTGGTGTGGCGGTCGGAAGCAAGGTCCGGGATGGCGGTCGGAACCAAAGTCCGAGGTGGACGTCGGAACCAAGGTCCGGGGTGGCGGTCAGAACCCAAGGTCGGAGATGGCGGTCGGAACCAAGGTCCGGGGTGGCGGTCGGAACCAAGTTCCGGGGTGGCGGGCGGAATCACGGTCCGGGGTGGCAGTCGGAACCAAGGTCCGGGGTGGCGGTCAGAACCCGAGGTCCGGGGTGCCGGTCGGAACCAATGTCCGGGGTGGCATTCGGAAAAAATGTCCGGGGTGGCGGTCGTAACCAAGATCCGGGGTGTGGGTCAGACGCAAATTCCGGGGAGGCAGTCAGAACCAAGATCTGGGGGGGCAGTCGGAACCAATGTCCATGGTTGCGGTCGGAACAAAGGGCCGGGTGGGCGGTCGGAACTAAGGTCCGGGGTGGTGTTCGGAACCAAGGTCTGGGGTGGCGGTCGGTACCGCTTTCCGAGGTGGCGGTCGGACCCAAGGTCCGGGGTGGCAGTCGGAACCAAGGTCCGGGGTGGCGGTCGGAACTGGTCCGGGGTGGCGGTCGGAACCAAGGTCCGGGGGGGCGGTCGGAACCAAGGTCCGGTGAGGCGTTCGGAACGAAGGCCCGGGGTGGCGGTCCGAACCAATGTCCGTGGTGGCGGTCGGAACCAAGGTCCGAGGTGGCGGTCGGAACCAAGATCCGGGGTGGGGTTCGGACCCAAATTCCAGGGTGGCGGTCAGAACCAAGGTCTGGGGGGGGCAGTCGGAACCAAGGTCCATGGTGGCGGTCGGAACAAAGGTCCGGGTGGGCGGTCGGAATTAAGGTCCGGGGTGGCGTTCGGAACCAAGGTTCGGGGTTGTGGTCGGAACCAAGGTCCGATGTGGCGGTCGGAACCAAGGTCCGGGGTGGCGGTCGGAACCAAGGTCCGGGGTGGCGGTCGGAAGAGGTCCCGGGTGGCGGTCGTAACCAATGTCCGGGGTGGCATTCAGAACCAAGGTCCGGGGTGGCGATCGGAACCAAGGTCCAGTGTGGCGTTCGAAACCAAGGTCCGGGGTGGCGGTCAGAACCCGAGGTCCGGGTTGGCAGTCGGAACCAATGTCCAGGGTGGCATTCAGAAACAACGTCCGAGGTGGCGGTCGAAACCAAGGTCCAGGTGGCGGTCGGAACAGGGTCCGGGGTGGCGGTCAGAACCAAGGTCCGTGGTGGCGGACGGAACCAAGGTCCGGGGTGCGGTCGGAACCAAGCTCCGAGGTGGCGGTCGGAACCAAGGTCCGGGGGGGCGGTCAGTACCCAAGGTCCGGGGTTCCGGTCGGATCCAAGGTCCGGGATGTCGGTCGGAAACAAGATCCGGGGTGGCGATCGGAACCAAGGTCCGGGGTGGCGTGCGGAACCAAGGACCGGTGCGGCGGGCAGAACGAAGGTCCGGAGTGGTGGTCGGAACCAATGTTTGGCGGGGGGGCGGTCGGAACCAAGGTCCGGGTTGGCGGTCGGAACCAAGGTCCGGGGTGGCGTTCGGAACCAGCTTCCAGGGTGGCGGTCGGAACCACCGTCCGGGGGGGCGGTCAGAACCAAGGTCCGGGATGACAGTAGGAACCAAGGTCCGGTGTGGCGGTCGGAACCAAGATCTGGGGGGGGCAGTCGGAACCAAGGTCCATGGTGGCAGTCGGAACAAAAGTCCGGGTGGGCGGTCGGAACTAAGGTCCGGGGTGGCGTTCGGAACCAAGGTCCGGGGTGCCGGTCGGAACCAAGGTCCGATGTCGCGGTCGGAACCAAGGTCCGGGGTGGCGGTCGGAACCAAGGTCCGGGGTGGCGGTCGGAACAGGTCCGGGGTGGCGGTCGTAACCAATGTCCGGGGTGGCATTCAGAACCAAGGTCCGGGGTGGCGATCGGAGCCAAGGTCCAGTGTGGCGTTCGAAACCAAGGTCCGAGGTTGCACTTAGAACCCAAGGTTCGAGGTGGCGGTCGGAACCAATGCCTGGGCTGGCGGTCGGAACCAAGGTCCGGGGTGGCGGTCGGAACCAATGTCCGGGATGGCGGTCGGATCCAAGTTCCGGGGTGGCGGTCGGAACCAAGGTCTGGGGGAGTGGTCGGAACCAAGGTCCGGGGAGGCGGTCGGAACCAACGTCCGGGGTGGCGGTCGGAACCATGGTCCGGGTTGGCTGTAGGAACCAAGGTCCGAGGTGGCTGTCGGATCCAAGGTCCGGGGTGGCGGTCAGAACCAATGTCCGGGGTGGCGGTCGGAACCAAGATCCGGGGTGGGGGTCGGACCCAAATTCCGGGGTGGCGGTAGGAACCAAGGTCCGGGGTGGCGCTCGGAACCAACTTCCAGGGTGGCGGTCGGAACCACCGTCTGGGTGGGCGGTCAGAACCAAGGTCCGGGATGACAGTCGGAACCAAGGTCCGGGGTGGCGGTCGGAACGAATCCGGAGTGGCGGTTGGAACCAAGTTCCGGGGTGGCGGTCGGAACCAATGTCCGGGGTGGCGGTCGGAACGAAGATCCGGGGTGGGGTTCGGACCCAAATTCCAGGGTGGCGATCAGAACCAAGGTCTGGGGGGGCAGTCGGAACCAAGGTCCATGGTGGCCGTCGGAACAAAGGTACGGGAGGGCGGTCGGATCTAAGGTCCGGGGTGGCGTTCCGAACCAAGGTCCGGGGTGGCGGTCGGAACCGAGGTCCGAGGTGGCGGTCGGAACCAAGGTCCGGGGTGGCGTTCGGAACCAAGGTCCGGGGTGGCGGTCGGAACAAGTCCGGGGTGGCGGTTGGAACCAAAGTCCGGGGTGGCGCTCGGAACCAACTTCCGGGGTTGCGGTCGCAACCACCGTCCGGGGGGGCGGTCAGAACCAAGGTCCAGGGTGACAGTCGGAATCAAGGTCGGGGGGGGCGTTCGGAACCAAGGTCCGGAGTGTCGTTGGGAACCAAGGTCCGGGGTGACGTTCGGAACAGAGGTCCGGTGTGGCGGTCGGAAGCAAGGTCCGGGATGGCGGTCGGAACGAAAGTCCGAGGTGGACGTCGGAACCAAGGTCCGGGGTGGCGGTCAGAACCCAAGGTCGGAGATGGCGGTCGGAACCAAGGTCCGGGGTGGCGGTCGGAACCAAGTTCCGGGGTGGCGGGCGGAATCACGGTCCGGGGTGGCAGTCGGAACCAAGGTCCGGGGTGCCGGTCGGAACCAAGGTCCGGGCTGGCGGTCGGAACAGGGTCCGGGGTGGCAGTCAGAACCAAGGTCCGGGGTGGCGGTCGGAACCAAGGTACGGGGTGGCGGTCAGAACCCGAGGTCCGGGGTGCCGGTCGGAACCAATGTCCGGGGTGGCATTCGGAAAAAAGGTCCGGGGTGGCGGTCGTAACCAAGATCCGGGGTGTGGGTCAGACCCAAATTCCGGGGAGGCAGTCAGAACCAAGGTCTGGGGGGGCAGTCGGAACCAATGTCCATGGTTGCGGTCGGAACAAAGGGCCGGGTGGGCGGTCGGAACTATGGTCCGGGGTGGCGTTCGGAACCAAGGTCTGGGGTGGCGGTCGGTACCGCTTTCCGAGGTGGCGGTCGGACCCAAGGTCCGGGGTGGCAGTCGGAACCAAGGTCCGGGGTGGCGGTCGGAACTGGTCCGGGGTGGCGGTCGGAACCAAGGTCCGGGGTGGCGGTCGTAACCAATGTCCGGGGTGGCATTCAGAACCAAGGTCCGGGGTGGCGATCGGAACCAAGGTCCAGTGTGGCGTTCGAATCCAAGGTCCGAGGTTGCACTCAGAACCCAAGGTTCGAGGTGGCGGTCGGAACCAATGCCCGGGGTGGCGGTTGGAACCAAGGTGCGGGGTGGCGGTCGGAACCAATGTCCGGGATGGCGGTCGGAACCAAGTTCCGGGGTGGCGGTCGGTACCAAGGTCCGGGGGAGTGGTCGGAACCAAGGTCCGGGGAGGCGGTCGGAACCAACGTCCGGGGTGGCGGTCGGAACCATGGTCCGGGTTGGCTGTAGGAACCAAGGTCCGAGGTGGCGGTCGGATCCAAGGTCCGGGGTGGCGGTCAGAACCCGAGGTCCGGGTTGGCAGTCGGAACCAATGTCCAGGGTGGCATTCAGAAACAACGTCCGAGGTGGCGGTCGAAACCAAGGTCCAGGTGGCGGTCGGAACAGGGTCCGGGGTGGCGGTCAGAACCAAGGTCCGTGGTGGCGGACGGAACCAAGGTCCGGGGTGGCGGTCGGAACCAAGCTCCGAGGTGGCGGTCGGAACCAAGGTCCGGGGGGGCGGTCAGTACCCAAGGTCCGAGGTTCCGGTCGGATCCAAGGTCCGGGATGTCGGTCGGAAACAAGATCCGGGGTGGCGATCGGAACCAAGGTCCGGGGTGGCGTGCAGAACCAAGGACCGGTGTGGCGGGCGGAACCAAGGTCCGGAGTGGTGGTCGGAACCAATGTTTGGCGGGGGGGGCGGTCGGAACCAAGGTCCGGGTTGGCGGTCGGAACCAAGGTCCGGGGTGGCGCTCGGAACCAACTTCCAGGGTGGCGGTCGGAACCACCGTCCGGGGGGGCGGTCAGAACTAAGGTCCGGGATGACGGTCGGAACCAAGGTCCGGTGTGGCGGTCGGAACAAGATCTGGGGGGGGCAGTCGGAACCAAGGTCCATGGTGGCGGTCGGAACAAAGGTCCGGGTGGGCGGTCGGAACTAAGGTCCGGGGTGGCGTTCGGAACCAAGGTCCGGGGTGGCGGTCGGAACCAAGGTCCGATGTGGCGGTCGGAACCAAGGTCCGGGGTGGCGGTCGGAACCAAGGTCCGGGGTGGCGGTCGGAACAGGTCCGGGGTGGCGGTCGTAACCAATGTCCGGGGTGGCATTCAGAACCAAGGTCCGGGGCGGCGATCGGAACCAAGGTCCAGTGTGGCGTTCGAAACCAAGGTCCGAGGTTGCACTCAGAACCCAAGGTTCGAGGTGGCGGTCGGAACCAATGCCCGGGGTGGCGGTCGGAACCAAGGTCCGGGGTGGCGGTCGGAACCAATGTCCGGGATGGCGGTCGGAACCAAGTTCCGGGGTGGCGGTCGGAACCAAGGTCCGGGGGAGTGGTCGGAACCAAGGTCCGGGGAGGCGGTCGGAACCAACGTCCTGGGTGGCGGTCGGAACCATGGTCCGGATTGGCTGTAGGAACCAAGGTCCGAGGTGGCTGTCGGATCCAAGGTCCGGGGTGGCGGTCAGAACCCGAGGTCCGGGTTGGCGGTCGGAACCAACGTCCGGGGTGGCATTCAGAAACAAGGCCCGAGGTGGCCGTCGAAACCAAGGTCCGGGTGGCGGTCGGAACAGGGTCCGGGGTGGCGGTCAGAACCAAGGTCCATGGTGGCGGACGGAACCAAGGTCCGGGGTGGCGGTCGGAACCAAGCTCCGAGGTGGCGGTCGGAACCAAGGTCCGGGGGGGCGGTCAGTACCCAAGGTCCGGGGTTCCGGTCGGATCCAAGGTCCGGGATGTCGGTCGGAAACAAGATCCGGGGTGGCGATCGGAACCAAGGTCCGGGGTGGAGTGCGGAACCAAGGACCGGTGTGGCGGGCGGAACCAAGGTCCGGAGTGGTGGTCGGAAACAAGGTTTGGCGGGGGGTGCGGTCGGAACCAAGGTCCGGGTTGGCGGTCGGAACCAAGGTCCGGGGTGGCGCTCGGAACCAACTTCCAGGGTGGCGGTCGGAACCACCGTCCGGGGGGGCGGTCAGAACCAAGGTCCGGGATGACAGTCGGAATCAAGGTCAGGGGGGTCGGTCGGAAAAAATCCGGGGTGGTGGTCGGATCAAAGCCGGAGTGGCGGTTGGAACCAAGTTCCGGGGTGGCGGTCAGAACGAATGTCCGGGCTAGCGGTCGGAACCAAGATCCGGGGTGGGGTTCGGACCAAATTCCAGGGTGGCGGTCGGAACAAAGGTCCGGGTGTGCGGTCGGATCTAAGGTCCGGGGTGGCGTTCGGAACAAAGGTCCGGGGTGGCGGTCGGAACCGAGGTCCAAGGTGGCGTTCGGAACCAAGGTCTGGGTGACGGTCGGAACAGGGTCCGGGGTGGCGGTCAGAACCATGGTCCGGGGTGGCGGACGGAACCAAGGTCCGGGGTGGCGGTCGGAACCAAGCTCCGAGGTGGCGGTCGGAACAAAGGTCCGGGGGGGTGGTCAGAACCCAAGGTCCGGGGTTCCGGTCGGATCCAAGGTCCGGGATGGCGGTCGGAACCAAGATCCGGGGTTGCAATCGGAACCAAGATCCGGGGTGGCGTTCGGAACCAAGCACCGGTGTGGCGGGCGGAACCAAGGTCCGGGTTGGCGGTCGGAACCAATGTCCGGGGTGGCGCTCGGAACCAACTTCCAGGGTGGCGGTCGGAACCAACTTCCAGGGTGGCGGTCGGAACCACCGTCCGGGGGGGCGGTCAGAACCAAGGTCCGGGATGACAGTCGGAACCAAGGTCCGGTGTGGCGGTCGGAACCAAGATCCGGGGTGGGGCTCGGACCCAAATTCCAGGGTGGCGGTCAGAACCAAGGTCTGGGGGGGGCAGTCGGAACCAAGGTCCATGGTGGCGGTCGGAACAAAGGTCCGGGTGGGCGGTCGGAACTAAGGTCCGGGGTGGCGTTCGGAACCAAGGTCCGGGGTGGCGGTCGGAACCAAGGTCCGATGTGGCGGTCGGAACCAAGGTCCGGGGTGGCGGTCGGAACCAAGGTCCGGGGTGGCGGTCGGAACAGGTCCGGGGTGGCGGTCGTAACCAATGTCCGGGGTGGCATTCAGAACCAAGGTCCGGGGTGGCGATCGGAACCAAGGTCCAGTGTGGCGTTCGAAACCAAGGTCCGAGGTTGCACTCAGAACCCAAGGTTCGAGGTGGCGGTCGGAACCAATGCCCGGGGTGGCGGTCGGAACCAAGGTCCGGGGTGGCGGTCGGAACCAATGTCCGGGATGGCGGTCGGAACCAAGTTCCGGGGTGGCGGTCGGAACCAAGGTCCGGGGGAGTGGTCGGAACCAAGGTCCGGGGAGGCGGTCGGACCCAACGTCCGGGGTGGCGGTCGGAACCATGGTCCGGGTTGGCTGTAGGAACCAAGGTCCGAGGTGGCTGTCGGATCCAAGGTCCGGGGTGGCGGTCAGAACCCGAGGTCCGGGTTGGCGGTCGGAACCAACGTCCGGGGTGGCATTCAGAAACAAGGCCCGAGGTGGCGGTCGAAACTATGGTCCGGGTGGCGGTCGGAACAGGGTCCGGGGTGGCGGTCAGAACCAAGGTCCGGGGTGGCGGACGGAACCAAGGTCCGGGGTGGTGGTCGGAACCAAGCTCCGAGGTGGCGGTCGGAACTAAGGTCCGGGGGGGCGGTCAGTACCCAAGGTCCGGGGTTCCGGTCGGATCCAAGGTCCGGGATGTCGGTCGGAAACAAGATCCGGGGTGGCGATCGGAACCAAGGTCCGGGTTGGCGGTCGGAACCAAGCTCCAGGGTGGCGTTCGGAACCAACTTCCAGGGTGGCGGTCGGAACCACCGTCCGGGGGGCGCGGTCAGAACCAAGGTCCGGGATGACAGTCGGAACCAAGGTCCGGTGTGGCGGTCGGAACCAAGATCCGGGGTGGGGTTTGGACCCAAATTCCAGGGTGGCAGTCAGAACCAAGGTCTGGGGGGGGCAGTCGGAACCAAGGTCCATGGTGGCGGTCGGAACAAAGGTCCGGGTGGGCGGTCGGAACTAAGGTCCGGTGTGGCGTTCGGAACCAAGGTCCGGGGTGGCGGTCGGAACCGAGGTCCGAGGTGGCGGTCGGAACCAAGGTCCGGGGAGGCGGTCGGAACCAACGTCCTGGGTGGCGGTCGGAACCATGGTCCGGGTTGGCTGTAGGAACCAAGGTCCGAGGTGGCTGTCGGATCCAAGGTCCGGGGTGGCGGTCAGAACCCGAGGTCCGGGTTGGCGGTCAGAACCAACGTCCGGGGTGGCATTCAGAAACAAGGCCCGAGGTGGCGGTCGAAACCAAGGTCCGGGTGGCGGTCGGAACAGGGTCCGGGGTGGCGGTCAGAACCAAGGTCCGTGGTGGCGGACGGAACCAAGGTCCGGGGTAGCGTTCGGAACGAAGGTCCGGGGTGGCGGTCAGAACCATGGTCCGGGGTGGCGGACGGAACCAAGGTCCGGGGTGGCGGTCGGAACCAAGCTCCGAGGTGGCGGTCGGAACCAAGGTCCGGGGGGGTGGTCAGAACCCAAGGTCCGGGGTTCCGGTCGGATCCAAGGTCCGGGATGGCGGTCGGAACCAAGATCCGGGGTGGCGATCGGAACCAAGATCCGGGGTGGCGTTCGGAACCAAGGACCGGTGTGGCGGGCGGAACCGAGGTCCGGGTTGGCGGTCGGAACCAAGGTCCGGGGTGGCGCTCGGAACCAACTTCCAGGGTGGCGGTCGGAACCAACTTCCAGGGTGGCGGTCGGAACCACCGTCCGGGGGGGCGGTCAGAACCAAGGTCCGGGATGACAGTCGGAAACAAGGTCCGGTGTGGCGGTCGGAACCAAGATCCGGGGTGGGGCTCGGACCCAAATTCCAGGGTGGCGGTCAGACCCAAGGTCTGGGGGGGGCAGTCGGAACCAAGGTCCATGGTGGCGGTCGGAACAAAGGTCCGGGTGGGCGGTCGGAACTAAGGTCCGGGGTGGCGTTCGGAACCAAGGTCCGGGGTGGCGGTCGGAACCAAGGTCCGATGTGGCGGTCGGAACCAAGGTCCGGGGTGGCGGTCGGAACAGGTCCGGGGTGGCGGTCGTAACCAATGTCCGGGGTGGCATTCAGAACCAAGGTCCGGGGTGGCGATCGGAACCAAGGTCCAGTGTGGCGTTCGAAACCAAGGTCCGAGGTTGCACTCAGAACCCAAGGTTCGAGGTGGCGGTCGGAACCAAGGTCCGGGGTGGCGGTCGGAACCAATGTCCGGGATGGCGGTCGGAACCAAGTTCCGGGGTGGTGGTCGGAACCAAGGTCCGGGGGAGTGGTCGGAACCAAGGTCCGGGGAGGCGGTCGGAACCAACGTCCGGGGTGGCATTCAGAAACAAGGCCCGAGGTGGCGGTCGAAAACAAGGTCCGGGTGGCGGTCGGAACAGGGTCCGGGGTGGCGGTCAGAACCAAGGTCCGTGGTGGCGGACGGAACCAAGGTCCGGGGTGGCGGTCAGAACCTGAGGTCCGGGTTGGCGGTCGGAACCAACGTCCGGGGTGGCATTCAGAAACAAGGCCCGAGGTGGCGGTCGAAACTATGGTCCGGGTGGCGGTCGGAACAGGGTCCGGGGTGGCGGTCAGAACCAAGGTCCGGGGTGGCGGACGGAACCAAGGTCCGGGGTGGTGGTCGGAACCAAGCTCCGAGGTGGCGGTCGGAACTAAGGTCCGGGGGGGCGGTCAGTACCCAAGGTCCGGGGTTCCGGTCGGATCCAAGGTCCGGGATGTCGGTCGGAAACAAGATCCAGGGTGGCGATCGGAACCAAGGTCCGGAGTGGTGGTCGGAACCAAGGTTTGGGGGGGGGCGGTCGGAACCAAGGTCCGGGTTGGCGGTCGGAACCAAGGTCCAGGGTGGCGGTCGGAACCAACTTCCAGGGTGGCGGTCGGAACCACCGTCCGGGGGGGGCGGTCAGAACCAAGGTCCGGGATGACAGTCGGAACCAAGGTCCGGTGTGGCGGTCGGAACCAAGATCCGGGGTGGGGTTCGGACCCAAATTCCAGGGTGGCAGTCAGAACCAAGGTCTGGGGGGGGGGCAGTCGGAACCAAGGTCCATGGTGGCGGTCGGAACAAAGGTCCGGGTGGGCGGTCGGAACTAAGGTCCGGGGTGGCGTTCGGAACCAAGGTCCGGGGTGGCGGTCGGAATCAAGGTCCCATGTGGCGGTCGGAACCAAGGTCCGGGGTGGCGGTCGGAACCAAGGTCCGGGGTGGCGGTCGGAACAGGTCCGGGGTGGCGGTCGTATCCAATGTCCGGGGTGGCATTCGGAACCAAGGTCCGGGGTGGCGATCGGAACCAAGGTCTGGGGTGGCGGTCAGAAGAGGTCCGGGGTGGCGGTTGGAACCAAAGTCCGGGGTGGCGGTCGGAACAGGTCCGAGGTGGCGGTCGGAACCAAGGTCCGGGGTGGCGCTCGGAACCCAAGGTGCGGGGTGGCGGTCCGAACCAATGTCCGTGGTGGCGGTCGGAACCATGGTCCGAGGTGGCGGTCGGAAACAAGGTCCGGGGTGGCGGTCGGAACAGGTCCGGGGTGGCGTTCGGAACCAAGGTCCGAGGTGGCGGTCGGATCCAAGTTCCGGGGTGGCGGTCGGAACCAAGGTCCGGGGGGGCGGTCAGACCCCACCGTCCGGGGGGCGGTCAGAACCAAGGTCCGGGATGACAGTCGGAATCAAGGTCAGGGGGGGCGGTCGGAACCAAGGTACGGGGCGGTGGTCGGAAAAAATCCGGGGTGGTGGTCGGAACGGATCCGGAGTGGCGGTTGGAACCAAGTTCCGGGGTGGCGGTCGGAACGAATGTCCGGGGTGGCGGTCGGAACCAAGATCCGGGGTGGGGTTCGGACCCAAATTCCAGGGTGGCGGTCAGAACCAAGGTCTGGGGGGGCAGTCGGAACCAAGGTCCGGGGTGGCGGTCAGAACCAAGCTCCGGGGTGGCGGTCGGAACCAAGGTCCGGGGTGGCGGTCGGAACCAAGGTCTGGGGTGGCGGTCGGAAGAGGTCCGGGGCGGCGGTCGGAACCAAGGTCCGGGGTGGCGGTCGGAAGAGGTCCGAGGTGGCGGTCGGAACCAAGGTCCATGGTGGCGGTCGGAACCAAAGTCCGAGGTGGCGGTCGGCAACAAGGTCCGGGGTGGCGGTCGGAACAGGTCCGGGGTGGCGTTCGGAACCAAGGTCCGAGGTGGCGGTTGGAACCAAGTTCCGGGGTGGCGGTCGGAACCAAGGTCCGGGGGAGCGGTCGGAACCAAGGTCCGGGGAGGCGGTCGGAACCAACGTCCCGGGTGGCGGTCGGAACCAAGGTCCGGGTTGGCGGTAGGAACCAAGGTCGCGGTCGGATCCAAGGTCCGTGGTGGCGGTCAGAACCCAAGGTCCGGGTTGGCGGTCGGAACCAATATCCGGGGTGGCATTCAGAAACAAGGTCCGAGGTGGCGGTCGAAACCAAGGTCCGGGTGGCGGTCGGAACCAAGGTCCGGGGTGGCGGTCGGAACCAAGCTCCGAGGTGGCGGTCGGAACGAAGGTCCGGGGGGGCGGTCAGAACCCAAGGTCCAGGGTTCCGGTCGGATCCAAGGTCCGGGATGGCGGTCGGAACCAAGATCCGGGGTGGCGATCGGAACCAAGATCCGGGGTGGCGTTCGGAAGCAAGGAACGGTGTGGCGGGGGGAACCAAGGTCCGGAGTGGTGGTCGGAACCAAGGTTTGGCGGGGGCGGTCGGAATCAAGGTCCGGGTTGGCGGTCGGAACCAAGGTCCGGGGTGGCGCTCGGAACCAACTTCCAGGGTGGCGGTCGGAACCACCGTCCGGGGGGGGCGGTCAGAACCAAGGTCCGGGATGACAGTCGGAACCAAGGTCCGGTGTGGCGGTCGGAACCAAGATCCGGGGTGGGGTTCGGACCCAAATTCCAGGGTGGCGGTCAGAACCAAGGTCTGGGGGGGCAGTCGGAACCAAGGTCCAGTTTGGCGGTCGGAACCAAGGTCCGAGGTGGCGGTCGCAAACAATGTCCGGGGTGGCATTCAGAACCAAGGTCCGGGGTGGCGATCGGAACCAAGGTCCAGTGTGGCGTTCGAAACCAAGGTCCGAGGTTGCACTCAGAACCCAAGGTTCGAGGTGGCGGTCGGAACCAATGCCCGGGGTGGCGGTCGGAACCAAGGTCCGGGGTGGCGGTCGGAACCAATGTCCGGGGTGGCGGTCCGAACCAAGATCCGGGGTGGGGGTCGGACCCAAATTCCGGGGTGGCGGTCAGAACCAAGGTCTGGGGGGGCGGTCGGAACCAAGGTCCATGGTGGCGGTCGGAACAATGGTCCGGGAGGGTGGTCAGAACTAAGGTCCGGGGTGGCTTTCGGAACCAAGGTCCGGGGTGGCGGTCGGAACAGAGGTCCGAGGCGGCGGTCGGAACCAATGTCCGGGGTGGCGGTCGGAACCAAGGTCTCGGGTGGCGGTCGGAACAGGTCCGGGCTGGCGGTCGGAACCAAGGACCAGGGTGGCGGTCGGAACAGGTCCGAGGTGGCGGTCGGAACCAAGGTCCGGGGTGGCGCTCGGAACCCAAGGTGCGGGGTGGCGGTCCGAACCAATGTCCGTGGTGGCGGTCGGAACCAAGGTCCGAGGTGGCGGTCGGAACCAAGATCCGGGGTGGGGTTCGGACCCAAATTCCAGGGTGGCGGTCAGAACCAAGGTCTGGGGGGGGCAGTCGGAACCAAGGTCCATGGTGGCGGTCGGAACAAAGGTCCGGGTGGGCGGTCGGAATTAAGGTCCGGGGTGGCGTTCGGAACCAAGGTTCGGGGTTGTGGTCGGAACCAAGGTCCGATGTGGCGGTCGGAACCAAGGTCCGGGGTGGCGGTCGGAACCAAGGTCCGGGGTGGCGGTCGGAAGAGGTCCGGGGTGGCGGTCGTAACCAATGTCCGGGGTGGCATTCAGAACCAAGGTCCGGGGTGGCGATCGGAACCAAGGTCCAGTGTGGCGTTCGAAACCAAGGTCCGAGGTTGCACTCAGAACCAAAGGTTCGAGGTGGCGGTCGGAACCAATGCCCGGGGTGGCGGTCGGAACCAAGGTCCGGGGTGGCGGTCGGAACCAAGGTCCAGTGTGGCGTTCGAAACCAAGGTCCGAGGTTGCACTCAGAACCCAAGGTTCGAGGTGGCGGTCGGAACCAATGCCCGGGGTGGCGGTCGGAACCAAGGTCCGGGGTGGCGGTCGGAACCAATGTCCGGGATGGCGGTCGGAACCAAGTTCCGGGGTGGTGGTCGGAACCAAGGTCCGGGGGAGTGGTCGGAACCAAGGTCCGGGGAGGCGGTCGGAACCAACGTCCGGGGTGGCATTCAGAAACAAGGCCCGAGGTGGCGGTCGAAAACAAGGTCCGGGTGGCGGTCGGAACAGGGTCCGGGGTGGCGGTCAGAACCAAGGTCCGTGGTGGCGGACGGAACCAAGGTCCGGGGTGGCGGTCGGAACCAAGGTCCGGGGAGGCGGTCGGAACCAACGTCCGGGGTGGCGGTCGGAACCATGGTCCGGGTTGGCTGTAGGAACCAAGGTCCGAGGTGGCTGTCGGATCCAAGGTCCGGGGTGGCGGTCAGAACCTGAGGTCCGGGTTGGCGGTCGGAACCAACGTCCGGGGTGGCATTCAGAAACAAGGCCCGAGGTGGCGGTCGAAACTATGGTCCGGGTGGCGGTCGGAACAGGGTCCGGGGTGGCGGTCAGAACCAAGGTCCGGGGTGGCGGACGGAACCAAGGTCCGGGGTGGTGGTCGGAACCAAGCTCCGAGGTGGCGGTCGGAACTAAGGTCCGGGGGGGCGGTCAGTACCCAAGGTCCGGGGTTCCGGTCGGATCCAAGGTCCGGGATGTCGGTCGGAAACAAGATCCAGGGTGGCGATCGGAACCAAGGTCCGGAGTGGTGGTCGGAACCAAGGTTTGGGGGGGGGCGGTCGGAACCAAGGTCCGGGTTGGCGGTCGGAACCAAGGTCCAGGGTGGCGGTCGGAACCAACTTCCAGGGTGGCGGTCGGAACCACCGTCCGGGGGGGGCGGTCAGAACCAAGGTCCGGGATGACAGTCGGAACCAAGGTCCGGTGTGGCGGTCGGAACCAAGATCCGGGGTGGGGTTCGGACCCAAATTCCAGGGTGGCAGTCAGAACCAAGGTCTGGGGGGGGGGCAGTCGGAACCAAGGTCCATGGTGGCGGTCGGAACAAAGGTCCGGGTGGGCGGTCGGAACTAAGGTCCGGGGTGGCGTTCGGAACCAAGGTCCGGGGTGGCGGTCGGAATCAAGGTCCCATGTGGCGGTCGGAACCAAGGTCCGGGCTGGCGGTCGGAACCAAGGTCCGGGGTGGCGGTCGGAACAGGTCCGGGGTGGCGGTCGTATCCAATGTCCGGGGTGGCATTCGGAACCAAGGTCCGGGGTGGCGATCGGAACCAAGGTCTGGGGTGGCGGTCAGAACAGGTCCGGGGTGGCGGTTGGAACCAAAGTCCGGGGTGGCGGTCGGAACAGGTCCGAGGTGGCGGTCGGAACCAAGGTCCGGGGTGGCGCTCGGAACCCAAGGTGCGGGGTGGCGGTCCGAACCAATGTCCGTGGTGGCGGTCGGAACCATGGTCCGAGGTGGCGGTCGGAAACAAGGTCCGGGGTGGCGGTCGGAACAGGTCCGGGGTGGCGTTCGGAACCAAGGTCCGAGGTGGCGGTCGGATCCAAGTTCCGGGGTGGCGGTCGGAACCAAGGTCCGGGGGGGCGGTCAGACCCCACCGTCCGGGGGGCGGTCAGAACCAAGGTCCGGGATGACAGTCGGAATCAAGGTCAGGGGGGGCGGTCGGAACCAAGGTACGGGGCGGTGGTCGGAAAAAATCCGGGGTGGTGGTCGGAACGGATCCGGAGTGGCGGTTGGAACCAAGTTCCGGGGTGGCGGTCGGAACGAATGTCCGGGGTGGCGGTCGGAACCAAGATCCGGGGTGGGGTTCGGACCCAAATTCCAGGGTGGCGGTCAGAACCAAGGTCTGGGGGGGCAGTCGGAACCAAGGTCTGGGGTGGCGGTCAGAACCAAGCTCCGGGGTGGCGGTCGGAACCAAGGTCCGGGGTGGCGGTCGGAACCAAGGTCTGGGGTGGCGGTCGGAAGAGGTCCGGGGCGGCGGTCGGAACCAAGGTCCGGGGTGGCGGTCGGAAGAGGTCCGAGGTGGCGGTCGGAACCAAGGTCCATGGTGGCGGTCGGAACCAAAGTCCGAGGTGGCGGTCGGCAACAAGGTCCGGGGTGGCGGTCGGAACAGGTCCGGGGTGGCGTTCGGAACCAAGGTCCGAGGTGGCGGTTGGAACCAAGTTCCGGGGTGGCGGTCGGAACCAAGGTCCGGGGGAGCGGTCGGAACCAAGGTCCGGGGAGGCGGTCGGAACCAACGTCCCGGGTGGCGGTCGGAACCAAGGTCCGGGTTGGCGGTAGGAACCAAGGTCCGAGGTGGCGGTCGGATCCAAGGTCCGTGGTGGCGGTCAGAACCCAAGGTCCGGGTTGGCGGTCGGAACCAATATCCGGGGTGGCATTCAGAAACAAGGTCCGAGGTGGCGGTCGAAACCAAGGTCCGGGTGGCGGTCGGAACAGTGTCCGGGTTGGCGGTCAGAACCATGGTCCGGGGTGGCGGACGGAACCAAGGTCCGGGGTGGCGGTCGGAACCAAGCTCCGAGGTGGCGGTCGGAACGAAGGTCCGGGGGGGCGGTCAGAACCCAAGGTCCAGGGTTCCGGTCGGATCCAAGGTCCGGGATGGCGGTCGGAACCAAGATCCGGGGTGGCGATCGGAACCAAGATCCGGGGTGGCGTTCGGAAGCAAGGAACGGTGTGGCGGGGGGAACCAAGGTCCGGAGTGGTGGTCGGAACCAAGGTTTGGCGGGGGCGGTCGGAATCAAGGTCCGGGTTGGCGGTCGGAACCAAGGTCCGGGGTGGCGCTCGGAACCAACTTCCAGGGTGGCGGTCGGAACCACCGTCCGGGGGGGGCGGTCAGAACCAAGGTCCGGGATGACAGTCGGAACCAAGGTCCGGTGTGGCGGTCGGAACCAAGATCCGGGGTGGGGTTCGGACCCAAATTCCAGGGTGGCGGTCAGAACCAAGGTCTGGGGGGGCAGTCGGAACCAAGGTCCAGTTTGGCGGTCGGAACCAAGGTCCGAGGTGGCGGTCGCAAACAATGTCCGGGGTGGCATTCAGAACCAAGGTCCGGGGTGGCGATCGGAACCAAGGTCCAGTGTGGCGTTCGAAACCAAGGTCCGAGGTTGCACTCAGAACCCAAGGTTCGAGGTGGCGGTCGGAACCAATGCCCGGGGTGGCGGTCGGAACCAAGGTCCGGGGTGGCGGTCGGAACCAATGTCCGGGGTGGCGGTCCGAACCAAGATCCGGGGTGGGGGTCGGACCCAAATTCCGGGGTGGCGGTCAGAACCAAGGTCTGGGGGGGCGGTCGGAACCAAGGTCCATGGTGGCGGTCGGAACAATGGTCCGGGAGGGTGGTCAGAACTAAGGTCCGGGGTGGCTTTCGGAACCAAGGTCCGGGGTGGCGGTCGGAACAGAGGTCCGAGGCGGCGGTCGGAACCAATGTCCGGGGTGGCGGTCGGAACCAAGGTCTCGGGTGGCGGTCGGAGCAGGTCCGGGCTGGCGGTCGGAACCAAGGTCCGGGGTGGCGGTCGGAACAGGTCCGAGGTGGCGGTCGGAACCAAGGTCCGGGGTGGCGCTCGGAACCCAAGGTGCGGGGTGGCGGTCCGAACCAATGTCCGTGGTGGCGGTCGGAACCAAGGTCCGAGGTGGCGGTCGGAACCAAGATCCGGGGTGGGGTTCGGACCCAAATTCCAGGGTGGCGGTCAGAACCAAGGTCTGGGGGGGGCAGTCGGAACCAAGGTCCATGGTGGCGGTCGGAACAAAGGTCCGGGTGGGCGGTCGGAATTAAGGTCCGGGGTGGCGTTCGGAACCAAGGTTCGGGGTTGTGGTCGGAACCAAGGTCCGATGTGGCGGTCGGAACCAAGGTCCGGGGTGGCGGTCGGAACCAAGGTCCGGGGTGGCGGTCGGAAGAGGTCCCGGGTGGCGGTCGTAACCAATGTCCGGGGTGGCATTCAGAACCAAGGTCCGGGGTGGCGATCGGAACCAAGGTCCAGTGTGGCGTTCGAAACCAAGGTCCGAGGTTGCACTCAGAACCAAAGGTTCGAGGTGGCGGTCGGAACCAATGCCCGGGGTGGCGGTCGGAACCAAGGTCCGGGGTGGCGGTCGGAACCAATGTCCGGGATGGCGGTCGGAACCAAGTTCCGGGGTGGTGGTCGGAACCAAGGTCCGGGGGAGTGGTCGGAACCAAGGTCCGGGGAGGCGGTCGGAACCAACGTCCGGGGTGGCATTCAGAAACAAGGCCCGAGGTGGCGGTCGAAAACAAGGTCCGGGTGGCGGTCGGAACAGGGTCCGGGGTGGCGGTCAGAACCAAGGTCCGTGGTGGCGGACGGAACCAAGGTCCGGGGTGGCGGTCGGAACCAAGCTCCGAGGTGGCGGTAGGAACCAAGGTCCGGGGGGGCGGTCAGTACCCAAGGTCCGGGGTTCCGGTCAGATCCAAGGACGGGATGTCGGTCGGAAACAAGATCCGGGGTGGCGATCGGAACCAAGGTCCGGGGTGGCGTGCGGAACCAAGGACCGGTGTGGCGGGCGGAACCAAGGTCCGGAGTGGTGGTCGGAACCAAGGTTTGGCGGAGGGTGCGGTCGGAACCAAGGTCCGGGTTGGTGGTCGGAACCAAGGTCCGGGGTGGCGCTCGGAACCAACTTCCAGGGTGGCGGTCGGAACCACCGTCCGGGGGGGCGGTCAGAACCAAGGTCCGGGATGACAGTCGGAATCCAGGTCAGGGGGGGCGGTCGGAACCAAGGACCGGGGTGGCGGTCGGAAAAAATCCGGGGTGGTGGTCGGAACAAATCCGGAGTGGCGGTTGGAACCAAGTTCCGGGGTGGCGGTCAGAACGAATGTCCGGGGTGGCGGTCGGAACCAAGATCCGGGGTGGGGTTCGGACCCAAATTCCAGGGTGGCGGTCAGAACCAAGGTCTGGGGGGGCAGTCGGAACCAAGGTCCATGGTGGCGGTCGGAACAAAGGTGCGGGTGTGCGGTCGGATCTAAGGTCCGGGGTGGCGTTCGGAACAAAGGTCCGGGGTAGCGGTCGGAACCGAGGTCCAAGGTGGCGGTCGGAACCAAGGTCCGGGTGGCGGTCGGAACAGGGTCCGGGGTGGCGGTCAGAACCATGGTCCGGGGTGGCGGACGGAACCAAGGTCCGGGGTGGCGGTCGGAACCAAGCTCCGAGGTGGCGGTCGGAACCAAGGTCCGGGGGGGTGGTCAGAACCCAAGGTCCGGGGTTCCGGTCGGATCCAAGGTCTGGGATGGCGGTCGGAACCAAGATCCGGGGTGGCGATCGGAACCAAGATCCGGGGTGGCGTTCGGAACCAAGGATCGGTGTGGCGGGCGGAACCAAGGTCCGGGTTGGCGGTCGGAACCAAGGTCCGGGGTGGCGCTCGGAACCAACTTCCAGGGTGGCGGTCGGAACCAACTTCCAGGGTGGCGGTCGGAACCACCGTCCGGGGGGGAGGTCAGAACCAAGGTCCGGGATGACAGTCGGAACCAAGGTCCGGTGTGGCGGTCGGAACCAAGATCCGGGGTGGGGTTCGTACCCAAATTCCAGGGTGGCGGTCAGAACCAAGGTCTGGGGGGGGGCAGTCGGAACCAAGGTCCATGGTGGCGGTCGGAACAAAGGTCCGGGTGGGCGGTCGGAACTACGGTCCGGGGTGGCGTTCGGAACCAAGGTCCGGGGTGGCGGTCGGAACCAAGGTCCGATGTGGCGGTCGGAACCAAGGTCCGGGGTGGCGGTCGGAACCAAGGTCCGGGGTGGCGGTCGGAACAGGTCTGGGGTGGCGGTCGGAACCAAGGTCCGGGGTGGCGCTCGGAACCAACTTCCGGGGTTGCGGTCGCAACAGGTCCGGGGGGGCGGTCAGAACCAAGGTCCAGGGTGACAGTCGGAATCAAGGTCAGGGGGGGCGATCGGAACCAAGGTCCGGAGTGGCGTCGGGAACCAAGGTCCGGGGTGACGTTCGGAACAAAGATCCGGGGTGGCGGTCGGAAGCAAGGTCCGGGATGGCGGTCGCAACCAAAGTCCGAGGTGGCGGTCGGACCCAAGGTCCGGGGTGGCGGTCAGAACCCAAGGTCGGAGATGGCGGTCGGAACCATGTTCCGGGGTGGCTGTCGGAATCACGGTCCGGGGTGGCAGTCGGAATCAAGGTCCGGGGTGGCGGTCGGAACAATCGTCGGGAAGGGTGGTCAGAACTAAGGTCCGGGGTGGCTTTCGGAACCAATGTCTGGTGTGGCGGTCGGAACCGAGGTCCGAGGTTGCGGTCGGAACCAAGGTCCGGGTGGGCGGTCGGAACTAAGGTCCGGGGTGGCGTTCGGAACCAAGGGCCGGGGTGGTGGTCGGATCCGAGGTCCGAGGTGGCGGTCGGAACCAAGGTCCGGGGTGGCGGTCGGAACCAAGGTCCGGGGAGCGGTCGGATCAAGTCGGGGGTGGCGGTTGGAACCAAGGTCCGAGGTGCGGTCGAAACCAAGGTCCGGGGTGGTGGTCGGAACCAAGATCCGGTTTGGCGGTCGGAACCAAGGTCCGAGGTGGCGGTCGTAAACAAGGTCCAGTGTGGCGTTCGGAACCAAGGTCCGAGGTGGCACTCAGAACCCAAGGTTCGAGGTGGCGGTCGGAACCAATGCCCGGGGTGGCGGTCGGCACCAAGGTCCAGGGTGGCGGTCGGAACCAATGTCCGGGGTGGCGGTCGGAACCAAGGTCGGAGGTGGCGGTCGGAACCAAGGTCCGGGGAGCGGTCGGATCAAGTCCGGGGTGGCGGTTGGAACCAAGGTCCGGGGTGGCGCTCGGAACCAACTTCCGGGGTTGCGGTCGCAACCACCATCCAGGGGGGCGGTCAGAACGAAGGTCCAGGGTGACAGTCGGAATCAAGGTCGGGGGGGGGCGGTCGGAACCAAGGTCCGGAGTGGCGGTGGGAAGCAAGGTCTGGGGTGGCGGGCGGAATCACAGTCCGGGTTGGCAGTCGGAACCAAGGTACAGGGTGCCGGTCGGAACCTAGGTCCGGGGTGGCGGTCGGAACAGGGTCCGTGGTGGCGGTCAGAACCAAGGTCTGGGGTGGCGGTCGGAGCCAAGGTCGAGGGTGGCGGTTGGAACCAAGGTCCGAGGTGCGGTCAAAACCAAGGTCCGGGGTGGTGGTCGGAACCAAGATTCGGTTTGGCGGTCGGAACCAAGGTCCGAGGTGGCGGTCGTAAACAAGGTCCAGTGTGGCGTTCGGAACCAAGGTCCGAGGTGGCACTCAGAACCCAAGGTTCGAGGTGGCGGTCGGAACCAATGCCCGGGGTGGCGGTCGGAACCAAGGTCCGGGGTGGCGGACGGAACCAATGTCCGGGGTGCCGGTCGGAACCACGATCCGGGGTGGGGGTCGGACCCAAATTCCCGGGTGGCGGTCAGAACCAAGGTCCGGGGTGGCGCTCGGAACCAACTTCCAGGGTGGCGGTCGGAACCACCGTCTGGGTGGGCGGTCAGAACCAAGGTCCGGGATGACAGTCGGAACCAAGGTCCGGGGTGGCGGTCGGAACGAATTCCGGAGTGGCGGTTGGAACCAAGTTCCGGGGTGGCGGTCGGAACCAATGTCCGGGGTGGCGGTCGGAACCAAGATCCGGGGTGGGGTTCGGACCCAAATTCCAGGGTGGCGGTCAGAACCAAGGTCTGGGGGGGCAGTCGGAACCAAGGTCCATGGTGGCGGTCGGAACAAAGGTACGGGAGGGCGGTCGGATCTAAGGTCCGGGGTGGCGTTCGGAACCAAGGTCCGGGGTGGCGGTCGGAACCGAGGTCCGAGGTGGCGGTCGGAACCAAGGTCCGGGGTGGCGTTCGGAACCAAGGTCCAGGGTGGCGGTCGGATCTAAGGTCCGGGGTGGCGTTCGGAACAAAGGTCCGGGGTGGCGGTCGGAACCGAGGTCCAAGGTGGCGGTCGGAACCAAGGTCCGGGTGGCGGTCGGAACAGGGTCCGGGGTGGCGGTCAGAACCATGGTCCGGGGTGGCGGACGGAGCCAAGGTCCGGGGTGGCGGTCGGAACCAAGCTCCGAGGTGGCGGTCGGAACCAAGGTCCGGGGGGGTGGTCAGAACCCAAGGTCCGGGGTTCCGGTCGGATCCAAGGTCTGGGATGGTGGTCGGAACCAAGATCCGGGGTGGCGATCGGAACCAAGATCCGGGGTGGCGTTCGGAACCAAGGATCGGTGTGGCGGGCGGAACCAAGGTCCGGGTTGGCGGTCGGAACCAAGGTCCGGGGTGGCGCTCGGAACCAACTACCAGGGTGGCGGTCGGAACCAACTTCCAGGGTGGCGGTCGGAACCACCGTCCGGGGGGGAGGTCAGAACCAAGGTCCGGGATGACAGTCGGAACCAAGGTCCGGTGTGGCGGTCGGAACCAAGATCCGGGGTGGGGTTCGGACCCAAATTCCAGGGTGGCGGTCAGAACCAAGGTCTGGGGGGGGGCAGTCGGAACCAAGGTCCATGGTGGCGGTCGGAACAAAGGTCCGGGTGGGCGGTCGGAACTACGGTCCGGGGTGGCGTTCGGAACCAAGGTCCGGGGTGGCGGTCGGAACCAAGGTCCGATGTGGCGGTCGGAACCAAGGTCCGGGGTGGCGGTCGGAACCAAGGTCCGGGGTGGCGGTCGGAACAGGTCTGGGGTGGCGGTCGGAACCAAGGTCCGGGGTGGCGCTCGGAACCAACTTCCGGGGTTGCGGTCGCAACAGGTCCGGGGGGGCGGTCAGAACCAAGGTCCAGGGTGACAGTCGGAATCAAGGTCAGGGGGGGCGATCGGAACCAAGGTCCGGAGTGGCGTCGGGAACCAAGGTCCGGGGTGACGTTCGGAACAAAGATCCGGGGTGGCGGTCGGAAGCAAGGTCCGGGATGGCGGTCGCAACCAAAGTCCGAGGTGGCGGTCGGACCCAAGGTCCGGGGTGGCGGTCAGAACCCAAGGTCGGAGATGGCGGTCGGAACCAAGGTCCGGGGTGTCGGTCGGAACCATGTTCCGGGGTGGCGGTCGGAATCACGGTCCGGGGTGGCAGTCGGAATCAAGGTCCGGGGTGGCGGTCGGAACAATCGTCGGGAAGGGTGGTCAGAACTAAGGTCCGGGGTGGCTTTCGGAACCAATGTCCGGTGTGGCGGTCGGAACCGAGGTCCGAGGTTGCGGTCGGAACCAAGGTCCGGGTGGGCGGTCGGAACTAAGGTCCGGGGTGGCGTTCGGAACCAAGGGCCGGGGTGGTGGTCGGATCCGAGGTCCGAGGTGGCGGTCGGAACCAAGGTCCGGGGTGGCGGTCGGAACCAAGGTCCGGGGAGCGGTCGGATCAAGTCCGGGGTGGCGGTTGGAACCAAGGTCCGGGGTGGCGCTCGGAACCAACTTCCGGGGTTGCGGTCGCAACCACCATCCAGGGGGGCGGTCAGAACGAAGGTCCAGGGTGACAGTCGGAATCAAGGTCGGGGGGGGCGGTCGGAACCAAGGTCCGGAGTGGCGGTGGGAAGCAAGGTCTGGGGTGGCGGGCGGAATCACAGTCCGGGTTGGCAGTCGGAACCAAGGTACAGGGTGCCGGTCGGAACCTAGGTCCGGGGTGGCGGTCGGAACAGGGTCCGTGGTGGCGGTCAGAACCAAGGTCTGGGGTGGCGGTCGGAGCCAAGGTCGAGGGTGGCGGTTGGAACCAAGGTCCGAGGTGCGGTCGAAACCAAGGTCCGGGGTGGTGGTCGGAACCAAGATTCGGTTTGGCGGTCGGAACCAAGGTCCGAGGTGGCGGTCGTAAACAAGGTCCAGTGTGGCGTTCGGAACCAAGGTCCGAGGTGGCACTCAGAACCCAAGGTTCGAGGTGGCGGTCGGAACCAATGCCCGGGGTGGCAGTCGGAACCAAGGTCCGGGGTGGCGGTTCGGAACCAATGTCCGGGGTGCCGGTCGGAACCACGATCCGGGGTGGGGGTCGGACCCAAATTCCCGGGTGGCGGTCAGAACCAAGGTCCGGGGTGGCGCTCGGAACCAACTTCCAGGGTGGCGGTCGGAACCACCGTCTGGGTGGGCGGTCAGAACCAAGGTCCGGGATGACAGTCGGAACCAAGGTCCGGGGTGGCGGTCGGAACGAATTCCGGAGTGGCGGTTGGAACCAAGTTCCGGGTTGGCGGTCAGAACCAATGTCCGGGGTGGCGGTCGGAACCAAGATCCGGGGTGGGGTTCGGACCCAAATTCCAGGGTGGCGGTCAGAACCAAGGTCTGGGGGGGCAGTCGGAACCAAGGTCCATGGTGGCGGTCGGAACAAAGGTACGGGAGGGCGGTCGGATCTAAGGTCCGGGGTGGCGTTCGGAACCAAGGTCCGGGGTGGCGGTCGGAACCGAGGTCCGAGGTGGCGGTCGGAACCAAGGTCCGGGGTGGCGTTCGGAACCAAGGTCCAGGGTGGCGGTCGGAACAAGTCCGGGGGGGCGGTCAGAACCAAGGTCCAGGGTGACAGTCGGAATCAAGGTCAGGGGGGGGCGGTCGGAACCAAGGTCCGGAGTGTCGTTGGGAACCAAGGTCCGGGGTGATGTTCGGAACAGAGGTCTGGTGTGGCGGTCGGAAGCAAGGTCCGGGATGGCGGTCGGAACCAAAGTCCGAGGTGGACGTCGGAACCAAGGTCCGGGGTGGCGGTCAGAACCCAAGGTCGGAGATGGCGGTCGGAACCAAGGTCCGGGGTGGCGGTCGGAACCAAGTTCCGGGGTGGCGGGCGGAATCACGGTCCGGGGTGGCAGTCGGAACCAAGGTCCGGGGTGGCGGTCAGAACCCGAGGTCCGGGGTGCCGGTCGGAACCAATGTCCGGGGTGGCATTCGGAAAAAATGTCCGGGGTGGCGGTCGTAACCAAGATCCGGGGTGTGGGTCAGACGCAAATTCCGGGGAGGCAGTCAGAACCAAGATCTGGGGGGGCAGTCGGAACCAATGTCCATGGTTGCGGTCGGAACAAAGGGCCGGGTGGGCGGTCGGAACTAAGGTCCGGGGTGGTGTTCGGAACCAAGGTCTGGGGTGGCGGTCGGTACCGCTTTCCGAGGTGGCGGTCGGACCCAAGGTCCGGGGTGGCAGTCGGAACCAAGGTCCGGGGTGGCGGTCGGAACTGGTCCGGGGTGGCGGTCGGAACCAAGGTCCGGGGGGGCGGTCGGAACCAAGGTCCGGTGAGGCGTTCGGAACGAAGGCCCGGGGTGGCGGTCGGAACCAAGGTCCGGTTTGGCGGTCGGAACCAAGGTCCGAGGTGGCGGTCGTAACCAATGTCCGGGGTGGCATTCAGAACCAAGGTCCGGGGTGGCAATCGGAACCAAGGTCCAGTGTGGCGTTCAAATCCAAGGTCCGAGGTTGCACTCAGAACCCAAGGTTCGAGGTGGCGGTCGGAACCAATGCCCGGGGTGGCGGTCGGAACCAAGGTGCGGGGTGGCGGTCGGAACCAATGTCCGGGATGGCGGTCGGAACCAAGTTCCGGGGTGGCGGTCGGTACCAAGGTCCGGGTGAGTGGTCGGAACCAAGGTCCGGGGAGGCGGTCGGAACCAACGTCCGGGGTGGCGGTCGGAACCATGGTCCGGGTTGGCTGTAGGATCCAAGGTCCGAGGTGGCGGTCGGATCCAAGGTCCGGGGTGGCGGTCAGAACCCGAGGTCCGGGTTGGCAGTCGGAACCAATGTCCAGGGTGGCATTCAGAAACAACGTCCGAGGTGGCGGTCGAAACCAAGGTCCAGGTGGCGGTCGGAACAGGGTCCGGGGTGGCGGTCAGAACCAAGGTCCGTGGTGGCGGACGGAACCAAGGTCCGGGGTGGCGGTCGGAACCAAGCTCCGAGGTGGCGGTCGGAACCAAGGTCCGGGGGGGCGGTCAGTACCCAAGGTCCGGGGTTCCGGTCGGATCCAAGGTCCGGGATGTCGGTCGGAAACAAGATCCGGGGTGGCGATCGGAACCAAGGTCCGGGGTGGCGTGCGGAACCAAGGACCGGTGCGGCGGGCAGAACGAAGGTCCGGAGTGGTGGTCGGAACCAATGTTTGGCGGGGGGGCGGTCGGAACCAAGGTCCGGGTTGGCGGTCGGAACCAAGGTCCGGGGTGGCGTTCGGAACCAGCTTCCAGGGTGGCGGTCGGAACCACCGTCCGGGGGGGCGGTCAGAACCAAGGTCCGGGATGACAGTAGGAACCAAGGTCCGGTGTGGCGGTCGGAACCAAGATCTGGGGGGGGCAGTCGGAACCAAGGTCCATGGTGGCAGTCGGAACAAAAGTCCGGGTGGGCGGTCGGAACTAAGGTCCGGGGTGGCGTTCGGAACCAAGGTCCGGGGTGCCGGTCGGAACCAAGGTCCGATGTCGCGGTCGGAACCAAGGTCCGGGGTGGCGGTCGGAACCAAGGTCCGGGGTGGCGGTCGGAACAGGTCCGGGGTGGCGGTCGTAACCAATGTCCGGGGTGGCATTCAGAACCAAGGTCCGGGGTGGCGATCGGAGCCAAGGTCCAGTGTGGCGTTCGAAACCAAGGTCCGAGGTTGCACTTAGAACCCAAGGTTCGAGGTGGCGGTCGGAACCAATGCCTGGGCTGGCGGTCGGAACCAAGGTCCGGGGTGGCGGTCGGAACCAATGTCCGGGATGGCGGTCGGATCCAAGTTCCGGGGTGGCGGTCGGAACCAAGGTCTGGGGGAGTGGTCGGAACCAAGGTCCGGGGAGGCGGTCGGAACCAACGTCCGGGGTGGCGGTCGGAACCATGGTCCGGGTTGGCTGTAGGAACCAAGGTCCGAGGTGGCTGTCGGATCCAAGGTCCGGGGTGGCGGTCAGAACCAATGTCCGGGGTGGCGGTCGGAACCAAGATCCGGGGTGGGGGTCGGACCCAAATTCCGGGGTGGCGGTAGGAACCAAGGTCCGGGGTGGCGCTCGGAACCAACTTCCAGGGTGGCGGTCGGAACCACCGTCTGGGTGGGCGGTCAGAACCAAGGTCCGGGATGACAGTCGGAACCAAGGTCCGGGGTGGCGGTCGGAACGAATCCGGAGTGGCGGTTGGAACCAAGTTCCGGGGTGGCGGTCGGAACCAATGTCCGGGGTGGCGGTCGGAACGAAGATCCGGGGTGGGGTTCGGACCCAAATTCCAGGGTGGCGATCAGAACCAAGGTCTGGGGGGGCAGTCGGAACCAAGGTCCATGGTGGCCGTCGGAACAAAGGTACGGGAGGGCGGTCGGATCTAAGGTCCGGGGTGGCGTTCCGAACCAAGGTCCGGGGTGGCGGTCGGAACCGAGGTCCGAGGTGGCGGTCGGAACCAAGGTCCGGGGTGGCGTTCGGAACCAAGGTCCGGGGTGGCGGTCGGAACAAGTCCGGGGTGGCGGTTGGAACCAAAGTCCGGGGTGGCGCTCGGAACCAACTTCCGGGGTTGCGGTCGCAACCACCGTCCGGGGGGGCGGTCAGAACCAAGGTCCAGGGTGACAGTCGGAATCAAGGTCGGGGGGGGCGTTCGGAACCAAGGTCCGGAGTGTCGTTGGGAACCAAGGTCCGGGGTGACGTTCGGAACAGAGGTCCGGTGTGGCGGTCGGAAGCAAGGTCCGGGATGGCGGTCGGAACGAAAGTCCGAGGTGGACGTCGGAACCAAGGTCCGGGGTGGCGGTCAGAACCCAAGGTCGGAGATGGCGGTCGGAACCAAGGTCCGGGGTGGCGGTCGGAACCAAGTTCCGGGGTGGCGGGCGGAATCACGGTCCGGGGTGGCAGTCGGAACCAAGGTCCGGGGTGCCGGTCGGAACCAAGGTCCGGGCTGGCGGTCGGAACAGGGTCCGGGGTGGCAGTCAGAACCAAGGTCCGGGGTGGCGGTCGGAACCAAGGTACGGGGTGGCGGTCAGAACCCGAGGTCCGGGGTGCCGGTCGGAACCAATGTCCGGGGTGGCATTCGGAAAAAAGGTCCGGGGTGGCGGTCGTAACCAAGATCCGGGGTGTGGGTCAGACCCAAATTCCGGGGAGGCAGTCAGAACCAAGGTCTGGGGGGGCAGTCGGAACCAATGTCCATGGTTGCGGTCGGAACAAAGGGCCGGGTGGGCGGTCGGAACTATGGTCCGGGGTGGCGTTCGGAACCAAGGTCTGGGGTGGCGGTCGGTACCGCTTTCCGAGGTGGCGGTCGGACCCAAGGTCCGGGGTGGCAGTCGGAACCAAGGTCCGGGGTGGCGGTCGGAACTGGTCCGGGGTGGCGGTCGGAACCAAGGTCCGGGGTGGCGGTCGTAACCAATGTCCGGGGTGGCATTC
Organism: Mustelus asterias; assembly: GCF_964213995.1. Classification (NCBI taxonomy): domain Eukaryota; kingdom Metazoa; phylum Chordata; class Chondrichthyes; order Carcharhiniformes; family Triakidae; genus Mustelus; species Mustelus asterias. Next base: position 45,834,078 of record NC_135822.1, on the reverse strand, counting down.
AGAACCAAGGTCCGGGGTGGCGATCGGAACCAAGGTCCAGTGTGGCGTTCGAATCCAAGGTCCGAGGTTGCACTCAGAACCCAAGGTTCGAGGTGGCGGTCGGAACCAATGCCCGGGGTGGCGGTTGGAACCAAGGTGCGGGGTGGCGGTCGGAACCAATGTCCGGGATGGCGGTCGGAACCAAGTTCCGGGGTGGCGGTCGGTACCAAGGTCCGGGGGAGTGGTCGGAACCAAGGTCCGGGGAGGCGGTCGGAACCAACGTCCGGGGTGGCGGTCGGAACCATGGTCCGGGTTGGCTGTAGGAACCAAGGTCCGAGGTGGCGGTCGGATCCAAGGTCCGGGGTGGCGGTCAGAACCCGAGGTCCGGGTTGGCAGTCGGAACCAATGTCCAGGGTGGCATTCAGAAACAACGTCCGAGGTGGCGGTCGAAACCAAGGTCCAGGTGGCGGTCGGAACAGGGTCCGGGGTGGCGGTCAGAACCAAGGTCCGTGGTGGCGGACGGAACCAAGGTCCGGGGTGGCGGTCGGAACCAAGCTCCGAGGTGGCGGTCGGAACCAAGGTCCGGGGGGGCGGTCAGTACCCAAGGTCCGGGGTTCCGGTCGGATCCAAGGTCCGGGATGTCGGTCGGAAACAAGATCCGGGGTGGCGATCGGAACCAAGGTCCGGGGTGGCGTGCAGAACCAAGGACCGGTGTGGCGGGCGGAACCAAGGTCCGGAGTGGTGGTCGGAACCAATGTTTGGCGGGGGGGGCGGTCGGAACCAAGGTCCGGGTTGGCGGTCGGAACCAAGGTCCGGGGTGGCGCTCGGAACCAACTTCCAGGGTGGCGGTCGGAACCACCGTCCGGGGGGGCGGTCAGAACTAAGGTCCGGGATGACGGTCGGAACCAAGGTCCGGTGTGGCGGTCGGAACAAGATCTGGGGGGGGCAGTCGGAACCAAGGTCCATGGTGGCGGTCGGAACAAAGGTCCGGGTGGGCGGTCGGAACTAAGGTCCGGGGTGGCGTTCGGAACCAAGGTCCGGGGTGGCGGTCGGAACCAAGGTCCGATGTGGCGGTCGGAACCAAGGTCCGGGGTGGCGGTCGGAACCAAGGTCCGGGGTGGCGGTCGGAACAGGTCCGGGGTGGCGGTCGTAACCAATGTCCGGGGTGGCATTCAGAACCAAGGTCCGGGGCGGCGATCGGAACCAAGGTCCAGTGTGGCGTTCGAAACCAAGGTCCGAGGTTGCACTCAGAACCCAAGGTTCGAGGTGGCGGTCGGAACCAATGCCCGGGGTGGCGGTCGGAACCAAGGTCCGGGGTGGCGGTCGGAACCAATGTCCGGGATGGCGGTCGGAACCAAGTTCCGGGGTGGCGGTCGGAACCAAGGTCCGGGGGAGTGGTCGGAACCAAGGTCCGGGGAGGCGGTCGGAACCAACGTCCTGGGTGGCGGTCGGAACCATGGTCCGGATTGGCTGTAGGAACCAAGGTCCGAGGTGGCTGTCGGATCCAAGGTCCGGGGTGGCGGTCAGAACCCGAGGTCCGGGTTGGCGGTCGGAACCAACGTCCGGGGTGGCATTCAGAAACAAGGCCCGAGGTGGCCGTCGAAACCAAGGTCCGGGTGGCGGTCGGAACAGGGTCCGGGGTGGCGGTCAGAACCAAGGTCCATGGTGGCGGACGGAACCAAGGTCCGGGGTGGCGGTCGGAACCAAGCTCCGAGGTGGCGGTCGGAACCAAGGTCCGGGGGGGCGGTCAGTACCCAAGGTCCGGGGTTCCGGTCGGATCCAAGGTCCGGGATGTCGGTCGGAAACAAGATCCGGGGTGGCGATCGGAACCAAGGTCCGGGGTGGAGTGCGGAACCAAGGACCGGTGTGGCGGGCGGAACCAAGGTCCGGAGTGGTGGTCGGAAACAAGGTTTGGCGGGGGGTGCGGTCGGAACCAAGGTCCGGGTTGGCGGTCGGAACCAAGGTCCGGGGTGGCGCTCGGAACCAACTTCCAGGGTGGCGGTCGGAACCACCGTCCGGGGGGGCGGTCAGAACCAAGGTCCGGGATGACAGTCGGAATCAAGGTCAGGGGGGTCGGTCGGAAAAAATCCGGGGTGGTGGTCGGATCAAAGCCGGAGTGGCGGTTGGAACCAAGTTCCGGGGTGGCGGTCAGAACGAATGTCCGGGCTAGCGGTCGGAACCAAGATCCGGGGTGGGGTTCGGACCAAATTCCAGGGTGGCGGTCGGAACAAAGGTCCGGGTGTGCGGTCGGATCTAAGGTCCGGGGTGGCGTTCGGAACAAAGGTCCGGGGTGGCGGTCGGAACCGAGGTCCAAGGTGGCGTTCGGAACCAAGGTCTGGGTGACGGTCGGAACAGGGTCCGGGGTGGCGGTCAGAACCATGGTCCGGGGTGGCGGACGGAACCAAGGTCCGGGGTGGCGGTCGGAACCAAGCTCCGAGGTGGCGGTCGGAACAAAGGTCCGGGGGGGTGGTCAGAACCCAAGGTCCGGGGTTCCGGTCGGATCCAAGGTCCGGGATGGCGGTCGGAACCAAGATCCGGGGTTGCAATCGGAACCAAGATCCGGGGTGGCGTTCGGAACCAAGCACCGGTGTGGCGGGCGGAACCAAGGTCCGGGTTGGCGGTCGGAACCAATGTCCGGGGTGGCGCTCGGAACCAACTTCCAGGGTGGCGGTCGGAACCAACTTCCAGGGTGGCGGTCGGAACCACCGTCCGGGGGGGCGGTCAGAACCAAGGTCCGGGATGACAGTCGGAACCAAGGTCCGGTGTGGCGGTCGGAACCAAGATCCGGGGTGGGGCTCGGACCCAAATTCCAGGGTGGCGGTCAGAACCAAGGTCTGGGGGGGGCAGTCGGAACCAAGGTCCATGGTGGCGGTCGGAACAAAGGTCCGGGTGGGCGGTCGGAACTAAGGTCCGGGGTGGCGTTCGGAACCAAGGTCCGGGGTGGCGGTCGGAACCAAGGTCCGATGTGGCGGTCGGAACCAAGGTCCGGGGTGGCGGTCGGAACCAAGGTCCGGGGTGGCGGTCGGAACAGGTCCGGGGTGGCGGTCGTAACCAATGTCCGGGGTGGCATTCAGAACCAAGGTCCGGGGTGGCGATCGGAACCAAGGTCCAGTGTGGCGTTCGAAACCAAGGTCCGAGGTTGCACTCAGAACCCAAGGTTCGAGGTGGCGGTCGGAACCAATGCCCGGGGTGGCGGTCGGAACCAAGGTCCGGGGTGGCGGTCGGAACCAATGTCCGGGATGGCGGTCGGAACCAAGTTCCGGGGTGGCGGTCGGAACCAAGGTCCGGGGGAGTGGTCGGAACCAAGGTCCGGGGAGGCGGTCGGACCCAACGTCCGGGGTGGCGGTCGGAACCATGGTCCGGGTTGGCTGTAGGAACCAAGGTCCGAGGTGGCTGTCGGATCCAAGGTCCGGGGTGGCGGTCAGAACCCGAGGTCCGGGTTGGCGGTCGGAACCAACGTCCGGGGTGGCATTCAGAAACAAGGCCCGAGGTGGCGGTCGAAACTATGGTCCGGGTGGCGGTCGGAACAGGGTCCGGGGTGGCGGTCAGAACCAAGGTCCGGGGTGGCGGACGGAACCAAGGTCCGGGGTGGTGGTCGGAACCAAGCTCCGAGGTGGCGGTCGGAACTAAGGTCCGGGGGGGCGGTCAGTACCCAAGGTCCGGGGTTCCGGTCGGATCCAAGGTCCGGGATGTCGGTCGGAAACAAGATCCGGGGTGGCGATCGGAACCAAGGTCCGGGTTGGCGGTCGGAACCAAGCTCCAGGGTGGCGTTCGGAACCAACTTCCAGGGTGGCGGTCGGAACCACCGTCCGGGGGGCGCGGTCAGAACCAAGGTCCGGGATGACAGTCGGAACCAAGGTCCGGTGTGGCGGTCGGAACCAAGATCCGGGGTGGGGTTTGGACCCAAATTCCAGGGTGGCAGTCAGAACCAAGGTCTGGGGGGGGCAGTCGGAACCAAGGTCCATGGTGGCGGTCGGAACAAAGGTCCGGGTGGGCGGTCGGAACTAAGGTCCGGGGTGGCGTTCGGAACCAAGGTCCGGGGTGGCGGTCGGAACCGAGGTCCGAGGTGGCGGTCGGAACCAAGGTCCGGGGAGGCGGTCGGAACCAACGTCCTGGGTGGCGGTCGGAACCATGGTCCGGGTTGGCTGTAGGAACCAAGGTCCGAGGTGGCTGTCGGATCCAAGGTCCGGGGTGGCGGTCAGAACCCGAGGTCCGGGTTGGCGGTCAGAACCAACGTCCGGGGTGGCATTCAGAAACAAGGCCCGAGGTGGCGGTCGAAACCAAGGTCCGGGTGGCGGTCGGAACAGGGTCCGGGGTGGCGGTCAGAACCAAGGTCCGTGGTGGCGGACGGAACCAAGGTCCGGGGTAGCGTTCGGAACGAAGGTCCGGGGTGGCGGTCAGAACCATGGTCCGGGGTGGCGGACGGAACCAAGGTCCGGGGTGGCGGTCGGAACCAAGCTCCGAGGTGGCGGTCGGAACCAAGGTCCGGGGGGGTGGTCAGAACCCAAGGTCCGGGGTTCCGGTCGGATCCAAGGTCCGGGATGGCGGTCGGAACCAAGATCCGGGGTGGCGATCGGAACCAAGATCCGGGGTGGCGTTCGGAACCAAGGACCGGTGTGGCGGGCGGAACCGAGGTCCGGGTTGGCGGTCGGAACCAAGGTCCGGGGTGGCGCTCGGAACCAACTTCCAGGGTGGCGGTCGGAACCAACTTCCAGGGTGGCGGTCGGAACCACCGTCCGGGGGCGCGGTCAGAACCAAGGTCCGGGATGACAGTCGGAAACAAGGTCCGGTGTGGCGGTCGGAACCAAGATCCGGGGTGGGGCTCGGACCCAAATTCCAGGGTGGCGGTCAGACCCAAGGTCTGGGGGGGGCAGTCGGAACCAAGGTCCATGGTGGCGGTCGGAACAAAGGTCCGGGTGGGCGGTCGGAACTAAGGTCCGGGGTGGCGTTCGGAACCAAGGTCCGGGGTGGCGGTCGGAACCAAGGTCCGATGTGGCGGTCGGAACCAAGGTCCGGGGTGGCGGTCGGAACAGGTCCGGGGTGGCGGTCGTAACCAATGTCCGGGGTGGCATTCAGAACCAAGGTCCGGGGTGGCGATCGGAACCAAGGTCCAGTGTGGCGTTCGAAACCAAGGTCCGAGGTTGCACTCAGAACCCAAGGTTCGAGGTGGCGGTCGGAACCAATGCCCGGGGTGGCGGTCGGAACCAAGGTCCGGGGTGGCGGTCGGAACCAATGTCCGGGATGGCGGTCGGAACCAAGTTCCGGGGTGGTGGTCGGAACCAAGGTCCGGGGGAGTGGTCGGAACCAAGGTCCGGGGAGGCGGTCGGAACCAACGTCCGGGGTGGCATTCAGAAACAAGGCCCGAGGTGGCGGTCGAAAACAAGGTCCGGGTGGCGGTCGGAACAGGGTCCGGGGTGGCGGTCAGAACCAAGGTCCGTGGTGGCGGACGGAACCAAGGTCCGGGGTGGCGGTCAGAACCTGAGGTCCGGGTTGGCGGTCGGAACCAACGTCCGGGGTGGCATTCAGAAACAAGGCCCGAGGTGGCGGTCGAAACTATGGTCCGGGTGGCGGTCGGAACAGGGTCCGGGGTGGCGGTCAGAACCAAGGTCCGGGGTGGCGGACGGAACCAAGGTCCGGGGTGGTGGTCGGAACCAAGCTCCGAGGTGGCGGTCGGAACTAAGGTCCGGGGGGGCGGTCAGTACCCAAGGTCCGGGGTTCCGGTCGGATCCAAGGTCCGGGATGTCGGTCGGAAACAAGATCCAGGGTGGCGATCGGAACCAAGGTCCGGAGTGGTGGTCGGAACCAAGGTTTGGGGGGGGGCGGTCGGAACCAAGGTCCGGGTTGGCGGTCGGAACCAAGGTCCAGGGTGGCGGTCGGAACCAACTTCCAGGGTGGCGGTCGGAACCACCGTCCGGGGGGGGCGGTCAGAACCAAGGTCCGGGATGACAGTCGGAACCAAGGTCCGGTGTGGCGGTCGGAACCAAGATCCGGGGTGGGGTTCGGACCCAAATTCCAGGGTGGCAGTCAGAACCAAGGTCTGGGGGGGGGGCAGTCGGAACCAAGGTCCATGGTGGCGGTCGGAACAAAGGTCCGGGTGGGCGGTCGGAACTAAGGTCCGGGGTGGCGTTCGGAACCAAGGTCCGGGGTGGCGGTCGGAATCAAGGTCCCATGTGGCGGTCGGAACCAAGGTCCGGGGTGGCGGTCGGAACCAAGGTCCGGGGTGGCGGTCGGAACAGGTCCGGGGTGGCGGTCGTATCCAATGTCCGGGGTGGCATTCGGAACCAAGGTCCGGGGTGGCGATCGGAACCAAGGTCTGGGGTGGCGGTCAGAACAGGTCCGGGGTGGCGGTTGGAACCAAAGTCCGGGGTGGAGGTCGGAACAGGTCCGAGGTGGCGGTCGGAACCAAGGTCCGGGGTGGCGCTCGGAACCCAAGGTGCGGGGTGGCGGTCCGAACCAATGTCCGTGGTGGCGGTCGGAACCATGGTCCGAGGTGGCGGTCGGAAACAAGGTCCGGGGTGGCGGTCGGAACAGGTCCGGGGTGGCGTTCGGAACCAAGGTCCGAGGTGGCGGTCGGATCCAAGTTCCGGGGTGGCGGTCGGAACCAAGGTCCGGGGGGGCGGTCAGACCCCACCGTCCGGGGGGCGGTCAGAACCAATGTCCGGGATGACAGTCGGAATCAAGGTCAGGGGGGGCGGTCGGAACCAAGGTACGGGGCGGTGGTCGGAAAAAATCCGGGGTGGTGGTCGGAACGGATCCGGAGTGGCGGTTGGAACCAAGTTCCGGGGTGGCGGTCGGAACGAATGTCCGGGGTGGCGGTCGGAACCAAGATCCGGGGTGGGGTTCGGACCCAAATTCCAGGGTGGCGGTCGGAACCAAGCTCCGGGGTGGCGGTCGGAACCAAGGTCCGGGGTGGCGGTCGGAACCAAGGTCTGGGGTGGCGGTCGGAAGAGGTCCGGGGCGGCGGTCGGAACCAAGGTCCGGGGTGGCGGTCGGAAGAGGTCCGAGGTGGCGGTCGGAACCAAGGTCCATGGTGGCGGTCGGAACCAAAGTCCGAGGTGGCGGTCGGCAACAAGGTCCGGGGTGGCGGTCGGAACAGGTCCGGGGTGGCGTTCGGAACCAAGGTCCGAGGTGGCGGTTGGAACCAAGTTCCGGGGTGGCGGTCGGAACCAAGGTCCGGGGGAGCGGTCGGAACCAAGGTCCGGGGAGGCGGTCGGAACCAACGTCCCGGGTGGCGGTCGGAACCAAGGTCCGGGTTGGCGGTAGGAACCAAGGTCCGAGGTGGCGGTCGGATCCAAGGTCCGTGGTGGCGGTCAGAACCCAAGGTCCGGGTTGGCGGTCGGAACCAATATCCGGGGTGGCATTCAGAAACAAGGTCCGAGGTGGCGGTCGAAACCAAGGTCCGGGTGGCGGTCGGAACAGTGTCCGGGTTGGCGGTCAGAACCATGGTCCGGGGTGGCGGACGGAACCAAGGTCCGGGGTGGCGGTCGGAACCAAGCTCCGAGGTGGCGGTCGGAACGAAGGTCCGGGGGGGCGGTCAGAACCCAAGGTCCAGGGTTCCGGTCGGATCCAAGGTCCGGGATGGCGGTCGGAACCAAGATCCGGGGTGGCGATCGGAACCAAGATCCGGGGTGGCGTTCGGAAGCAAGGAACGGTGTGGCGGGGGGAACCAAGGTCCGGAGTGGTGGTCGGAACCAAGGTTTGGCGGGGGCGGTCGGAATCAAGGTCCGGGTTGGCGGTCGGAACCAAGGTCCGGGGTGGCGCTCGGAACCAACTTCCAGGGTGGCGGTCGGAACCACCGTCCGGGGGGGGCGGTCAGAACCAAGGTCCGGGATGACAGTCGGAACCAAGGTCCGGTGTGGCGGTCGGAACCAAGATCCGGGGTGGGGTTCGGACCCAAATTCCAAGGTGGCGGTCAGAACCAAGGTCTGGGGGGGCAGTCGGAACCAAGGTCCAGTTTGGCGGTCGGAACCAAGGTCCGAGGTGGCGGTCGCAAACAATGTCCGGGGTGGCATTCAGAACCAAGGTCCGGGGTGGCGATCGGAACCAAGGTCCAGTGTGGCGTTCGAAACCAAGGTCCGAGGTTGCACTCAGAACCCAAGGTTCGAGGTGGCGGTCGGAACCAATGCCCGGGGTGGCGGTCGGAACCAAGGTCCGGGGTGGCGGTCGGAACCAATGTCCGGGGTGGCGGTCCGAACCAAGATCCGGGGTGGGGGTCGGACCCAAATTCCGGGGTGGCGGTCAGAACCAAGGTCTGGGGGGGCGGTCGGAACCAAGGTCCATGGTGGCGGTCGGAACAATGGTCCGGGAGGGTGGTCAGAACTAAGGTCCGGGGTGGCTTTCGGAACCAAGGTCCGGGGTGGCGGTCGGAACAGAGGTCCGAGGCGGCGGTCGGAACCAATGTCTGGGGTGGCGGTCGGAACCAAGGTCTCGGGTGGCGGTCGGAACAGGTCCGGGCTGGCGGTCGGAACCAAGGTCCGGGGTGGCGGTCGGAACAGGTCCGAGGTGGCGGTCGGAACCAAGGTCCGGGGTGGCGCTCGGAACCCAAGGTGCGGGGTGGCGGTCCGAACCAATGTCCGTGGTGGCGGTCGGAACCAAGGTCCGAGGTGGCGGTCGGAAACAAGGTCTGGGGTGGCGGTCGGAACAGGTCCGGGGTGGCGGTCGGAACCAAGGTCCGGGTGGGCGGTCGGAACAGGTCCGAGGTGGCGGTCGGAACCAAGGTCCGGGGTGGCGCTCGGAACCCCAGGTGCGGGGTGGCGGTCCGAACCAATGTCCGTGGTGGCGGTCGGAACCAAGGTCCGAGGTGGCGGTCGGAAACAAGGTCCGGGGTGGCGGTCGGAACAGGTCCGGGGTGGCGTTCGGAACCAAGGTCCGAGGTGGCGGTCAGAACCAAGTTCCGGGGTGGCGGTCGGAACCAAGGTCCGGGGGAGCGGTCGGAACCAAGGTCCGGGGAGGCGGTCGGAACCAACGTCCGGGGTGGCGGTCGGAACCAAGGTCCGGGTTGGCGGAAGGAACCAAGGTCCGAGGTGGCGGTCGGATCCAAGGTCCGTGGTGGCGCTCAGAACCCGAGGTCCGGGTTGGCGGTCGGAACCAATGTCCGGGGTGGCATTCAGAAACAAGGTCCGAGGTGGCGGTCGAAACCAAGGTCCGGGTGGCGGTCGGAACAGGGTCCGGGGTGGCGGTCAGAACCATGGTCCGGGGTGGCGGGCGGAACCAAGGTCCGGGGTGGCGGTCGGAACCAAGGTCCGGGGGGGTGGTCAGAACCCAAGGTCCGGGGTTCCGATCGGATCCAAGGTCCGGGATGGCTGTCGGAACCAAGCTCCGAGGTGGCGGTCGGAACAAAGGTCCGGGGGGGCGGTCAGTACCCAAGGTCCGGGGTTCCGGTCGGATCCAAGGTCCGGGATGTCGGTCGGAAACAAGATCCGGGGTGGCGATCGGAACCAAGGTCCGGAGTGGTGGTCGGAACCGAGGTTTGGCGGGGGGGCGGTCGGAACCAAGGTCCGGGTTGGCGGTCGGAACCAAGGTCCGGGGTGGCGGTCGGAACCAACTTCCAGGGTGGCGGTCGGAACCACCGTCCGGGGGGGCGGTCAGAACCAAGGTCCGGGATGACAGTCAGAACCAAGGTCCGGTGTGGCGGTCGGAACCAAGATCCGGGGTGGGGTTCGGACCCAAATTCCAGGGTGGCAGTCAGAACCAAGGTCTGGGGGGGGCAGTCGGAACCAAGGTCCATGGTGGCGGTCGGAACAAAGCTCCGGGTGGGCGGTCGGAACTAAGGTCCGGGGTGGCGTTCGGAACCAAGGTCCGGGGTGGCGGTCGGAATCAAGGTCCGATGTGGCGGTCGGAACCAAGGTCCGGGGTGGCGGTCGGAACCAAAGTCCGGGGTGGCGGTCGGAACAGGTCCGGGGTGGCAGTCGTATCCAATGTCCGGGGTGGCATTCGGAACCAAGGTCCGGGGTGGCGATCGGAACCAAGGTCTGGGGTGGCGGTCAGAACAGGTCTGGGGTGGCGGTTGGAACCAAGGTCCGGGGTGGCGGTCGGAACAGGTCCGAGGTGGCGGTCGGAACCAAGGTCCGGGGTGGCGCTCGGAACCCAAGGTGCGGGGTGGCGGTCCGAACCAATGTCCGTGGTGGCGGTCGGAACCATGGTCCGAGGTGGCGGTCGGAAACAAGGTCCGGGGTGGCGGTCGGAACAGGTCCGGGGTGGCGTTCGGAACCAAGGTCCGAGGTGGCAGTCGGATCCAAGTTCCAGGGTGGCGGTCGGACCAAACGTCCGGGGGGGGCGGTCAGAACCAAGGTCCGGGATGACAGTCGGAACCAAGGTCCGGTGTGGCGGTCGGAACCAAGATCCGGGGTGGGGTTCGGACCCAAATTCCAGGGTGGCAGTCAGAACCATGGTCTGGGGGGGGCAGTCGGAACCAAGGTCCATGGTGGCGGTCGGAACAAAGGTCCGGGTGGGCGGTCGGAACTAAAGTCCGGGTTGGCGTTCGGAACCAAGGTCCGGGGTGGCGGTCGGAATCAAGGTCCGATGTGCCGGTCGGAACCAAGGTCCGGGGTGGCGGTCGGAACCAAAGTCCGGGGTGGCGGTCGGAACAGGTCCGGGGAGGCGGTCGTATCCAATGTCCGTGGTGGCATTCGGAACCAAGGTCCGGGGTGGCGATCGGAACTAAGGTCTGGGGTGGCGGTCAGAACAGGTCTGGGGTGGCGGTTGGAACCAAGGTCCGGGGTGGCGGTCGGAACAGGTCCGAGGTGGCGGTCGGAACCAAGGGCCGGGGTGGCGCTCGGAACCCAAGGTGCGGGGTGGCGGTCCGAACCAATGTCCGTGGTGGCGGACGGAACCATGGTCCGAGGTGGCGGTCGGAAACAAGGTCCGGGGTGGCGGTCGGAACAGGTCCGGGGTGGCGTTCGGAACCAAGGTCCGAGGTGGCGGTCGGATCCAAGTTCCGGGGTGGCGGTCGGAACCAAGGTCCGGGGGGGCGGTCAGAACCCACCGTCCGGGGGGTCGGTCAGAACCAAGGTCCGGGATGACAGTCGGAACCAAGGTCCGGGGCGGTGGTCGGAAAAAATCCGGGGTGGTGGTCGGAACGAATCCGGAGTGGCGGTTGGAACCAAGTTCCGGGGTGGCGGTCGGAACGAATGTCCGGGGTGGCGGTCGGAACCAAGATCCGGGGTGGCGTTCGGACCCAAATTCCAGGGTGGCGGTCAGAACCAAGGTCTGGGGGGGCAGTCGGAACCAAGGTCCGGGGTGGCGGTCGGAACCAACGTCCGGGGTGGCGGTCGGAACCAAGGTCCGGGGTGGCGGTCGGAACCAAGGTCTGGGGTGGCGGTCAGAACAGGTCTGGGGTGGCGGTCGGAACCAAGGTCCATGGTGGCGGTCGGAACCATGGTCCGAGGTGGCGGTCAGAAACAAGGTCCGGGGTGGCGGTCGGAACACGTCCGGGGTGGCGTTCAGAACCAAGGTCCGAGGTGGCGGTCGGATCCAAGTTCCGGGGTGGCGGTCGGAACCAAGGTCCGGGGGGGCGGTCAGAACCCACCGTCCGGGGGGGCGGTCAGAACCAAGGTCCGGGATGACAGTCGGAATCAAGGTCAGGGGGGGCGGTCGGAACCAAGGTCTGGGGCGGTGGTCGGAAAAAATCCGGGGTGGTGGTCGGAACGAATCCGGAGTGGCGGTTGGAACCAAGTTCCGGGGTGGCGGTCGGAACGAATGTCCGGGGTGGCGGTCGGAACCAAGATCCGGGGTGGGGTTTGGACCCAAATTCCAGGGTGGCGGTCAGAACCAAGGTCTGGGGGGGCAGTCGGAACCAAGGTCCAGGGTGGCGGTCGGAACCAAGGTCTGGGGTGGCGGTCGGAAGAGGTCCGGGGTGGCGGTCGGAACCAACGTCCGGGGTGGCGGTCGGAACCAAGGTCCGGGGTGGCGGTCGGAACCAAGGTCTGGGGTGGCGGTCAGAACAGGTCCGGGGTGGCGGTTGGAACCAAGGTCCGGGGTGGCGCTCGGAACCCAAGGTGCGGGGTGGCGGTCCGAACCAATGTCCGTGGTGGCGGTCGGAACCATGATCCGAGGTGGCGGTCGGAAACAAGGTCCGGGGTGGCGGTCGGAACAGGTCCGGGGTGGCGTTCGGAACCAAGGTCCAGGGGGGCGGTCAGAACCCACCGTCCGGGGGGGCGGTCGGAACCAAGGTCCGGGGCGGTGGTCGGAAAAAATCCGGGGTGGTGGTCGGAACGAATCCGGAGTGGCGGTTGGAACCAAGTTCCGGGGTGGCGGTCGGAACGAATGTCCGGGGTGGCGGTCGGAACCAAGATCCGGGGTGGGGTTCGGACCCAAATTCCAGGGTGGCGGTCAGAACCAAGGTCTGGGGGGGCAGTCGGAACCAAGGTCCGGGGTGGCGGTCGGAACCAAGGTCTGGGGTGGCAGTCGGAAGAGGTCCGGGGTGGCGGTCGGAACCAAGGTCCGGGGTGGCGGTCGGAACAGGTCCGGGGGTGGCGGTCGGAACCAAGATCCTGGGTGACGGACGGAACCAAGCTCCGGGGTGGCGGTCGGAACCAAGGTCCGGGGTGGCGGTCGGAACCAAGGTCTGGGGTGGCGGTCGGAAGAGGTCCGGTGTGGCGGTCGGAACCAAGGTCCGGGGTGGCGGTCGGAAGAGGTCCGAGGTGGCGGTCGGAACCAAGGTCCGTGGTGGCGGTCGGAACCAAGGTCCGAGGTGGCGGTCGGAAACAAGGTCCGGGGTGGCGTTCGGAAGAGGTCCGGGGTGGCGGTCGGAACCAAGATCCGGGGGAGCGGTCGGAACCAAGGTCCGGGGAGGCGGTCGGAAGCAACGTCCCGGGTGGCGGTCGGAACCAAGGTCCGGGTTGGCGGTAGGAACCAAGGTCCGAGGTGGCGGTCGGATCCAAGGTCCGTGGTGGCGGTCAGAACCCGAGGTCCGGGTTGGCGGTCGGAACCAATATCCGGGGTGGTATTCAGAAACAAGGTCCGAGGTGGCGGTCGAAACCAAGGTCCGGGTGGCGGTCGGAACAGTGCCCGGGGTGGCGGTCAGAACCATGGTCCGGGGTGGCGGACGGAACCAAGGTCCGGGGTGGCGGTCAGAACCAAGCTCCGAGGTGGCGGTCGGAACGAAGGTCCGGGGGGGCGGTCAGAACCCAAGGTCCAGGGTTCCGGTCGGATCCAAGGTCCGGGATGGCGGTCGGAACCAAGATCCGGGGTGGCGATCGGAACCAAGATCCGGGGTGGCGTTCGGAACCAAGGACCGGTGTGGCGGGCGGAACCAAGGTCCGGAGTGGCGCTCGGAACCAACTTCCATGGTGGCGGTCGGAACCACCGTCCGGGGGGGCGGTCAGAACGAAGGTCCCGGATGACAGTCGGAACCAAGGTCCGGTGTGGCGGTCGGAACCAAGATCCGGGGTGGGGTTCGGACCCAAATTCCAGGGTGGCAGTCAGAACCAAGGTCTGGGGGGGCAGTCGGAACCAAGGTCCGGTTTGGCGGTCGGAACCAAGGTCCGAGGTGGCGGTCGCAACCAATGTCCTGGGTGGCATTCAGAACCAATGTCCGGGGTGGTGATCGGAACCAAGGTCCAGTGTGGCGTTCGAAACCAATGTCCGAGGTTGCACTCAGAACCCAAGGTTCGAGGTGGCGGTCGGAACCAATGCCCGGGGTGGCGGTCGGAACCAAGGTCCGGGGTGGCGGTCGGACCCAATGTCCGGGGTGGCGGTCCGAACCAAGATCCGGGGTGGGGGTCGGACCCAAATTCCGGGGTGGCGGTCAGAACCAAGGTCTGGGGGGGCGGTCGGAACCAAGGTCCATGGTGGCGGTCGGAACAAAGGTCCGGGTGGGCGGTCGGAACTAAGGTCCGGGGTGGCATTCGGAACCAAGGTCCGGGTTGGCGGTCGGAACCAAGATCCGATGTGGCGGTCGGAACCAAGGTCCGGGGTGGCGGTCGGAACCAAGGTCCGGGGTGGCGGTCGGTACAGGTCCGGGGTGGCGGTCGGAACCAAGGTCCGGGGTGGCGCTCGGAACCAACTTCCGGGGTTGCGGTCGCAACAGGTCCGGGGGGGCGGTCAGAACCAAGGTCCAGGGTGACAGTCGGAATCAAGGTCGGGGGGGGCGATCGGAACCAAGGTCCGGAGTGGCGTCGGGAACCAAGGTCCGGGGTGACGTTCGGAACAAAGATCCGGGGTGGCGGTCGAAACCAAGGTCCGGGTGGTGGTCGGAACAGGGTCCGGGGTGGCGGTCAGAACCAAGGTCCGGGGTGGCGGACGGAACCAAGGTCCGGGGTGGTGGTCGGAACCAAGCTCCGAGGTGGCGGTTGGAACTAATGTCCGGGGAGTGGTCGGAACCAAGGTCGGGGGAGGCGGTCGGAACCAAGATCCGGGGTGGGGTTCGGACCCAAATTCCAGGGTGGCGGTCAGAACCAAGGTCTGGGGGGGCAGTCGGAACCAAGGTCCGGGGTGGCGGTCGGAACCAAGGTCTGGGGTGGCGGTCGGAAGAGGTCCGGGGTGGCGGTCGGAACCAAGGTCCGGGGTGGCGGTCGGAACAGGTCCGGGGGTGGCGGTCGGAACCAAGATCCGGGGTGGCGGACGGAACCAAGGTCCGGGGTGGCGGTCGGAACAGGTCCGGGGTGGCGTTCGGAACCAAGGTCCGAGGTGGCGGTCGGAACCACGTTCCGGGGTGGCGGTCGGAACCAAGGTCCGGGGGAGCGGTCGGTACCAAGGTCCGGGGAGGCGGTAGGAACCAAGGTCCGAGGTGGCGGTCGGATCCAAGGTCCGTGGTGGCGGTCAGAACCCGAGGTCTGGGTTGGCGGTCGGAACCAATATCCGGGGTGGTATTCAGAAACAAGGTCCGAGGTGGCGGTCGAAACCATGGTCCGGGTGGCGGTCGGAACAGTGCCCGGGGTGGCGGTCAGAACCATGGTCCAGGGTGGCGGACGGAACCAAGGTCCGGGTTGGCGGTCGGAACCAAGCTCCGAGGTGGCGGTCGGAACGAAGGTCCGGGGGGCGGTCAGAACGCAAGGTCCAGGGTTCCGGTCGGATCCATGGTCCGGGATGGCGATCGGAACCAAGATCCGGGGTGGCGTTCGGAACCAAGGACCGGTGTGGCGGGCGGAACCAAGGTCCGGAGTGGCGCTCGGAACCAACTTCCAGGTGGCGGGCGCAACCAATGTCCGGGGTGGCATTCAGAACCAAGGTCCGGGGTGGCGATCGGAACCAAGGTCCAGTGTGGCGTTCGAAACCAATGTCCGAGGTTGCACTCAGAACCCAAGGTTCGAGGTGGCGGTCGGAACCAATGCCCGGGGTGGCGGTCGGAACGAAGGTCCGGGGTGGCGGTCGGAACCAATGTCCGGGGTGGCGGTCGGAACCAAGATCCGGGGTGGCGTTCGGACCCAAATTCCAGGGTGGCGGTCAGAACCAAGGTCTGGGGGGGCAGTCGGAACCAAGGTCCGGGGTGGCGGTCGGATCCAACGTCCGGGGTGGCGGTCGGAACCAAGGTCCGGGGTGGCGGTCGGAACCAAGGTCTGGGGTGGCGGTCAGAACAGGTCTGGGGTGGCGGTCGGAACCAAGGTCCATGGTGGCGGTCGGAACCATGGTCCGAGGTGGCGGTCAGAAACAAGGTCCGGGGTGGCGGTCGGAACACGTCCGGGGTGGCGTTCGGAACCAAGGTCCGAGGTGGCGGTCGGATCCAAGTTCCGGGGTGGCGGTCGGAACCAAGGTCCGGGGGGGCGGTCAGAACCCACCGTCCGGGGGGGCGGTCAGAACCAAGGTCCGGGATGACAGTCGGAATCAAGGTCAGGGGGGGCGGTCGGAACCAAGGTCTGGGGCGGTGGTCGGAAAAAATCCGGGGTGGTGGTCGGAACGAATCCGGAGTGGCGGTTGGAACCAAGTTCCGGGGTGGCG
The DNA here is from genome assembly GCF_964213995.1 of Mustelus asterias. Lineage (NCBI taxonomy): Eukaryota > Metazoa > Chordata > Chondrichthyes > Carcharhiniformes > Triakidae > Mustelus > Mustelus asterias. The sequence continues at coordinate 45,818,223 of NC_135822.1, read as the reverse complement.
GTCGGAACGGATGTCCGGGGTGGCGGTCGGAACCAAGATCCGGGGTGGGGTTCGGACCCAAATTCCAGGGTGGCGGTCAGAACCAAGGTCTGGGGGGGCAGTCGGAACCAAGGTCCAGGGTGGCGGTCGGAACCAAGGTCTGGGGTGGCGGTCGGAAGAGGTCGGGGGTGGCGGTCGGAACCAACGTCCGGGGTGGCGGTCGGAACCAAGGTCCGGGGTGGCGGTCGGAACCAAGGTCTGGGGTGGCGGTCAGAACAGGTCCGGGGTGGCGGTTGGAACCAAGGCCCGGGGTGGCGGTCGGAACAGGTCCGAGGTGGCGGTCGGAACCAAGGTCCGGGGTGGCGCTCGGAACCCAAGGTGCGGGGTGGCGGTCCGAACCAATGTCCGTGGTGGCGGTCGGAACCATGATCCGAGGTGGCGGTCGGAAACAAGGTCCGGGGTGGCGGTCGGAACAGGTCCGGGGTGGCGTTCGGAACCAAGGTCCGGGGGGGCGGTCAGAACCCACCGTCCGGGGGGGCGGTCGGAACCAAGGTCCGGGGCGGTGGTCGGAAAAAATCCGGGGTGGTGGTCGGAACGAATCCGGAGTGGCGGTTGGAACCAAGTTCCGGGGTGGCGGTCGGAACGAATGTCCGGGGTGGCGGTCGGAACCAAGATCCGGGGTGGGGTTCGGACCCAAATTCCAGGGTGGCGGTCAGAACCAAGGTCTGGGGGGGCAGTCGGAACCAAGGTCCGGGGTGGCGGTCGGAACCAAGGTCTGGGGTGGCAGTCGGAAGAGGTCCGGGGTGGCGGTCGGAACCAAGGTCCGGGGTGGCGGTCGGAACAGGTCCGGGGGTGGCGGTCGGAACCAAGATCCGGGGTGACGGACGGAACCAAGGTCCGGGGGGTCGGTCGGAACCAAGCTCCGGGGTGGCGGTCGGAACCAAGGTCCGGGGTGGCGGTCGGAACCAAGGTCTGGGGTGGCGGTCGGAAGAGGTCCGGTGTGGCGGTCGGAACCAAGGTCCGGGGTGGCGGTCGGAAGAGGTCCGAGGTGGCGGTCGGAACCAAGGTCCGTGGTGGCGGTCGGAACCAAGGTCCGAGGTGGCGGTCGGAAACAAGGTCCGGGGTGGCGTTCGGAAGAGGTCCGGGGTGGCGGTCGGAACCAAGGTCCGGGGGAGCGGTCGGAACCAAGGTCCGGGGAGGCGGTCGGAAGCAACGTCCCGGGTGGCGGTCGGAACCAAGGTCCGGGTTGGCGGTAGGAACCAAGGTCCGAGGTGGCGGTCGGATCCAAGGTCCGTGGTGGCGGTCAGAACCCGAGGTCCGGGTTGGCGGTCGGAACCAATATCCGGGGTGGTATTCAGATACAAGGTCCGAGGTGGCGGTCGAAACCAAGGTCCGGGTGGCGGTCGGAACAGTGCCCGGGGTGGCGGTCAGAACCATGGTCCGGGGTGGCGGACGGAACCAAGGTCCGGGGTGGCGGTCAGAACCAAGCTCCGAGGTGGCGGTCGGAACGAAGGTCCGGGGGGGCGGTCAGAACCCAAGGTCCAGGGTTCCGGTCGGATCCAAGGTCCGGGATGGCGGTCGGAACCAAGATCCGGGGTGGCGATCGGAACCAAGATCCGGGGTGGCGTTCGGAACCAAGGTCCGGAGTGGCGCTCGGAACCAACTTCCATGGTGGCGGTCGGAACCACCGTCCGGGGGGGCGGTCAGAACGAAGGTCCCGGATGACAGTCGGAACCAAGGTCCGGTGTGGCGGTCGGAACCAAGATCCGGGGTGGGGTTCGGACCCAAATTCCAGGGTGGCAGTCAGAACCAAGGTCTGGGGGGGCAGTCGGAACCAAGGTCCGGTTTGGCGGTCGGAACCAAGGTCCGAGGTGGCGGTCGCAACCAATGTCCTGGGTGGCATTCAGAACCAAGGTCCGGGGTGGTGATCGGAACCAAGGTCCAGTGTGGCGTTCGAAACCAATGTCCGAGGTTGCACTCAGAACCCAAGGTTCGAGGTGGCGGTCGGAACCAATGCCCGGGGTGGCGGTCGGAACCAAGGTCCGGGGTGGCGGTCGGACCCAATGTCCGGGGTGGCGGTCCGAACCAAGATCCGGGGTGGGGGTCGGACCCAAATTCCGGGGTGGCGGTCAGAACCAAGGTCTGGGGGGGCGGTCGGAACCAAGGTCCATGGTGGCGGTCGGAACTAAGGTCCGGGGTGGCATTCGGAACCAAGGTCCGGGTTGGCGGTCGGAACCAAGGTCCGGGGTGGCGCTCGGAACCAACTTCCGGGGTTGCGGTTGCAACAGGTCCGGGGGGGCGGTCAGAACCAAGGTCCAGGGTGACAGTCGGAATCAAGGTCGGGGGGGGCGATCGGAACCAAGGTCCGGAGTGGCGTCGGGAAACAAGGTCCGGGGTGACGTTCGGAACAAAGATCCGGGGTGGCGGTCGAAACCAAGGTCCGGGTGGTGGTCGGAACAGGGTCCGGGGTGGCGGTCAGAACCAAGGTCCGGGGTGGCGGACGGAACCAAGGTCCGGGGTGGTGGTCGGAACCAAGCTCCGAGGTGGCGGTTGGAACTAATGTCCGGGGAGTGGTCGGAACCAAGGTCGGGGGAGGCGGTCGGAACCAAGATCCGGGGTGGGGTTCGGACCCAAATTCCAGGGTGGCGGTCAGAACCAAGGTCTGGGGGGGCAGTCGGAACCAAGGTCCGGGGTGGCGGTCGGAACCAAGGTCTGGGGTGGCGGTCGGAAGAGGTCCGGGGTGGCGGTCGGAACCAAGGTCCGGGGTGGCGGTCGGAACAGGTCCGGGGGTGGCGGTCGGAACCAAGATCCGGGGTGGCGGACGGAACCAAGGTCCGGGGTGGCGGTCGGAACAGGTCCGGGGTGGCGTTCGGAACCAAGGTCCGAGGTGGCGGTCGGAACCACGTTCCGGGGTGGCGGTCGGAACCAAGGTCCGGGGGAGCGGTCGGTACCAAGGTCCGGGGAGGCGGTAGGAACCAAGGTCCGAGGTGGCGGTCGGATCCAAGGTCCGTGGTGGCGGTCAGAACCCGAGGTCTGGGTTGGCGGTCGGAACCAATATCCGGGGTGGTATTCAGAAACAAGGTCCGAGGTGGCGGTCGAAACCATGGTCCGGGTGGCGGTCGGAACAGTGCCCGGGGTGGCGGTCAGAACCATGGTCCAGGGTGGCGGACGGAACCAAGGTCCGGGTTGGCGGTCGGAACCAAGCTCCGAGGTGGCGGTCGGAACGAAGGTCCGGGGGGCGGTCAGAACGCAAGGTCCAGGGTTCCGGTCGGATCCATGGTCCGGGATGGCGATCGGAACCAAGATCCGGGGTGGCGTTCGGAACCAAGGACCGGTGTGACGGGCGGAACCAAGGTCCGGAGTGGCGCTCGGAACCAACTTCCAGGTGGCGGGCGCAACCAATGTCCGGGGTGGCATTCAGAACCAAGGTCCGGGGTGGCGATCGGAACCAAGGTCCAGTGTGGCGTTCGAAACCAATGTCCGAGGTTGCACTCAGAACCCAAGGTTCGAGGTGGCGGTCGGAACCAATGCCCGGGGTGGCGGTCGGAACGAAGGTCCGGGGTGGCGGTCGGAACCAATGTCCGGGGTGGCGGTCCGAACCAAGATCCGGGGTGGGGGTCGGACCCAAATTCCGGGGTGGCGGTCAGAACCAAGGTCTGGGGGGGCGGTCGGAACCAAGGTCCATGGTGGCGGTCGGAACAATGGTCCGGGAGGGTGGTCAGAACTAAGGTCCGAGGTGGCGGTCGGAACCAAGTTCCGGGGTGGCGGTCGGAACCAAGGTCTGGGGTGGCGGTCGGAACAGGTCCGGGGTGGCGGTCGGAACCAAGGTCCGGGGTGGCGGTCGGAACAGGTCCGAGGTGGCGGTCGGAACCAAGGTCCGGGGTGGCGCTCGGAACCCAAGGTGCGGGGTGGCGGTCCGAACCAATGTCCGTGGAGGCGGTTGGAACCAAGGTCCGAGGTGGCGGTCGGAAACAAGTTCCGGGGTGGCGGTCGGAACCAAGTTCCGGGGTGGCGGTCGGAACCAAGGTCCGGGGGAGCGGTCGGAACCAAGGTCCGGGGAGGCGGTGGGAACCAACGTCCGGGGTGGCGGTCGGAACCAAGGTCCGGGGTGGCGGTCGGAACCAAGGTCTGGGGTTGCGGTCAGAACAGGTCCGGGGTGGCGGTTGGAACCAAGGTCCGGGGTGGCGGTTGGAACAGGTCTGAGTTGACGGTCGGAAGCAAGGTCCGGTGTGGCGCTCGGAACCATGGTCCGAGGTGGCGGTCGGAAACAAGGTCCGGGGTGGCGGTCGGAACAGGTCCGGGGTGGCGTTCGGAACCAAGGTCCGAGGTGGCGGTCGGAACCAAGGTCCGGGGTGGCGCTCGGAACCCAAGGTGCGGGGTGGCGGTCCGAACCAATGTCCGTGGTGGCGGTCGGAACCATGATCCGAGGTGGCGGTCGGAAACAAGGTCCGGGGTGGCGGTCGGAACAGGTCCGGGGTGGCGTTCGGAACCAAGGTCCGGGGGGTCGGTCGGAACCAAGCTCCGGGGTGGCGGTCGGAACCAAGGTCCGGGGTGGCGGTCGGAACCAAGGTCTGGGGTGGCGGTCGGAAGAGGTCCGGTGTGGCGGTCGGAACCAAGGTCCGGGGTGGCGGTCGGAAGAGGTCCGAGGTGGCGGTCGGAACCAAGGTCCGTGGTGGCGGTCGGAACCAAGGTCCGAGGTGGCGGTCGGAAACAAGGTCCGGGGTGGCGTTCGGAAGAGGTCCGGGGTGGCGGTCGGAACCAAGGTCCGGGGGAGCGGTCGGAACCAAGGTCCGGGGAGGCGGTCGGAAGCAACGTCCCGGGTGGCGGTCGGAACCACGGTCCGGGTTGGCGGTAGGAACCAAGGTCCGAGGTGGCGGTCGGATCCAAGGTCCGTGGTGGCGGTCAGAACCCGAGGTCCGGGTTGGCGGTCGGAACCAATATCCGGGGTGGTATTCAGAAACAAGGTCCGAGGTGGCGGTCGAAACCAAGGTCCGGGTGGCGGTCGGAACAGTGCCCGGGGTGGCGGTCAGAACCATGGTCCGGGGTGGCGGACGGAACCAAGGTCCGGGGTGGCGGTCAGAACCAAGCTCCGAGGTGGCGGTCGGAACGAAGGTCCGGGGGGGCGGTCAGAACCCAAGGTCCAGGGTTCCGGTCGGATCCAAGGTCCGGGATGGCGGTCGGAACCAAGATCCGGGGTGGCGATCGGAACCAAGATCCGGGGTGGCGTTCGGAACCAAGGACCGGTGTGGCGGGCGGAACCAAGGTCCGGAGTGGCGCTCGGAACCAACTTCCATGGTGGCGGTCGGAACCACCGTCCGGGGGGGCGGTCAGAACGAAGGTCCCGGATGACAGTCGGAACCAAGGTCCGGTGTGGCGGTCGGAACCAAGATCCGGGGTGGGGTTCGGACCCAAATTCCAGGGTGGCAGTCAGAACCAAGGTCTGGGGGGGCAGTCGGAACCAAGGTCCGGTTTGGCGGTCGGAACCAAGGTCCGAGGTGGCGGTCGCAACCAATGTCCGGGGTGGCATTCAGAACCAAGGTCCGGGGTGGTGATCGGAACCAAGGTCCAGTGTGGCGTTCGAAACCAATGTCCGAGGTTGCACTCAGAACCCAAGGTTCGAGGTGGCGGTCGGAACCAATGCCCGGGGTGGCGGTCGGAACCAAGGTCCGGGGTGGCGGTCGGACCCAATGTCCGGGGTGGCGGTCCGAACCAAGATCCGGGGTGGGGGTCGGACCCAAATTCCGGGGTGGCGGTCAGAACCAAGGTCTGGGGGGGCGGTCGGAACCAAGGTCCATGGTGGCGGTCGGAACAATGGTCCGGGTGGGCGGTCGGAACTAAGGTCCGGGGTGGCATTCGGAACCAAGGTCCGGGTTGGCGGTCGGAACCAAGGTCCGATGTGGCGGTCGGAACCAAGGTCCGGGGTGGCGGTCGGAACCAAGGTCCGGGGTGGCGGTCGTTACAGGTCCGGGGTGGCGGTCGGAACCAAGGTCCGGGGTGGCGGTCGGAACCAACTTCCGGGGTTGCGGTCGCAACAGGTCCGGGGCGGCGGTCAGAACCAAGGTCCAGGGTGACAGTCGGAATCAAGGTCAGGGGGGGGCGATCGGAACCAAGGTCCGGAGTGGCGTCGGGAACCAAGGTCCGGGGTGACGTTCGGAACAAAGATCCGGGGTGGCGGTCGAAACCAAGGTCCGGGTGGTGGTCGGAACAGGGTCCGGGGTGGCGGTCAGAACCAAGGTCCGGGGTGGCGGACGGAACCAAGGTCCGGGGTGGTGGTCGGAACCAAGCTCCGAGGTGGCGGTCGGAACTAATGTCCGGGGAGTGGTCGGAACCAAGGTCGGGGGAGGCGGTCGGAACCAAGATCCGGGGTGGGGTTCGGACCCAAATTCCAGGGTGGCGGTCAGAACCAAGGTCTGGGGGGGCAGTCGGAACCAAGGTCCGGGGTGGCGGTCGGAACCAAGGTCTGGGGTGGCGGTCGGAAGAGGTCCGGGGTGGCGGTCGGAACCAAGGTCCGGGGTGGCGGTCGGAACAGGTCCGGGGGTGGCGGTCGGAACCAAGATCCGGGGTGGCGGACGGAACCAAGGTCCGGGGTGGCGGTCGGAACAGGTCCGGGGTGGCGTTCGGAACCAAGGTCCGAGGTGGCGGTCGGAACCAAGTTCCGGGGTGGCGGTCGGAACCAAGGTCCGGGGGGGCGGTCGGTACCAAGGTCCGGGGAGGCGGTAGGAACCAAGGTCCGAGGTGGCGGTCGGATCCAAGGTCCGTGGTGGCGGTCAGAACCCGAGGTCTGGGTTGGCGGTCGGAACCAATATCCGGGGTGGTATTCAGAAACAAGGTCCGAGGTGGCGGTCAAAACCAAGGTCCGGGTGGCGGTCGGAACAGTGCCCGGGGTGGCGGTCAGAACCATGGTCCAGGGTGGCGGACGGAACCAAGGTCCGGGTTGGCGGTCGGAACCAAGCTCCGAGGTGGCGGTCGGAACGAAGGTCCGGGGGGCGGTCAGAACGCAAGGTCCAGGGTTCCGGTCGGATCCATGGTCCGGGATGGCGATCGGAACCAAGATCCGGGGTGGCGTTCGGAACCAAGGACCGGTGTGGCGGGCGGAACCAAGGTCCGGAGTGGCGCTCGGAACCAACTTCCAGGTGGCGGGCGCAACCAATGTCCGGGGTGGCATTCAGAACCAAGGTCCGGGGTGGCGATCGGAACCAAGGTCCAGTGTGGCGTTCGAAACCAATGTCCGAGGTCGCACTCAGAACCCAAGGTTCGAGGTGGCGGTCGGAACCAATGCCCGGGGTGGCGGTCGGAACGAAGGTCCGGGGTGGCGGTCGGAACCAATGTCCGGGGTGGCGGTCCGAACCAAGATCCGGGGTGGGGGTCGGACCCAAATTCCGGGGTGGCGGTCAGAACCAAGGTCTGGGGGGGCGGTCGGAACCAAGGTCCATGGTGGCGGTCGGAACAATGGTCCGGGAGGGTGGTCAGAACTAAGGTCCGAGGTGGCGGTCGGAACCAAGTTCCGGGGTGGCGGTCGGAACCAAGGTCTGGGGTGGCGGTCGGAACAGGTCCGGGGTGGCGGTCGGAACCAAGGTCCGGGGTGGCGGTCGGAACAGGTCCGAGGTGGCGGTCGGAACCAAGGTCTGGGGTGGCGCTCGGAACCCAAGGTGCGGGGTGGCGGTCCGAACCAATGTCCGTGGAGGCGGTTGGAACCAAGGTCCGAGGTGGCGGTCGGAAACAAGTTCCGGGGTGGCGGTCGGAACCAAGTTCCGGGGTGGCGGTCGGAACCAAGGTCTGGGGGAGCGGTCGGAACCAAGGTCCGGGGAGGCGGTGGGAACCAACGTCCGGGGTGGCGGTCGGAACCAAGGTCCGGGGTGGCGGTCGGAACCAAGGTCTGGGGTTGCGGTCAGAACAGGTCCGGGGTGGCGGTTGGAACCAAGGTCCGGGGTGGCGGTTGGAACAGGTCTGAGTTGGCGGTCGGAAGCAAGGTCCGGTGTGGCGCTCGGAACCATGGTCCGAGGTGGCGGTCGGAAACAAGGTCCGGGGTGGCGGTCGGAACAGGTCCGGGGTGGCGTTCGGAACCAAGGTCCGAGGTGGCGGTCGGAACCAAGTTCCGGGGTGGCGGTCGGAACCAAGGTCCGGGGGGGCGGTCAGAACCCAAGGTCCGGGGTTCCGGTCGGACCCAAGGTCCGGGATGGCGGTCGGTAACAAGATCCGGGGTGGCGATCGGAACCAAGGTCCGGGGAGGCGTTCGGAACCAAAGACCGGTGTGGCGCGCGGAACCAAGGTCCGGAGTGGTGGTCGGAACCAAGGTTTTGGGGGGGGCGCTCGGAACCAAGGTCCGGGTTGGCGGGTTGGCGGTAGGAACCAAGGTCCGGGGTGGCGCTCGGAACCAACTTCCAGGGTGGCGGTCAGAACCACCGTCTGGGTGGGCGGTCAGAACCAAGGTCCGGGATGACAGTCGGAACCAAGGTCCGGGGTGGTGGTCGGAACGAATCCGGAGTGGCGGTTGGAGCCAAGTTCCGGGGTGGCGGTCGGAACCAATGTCCGGGGTGGCGGTCGGAACCAAGATCCGGGGTGGGGTTCGGACCCAAATTCCAGGGTGGCGGTCAGAACCAAGGTCTGGGGGGGCAGTCGGAACCAAGGTCCATGGTGGCGGTCGGAACAAAGGTCCGGGAGGGCGGTCGGATCTAAGGTCCGGGGTGGCGTTTGGAACCAAGTTCGGGGTGGCGGTCGGAACCGAGGTCCGAGGTGGCGGTCAGAACCAAGGTCCGGGGTGGCGTTCGGAACCAAGGTCCGGGGTGGCGGTCGGAACAAGTCCGGGGTGGCGGTTGGAACCAAGGTCCGGGGTGGCGCTCGGAACCAACTTCCGGGGTTGCGGTCGCAACCACCGTCCGGGGGGGCGGTCAGAACCAAGGTCCAGGGTGACAGTCGGAATCAAGGTCAGGGGGGGGCGGTCGGAACCAAGGTCCGGAGTGTCGTTGGGAACCAAGGTCCGGGGTGACGTTCGGAACAGAGGTCCGGTGTGGCGGTCGGAAGCAAGGTCCGGGATGGCGGTCGGAACCAAAGTCCGAGGTGGCGGTCGGAACCAAGGTCCGGGGTGGCGGTCAGAACCCAAGGTCGTAGATGGCGGTCGGAACCAAGGTCCGGGGTGGCGGTCGGAACCAAGTTCCGGGGTGGCAGGCGGAATCACGGTCCGGGGTGGCAGTCGGAACCAAGGTCCGGGGTGCCGGTCGGAACCAAGGTCCGGGGTGGCGGTCGGAACAGGGTCCGGGGTGGCGGTCAGAACCAAGGTCCGGGGTGGCGGTCGGAACCAAGGTCCGGGGTGGCGGTCGGAACCAAGGTCCGAGGTGGCGGTCGAAACCAACGTCCGGGGTGGCGGACGGAACCAAGGTCCGGGGTGGTGGTCGGAACCAAGCTCCGAGGTGGCGGTCGGAACTAAGGTCCGGGGGGGCGGTCAGTATCCCAGGTCCGGCGTTCCGGTCGGATCCAAGGTCCGGGATGTCGGTCTGAAACAAGATCCGGGGTGGCGATCGGAACCAAGGTCCGGAGTGGTGGTCGGAACCAAGGTTTGGGGGGGGGCGGTCGGAACCAAGGTCCGGGTTGGCGTTCGGAACCAAGGTCCGGGGTGGCGGTCGGAACCAACTTCCAGGGTGGCGGTCGGAAACCACCGTCCGGGGGGGCGGTCAGAACCAAGGTCCGGGATGACAGTCGGAACCAAGGTCCGGTGTGGCGGTCGGAACCAAGATCCGGGGTGGGGTTCGGACCCAAATTCCAGGGTGGCAGTCAGAACCAAGCTCTGGGGGGGGCAGTCGGAACCAAGGTCCATGGTGGCGGTCGGAACAAAGGTCCGGGTGGACGGTCGGAACTAAGGTCCGGGGTGGCGTTCGGAACCAAGGTCCGGTTTGGCGTTCGGAACCAAGGTCCGAGGTGGCGGGCGCAACCAATGTCCGGGGTGGCATTCAGAACCAAGGTCCGGGGTGGCGATCGGAACCAAGGTCCAGTGTGGCGTTCGAAACCAATGTCCGAGGTTGCACTCAGAACCCAAGGTTCGAGGTGGCGGTCGGAACGAATGCCCGGGGTGGCGGTCGGAACGAAGGTCCGGGGTGGCGGTCGGAACCAATGTCCGGGGTGGCGGTCCGAACCAAGATCCGGGGTGGGGGTCGGACCCAAATTCCGGGGTGGCGGTCAGAGCCAAGGTCTGGGGGGGCGGTCGGAACCAAGGTCCATGGTGGCGGTCGGAACAATGGTCCGGGAGGGTGGTCAGAACTAAGGTCCGGGGTGGCTTTCGGACCCAAGGTCCGGGGTGGCGGTCGGAACCGAGGTCCGAGGTGGCGGTCGGAACCAATGTCCGGGGTGGCGGTCGGAACCAAGGTCTGGGGTGGCGGTCGGAACAGGTCCGGGGTGGCGGTCCGAACCAAGGTCCGGGGTGGCGGTCAGAACAGGTCCGAGGTGGCGGTCGGAACCAAGGTCCGGGGTGGCGCTCGGAACCCAAGGTGCGGGGTGGCGGTCCGAACCAATGTCCGTGGTGGCGGTCGGAACCAAGGTCCGAGGTGGCGGTCGGAAACAAGGTCCGGGGTGGCGGTCGGAACAGGTCCGGGGTGGCGTTCGGAACCAAGGTCCGAGGTGGCGGTCGGAACCAAGTTCCGGGGTGGCGGTCGGAACCAAGGTCCGGGGGAGCGGTCGGAACCAAGGTCCGGGGAGGCGGTCGGAACCAACGTCCGGGGTGGCGGTCGGAACCAAGGTCCGGGTTGGCGGTAGGAACCAAGGTCCAAGGTGGCGGTCGGATCCAAGGTCCGTGGTGGCGCTCAGAACCCGAGGTCCGGGTTGGCGGTCGGAACCAATGTCTGGGGTGGCATTCAGAAACAAGGTCCGAGGTGGCGGTCGAAACCAAGGTCCGGGTGGCGGTCGGAACAGGGTCCGGGGTGGCGGTCAGAACCATGGTCCGGGGTGGCGGACGGAACCAAGGACCGGGGTGGCGGTCGGAACCAAGCCCCGGGGTGGCGGTCGGAACCAAGGTCCGGTGTGGCGGGCGGAACCAAGGTCCGGAGTGGTGGTCGGAACCAAGGTTTGGGGGGGGCGGTCGGAACCAAGGTCCGGGTTGGCGGTCGGAACCAAGGTCCGGGGTGGCGCTCGGAACCAACTTCCAGGGTGGCGGTCGGAACCAACTTCCAGGGTGGCGGTCGGAACCACCGTCCGGGGGGGCGGTCAGAACCAAGGTCCGGGGTGGCGGTCGGAACCAAGGTCCGGTCTGGCGGTCGGAACCAAGATCCGGGGTGGGGTTCGGACCCAAATTCCAGGGTGGCGGTCAGAACCAAGGTCTGGGGGGGGCAGTCGGAACCAAGGTCCATGGTGGCGGTCGGAACAAAGGTCCGGTTGGGCGGTCGGAACTAAGGTCCGGGGTGGCGTTCGGAACCAAGGTCCGGGGTGGCGGTCGGAACCAAGGTCCGATGTGGCGGTCGGAACCAAGGTCCGGGGTGGCGGACGGAACCAAGGTCCGGGGTGGCGGTCGGAACAGGTCCGGGGTGGCGGTCGGAACCAAGGTCCGGGGTGGCGCTCGGAACCAACTTCCGGGGTTGCGGTCGCAACAGGTCCGGGGGGGCGGTCAGAAGCAAGGTCCAGGGTGACAGTCGGAATCAAGGTCAGGGGGGGGCGATGGGAACCAAGGTCCGGAGTGGCGTCGGGAACCAAGGTCCGGGGTGACGTTCGGAACAAAGATCCGGGGTAGCGGTCGAAACCAAGGTCCGGGTGGCGGTCGGAACAGGGTCCGGGGTGGCGGTCGGAGCCAAGGTCCGGGGTGGCGGTCGGAACAGGCCAGAGGTGGCGGTCGGAACCAAGGTCCGGGGTGGCGCTCGGAACTCAAGGTGCGGGGTGCCGGTCCGAACCAATGTCCGTGGTGGCGGTCGGAACCAAGGTCCGAGGTGGCGGTCGGAAACAAGGTCCGGGGTGGCGGTCGGAACCAAGTTCCGGGGTGGCGGTCGGAACCAAGGTCCGGGGGAGCGGTCGGAACCAAGGTCCGGGGAGGCGGTCGGAACCAACGTCCGGGGTGGCGGTCGGAACCAAGGTCCGGGGTGGCGGTCGGAACCAAGGTCTGGGGTGGCGGTCAGAACAGGTCCGGGGTGGCGGTTGGAACCAAGGTCCGGGGTGGCGGTTGGAACAGGTCTGAGTTGGCGGTCGGAAGCAAGGTCCGGGGTGGGGCTCGGAACCATGGTCCGAGGTGGCGTTCGGAACCAAGGTCCGAGGTGGCGGTCGGAACCAAGTTCCGGGGTGGCGGTCGGAACCAAGGTCCGGGGGGGCGGTCAGAACCCAAGGTCCGGGGTTCCGGTCGGACCCAAGGTCCGGGATGGCGGTCGGTACCAAGATCCGGGGTGGCGATCGGAACCAAGGTCCGGGGTGGCGTTCGGAACCAAAGACCGGTGTGGCGCGCGGAACCAAGGTCCGGAGTGGTGGTCGGAACCAAGGTTTTGGGGGGGGCGCTCGGAACCAAGGTCCGGGTTGGCGGTAGGAACCAAGGTCCGGGGTGGCGCTCGGAACCAACTTCCAGGGTGGCGGTCGGAACCACCGTCTGGGTGGGCGGTCAGAACCAAGGTCCGGGATGACAGTCGGAACCAAGGTCCGGGGTGGCGGTCGGAACGAATCCGGAGTGGCGGTTGGAGCCAAGTTCCGGGGTGGCGGTCGGAACCAATGTCCGGGGTGGCGGTCGGAACTAAGATCCGGGGTGGGGTTCGGACCCAAATTCCAGGGTGGCGGTCAGAACCAAGGTCTGGGGGGGCAGTCGGAACCAAGGTCCATGGTGGCGGTCGGAACAAAGGTCCGGGAGGGCGGTCGGATCTAAGGTCCGGGGTGGCGTTTGGAACCAAGTTCGGGGTGGCGGTCGGAACCGAGGTCCGAGGTGGCGGTCAGAACCAAGGTCCGGGGTGGCGTTCGGAACCAAGGTCCGGGGTGGCGGTCGGAACAAGTCCGGGGTGGCGGTTGGAACCAAGGTCCGGGGTGGCGCTCGGAACCAACTTCCGGGGTTGCGGTCGCAACCACCGTCCGGGGGGGCGGTCAGAACCAAGGTCCAGGGTGACAGTCGGAATCAAGGTCAGGGGGGGGCGGTCGGAACCAAGGTCCGGAGTGTCGTTGGGAACCAAGGTCCGGGGTGACGTTCGGAACAGAGGTCCGGTGTGGCGGTCGGAAGCAAGGTCCGGGATGGCGGTCGGAACCAAAGTCCGAGGTGGCGGTCGGAACCAAGGTCCGGGGTGGCGGTCAGAACCCAAGGTCGTAGATGGCGGTCGGAACCAAGGTCCGGGGTGGCGGTCGGAACCAAGTTCCGGGGTGGCAGGCGGAATCACGGTCCGGGGTGGCAGTCGGAACCAAGGTCTGGGGTGCCGGTCGGAACCAAGGTCCGGGGTGGCGGTCGGAACAGGGTCCGGGGTGGCGGTCAGAACCAAGGTCCGGGGTGGCGGTCGGAACCAAGGTCCGGGGTGGCGGTCGGAACCAACGTCCGAGGTGGCGGTCGAAACCAACGTCCGGGGTGGCGGACGGAACCAAGGTCCGGGGTGGTGGTCGGAACCAAGCTCCGAGGTGGCGGTCGGAACTAAGGTCCGGGGGGGCGGTCAGTACCCCAGGTCCGGCGTTCCGGTCGGATCCAAGGTCCGGGATGTCGGTCTGAAACAAGATCCGGGGTGGCGATCGGAACCGAGGTCCGGAGTGGTGGTCGGAACCAAGGTTTGGGGGGGGGCGGTCGGAACCAAGGTCCGGGTTGGCGGTCGGAACCAAGGTCCGGGGTGGCGGTCGGAACCAACTTCCAGGGTGGCGGTCGGAAACCACCGTCCGGGGGGGCGGTCAGAACCAAGGTCCGGGATGACAGTCGGAACCAAGGTCCGGTGTGGCGGTCGGAACTAAGATCCGGGGTGGGGTTTGGACCCAAATTCCAGGGTGGCAGTCAGAACCAAGCTCTGGGGGGGGCAGTCGGAACCAAGGTCCATGGTGGCGGTCGGAACAAAGGTCCGGGTGGACGGTCGGAACTAAGGTCCGGGGTGGCGTTCGGAACCAAGGTCCGGTTTGGCGTTCGGAACCAAGGTCCGAGGTGGCGGGCGCAACCAATGTCCGGGGTGGCATTCAGAACCAAGGTCCGGGGTGGCGATCGGAACCAAGGTCCAGTGTGGCGTTCGAAACCAATGTCCGAGGTCGCACTCAGAACCCAAGGTTCGAGGTGGCGGTCGGAACCAATGCCCGGGGTGGCGGTCGGAACGAAGGTCCGGGGTGGCGGTCGGAACCAATGTCCGGGGTGGCGGTCCGAACCAAGATCCGGGGTGGGGGTCGGACCCAAATTCCGGGGTGGCGGTCAGATCCAAGGTCTGGGGGGGCGGTTGGAACCAAGGTCCATGGTGGCGGTCGGAACAATGGTCCGGGAGGGTGGTCAGAACTAAGGTCCGGGGTGGCTTTCGGACCCAAGGTCCGGGGTGGCGGTCGGAACCGAGGTCCGAGGTGGCGGTCGGAACCAATGTCCGGGGTGGCGGTCGGAACCAAGGTCTGGGGTGGCGGTCGGAACAGGTCCGGGGTGGCGGTCGGAACCAAGGTCCGGGGTGGCGGTCAGAACAGGTCCGAGGTGGCGGTCGGAACCAAGGTCCGGGGTGGCGCTCGGAACCCAAGGTGCGGGGTGGCGGTCCGAACCAATGTCCGTGGTGGCGGTCGGAACCAAGGTCCGAGGTGGCGGTCGGAAACAAGGTCCGGGGTGGCGGTCGGAACAGGTCCGGGGTGGCGTTCGGAACCAAGGTCCGAGGTGGCGGTCGGAACCAAGTTCCGGGGTGGCGGTCGGAACCAAGGTCCGGGGGAGCCGTCGGAACCAAGGTCCGGGGAGGCGGTCGGAACCAACGTCCGGGGTGGCGGTCGGAACCAAGGTCCGGGTTGGCGGTAGGAACCAAGGTCCAAGGTGGCGGTCGGATCCAAGGTCCGTGGTGGCGCTCAGAACCCGAGGTCCGGGTTGGCGGTCGGAACCAATGTCTGGGGTGGCATTCAGAAACAAGGTCCGAGGTGGCGGTCGAAACCAAGGTCCGGGTGGCGGTCGGAACAGGGTCCGGGGTGGCGGTCAGAACCATGGTCCGGGGTGGCGGACGGAACCAAGGTCCGGGGTGGCGGTCGGAACCAAGCCCCGGGGTGGCGGTCGGAACCAAGGTCCGGGGGGGTGGTCAGAACCCAAGGTCCGGGGTTCCGGTCGGATCCAAGGTCCGGGATGGCGGTCGGAACCAAGATCCGGGGTGGCGATCGGAACCAAGATCCGGGGTGGCGTTCGGAACCAAGGACCGGTGTGGCGGGCGGAACCAAGGTCCGGAGTGGTGGTCGGAACCAAGGTTTGGGGGGGGCGGTCGGAACCAAGGTCCGGGTTGGCGGTCGGAACCAAGGTCCGGGGTGGCGCTCGGAACCAACTTCCAGGGTGGCGGTCGGAACCAACTTCCAGGGTGGCGGTCGGAACCACCGTCCGGGGGGGTGGTCAGAACCAAGGTCCGGGGTGGCGGTCGGAACCAAGGTCCGGTCTGGCGGTCGGAACCAAGATCCGGGGTGGGGTTCGGACCCAAATTCCAGGGTGGCGGTCAGAACCAAGGTCTGGGGGGGGCAGTCGGAACCAAGGTCCATGGTGGCGGTCGGAACAAAGGTCCGGTTGGGCGGTCGGAACTAAGGTCCGGGGTGGCGTTCGGACCCAAATTCCAGGGTGGCAGTCAGAACCAAGCTCTGGGGGGGGCAGTCGGAACCAAGGTCCATGGTGGCGGTCGGAACAAAGGTCCGGGTGGACGGTCGGAACTAAGGTCCGGGGTGGCGTTCGGAACCAAGGTCCGGTTTGGCGTTCGGAACCAAGGTCCGAGGTGGCGGGCGCAACCAATGTCCGGGGTGGCATTCAGAACCAAGGTCCGGGGTGGCGATCGGAACCAAGGTCCAGTGTGGCGTTCGAAACCAATGTCCGAGGTCGCACTCAGAACCCAAGGTTCGAGGTGGCGGTCGGAACCAATGCCCGGGGTGGCGGTCGGAACGAAGGTCCGGGGTGGCGGTCGGAACCAATGTCCGGGGTGGCGGTCCGAACCAAGATCCGGGGTGGGGGTCGGACCCAAATTCCGGGGTGGCGGTCAGATCCAAGGTCTGGGGGGGCGGTCGGAACCAAGGTCCATGGTGGCGGTCGGAACAATGGTCCGGGAGGGTGGTCAGAACTAAGGTCCGGGGTGGCTTTCGGACCCAAGGTCCGGGGTGGCGGTCGGAACCGAGGTCCGAGGTGGCGGTCGGAACCAATGTCCGGGGTGGCGGTCGGAACCAAGGTCTGGGGTGGCGGTCGGAACAGGTCCGGGGTGGCGGTCGGAACCAAGGTCCGGGGTGGCGGTCAGAACAGGTCCGAGGTGGCGGTCGGAACCAAGGTCCGGGGTGGCGCTCGGAACCCAAGGTGCGGGGTGGCGGTCCGAACCAATGTCCGTGGTGGCGGTCGGAACCAAGGTCCGAGGTGGCGGTCGGAAACAAGGTCCGGGGTGGCGGTCGGAACAGGTCCGGGGTGGCGTTCGGAACCAAGGTCCGAGGTGGCGGTCGGAACCAAGTTCCGGGGTGGCGGTCGGAACCAAGGTCCGGGGGAGCGGTCGGAACCAAGGTCCGGGGAGGCGGTCGGAACCAACGTCCGGGGTGGCGGTCGGAACCAAGGTCCGGGTTGGCGGTAGGAACCAAGGTCCAAGGTGGCGGTCGGATCCAAGGTCCGTGGTGGCGCTCAGAACCCGAGGTCCGGGTTGGCGGTCGGAACCAATGTCTGGGGTGGCATTCAGAAACAAGGTCCGAGGTGGCGGTCGAAACCAAGGTCCGGGTGGCGGTCGGAACAGGGTCCGGGGTGGCGGTCAGAACCATGGTCCGGGGTGGCGGACGGAACCAAGGTCCGGGGTGGCGGTCGGAACCAAGCCCCGGGGTGGCGGTCGGAACCAAGGTCCGGGGGGGTGGTCAGAACCCAAGGTCCGGGGTTCCGGTCGGATCCAAGGTCCGGGATGGCGGTCGGAACCAAGATCCGGGGTGGCGATCGGAACCAAGATCCGGGGTGGCGTTCGGAACCAAGGACCGGTGTGGCGGGCGGAACCAAGGTCCGGAGTGGTGGTCGGAACCAAGGTTTGGGGGGGGCGGTCGGAACCAAGGTCCGGGTTGGCGGTCGGAACCAAGGTCCGGGGTGGCGCTCGGAACCAACTTCCAGGGTGGCGGTCGGAACCAACTTCCAGGGTGGCGGTCGGAACCACCGTCCGGGGGGGTGGTCAGAACCAAGGTCCGGGGTGGCGGTCGGAACCAAGGTCCGGTCTGGCGGTCGGAACCAAGATCCGGGGTGGGGTTCGGACCCAAATTCCAGGGTGGCGGTCAGAACCAAGGTCTGGGGGGGGCAGTCGGAACCAAGGTCCATGGTGGCGGTCGCAACAAAGGTCCGGTTGGGCGGTCGGAACTAAGGTCCGGGGTGGCGTTCGGAACCAAGGTCCGGGGTGGCGGTCGGAACCAAGGTCCGATGTGGCGGTCGGAACCAAGGTCCGGGGTGGCGGACGGAACCAAGGTCCGGGGTGGCGGTCGGAACAGGTCCGGGGTGGCGGTCGGAACCAAGGTCCGGGGTGGCGCTCGGAACCAACTTCCGGGGTTGCGGTCGCAACAGGTCCGGGGGGGCGGTCAGAACCAAGGTCCAGGGTGACAGTCGGAATCAAGGTCAGGGGGGGGCGATGGGAACCAAGGTCCGGAGTGGCGTCGGGAACCAAGGTCCGGGGTGACATTCGGAACAAAGATCCGGGGTGGCGGTCGAATCCAAGGTCCGGGTGGCGGTCGGAACAGGGTCCGGGGTGGCGGTCAGAACCAAGGTCCGGGGTGGCGGACGGAACCAAGGTCCGGTGTGGTGGTCGGAACCAAGCTCCGAGGTGGCGGTCGGAACTAAGGTCCGGGGGAGTGGTCGGAACCAAGGTCCGGGGAGGCGGTCGGAACCAAGATCCGGGGTGGGGTTCGGACCCAAATTCCAGGGTGGCGGTCAGAACCAAGGTCTGGGGGGGCAGTCGGAACCAAGGTCCGGGGTGGCGGTCGGAACCAAGGTCTGGGGTGGCGGTCGGAAGAGGTCCGGGGTGGCGGTCGGAACCAAGGTCCGGGGTAGCGGTCGGAACAGGTCCGGGGGTGGCGGTCGGAACCAAGATCCGGGGTGGCGGACGGAACCAAGGTCCGGGGGGTCGGTCGGAACCAAGCTCCGGGGTGGCGGTCGGAACCAAGGTCCGGGGTGGCGGTCGGAACCAAGGTCTGGGGTGGCGGTCGGAAGAGGTCCGGGGTGGCGGTCGGACCAAGGTCCGGGGTGGCGGTCGGAAGAGGTCCGAGGTGGCGGTCGGAACCAAGGTCCGTGGTGGCGGTCGGAACCAAGGTCCGAGGTGGCGGTCGGAAACAAGGTCCGGGGTGGCGGTCGGAACAGGTCCGGGGTGGCGTTCGGAACCAAAGTCTGAGGTGGCGGTCGGAACCAAGTTCCGGGGTGGCGGTCGGAACCAAGGTCCGGGGGAGCGGTCGTTACCAAGGTCCGGGGAGGCGGTCGGAACCAACGTCCTGGGTGGCGGTCGGAACCAAGGTCCGGGTTGGCGGTAGGAACCAAGGTCCGAGGTGGCGTTCGGATCCAAGGTCCGTGGTGGCGGTCAGAACCCGAGGTCCGGGTTGGCGGTCGGAACCAATATCCGGGGTGGTATTCAGAAACAAGGTCCGAGGTGGCGGTCGAAACCAAGGTCCGGGTGGCGGTCGGAACAGTGTCCGGGGTGGCGCCCAGAACCATGGTCCGGGGTGGCGGACGGAACCAAGGTCCGGGGTGGCGGTCGGAACCAAGCTCCGAGGTGGCGGTCGGAACGAAGGTCCGGGGGTGCGGTCAGAACCCAAGGTCCAGCGTTCCGGTCGGATCCAAGGTCCGGGATGGCGGTCGGAACCAAGATCCGGGGTGGCGATCGGAACCAAGATCCGGGGTGGCGTTCGGAACCAAGGACCGGTGTGGCGGGCGGAACCAAGGTCCGGAGTTTTGGTCGGAACCAAGGTTTGGGGGGGGCGGTCGGAATCAAGGTCCGGGTTGGCGGTCGGAACCAAGGTCCGGGGTGGCGCTCGGAACCAACTTCCAGGGTAGCGGTCGGAACCACCGTCCGGGGGGGCGGTCAGAACCAAGGTCCGGGATGACAGTCGGAACCAAGGTCCGGTGTGGCGGTCGGAACCAAGATCCGGGGTGGGGTTCGGACCCAAATTCCAGGGTGGCGGTCAGAACCAAGGTCTGGGGGGGAAGTCGGAACCAAGGTCCGCTTTGGCGGTCGGAACCAAGGTCCGAGGTGGC
Organism: Mustelus asterias; assembly: GCF_964213995.1. NCBI lineage: Eukaryota > Metazoa > Chordata > Chondrichthyes > Carcharhiniformes > Triakidae > Mustelus > Mustelus asterias. Next base: position 45,798,953 of record NC_135822.1, on the reverse strand, counting down.
GGTCGCAACCAATGTCTGGGGTGGCATTCAGAACCAAGGTCCGGGGTGGCGATCGGAACCAAGGTCCAGCGTGGCGTTCGAAACCAAGGTCCAAGATTGCACTCAGAACCCAAGGTTCGAGGTGGCGGTCGGAACCAATGCCCGGGGTGGCGGTCGGAACCATGGTCCGGGGTGGCGGTTGGAACCAATGTCCGGGGTGGCGGTCCGAACCAAGATCCGGGGTGGGGGTCGGACCCAAATTCCGGGGTGGCGGTCAGAACCAAGGTCTGGGGGGGCGGTCGGAACCAAGTCCATGGTGGCGGTCGGAACAATGGTCCGGGAGGGTGGTCAGAACTAAGGTCCGGGGTGGCTTTCGGAACCAAGGTCCGGGGTGGCGGTCGGAACCGAGGTCCGAGGTGGCGGTCGGAACCAATGTCCGGGGTGGCGGTCGGAACCAAGGTCTGGGGTGGCGGTTGGAACAGGTCCGGGGTGGCGGTCGGAACCAAGGTCCGGGGTGACGGTCGGAACAGGTCCGAGGTGGCGGTCGGAACCAAGGTCCGGGGTGGCGCTCGGAACCCAAGGTGCAGGGTGGCGGTCCGAACCAATGACCGTGGTGGCGGTCGGAACCAAGGTCCGAGGTGGCGGTCGGAAACAAGGTCCGGGGTGGCGGTCAGAACCAAGTTCCAGGGTGGCGGTCGGAACCAAGGTCCGGGGGAGCGGTCGGAAACAAGGTCCGGGGAGGCGGTCGGAACCAACGTCCGGGGTGGCGGTCGGATCCAAGGTCCGAGTTGGCGGTAGGAACCAAGGTCCGAGGTGGCGGTCGGATCCAAGGTCCGTGGTGGCGCTCAGAACCCGAGGGCCGGGTTGGCGGTCGGAACCAATTTCCGGGGTGGCATTCAGAAACAAGGTCCGAGGTGGCGGTCGAAACCAAGGTCCGGGTGGCGGTCGGAACAGGGTCCGGGGTGGCGGTCAGAACCATGGTCCGGGGTGACGGACGGAACCAAGGTCCGGGGTGGCGGTCGGAACCAAGCTCCGAGGTGGCGGTCGGAACCAAGGTCCGGGGGGGTGGTCAGAACCCAAGGTCCGGGGTTCCGGTCGGATCCAAGGTCCGGGATGGCGGTCGGAACCAAGATCCGGGGTGGCGATCGGAACCAAGATCCGGGGTGGCGTTCGGAACCAAGGACCGGTGTGGCGGGCGGAACCAAGGTCCGGAGTGGTGGTCGGAACCAAGGTTTGGGGGGGGCGGTCGGAACCAAGGTCCGGGTTGGCGGTCGGAACCAAGGTCCGGGGTGGCGCTCGGAACCAACTCCCAGGGTGGCGGTCGGAACCAACTTCCAGGGTGGCGGTCGGAACCACCGTCCGGGGGGGCGGTCAGAACCAAGGTCCGGGATGACAGTCGGAACCAAGGTCCGGTGTGGCGGTCGGAACCAAGATCCGGGGTGGGGTTCGGACCCAAATTCCAGGGTGGCGGTCAGAACCAAGGTCTGGGGGGGGCAGTCGGAACCAAGGTCCATGGTGGCGGTCGGAACAAAGGTCCGGGTGGGCGGTCGGAACTCAGGTCCGGGGTGGCGTTCGGAACCAAGGTCTGGGGTGGCGGTCGGAACCAAGGTCCGATGTGGCGGTCGGAACCAAGGTCCGGGGTGGCGGTCGGAACCAAGGTCCGGGGTGGCGGTCGGAACAGGTCCGGGGTGGCGGTCGGAACCAAGGTCCGGAGTGGCGCTCGGAACCAACTTCCGGGGTTGCGGTCGCAACAGGTCCGGGGGGGCGGTCAGAACCAAGGTCCAGGGTGACAGTCGGAATCAAGGTCAGGGGGGTGCGATAGGAACCAAGGTCCGGAGTGGCGTCGGGAACCAAGGTCCAGGGTGACGTTCGGAACAAATATCCGGGGTGGCGGTCGTAAGCAAGGTCCGGGATGGCGGTCGCAACCAAAGTCCGAGGTGGCGGTCGGAACCAAGGTCCGGGGTGGCGGTCAGAACCCAAGGTCGGAGATGGCGGTCGGAACCAACGTCCGGAGTGTCGGTCGGAACCAAGTTCCGGGGTGGCGGTCGGAATCACGGTCCGGGGTGGCAGTCGGAATCAAGGTCTAGGGTGGCGGTCGGAACAATCGTCCGGGAGGGTGGTCAGAACTAAGGTCCGGGGTGGCTTTAGGAACCAAGGTCCGGGGTGGCGGTCGGAACCGAGGTCCGAGGTGGCGGTCGGAACCAAGGTCTGGGTGGGCGGTCGGAACTAAGGTCCGGGGTGGCGTTCGGAACCAAGGTCCGGGGTGGTGGTCGGAACCGAGGCCGAGGTGGCGGTCGGAACCAAGGTCCGGGGTGGCGGTCGGAACCAATTTCCGGGGAGCGGTCGGATCAAGTCCATGGTGGCGGTTGGAACCAAGGTCCGGGGTGGCGCTCGGAACCAACTTCCGGGGTTGCGGTCGCAACCACCATCCAGGGGGGCGGTCAGAACGAAGGTCCAGGGTGACAGTCGGAATCAAGGTCGGGGGGGGCGGTCGGAATCAAGGTCCGGAGTGGCGTTGGGAAGCAAGGTCCGGGGTGACGTTCGGAACAAAGGTCCGGGGTGGCGGTCGGAAGCAAGGTCCGGGATCACGGTCGGAACCAAGTTCCGGGGTGGCGGGCGGAATCACAGTCCGGGTTGGCAGTCGGAACCAAGGTACAGGGTGCCGGTCGGAACCTAGGTCCGGGGTGGCGGTCGAAACAGGGTCCGGGGTGGCGGTCAGAACCAAGGTCTGGGGTGGCGGTCGGAGCCAAGGTCCAGGGTGGCGGTTGGAACCATGGTCCGAGGTGCCGGTCGAAACCAAGGTCCGGGGTGGAGGTCGGAACCAAGATCCGGTTTGGCGGTCGGAACCAAGGTCCGAGGTGGCGGTCGTAAACAAGGTCCAGTGTGGCGTTCGGAACCAAGGTCCGAGGTGGCACTCAGAACCCAAGGTTCGAGGTGGCGGTCGGAACCAATGCCCGGGGTGGCGGTCGGAACCAAGGTCCGGGGTGGCGGTCGGAACCAATGTCCGGGGTGGCGGTCGGAACCAAGATCCGGGGTGGGGGTCGGACCCAAATTCCGGGGTGGCGGTCAGAACCAAGGTCTGGGGGGGCGGTCGGAACCAAGGTCCATGGTGGCGGTCGGAACAATGGTCCGGGAGGGTGGTCAGAACTAAGGTCCGGGGTGGCTTTCGGAACCAAGGTCCGGGGTGGCGGTCGGAACCGAGGTCCGAGGTGGCGGTCGGAACCAAGTTCCGGGGTGGCGGTCGGAACCAAGGTCTGGGGTGGCGGTCGGAACAGGTCCGGGGTGGCGGTCGGAACCAAGGTCCGGAGTGGTGGTCGGAACCAAGGTTTTGGGGGGGGCGCTCGGAACCAAGGTCCGCGTTGGCGGTAGGAACCAAGGTCCGGGGTGGCGCTCGGAACCAACTTCCAGGGTGGCGGTCGGAACCACCGTCTGGGTGGGCGGTCAGAACCAAGGTCCGGGATGACAGTCGGAACCAAGGTCCGGGGTGGCGGTCGGAACGAATCCGGAGTGGCGGTTGGAGCCAAGTTCCGGGGTGGCGGTCGGAACCAATGTCCGGGGTGGCGGTCGGAACTAAGATCCGGGGTGGGGTTCGGACCCAAATTGCAGGGTGGCGGTCAGAACCAAGGTCTGGGGGGGCAGTCGGAACCAAGGTCCATGGTGGCGGTCGGAACAAAGGTCCGGGAGGGCGGTCGGATCTAAGGTCCGGGGTGGCGTTTGGAACCAAGTTCGGGGTGGCGGTCGGAACCGAGGTCCGAGGTGGCGGTCAGAACCAAGGTCCGGGGTGGCGTTCGGAACCAAGGTCCGGGGTGGCGGTCGGAACAAGTCCGGGGTGGCGGTTGGAACCAAGGTCCGGGGTGGCGCTCGGAACCAACTTCCGGGGTTGCGGTCGCAACCACCGTCCGGGGGGGTGGTCAGAACCAAGGTCCAGGGTGACAGTCGGAATCAAGGTCAGGGGGGGGCGGTCGGAACCAAGGTCCGGAGTGTCGTTGGGAACCAAGGTCCGGGGTGACGTTCGGAACAGAGGTCCGGTGTGGCGGTCGGAAGCAAGGTCCGGGATGGCGGTCGGAACCAAAGTCCGAGGTGGCGGTCGGAATCAAGGTCCGGAGTGGCGGTCAGAACCCAAGGTCGTAGATGGCGGTCGGAACCAAGGTCCGGGGTGGCGGTCGGAACCAAGTTCCGGGGTGGCAGGCGGAATCACGGTCCGGGGTGGCAGTCGGAACCAAGGTCCGGGGTGCCGGTCGGAACCAAGGTCCGGGGTTGCGGTCGGAACAGGGTCCGGGGTGGCGGTCAGAACCAAGGTCCGGGGTGGCGGTCGGAACCAAGGTCCGGGGTGGCGGTCGGAACCAAGGTCCGAGGTGGCGGTCGAAACCAACGTCCGGGGTGGCGGACGGAACCAAGGTCCGGGATGGTGGTCGGAACCAAGCTCCGAGGTGGCGGTCGGAACTAAGGTCCGGGGGGGCGGTCAGTACCCCAGGTCCGGCGTTCCGGTCGGATCCAAGGTCCGGGATGTCGGTCTGAAACAAGATCCGGGGTGGCGATCGGAACCAAGGTCCGGAGTGGTGGTCGGAACCAAGGTTTGGGGGGGGGCGGTCGGAACCAAGGTCCGGGTTGGCGGTCGGAACCAAGGTCCGGGGTGGCGGTCGGAACCAACTTCCAGGGTGGCGGTCGGAAACCACCGTCCGGGGGGGGCGGTCAGAACCAAGGTCCGGGATGACAGTCGGAACCAAGGTCCGGTGTGGCGGTCGGAACTAAGATCCGGGGTGGGGTTCGGACCCAAGTTCCAGGGTGGCAGTCAGAACCAAGCTCTGGGGGGGGCAGTCGGAACCAAGGTCCATGGTGGCGGTCGGAACAAAGGTCCGGGTGGACGGTCGGAACTAAGGTCCGGGGTGGCGTTCGGAACCAAGGTCCGGTTTGGCGTTCAGAACCAAGGTCCGAGGTGGCGGGCGCAACCAATGTCCGGGGTGGCATTCAGAACCAAGGTCCCGGGTGGCGATCGGAACCAAGGTCCAGTGTGGCGTTCGAAACCAATGTCCGAGGTTGCACTCAGAACCCAAGGTTCGAGGTGGCGGTCGGAACCAATGCCCGGGGTGGCGGTCGGAACGAAGGTCCGGGGTGGCGGTCGGAACCAATGTCCGGGGTGGCGGTCCGAACCAAGAACCGGGGTGGGGGTCGGACCCAAATTCCGGGGTGGCGGTCAGAGCCAAGGTCTGGGGGGGCGGTCGGAACCAAGTCCATGGTGGCGGTCGGAACAATGGTCCGGGAGGGTGGTCAGAACTAAGGTCCGGGGTGGCTTTCGGAACCAAGGTCTGGGGTGGCGGTCGGAACCGAGTTCCGAGGTGGCGGTCGGAACCAATGTCCGGGGTGGCGGTCGGAACCAAGGTCTGGGGTGGCGGTCGGAACAGGTCCGGGGTGGCGGTCAGAACCAAGGTCCGGGGTGGCGGTCAGAACAGGTCCGAGGTGGCGGTCGGAACCAAGGTCCGGGGTGGCGCTCGGAACCCAAGGTGCGGGGTGGCGGTCCGAACCAATGTCCGTGGTGGCGGTCGGAACCAAGGTCCGAGGTGGCGGTCGGAAACAAGGTCCGGGGTGGCGGTCGGAACAGGTCCGGGGTGGTGTTCGGAACCAAGGTCCGAGGTGGCGGTCGGAACCAAGTTCCGGGGTGGCGGTCGGAACCAAGGTCCGGGGGAGCGGTCGGAACCAAGGTCCGGGGAGGCGGTCGGAACCAACGTCCGGGGTGGCGGTCGGAACCAAGGTCCGGGTTGGCGGTAGGAACCAAGGTCCAAGGTGGCGGTCGGATCCAAGGTCCGTGGTGGCGCTCAGAACCCGAGGTCCGGGTTGGCGGTCGGAACCAATGTCTGGGGTGGCATTCAGAAACAAGGTCCGAGGTGGCGGTCGAAACCAAGGTCCGGGTGGCGGTCGGAACAGGGTCCGGGGTGGCGGTCAGAACCATGGTCCGGGGTGGCGGACGGAACCAAGGTCCGGGGTGGCGGTCGGAACCAAGCCCCGGGGTGGCGGTCGGATCCAAGGTCCGGGATGGCGGTCGGAACCAAGATCCGGGGTGGCGATCGGAACCAAGATCCGGGGTGGCGTTCGGAACCAAGGACCGGTGTGGCGGGCGGAACCAAGGTCCGGAGTGGTGGTTGGAACCAAGGTTTGGGGGGGGCGGTCGGAACCAAGGTCCGGGTTGGCGGTCGGAACCAAGGTCCGGGGTGGCGCTCGGAACCAACTTCCAGGGTGGCGGTCGGAACCAACTTCCAGGGTGGCGGTCGGAACCACCGTCCGGGGGGGTGGTCAGAACCAAGGTCCGGGGTGGCGGTCGGAACCAAGGTCCGGTCTGGCGGTCGGAACCAAGATCCGGGGTGGGGTTCGGACCCAAATTCCAGGGTGGCGGTCAGAACCAAGGTCTGGGGGGGGCAGTCGGAACCAAGGTCCATGGTGGCGGTCGGAACAAAGGTCCGGTTGGGCGGTCGGAACTAAGGTCCGGGGTGGCGTTCGGAACCAAGGTCCGGGGTGGCGGTCCGAACCAAGGTCCGATGTGGCGGTCGGAACCAAGGTCCGGGGTGGCGGACGGAACCAAGGTCCGGGGTGGCGGTCGGAACAGGTCCGGGGTGGCGGTCGGAACCAAGGTCCGGGGTGGCGCTCGGAACCAACTTCCGGGGTTGCGGTCGCAACAGGTCCGGGGGGGCGGTCAGAACCAAGGTCCAGGGTGACAGTCGGAATCAAGGTCAGGGGGGGGCGATGGGAACCAAGGTCCGGAGTGGCGTCGGGAACCAAGGTCCGGGGTGACGTTCGGAACAAAGATCCGGGGTGGCGGTCGAAACCAAGGTCCGGGTGGCGGTCGGAACAGGGTCCGGGGTGGCGGTCAGAACCAAGGTCCGGGGTGGCGGACGGAACCAAGGTCCGGTGTGGTGGTCGGAACCAAGCTCCGAGGTGGCGGTCGGAACTAAGGTCCGGGGGAGTGGTCGGAACCAAGGTCCGGGGAGGCGGTCGGAACCAAGATCCGGGGTGGGGTTCGGACCCAAATTCCAGGGTGGCGGTCAGAACCAAGGTCTGGGGGGGCAGTCGGAACCAAGGTCCGGGGTGGCGGTCGGAACCAAGGTCTGGGGTGGCGGTCGGAAGAGGTCCGGGGTGGCGGTCGGAACCAAGGTCCGGGGTGGCGGTCGGAACAGGTCCGGGGGTGACGGTCGGAACCAAGATCCGGGGTGGCGGACGGAACCAAGGTCCGGGGGGTCGGTCGGAACCAAGCTCCGGGCTGGCGGTCGGAACCAAGGTCCGGGGTGGCGGTCGGAACCAAGGTCTGGGGTGGCGGTCGGAAGAGGTCCGGGGTGGCGGTCGGAACCAAGGTCCGGGGTGGCGGTCGGAAGAGGTCCGAGGTGGCGGTCGGAACCAAGGTCCGTGGTGGCGGTCGGAACCAAGGTCCGAGGTGGCGGTCGGAAACAAGGTCCGGGGTGGCGGTCGGAACAGGTCCGGGGTGGCGTTCGGAACCAAGGTCTGAGGTGGCGGTCGGAACCAAGTTCCGGGGTGGCGGTCGGAACCAAGGTCCGGGGGAGCGGTCGGTACCAAGGTCCGGGGAGGCGGTCGGAACCAACGTCCCGGGTGGCGGTCAGAACCATGGTCCGGGGTGACGGACGGAACCAAGGTCCGGGGTGGCGGTCGGAACCAAGCTCCGAGGTGGCGGTCGGAACCAAGGTCCGGGGGGGTGGTCAGAACCCAAGGTCCGGGGTTCCGGTCGGATCCAAGGTCCGGGATGGCGGTCGGAACCAAGATCCGGGGTGGCGATCGGAACCAAGATCCGGGGTGGCGTTCGGAACCAAGGACCGGTGTGGCGGGCGGAACCAAGGTCCGGAGTGGTGGTCGGAACCAAGGTTTGGGGGGGGCGGTCGGAACCAAGGTCCGGGTTGGCGGTCGGAACCAAGGTCCGGGGTGGCGCTCGGAACCAACTCCCAGGGTGGCGGTCGGAACCAACTTCCAGGGTGGCGGTCGGAACCACCGTCCGGGGGGCGGTCAGAACCAAGGTCCGGGGTGGCGGTCGGAACCAAGTTCCGGGGTGGCGGTCGGAACCAAGGTCCGGGGGAGCGGTCGGAACCAAGGTCCGGGGAGGCGGTCGGAACCAACGTCCGGGGTGGCGGTCGGAACCAAGGTCCGGGGTGGCGGTCGGAACCAAGGTCTGGGGTGGCGGTCAGAACAGGTCCGGGGTGGCGGTTGGAACCAAGGTCCGGGGTGGCGGTTGGAACAGGTCTGAGTTGGCGGTCGGAAGCAAGGTCCGGGGTGGGGCTCGGAACCATGGTCCGAGGTGGCGTTCGGAACCAAGGTCCGAGGTGGCGGTCGGAACCAAGTTCCGGGGTGGCGGTCGGAACCAAGGTCCGGGGGGGCGGTCAGAACCCAAGGTCCGGGGTTCCGGTCGGACCCAAGGTCCGGGATGGCGGTCGGTACCAAGATCCGGGGTGGCGATCGGAACCAAGGTCCGGGGTGGCGTTCGGAACCAAAGACCGGTGTGGCGCGCGGAACCAAGGTCCGGAGTGGTGGTCGGAACCAAGGTTTTGGGGGGGGCGCTCGGAACCAAGGTCCGGGTTGGCGGTAGGAACCAAGGTCCGGGGTGGCGCTCGGAACCAACTTCCAGGGTGGCGGTCGGAACCACCGTCTGGGTGGGCGGTCAGAACCAAGGTCCGGGATGACAGTCGGAACCAAGGTCCGGGGTGGCGGTCGGAACGAATCCGGAGTGGCGGTTGGAGCCAAGTTCCGGGGTGGCGGTCGGAACCAATGTCCGGGGTGGCGGTCGGAACTAAGATCCGGGGTGGGGTTCGGACCCAAATTCCAGGGTGGCGGTCAGAACCAAGGTCTGGGGGGGCAGTCGGAACCAAGGTCCATGGTGGCGGTCGGAACAAAGGTCCGGGAGGGCGGTCGGATCTAAGGTCCGGGGTGGCGTTTGGAACCAAGTTCGGGGTGGCGGTCGGAACCGAGGTCCGAGGTGGCGGTCAGAACCAAGGTCCGGGGTGGCGTTCGGAACCAAGGTCCGGGGTGGCGGTCGGAACAAGTCCGGGGTGGCGGTTGGAACCAAGGTCCGGGGTGGCGCTCGGAACCAACTTCCGGGGTTGCGGTCGCAACCACCGTCCGGGGGGGCGGTCAGAACCAAGGTCCAGGGTGACAGTCGGAATCAAGGTCAGGGGGGGGCGGTCGGAACCAAGGTCCGGAGTGTCGTTGGGAACCAAGGTCCGGGGTGACGTTCGGAACAGAGGTCCGGTGTGGCGGTCGGAAGCAAGGTCCGGGATGGCGGTCGGAACCAAAGTCCGAGGTGGCGGTCGGAACCAAGGTCCGGGGTGGCGGTCAGAACCCAAGGTCGTAGATGGCGGTCGGAACCAAGGTCCGGGGTGGCGGTCGGAACCAAGTTCCGGGGTGGCAGGCGGAATCACGGTCCGGGGTGGCAGTCGGAACCAAGGTCTGGGGTGCCGGTCGGAACCAAGGTCCGGGGTGGCGGTCGGAACAGGGTCCGGGGTGGCGGTCAGAACCAAGGTCCGGGGTGGCGGTCGGAACCAAGGTCCGGGGTGGCGGTCGGAACCAACGTCCGAGGTGGCGGTCGAAACCAACGTCCGGGGTGGCGGACGGAACCAAGGTCCGGGGTGGTGGTCGGAACCAAGCTCCGAGGTGGCGGTCGGAACTAAGGTCCGGGGGGGCGGTCAGTACCCCAGGTCCGGCGTTCCGGTCGGATCCAAGGTCCGGGATGTCGGTCTGAAACAAGATCCGGGGTGGCGATCGGAACCAAGGTCCGGAGTGGTGGTCGGAACCAAGGTTTGGGGGGGGGCGGTCGGAACCAAGGTCCGGGTTGGCGGTCGGAACCAAGGTCCGGGGTGGCGGTCGGAACCAACTTCCAGGGTGGCGGTCGGAAACCACCGTCCGGGGGGGCGGTCAGAACCAAGGTCCGGGATGACAGTCGGAACCAAGGTCCGGTGTGGCGGTCGGAACTAAGATCCGGGGTGGGGTTCGGACCCAAATTCCAGGGTGGCAGTCAGAACCAAGCTCTGGGGGGGGCAGTCGGAACCAAGGTCCATGGTGGCGGTCGGAACAAAGGTCCGGGTGGACGGTCGGAACTAAGGTCCGGGGTGGCGTTCGGAACCAAGGTCCGGTTTGGCGTTCGGAACCAAGGTCCGAGGTGGCGGGCGCAACCAATGTCCGGGGTGGCATTCAGAACCAAGGTCCGGGGTGGCGATCGGAACCAAGGTCCAGTGTGGCGTTCGAAACCAATGTCCGAGGTCGCACTCAGAACCCAAGGTTCGAGGTGGCGGTCGGAACCAATGCCCGGGGTGGCGGTCGGAACGAAGGTCCGGGGTGGCGGTCGGAACCAATGTCCGGGGTGGCGGTCCGAACCAAGATCCGGGGTGGGGGTCGGACCCAAATTCCGGGGTGGCGGTCAGATCCAAGGTCTGGGGGGGCGGTCGGAACCAAGGTCCATGGTGGCGGTCGGAACAATGGTCCGGGAGGGTGGTCAGAACTAAGGTCCGGGGTGGCTTTCGGACCCAAGGTCCGGGGTGGCGGTCGGAACCGAGGTCCGAGGTGGCGGTCGGAACCAATGTCCGGGGTGGCGGTCGGAACCAAGGTCTGGGGTGGCGGTCGGAACAGGTCCGGGGTGGCGGTCGGAACCAAGGTCCGGGGTGGCGGTCAGAACAGGTCCGAGGTGGCGGTCGGAACCAAGGTCCGGGGTGGCGCTCGGAACCCAAGGTGCGGGGTGGCGGTCCGAACCAATGTCCGTGGTGGCGGTCGGAACCAAGGTCCGAGGTGGCGGTCGGAAACAAGGTCCGGGGTGGCGGTCGGAACAGGTCCGGGGTGGCGTTCGGAACCAAGGTCCGAGGTGGCGGTCGGAACCAAGTTCCGGGGTGGCGGTCGGAACCAAGGTCCGGGGGAGCGGTCGGAACCAAGGTCCGGGGAGGCGGTCGGAACCAACGTCCGGGGTGGCGGTCGGAACCAAGGTCCGGGTTGGCGGTAGGAACCAAGGTCCAAGGTGGCGGTCGGATCCAAGGTCCGTGGTGGCGCTCAGAACCCGAGGTCCGGGTTGGCGGTCGGAACCAATGTCTGGGGTGGCATTCAGAAACAAGGTCCGAGGTGGCGGTCGAAACCAAGGTCCGGGTGGCGGTCGGAACAGGGTCCGGGGTGGCGGTCAGAACCATGGTCCGGGGTGGCGGACGGAACCAAGGTCCGGGGTGGCGGTCGGAACCAAGCCCCGGGGTGGCGGTCGGAACCAAGGTCCGGGGGGGTGGTCAGAACCCAAGGTCCGGGGTTCCGGTCGGATCCAAGGTCCGGGATGGCGGTCGGAACCAAGATCTGGGGTGGCGATCGGAACCAAGATCCGGGGTGGCGTTCGGACCCAAGGACCGGTGTGGCGGGCGGAACCAAGGTCCGGAGTGGTGGTCGGAACCAAGGTTTGGGGGGGGCGGTCGGAACCAAGGTCCGGGTTGGCGGTCGGAACCAAGGTCCGGGGTGGCGCTCGGAACCAACTTCCAGGGTGGCGGTCGGAACCAACTTCCAGGGTGGCGGTCGGAACCACCGTCCGGGGGGGTGGTCAGAACCAAGGTCCGGGGTGGCGGTCGGAACCAAGGTCCGGTCTGGCGGTCGGAACCAAGATCCGGGGTGGGGTTCGGACCCAAATTCCAGGGTGGCGGTCAGAACCAAGGTCTGGGGGGGGCAGTCGGAACCAAGGTCCATGGTGGCGGTCGGAACAAAGGTCCGGTTGGGCGGTCGGAACTAAGGTCCGGGGTGGCGTTCGGACCCAAATTCCAGGGTGGCAGTCAGAACCAAGCTCTGGGGGGGGCAGTCGGAACCAAGGTCCATGGTGGCGGTCGGAACAAAGGTCCGGGTGGACGGTCGGAACTAAGGTCCGGGGTGGCGTTCGGAACCAAGGTCCGGTTTGGCGTTCGGAACCAAGGTCCGAGGTGGCGGGCGCAACCAATGTCCGGGGTGGCATTCAGAACCAAGGTCCGGGGTGGCGATCGGAACCAAGGTCCAGTGTGGCGTTCGAAACCAATGTCCGAGGTCGCACTCAGAACCCAAGGTTCGAGGTGGCGGTCGGAACCAATGCCCGGGGTGGCGGTCGGAACGAAGGTCCGGGGTGGCGGTCGGAGCCAATGTCCGGGGTGGCGGTCCGAACCAAGATCCGGGGTGGGGGTCGGACCCAAATTCCGGGGTGGCGGTCAGATCCAAGGTCTGGGGGGGCGGTCGGAACCAAGGTCCATGGTGGCGGTCGGAACAATGGTCCGGGAGGGTGGTCAGAACTAAGGTCCGGGGTGGCTTTCGGAACCAAGGTCCGGGGTGGCGGTCGGAACCGAGGTCCGAGGTGGCGGTCGGAACCAATGTCCGGGGTGGCGGTCGGAACCAAGGTCTGGGGTGGCGGTCGGAACAGGTCCGGGGTGGCGGTCGGAACCAAGGTCCGGGGTGGCGGTCAGAACAGGTCCGAGGTGGCGGTCGGAACCAAGGTCCGGGGTGGCGCTCGGAACCCAAGGTGCGGGGTGGCGGTCCGAACCAATGTCCGTGGTGGCGGTCGGAACCAAGGTCCGAGGTGGCGGTCGGAAACAAGGTCCGGGGTGGCGGTCGGAACAGGTCCGGGGTGGCGTTCGGAACCAAGGTCCGAGGTGGCGGTCGGAACCAAGTTCCGGGGTGGCGGTCGGAACCAAGGTCCGGGGGAGCGGTCGGAACCAAGGTCCGGGGAGGCGGTCGGAACCAACGTCCGGGGTGGCGGTCGGAACCAAGGTCCGGGTTGGCGGTAGGAACCAAGGTCCAAGGTGGCGGTCGGATCCAAGGTCCGTGGTGGCGCTCAGAACCCGAGGTCCGGGTTGGCGGTCGGAACCAATGTCGGCGGTGGCATTCAGAAACAAGGTCCGAGGTGGCGGTCGAAACCAAGGTCCGGGTGGCGGTCGGAACAGGGTCCGGGGTGGCGGTCAGAACCATGGTCCGGGGTGGCGGACGGAACCAAGGTCCGGGGTGGCGGTCGGAACCAAGCCCCGGGGTGGCGGTCGGAACCAAGGTCCGGGGGGGTGGTCAGAACCCAAGGTCCGGGGTTCCGGTCGGATCCAAGGTCCGGGATGGCGGTCGGAACCAAGATCTGGGGTGGCGATCGGAACCAAGATCCGGGGTGGCGTTCGGAACCAAGGACCGGTGTGGCGGGCGGAACCAAGGTCCGGAGTGGTGGTCGGAACCAAGGTTTGGGGGGGGCGGTCGGAACCAAGGTCCGGGTTGGCGGTCGGAACCAAGGTCCGGGGTGGCGCTCGGAACCAACTTCCAGGGTGGCGGTCGGAACCAACTTCCAGGGTGGCGGTCGGAACCACCGTCCGGGGGGGTGGTCAGAACCAAGGTCCGGGGTGGCGGTCGGAACCAAGGTCCGGTCTGGCGGTCGGAACCAAGATCCGGGGTGGGGTTCGGACCCAAATTCCAGGGTGGCGGTCAGAACCAAGGTCTGGGGGGGGCAGTCGGAACCAAGGTCCATGGTGGCGGTCGGAACAAAGGTCCGGTTGGGCGGTCGGAACTAAGGTCCGGGGTGGCGTTCGGACCCAAATTCCAGGGTGGCAGTCAGAACCAAGCTCTGGGGGGGGCAGTCGGAACCAAGGTCCATGGTGGCGGTCGGAACAAAGGTCCGGGTGGACGGTCGGAACTAAGGTCCGGGGTGGCGTTCGGAACCAAGGTCCGGTTTGGCGTTCGGAACCAAGGTCCGAGGTGGCGGGCGCAACCAATGTCCGGGGTGGCATTCAGAACCAAGGTCCGGGGTGGCGATCGGAACCAAGGTCCAGTGTGGCGTTCGAAACCAATGTCCGAGGTCGCACTCAGAACCCAAGGTTCGAGGTGGCGGTCGGAACCAATGCCCGGGGTGGCGGTCGGAACGAAGGTCCGGGGTGGCGGTCGGAACCAATGTCCGGGGTGGCGGTCCGAACCAAGATCCGGGGTGGGGGTCGGACCCAAATTCCGGGGTGGCGGTCAGATCCAAGGTCTGGGGGGGCGGTCGGAACCAAGGTCCATGGTGGCGGTCGGAACAATGGTCCAGGAGGGTGGTCAGAACTAAGGTCCGGGGTGGCTTTCGGACCCAAGGTCCGGGGTGGCGGTCGGAACCGAGGTCCGAGGTGGCGGTCGGAACCAATGTCCGGGGTGGCGGTCGGAACCAAGGTCTGGGGTGGCGGTCGGAACAGGTCCGGGGTGGCGGTCGGAACCAAGGTCCGGGGTGGCGGTCAGAACAGGTCCGAGGTGGCGGTCGGAACCAAGGTCCGGGGTGGCGCTCGGAACCCAAGGTGCGGGGTGGCGGTCCGAACCAATGTCCGTGGTGGCGGTCGGAACCAAGGTCCGAGGTGGCGGTCGGAAACAAGGTCCGGGGTGGCGGTCGGAACAGGTCCGGGGTGGCGTTCGGAACCAAGGTCCGAGGTGGCGGTCGGAACCAAGTTCCGGGGTGGCGGTCGGAACCAAGGTCCGGGGGAGCGGTCGGAACCAAGGTCCGGGGAGGCGGTCGGAACCAACGTCCGGGGTGGCGGTCGGAACCAAGGTCCGGGTTGGCGGTAGGAACCAAGGTCCAAGGTGGCGGTCGGATCCAAGGTCCGTGGTGGCGCTCAGAACCCGAGGTCCGGGTTGGCGGTCGGAACCAATGTCTGGGGTGGCATTCAGAAACAAGGTCCGAGGTGGCGGTCGAAACCAAGGTCCGGGTGGCGGTCGGAACAGGGTCCGGGGTGGCGGTCAGAACCATGGTCCGGGGTGGCGGACGGAACCAAGGTCCGGGGTGGCGGTCGGAACCAAGCCCCGGGGTGGCGGTCGGAACCAAGGTCCGGGGGGGTGGTCAGAACCCAAGGTCCGGGGTTCCGGTCGGATCCAAGGTCCGGGATGGCGGTCGGAACCAAGATCCGGGGTGGCGATCGGAACCAAGATCCGGGGTGGCGTTCGGAACCAAGGACCGGTGTGGCGGGCGGAACCAAGGTCCGGAGTGGTGGTCGGAACCAAGGTTTGGGGGGGGCGGTCGGAACCAAGGTCCGGGTTGGCGGTCGGAACCAAGGTCCGGGGTGGCGCTCGGAACCAACTTCCAGGGTGGCGGTCGGAACCAACTTCCAGGGTGGCGGTCGGAACCACCGTCCGGGGGGGTGGTCAGAACCAAGGTCCGGGGTGGCGGTCGGAACCAAGGTCCGGTCTGGCGGTCGGAACCAAGATCCGGGGTGGGGTTCGGACCCAAATTCCAGGGTGGCGGTCAGAACCAAGGTCTGGGGGGGGCAGTCGGAACCAAGGTCCATGGTGGCGGTCGGAACAAAGGTCCGGTTGGGCGGTCGGAACTAAGGTCCGGGGTGGCGTTCGGAACCAAGGTCCGGGGTGGCGGTCGGAACCAAGGTCCGATGTGGCGGTCGGAACCAAGGTCCGGGGTGGCGGACGGAACCAAGGTCCGGGGTGGCGGTCGGAACAGGTCCGGGGTGGCGGTCGGAACCAAGGTCCGGGGTGGCGCTCGGAACCAACTTCCGGGGTTGCGGTCGCAACAGGTCCGGGGGGGCGGTCAGAACCAAGGTCCAGGGTGACAGTCGGAATCAAGGTCAGGGGGGGGCGATGGGAACCAAGGTCCGGAGTGGCGTCGGGAACCAAGGTCCGGGGTGACATTCGGAACAAAGATCCGGGGTGGCGGTCGAATCCAAGGTCCGGGTGGCGGTCGGAACAGGGTCCGGGGTGGCGGTCAGAACCAAGGTCCGGGGTGGCGGACGGAACCAAGGTCCGGTGTGGTGGTCGGAACCAAGCTCCGAGGTGGCGGTCGGAACTAAGGTCCGGGGGAGTGGTCGGAACCAAGGTCCGGGGAGGCGGTCGGAACCAAGATCCGGGGTGGGGTTCGGACCCAAATTCCAGGGTGGCGGTCAGAACCAAGGTCTGGGGGGGCAGTCGGAACCAAGGTCCGGGGTGGCGGTCGGAACCAAGGTCTGGGGTGGCAGTCGGAAGAGGTCCGGGGTGGCGGTCGGAACCAAGGTCCGGGGTGGCGGTCGGAACAGGTCCGGGGGTGGCGGTCGGAACCAAGATCCGGGGTGGCGGACGGAACCAAGGTCCGGGGGGTCGGTCGGAACCAAGCTCCGGGGTGGCGGTCGGAACCAAGGTCCGGGGTGGCGGTCGGAACCAAGGTCTGGGGTGGCGGTCGGAAGAGGTCCGGGATGGCGGTCGGAACCAAGGTCCGGGGTGGCGGTCGGAAGAGGTCCGAGGTGGCGGTCGGAACCAAGGTCCGTGGTGGCGGTCGGAACCAAGGTCTGAGGTGGCGGTCGGAAACAAGGTCCGGGGTGGCGGTCGGAACAGGTCCGGGGTGGCGTTCGGAACCAAGGTCTGAGGTGGCGGTCGGAACCAAGTTCCGGGGTGGCGGTCGGAACCAAGGTCCGGGGGAGCGGTCGGTACCAAGGTCCGGGGAGGCGGTCGGAACCAACGTCCTGGGTGGCGGTCGGAACCAAGGTCCGGGTTGGCGGTAGGAACCAAGGTCCGAGGTGGCGTTCGGATCCAAGGTCCGTGGTGGCGGTCAGAACCCGAGGTCCGGGTTGGCGGTCGGAACCAATATCCGGGGTGGTATTCAGAAACAAGGTCCGAGGTGGCGGTCGAAACCAAGGTCCGGGTGGCGGTCGGAACAGTGTCCGGGGTGGCGCCCAGAACCATGGTCCGGGGTGGCGGACGGAACCAAGGTCCGGGGTGGCGGTCGGAACCAAGCTCCGAGGTGGCGGTCGGAACGAAGGTCCGGGGGTGCGGTCAGAACCCAAGGTCCAGCGTTCCGGTCGGATCCAAGGTCCGGGATGGCGGTCGGAACCAAGATCCGGGGTGGCGATCGGAACCAAGATCCGGGGTGGCGTTCGGAACCAAGGACCGGTGTGGCGGGCGGAACCAAGGTCCGGAGTGGTGGTCGGAACCAAGGTTTGGGGGGGGCGGTCGGAATCAAGGTCCGGGTTGGCGGTCGGAACCAAGGTCCGGGGTGGCGCTCGGAACCAACTTCCAGGGTGGCGGTCGGAACCACCGTCCGGGGGGGCGGTCAGAACCAAGGTCCGGGATGACAGTCGGAACCAAGGTCCGGTGTGGCGGTCGGAACCAAGATCCGGGGTGGGGTTCGGACCCAAATTCCAGGGTGGCGGTCAGAACCAAGGTCTGGGGGGGAAGTCGGAACCAAGGTCCGCTTTGGCGGTCGGAACCAAGGTCCGAGGTGGCGGTCGCAACCAATGTCTGGGGTGGCATTCAGAACCAAGGTCCGGGGTGGCGATCGGAACCAAGGTCCAGCGTGGCGTTCGAAACCAAGGTCCAAGATTGCACTCAGAACCCAAGGTTCGAGGTGGCGGTCGGAACCAATGCCCGGGGTGGCGGTCGGAACGATGGTCCGGGGTGGCGGTTGGAACCAATGTCCGGGGTGGCGGTCCGAACCAAGATCCGGGGTGGGGGTCGGACCCAAATTCCGGGGTGGCGGTCAGAACCAAGGTCTGGGGGGGCGGTCGGAACCAAGTCCATGGTGGCGGTCGGAACAATGGTCCGGGAGGGTGGTCAGAACTAAGGTCCGGGGTGGCTTTCGGAACCAAGGTCCGGGGTGGCGGTCGGAACCGAGGTCCGAGGTGGCGGTCGGAACCAATGTCCGGGGTGGCGGTCGGAACCAAGGTCTGGGGTGGCGGTTGGAACAGGTCCGGGGTGGCGGTCGGAACCAAGGTCCGGGGTGACGGTCGGAACAGGTCCGAGGTGGCGGTCGGAACCAAGGTCCGGGGTGGCGCTCGGAACCCAAGGTGCGGGGTGGCGGTCCGAACCAATGACCGTGGTGGCGGTCGGAACCAAGGTCCGAGGTGGCGGTCGGAAACAAGGTCCGGGGTGGCGGTCAGAACCAAGTTCCAGGGTGGCGGTCGGAACCAAGGTCCGGGGGAGCGGTCGGAAACAAGGTCCGGGGAGGCGGTCGGAACCAACGTCCGGGGTGGCGGTCGGATCCAAGGTCCGGGTTGGCGGTAGGAACCAAGGTCCGAGGTGGCGGTCGGATCCAAGGTCCGTGGTGACGCTCAGAACCCGAGGGCCGGGTTGGCGGTCGGAACCAATTTCCGGGGTGGCATTCAGAAACAAGGTCCGAGGTGGCGGTCGAAACCAAGGTCCGGGTGGCGGTCGGAACAGTGTCCGGGGTGGCGGTCAGAACCATGGTCCGGGGTGACGGACGGAACCAAGGTCCGGGGTGGCGGTCGGAACCAAGCTCCGAGGTGGCGGTCGGAACCAAGGTCCGGGGGGGTGGTCAGAACCCGAGGTCCGGGGTTCCGGTCGGATCCAAGGTCCGGGATGGCGGTCGGAACCAAGATCCGGGGTGGCGATCGGAACCAAGATCCGGGGTGGCGTTCGGAACCAAGGACCGGTGTGGCGGGCGGAACCAAGGTCCGGAGTGGTGGTCGGAACCAAGGTTTGGGGGGGGCGGTCGGAACCAAGGTCCGGGTTGGCGGTCGGAACCAAGGTCCGGGGTGGCGCTCGGAACCAACTCCCAGGGTGGCGGTCGGAACCAACTTCCTTAGTGGCGGTCGGAACCACCGTCCGGGGGGGCGGTCAGAACCAAGGTCCGGGATGACAGTCGGAACCAAGGTCCGGTGTGGCGGTCGGAACCAAGATCCGGGGTGGGGTTCGGACCCAAATTCCAGGGTGGCGGTCAGAACCAAGGTCTGGGGGGGGCAGTCGGAACCAAGGTCCATGGTGGCGGTCGGAACAAAGGTCCGGGTGGGCGGTCGGAACTCAGGTCCGGGGTGGCGTTCGGAACCAAGGTCTGGGGTGGCGGTCGGAACCAAGGTCCGATGTGGCGGTCGGAACCAAGGTCCGGGGTGGCGGTCGGAACCAAGGTCCGGGGTGGCGGTCGGAACAGGTCCGGGGTGGCGGTCGGAACCAAGGTCCGGAGTGGCGCTCGGAACCAACTTCCGGGGTTGCGGTCGCAACAGGTCCGGGGGGGCGGTCAGAACCAAGGTCCAGGGTGACAGTCGGAATCAAGGTCAGGGGGGTGCGATAGGAACCAAGGTCCGGAGTGGCGTCGGGAACCAAGGTCCAGGGTGACGTTCGGAACAAATATCCGGGGTGGCGGTCGTAAGCAAGGTCCGGGATGGCGGTCGCAACCAAAGTCCGAGGTGGCGGTCGGAACCAAGGTCCGGGGTGGCGGTCAGAACCCAAGGTCGGAGATGGCGGTCGGAACCAACGTCCGGGGTGTCGGTCGGAACCAAGTTCCGGGGTGGCGGTCGGAATCACGGTCCGGGGTGGCAGTCGGAATCAAGGTCTAGGGTGGCGGTCGGAACAATCGTCCGGGAGGGTGGTCAGAACTAAGGTCCGGGGTGGCTTTAGGAACCAAGGTCCGGGGTGGCGGTCGGAACCGAGGTCCGAGGTGGCGGTCGGAACCAAGGTCTGGGTGGGCGGTCGGAACTAAGGTCCGGGGTGGCGTTCGGAACCAAGGTCCGGGGTGGTGGTCGGAACCGAGGCCGAGGTGGCGGTCGGAACCAAGGTCCGGGGTGGCGGTCGGAACCAATTTCCGGGGAGCGGTCGGATCAAGTCCATGGTGGCGGTTGGAACCAAGATCCGGGGTGGCGCTCGGAACCAACTTCCGGGGTTGCGGTCGCAACCACCATCCAGGGGGGCGGTCAGAACGAAGGTCCAGGGTGACAGTCGGAATCAAGGTCGGGGGGGGCGGTCGGAATCAAGGTCCGGAGTGGCGTTGGGAAGCAAGGTCCGGGGTGACGTTCGGAACAAAGGTCCGGGGTGGCGGTCGGAAGCAAGGTCCGGGATCACGGTCGGAACCAAGTTCCGGGGTGGCGGGCGGAATCACAGTCCGGGTTGGCAGTCGGAACCAAGGTACAGGGTGCCGGTCGGAACCTAGGTCCGGGGTGGCGGTCGAAACAGGGTCCGGGGTGGCGGTCAGAATCAAGGTCTGGGGTGGCGGTCGGAGCCAAGGTCCAGGGTGGCGGTTGGAACCATGGTCCGAGGTGCCGGTCGAAACCAAGGTCCGGGGTGGAGGTCGGAACCAAGATCCGGTTTGGCGGTCGGAACCAAGGTCCGAGGTGGCGGTCGTAAACAAGGTCCAGTGTGGCATTCGGAACCAAGGTCCGAGGTGGCACTCAGAACCCAAGGTTCGAGGTGGCGGTCGGAACCAATGCCCGGGGTGGCGGTCGGAACCAAGGTCCGGGGTGGCGGTCGGAACCAATGTCCGGGGTGGCGGTCGGAACCAAGATCCGGGGTGGGGGTCGGACCCAAATTCCGGGGTGGCGGTCAGAACCAAGGTCTGGGGGGGCGGTCGGAACCAAGGTCCATGGTGGCGGTCGGAACAATGGTCCGGGAGGGTGGTCAGAACTAAGGTCCGGGGTGGCTTTCGGAACCAAGGTCCGGGGTGGCGGTCGGAACCGAGGTCCGAGGTGGCGGTCGGAACCAACTTCCGGGGTGGCGGTCGGAACCAAGGTCTGGGGTGGCGGTCGGAACAGGTCCGGGGTGGCGGTCGGAACCAAGGTCCGGAGTGGTGGTCGGAACCAAGGTTTTGGGGGGGGCGCTCGGAACCAAGGTCCGCGTTGGCGGTAGGAACCAAGGTCCGGGGTGGCGCTCGGAACCAACTTCCAGGGTGGCGGTCGGAACCACCGTCTGGGTGGGCGGTCAGAACCAAGGTCCGGGATGACAGTCGGAACCAAGGTCCGGGGTGGCGGTCGGAACGAATCCGGAGTGGCGGTTGGAGCCAAGTTCCGGGGTGGCGGTCGGAACCAATGTCCGGGGTGGCGGTCGGAACTAAGATCCGGGGTGGGGTTCGGACCCAAATTCCAGGGTGGCGGTCAGAACCAAGGTCTGGGGGGGCAGTCGGAACCAAGGTCCATGGTGGCGGTCGGAACAAAGGTCCGGGAGGGCGGTCGGATCTAAGGTCCGGGGTGGCGTTTGGAACCAAGTTCGGGGTGGCGGTCGGAACCGAGGTCCGAGGTGGCGGTCAGAACCAAGGTCCGGGGTGGCGTTCGGAACCAAGGTCCGGGGTGGCGGTCGGAACAAGTCCGGGGTGGCGGTTGGAACCAAGGTCCGGGGTGGCGCTCGGAACCAACTTCCGGGGTTGCGGTCGCAACCACCGTCCGGGGGGGTGGTCAGAACCAAGGTCCAGGGTGACAGTCGGAATCAAGGTCAGGGGGGGGCGGTCGGAACCAAGGTCCGGAGTGTCGTTGGGAACCAAGGTCCGGGGTGACGTTCGGAACAGAGGTCCGGTGTGGCGGTCGGAAGCAAGGTCCGGGATGGCGGTCGGAACCAAAGTCCGAGGTGGCGGTCGGAACCAAGGTCCGGAGTGGCGGTCAGAACCCAAGGTCGTAGATGGCGGTCGGAACCAAGGTCCGGGGTGGCGGTCGGAACCAAGTTCCGGGGTGGCAGGCGGAATCACGGTCCGGGGTGGCAGTCGGAACCAAGGTCCGGGGTGCCGGTCGGAACCAAGGTCCGGGGTGGCGGTCGGAACAGGGTCCGGGGTGGCGGTCAGAACCAAGGTCCGGGGTGGCGGTCGGAACCAAGGTCCGGGGTGGCGGTCGGAACCAAGGTCCGAGGTGGCGGTCGAAACCAACGTCCGGGGTGGCGGACGGAACCAAGGTCCGGGATGGTGGTCGGAACCAAGCTCCGAGGTGGCGGTCGGAACTAAGGTCCGGGGGGGCGGTCAGTACCCCAGGTCCGGCGTTCCGGTCGGATCCAAGGTCCGGGATGTCGGTCTGAAACAAGATCCGGGGTGGCGATCGGAACCAAGGTCCGGAGTGGTGGTCGGAACCAAGGTTTGGGGGGGGGCGGTCGGAACCAAGGTCCGGGTTGGCGGTCGGAACCAAGGTCCGGGGTGGCGGTCGGAACCAACTTCCAGGGTGGCGGTCGGAAACCACCGTCCGGGGGGGGCGGTCAGAACCAAGGTCCGGGATGACAGTCGGAACCAAGGTCCGGTGTGGCGGTCGGAACTAAGATCCGGGGTGGGGTTCGGACCCAAATTCCAGGGTGGCAGTCAGAACCAAGCTCTGGGGGGGGCAGTCGGAACCAAGGTCCATGGTGGCGGTCGGAACAAAGGTCCGGGTGGACGGTCGGAACTAAGGTCCGGGGTGGCGTTCGGAACCAAGGTCTGGTTTGGCGTTCGGAACCAAGGTCCGAGGTGGCGGGCGCAACCAATGTCCGGGGTGGCATTCAGAACCAAGGTCCCGGGTGGCGATCGGAACCAAGGTCCAGTGTGGCGTTCGAAACCAATGTCCGAGGTTGCACTCAGAACCCAAGGTTCGAGGTGGCGGTCGGAACCAATGCCCGGGGTGGCGGTCGGAATGAAGGTCCGGGGTGGCGGTCGGAACCAATGTCCGGGGTGGCGGTCCGAACCAAGAACCGGGGTGGGGGTCGGACCCAAATTCCGGGGTGGCGGTCAGAGCCAAGGTCTGGGGGGGCGGTCGGAACCAAGTCCATGGTGGCGGTCGGAACAATGGTCCGGGAGGGTGGTCAGAACTAAGGTCCGGGGTGGCTTTCGGAACCAAGGTCTGGGGTGGCGGTCGGAACCGAGTTCCGAGGTGGCGGTCGGAACCAATGTCCGGGGTGGCGGTCGGAACCAAGGTCTGGGGTGGCGGTCGGAACAGGTCCGGGGTGGCGGTCAGAACCAAGGTCCGGGGTGGCGGTCAGAACAGGTCCGAGGTGGCGGTCGGAACCAAGGTCCGGGGTGGCGCTCGGAACCCAAGGTGCGGGGTGGCGGTCCGAACCAATGTCCGTGGTGGCGGTCGGAACCAAGGTCCGAGGTGGCGGTCGGAAACAAGGTCCGGGGTGGCGGTCGGAACAGGTCCGGGGTGGTGCTCGGAACCAAGGTCCGAGGTGGCGGTCGGAACCAAGTTCCGGGGTGGCGGTCGGAACCAAGGTCCGGGGGAGCGGTCGGAACCAAGGTCCGGGGAGGCGGTCGGAACCAACGTCCGGGGTGGCGGTCGGAACCAAGGTCCGGGTTGGCGGTAGGAACCAAGGTCCAAGGTGGCGGTCGGATCCAAGGTCCGTGGTGGCGCTCAGAACCCGAGGTCCGGGTTGGCGGTCGGAACCAATGTCTGGGGTGGCATTCAGAAACAAGGTCCGAGGTGGCGGTCGAAACCAAGGTCCGGGTGGCGGTCGGAACAGGGTCCGGGGTGGCGGTCAGAACCATGGTCCGGGGTGGCGGACGGAACCAAGGTCCGGGGTGGCGGTCGGAACCAAGCCCCGGGGTGGCGGTCGGATCCAAGGTCCGGGATGGCGGTCGGAACCAAGATCCGGGGTGGCGATCGGAACCAAGATCCGGGTGGCGTTCGGAACCAAGGACCGGTGTGGCGGGCGGAACCAAGGTCCGGAGTGGTGGTTGGAACCAAGGTTTGGGGGGGGCGGTCGGAACCAAGGTCCGGGTTGGCGGTCGGAACCAAGGTCCGGGGTGGCGCTCGGAACCAACTTCCAGGGTGGCGGTCGGAACCAACTTCCAGGGTGGCGGTCGGAACCACCGTCCGGGGGGGTGGTCAGAACCAAGGTCCGGGGTGGCGGTCGGAACCAAGGTCCGGTCTGGCGGTCGGAACCAAGATCCGGGGTGGGGTTCGGACCCAAATTCCAGGGTGGCGGTCAGAACCAAGGTCTGGGGGGGGCAGTCGGAACCAAGGTCCATGGTGGCGGTCGGAACAAAGGTCCGGTTGGGCGGTCGGAACTAAGGTCCGGGGTGGCGTTCGGAACCAAGGTCCGGGGTGGCGGTCCGAACCAAGGTCCGATGTGGCGGTCGGAACCAAGGTCCGGGGTGGCGGACGGAACCAAGGTCCGGGGTGGCGGTCGGAACAGGTCCGGGGTGGCGGTCGGAACCAAGGTCCGGGGTGGCGCTCGGAACCAACTTCCGGGGTTGCGGTCGCAACAGGTCCGGGGGGGCGGTCAGAACCAAGGTCCAGGGTGACAGTCGGAATCAAGGTCAGGGGGGGGCGATGGGAACCAAGGTCCGGAGTGGCGTCGGGAACCAAGGTCCGGGGTGACGTTCGGAACAAAGATCCGGGGTGGCGGTCGAAACCAAGGTCCGGGTGGCGGTCGGAACAGGGTCCGGGGTGGCGGTCAGAACCAAGGTCCGGGGTGGCGGACGGAACCAAGGTCCGGTGTGGTGGTCGGAACCAAGCTCCGAGGTGGCGGTCGGAACTAAGGTCCGGGGGAGTGGTCGGAACCAAGGTCCGGGGAGGCGGTCGGAACCAAGATCCGGGGTGGGGTTCGGACCCAAATTCCAGGGTGGCGGTCAGAACCAAGGTCTGGGGGGGCAGTCGGAACCAAGGTCCGGGGTGGCGGTCGGAACCAAGGTCTGGGGTGGCGGTCGGAAGAGGTCCGGGGTGGCGGTCGGAACCAAGGTCCGGGGTGGCGGTCGGAACAGGTCCGGGGGTGACGGTCGGAACCAAGATCCGGGGTGGCGGACGGAACCAAGGTCCGGGGGGTCGGTCGGAACCAAGCTCCGGGCTGGCGGTCGGAACCAAGGTCCGGGGTGGCGGTCGGAACCAAGGTCTGGGGTGGCGGTCGGAAGAGGTCCGGGGTGGCGGTCGGAACCAAGGTCCGGGGTGGCGGTCGGAAGAGGTCCGAGGTGGCGGTCGGAACCAAGGTCCGTGGTGGCGGTCGGAACCAAGGTCCGAGGTGGCGGTCGGAAACAAGGTCCGGGGTGGCGGTCGGAACAGGTCCGGGGTGGCGTTCGGAACCAAGGTCTGAGGTGGCGGTCGGAACCAAGTTCCGGGGTGGCGGTCGGAACCAAGGTCCGGGGGAGCGGTCGGTACCAAGGTCCGGGGAGGCGGTCGGAACCAACGTCCCGGGTGGCGGTCAGAACCATGGTCCGGGGTGACGGACGGAACCAAGGTCCGGGGTGGCGGTCGGAACCAAGCTCCGAGGTGGCGGTCGGAACCAAGGTCCGGGGGGGTGGTCAGAACCCAAGGTCCGGGGTTCCGGTCGGATCCAAGGTCCGGGATGGCGGTCGGAACCAAGATCCGGGGTGGCGATCGGAACCAAGATCCGGGGTGGCGTTCGGAACCAAGGACCGGTGTGGCGGGCGGAACCAAGGTCCGGAGTGGTGGTCGGAACCAAGGTTTGGGGGGGGCGGTCGGAACCAAGGTCCGGGTTGGCGGTCGGAACCAAGGTCCGGGGTGGCGCTCGGAACCAACTCCCAGGGTGGCGGTCGGAACCAACTTCCAGGGTGGCGGTCGGAACCACCGTCCGGGGGGGCGGTCAGAACCAAGGTCCGGGATGACAGTCGGAACCAAGGTCCGGTGTGGCGGTCGGAACCAAGATCCGGGGTGGGGTTCGGACCCAAATTCCAGGGTGGCGGTCAGAACCAAGGTCTGGGGGGGGCAGTCGGAACCAAGGTCCATGGTGGCGGTCGGAACAAAGGTCCGGGTGGGCGGTCGGAACTCAGGTCCGGGGTGGC
This sequence comes from Mustelus asterias, assembly GCF_964213995.1. Lineage (NCBI taxonomy): Eukaryota > Metazoa > Chordata > Chondrichthyes > Carcharhiniformes > Triakidae > Mustelus > Mustelus asterias. The sequence continues at coordinate 45,773,638 of NC_135822.1, read as the reverse complement.
GTTCGGAACCAAGGTCCGGGGTGGCGGTCGGAACCAAGGTCCGATGTGGCGGTCGGAACCAAGGTCCGGGGTGGCGGTCGGAACCAAGGTCCGGGGTGGCGGTCGGAACAGGTCCGGGGTGGCGGTCGGAACCAAGGTCCGGAGTGGCGCTCGGAACCAACTTCCGGGGTTGCGGTCGCAACAGGTCCGGGGGGGCGGTCAGAACCAAGGTCCAGGGTGACAGTCGGAATCAAGGTCAGGGGGGTGCGATAGGAACCAAGGTCCGGAGTGGCGTCGGGAACCAAGGTCCAGGGTGACGTTCGGAACAAATATCCGGGGTGGCGGTCGTAAGCAAGGTCCGGGATGGCGGTCGCAACCAAAGTCCGAGGTGGCGGTCGGAACCAAGGTCCGGGGTGGCGGTCAGAACCCAAGGTCGGAGATGGCGGTCGGAACCAACGTCCGGGGTGTCGGTCGGAACCAAGTTCCGGGGTGGCGGTCGGAATCACGGTCCGGGGTGGCAGTCGGAATCAAGGTCTAGGGTGGCGGTCGGAACAATCGTCCGGGAGGGTGGTCAGAACTAAGGTCCGGGGTGGCTTTAGGAACCAAGGTCCGGGGTGGCGGTCGGAACCGAGGTCCGAGGTGGCGGTCGGAACCAAGGTCTGGGTGGGCGGTCGGAACTAAGGTCCGGGGTGGCGTTCGGAACCAAGGTCCGGGGTGGTGGTCGGAACCGAGGCCGAGGTGGCGGTCGGAACCAAGGTCCGGGGTGGCGGTCGGAACCAATTTCCGGGGAGCGGTCGGATCAAGTCCATGGTGGCGGTTGGAACCAATGTCCGGGGTGGCGCTCGGAACCAACTTCCGGGGTTGCGGTCGCAACCACCATCCAGGGGGGCGGTCAGAACGAAGGTCCAGGGTGACAGTCGGAATCAAGGTCGGGGGGGGCGGTCGGAATCAAGGTCCGGAGTGGCGTTGGGAAGCAAGGTCCGGGGTGACGTTCGGAACAAAGGTCCGGGGTGGCGGTCGGAAGCAAGGTCCGGGATCACGGTCGGAACCAAGTTCCGGGGTGGCGGGCGGAATCACAGTCCGGGTTGGCAGTCGGAACCAAGGTACAGGGTGCCGGTCGGAACCTAGGTCCGGGGTGGCGGTCGAAACAGGGTCCGGGGTGGCGGTCAGAACCAAGGTCTGGGGTGGCGGTCGGAGCCAAGGTCCAGGGTGGCGGTTGGAACCATGGTCCGAGGTGCCGGTCGAAACCAAGGTCCGGGGTGGAGGTCGGAACCAAGATCCGGTTTGGCGGTCGGAACCAAGGTCCGAGGTGGCGGTCGTAAACAAGGTCCAGTGTGGCGTTCGGAACCAAGGTCCGAGGTGGCACTCAGAACCCAAGGTTCGAGGTGGCGGTCGGAACCAATGCCCGGGGTGGCGGTCGGAACCAAGGTCCGGGGTGGCGGTCGGAACCAATGTCCGGGGTGGCGGTCGGAACCAAGATCCGGGGTGGGGGTCGGACCCAAATTCCGGGGTGGCGGTCAGAACCAAGGTCTGGGGGGGCGGTCGGAACCAAGGTCCATGGTGGCGGTCGGAACAATGGTCCGGGAGGGTGGTCAGAACTAAGGTCCGGGGTGGCTTTCGGAACCAAGGTCCGGGGTGGCGGTCGGAACCGAGGTCCAAGGTGGCGGTCGGAACCAAGTTCCGGGGTGGCGGTCGGAACCAAGGTCTGGGGTGGCGGTCGGAACAGGTCCGGGGTGGCGGTCGGAACCAAGGTCCGGAGTGGTGGTCGGAACCAACGTTTTGGGGGGGGCGCTCGGAACCAAGGTCCGCGTTGGCGGTAGGAACCAAGGTCCGGGGTGGCGCTCGGAACCAACTTCCAGGGTGGCGGTCGGAACCACCGTCTGGGTGGGCGGTCAGAACCAAGGTCCGGGATGACAGTCGGAACCAAGGTCCGGGGTGGCGGTCGGAACGAATCCGGAGTGGCGGTTGGAGCCAAGTTCCGGGGTGGCGGTCGGAACCAATGTCCGGGGTGGCGGTCGGAACTAAGATCCGGGGTGGGGTTCGGACCCAAATTCCAGGGTGGCGGTCAGAACCAAGGTCTGGGGGGGCAGTCGGAACCAAGGTCCATGGTGGCGGTCGGAACAAAGGTCCGGGAGGGCGGTCGGATCTAAGGTCCGGGGTGGCGTTTGGAACCAAGTTCGGGGTGGCGGTCGGAACCGAGGTCCGAGGTGGCGGTCAGAACCAAGGTCCGGGGTGGCGTTCGGAACCAAGGTCCGGGGTGGCGGTCGGAACAAGTCCGGGGTGGCGGTTGGAACCAAGGTCCGGGGTGGCGCTCGGAACCAACTTCCGGGGTTGCGGTCGCAACCACCGTCCGGGGGGGTGGTCAGAACCAAGGTCCAGGGTGACAGTCGGAATCAAGGTCAGGGGGGGGGCGGTCGGAACCAAGGTCCGGAGTGTCGTTGGGAACCAAGGTCCGGGGTGACGTTCGGAACAGAGGTCCGGTGTGGCGGTCGGAAGCAAGGTCCGGGATGGCGGTCGGAACCAAAGTCCGAGGTGGCGGTCGGAACCAAGGTCCGGAGTGGCGGTCAGAACCCAAGGTCGTAGATGGCGGTCGGAACCAAGGTCCGGGGTGGCGGTCGGAACCAAGTTCCGGGGTGGCAGGCGGAATCACGGTCCGGGGTGGCAGTCGGAACCAAGGTCCGGGGTGCCGGTCGGAACCAAGGTCCGGGGTGGCGGTCGGAACAGGGTCCGGGGTGGCGGTCAGAACCAAGGTCCGGGGTGGCGGTCGGAACCAAGGTCCGGGGTGGCGGTCGGAACCAAGGTCCGAGGTGGCGGTCGAAACCAACGTCCGGGGTGGCGGACGGAACCAAGGTCCGGGATGGTGGTCGGAACCAAGCTCCGAGGTGGCGGTCGAAACCAACGTCCGGGGTGGCGGACGGAACCAAGGTCCGGGATGGTGGTCGGAACCAAGCTCCGAGGTGGCGGTCGGAACTAAGGTCCGGGGGGGCGGTCAGTACCCCAGGTCCGGCGTTCCGGTCGGATCCAAGGTCCGGGATGTCGGTCTGAAACAAGATCCGGGGTGGCGATCGGAACCAAGGTCCGGAGTGGTGGTCGGAACCAAGGTTTGGGGGGGGGCGGTCGGAACCAAGGTCCGGGTTGGCGGTCGGAACCAAGGTCCGGGGTGGCGGTCGGAACCAACTTCCAGGGTGGCGGTCGGAAACCACCGTCCGGGGGGGGCGGTCAGAACCAAGGTCCGGGATGACAGTCGGAACCAAGGTCCGGTGTGGCGGTCGGAACTAAGATCCGGGGTGGGGTTCGGACCCAAATTCCAGGGTGGCAGTCAGAACCAAGCTCTGGGGGGGGCAGTCGGAACCAAGGTCCATGGTGGCGGTCGGAACAAAGGTCCGGGTGGACGGTCGGAACTAAGGTCCGGGGTGGCGTTCGGAACCAAGGTCCGGTTTGGCGTTCGGAACCAAGGTCCGAGGTGGCGGGCGCAACCAATGTCCGGGGTGGCATTCAGAACCAAGGTCCCGGGTGGCGATCGGAACCAAGGTCCAGTGTGGCGTTCGAAACCAATGTCCGAGGTTGCACTCAGAACCCAAGGTTCGAGGTGGCGGTCGGAACCAATGCCCGGGGTGGCGGTCGGAACGAAGGTCCGGGGTGGCGGTCGGAACCAATGTCCGGGGTGGCGGTCCGAACCAAGAACCGGGGTGGGGGTCGGACCCAAATTCCGGGGTGGCGGTCAGAGCCAAGGTCTGGGGGGGCGGTCGGAACCAAGTCCATGGTGGCGGTCGGAACAATGGTCCGGGAGGGTGGTCAGAACTAAGGTCCGGGGTGGCTTTCGGAACCAAGGTCTGGTGTGGCGGTCGGAACCGAGTTCCGAGGTGGCGGTCGGAACCAATGTCCGGGGTGGCGGTCGGAACCAAGGTCTGGGGTGGCGGTCGGAACAGGTCCGGGGTGGCGGTCAGAACCAAGGTCCGGGGTGGCGGTCAGAACAGGTCCGAGGTGGCGGTCGGAACCAAGGTCCGGGGTGGCGCTCGGAACCCAAGGTGCGGGGTGGCGGTCGGAACCAATGTCCGGGGTGGCGGTCCGAACCAAGAACCGGGGTGGGGGTCGGACCCAAATTCCGGGGTGGCGGTCAGAGCCAAGGTCTGGGGGGGCGGTCGGAACCAAGTCCATGGTGGCGGTCGGAACAATGGTCCGGGAGGGTGGTCAGAACTAAGGTCCGGGGTGGCTTTCGGAACCAAGGTCTGGGGTGGCGGTCGGAACCGAGTTCCGAGGTGGCGGTCGGAACCAATGTCCGGGGTGGCGGTCGGAACCAAGGTCTGGGGTGGCGGTCGGAACAGGTCCGGGGTGGCGGTCAGAACCAAGGTCCGGGGTGGCGGTCAGAACAGGTCCGAGGTGGCGGTCGGAACCAAGGTCCGGGGTGGCGCTCGGAACCCAAGGTGCGGGGTGGCGGTCCGAACCAATGTCCGTGGTGGCGGTCGGAACCAAGGTCCGAGGTGGCGGTCGGAAACAAGGTCCGGGGTGGCGGTCGGAACAGGTCCGGGGTGGTGTTCGGAACCAAGGTCCGAGGTGGCGGTCGGAACCAAGTTCCGGGGTGGCGGTCGGAACCAAGGTCCGGGGGAGCGGTCGGAACCAAGGTCCGGGGAGGCGGTCGGAACCAACGTCCGGGGTGGCGGTCGGAACCAAGGTCCGGGTTGGCGGTAGGAACCAAGGTCCAAGGTGGCGGTCGGATCCAAGGTCCGTGGTGGCGCTCAGAACCCGAGGTCCGGGTTGGCGGTCGGAACCAATGTCTGGGGTGGCATTCAGAAACAAGGTCCGAGGTGGCGGTCGAAACCAAGGTCCGGGTGGCGGTCGGAACAGGGTCCGGGGTGGCGGTCAGAACCATGGTCCGGGGTGGCGGACGGAACCAAGGTCCGGGGTGGCGGTCGGAACCAAGCCCCGGGGTGGCGGTCGGATCCAAGGTCCGGGATGGCGGTCGGAACCAAGATCCGGGGTGGCGATCGGAACCAAGATCCGGGGTGGCGTTCGGAACCAAGGACCGGTGTGGCGGGTGGAACCAAGGTCCGGAGTGGTGGTTGGAACCAAGGTTTGGGGGGGGCGGTCGGAACCAAGGTCCGGGTTGGCGGTCGGAACCAAGGTCCGGGGTGGCGCTCGGAACCAACTTCCAGGGTGGCGGTCGGAACCAACTTCCAGGGTGGCGGTCGGAACCACCGTCCGGGGGGGTGGTCAGAACCAAGGTCCGGGGTGGCGGTCGGAACCAAGGTCCGGTCTGGCGGTCGGAACCAAGATCCGGGGTGGGGTTCGGACCCAAATTCCAGGGTGGCGGTCAGAACCAAGGTCTGGGGGGGGCAGTCGGAACCAAGGTCCATGGTGGCGGTCGGAACAAAGGTCCGGTTGGGCGGTCGGAACTAAGGTCCGGGGTGGCGTTCGGAACCAAGGTCCGGGGTGGCGGTCCGAACCAAGGTCCGATGTGGCGGTCGGAACCAAGGTCCGGGGTGGCGGACGGAACCAAGGTCCGGGGTGGCGGTCGGAACAGGTCCGGGGTGGCGGTCGGAACCAAGGTCCGGGGTGGCGCTCGGAACCAACTTCCGGGGTTGCGGTCGCAACAGGTCCGGGGGGGCGGTCAGAACCAAGGTCCAGGGTGACAGTCGGAATCAAGGTCAGGGGGGGGCGATGGGAACCAAGGTCCGGAGTGGCGTCGGGAACCAAGGTCCGGGGTGACGTTCGGAACAAAGATCCGGGGTGGCGGTCGAAACCAAGGTCCGGGTGGCGGTCGGAACAGGGTCCGGGGTGGCGGTCAGAACCAAGGTCCGGGGTGGCGGACGGAACCAAGGTCCGGTGTGGTGGTCGGAACCAAGCTCCGAGGTGGCGGTCGGAACTAAGGTCCGGGGGAGTGGTCGGAACCAAGGTCCGGGGAGGCGGTCGGAACCAAGATCCGGGGTGGGGTTCGGACCCAAATTCCAGGGTGGCGGTCAGAACCAAGGTCTGGGGGGGCAGTCGGAACCAAGGTCCGGGGTGGCGGTCGGAACCAAGGTCTGGGGTGGCGGTCGGAAGAGGTCCGGGGTGGCGGTCGGAACCAAGGTCCGGGGTGGCGGTCGGAACAGGTCCGGGGGTGATGGTCGGAACCAAGATCCGGGGTGGCGGACGGAACCAAGGTCCGGGGGGTCGGTCGGAACCAAGCTCCGGGCTGGCGGTCGGAACCAAGGTCCGGGGTGGCGGTCGGAACCAAGGTCTGGGGTGGCGGTCGGAAGAGGTCCGGGGTGGCGGTCGGAACCAAGGTCCGGGGTGGCGGTCGGAAGAGGTCCGAGGTGGCGGTCGGAACCAAGGTCCGTGGTGGCGGTCGGAACCAAGGTCCGAGGTGGCGGTCGGAAACAAGGTCCGGGGTGGCGGTCGGAACAGGTCCGGGGTGGCGTTCGGAACCAAGGTCTGAGGTGGCGGTCGGAACCAAGTTCCGGGGTGGCGGTCGGAACCAAGGTCCGGGGGAGCGGTCGGTACCAAGGTCCGGGGAGGCGGTCGGAACCAACGTCCCGGGTGGCGGTCGGAACCAAGGTCCGGGTTGGCGGTAGGAACCAAGGTCCGAGGTGGCGTTCGGATCCAAGGTCCGTGGTGGCGGTCAGAACCCGAGGTCCGGGTTGGCGGTCGGAACCAATATCCGGGGTGGTATTCAGAAACAAGGTCCGAGGTGGCGGTCGAAACCAAGGTCCGGGTGGCGGTCGGAACAGTGTCCGGGGTGGCGGCCAGAACCATGGTCCGGGGTGGCGGACGGAACCAAGGTCCGGGGTGGCGGTCGGAACCAAGCTCCGAGGTGGCGGTCGGAACGAAGGTCCGGGGGTGCGGTCAGAACCCAAGGTCCAGGGTTCCGGTCGGATCCAAGGTCCGGGATGGCGGTCGGAACCAAGATCCGGGGTGGCGATCGGAACCAAGATCCGGGGTGGCGTTCGGAACCAAGGACCGGTGTGGCGGGCGGAACCAAGGTCCGGAGTGGTGGTCGGAACCAAGGTTTGGGGGGGGCGGTCGGAATCAAGGTCCGGGTTGGCGGTCGGAACCAAGGTCCGGGGTGGCGCTCGGAACCAACTTCCAGGGTGGCGGTCGGAACCACCGTCCGGGGGGGCGGTCAGAACCAAGGTCCGGGATGACAGTCGGAACCAAGGTCCGGTGTGGCGGTCGGAACCAAGATCCGGGGTGGGGTTCGGACCCAAATTCCAGGGTGGCGGTCAGAACCAAGGTCTGGGGGGGCAGTCGGAACCAAGGTCCGGTTTGGCGGTCGGAACCAAGGTCCGAGGTGGCGGTCGCAACCAATGTCTGGGGTGGCATTCAGAACCAAGGCCCGGGGTGGCGATCGGAAACAAGGTCCAGTGTGGCGTTCGAAACAAAGGTCCAAGATTGCACTCAGAACCCAAGGTTCGAGGTGGCGGTCGGAACCAATGCCCGGGGTGGCGGTCGGAACCATGGTCCGGGGTGGCGGTTGGAACCAATGTCCGGGGTGGCGGTCCGAACCAAGATCCGGGGTGGGGGTCGGACCCAAATTCCGGGGTGGCGGTCAGAACCAAGGTCTGGGGGGGCGGTCGGAACCAAGTCCATGGTGGCGGTCGGAACAATGGTCCGGGAGGGTGGTCAGAACTAAGGTCCGGGGTGGCTTTCGGAACCAAGGTCCGGGGTGGCGGTCGGAACCGAGGTCCGAGGTGGCGGTCGGAACCAATGTCCGGGGTGGCGGTCGGAACCAAGGTCTGGGGTGGCGGTTGGAACAGGTCCGGGGTGGCGGTCGGAACCAAGGTCCGGGGTGACGGTCGGAACAGGTCCGAGGTGGCGGTCGGAACCAAGGTCCGGGGTGGCGCTCGGAACCCAAGGTGCGGGGTGGCGGTCCGAACCAATGTCCGTGGTGGCGGTCGGAACCAAGGTCCGAGGTGGCGGTCGGAAACAAGGTCCGGGGTGGCGGTCAGAACCAAGTTCCAGGGTGGCGGTCGGAACCAAGGTCCGGGGGAGCGGTCGGAAACAAGGTCCGGGGAGGCGGTCGGAACCAACGTCCGGGGTGGCGGTCGGATCCAAGGTCCGGGTTGGCGGTAGGAACCAAGGTCCGAGGTGGCGGTCGGATCCAAGGTCCGTGGTGGCGCTCAGAACCCGAGGGCCGGGTTGGCAGTCGGAACCAATTTCCGGGGTGGCATTCAGAAACAAGGTCCGAGGTGGCGGTCGAAACCAAGGTCCGGGTGGCGGTCGGAACAGGGTCCGGGGTGGCGGTCAGAACCATGGTCCGGGGTGACGGACGGACCCAAGGTCCGGGGTGGCGGTCGGAACCAAGCTCCGAGGTGGCGGTCGGAACCAAGGTCCGGGGGGGTGGTCAGAACCCAAGGTCCGGGGTTCCGGTCGGATCCAAGGTCCGGGATGGTGGTCGGAACCAAGATCCGGCGTGGCGATCGGAACCAAGATCCGGGGTGGCGTTCGGAACCAAGGACCGGTGTGGCGGGCGGAACCAAGGTCCGGAGTGGTGGTCGGAACCAAGGTTTGGGGGGGGCGGTCGGAACCAAGGTCCGGGGTGGCGCTCGGAACCAACTTCCAGGGTGGCGGTCGGAACCAACTTCCAGGGTGGCGGTCGGAACCACCGTCCGGGGGGGCGGTCAGAACCAAGGTCCGGGATGACAGTCGGAACCAAGGTCCGGTGTGGCGGTCGGAACCAAGATCCGAGGTGGGGTTCGGACCCAAATTCCAGGGTGGCGGTCAGAACCAAGGTCTGGGGGGGGCAGTCGGAACCAAGGTCCATGGTCGCGGTCGGAACAAAGGTCCGGGTGGGCGGTCGGAACTCAGGTCCGGGGTGGCGTTCGGAACCAAGGTCCGGGGTGGCGGTCGGAACCAAGGTCCGATGTGGCGGTCGGAACCAAGGTCCGGGGTGGCGGTCGGAACCAAGGTCCGGGGTGGCGGTCGGAACAGGTCCAGGGTGGCGGTCGGAACCAAGGTCCGGGGTGGCGCTCGGAACCAACTTCCGGGGTTGCGGTCGCAACAGGTCCGGGGGGGCGGTCAGAACCAAGGTCCAGGGTGACAGTCGGAATCAAGGTCAGGGGGGTGCGATAGGAACCAAGGTCCGGAGTGGCGTCGGGAACCAAGGTCCAGGGTGACGTTCGGAACAAATATCCGGGGTGGCGGTCGTAAGCAAGGTCCGGGATGGCGGTCGCAACCAAAGTCCGAGGTGGCGGTCGGAACCAAGGTCCGGGGTGGCGGTCAGAACCCAAGGTCGGAGATGGCGGTCGGAACCAAGGTCCGGGGTATCGGTCGGAACCAAGTTCCGGGGTGGCGGTCGGAAACACGGTCCGGGGTGGCAGTCGGAATCAAGGTCTAGGGTGGCGGTCGGAACAATCGTCCGGGAGGGTGGTCAGAACTAAGGTCCGGGGTGGCTTTAGGAACCAAGGTCCGGGGTGGCGGTCGGAACCGAGGTCCGAGGTGGCGGTCGGAACCAAGGTCTGGGTGGGCGGTCGGAACTAAGGTCCGGGGTGGCGTTCGGAACCAAGGTCCGGGGTGGTGGTCGGAACCGAGGTCCGAGGTGGCGGTCGGAACCAAGGTCCGGGGTGGCGGTCGGAACCAATTTCCGGGGAGCGGTCGGATCAAGTCCAGGGTGGCGGTTGGAACCAAGGTCCGGGGTGGCGCTCGGAACCAACTTCCGGGGTTGCGGTCGCAACCACCATCCAGGGTGGCGGTCGGAACCAACTTCCAGGGTGGCGGTCGGAACCACCGTCCGGGGGGGCGGTCAGAACCAAGGTCCGGGATGACAGTCGGAACCAAGGTCCGGTGTGGCGGTCGGAACCAAGATCCGGGGTGGGGTTCGGACCCAAATTCCAGGGTGGCGGTCAGAACCAAGGTCTGGGGGGGGCAGTCGGAACCAAGGTCCATGGTGGCGGTCGGAACAAAGGTCCGGGTGGGCGGTCGGAACTAAGGTCCGGGGTGGCGTTCGGAACCAAGGTCCGGGGTGGCGGTCGGAACCAAGGTCCGATGTGGCGGTCGGAACCAAGGTCCGGGGTGGCGGTCGGAACCAAGGTCCGGGGTGGCGGTCGGAACAGGTCCGGGGTGACGGTCGGAACCAAGGTCCGGGGTGGCGCTCGGAACCAACTTCCGGGGTTGCGGTCGCAACAGGTCCGGGGGGGCGGTCAGAACCAAGGTCCAGGGTGACAGTCGGAATCAAGGTCAGGGGGGTGCGATAGGAACCAAGGTCCGGAGTGGCGTCGGGAACCAAGGTCCGGGGTGACGTTCGGAACAAATATCCGGGGTGGCGGTCGTAAGCAAGGTCCGGGATGGCGGTCGCAACCAAAGTCCGAGGTGGCGGTCGGAACCAAGGTCCGGGGTGGCGGTCAGAACCCAAGGTCGGAGATGGCGGTCGGAACCAAGGTCCGGGGTGTCGGTCGGAACCAAGTTCCGGGGTGGCGGTCGGAATCACGGTCCAGGGTGGCAGTCGGAATCAAGGTCTAGGGTGGCGGTCGGAACAATCGTCCGGGAGGGTGGTCAGAACTAAGGTCCGGGGTGGCTTTAGGAACCAAGGTCCGGGGTGGCGGTCGGAACCGAGGTCCGAGGTGGCGGTCGGAACCAAGGTCTGGGTGGGCGGTCGGAACTAAGGTCCGGGGTGGCGTTCGGAACCAAGGTCCGGGGTGGTGGTCGGAACCGAGGTCCGAGGTGGCGGTCGGAACCAAGGTCCGGGGTGGCGGTCGGAACCAATTTCCGGGGAGCGGTCGGATCAAGTCCAGGGTGGCGGTTGGAACCGAGGTCCGGGGTGGCGCTCGGAACCAACTTCCGGGGTTGCGGTCGCAACCACCATCCAGGGGGGCGGTCAGAACGAAGGTCCAGGGTGACAGTCGGAATCAAGGTCGGGGGGGGGCGGTCGGAATCAAGGTCCGGAGTGGCGTTGGGAAGCAAGGTCCGGGGTGACGTTCGGAACAAAGGTCCGGGGTGGCGGTCGGAAGCAAGGTCCGGGATCACGGTCGGAACCAAGTTCCGGGGTGGCGGGCGGAATCACAGTCCGGGTTGGCAGTCGGAACCAAGGTACAGGGTGCCGGTCGGAACCTAGGTCCGGGGTGGCGGTCGAAACAGGGTCCGGGGTGGCGGTCAGAACCAAGGTCTGGGGTGGCGGTCGGAGCCAAGGTCCAGGGTGGCGGTTGGAACCATGGTCCGAGGTGCCGGTCGAAACCAAGGTCCGGGGTGGAGGTCGGAACCAAGATCCGGTTTGGCGGTCGGAACCAAGGTCCGAGGTGGCGGTCGTAAACAAGGTCCAGTGTGGCGTTCGGAACCAAGGTCCGAGGTGGCACTCAGAACCCAAGGTTCGAGGTGGCGGTCGGAACCAATGCCCGGGGTGGCGGTCGGAACCAAGGTCCGGGGTGGCGGTCGGAACCAATGTCCGTGGTGGCGGTCGGAACCAAGATCCGGGGTGGGGGTCGGACCCAAATTCCGGGGTGGCGGTCAGAACCAAGGTCTGGGGGGGCGGTCGGAACCAAGGTCCATGGTGGCGGTCGGAACAATGGTCCGGGAGGGTGGTCAGAACTAAGGTCCGGGGTGGCTTTCGGAACCAAGGTCCGGGGTGGCGGTCGGAACCGAGGTCCGAGGTGGCGGTCGGAACCAAGTTCCGGGTGGCGGTCGGAACCAAGGTCTGGGGTGGCGGTCGGAACAGGTCCGGGGTGGTGGTCGGAACCAAGGTCCGGGGTGGCGGTCGGAACAGGTCCGAGGTGGCGGTCTGAACCAAGGTCCGGGGTGGCGCTCGGAACCCAAGGTGCGGGGTGGCGGTCCGAACCAATGTCCGTGGAGGCGGTTGGAACCAAGGTCCGAGGTGGCGGTCGGAAACAAGGTCCGGGGTGGCGGTCGGAACCAAGTTCCGGGGTGGCGGTCGGAACCAAGGTCCGGGGGAGCGGTCGGAACCAAGGTCCGGGGAGGCGGTGGGAACCAACGTCCGGGGTGGCGGTCGGAACCAAGGTCCGGGGTGGCGGTCGGAACCAAGGTCTGGGGTGGCGGTCAGAACAGGTCCGGGGTGGCGGTTGGAACCAAGGTCCGGGGTGGCGGTTGGAACAGGTCTGAGTTGGCGGTCGGAACCAAGGTCCGGGGTGACGTTCGGAACAAATATCCGGGGTGGCGGTCGTAAGCAAGGTCCGGGATGGCGGTCGCAACCAAAGTCCGAGGTGGCGGTCGGAACCAAGGTCCGGGGTGGCGGTCAGAACCCAAGGTCGGAGATGGCGGTCGGAACCAAGGTCCGGGGTGTCGGTCGGAACCAAGTTCCGGGGTGGCGGTCGGAATCACGGTCCAGGGTGGCAGTCGGAATCAAGGTCTAGGGTGGCGGTCGGAACAATCGTCCGGGAGGGTGGTCAGAACTAAGGTCCGGGGTGGCTTTAGGAACCAAGGTCCGGGGTGGCGGTCGGAACCGAGGTCCGAGGTGGCGGTCGGAACCAAGGTCTGGGTGGGCGGTCGGAACTAAGGTCCGGGGTGGCGTTCGGAACCAAGGTCCGGGGTGGTGGTCGGAACCGAGGTCCGAGGTGGCGGTCGGAACCAAGGTCCGGGGTGGCGGTCGGAACCAATTTCCGGGGAGCGGTCGGATCAAGTCCAGGGTGGCGGTTGGAACCAAGGTCCGGGGTGGCGCTCGGAACCAACTTCCGGGGTTGCGGTCGCAACCACCATCCAGGGGGGCGGTCAGAACGAAGGTCCAGGGTGACAGTCGGAATCAAGGTCGGGGGGGGGCGGTCGGAATCAAGGTCCGGAGTGGCGTTGGGAAGCAAGGTCCGGGGTGACGTTCGGAACAAAGGTCCGGGGTGGCGGTCGGAAGCAAGGTCCGGGATCACGGTCGGAACCAAGTTCCGGGGTGGCGGGCGGAATCACAGTCCGGGTTGGCAGTCGGAACCAAGGTACAGGGTGCCGGTCGGAACCTAGGTCCGGGGTGGCGGTCGAAACAGGGTCCGGGGTGGCGGTCAGAACCAAGGTCTGGGGTGGCGGTCGGAGCCAAGGTCCAGGGTGGCGGTTGGAACCATGGTCCGAGGTGCCGGTCGAAACCAAGGTCCGGGGTGGAGGTCGGAACCAAGATCCGGTTTGGCGGTCGGAACCAAGGTCCGAGGTGGCGGTCGTAAACAAGGTCCAGTGTGGCGTTCGGAACCAAGGTCCGAGGTGGCACTCAGAACCCAAGGTTCGAGGTGGCGGTCGGAACCAATGCCCGGGGTGGCGGTCGGAACCAAGGTCCGGGGTGGCGGTCGGAACCAATGTCCGTGGTGGCGGTCGGAACCAAGATCCGGGGTGGGGGTCGGACCCAAATTCCGGGGTGGCGGTCAGAACCAAGGTCTGGGGGGGCGGTCGGAACCAAGGTCCATGGTGGCGGTCGGAACAATGGTCCGGGAGGGTGGTCAGAACTAAGGTCCGGGGTGGCTTTCGGAACCAAGGTCCGGGGTGGCGGTCGGAACCGAGGTCCGAGGTGGCGGTCGGAACCAAGTTCCGGGGTGGCGGTCGGAACCAAGGTCTGGGGTGGCGGTCGGAACAGGTCCGGGGTGGTGGTCGGAACCAAGGTCCGGGGTGGCGGTCGGAACAGGTCCGAGGTGGCGGTCTGAACCAAGGTCCGGGGTGGCGCTCGGAACCCAAGGTGCGGGGTGGCGGTCCGAACCAATGTCCGTGGAGGCGGTTGGAACCAAGGTCCGAGGTGGCGGTCGGAAACAAGGTCCGGGGTGGCGGTCGGAACCAAGTTCCGGGGTGGCGGTCGGAACCAAGGTCCGGGGGAGCGGTCGGAACCAAGGTCCGGGGAGGCGGTGGGAACCAACGTCCGGGGTGGCGGTCGGAACCAAGGTCCGGGGTGGCGGTCGGAACCAAGGTCTGGGGTGGCGGTCAGAACAGGTCCGGGGTGGCGGTTGGAACCAAGGTCCGGGGTGGCGGTTGGAACAGGTCTGAGTTGGCGGTCGGAACCAAGGTCCGGGGTGACGTTCGGAACAAATATCCGGGGTGGCGGTCGTAAGCAAGGTCCGGGATGGCGGTCGCAACCAAAGTCCGAGGTGGCGGTCGGAACCAAGGTCCGGGGTGGCGGTCAGAACCCAAGGTCGGAGATGGCGGTCGGAACCAAGGTCCGGGGTGTCGGTCGGAACCAAGTTCCGGGGTAGCGGTCGGAATCACGGTCCAGGGTGGCAGTCGGAATCAAGGTCTAGGGTGGCGGTCGGAACAATCGTCCGGGAGGGTGGTCAGAACTAAGGTCCGGGGTGGCTTTAGGAACCAAGGTCCGGGGTGGCGGTCGGAACCGAGGTCCGAGGTGGCGGTCGGAACCAAGGTCTGGGTGGGCGGTCGGAACTAAGGTCCGGGGTGGCGTTCGGAACCAAGGTCCGGGGTGGTGGTCGGAACCGAGGTCCGAGGTGGCGGTCGGAACCAAGGTCCGGGGTGGCGGTCGGAACCAATTTCCGGGGAGCGGTCGGATCAAGTCCAGGGTGGCGGTTGGAACCAAGGTCCGGGGTGGCGCTCGGAACCAACTTCCGGGGTTGCGGTCGCAACCACCATCCAGGGGGGCGGTCAGAACGAAGGTCCAGGGTGACAGTCGGAATCAAGGTCGGGGGGGGGCGGTCGGAATCAAGGTCCGGAGTGGCGTTGGGAAGCAAGGTCCGGGGTGACGTTCGGAACAAAGGTCCGGGGTGGCGGTCGGAAGCAAGGTCCGGGATCACGGTCGGAACCAAGTTCCGGGGTGGCGGGCGGAATCACAGTCCGGGTTGGCAGTCGGAACCAAGGTACAGGGTGCCGGTCGGAACCTAGGTCCGGGGTGGCGGTCGAAACAGGGTCCGGGGTGGCGGTCAGAACCAAGGTCTGGGGTGGCGGTCGGAGCCAAGGTCCAGGGTGGCGGTTGGAACCATGGTCCGAGGTGCCGGTCGAAACCAAGGTCCGGGGTGGAGGTCGGAACCAAGATCCGGTTTGGCGGTCGGAACCAAGGTCCGAGGTGGCGGTCGTAAACAAGGTCCAGTGTGGCGTTCGGAACCAAGGTCCGAGGTGGCACTCAGAACCCAAGGTTCGAGGTGGCGGTCGGAACCAATGCCCGGGGTGGCGGTCGGAACCAAGGTCCGGGGTGGCGGTCGGAACCAATGTCCGTGGTGGCGGTCGGAACCAAGATCCGGGGTGGGGGTCGGACCCAAATTCCGGGGTGGCGGTCAGAACCAAGGTCTGGGGGGGCGGTCGGAACCAAGGTCCATGGTGGCGGTCGGAACAATGGTCCGGGAGGGTGGTCAGAACTAAGGTCCGGGGTGGCTTTCGGAACCAAGGTCCGGGGTGGCGGTCGGAACCGAGGTCCGAGGTGGCGGTCGGAACCAAGTTCCGGGGTGGCGGTCGGAACCAAGGTCTGGGGTGGCGGTCGGAACAGGTCCGGGGTGGTGGTCGGAACCAAGGTCCGGGGTGGCGGTCGGAACAGGTCCGAGGTGGCGGTCTGAACCAAGGTCCGGGGTGGCGCTCGGAACCCAAGGTGCGGGGTGGCGGTCCGAACCAATGTCCGTGGAGGCGGTTGGAACCAAGGTCCGAGGTGGCGGTCGGAAACAAGGTCCGGGGTGGCGGTCGGAACCAAGTTCCGGGGTGGCGGTCGGAACCAAGGTCCGGGGGAGCGGTCGGAACCAAGGTCCGGGGAGGCGGTGGGAACCAACGTCCGGGGTGGCGGTCGGAACCAAGGTCCGGGGTGGCGGTCGGAACCAAGGTCTGGGGTGGCGGTCAGAACAGGTCCGGGGTGGCGGTTGGAACCAAGGTCCGGGGTGGCGGTTGGAACAGGTCTGAGTTGGCGGTCGGAAGCAAGGTCCGGGGTGGCGCTCGGAACCATGGTCCGAGGTGGCGGTCGGAAACAAGGTCCGGGGTGGCGGTCGGAACAGGTCCGGGGTGGCGTTCGGAACCAAGGTCCGAGGTGGCGGTCGGAACCAAGTTCCGGGGTGGCGGTCGGAACCAAGGTCCGGGGGGGCGGTCAGAACCCAAGGTCCGGGGTTCCGGTCGGACCCAAGGTCCGGGATGGCGGTCGGTACCAAGATCCGGGGTGGCGATCGGAACCAAGGTCCGGGGTGGCGTTCGGAACCAAAGACCGGTGTGGCGCGCGGAACCAAGGTCCGGAGTGGTGCTCGGAACCAAGGTCCGGGTTGGCGGTAGGAACCAAGGTCCGGGGTGGCGCTTGGAACCAACTTCCAGGGTGGCGGTCGGAACCACCGTTTGGGTGGGCGGTCAGAACCAAGGTCCGGGATGACAGTCGGAACCAAGGTCCGGGGTGGCGGTCGGAACGAATCCGGAGTGGCGGTTGGAGCCAAGTTCCGGGGTGGCGGTCGGAACCAATGTCCGGGGTGGCGGTCGGAACCAAGATCCGGGGTGGGGTTCGGACCCAAATTCCAGGGTGGCGGTCAGAACCAAGGTCTGGGGGGGCGGTCGGATCTAAGGTCCGGGGTGGCGTTTGGAACCAAGTTCGGGGTGGCGGTCGGAACCGAGGTCCGAGGTGGCGGTCAGAACCAAGGTCCGGGGTGGCGTTCGGAACCAAGGTCCGTGGTGGCGGTCGGAACAAGTCCGGGGTGGCGGTTGGAACCAAGGTCCGGGGTGGCGCTCGGAACCAACTTCCGGGGTTGCGGTCGCAACCACCGTCCGGGGGGGCGGTCAGAACCAAGGTCCAGGGTGACAGTCGGAATCAAGGTCAGGGGGGGGCGGTCGGAACCAAGGTCCGGAGTGTCGTTGGGAACCAAGGTCCGGGGTGACGTTCGGAACAGAGGTCCGGTGTGGCGGTCGGAAGCAAGGTCCGGGATGGCGGTCGGAACCAAAGTCCGAGGTGGCGGTCGGAACCAAGGTCCGGGGTGGCGGTCAGAACCCAAGGTCGTAGATGGCGGTCGGAACCAAGGTCCGGGGTGGCGGTCGGAACCAAGTTCCGGGGTGGCAGGCGGAATCACGGTCCGGGGTGGCAGTCGGAACCAAGGTCCGGGGTGCCGGTCGGAACCAAGGTCCGGGGTGGCGGTCGGAACAGGGTCCGGGGTGGCGGTCAGAACCAAGGTCCGGGGTGGCGGTCGGAACCAAGGTCCGGGGTGGCGGTCGGAACCAAGGTCCGAGGTGGCGGTCGAAACCAACGTCCGGGGTGGCGGACGGAACCAAGGTCCGGGGTGGTGGTCAGAACCAAGCTCCGAGGTGGCGGTCGGAACTAAGGTCCGGGGGGGCGGTCAGTACCCCAGGTCCGGCGTTCCAGTCGGATCCAAGGTCCGGGATGTCGGTCTGAAACAAGATCCGGGGTGGCGATCGGAACCAAGGTCCGGAGTGGTGGTCGGAACCAAGGTTTGGGGGGGGGCGGTCGGAACCAAGGTCCGGGTTGGCGGTCGGAACCAAGGTCCGGGGTGGCGGTCGGAACCAACTTCCAGGGTGGCGGTCGGAAACCACCGTCCGGGGGGGCGGTCAGAACCAAGGTCCGGGATGACAGTCGGAACCAAGGTCCGGTGTGGCGGTCGGAACCAAGATCCGGGGTGGGGTTCGGACCCAAATTCCAGGGTGGCAGTCAGAACCAAGCTCTGGGGGGGGGCAGTCGGAACCAAGGTCCATGGTGGCGGTCGGAACAAAGGTCCGGGTGGACGGTCGGAACTAAGGTCCGGGGTGGCGTTCGGAACCAAGGTCCGGTTTGGCGTTCGGAACCAAGGTCCGAGGTGGCGGGCGCAACCAATGTCCGGGGTGGCATTCAGAACCAAGGTCCGGGGTGGCGATCGGAACCAAGGTCCAGTGTGGCGTTCGAAACCAATGTCCGAGGTTGCACTCAGAACCCAAGGTTCGAGGTGGCGGTCGGAACCAATGCCCGGGGTGGCGGTCGGACCCAAGGTCCGGGGTGGCGGTCGGAACCGAGGTCCGAGGTGGCGGTCGGAACCAATGTCCGGGGTGGCGGTCGGAACCAAGGTCTGGGGTGGCGGTCGGAACAGGTCCGGGGTGGCGGTCGGAACCAAGGTCCGGGGTGGCGGTCAGAACAGGTCCGAGGTGGCGGTCGGAACCAAGGTCCGGGGTGGCGCTCGGAACCCAAGGTGCGGGGTGGCGGTCCGAACCAATGTCCGTGGTGGCGGTCGGAACCAAGGTCCGAGGTGGCGGTCGGAAACAAGGTCCGGGTTGGCGGTCGGAACAGGTCCGGGGTGGCGGTAGGAACCAAGGTCCAAGGTGGCGGTCGGATCCAAGGTCCGTGGTGGCGCTCAGAACCCGAGGTCCGGGTTGGCGGTCGGAACCAATGTCTGGGGTGGCATTCAGAAACAAGGTCCGAGGTGGCGGTCGAAACCAAGGTCCGGGTGGCGGTCGGAACAGGGTCCGGGGTGGCGGTCAGAACCATGGTCCGGGGTGGCGGACGGAACCAAGGTCCGGGGTGGCGGTCGGAACCAAGCCCCGGGGTGGCGGTCGGAACCAAGGTCCGGGGGGGTGGTCAGAACCCAAGGTCCGGGGTTCCGGTCGGATCCAAGGTCCGGGATGGCGGTCGGAACCAAGATCCGGGGTGGCGATCGGAACCAAGATCCGGGGTGGCGTTCGGAACCAAGGACCGGTGTGGCGGGCGGAACCAAGGTCCGATGTGGCGGTCGGAACCAAGGTCCGGGGTGGCGGTCGGAACCAAGGTCCGGGGTGGCGGTCGGAACATGTCCGGGGTGGCGGTCGGAACCAAGGTCCGGGGTGGCGCTCGGAACCAACTTCCGGGGTTGCGGTCGCAACAGGTCCGGGGGGGCGGTCAGAACCAAGGTCCAGGGTGACAGTCGGAATCAAGGTCAGGGGGGTGCGATAGGAACCAAGGTCCGGAGTGGCGTCGGGAACCAAGGTCCGGGGTGACGTTCAGAACAAATATCCGGGGTGGCGGTCGTAAGCAAGGTCCGGGATGGCGGCGCAACCAAAGTCCGAGGTGGCGGTCGGAACCAAGGTCCGGGGTGGCGGTCAGAACCCAAGGTCGGAGATGGCGGTCGGAACCAAGGTCCGGGGTGTCGGTCGGAACCAAGTTCCGGGGTGGCGGTCGGAATCACGGTCCGGGGTGCCAGTCGGAATCATGGTCTAGGGTGGCGGTCGGAACAATCGTCCGGGAGGGTGGTCAGAACTAAGGTCCGGGGTGGCTTTAGGAACCAAGGTCCGGGGTGGCGGTCGGAACCGAGGTCCGAGGTGGCGGTCGGAACCAAGGTCTGGGTGGGCGGTCGGAACTAAGGTCCGGGGTGGCGTTCGGAACCAAGGTCCGGGGTGGTGGTCGGAACCGAGGTCCGAGGTGGCGGTCGGAACCAAGGTCCGGGGTGGCGGTCGGAACCAATTTCCGGGGAGCGGTCGGATCAAGTCCAGGGTGGCGGTTGGAACCAAGGTCCGGGGTGGCGCTCGGAACCAACTTCCGGGGTTGCGGTCGCAACCACCATCCAGGGGGGCGGTCAGAACGAAGGTCCAGGGTGACAGTCGGAATCAAGGTCGGGGGGGGGCGGTCGGAATCAAGGTCCGGAGTGGCGTTGGGAAGCAAGGTCCGGGGTGACGTTCGGAACAAAGGTCCGGGGTGGCGGTCGGAAGCAAGGTCCGGGATCACGGTCGGAACCAAGTTCCGGGGTGGCGGGCGGAATCACAGTCCGGGTTGGCAGTCGGAACCAAGGTACAGGGTGCCGGTCGGAACCTAGGTCCGGGGTGGCGGTCGAAACAGGGTCCGGGGTGGCGGTCAGAACCAAGGTCTGGGGTGGCGGTCGGAGCCAAGGTCCAGGGTGGCGGTTGGAACCATGGTCCGAGGTGCCGGTCGAAACCAAGGTCCGGGGTGGAGGTCGGAACCAAGATCCGGTTTGGCGGTCGGAACCAAGGTCCGAGGTGGCGGTCGTAAACAAGGTCCAGTGTGGCGTTCGGAACCAAGGTCCGAGGTGGCACTCAGAACCCAAGGTTCGAGGTGGCGGTCGGAACCAATGCCTGGGGTGGCGGTCGGAACCAAGGTCCGGGGTGGCGGTCGGAACCAATGTCCGGGGTGGCGGTCGGAACCAAGATCCGGGGTGGGGGTCGGACCCAAATTCCGGGGTGGCGGTCAGAACCAAGGTCTGGGGGGGCGGTCGGAACCAAGGTCCATGGTGGCGGTCGGAACAATGGTCCGGGAGGGTGGTCAGAACTAAGGTCCGGGGTGGCTTTCGGAACCAAGGTCCGGGGTGGCGGTCGGAACCGAGGTCCGAGGTGGCGGTCGGAACCAAGTTCCGGGGTGGCGGTCGGAACCAAGGTCTGGGGTGGCGGTCGGAACAGGTCCGGGGTGGCGGTCGGAACCAAGGTCCGGGGTGGCGGTCGGAACAGGTCCGAGGTGGCGGTCGGAACCAAGGTCCGGGGTGGCGCTCGGAACCCAAGGTGCGGGGTGGCGGTCCGAACCAATGTCCGTGGAGGCGGTTGGAACCAAGGTCCGAGGTGGCGGTCGGAAACAAGGTCCGGGGTGGCGGTGGGAACCAAGTTCCGGGGTGGCGGTCGGAACCAAGGTCCGGGGGAGCGGTCGGAACCAAGGTCCGGGGAGGCGGTGGGAACCAACGTCCGGGGTGGCGGTCGGAACCAAGGTCCGGGGTGGCGGTCGGAACCAAGGTCTGGGGTGGCGGTCACAACAGGTCCGGGGTGGCGGTTGGAACCAAGGTCCGGGGTGGCGGTTGGAACAGGTCTGAGTTGGCGGTCGGAAGCAAGGTCCGGGGTGGCGCTCGGAACCATGGTCCGAGGTGGCGGTCGGAAACAAGGTCCGGGGTGGCGGTCGGAACAGGTCCGGGGTGGCGTTCGGAACCAAGGTCCGAGGTGGCGGTCGGAACCAAGTTCCGGGGTGGCGGTCGGAACCAAGGTCCGGGGGGGCGGTCAGAACCCAAGGTCCGGGGTTCCGGTCGGACCCAAGGTCCGGGATGGCGGTCGGTACCAAGATCCGGGGTGGCGATCGGAACCAAGGTCCGGGGTGGCGTTCGGAACCAAAGACCGGTGTGGCGCGCGGAACCAAGGTCCGGAGTGGTGGTCGGAACCAAGGTTTTGGGGGGGGCGCTCGGAACCAAGGTCCGGGTTGGCGGTAGGAACCAAGGTCCGGGGTGGCGCTCGGAACCAACTTCCAGGGTGGCGGTCGGAACCACCGTCTGGGTGGGCGGTCAGAACCAAGGTCCGGGATGACAGTCGGAACCAAGGTCCGGGGTGGCGGTCGGAACGAATCCGGAGTGGCGGTTGGAGCCAAGTTCCGGGGTGGCGGTCGGAACCAAGATCCGGGGTGGGGTTCGGACCCAAATTCCAGGGTGGCGGTCAGAACCAAGGTCTGGGGGGGCAGTCGGAACCAAGGTCCATGGTGGCGGTCGGAACAAAGGTCCGGGAGGGCGGTCGGATCTAAGGTCCGGGGTGGCGTTTGGAACCAAGTTCGGGGTGGCGGTCGGAACCGAGGTCCGAGGTGGCGGTCAGAACCAAGGTCCGGGGTGGCGTTCGGAACCAAGGTCCGGGGTGGCGGTCGGAACAAGTCCGGGGTGGCGGTTGGAACCAAGGTCCGGGGTGGCGCTCGGAACCAACTTCCGGGGTTGCGGTCGCAACCACCGTCCGGGGGGGCGGTCAGAACCAAGGTCCAGGGTGACAGTCGGAATCAAGGTCAGGGGGGGGCGGTCGGAACCAAGGTCCGGAGTGTCGTTGGGAACCAAGGTCCGGGGTGACGTTCGGAACAGAGGTCCGGTGTGGCGGTCGGAAGCAAGGTCCGGGATGGCGGTCGGAACCAAAGTCCGAGGTGGCGGTCGGAACCAAGGTCCGGGGTGGCGGTCAGAACCCAAGGTCGTAGATGGCGGTCGGAACCAAGGTCCGGGGTGGCGGTCGGAACCAAGTTCCGGGGTGGCAGGCGGAATCACGGTCCGGGGTGGCAGTCGGAACCAAGGTCCGGGGTGCCGGTCGGAACCAAGGTCCGGGGTGGCGGTCGGAACAGGGTCCGGGGTGGCGGTCAGAACCAAGGTCCGGGGTGGCGGTCGGAACCAAGGTCCGGGGTGGCGGTCGGAACCAAGGTCCGAGGTGGCGGTCGAAACCAACGTCCGGGGTGGCGGACGGAACCAAGGTCCGGGGTGGTGGTCAGAACCAAGTTCCGAGGTGGCGGTCGGAACTAAGGTCCGGGGGGGCGGTCAGTACCCCAGGTCCGGCGTTCCGGTCGGATCCAAGGTCCGGGATGTCGGTCTGAAACAAGATCCGGGGTGGCGATCGGAACCAAGGTCCGGAGTGGTGGTCGGAACCAAGGTTTGGGGGGGGGCGGTCGGAACCAAGGTCCGGGTTGGCGGTCGGAACCAAGGTCCGGGGTGGCGGTCGGAACCAACTTCCAGGGTGGCGGTCGGAAACCACCGTCCGGGGGGGCGGTCAGAACCAAGGTCCGGGATGACAGTCGGAACCAAGGTCCGGTGTGGCGGTCGGAACCAAGATCCGGGGTGGGGTTCGGACCCAAATTCCAGGGTGGCAGTCAGAACCAAGCTCTGGGGGGGGGCAGTCGGAACCAAGGTCCATGGTGGCGGTCGGAACAAAGGTCCGGGTGGACGGTCGGAACTAAGGTCCGGGGTGGCGTTCGGAACCAAGGTCCGGTTTGGCGTTCGGAACCAAGGTCCGAGGTGGCGGGCGCAACCAATGTCCGGGGTGGCATTCAGAACCAAGGTCCGGGGTGGCGATCGGAACCAAGGTCCAGTGTGGCGTTCGAAACCAATGTCCGAGGTTGCACTCAGAACCCAAGGTTCGAGGTGGCGGTCGGAACCAATGCCCGGGGTGGCGGTCGGAACGAAGGTCCGGGGTGGCGGTCGGAACCAATGTCCGGGGTGGCGGTCCGAACCAAGATCCGGGGTGGGGGTCGGACCCAAATTCCGGGGTGGCGGTCAGAACCAAGGTCTGGGGGGGCGGTCGGAACCAAGGTCCATGGTGGCGGTCGGAACAATGGTCCGGGAGGGTGGTCAGAACTAAGGTCCGGGGTGGCTTTCGGACCCAAGGTCCGGGGTGGCGGTCGGAACCGAGGTCCGAGGTGGCGGTCGGAACCAATGTCCGGGGTGGCGGTCGGAACCAAGGTCTGGGGTGGCGGTCGGAACAGGTCCGGGGTGGCGGTCGGAACCAAGGTCCGGGGTGGCGGTCAGAACAGGTCCGAGGTGGCGGTCGGAACCAAGGTCCGGGGTGGCGCTCGGAACCCAAGGTGCGGGGTGGCGGTCCGAACCAATGTCCGTGGTGGCGGTCGGAACCAAGGTCCGAGGTGGCGGTCGGAAACAAGGTCCGGGTTGGCGGTCGGAACAGGTCCGGGGTGGCGGTAGGAACCAAGGTCCAAGGTGGCGGTCGGATCCAAGGTCCGTGGTGGCGCTCAGAACCCGAGGTCCGGGTTGGCGGTCGGAACCAATGTCTGGGGTGGCATTCAGAAACAAGGTCCGAGGTGGCGGTCGAAACCAAGGTCCGGGTGGTGGTCGGAACAGGGTCCGGGGTGGCGGTCAGAACCATGGTCCGGGGTGGCGGACGGAACCAAGGTCCGGGGTGGCGGTCGGAACCAAGCCCCGGGGTGGCGGTCGGAACCAAGGTCCGGGGGGGTGGTCAGAACCCAAGGTCCGGGGTTCCGGTCGGATCCAAGGTCCGGGATGGCGGTCGGAACCAAGATCCGGGGTGGCGTTGGGAACCAAGGACCGGTGTGGCGGGCGGAACCAAGGTCCGATTTGGCGGTCGGAACCAAGGTCCGGGGTGGCGGTCGGAACCAAGGTCCGGGGTGGCGGTCGGAACATGTCCGGGGTGGCGGTCGGAACCAAGGTCCGGGGTGGCGGTCGGAACATGTCCGGGGTGGCGGTCGGAACCAAGGTCCGGGGTGGCGCTCGGAACCAACTTCCGGGGTTGCGGTCGCAACAGGTCCGGGGAGGCGGTCAGAACCAAGGTCCAGGGTGACAGTCGGAATCAAGGTCAGGGGGGTGCGATAGGAACCAAGGTCCGGAGTGGCGTCGGGAACCAAGGTCCGGGGTGACGTTCGGAACAAATATCCGGGGTGGCGGTCGTAAGCAAGGTCCGGGATGGCGGCGCAACCAAAGTCCGAGGTGGCGGTCGGAACCAAGGTCCGGGGTGGCGGTCAGAACCCAAGGTCGGAGATGGCGGTCGGAACCAAGGTCCGGGGTGTCGGTCGGAACCAAGTTCCGGGGTGGCGGTCGGAATCACGGTCCGGGGTGCCAGTCGGAATCATGGTCTAGGGTGGCGGTCGGAACAATCGTCCGGGAGGGTGGTCAGAACTAAGGTCCGGGGTGGCTTTCGGACCCAAGGTCCGGGGTGGCGGTCGGAACCGAGGTCCGAGGTGGCGGTCGGAACCAATGTCCGGGGTGGCGGTCGGAACCAAGGTCTGGGGTGACGGTCGGAACAGGTCCGGGGTGGCGGTCGGAACCAAGGTCCGGGGTGGCGGTCAGAACAGGTCCGAGGTGGCGGTCGGAACCAAGGTCCGGGGTGGCGCTCGGAACCCAAGGTGCGGGGTGGCGGTCCGAACCAATGTCCGTGGTGGCGGTCGGAACCAAGGTCCGAGGTGGCGGTCGGAAACAAGGTCCGGGTTGGCGGTCGGAACAGGTCCGGGGTGGCGTTCGGAACCAAGGTCCGAGGTGGCGGTCGGAACCAAGTTCCGGGGTGGCGGTCGGAACCAAGGTCCGGGGGAGCGGTCGGAACCAAGGTCCGGGGAGGCGGTCGGAAACAACGTCCGGGGTGGCGGTCGGAACCAAGGTCCGGGTTGGCGGTAGGAACCAAGGTCCAAGGTGGCGGTCGGATCCAAGGTCCATGGTGGCGCTCAGAACCCGAGGTCCGGGTTGGCGGTCGGAACCAATGTCTGGGGTGGCATTCAGAAACAAGGTCCGAGGTGGCGGTCGAAACCAAGGTCCGGGTGGCGGTCGGAACAGGGTCCGGGGTGGCGGTCAGAACCATGGTCCGGGGTGGCGGACGGAACCAAGGTCCGGGGTGGCGGTCGGAACCAAGCCCCGGGGTGGCGGTCGGAACCAAGGTCCGGGGGGGTGGTCAGAACCCAAGGTCCGGGGTTCCGGTCGGATCCAAGGTCCGGGATGGCGGTCGGAACCAAGATCCGGGGTGGCGATCGGAACCAAGATCCGGGGTGGCGTTCGGAACCAAGGACCGGTGTGGCGGGCGGAACCAAGGTCCGGAGTGGTGGTCGGAACCAAGGTTTGGGGGGGGCGGTCGGAACCAAGGTCCGGGTTGGCGGTCGGAACCAAGGTCCGGGGTGGCGCTCGGAACCAATTTCCAGGGTGGCGGTCGGAACCAACTTCCAGGGTGGCGGTCGGAACTACCGTCCGGGGGGGCGGTCAGAACCAAGGTCCGGGGTGGCGGTCGGAACCAAGGTCTGGTCTGGCGGTCGGAACCAAGATCCGGGGTGGGGTTTGGACCCAAATTCCAGGGTGGCGGTCAGAACCAAGGTCTGGGGGGGGCAGTCGGAACCAAGGTCCATGGTGGCGGTCGGAACAAAGGTCCGGTTGGGCGGTCGGAACTAAGGTCCGGGGTGGCGTTCGGAACCAAGGTCCGGGGTGGCGGTCGGAACAGGTCCGGGGTGGCGGTCGGAACCAAGGTCCGGGGTGGCGCTCGGAACCAACTTCCGGGGTTGCGGTCGCAACAGGTCCGGGGGGGCGGTCAGAACCAAGGTCCAGGGTGACAGTCGGAATCAAGGTCAGGGGGGGGCGATGGGAACCAAGGTCCGGAGTGGCGTCGGGAACCAAGGTCCGGGGTGACGTTCGGAACAAAGATCCGGGGTGGCGGTCGAAACCAAGGTCCGGGTGGCGGTCGGAACAGGGTCCGGGGTGGCGGTCAGAACCAAGGTCCGGGGTGGCGGACGGAACCAAGGTCCGGTGTGGTGGTCGGAACCAAGCTCCGAGGTGGCGGTCGGAACTAAGGTCCGGGGGAGTGGTCGGAACCAAGGTCCGGGGAGGCGGTCGGAACCAAGATCCGGGGTGGGGTTCGGACCCAAATTCCAGGGTGGCGGTCAGAACCAAGGTCTGGGGGGGCAGTCGGAACCAAGGTCCGGGGTGGCGGTCGGAACCAAGGTCTGGGGTGGCGGTCGGAAGAGGTCCGGGGTGGCGGTCGGAACCAAGGTCCGGGGTGGCGGTCGGAACAGGTCCGGGGGTGGCGGTCGGAACCAAGATCCGGGGTGGCGGACGGAACCAAGGTCCGGGGGGTCGGTCGGAACCAAGCTCCGGGGTGGCGGTCGGAACCAAGGTCCGGGGTGGCGGTCGGAACCAAGGTCTGGGGTGGCGGTCGGAAGAGGTCCGGGGTGGCGGTCGGAACCAAGGTCCGGGGTGGCGGTCGGAAGAGGTCCGAGGTGGCGGTCGGAACCAAGGTCCGTGGTGGCGGTCGGAACCAAGGTCCGAGGTGGCGGTCGGAAACAAGGTCCGGGGTGGCGGTCGGAACAGGTCCGGGGTGGCGTTCGGAACCAAGGTCTGAGGTGGCGGTCGGAACCAAGTTCCGGGGTGGCGGTCGGAACCAAGGTCCGGGGGAGCGGTCGGAACCAACGTCCCGGGTGGCGGTCGGAACCAAGGTCCGGGTTGGCGGTAGGAACCAAGGTCCGAGGTGGCGGTCGGATCCAAGGTCCGTGGTGGCGGTCAGAACCCGAGGTCCGGGTTGGCGGTCGGAACCAATATCCGGGGTGGTATTCAGAAACAAGGTCCGAGGTGGCGGTCGAAACCAAAGTCCGGGTGGCGGTCGGAACAGTGTCCGGGGTGGCGGCCAGAACCATGGTCCGGGGTGGCGGACGGAACCAAGGTCCGGGGTGGCGGTCGGAACCAAGCTCCGAGGTGGCGGTCGGAACGAAGGTCCGGGGGTGCGGTCAGAACCCAAGGTCCAGGGTTCCGGTCGGATCCAAGGTCCGGGATGGCGGTCGGAACCAAGATCCGGGGTGGCGATCGGAACCAAGATCCGGGGTGGCGTGCGGAACCAAGGACCGGTGTGGCGGGCGGAACCAAGGTCCGGAGTGGTGGTCGGAACCAAGGTTTGGGGGGGGCGGTCGGAATCAAGGTTCGGGTTGGCGGTCGGAACCAAGGTCCGGGGTGGCGCTCGGAACCAACTTCCAGGGTGGCGGTCGGAACCACCGTCCGGGGGGGCGGTCAGAACCAAGGTCCGGGATGACAGTCGGAACCAAGGTACGGGGTGGCGCTCGGAACCAACTTCCGGGGTTGCGGTCGCAACAGGTCCGGGGGGGCGGTCAGAACCAAGGTCCAGGGTGACAGTCGGAATCAAGGTCAGGGGTGGGCGATGGGAACCAAGGTCCGGAGTGGCGTCGGGAACCAAGGTCCGGGGTGACGTTCGGAACAAAGATCCGGGGTGGCGGTCGAAACCAAGGTCCGGGTGGCGGTCGGAACAGGGTCCGGGGTGGCGGTCAGAACCAAGGTCCGGGGTGGCGGACGGAACCAAGGTCCGGTGTGGTGGTCGGAACCAAGCTCCGAGGTGGCGGTCGGAACTAAGGTCCGGGGGAGTGGTCGGAACCAAGGTCCGGGGAGGCGGTCGGAACCAAGATCCGGGGTGGGGTTCGGACCCAAATTCCAGGGTGGCGGTCAGAACCAAGGTCTGGGGGGGCAGTCGGAACCAAGGTCCGGGGTGGCGGTCGGAACCAAGGTCTGGGGTGGCGGTCGGAAGAGGTCCGGGGTGGCGGTCGGAACCAAGGTCCGGGGTGGCGGTCGGAACAGGTCCGGGGGTGGCGGTCGGAACCAAGATCCGGGGTGGCGGACGGAACCAAGGTCCGGGGGGTCGGTCGGAACCAAGCTCCGGGGTGGCGGTCGGAAGCAAGGTCCGGGGTGGCGGTCGGAACCAAGGTCTTGGGTGGCGGTCGGAAGAGGTCCGGGGTGGCGGTCGGAACCAAGGTCCGGGGTGGCGGTCGGAAGAGGTCCGAGGTGGCGGTCGGAACCAAGGTCCGTGGTGGCGGTCGGAACCAAGGTCCGAGGTGGCGGTCGGAAACAAGGTCCGGGGTGGCGGTCGGAACAGGTCCGGGGTGGCGTTCGGAACCAAGGTCTGAGGTGGCGGTCGGAACCAAGTTCCGGGGTGGCGGTCGGAACCAAGGTCCGGGGGAGCGGTCGGTACCAAGGTCCGGGGAGGCGGTCGGAACCAACGTCCCGGGTGGCGGTCGGAACCAAGGTCCGGGTTGGCGGTAGGAACCAAGGTCCGAGGTGGCGGTCGGATCCAAGGTCCGTGGTGGCGGTCAGAACCCGAGGTCCGGGTTGGCGGTCGGAACCAATATCCGGGGTGGTATTCAGAAACAAGGTCCGAGGTGGCGGTCGAAACCAAGGTCCGGGTGGCGGTCGGAACAGTGTCCGGGGTGGCGGCCAGAACCATGGTCCGGGGTGGCGGACGGAACCAAGGTCCGGGGTGGCGGTCGGAACCAAGCTCCGAGGTGGCGGTCGGAACGAAGGTCCGGGGGTGCGGTCAGAACCCAAGGTCCAGGGTTCCGGTCGGATCCAAGGTCCGGGATGGCGGTCGGAACCAAGATCCGGGGTGGCGATCGGAACCAAGATCCGGGGTGGCGTTCGGAACCAAGGACCGGTGTGGCGGGCGGAACCAAGGTCCGGAGTGGTGGTCGGAACCAAGGTTTGGGGGGGGCGGTCGGAATCAAGGTCCGGGTTGGCGGTCGGAACCAAGGTCCGGGGTGGCGCTCGGAACCAACTTCCAGGGTGGCGGTCGGAACCACCGTCCGGGGGGGCGGTCAGAACCAAGGTCCGGGATGACAGTCGGACCCAAGGTCCGGTGTGGCGGTCGGAACCAAGATCCGGGGTGGGGTTCGGACCCAAATTCCAGGGTGGCGGTCAGAACCAAGGTCTGGGGGGGCAGTCGGAACCAAGGTCCGCTTTGGCGGTCGGAACCAAGGTCCGAGGTGGCGGTCGCAACCAATGTCTGGGGTGGCATTCAGAACCAAGGTCCGGGGTGGCGATCGGAACCAAGGTCCAGTGTGGCGTTCGAAACCAAGGTCCGAGATTGCACTCAGAACCCAAGGTTCGAGGTGGCGGTCGGAACCAATGCCCGGGGTGGCGGTCGGAACCATGGTCCGGGGTGGCGGTCGGAACCAATGTCCGGGGTGGCGGTCCGAACCAAGATCCGGGGTGGGGGTCGGACCCAAATTCCGGGGTGGCGGTCAGAACCAAGGTCTGGGGGGGCGGTCGGAACCAAGTCCATGGTGGCGGTCGGAACAATGGTCCGGGAGGGTGGTCAGAACTAAGGTCCGGGGTGGCTTTCGGAACCAAGGTCCGGGGTGGCGGTCGGAACCGAGGTCCGAGGTGGCGGTCGGAACCAATGTCCGGGGTGGCGGTCGGAACCAAGGTCTGGGGTGGCGGTTGGAACAGGTCCGGGGTGGCGGTCGGAACCAAGGTCCGGGGTGACGGTCGGAACAGGTCCGAGGTGGCGGTCGGAACCAAGGTCCGGGGTGGCGCTCGGAACCCAAGGTGCGGGGTGGCGGTCCGAACCAATGTCCGTGGTGGCGGTCGGAACCAAGGTCCGAGGTGGCGGTCGGAAACAAGGTCCGGGGTGGCGGTCAGAACCAAGTTCCGGGGTGGCGGTCGGAACCAAGGTCCGGGGGAGCGGTCGGAAACAAGGTCCGGGGAGGCGGTCGGAACCAACGTCCGGGCTGGCGGTCGGATCCAAGGTCCGGGTTGGCGGTAGGAACCAAGGTCCGAGGTGGCGGTCGGATCCAAGATCCGTGGTGGCGCTCAGAACCCGAGGGCCGGGTTGGCGGTCGGAACCAATTTCCGGGGTGGCATTCAGAAACAAGGTCCGAGGTGGCGGTCGTAACCAAGGTCCGGGTGGCGGTCGGAACAGGGTCCGGGGTGGCGGTCAGAACCATGGTCCGGGGTGACGGACGGAACCAAGGTCCGGGGTGGCGGTCGGAACCAAGCTCCGAGGTGGCGGTCGGAACCAAGGTCCGGGGGGGTGGTCAGAACCCAAGGTCCGGGGTTCCGGTCGGATCCAAGGTCCGGGATGGCGGTCGGAACCAAGATCCGGGGTGGCGATCGGAACCAAGATCCGGGGTGGCGTTCGGAACCAAGGACCGGTGTGGCGGGCGGAACCAAGGTCCGGAGTGGTGGTCGGAACCAAGGTTTGGGGGGGGCGGTCGGAACCAAGGTCCGGGTTGGCGGTCGGAACCAAGGTCCGGGGTGGCGCTCGGAACCAACTTCCAGGGTGGCGGTCGGAACCAACTTCCAGGGTGGCGGTCGGAACCACCGTCCGGGGGGGCGGTCAGAACCAAGGTCCGGGATGACAGTCGGAACCAAGGTCCGGTGTGGCGGTCGGAACCAAGATCCGGGGTGGGGTTCGGACCCAAATTCCAGGGTGGCGGTCAGAACCAAGGTCTGGGGGGGGCAGTTGGAACCAAGGTCCATGGTGGCGGTCGGAACAAAGGTCCGGGTGGGCGGTCGGAACTAAGGTCCGGGGTGGCGTTCGGAACCAAGGTCCGGGGTGGCGGTCGGAACCAAGGTCCGATGTGGCGGTCGGAACCAAGGTCCGGGGTGGCGGTCGGAACCAAGGTCCGGGGTGGCGGTCGGAACAGGTCTGGGGTGGCGGTCGGAACCAAGGTCCGGGGTGGCGCTCGGAACCAACTTCCGGGGTTGCGGTCGCAACAGGTCCGGGGGGGCGGTCAGAACCAAGGTCCAGGGTGACAGTCGGAATCAATGTCAGGGGGGTGCGATAGGAACCAAGGTCCGGAGTGGCGTCGGGAACCAAGGTCCGGGGTGACGTTCGGAACAAATATCCGGGGTGGCGGTCGTAAGCAAGGTCCGGGATGGCGGTCGCAACCAAAGTCCGAGGTGGCGGTCGGAACCAAGGTCCGGGGTGGCGGTCAGAACCCAAGGTCGGAGATGGCGGTCGGAACCAAGGTCCGGGGTGTCGGTCGGAACCAAGTTCCGGGGTGGCGGTCAGAATCACGGTCCGGGGTGGCAGTCGGAATCAAGGTCTAGGGTGGCGGTCGGAACAATCGTCCGGGAGGGTGGTCAGAACTAAGGTCCGGGGTGGCTTTAGGAAACAAGGTCCGGGGTGGCGGTCGGAACCGAGGTCCGAGGTGGCGGTCGGAACCAAGGTCTGGGTGGGCGGTCGGAACTAAGGTCCGGGGTGGCGTTCGGAACCAAGGTCCGGGGTGGTGGTCGGAACCGAGGTCCGAGGTGGCGGTCGGAACCAAGGTCCGGGGTGGCGGTCGGAACCAATTTCCGGGGAGCGGTCGGATCAAGTCCAGGGTGGCGGTTGGAACCAAGGTCCGGGGTGGCGCTCGGAACCAACTTCCGGGGTTGCGGTCGCAACCACCATCCAGGGGGGCGGTCAGAACGAAGGTCCAGGGTGACAGTCGGAATCAAGGTCGGGGGGGGCGGTCGGAATCAAGGTCCGGAGTGGCGTTGGGAAGCAAGGTCCGGGGTGACGTTCGGAACAAAGGTCCGGGGTGGCGGTCGGAAGCAAGGTCCGGGATCACGGTCGGAACCAGGTTCCGGGGTGGCGGGCGGAATCACAGTCCGGGTTGGCAGTCGGAACCAAGGTACAGGGTGCCGGTCGGAACCTAGGTCCGGGGTGGCGGTCGAAACAGGGTCCGGGGTGGCGGTCAGAACCAAGGTCTGGGGTGGCGGTCGGAGCCAAGGTCCAGGGTGGCGGTTGGAACCATGGTCCGAGGTGCCGGTCGAAACCAAGGTCCGCGGTGGAGGTCGGAACCAAGATCCAGTTTGGCGGTCGGAACCAAGGTCCGAGGTGGCGGTCGTAAACAAGGTCCAGTGTGGCGTTCGGAACCAAGGTCCGAGGTGGCACTCAGAACCCAAGGTTCGAGGTGGCGGTCGGAACCAATGCCCGGGGTGGCGGTCGGAACCAAGGTCCGGGGTGGCGGTCGGAACCAATGTCCGGGGTGGCGGTCGGAACCAAGATCCGGGGTGGGGGTCGGACCCAAATTCCGGGGTGGCGGTCAGAACCAAGGTCTGGGGGGGCGGTCGGAACCAAGGTCCATGGTGGCGGTCGGAACAATGGTCCGGGAGGGTGGTCAGAACTAAGGTCCAGTGTGGCGTTCGAAACCAATGTCCGAGGTTGCACTCAGAACCCAAGGTTCGAGGTGGCGGTCAGAACCAATGCCCGGGGTGGCGGTCGGAACCAAGGTCCGGGGTGGCGGTCGGAACCAATGTCCGGAGTGGCGGTCCGAACCAAGATCCGGGGTGGGGGTCGGACCCAAATTCCGGGGTGGCGGTCAGAACCAAGGTCTGCGGGGGCGGTCGGAACCAAGGTCCATGGTGGCGGTCAGAACAATGGTCCGGGAGGGTGGTGAGAACTGAGGTCCGGGGTGGCTTTCGGAACCAAGGTCCGGGGTGGCGGTCGGAACCGAGGTCCGAGGTGGCGGTCGGAACCAATGTCCGGGGTGGCGGTCGGAACCAAGGTCTGGGGTGGCGGTCGGAACAGGTCCGGGGTGGCGGTCGGAACCAAGGTCCGGGGTGGCGGTCGGAACAGGTCCGAGGTGGCGGTCGGAACCAAGGTCCAGGGTGGCGCTCGGAACCCAAGGTGCGGGGTGGCGGTCCAAACCAATGTCCGTGGTGGCGGTCGGAACCAAGGTCCGAGGTGGCGGTCGGAAACAAGGTCCGGGGTGGCGGTCAGAACCAAGTTCCGGGGTGGCGGTCGGAACCAAGGTCCGGGGGAGCGGTCGGAACCAAGGTCCGGGGAGGCGGTCGGAACCAACGTCCGGGGTGGCGGTCGGAACCAAGGTCCGGGTTGGCGGTAGGAACCAAGGTCCGAGGTGGCGGTCGGATCCAAGGTCCGTGGTGGCGCTCAGAACCCGAGGTCCGGGTTGGCGGTCGGAACCAATGTCCGGGGTGGCATTCAGAAACAAGGTCCGAGGTGGCGGTCGAAACCCAGGTCCGGGTGGCGGTCGGAACAGGGTCCGGGTTGGCGGTCAGAACCATGGTCCGGGGTGGCGGACGGAACCAAGTTCCGGGGTGGCGGTCGGAACCAAGCTCCAAGGTGGCGGTCGGAACGAAGGTCCGGGGGGGTGGTCAGAACCCAAGGTCCGGGGTTCCGGTCGGATCCAAAGTCCGGGATGGCGGTCGGAACCAAGATCCGGGGTGGCGATCGGAACCAAGATCCGTGGTGGCGTTCGGAACCAAGGACCGGTGTGGCGGGCGGAACCAAGGTCCGGAGTGGTGGTTGGAACCAAGGTTTCGGGGGGGCGGTCGGAACCAAGGTCCGGGTTGGCGGTCGGAACCAAGGCCCGGGGTGGTGCTCGGAACCAACTTCCAGGGTGGCGGTCGGAACCAACTTCCAGGGTGGCGGTCGGAACCACCGTCCGGGGGGGCGGTCAGAACCAAGGTCCGGGATGACAGTCGGAACCAAGGTCTGGTGTGGCGGTCGGAACCAAGATCCGGGGTGGGGTTCGGACCCAAATTCCAGGGTGGCGGTCAGAACCAAGGTCTGGGGGGGGCAGTCGGAACCAAGGTCCATGGTGGCGGTCGGAACAAAGGTCCGGGTGGGCGGTCGGAACTAAGGTCCGGGGTGGCGTTCGGAACCAAGGTCCGGGGTGGCGGTCCGAACCAAGGTCCGATGTGGCGGTCGGAACCAAGGTCCGGGGTGGCGGTCGGAACCAAGGTCCGGGGTGGCGGTCGGAACAGGTCCGGGGTGGCGGTCGGAACCAAGGTCCGGGGTGGCGCTCGGAACCAACTTCCGGGGTTGCGGTCGCAACAGGTCCGGGTGGGCGGTCAGAACCAAGGTCCAGGGTGACAGTCGGAATCAAGGTCAGGGGGGGCGATAGGAAGCAAGGTCCGGAGTGGCGTCGGGAACCAAGGTCCGGGGTGACGTTCGGAACAAATATCCGGGGTGGCGGTCGTAAGCAAGGTCCGGGATGGCGGTCGCAACCAAAGTCCGAGGTGGCGGTCGGAACCAAGGTCCGGGGTGGCGGTCAGAACCCAAGGTCGGAGATGGCGGTCGGAACCAAGGTCCGGGGTGTCGCTCGGAACCAAGTTCCGGGGTGGCGGTCGGAATCACGGTCCGGGGTGGCAGTCGGAATCAAGGTCCGAGGTGGCGGTCGGAACAATCGTCCGGGAGGGTGGTCAGAACTAAGGTCCAGGGTGGCTTTCGGAACCAAGGTCCGGGGTGGCGGTCTGAACCAAGGTCCGGGGTGGCGGTCGGAACCAATGTCCGGGGTGGCGGTCGGAACCAAGATCCGGGGTGGGGGTCGGACCCAAATTCCGGGGTGGTGGTCAGAACCAAGGTCTAGGGGGGGCGGTCGGAACCAAGGTCCATGGTGGCGGTCGGAACAATGGTCCGGGAGGGTGGTCAGAACTAAGGTCCGGGGTGGCTTTCGGAACCAAGGTCCGGGGTGGCGGTCGGAACCGAGGTCCGAGGTGGCGGTCGGAACCAAGGTCCGGGGTGGCGGTCGGAACCAAGGTCTGGGGTGGCGGTCGGAACAGGTCCGGGGTGGCGGTCGGAGCCAAGGTCCGGGGTGGCGGTCGGAACAGGCCCGAGGTGGCGGTCGGAACCAAGGTCCGGGGTGGCGCTCGGAACTCAAGGTGCGGGGTGCCGGTCCGAACCAATGTCCGTGGTGGCGGTCGGAACCAAGGTCCTAGGTGGCGGTCGGAAACAAGGTCCGGGGTGGCGGTCGGAACCAAGTTCCGGGGTGGCGGTCGGAACCAAGGTCCGGGGGAGCGGTCGGAACCAAGGTCCGGGGAGGCGGTCGGAACCAACGTCCGGGGTGGCGGTCGGAACCAAGGTCCGGGGTGGCGGTCGGAACCAAGGTCTGGGGTGGCGGTCAGAACAGGTCCGGGGTGGCGGTTGGAACCAAGGTCCGGGGTGGCGGTTGGAACAGGTCTGAGTTGGCGGTCGGAAGCAAGGTCCGGGGTGGCGCTCGGAACCATGGTCCGAGGTGGCGGTCGGAAACAAGGTCCGGGGTGGCGGTCGGAACAGGTCCGGGGTGGCGTTCGGAACCAAGGTCCGAGGTGGCGGTCGGAACCAAGTTCCGGGGTGGCGGTCGGAACCAAGGTCCGGGGGGGGCGGTCAGAACCCAAGGTCCGGGGTTCCGGTCGGACTCAAGGTCCGGGATGGCGGTCGGTACCAAGATCCGGGGTGGCGATCGGAACCAAGGTCCGGTGTGGCGTTCGGAACCAAAGACCGGTGTGGCGCGCGGAACCAAGGTCCGGAGTGGCGGTCGGAACCAAGGTTTTGGGGGGGGCGCTCGGAACCAAGGTCGGGGTTGTGGTCGGAACCAAGGTCCGGGGTGGCGGTTGGAAACAAGGTCCGGGGTGGCGGTCGGAACCAAGGTCCGGGGCGGCGGTCGCAACCAAGGTCCGGGGTGGCGTTCGGAACCAAGGTCCGGGGCGGCGGTCGGAACCAAGGTCCGGGGTGGCAGTCGGAACCAAGGTCCGGAGTGGTGGTCGGAACCGAGGTCCGGGGTTGTGGTCGGAACCAAGGTCCGGGTTGGCGGTTGGAAACAAGGTCCGGGGTGGCGGTCGGAACCAAGGTCCGGGGCGGCGGTCGCAACCAAGGTCCGGGGTGGCAGTCGGAACCAAGGTCAGGAGTGGTGGTCGGAACCGAGGTCCGGGGTTGTGGTCGGAACCAAGGTCCGGGGTGGCGGTTGGAAACAAGGTCCGGGGTGGCGGTCGGAACCAAGGTCCGGGGCGGCGGTCGCAACCAAGGTCAGGGGTGGCAGTCGGAACCAAGGTCAGGAGTGGTGGTCGGAACCGAGCTCCGGGGTTGTGGTCGGAACCAATGCCTGGGGTGGTGTTCGGAACCAAGTTCCGGGGTGGCGGTCAGAACCAATGGTTGTAGGTCGGAACCAAGGTCCGGGTAAGCGGTCAGAACCAAGGTCC
This sequence comes from Mustelus asterias, assembly GCF_964213995.1. Lineage (NCBI taxonomy): Eukaryota > Metazoa > Chordata > Chondrichthyes > Carcharhiniformes > Triakidae > Mustelus > Mustelus asterias. The sequence continues at coordinate 45,738,020 of NC_135822.1, read as the reverse complement.
GCGGTGGCAGTCGGAACGTAGGTCCGGAGTGGCAGTCGGAACCAATCTCTGGGGTGGCGGTCGGAACCAATGTCCTAGGTGGCGGTCGGAACCAGGGTCCGGGGTGGCGGTCGGAACCAAGGTTCAGGGTGGCGGTCGGAACCAAGGTCCGGGGCGGCGGTCAGAAGCAAGGTCCGGGGTGGCGGTCGGAACCAATGTCCGGGGTGGCGGTCAGATCCAAGGTCCGGGGTGGCGGTCGGATCCAAGGTCCGGTGTGGCGGTTGGAACCAAGGTCCGGGGTGGCGGTCAGAACCAAGGTCTGGGGTGGCGGTCGGAACCATAGACCGGGGTGGCGGTCGGAACCAAGTTCCGTGGTGGCGGTCGGAAACAAGGTCCGGCTTGGCGGTCGGAACAAAGGTCTGGGGTGGCAGTCGGAACCAAGTTACGGGGTGGCGGTCGGAACCAAGGGCCGCGGTGGTGGGCGGAATGAAGGTCCGGGGTGGTGGTCGGACCCAAGGTCCGGGGTGGCGGTCGGAACTAAGGTTCGGTTTGGCGGTCGGAAACAAGGTCCGGGGTGGCGGTCGGACGGAAGGTCCGGGTGGGCGGTCGGAACCAAGGTCTGCGGTGGCAGTCGGAACCAAGGTCCGGAGTGGCAGGCGGAACCAATGTCCGGGGTGGCGGTTGGAAACAATGTCCGAGGTGGCAGTCGGAACCAAGGTTCGGGGTGGCGTTCTGAACCAAGGTCCGGAGTGACGGTCGGAAACAAGGTCAGGTGTGGCGTTCGGAACCACGTTCCGCAGTGGCGGTCGGAACCAAGGTCCGGGGTGCCAGTCGGAACCAAGGCCGGGTTGGTGGTCGGAACCAAGGTCCGGGTGGGCGGTCGGAAGCAAGGTCCGGGATGGCAGTCGGAACCAAGGTCCGGAGTGGCAGTCGGAACCAATGTCCGGGGTGGCGGTCGGAACCAATGACCAAGATGGCGGTCGGAAACACGTTCCGGGGTGGCGGTCGGAACCAAGGTCCGGGGGGTCGGTCGGACCCAAGGTTCGGGGTGGCGGTCGGAACCAAGGTCCGGGGTGGCAGTCGGATCCAAGGTCAGGAGTGGTGGTCGGAACCGAGGTCCGGGGTTGTGGTCGGAACCAAGGTCCGGGGTGGCGGTTGGAAACAAGGTCCGGGGTGGCGGTCGGAACCAAGGTCCGGGGCGGCGGTCGCAACCAAGGTCCGGGGTGGCAGTCGGAACCAAGGTCAGGAGTGGTGGTCGGAACCGAGCTCCGGGGTTGTGGTCGGAACCAATGCCTGGGGTGGTGTTCGGAACCAAGTTCCGGGGTGGCGGTCAGAACCAATGGTTGTAGGTCGGAACCAAGGTCCGGGTAAGCGGTCAGAACCAAGGTCCGCGGTGGCAGTCGGAACGTAGGTCCGGAGTGGCAGTCGGAACCAATGTCTGGGGTGGCGGTCGGAACCAATGTCCTAGGTGGCGGTCGGAACCAGGGTCCGGGGTGGCGGTCGGAACCAAGGTTCAGGGTGGCGGTCGGAACCAAGGTCCGGGGCGGCGGTCAGAACCAAGGTCCGGGGTGGCGGTCGGAACCAATGTCCGGGGTGGCGGTCAGATCCAAGGTCCGGGGTGGCGGTCGGATCCAAGGTCCGGTGTGGCGGTTGGAACCAAGGTCCGGGGTGGCGGTCAGAACCAAGGTCTGGGGTGGCGGTCGGAACCATAGACCGGGGTGGCGGTCGGAACCAAGTTCCGTGGTGGCGGTCGGAAACAAGGTCCGGCTTGGCGGTCGGAACAAAGGTCTGGGGTGGCAGTCGGAACCAAGTTACGGGGTGGCGGTCGGAACCAAGGGCCGGGGTGGTGGGCGGAATGAAGGTCCGGGGTGGTGGTCGGACCCAAGGTCCGGGGTGGCGGTCGGAACTAAGGTTCGGTTTGGCGGTCGGAAACAAGGTCCGGGGTGGCGGTCGGACGGAAGGTCGGGGTGGGCGTTCGGAACCAAGGTCCGCGGTGGCAGTCGGAACCAAGGTCCGGAGTGGCAGGCGGAACCAATGTCCAGGGTGGCGGTTGGAAACAATGTCCGAGGTGGCAGTCGGAACCAAGGTTCGGGGTGGCGTTCTGAACCAAGGTCCGGAGTGACGGTCGGAAACAAGGTCAGGTGTGGCGTTCGGAACCACGTTCCGCAGTGGCGGTCGGAACCAAGGTCCGGGGTGCCAGTCGGAACCAAGGCCTGGTTGGTGGTCGGAACCAAGGTCCGGGTGGGCGGTCGGAAGCAAGGTCCGGGATGGCAGTCGGAACCAAGGTCCGGAGTGGCAGTCGGAACCAATGTCCGGGGTGGCGGTCGGAACCAATGACCGAGATGGCGGTCGGAAACACGTTCCGGGGTGGCGGTCGGAACCAAGGTCCGGGGGGTCGGTCGGACCCAAGGTTCGGGGTGGCGGTCGGAACCAAGGTCCGGGGTGGCAGTCGGAACCAAGGTCCGGGGGGTGGTCGGAACCAAGGACCAGGGTGGCGGTCGGACCCAAGGTCCGGGGTGGTGGTCGGATCCAAGGCCCGGGGTGGCGTTTGGAACCAAGGACCGGGGTGACGGTCGGAACCAAGGTCTGGGGTGGCGGTCCGAACCAAGGTCCGAGGTGGCGGTCGGAACCAAGGTCCGGTTTGGCGGTCGGAACCATGGTCCGAGGTGGCGGGCGGAACCAATGTCCGGGGTGGCGGTCGGAAATAATGTCCGAGGTTGCGATCGGAACCAAGGTCCGGGGTGGCGGTTGGAACCAAGGTCCGGGGTGCCGGTCGGAACCAAGGTCCTGGGTGGCGTTCGGAACCAAGGTCCGGAGCGGCAGTCGGAACCAAGGTCCGGGGTGGCAGTCGGAAACAAGGTCCGGAGTGGTGGTCGGAACCGAGGTCCGGGGTTATGGTCGGAACCAAGGTCCGGGCTGGCGGTTGGAAACATGGTCCGGGCTGGCGGTCGGAACCAAGGTCCGGGGCGGCGGTCGGAACCAAGGTCCGGGGTGGCAGTTGGAACCAAGGTCAGGAGTGGTGGTCGGAACCGAGGTCCGGGGTTGTGGTCGGAACCAATGCCTGGGGTGGTCTTCGGAACCAAGTTCCGGGGTGGCGGACAGAACCAATGGTTGTAGGTCGGAACCAAGGTCCGGGTAAGCGGTCGGAACCAAGGTCCGCGGTGGCAGTCGGAACGAAGGTCCGGAGTGGCAGTCGGAACCAATGTCCGGGGTGGCGGTCGGAACTAATGTCCGAGGTGGCGGTCGGAACCAGGGTCCGGGGTGGCGGTCGGAACCAAGGTCCAGGGTGGCGGTCGGACCCAAGGTCCGGGGCGGCGGTCAGAACCAAGGTCCGGCGTGGCGGTCGGAACCAAAGTCCGAGGTGGCAGTCGGAACCACGTTCCGTGGTGGTGGTCGGAACCAAGGTCCGGGGTGGTGGTCGGAACAAGGTCTGGGGTGGCGGTCGGAACCAAGTTACGGGGTGGCGGCCGGAACCAAAGGCCGGGGTGGCGGGCGGAATCAAGGTCCGGGGTGGCGGTCGGACGTAAGGTCCGGGGAGGCGGTCGGAACCAAGTTCCGGGGTGGCGGCCGGAACCAACCTCTGAAGTGGCTGTCGGAACCAAGTTCCGGGGTGACGGTCGGAACCAAGGTCTGGGGTGGCGGTCAGATCCAAGGTCCGGGGTGGCGGTCGGATCCAAGGTCCGGTGTGGCGGTTGGAACCAAGGTCCGGGGTGGCGGTCAGAACCAAGGTCTGGGGCGGCGGTCGCAACCAAGGTCCGGGGTGGCGGTCGGAACCATAGACCGGGGTGGCGGTCGGAACCAAGTTCCGTGGTCGCGGTCGGAAACAAGGTCCGGCTTGGCGGTCGGAACCAAGGTCTGGGGTGGCAGTCGGAACCAAGTTACGGGGTGGCAGTCGGAACCAAGGGCCGGGGTGGTGGGCGGAATCAAGGTCCGGGGTGGTGGTCGGACCCAAGTTCCGGGGTGGCGGTCGGAACTAAGGTTCGGTTTGGCGGTCGGAACCAAGGTCCGGAGTGGCAGTCGGAACCAATGTCCGGGGTTGCAGTCGGAACCAATGACCGAGGTGGCGGTCGGAACCAAGGTCCGGGGTGGCGCTCGGAACCAAGGTCCGTGGTGGCGGTCGGAACCAAGGTCCAGGGCAGCGGTCGGAACCACTGTCCGGGGAGGCGGTCGGCACCAAAGTCCGGGGTGGCGGTCGGAACGAAGTTCCGTGGTGTCGGTCGCAACCACGGTCCGGAGTGCCGGTCGGTACCAAGGTCTGGGGTGGCGGTCGGAATCAAGGTCCGGGGTGGCGGTCGGACCCAAATTCCCGGGTGGCGTTCGGAACTAATGTCAGGGTTGGCGGTCGAAATGAAGGTCCGGGGTCGTGGGTGGAAACATGGTCCGGGGTGGCGGTCGGAAACAAGGTCCGGGGTGGCGGTCGGAACCAAGGTCTGAGGTGGCTGTCGGAACCAAGGTCCGGGGCGGCGGTCGGACCCAAGGTCCGGGGTGGCGGTCGGAACCAAAGTCCGGTTGGCGGTCGGAACAAAGTTCAGTGGTGGCGGTCGGAACCAAGGTCCGGGGTGGCGGTCGGAACCAAGGTCTGGGGTCGCGGTCTAAACCAAGTTACGGGGTGGCGGCCGGAAACAAAGGCCAGGGTGGCGGGCGGAATCAAGGTCCGGGGTGGCGGTCGGACCCAAGGTCCGGGGTGGCGGTCGGAACTAAGGACCGGGTTGGCGGTCGAAACAAAGTTACGGGGTCGTGGGTGGCACCATGGTCCGGGGTGGCGATCGGAAACAAGGTCCGGGGTGGCGGTCGGACGGAAGGTCCGGGGAGGAGGTCGGAACCAAGTTCCGGGGTGGCGGTCGGAACCAACCTCTGAAGTGGCTGTCGGAACCAAGTTCCGGGGTGGCGGTCGGAACCAAGGTCCGGGGTGGGGTCAGATCCAAGGTCCGGGGTGGCGGTCGGATCCAAGGTCCGGTGTGGCGTTTGGAACCAAGGTCCGGGGTGGCGGTCAGAACCAAGGTCTGGGGCGGCGGTCGCAACCAAGGTCCGGGGTGGCGGTCGGAACCATAGACCGGGGTGGCGGTCGGAACCAAGTTCTGTGGTGGCGGTCGGAAACAAGGTCCGGCTTGGCGGTCGGAACCAAGGTCTGGGGTGGCAGTCGGAACCAAGTTACGGGGTGGCGGTCGGAACCAAGGGCCGGGGTGGCGGGCGGAATCAAGTTCCGGGGTGGTGGTTGGACCCAAGGTCCGGGGTGGCGGTCGGAACTAAGGTTCGGTTTGGCGGTCGGAAACAAGGTCCGGGGTGGCGGTCGGATGTAAGGTCCGGGGAGGTGGTAAGAACCAAGGTCCGGGGTGGCGGTCGGAACCAAAGTCCGAGGTGGCAGTTGGAACCAAGGTCCGGAGTGGCAGTCGGGACCAATGTCCGGCATGGCGATCAGAACCAAGATCCGGGGTGGCGGTCGGAATCAAGGTCCAGGAAGGCGGTCGGAACCAAGGTCCGGGTGGGCGGTCGGAACCAAGGTCCGCGGTGGGAGTCGGAACCAAGGTCCAGAGTGGCAGTCGGAACCAAAGTCCGAGGTGGCAGCTGGAACCAAGGTCCGGAGTGGCAGTCGGAACCAAGGTCCGGCCTGGCGGTCGGAACCAAGGTCCGGGGTGGCGGTCGGAACCAAGGTCCGGGGAGGCGGTCGGAACCAAGGTCCGGGTGGGCGGTCGGAACCAAGGTCCGTGGTGGCAGTCGGAACCAAGGTCCGGAGTAGCAGTCGGAACCAATGTCCGGGGTGGCGGTTGGAAACAATGTCCGAGGTGGCAGTCGGAACCAAGGTTCGGGGTGGCGTTCTGAACCAAGGTCCGGAGTGGCGGTCGGAAACAAGGTCAGGTGTGGCGTTCGGAACCACGTTCCGCAGTGGCGGTCGGAACCAAGGTCCGGGGTGCCAGTCGGAACCAAGGTCCGGGTTGGTGGTCGGAACCAAGGTCCGGGTGGGCGGTCGGAAGCAAGGTCCGGGATGGCAGTCGGAACCAAGGTCCGGAGTGGCAGTCGGAACCAATGTCCGGGGTGGCGGTCGGAACCAATGACCGAGATGGCGGTCGGAAACACGTTCCGGGGTGGCGGTCGGAACCAAGGTCCGGGGGGTCGGACCCAAGGTTCGGGGTGGCGGTCGGAACCAAGGTCCGGGGTGGCAGTCGGAACCAAGGTCCGTGGGGTGGTCGGAACCTAGGACCAGGGTGGCGGTCGGACCCAAGGTCCGGGGTGGCGGTCGGATCCAAGGTCCGGGGTGGCGTTTGGAACCAAGGACCGGGGTGACGGTCGGAACCAAGGTCTGGGGTGGCGGTCCGAACCAAGGTCCGAGGTGGCGGTCGGAACCAAGGTCCGGTTTGGCGGTCGGAACCATGGTCCGAGGTGGCGGGCGGAACCAATGTCCGGGGTGGCGGTCGGAAACAATGTCCGAGGTTGCGATCGGAACCAAGGTCCGGGGTGGCGGTTGGAACCAAGGTCCGGGGTGGCGGTCGGAACCAAGGTCCTGGGTGGTGGGCCGAATCAAGGTCCGGGGTGGTGGTCGGACCCAAGTTCCGGGGTGGGGGTCGGAACTAAGGTTCGGTTTGGCGGTCGGAACCAAGGTCCGGAGTGGCAGTCGGAACCAATGTCCAGGGTGGCAGTCGGAACCAATGACCGAGGTGGCGGTCGGAACCAAGGTCCGGGGTGGCGGTCGGAACCAAGGTCCGGGGTGGCGGTCGGAACCAAGGTCCTGGGCGGCGGTCGGAACCACTGTCCGGGGTGGCGGTTGGCACCAAAGTCCGGGGTGGCGGTCGGAACCAAGTTCCGTGGGTTCGGTCACAACCACGGTCCGGAGTGCCGGTCGGTACCAAGGTCTGGGGTGGCGGTCGGAATCAAGGTCCGGGGTGGCGGTCGGACCCAAATGCCCGGGTGGCGTTCGGAACTAATGTCAGGGTTGGCGGTCGAAATGAAGGTCCGGGGTCGTGGGTGGAACCATGGTCCGGGGTGGTGGTCGGATGTATGGTCCGGGGAGGCGGTAAGAACCAAGGTCCGGGGTGCCGGTCGGAACCAAAGTCCGAGGTGGCAGTTGGAACCAAGGTCCGGAGTGGCAGTCGGGACCAAAGTCCGGCATGGCGATCATAACCAAGATCCGGGGTGGCGGTCGGAATCAAGGTCCAGGAAGGCGGTCGGAACCAAGGTCCGGGTGGGCGGTCGGAACCAAGGTCCGCGGTGGGAGTCGGAACCAAGGTCTGGAGTGGCAGTCGGAACCAATGTCCGGGGTGGCGGTTGGAAACAATGTCCGAGGTGGCGGTCGGAACCAAGGTCCTGGGTGGCGTTTGGAACCAAGGTCCGGGGTGGCGGTCGGAACCAAGGACCGGGGCGGCGGTCGGAACCAAGGTCCGGGGTGGCGGTCGGAATCAAAGTCCGGGGTGGCGGTCAGAACCAAGTTCCGTGGTGGCGGTCGGAACGATGGTCCGGGGTGGCGGTCGGAACCAAGGTCTGGGGTGGCGGTCGGAGCCAAGGTCCGGCGTGGCGGTCAGAACCAAAGTCCGGGGTGGCGGTCGGACTCAAGGTCCGGGATGGCGGTCGGTACCAAGATCCGGGGTGGCGATCGGAACCAAGGTCCGGTGTGGCGTTCGGAACCAAAGACCGGTGTGGCGCGCGGAACCAAGGTCCGGAGTGGCGGTCGGAACCAAGGTTTTGGGGGGGGCGCTCGGAACCAAGGTCGGGGTTGTGGTCGGAACCAAGGTCCGGGGTGGCGGTTGGAAACAAGGTCCGGTGTGGCGGTCGGAACCAAGGTCCGGGGCGGCGGTCGCAACCAAGGTCCGGGGTGGCGTTCGGAACCAAGGTCCGGGGCGGCGGTCGGAACCAAGGTCCGGGGTGGCAGTCGGAACCAAGGTCCGGAGTGGTGGTCGGAACCGAGGTCCGGGGTTGTGGTCGGAACCAAGGTCCGGGTTGGCGGTTGGAAACAAGGTCCGGGGTGGCGGTCGGAACCAAGGTCCGGGGCGGCGGTCGCAACCAAGGTCCGGGGTGGCAGTCGGAACCAAGGTCAGGAGTGGTGGTCGGAACCGAGGTCCGGGGTTGTGGTCGGAACCAAGGTCCGGGGTGGCGGTTGGAAACAAGGTCCGGGGTGGCGGTCGGAACCAAGGTCCGGGGCGGCGGTCGCAACCAAGGTCAGGGGTGGCAGTCGGAACCAAGGTCAGGAGTGGTGGTCGGAACCGAGCTCCGGGGTTGTGGTCGGAACCAATGCCTGGGGTGGTGTTCGGAACCAAGTTCCGGGGTGGCGGTCAGAACCAATGGTTGTAGGTCGGAACCAAGGTCCGGGTAAGCGGTCAGAACCAAGGTCCGCGGTGGCAGTCGGAACGTAGGTCCGGAGTGGCAGTCGGAACCAATCTCTGGGGTGGCGGTCGGAACCAATGTCCTAGGTGGCGGTCGGAACCAGGGTCCGGGGTGGCGGTCGGAACCAAGGTTCAGGGTGGCGGTCGGAACCAAGGTCCGGGGCGGCGGTCAGAAGCAAGGTCCGGGGTGGCGGTCGGAACCAATGTCCGGGGTGGCGGTCAGATCCAAGGTCCGGGGTGGCGGTCGGATCCAAGGTCCGGTGTGGCGGTTGGAACCAAGGTCCGGGGTGGCGGTCAGAACCAAGGTCTGGGGTGGCGGTCGGAACCATAGACCGGGGTGGCGGTCGGAACCAAGTTCCGTGGTGGCGGTCGGAAACAAGGTCCGGCTTGGCGGTCGGAACAAAGGTCTGGGGTGGCAGTCGGAACCAAGTTACGGGGTGGCGGTCGGAACCAAGGGCCGCGGTGGTGGGCGGAATGAAGGTCCGGGGTGGTGGTCGGACCCAAGGTCCGGGGTGGCGGTCGGAACTAAGGTTCGGTTTGGCGGTCGGAAACAAGGTCCGGGGTGGCGGTCGGACGGAAGGTCCGGGTGGGCGGTCGGAACCAAGGTCTGCGGTGGCAGTCGGAACCAAGGTCCGGAGTGGCAGGCGGAACCAATGTCCGGGGTGGCGGTTGGAAACAATGTCCGAGGTGGCAGTCGGATCCAAGGTTCGGGGTGGCGTTCTGAACCAAGGTCCGGAGTGACGGTCGGAAACAAGGTCAGGTGTGGCGTTCGGAACCACGTTCCGCAGTGGCGGTCGGAACCAAGGTCCGGGGTGCCAGTCGGAACCAAGGCCGGGTTGGTGGTCGGAACCAAGGTCCGGGTGGGCGGTCGGAAGCAAGGTCCGGGATGGCAGTCGGAACCAAGGTCCGGAGTGGCAGTCGGAACCAATGTCCGGGGTGGCGGTCGGAACCAATGACCAAGATGGCGGTCGGAAACACGTTCCGGGGTGGCGGTCGGAACCAAGGTCCGGGGGGTCGGTCGGACCCAAGGTTCGGGGTGGCGGTCGGAACCAAGGTCCGGGGTGGCAGTCGGATCCAAGGTCAGGAGTGGTGGTCGGAACCGAGGTCCGGGGTTGTGGTCGGAACCAAGGTCCGGGGTGGCGGTTGGAAACAAGGTCCGGGGTGGCGGTCGGAACCAAGGTCCGGGGCGGCGGTCGCAACCAAGGTCCGGGGTGGCAGTCGGAACCAAGGTCAGGAGTGGTGGTCGGAACCGAGCTCCGGGGTTGTGGTCGGAACCAATGCCTGGGGTGGTGTTCGGAACCAAGTTCCGGGGTGGCGGTCAGAACCAATGGTTGTAGGTCGGAACCAAGGTCCGGGTAAGCGGTCAGAACCAAGGTCCGCGGTGGCAGTCGGAACGTAGGTCCGGAGTGGCAGTCGGAACCAATCTCTGGGGTGGCGGTCGGAACCAATGTCCTAGGTGGCGGTCGGAACCAGGGTCCGGGGTGGCGGTCGGAACCAAGGTTCAGGGTGGCGGTCGGAACCAAGGTCCGGGGAAGCGGTCAGAACCAAGGTCCGGGGTGGCGGTCGGAACCAATGTCCGGGGTGGCGGTCAGATCCAAGGTCCGGGGTGGCGGTCGGATCCAAGGTCCGGTGTGGCGGTTGGAACCAAGGTCCGGGGTGGCGGTCAGAACCAAGGTCTGGGGTGGCGGTCGGAACCATAGACCGGGGTGGCGGTCGGAACCAAGTTCCGTGGTGGCGGTCGGAAACAAGGTCCGGCTTGGCGGTCGGAACAAAGGTCTGGGGTGGCAGTCGGAACCAAGTTACGGGGTGGCGGTCGGAACCAAGGGCCGGGGTGGTGGGCGGAATGAAGGTCCGGGGTGGTGGTCGGACCCAAGGTCCGGGGTGGCGGTCGGAACTAAGGTTCGGTTTGGCGGTCGGAAACAAGGTCCGGGGTGGCGGTCGGACGGAAGGTCCGGGTGGGCGTTCGGAACCAAGGTCCGCGGTGGCAGTCGGAACCAAGGTCCGGAGTGGCAGGCGGAACCAATGTCCAGGGTGGCGGTTGGAAACAATGTCCGAGGTGGCAGTCGGAACCAAGGTTCGGGGTGGCGTTCTGAACCAAGGTCCGGAGTGACGGTCGGAAACAAGGTCAGGTATGGCGTTCGGAACCACGTTCCGCAGTGGCGGTCGGAACCAAGGTCCGGGGTGCCAGTCGGAACCAAGGCCTGGTTGGTGGTCGGAACCAAGGTCCGGGTGGGCGGTCGGAAGCAAGGTCCGGGATGGCAGTCGGAACCAAGGTCCGGAGTGGCAGTCGGAACCAATGTCCGGGGTGGCGGTCGGAACCAATGACCGAGATGGCGGTCGGAAACACGTTCCGGGGTGGCGGTCGGAACCAAGGTCCGGGGGGTCGGTCGGACCCAAGGTTCGGGGTGGCGGTCGGAACCAAGGTCCGGGGTGGCAGTCGGAACCAAGGTCCGGGGGGTGGTCGGAACCAAGGACCAGGGTGGCGGTCGGACCCAAGGTCCGGGGTGGTGGTCGGATCCAAGGCCCGGGGTGGCGTTTGGAACCAAGGACCGGGGTGACGGTCGGAACCAAGGTCTGGGGTGGCGGTCCGAACCAAGGTCCGAGGTGGCGGTCGGAACCAAGGTCCGGTTTGGCGGTCGGAACCATGGTCCGAGGTGGCGGGCGGAACCAATGTCCGGGGTGGCGGTCGGAAATAATGTCCGAGGTTGCGATCGGAACCAAGGTCCGGGGTGGCGGTTGGAACCAAGGTCCGGGGTGCCGGTCGGAACCAAGGTCCTGGGTGGCGTTCGGAACCAAGGTCCGGAGCGGCAGTCGGAACCAAGGTCCGGGGTGGCAGTCGGAAACAAGGTCCGGAGTGGTGGTCGGAACCGAGGTCCGGGGTTATGGTCGGAACCAAGGTCCGGGCTGGCGGTTGGAAACATGGTCCGGGCTGGCGGTCGGAACCAAGGTCCGGGGCGGCGGTCGGAACCAAGGTCCGGGGTGGCAGTTGGAACCAAGGTCAGGAGTGGTGGTCGGAACCGAGGTCCGGGGTTGTGGTCGGAACCAATGCCTGGGGTGGTCTTCGGAACCAAGTTCCGGGGTGGCGGACAGAACCAATGGTTGTAGGTCGGAACCAAGGTCCGGGTAAGCGGTCGGAACCAAGGTCCGCGGTGGCAGTCGGAACGAAGGTCCGGAGTGGCAGTCGGAACCAATGTCCGGGGTGGCGGTCGGAACTAATGTCCGAGGTGGCGGTCGGAACCAGGGTCCGGGGTGGCGGTCGGAACCAAGGTCCAGGGTGGCGGTCGGACCCAAGGTCCGGGGCGGCGGTCAGAACCAAGGTCCGGCGTGGCGGTCGGAACCAAAGTCCGAGGTGGCAGTCGGAACCACGTTCCGTGGTGGTGGTCGGAACCAAGGTCCGGGGTGGTGGTCGGAACAAGGTCTGGGGTGGCGGTCGGAACCAAGTTACGGGGTGGCGGCCGGAACCAAAGGCCGGGGTGGCGGGCGGAATCAAGGTCCGGGGTGGCGGTCGGACGTAAGGTCCGGGGAGGCGGTCGGAACCAAGTTCCGGGGTGGCGGCCGGAACCAACCTCTGAAGTGGCTGTCGGAACCAAGTTCCGGGGTGACGGTCGGAACCAAGGTCTGGGGTGGCGGTCAGATCCAAGGTCCGGGGTGGCGGTCGGATCCAAGGTCCGGTGTGGCGGTTGGAACCAAGGTCCGGGGTGGCGGTCAGAACCAAGGTCTGGGGCGGCGGTCGCAACCAAGGTCCGGGGTGGCGGTCGGAACCATAGACCGGGGTGGCGGTCGGAACCAAGTTCCGTGGTCGCGGTCGGAAACAAGGTCCGGCTTGGCGGTCGGAACCAAGGTCTGGGGTGGCAGTTGGAACCAAGTTACGGGGTGGCAGTCGGAACCAAGGGCCGGGGTGGTGGGCGGAATCAAGGTCCGGGGTGGTGGTCGGACCCAAGTTCCGGGGTGGCGGTCGGAACTAAGGTTCGGTTTGGCGGTCGGAACCAAGGTCCGGAGTGGCAGTCGGAACCAATGTCCGGGGTTGCAGTCGGAACCAATGACCGAGGTGGCGGTCGGAACCAAGGTCCGGGGTGGCGCTCGGAACCAAGGTCCGTGGTGGCGGTCGGAACCAAGGTCCAGGGCAGCGGTCGGAACCACTGTCCGGGGAGGCGGTCGGCACCAAAGTCCGGGGTGGCGGTCGGAACGAAGTTCCGTGGTGTCGGTCGCAACCACGGTCCGGAGTGCCGGTCGGTACCAAGGTCTGGGGTGGCGGTCGGAATCAAGGTCCGGGGTGGCGGTCGGAACCAAATTCCCGGGTGGCGTTCGGAACTAATGTCAGGGTTGGCGGTCGAAATGAAGGTCCGGGGTCGTGGGTGGAAACATGGTCCGGGGTGGCGGTCGGAAACAAGGTCCGGGGTGGCGGTCGGAACCAAGGTCTGAGGTGGCTGTCGGAACCAAGGTCCGGGGCGGCGGTCGGACCCAAGGTCCGGGGTGGCGGTCGGAACCAAAGTCCGGTTGGCGGTCGGAACAAAGTTCAGTGGTGGCGGTCGGAACCAAGGTCCGGGGTGGCGGTCGGAACCAAGGTCTGGGGTCGCGGTCTAAACCAAGTTACGGGGTGGCGGCCGGAAACAAAGGCCAGGGTGGCGGGCGGAATCAAGGTCCGGGGTGGCGGTCGGACCCAAGGTCCGGGGTGGCGGTCGGAACTAAGGACCGGGTTGGCGGTCGAAACAAAGTTACGGCGTCGTGGGTGGAACCATGGTCCGGGGTGGCGATCGGAAACAAGGTCCGGGGTGGCGGTCGGACGGAAGGTCCGGGGAGGAGGTCGGAACCAAGTTCCGGGGTGGCGGTCGGAACCAACCTCTGAAGTGGCTGTCGGAACCAAGTTCCGGGGTGGCGGTCGGAACCAAGGTCCGGGGTGGGGTCAGATCCAAGGTCCGGGGTGGCGGTCGGATCCAAGGTCCGGTGTGGCGTTTGGAACCAAGGTCCGGGGTGGCGGTCAGAACCAAGGTCTGGGGCGGCGGTCGCAACCAAGGTCCGGGGTGGCGGTCGGAACCATAGACCGGGGTGGCGGTCGGAACCAAGTTCTGTGGTGGCGGTCGGAAACAAGGTCCGGCTTGGCGGTCGGAACCAAGGTCTGGGGTGGCAGTCGGAACCAAGTTACGGGGTGGCGGTCGGAACCAAGGGCCGGGGTGGCGGGCGGAATCAAGTTCCGGGGTGGTGGTTGGACCCAAGGTCCGGGGTGGCGGTCGGAACTAAGGTTCGGTTTGGCGGTCGGAAACAAGGTCCGGGGTGGCGGTCGGATGTAAGGTCCGGGGAGGTGGTAAGAACCAAGGTCCGGGGTGGCGGTCGGAACCAAAGTCCGAGGTGGCAGTTGGAACCAAGGTCCGGAGTGGCAGTCGGGACCAATGTCCGGCATGGCGATCAGAACCAAGATCCGGGGTGGCGGTCGGAATCAAGGTCCAGGAAGGCGGTCGGAACCAAGGTCCGGGTGGGCGGTCGGAACCAAGGTCCGCGGTGGGAGTCGGAACCAAGGTCCAGAGTGGCAGTCGGAACCAAAGTCCGAGGTGGCAGCTGGAACCAAGGTCCGGAGTGGCAGTCGGAACCAAGGTCCGGCCTGGCGGTCGGAACCAAGGTCCGGGGTGGCGGTCGGAACCAAGGTCCGGGGAGGCGGTCGGAACCAAGGTCCGGGTGGGCGGTCGGAACCAAGGTCCGTGGTGGCAGTCGGAACCAAGGTCCGGAGTAGCAGTCGGAACCAATGTCCGGGGTGGCGGTTGGAAACAATGTCCGAGGTGGCAGTCGGAACCAAGGTTCGGGGTGGCGTTCTGAACCAAGGTCCGGAGTGGCGGTCGGAAACAAGGTCAGGTGTGGCGTTCGGAACCACGTTCCGCAGTGGCGGTCGGAACCAAGGTCCGGGGTGCCAGTCGGAACCAAGGTCCGGGTTGGTGGTCGGAACCAAGGTCCGGGTGGGCGGTCGGAAGCAAGGTCCGGGATGGCAGTCGGAACCAAGGTCCGGAGTGGCAGTCGGAACCAATGTCCGGGGTGGCGGTCGGAACCAATGACCGAGATGGCGGTCGGAAACACGTTCCGGGGTGGCGGTCGGAACCAAGGTCCGGGGGGTCGGACCCAAGGTTCGGGGTGGCGGTCGGAACCAAGGTCCGGGGTGGCAGTCGGAACCAAGGTCCGTGGGGTGGTCGGAACCTAGGACCAGGGTGGCGGTCGGACCCAAGGTCCGGGGTGGCGGTCGGATCCAAGGTCCGGGGTGGCGTTTGGAACCAAGGACCGGGGTGACGGTCGGAACCAAGGTCTGGGGTGGCGGTCCGAACCAAGGTCCGAGGTGGCGGTCGGAACCAAGGTCCGGTTTGGCGGTCGGAACCATGGTCCGAGGTGGCGGGCGGAACCAATGTCCGGGGTGGCGGTCGGAAACAATGTCCGAGGTTGCGATCGGAACCAAGGTCCGGGGTGGCGGTTGGAACCAAGGTCCGGGGTGGCGGTCGGAACCAAGGTCCTGGGTGGTGGGCCGAATCAAGGTCCGGGGTGGTGGTCGGACCCAAGTTCCGGGGTGGGGGTCGGAACTAAGGTTCGGTTTGGCGGTCGGAACCAAGGTCCGGAGTGGCAGTCGGAACCAATGTCCAGGGTGGCAGTCGGAACCAATGACCGAGGTGGCGGTCGGAACCAAGGTCCGGGGTGGCGGTCGGAACCAAGGTCCGGGGTGGCGGTCGGAACCAAGGTCCTGGGCGGCGGTCGGAACCACTGTCCGGGGTGGCGGTTGGCACCAAAGTCCGGGGTGGCGGTCGGAACCAAGTTCCGTGGGTTCGGTCACAACCACGGTCCGGAGTGCCGGTCGGTACCAAGGTCTGGGGTGGCGGTCGGAATCAAGGTCCGGGGTGGCGGTCGGACCCAAATGCCCGGGTGGCGTTCGGAACTAATGTCAGGGTTGGCGGTCGAAATGAAGGTCCGGGGTCGTGGGTGGAACCATGGTCCGGGGTGGTGGTCGGATGTATGGTCCGGGGAGGCGGTAAGAACCAAGGTCCGGGGTGCCGGTCGGAACCAAAGTCCGAGGTGGCAGTTGGAACCAAGGTCCGGAGTGGCAGTCGGGACCAAAGTCCGGCATGGCGATCATAACCAAGATCCGGGGTGGCGGTCGGAATCAAGGTCCAGGAAGGCGGTCGGAACCAAGGTCCGGGTGGGCGGTCGGAACCAAGGTCCGCGGTGGGAGTCGGAACCAAGGTCTGGAGTGGCAGTCGGAACCAATGTCCGGGGTGGCGGTTGGAAACAATGTCCGAGGTGGCGGTCGGAACCAAGGTCCTGGGTGGCGTTTGGAACCAAGGTCCGGGGTGGCGGTCGGAACCAAGGACCGGGGCGGCGGTCGGAACCAAGGTCCGGGGTGGCGGTCGGAATCAAAGTCCGGGGTGGCGGTCAGAACCAAGTTCCGTGGTGGCGGTCGGAACGATGGTCCGGGGTGGCGGTCGGAACCAAGGTCTGGGGTGGCGGTCGGAGCCAAGGTCCGGCGTGGCGGTCAGAACCAAAGTCCGGGGTGGCGGTCGGAACCAAGGTCCGGGGTGGCGGTCGGAACCAAGGGCCGGTGTTGCGGTCGGAACCACGTTCCGGGGTGACGGTCGGAACCAAGGTCCGGGGTGGCGGTTGGAACCAAGGTCCGGGGTGGCGGTCGGAATCAAGGTCCGGGGTGGCGTTCGGAACCAAGGTCCGGGGCGGCGGTCGGAACCAAGGTCCGGGGTGGCAGTCGGAACCAAGGTCCGGAGTGGTGGTCGGAACTGAGGTACGGGGTTGTGGTCGGAACCAAGGTCCGGGGTGGCGGTTGGAAACTAGGTCCGGGGTGGCGGTCGGAACCAAGGTCCGGGGCGGCGGTCGCAACCAAGGTCCGGAGTGGCGTTCGGAACCAAGGTCCGGGGCGGCGGTCGGAACCAAGGTCCAGGGTGGCAGTCGGAACCAAGGTCCGGAGTGGTGGTCGGAACTGAGGTCCGGGGTTGTGGTCGGAACCAAGGTCCGGAGTGGCAGTCGGAACCAAGGTCCGGCCTGGCGGTCGGAACCAAGGTCCGGGGTGGCGGTCGGAACCAAGGTCCGGGGAGGCGGTCGGAACCAAGGTCCGGGTGGGCGGTCGGAACCAAGGTCCGTGGTGGCAGTCGGAACCAAGGTCCGGAGTAGCAGTCGGAACCAATGTCCGGGGTGGCGGTTGGAAACAATGTCCGAGGTGGCAGTCGGAACCAAGGTTCGGGGTGGCGTTCTGAACCAAGGTCCGGAGTGGCGGTCGGAAACAAGGTCAGGTGTGGCGTTCGGAACCACGTTCCGCAGTGGCGGTCGGAACCAAGGTCCGGGGTGCCAGTCGGAACCAAGGTCCGGGTTGGTGGTCGGAACCAAGGTCCGGGTGGGCGGTCGGAAGCAAGGTCCGGGATGGCAGTCGGAACCAAGGTCCGGAGTGGCAGTCGGAACCAATGTCCGGGGTGGCGGTCGGAACCAATGACCGAGATGGCGGTCGGAAACACGTTCCGGGGTGGCGGTCGGAACCAAGGTCCGGGGGGTCGGACCCAAGGTTCGGGGTGGCGGTCGGAACCAAGGTCCGGGGTGGCAGTCGGAACCAAGGTCCGTGGGGTGGTCGGAACCTAGGACCAGGGTGGCGGTCGGACCCAAGGTCCGGGGTGGCGGTCGGATCCAAGGTCCGGGGTGGCGTTTGGAACCAAGGACCGGGGTGACGGTCGGAACCAAGGTCTGGGGTGGCGGTCCGAACCAAGGTCCGAGGTGGCGGTCGGAACCAAGGTCCGGTTTGGCGGTCGGAACCATGGTCCGAGGTGGCGGGCGGAACCAATGTCCGGGGTGGCGGTCGGAAACAATGTCCGAGGTTGCGATCGGAACCAAGGTCCGGGGTGGCGGTTGGAACCAAGGTCCGGGGTGGCGGTCGGAACCAAGGTCCTGGGTGGTGGGCCGAATCAAGGTCCGGGGTGGTGGTCGGACCCAAGTTCCGGGGTGGGGGTCGGAACTAAGGTTCGGTTTGGCGGTCGGAACCAAGGTCCGGAGTGGCAGTCGGAACCAATGTCCAGGGTGGCAGTCGGAACCAATGACCGAGGTGGCGGTCGGAACCAAGGTCCGGGGTGGCGGTCGGAACCAAGGTCCGGGGTGGCGGTCGGAACCAAGGTCCTGGGCGGCGGTCGGAACCACTGTCCGGGGTGGCGGTTGGCACCAAAGTCCGGGGTGGCGGTCGGAACCAAGTTCCGTGGGTTCGGTCACAACCACGGTCCGGAGTGCCGGTCGGTACCAAGGTCTGGGGTGGCGGTCGGAATCAAGGTCCGGGGTGGCGGTCGGACCCAAATGCCCGGGTGGCGTTCGGAACTAATGTCAGGGTTGGCGGTCGAAATGAAGGTCCGGGGTCGTGGGTGGAACCATGGTCCGGGGTGGTGGTCGGATGTATGGTCCGGGGAGGCGGTAAGAACCAAGGTCCGGGGTGCCGGTCGGAACCAAAGTCCGAGGTGGCAGTTGGAACCAAGGTCCGGAGTGGCAGTCGGGACCAAAGTCCGGCATGGCGATCATAACCAAGATCCGGGGTGGCGGTCGGAATCAAGGTCCAGGAAGGCGGTCGGAACCAAGGTCCGGGTGGGCGGTCGGAACCAAGGTCCGCGGTGGGAGTCGGAACCAAGGTCTGGAGTGGCAGTCGGAACCAATGTCCGGGGTGGCGGTTGGAAACAATGTCCGAGGTGGCGGTCGGAACCAAGGTCCTGGGTGGCGTTTGGAACCAAGGTCCGGGGTGGCGGTCGGAACCAAGGACCGGGGCGGCGGTCGGAACCAAGGTCCGGGGTGGCGGTCGGAATCAAAGTCCGGGGTGGCGGTCAGAACCAAGTTCCGTGGTGGCGGTCGGAACGATGGTCCGGGGTGGCGGTCGGAACCAAGGTCTGGGGTGGCGGTCGGAGCCAAGGTCCGGCGTGGCGGTCAGAACCAAAGTCCGGGGTGGCGGTCGGAACCAAGGTCCGGGGTGGCGGTCGGAACCAAGGGCCGGTGTTGCGGTCGGAACCACGTTCCGGGGTGACGGTCGGAACCAAGGTCCGGGGTGGCGGTTGGAACCAAGGTCCGGGGTGGCGGTCGGAATCAAGGTCCGGGGTGGCGTTCGGAACCAAGGTCCGGGGCGGCGGTCGGAACCAAGGTCCGGGGTGGCAGTCGGAACCAAGGTCCGGAGTGGTGGTCGGAACTGAGGTACGGGGTTGTGGTCGGAACCAAGGTCCGGGGTGGCGGTTGGAAACTAGGTCCGGGGTGGCGGTCGGAACCAAGGTCCGGGGCGGCGGTCGCAACCAAGGTCCGGAGTGGCGTTCGGAACCAAGGTCCGGGGCGGCGGTCGGAACCAAGGTCCAGGGTGGCAGTCGGAACCAAGGTCCGGAGTGGTGGTCGGAACTGAGGTCCGGGGTTGTGGTCGGAACCAAGGTCCGGGGTGGCGGTTGGAAACAAGGCCGGGGTGGCGGTCGGAACCAAGGTCCGGGGCGGCGGTCGCAACCAAGGTCCGGGGTGGCAGTCGGAACCAAGGTCCGGGGTGGCAGTCGGAACCAACGTCAGGAGTGGTGGTCGGAACCGAGCTCCGGGGTTGTGGTCGGAACCAATGCCTGGGGTGGTGTTCGGAACCAAGTTCCGGGGTGGCGGTCAGAACCAATGGTTGTAGGTCGGAACCAAGGTCCGGGTAAGCGGTCAGAACCAAGGTCCGCGGTGGCAGTCGGAACGAAGGTCCGGAGTGGCAGTCGGAACCAATCTCCGGGGTGGCGGTCGGAACCAATGTCCTAGGTGGCGGTCGGAACCAGGGTCCGGGGTGGCGGTCGGAACCAAGGTCCAGGGTGGCGGTCGGAACCAAGGTCCGGGGCGGCGGTCAGAACCAAGGTCCGGGGTGGCGGTCGGAACCAATGTCCGGGGTGGCGGTCAGATCCAAGGTCCGGGGTGGCGGTCGGATCCAAGGTCCGGTGTGGCGGTTGGAACCAAGGTCCGGGGTGGCAGTCAGAACCAAGGTCTGGGGTGGCGGTCGGAACCATAGACCGGGGTGGCGGTCGGAACCAAGTTCCATGGTGGCGGTCGTAAACAAGGTCTGGGGTGGCAGTAGGAACCAAGTTACGGGGTGGCGGTCGGAACCAAGGGCCGGGGTGGTGGGCGGAATGAAGGTCCGGGGTGGTGGTCGGACCCAAGGTCCGGGGTGGCGGTCGGAACGAAGGTTCGGTTTGGCGGTCGGAAACAAGGTCCGGGGTGGCGGTCAGACGGAAGGTCGGGGAGGCGGTAAGAACCAAGGTCCGGGGTGGTGGTCGGAACCAAAGTCCGAGGTGGCAGTTGGAACCAAGGTCCGGAGTGGCAGTCGGAACCAAGGTCCGGGGAGGCGGTCGGAACCAAGGTCCGGGTGGGCGGTCGGAACCAAGGTCCGCGGTGGCAGTCGGAACCAAGGTCCGGAGTGGCAGTCGGAACCAAGGTCCGGGTGGGCGGTCGGAACCAAGGTCCGCGGTGGCAGTCGGAACCAAGGTTCGGGGTGGCATTCTGAACCAAGGTCCGGAGTGGCGGTCGGAAACAAGGTCAGGTGTGGCGTTCGGAACCACGTTCCGCAGTGGCGGTCGGAACCAAGGTCCGGGGTGCCAGTCGGAACCAAGGTCCGGGTTGGTGGTCGGAACCAAGGTCCGGGTGGGCGGTCGGATGCAAGGTCCGGGATGGCAGTCGGAACCAAGGTCCGGAGTGGCAGTCGGAACCAATGTCCGGGGTGGCGGTCGGAACCAATGACCGAGATGGCGGTCGGAAACACGTTCCGGGGTGGCGGTCGGAACCAAGGTCCGGGGGGTCGGTCGGACCCAAGGTTCGGGGTGGCGGTCGGAACCAAGGTCCGGGGTGGCGATCGGAACCAAGGTCTGGGGGGTGGTCGGAACCCAGGACCAGGGTGGCGGTCGGACCCAAGGTCCGGGGTGGCGGTCGGATGCAAGGTCCGGGGTGGCGTTTGGAACCAAGGACCGGGGTGACAGTCGGAACCAAGGTCTGGGGTGGCGGTCCGAACCAAGGTCCGAGGTGGCGGTCGGAACCAAGGTCCGGGTTGGCGGTCGGACCCAAGGTCCGGGGTGGCGGTCGGAACTAAGGACCGGGTTGGCGGTCGAAACAAAGTTCCGGGGTCGTGGGTGGAACCATGGTCCGGGGTGGTGATCGGAAACAAGGTCCGGGGTGGCGGTCGGACTTAAGGTCCGGGGAGGAGGTCGGAACCAAGTTCCGGGGTGGCGGTCGGAACTAACCTCTGAAGTGGTTGTCGGAACCAAGTTCCGGGGTGGCGGTCGGAACCAAGGTCCGGGGTGGGGTCAGATCCAAGGTCCGGGGTGGCGGTCGGATCCAAGGTCCGGTGTGGCGTTTGGAACCAAGGTCCGGGGTGGCGGTCAGAACCAAGGTCTGGGACGGCGGTCGCAACCAAGGTCCGGGGTGGCGGTCGGAACCATAGACCGGGGTGGCGGTCGGAACCAAGTTCCGTGGTGGCAGTCGGAAACAAGGTCCGGCTTGGCGGTCGGAACCAAGGTCTGGGGTGGCAGTCGGAACCAAGTTACGGGGTGGCGGTCGGAACCAAGGGCCGGGGTGGCGGGCGGAATCAAGTTCCAGGGTGGTGGTTGGACCCAAGGTCCGGGGTGGCGGTCGGAACTAAGGTTCGGTTTGGCGGTCGGAAACAAGGTCCGGGGTGGCGGTCGGAACCAAGGTCCGGGGTGGCGGTCGGAACCAAGGTCTGGGGTGGCGGTCGGAGCCAAGGTCCGGCGTGGCGGTCAGAACCAAGGTCCGGGGTGGCGGTCGGAACCAAGGTCCGGGGTGGCGGTCGGAACCAAGGGCCGGTGTTGCGGTCGGAACCACGTTCCGGGGTGACGGTCGGAACCCAGGTCCGGGGTGGCGGTTGGAACCAAGGTCCGGGGTGGCGGTCGGAATCAAGGTCCGGGGTGGCGTTCGGAACCAAGGTCCGGGGCGGCGGTCGGAACCAAGGTCCGGGGTGGCAGTCGGAACCAAGGTCCGGAGTGGTGGTCGGAACTGAGGTCCGGGGTTGTGGTCGGAACCAAGGTCCGGGGTGGCGGTTGGAAACTAGGTCCGGGGTGGTGGTCGGAACCAAGGCCCGGGGCGGCGGTCGCAACCAAGGTCCGGGGTGGCGTTCGGAACCAAGGTCCGGGGCGGCGGTCGGAACGAAGGTCCAGGGTGGCAGTCGGAACCAAGGTCCGGAGTGGTGGTCGGAACTGAGGTCCGGGGTTGTGGGCGGAACCAAGGTCCGGGGTGGCGGTTGGAAACAAGGCCGGGGTGGCGGTCGGAACCAAGGTCCGGGGCGGCGGTCGCAACCAAGGTCCGGGGTGGCAGTCGGAACCAAGGTCCGGGGTGGCAGTCGGAACCAAGGTCAGGAGTGGTGGTCGGAACCGAGCTCCGGGGTTGTGGTCGGAACCAATGCCTGGGGTGGTGTTCGGAACTAAGTTCCGGGGTGGCGGTCAGAACCAATGGTTGTAGGTCGGAACCAAGGTCCGGGTAAGCGGTCAGAACCAAGGTCCGCGGTGGCGGTCAGAACCAAGGTCCGCGGTGGCAGTCGGAACCAAGGTCCGGCGTGGCGGTCAGAACCAAGGTCCGGGGTGGCGGTCGGAACCAAGGTCCGGGGTGGCGGTCGGAACCAAGGGCCGGTGTTGCGGTCGGAACCACGTTCCGGGGTGACGGTCGGAACCCAGGTCCGGGGTGGCGGTTGGAACCAAGGTCCGGGGTGGCGGTCGGAATCAAGGTCCGGGGTGGCGTTCGGAACCAAGGTCCGGGGCGGCGGTCGGAACCAAGGTCCGGGGTGGCAGTCGGAACCAAGGTCCGGAGTGGTGGTCGGAACTGAGGTCCGGGGTTGTGGTCGGAGCCAAGGTCCGGGGTGGCGGTTGGAAACTAGGTCCGGGGTGGTGGTCGGAACCAAGGCCCGGGGCGGCGGTCGCAACCAAGGTCCGGGGTGGCGTTCGGAACCAAGGTCCGGGGCGGCGGTCGGAACGAAGGTCCAGGGTGGCAGTCGGAACCAAGGTCCGGAGTGGTGGTCGGAACTGAGGTCCGGGGTTGTGGGCGGAACCAAGGTCCGGGGTGGCGGTTGGAAACAAGGCCGGGGTGGCGGTCGGAACCAAGGTCCGGGGCGGCGGTCGCAACCAAGGTCCGGGGTGGCAGTCGGAACCAAGGTCCGGGGTGGCAGTCGGAACCAAGGTCAGGAGTGGTGGTCGGAACCGAGCTCCGGGGTTGTGGTCGGAACCAATGCCTGGGGTGGTGTTCGGAACCAAGTTCCGGGGTGGCGGTCAGAACCAATGGTTGTAGGTCGGAACCAAGGTCCGGGTAAGCGGTCAGAACCAAGGTCCGCGGTGGCAGTCGGAACCAAGGTCCGGGGTGGCGTTCGGAACCAATCTCCGGGGAGGCGGTCGGAACCAATGTCCTAGGTGGCGGTCGGAACCAGGGTCCGGGGTGGCGGTCGGAACCAAGGTCCAGGGTGGCGGTCGGAACCAAGGTCCGGGGCGGCGGTCAGAACCAAGGTCCGGGGTGGCGGTCGGAACCAATGTCCGGGGTGGCGGTCAGATCCAAGGTCCGGGGTGGCGGTCGGATCCAAGGTCCGGTGTGACGGTTGGAACCAAGGTCCGGGGTGGCAGTCAGAACCAAGGTCTGGGGTGGCGGTCGGAACCATAGACCGGGGTGGCGGTCGGAACCAAGTTCCGTGGTGGCGGTCGGAAACAAGGTCTGGGGTGGCAGTCGGAACCAAGTTACGGGGTGGCGGTCGGAACCAAGGGCCGGGGTGGTGGGCGGAATGAAGGTCCGGGGTGGTGGTCGGACCCAAGGTCCGGGGTGGCGGTCGGAACTAAGGTTCGGTTTGGCGGTCGGAAACAAGGTCCGGGGTGGCGGTCGGACGGAAGGTCCGGGGAGGCGGTAAGAACCAAGGTCCGGGGTGGCGGTCGGAACCAAAGTCCGAGGTGGCAGTTGGACCCAAGGTCCGGGGTGGCGGTCGGAACTAAGGTTCGGTTTGGCGGTCGGAAACAAGGTCCGGGGTGGCGGTCGGAACCAAGGTCCGGGGTGGCGGTCGGAACCAAGGTCTGGGGTGGCGGTCGGAGCCAAGGTCCGGCGTGGCGGTCAGAACCAAGGTCTGGGGTGGCGGTCGGAACCAAGGTCCGGGGTGGCGGTCGGAACCAAGGGCCGGTGTTGCGGTCGGAACCACGTTCCGGGGTGACGGTCGGAACCCAGGTCCGGGGTGGCGGTTGGAACCAAGGTCCGGGGTGGCGGTCGGAATCAAGGTCCGGGGTGGCGTTCGGAACCAAGGTCCGGGGCGGTGGTCGGAACCAAGGTCCGGGGTGGCAGTCGGAACCAAGGTCCGGAGTGGTGGTCGGAACTGAGGTCCGGGGTTGTGGTCGGAACCAAGGTCCGGGGTGGCGGTTGGAAACTAGGTCCGGGGTGGTGGTCGGAACCAAGGCCCGGGGCGGCGGTCGCAACCAAGGTCCGGGGTGGCGTTCGGAACCAAGGTCCGGGGCGGCGGTCGGAACGAAGGTCCAGGGTGGCAGTCGGAACCAAGGTCCGGAGTGGTGGTCGGAACTGAGGTCCGGGGTTGTGGGCGGAACCAAGGTCCGGGGTGGCGGTTGGAAACAAGGCCGGGGTGGCGGTCGGAACCAAGGTCCGGGGCGGCGGTCGCAACCAAGGTCCGGGGTGGCAGTCGGAACCAAGGTCCGGGGTGGCAGTCGGAACCAAGGTCAGGAGTGGTGGTCGGAACCGAGCTCCGGGGTTGTGGTCGGAACCAATGCCTGGGGTGGTGTTCGGAACTAAGTTCCGGGGTGGCGGTCAGAACCAATGGTTGTAGGTCGGAACCAAGGTCCGGGTAAGCGGTCAGAACCAAGGTCCGCGGTGGCGGTCAGAACCAAGGTCCGCGGTGGCAGTCGGAACCAAGGTCCGGCGTGGCGGTCAGAACCAAGGTCCGGGGTGGCGGTCGGAACCAAGGTCCGGGGTGGCGGTCGGAACCAAGGGCCGGTGTTGCGGTCGGAACCACGTTCCGGGGTGACGGTCGGAACCCAGGTCCGGGGTGGCGGTTGGAACCAAGGTCCGGGGTGGCGGTCGGAATCAAGGTCCGGGGTGGCGTTCGGAACCAAGGTCCGGGGCGGCGGTCGGAACCAAGGTCCGGGGTGGCAGTCGGAACCAAGGTCCGGAGTGGTGGTCGGAACTGAGGTCCGGGGTTGTGGTCGGAGCCAAGGTCCGGGGTGGCGGTTGGAAACTAGGTCCGGGGTGGTGGTCGGAACCAAGGCCCGGGGCGGCGGTCGCAACCAAGGTCCGGGGTGGCGTTCGGAACCAAGGTCCGGGGCGGCGGTCGGAACGAAGGTCCAGGGTGGCAGTCGGAACCAAGGTCCGGAGTGGTGGTCGGAACTGAGGTCCGGGGTTGTGGGCGGAACCAAGGTCCGGGGTGGCGGTTGGAAACAAGGCCGGGGTGGCGGTCGGAACCAAGGTCCGGGGCGGCGGTCGCAACCAAGGTCCGGGGTGGCAGTCGGAACCAAGGTCCGGGGTGGCAGTCGGAACCAAGGTCAGGAGTGGTGGTCGGAACCGAGCTCCGGGGTTGTGGTCGGAACCAATGCCTGGGGTGGTGTTCGGAACCAAGTTCCGGGGTGGCGGTCAGAACCAATGGTTGTAGGTCGGAACCAAGGTCCGGGTAAGCGGTCAGAACCAAGGTCCGCGGTGGCAGTCGGAACCAAGGTCCGGGGTGGCGTTCGGAACCAATCTCCGGGGAGGCGGTCGGAACCAATGTCCTAGGTGGCGGTCGGAACCAGGGTCCGGGGTGGCGGTCGGAACCAAGGTCCAGGGTGGCGGTCGGAACCAAGGTCCGGGGCGGCGGTCAGAACCAAGGTCCGGGGTGGCGGTCGGAACCAATGTCCGGGGTGGCGGTCAGATCCAAGGTCCGGGGTGGCGGTCGGATCCAAGGTCCGGTGTGACGGTTGGAACCAAGGTCCGGGGTGGCAGTCAGAACCAAGGTCTGGGGTGGCGGTCGGAACCATAGACCGGGGTGGCGGTCGGAACCAAGTTCCGTGGTGGCGGTCGGAAACAAGGTCTGGGGTGGCAGTCGGAACCAAGTTACGGGGTGGCGGTCGGAACCAAGGGCCGGGGTGGTGGGCGGAATGAAGGTCCGGGGTGGTGGTCGGACCCAAGGTCCGGGGTGGCGGTCGGAACTAAGGTTCGGTTTGGCGGTCGGAAACAAGGTCCGGGGTGGCGGTCGGACGGAAGGTCCGGGGAGACGGTAAGAACCAAGGTCCGGGGTGGCGGTCGGAACCAAAGTCCGAGGTGGCAGTTGGAACCAAGGTCCGGAGTGGCAGTCGGAACCAAGGTCCGGCCTGGCGGTCGGACCAAGCTCCGGGGTGGCGGTCGGAACCAAGGTCCGGGGAGGCGGTCGGAACCAAGGTCCGGGTGGGCGGTCGGAACCAAGGTCCGCGGTGGCAGTCGGAACCAAGGTCCGGAGTGGCAGTCGGAACCAATGTCCGGGGTGGCGGTTGGAAACAATGTCCGAGGTGGCAGTCGGAACCAAGGTTCGGGGTGGCGTTCTGAACCAAGGTCCGGAGTGGCGGTCGGAAACAAGGTCAGGTGTGGCGTTCGGAACCACGTTCCGCAGTGGCGGTCGGAACCAAGGTCCGGGGTGCCAGTCGGAACCAAGGTCCGGGTTGGTGGTCGGAACCAAGGTCCGGAGTGGCAGTCGGAACCAATGTCCGGGGTGGCGGTCGGAACCAATGACCGAGATGGCGGTCGGAAACACGTTCCGGGGTGGCGGTCGGAACCAAAGTCCGAGGTGGCAGTTGGAACCAAGGTCCGGAGTGGCAGTCGGAACCAAGGTCCGGCCTGGCGGTCGGAACCAAGCTCCGGGGTGGCGGTCGGAACCAAGGTCCGGGGAGGCGGTCGGAACCAAGGTCCGGGTGGGCGGTCGGAACCAAGGTCCGCGGTGGCAGTCGGAACCAAGGTCCGGAGTGGCAGTCGGAACCAATGTCCGGGGTGGCGGTTGGAAACAATGTCCGAGGTGGCAGTCGGAACCAAGGTTCGGGGTGGCATTCTGAACCAAGGTCCGGAGTGGCGGTCGGAAACAAGGTCAGGTGTGGCGTTCGGAACCACGTTCCGCAGTGGCGGTCGGAACCAAGGTCCGGGGTGCCAGTCGGAACCAAGGTCCGGGTTGGTGGTCGGAACCAAGGTCCGGGTGGGCGGTCGGATGCAAGGTCCGGGATGGCAGTCGGAACCAAGGTCCGGAGTGGCAGTCGGAACCAATGTCCGGGGTGGCGGTCGGAACCAATGACCGAGATGGCGGTTGGAAACACGTTCCGGGGTGGCGGTCGGAACCAAGGTCCGGGGGGTCGGTCGGACCCAAGGTTCGGGGTGGCGGTCGGAACCAAGGTCCGGGGTGGCGGTCGGAACCAAGGTCTGGGGGGTGGTCGGAACCCAGGACCAGGGTGGCGGTCGGACCCAAGGTCCGGGGTGGCGGTCGGATGCAAGGTCCGGGGTGGCGTTTGGAACCAAGGACCGGGGTGACAGTCGGAACCAAGGTCTGGGGTGGCGGTCCGAACCAAGGTCCGAGGTGGCGGTCGGAACCAAGGTCCGGGTTGGCGGTCGGACCCAAGGTCCGGGGTGGCGGTCGGAACTAAGGACCGGGTTGGCGGTCGAAACAAAGTTCCGGGGTCGTGGGTGGAACCATGGTCCGGGGTGGTGATCGGAAACAAGGTCCGGGGTGGCGGTCGGACTTAAGGTCCGGGGAGGAGGTCGGAACCAAGTTCCGGGGTGGCGGTCGGAACCAACCTCTGAAGTGGTTGTCGGAACCAAGTTCCGGGGTGGCGGTCGGAACCAAGGTCCGGGGTGGGGTCAGATCCAAGGTCCGGGGTGGCGGTCGGATCCAAGGTCCGGTGTGGCGTTTGGAACCAAGGTCCGGGGTGGCGGTCAGAACCAAGGTCTGGGACGGCGGTCGCAACCAAGGTCCGGGGTGGCGGTCGGAACCATAGACCGGGGTGGCGGTCGGAACCAAGTTCCGTGGTGGCAGTCGGAAACAAGGTCCGGCTTGGCGGTCGGAACCAAGGTCTGGGGTGGCAGTCGGAACCAAGTTACGGGGTGGCGGTCGGAACCAAGGGCCGGGGTGGCGGGCGGAATCAAGTTCCAGGGTGGTGGTTGGACCCAAGGTCCGGGGTGGCGGTCGGAACTAAGGTTCGGTTTGGCGGTCGGAAACAAGGTCCGGGGTGGCGGTCGGAACCAAGGTCCGGGGTGGCGGTCGGAACCAAGGTCTGGGGTGGCGGTCGGAGCCAAGGTCCGGCGTGGCGGTCAGAACCAAGGTCCGGGGTGGCGGTCGGAACCAAGGTCCGGGGTGGCGGTCGGAACCAAGGGCCGGTGTTGCGGTCGGAACCACGATCCGGGGTGACGGTCGGAACCCAGGTCCGGGGTGGCGGTTGGAACCAAGGTCCGGGGTGGCGGTCGGAATCAAGGTCCGGGGTGCCGTTCGGAACCAAGGTCCGGGGCGGCGGTCGGAACCAAGGTCCGGGGTGGCAGTCGGAACCAAGGTCCGGAGTGGTGGTCGGAACTGAGGTCCGGGGTTGTGGTCGGAACCAAGGTCCGGGGTGGCGGTTGGAAACTAGGTCCGGGGTGGCGGTCGGAACCAAGGCCCGGGGCGGCGGTCGCAACCAAGGTCCGGGGTGGCGTTCGGAACCAAGGTCCGGGGCGGCGGTCGGAACGAAGGTCCAGGGTGGCAGTCGGAACCAAGGTCCGGAGTGGTGGTCGGAACTGAGGTCCGGGGTTGTGGGCGGAACCAAGGTCCGGGGTGGCGGTTGGAAACAAGGCCGGGGTGGCGGTCGGAACCAAGGTCCGGGGCGGCGGTCGCAACCAAGGTCCGGGGTGGCAGTCGGAACCAAGGTCCGGGGTGGCAGTCGGAACCAAGGTCAGGAGTGGTGGTCGGAACCGAGCTCCGGGGTTGTGGTCGGAACCAATGCCTGGGGTGGTGTTCGGAACCAAGTTCCGGGGTGGCGGTCAGAACCAATGGTTGTAGGTCGGAACCAAGGTCCGGGTAAGCGGTCAGAACCAAGGTCCGCGGTGGCAGTCGGAACCAAGGTCCGGAGTGGCAGTCGGAACCAATCTCCGGGGTGGCGGTCGGAACCAATGTCCTAGGTGGCGGTCGGAACCAGGGTCCGGGGTGGCGGTCGGAACCAAGGTCCAGGGTGGCGGTCGGAACCAAGGTCCGGGGCGGCGGACAGAACCAAGGTCCGGGGTGGCGGTCGGAACCAATGTCCGGGGTGGCGGTCAGATCCAAGGTCCGGGGTGGCGGTCGGATCCAAGGTCCGGTGTGACGGTTGGAACCAAGGTCCGGGGTGGCAGTCAGAACCAAGGTCTGGGGTGGCGGTCGGAACCATAGACCGGGGTGGCGGTCGGAACCAAGTTCCGTGGTGGCGGTCGGAAACAAGGTCTGGGGTGGCAGTCGGAACCAAGTTACGGGGTGGCGGTCGGAACCAAGGGCCGGGGTGGTGGGCGAATGAAGGTCCGGGGTGGTGGTCGGACCCAAGGTCCGGGGTGGCGGTCGGAACTAAGGTTCGGTTTGGCGGTCGGAAACAAGGTCCGGGGTGGCGGTCGGACGGAAGGTCCGGGGAGGCGGTAAGAACCAAGGTCCGGGGTGGCGGTCGGAACCAAAGTCCGAGGTGGCAGTTGGAACCAAGGTCCGGAGTGGCAGTCGGAACCAAGGTCCGGGGAGGCGGTCGGAACCAAGGTCCGGGTGGGCGGTCGGAACCAAGGTCCGCAGTGGCAGTCGGAACCAAGGTCCGGAGTGGCAGTCGGAACCAATGTCCGGGGTGGCGGTTGGAAACAATGTCCGAGGTGGCAGTCGGAACCAAGGTTCGGGGTGGCGTTCTGAACCAAGGTCCGGAGTGGCGGTCGGAAACAAGGTCAGGTGTGGCGTTCGGAACCACGTTCCGCAGTGGCGGTCGGAACCAAGGTCCGGGGTGCCAGTCGGAACCAAGGTCCGGGTTGGTGGTCGGAACCAAGGTCCGGAGTGGCAGTCGGAACCAATGTCCGGGGTGGCGGTCGGAACCAATGACCGAGATGGCGGTCGGAAACACGTTCCGGGGTGGCGGTCGGAACCAAGGTCCGGGGGGTCGGTCGGACCCAAGGTTCGGGGTGGCGGTCGGAACCAAGGTCCGGGGTGGCGGTCGGAACCAAGGTCTGGGGGGTGGTCGGAACCCAGGACCAGGGTGGCGGTCGGACCCAAGGTCCGGGGTGGCGGTCGGATGCAAGGTCCGGGGTGGCGTTTGGAACCAAGGACCGGGGTGACAGTCGGAAGCAAGGTCTGGGGTGGCGGTCCGAACCAAGGTCCGAGGTGGCGGTCGGAACCAAGGTCCGGTTTGGCGGTCGGAACCATGGTCCGAGGTGGCGGGCGGAACCAATGTCCGGGGTGGCGGTCGGAAACAATGTCCGAGGTTGCGATCGGAACCAAGGTCCGGGGTGGCGGTTGGAACCAAGGTCCGGGGTGGTGGTCGGAACCAAGGTCCTGGGTGGCGTTCGGAACCAAGGTCCGGAGCGGCGGTCGGAACCAAGGTCCGGGGTGGCAGTCGGAACCAAGGTCCGGAGTGGTGGTCGGAACCGAGGTCCGGGGTTTTGGTTGGAACCAAGGTCCGGGGTGGCGGTTGGAAACATGGTCCGGGGTGGCGGTCGGAACCAAGGTCCGGGGCGGCGGTCGGAATCAAGGTCCGGGGTGGCAGTCGGACCCAAGGTCCGGGGTGGCGGTCGGAACTAAGGACCGGGTTGGCGGTCGAAACAAAGTTCCGGGGTCGTGGGTGGAACCATGGTCCGGGGTGGCGATCGGAAACAAGGTCCGGGGTGGCGGTCGGACGTAAGGTCCGGGGAGGAGGTCGGAACCAAGTTCCGGGGTGGCGGTCGGAACCAACCTCTGAAGTGGCTGTCGGAACCAAGTTCCGGGGTGGCGGTCAGAACCAAGGTCCGGGCTGGGGTCAGATCCACGGTCCGGGGTGGCGGTCGGATCCAAGGTCCGGTGTGGCATTTGGAACCAAGGTCCGGGGTGGCGGTCAGAACCAAGGTCTGGGGCGGCGGTCGCAACCAAGGTCCGGGGTGGCGGTCGGAACCATAGACCGGGGTGGCGGTCGGAACCAAGTTCCGTGGTGGCGGTCGGAAACAAGGTCCGGCTTGGCGGTCGGAACCAAGGTCTGGGGTGGCAGTCGGAACCAAGTTACGGGGTGGCGGTCGGAACCAAGGGCCGGGGTGGCGGGCGGAATCAAGTTCCAGGGTGGTGGTTGGACCCAAGGTCCGGGGTGGCGGTCGGAACTAAGGTTCGGTTTGGCGGTCGGAAACAAGGTCCGGGGTGGCGGTCGGATGTAAGGTCCGGGGAGGCGGTAAGAACCAAGGTCCGGGGTGGCGGTCGGAACCAAAGTCCGAGGTGGCGGTTGGAACCAAGGTCCGGAGTGGCGGTCGGGACCAAAGTCCGGCATGGCGATCAGAACCAAGATCCGGGGTGGCGGTCGGAATCAAGGTCCAGGAAGGCGGTCGGAACCAAGGTCCGGGTGGGCGGTCGGAACCAAGGTCCGCGGTGGGAGTCGGAACCAAGGTCCGGAGTGGCAGTCGGAACCAATGTCCGGGGTGGCGGTTGGAAACAATGTCCGAGGTGGCGGTCGGAACCAAGGTCCTGGGTGGCGTTCGGAACCAAGGTCCGGGGTGGCGGTCGGAACCAAGGACCGGGGCGCCGGTCGGAACCAAGGTCTGGGGTGGCGGTCAGAGTCAAAGTCCGGGGTGGCAGTCAGAACCAAGTTCCGTGGTGGCGGTCGGAACGAAGGTCCGGGGTGGCGGTCGGAACCAAGGTCTGGGGTGGCGGTCGGAGCCAAGGTCCGGCGTGGCGGTCAGAACCAAGGTCCGGGGTGGCGGTCGGAACCAAGGTCCGGGGTGGCGGTCGGAACCAAGGGCCGGTGTTGCGGTCGGAACCACGATCCGGGGTGACGGTCGGAACCCAGGTCCGGGGTGGCGGTTGGAACCAAGGTCCGGGGTGGCGGTCGGAATCAAGGTCCGGGGTGGCGTTCGGAACCAAGGTCCGGGGCGGCGGTCGGAACCAAGGTCCGGGGTGGCAGTCGGAACCAAGGTCCGGAGTGGTGGTCGGAACTGAGGTCCGGGGTTGTGGTCGGAACCAAGGTCCGGGGTGGCGGTTGGAAACTAGGTCCGGGGTGGCGGTCGGAACCAAGGCCCGGGGCGGCGGTCGCAACCAAGGTCCGGGGTGGCGTTCGGAACCAAGGTCCGGGGCGGCGGTCGGAACGAAGGTCCAGGGTGGCAGTCGGAACCAAGGTCCGGAGTGGTGGTCGGAACTGAGGTCCGGGGTTGTGGGCGGAACCAAGGTCCGGGGTGGCGGTTGGAAACAAGGCCGGGGTGGCGGTCGGAACCAAGGTCCGGGGCGGCGGTCGCAACCAAGGTCCGGGGTGGCAGTCGGAACCAAGGTCCGGGGTGGCAGTCGGAACCAAGGTCAGGAGTGGTGGTCGGAACCGAGCTCCGGGGTTGTGGTCGGAACCAATGCCTGGGGTGGTGTTCGGAACCAAGTTCCGGGGTGGCGGTCAGAACCAATGGTTGTAGGTCGGAACCAAGGTCCGGGTAAGCGGTCAGAACCAAGGTCCGCGGTGGCAGTCGGAACCAAGGTCCGGAGTGGCAGTCGGAACCAATCTCCGGGGTGGCGGTCGGAACCAATGTCCTAGGTGGCGGTCGGAACCAGGGTCCGGGGTGGCGGTCGGAACCAAGGTCCAGGGTGGCGGTCGGAACCAAGGTCCGGGGCGGCGGACAGAACAAAGGTCCGGGGTGGCGGTCGGAACCAATGTCCGGGGTGGCGGTCAGATCCAAGGTCCGGGGTGGCGGTCGGATCCAAGGTCCGGTGTGACGGTTGGAACCAAGGTCCGGGGTGGCAGTCAGAACCAAGGTCTGGGGTGGCGGTCGGAACCATAGACCGGGGTGGCGGTCGGAACCAAGTTCCGTGGTGGCGGTCGGAAACAAGGTCTGGGGTGGCAGTCGGAACCAAGTTACGGGGTGGCGGTCGGAACCAAGGGCCGGGGTGGTGGGCGGAATGAAGGTCCGGGGTGGTGGTCGGACCCAAGGTCCGGGGTGGCGGTCGGAACTAAGGTTCGGTTTGGCGGTCGGAAACAAGGTCCGGGGTGGCGGTCGGACGGAAGGTCCGGGGAGGCGGTAAGAACCAAGGTCCGGGGTGGCGGTCGGAACCAAAGTCCGAGGTGGCAGTTGGAACCAAGGTCCGGAGTGGCAGTCGGAACCAAGGTCCGGGGAGGCGGTCGGAACCAAGGTCCGGGTGGGCGGTCGGAACCAAGGTCCGCAGTGGCAGTCGGAACCAAGGTCCGGAGTGGCAGTCGGAACCAATGTCCGGGGTGGCGGTTGGAAACAATGTCCGAGGTGGCAGTCGGAACCAAGGTTCGGGGTGGCGTTCTGAACCAAGGTCCGGAGTGGCGGTCGGAAACAAGGTCAGGTGTGGCGTTCGGAACCACGTTCCGCAGTGGCGGTCGGAACCAAGGTCCGGGGTGCCAGTCGGAACCAAGGTCCGGGTTGGTGGTCGGAACCAAGGTCCGGAGTGGCAGTCGGAACCAATGTCCGGGGTGGCGGTCGGAACCAATGACCGAGATGGCGGTCGGAAACACGTTCCGGGGTGGCGGTCGGAACCAAGGTCCGGGGGGTCGGTCGGACCCAAGGTTCGGGGTGGCGGTCGGAACCAAGGTCCGGGGTGGCGGTCGGAACCAAGGTCTGGGGGGTGGTCGGAACCCAGGACCAGGGTGGCGGTCGGACCCAAGGTCCGGGGTGGCGGTCGGATGCAAGGTCCGGGGTGGCGTTTGGAACCAAGGACCGGGGTGACAGTCGGAAGCAAGGTCTGGGGTGGCGGTCCGAACCAAGGTCCGAGGTGGCGGTCGGAACCAAGGTCCGGTTTGGCGGTCGGAACCATGGTCCGAGGTGGCGGGCGGAACCAATGTCCGGGGTGGCGGTCGGAAACAATGTCCGAGGTTGCGATCGGAACCAAGGTCCGGGGTGGCGGTTGGAACCAAGGTCCGGGGTGGTGGTCGGAACCAAGGTCCTGGGTGGCGTTCGGAACCAAGGTCCGGAGCGGCGGTCGGAACCAAGGTCCGGGGTGGCAGTCGGAACCAAGGTCCGGAGTGGTGGTCGGAACCGAGGTCCGGGGTTTTGGTTGGAACCAAGGTCCGGGGTGGCGGTTGGAAACATGGTCCGGGGTGGCGGTCGGAACCAAGGTCCGGGGCGGCGGTCGGAATCAAGGTCCGGGGTGGCAGTCGGACCCAAGGTCCGGGGTGGCGGTCGGAACTAAGGACCGGGTTGGCGGTCGAAACAAAGTTCCGGGGTCGTGGGTGGAACCATGGTCCGGGGTGGCGATCGGAAACAAGGTCCGGGGTGGCGGTCGGACGTAAGGTCCGGGGAGGAGGTCGGAACCAAGTTCCGGGGTGGCGGTCGGAACCAACCTCTGAAGTGGCTGTCGGAACCAAGTTCCGGGGTGGCGGTCAGAACCAAGGTCCGGGCTGGGGTCAGATCCACGGTCCGGGGTGGCGGTCGGATCCAAGGTCCGGTGTGGCGTTTGGAACCAAGGTCCGGGGTGGCGGTCAGAACCAAGGTCTGGGGCGGCGGTCGCAACCAAGGTCCGGGGTGGCGGTCGGAACCATAGACCGGGGTGGCGGTCGGAACCAAGTTCCGTGGTGGCGGTCGGAAACAAGGTCCGGCTTGGCGGTCGGAACCAAGGTCTGGGGTGGCAGTCGGAACCAAGTTACGGGGTGGCGGTCGGAACCAAGGGCCGGGGTGGCGGGCGGAATCAAGTTCCAGGGTGGTGGTTGGACCCAAGGTCCGGGGTGGCGGTCGGAACTAAGGTTCGGTTTGGCGGTCGGAAACAAGGTCCGGGGTGGCGGTCGGATGTAAGGTCCGGGGAGGCGGTAAGAACCAAGGTCCGGGGTGGCGGTCGGAACCAAAGTCCGAGGTGGCGGTTGGAACCAAGGTCCGGAGTGGCGGTCGGGACCAAAGTCCGGCATGGCGATCAGAACCAAGATCCGGGGTGGCGGTCGGAATCAAGGTCCAGGAAGGCGGTCGGAACCAAGGTCCGGGTGGGCGGTCGGAACCAAGGTCCGCGGTGGGAGTCGGAACCAAGGTCCGGAGTGGCAGTCGGAACCAATGTCCGGGGTGGCGGTTGGAAACAATGTCCGAGGTGGCGGTCGGAACCAAGGTCCTGGGTGGCGTTCGGAACCAAGGTCCGGGGTGGCGGTCGGAACCAAGGACCGGGGCGCCGGTCGGAACCAAGGTCTGGGGTGGCGGTCAGAGTCAAAGTCCGGGGTGGCAGTCAGAACCAAGTTCCGTGGTGGCGGTCGGAACGAAGGTCCGGGGTGGCGGTCGGAACCAAGGTCTGGGGTGGCGGTCGGAGCCAAGGTCCGGCGTGGCGGTCAGAACCAAGGTCCGGGGTGGCGGTCGGAACCAAGGTCCGGGGTGGCGGTCGGAACCAAGGGCCGGTGTTGCGGTCGGAACCACGTTCCGGGGTGACGGTCGGAACCAAGGTCCGGGGTGGCGGTTGGAACCAAGGTCCGGGGTGGCGGTCGGAACCAAGGTCCGGGGTGGCGTTCGGAACCAAGGTCCGGGGCGGCGGTCGGAACCAAGGTCCGGGGTGGCAGTCGGAACCAAGGTCCGGAGTGGTGGTCGGAACTAAGGTCCGGGGTTGTGGTCGGAACAAAGGTCCGGGGTGGCGGTTGGAAACAAGGTCCGGGGTGGCGGTCGGAACCAAGGTCCGGGGCGGTGGTCGCAACCAAGGTCCAGGGTGGCGTTCGGAACCAAGGTCCGGGGCGGCGGTCGGAAACAAGGTCCGGGGTGGCAGTCGGAACCAAGGTCCGGAGTGGTGGTCGGAACCGAGGTCCGGGGTTGTGGTCGGAACCAAGGTCCGGGGTGGCGGTTCGAAACAAGGTCCGGGGTGGCGGTCGGAACCAAGGTCCGGGGCGGCGGTCGCAACCAAGGTCCGGGGTGGCAGTCGGAACCAAGGTCAGGAGTGGTGGTCGGAACCGAGCTCCGGGGTTGTGGTCGGAACCAATGCCTGGGGTGGTGTTCGGAACCAAGTTCCGGGGTGGCGGTCAGAACCAATGGTTGTAGGTCGGAACCAAGGTCTGGGTAAGCGGTCAGAACCAAGGTCCGCGGTGGCAGTCGGAACGAAGGTCCGGAGTGGCAGTCGGAACCAATCTCCGGGGTGGCGTTCGGAACCAATGTCCTAGGTGGCGGTCGGAACCAGGGTCCGGGGTGGCGGTCGGAACCAAGGTCCGGTTTGGCGGTCGGAACCATGGTCCGAGGTGGCGGGCGGAACCAATGTCCGGGTTGGCGGTCGGAAACAATGTCCAAGGTTGCGATCGGAACCAAGGTCCGGGGTGGCGGTTGGAACCAAGGTCCGGGGTGCCGGTCGGAACCAAGGTCCGGCGTGGCGTTCGGAACCAAGGTCCGGAGCGGCGGTCGGAACCAAGGTCCGGGGTGGCAGTCGGAACCAAGGTCCGGAGTGGTGGTCGGAACCGAGGTCCGGGGTTTTGGTCGGAACCAAGGTCCGGGGTGGCGGTTGGAAACATGGTCCGGGGTGGCGGTCGGAACCAAGGTCCGGGGCGGCGGTCGGAACCAAGGTCCGGGGCGGCAGTTGGAACCAAGGTCCGGGGTGGCGGTCGGAACCAGGGACCGGGGCGCCGGTCGGAACCAAGGTCCGGGGTGGCGGTCGGAGTCAAAGTCCGGGGTGGCGGTCAGAACCAAGTTCCGTGGTGGCGGTCGGAACGAAGGTCCGGGGTGGCGGTTGGAACCAAGGTCCGGGGTGGCGGTCGGAACCAAGGTCCGGGGTGGCGTTCGGAACCAAGGTCCGGGGCGGCGGTCGGAACCAAGGTCCGGGGTGGCAGTCGGAACCAAGGTCCGGAGTGGTGGTCGGAACTGAGGTCCGGGTTTGTGGTCGGAACCAAGGTCCGGGGTGGCGGTTGGAAACAAGGTCCGGGGTGGCGGTCGGAACCAAGGTCCGGGGCGGCGGTCGCAACCAAGGTCCGGGGTGGCGTTCGGAACCAAGGTCCGGGGCGGCGGTCGGAAACAAGGTCCGGGGTGGCAGTCGGAACCAAGGTCCGGAGTGGTGGTCGGAACCGAAGTCCGGGGTTGTGGTCGGAACCAAGGTCCGGGGTGACGGTTGGAAACAAGGTCCGGGGTGGCGGTCGGAACCAAGGTCCGGGGCGGCGGTCGCAACCAAAGTCCGGGGTGGCAGTCGGAACCAAGGTCAGGAGTGGTGGTCGGAACCGAGCTCCGGGGTTGTGGTCGGAACCAATGCCTGGGGTGGTGTTCGGAACCAAGTTCCGGGGTGGCGGTCAGAACCAATGGTTGTAGGTCGGAACCAAGGTCTGGGTAAGCGGTCAGAACCAAGGTCCGCGGTGGCAGTCGGAACGAAGGTCCGGAGTGGCAGTCGGAACCAATCTCCGGGGTGGCGTTCGGAACCAATGTCCTAGGTGGCGGTCGGAACCAGGGTCCGGGGTGGCGGTCGGAATCAAGGTCCGGTTTGGCGGTCGGAACCATGGTCCGAGGTGGCGGGCGGAATCAATGTCCGGGGTGGCGGTCGGAAACAATGTCCAAGGTTGCGATCGGAACCAAGGTCCGGGGTGGCGGTTGGAACCAAGGTCCGGGGTGCCGGTCGGAACCAAGGTCCGGCGTGGCGTTCGGAACCAAGGTCCGGAGCGGCGGTCGGAACCAAGGTCCGGGGTGGCAGTCGGAACCAAGGTCCGGAGTGGTGGTCGGAACCGAGGTCCGGGGTTTTGGTCGGAACCAAGGTCCGGGGTGGCGGTTGGAAACATGGTCCGGGGTGGCGGTCGGAACCAAGGTCTGGGGCGGCCGTCGGAACCAAGGTCCTGGGTGGCAGTTGGAACCAAGGTCAGGAGTGGTGGTCGGAACCGAGGTCCGGGGTTGTGGTCGGAACCAATGCCTGGGGTGGTCTTCGGAACCAAGTTCCGGGGTGGCGGACAGAACCAATGGTTGTAGGTCGGAACCAAGGTCCGGGTAAGCGGTCGGAACCAAAGTCCGCGGTGGCAGTCGGAACGAAGGTCCGGAGTGGCAGTCGGAACCAATGTCCGGGGTGGCGGTCGGAACTAAGGTTCGGTTTGGCGGTCGGAACCAAGGTCCGGAGTGGCAGTCGGAACCAATGTCCGGGGTGGCAGTCGGAACCAATGACCGAGGTGGCGGTCGGAACCAAGGTCCGGGGTGGCGGTCGGAACCAAGGTCCGGGGTGGCGGTCGGAACCAAGGTCCAGGGCGGCGGTCGGAACCACTGTCCGGGGTGGCGGTCGGCACCAAAGTCCGGGGTGGCGGTCGGAACCAAGTTCCGTGGTGTCGGTCGCAACCACGGTCTGGAGTGCCGGTCGGTACCAAGGTCTGGGGTGGCGGTCGGAATCAAGGTCCGGAGTGGTGGTCGGAACTGAGGTCCGGGGTTGTGGTCGGAACCAAGGTCCGGGGTGGCGGTTGGAAACAAGGTCCGGGGTGGCGGTCGGAACCAAGGTCCGGGGCGGCGGTCGCAACCAAGGTCCGGGGTGGCGTTCGGAACCAAGGTCCGGGGCGGAGGTCGGAACCAAGGTCCGGGGTGGCAGTCGGAACCAAGGTCCGGAGTGGTGGTCGGAACCGAGGTCCGGGGTTGTGGTCGGAACCAAGGTCCGGGGTATCGGTTGGAAACAAGGTCCGGGGTGGCGGTCGGAACCAAGGTCCGGGGCGGCGGTCGCAACCAAGGTCCGGGGTGGCAGTCGGAACCAAGGTCAGGAGTGGTGGTCGGAACCGAGCTCCGGGGTTGTAGTCGGAACCAATGCCTGGGGTGGTGTTCGGAACCAAGTTCCGGGGTGGCGGTCAGAACCAATGGTTGTAGGTCGGAACCAAGGTCTGGGTAAGCGGTCAGAACCAAGGTCCGCGGTGGCAGTCGGAACGAAGGTCCGGAGTGGCAGTCGGAACCAATCTCCGGGGTGGCGGTCGGAACCAATGTCCTAGGTGGCGGTCGGAACCAGGGTCCGGGGTGGCGGTCGGAACCAAGGTCCGGTTTGGCGGTCGGAACCATGGTCCGAGGTGGCGGGCGGAACCAATGTCCGGGGTGGCGGTCGGAAACAATGTCCGAGGTTGCGATCGGAACCGAGGTCCGGGGTTGTGGTCGGAACCAAGGTCCGGGGTGGCGGTCGGAACCAAGGTCCTGGGTGGCGTTTGGAACCAAGGTCCGGAGCGGCGGTCGGAACCAAGGTCCGGGGTGGCAGTCGGAACCAAGGTCCGGAGTGGTGGTCGGAACCGAGGTCCGGGGTTTTGGTCGGAACCAAGGTCCGGGGTGGCGGTTGGAAACATGGTCCGGGGTGGCGGTCGGAACCAAGGTCCGGGGCCGCGGTCGGAACCAAGGTCCGGGGTGGCAGTTGGAACCAAGGTCAGGAGTGGTGGTCGGAACCGAGGTCCGGGGTTGTGGTCGGAACCAATGCCTGGGGTGGTCTTCGGAACCAAGTTCCGGGGTGGCGGACAGAACCAATGGTTGTAGGTCGGAACCAAGGTCCGGGTAAGCGGTCGGAATCAAGGTCCGCGGTGGCAGTCGGAACGAAGGTCCGGAGTGGCAGTCGGAACCAATGTCCGGGGTGGCGGTCGGAACTAATGTCCGAGGTGGCGGTCGGAACCAAGGTCCAGGGTGGCGGTCGGACCCAAGGCCCGGGGCGGCGGTCAGAACCAAGGTCCGGCGTGGCGGTCGGATCCAAAGTCCGAGGTGGCAGTCGGAACCACGTTCCGTGGTGGTGGTCGGAACCAAGGTCCGGGGTGGTGGTCGGAACAAGGTCTGGGGTGGCGGTCGGAACCAAGTTACGGGGTGGCGGCCGGAACCAAAGGCCGGGGTGGCGGGCGGAATCAAGGTCCGGGGTGGCGGTCGGACGTAAGGTCCGAGGAGGCGGTCGGAACCAAGGTTCGGGGTGGCGTTCTGAACCAAGGTCCGGAGTGGCGGTCGGAAACAAGGTCAGGTGTGGCGTTCGGAACCACGTTCCGCAGTGGCGGTCGGAACCAAGGTCCGGGGTGCCAGTCGGAACCAAGGTCCGGGTTGGTGGTCGGAACCAAGGTCCGGAGTGGCAGTCGGAACCAATGTCCGGGGTGGCGGTCGGAACCAATGACCGAGATGGCGGTCGGAAACACGTTCCGGGGTGGCGGTCGGAACCAAGGTCCGGGGGGTCGGTCGGACCCAAGGTTCGGGGTGGCGGTCGGAACCAAGGACCGGGGTGGCGGTCGGAACCAAGGTCTGGGGGGTGGTCGGAACCCAGGACCAGGGTGGCGGTCGGACCCAAGGTCCGGGGTGGCGGTCGGATGCAAGGTCCGGGGTGGCGTTTGGAACCAAGGACCGGGGTGACAGTCGGAAGCAAGGTCTGGGGTGGCGGTCCGAACCAAGGTCCGAGGTGGCGGTCGGAACCAAGGTCCGGTTTGGCGGTCGGAACCATGGTCCGAGGTGGCGGGCGGAACCAATGTCCGGGGTGGCGGTCGGAAACAATGTCCGAGGTTGCGATCGGAACCAAGGTCCGGGGTGGCGGTTGGAACCAAGGTCCGGGGTGGTGGTCGGAACCAAGGTCCTGGGTGGCGTTCGGAACCAAGGTCCGGAGCGGCGGTCGGAACCAAGGTCCGGGGTGGCAGTCGGAACCAAGGTCCGGAGTGGTGGTCGGAACCGAGGTCCGGGGTTTTGGTTGGAACCAAGGTCCGGGGTGGCGGTTGGAAACATGGTCCGGGGTGGCGGTCGGAACCAAGGTCCGGGGCGGCGGTCGGAATCAAGGTCCGGGGTGGCAGTCGGACCCAAGGTCCGGGGTGGCGGTCGGAACTAAGGACCGGGTTGGCGGTCGAAACAAAGTTCCGGGGTCGTGGGTGGAACCATGGTCCGGGGTGGCGATCGGAAACAAGGTCCGGGGTGGCGGTCGGACGTAAGGTCCGGGGAGGAGGTCGGAACCAAGTTCCGGGGTGGCGGTCGGAACCAACCTCTGAAGTGGCTGTCGGAACCAAGTTCCGGGGTGGCGGTCAGAACCAAGGTCCGGGCTGGGGTCAGATCCACGGTCCGGGGTGGCGGTCGGATCCAAGGTCCGGTGTGGCGTTTGGAACCAAGGTCCGGGGTGGCGGTCAGAACCAAGGTCTGGGGCGGCGGTCGCAACCAAGGTCCGGGGTGGCGGTCGGAACCATAGACCGGGGTGGCGGTCGGAACCAAGTTCCGTGGTGGCGGTCGGAAACAAGGTCCGGCTTGGCGGTCGGAACCAAGGTCTGGGGTGGCAGTCGGAACCAAGTTACGGGGTGGCGGTCGGAACCAAGGGCCGGGGTGGCGGGCGGAATCAAGTTCCAGGGTGGTGGTTGGACCCAAGGTCCGGGGTGGCGGTCGGAACTAAGGTTCGGTTTGGCGGTCGGAAACAAGGTCCGGGGTGGCGGTCGGATGTAAGGTCCGGGGAGGCGGTAAGAACCAAGGTCCGGGGTGGCGGTCGGAACCAAAGTCCGAGGTGGCGGTTGGAACCAAGGTCCGGAGTGGCGGTCGGGACCAAAGTCCGGCATGGCGATCAGAACCAAGATCCGGGGTGGCGGTCGGAATCAAGGTCCAGGAAGGCGGTCGGAACCAAGGTCCGGGTGGGCGGTCGGAACCAAGGTCCGCGGTGGGAGTCGGAACCAAGGTCCGGAGTGGCAGTCGGAACCAATGTCCGGGGTGGCGGTTGGAAACAATGTCCGAGGTGGCGGTCGGAACCAAGGTCCTGGGTGGCGTTCGGAACCAAGGTCCGGGGTGGCGGTCGGAACCAAGGACCGGGGCGCCGGTCGGAACCAAGGTCTGGGGTGGCGGTCAGAGTCAAAGTCCGGGGTGGCAGTCAGAACCAAGTTCCGTGGTGGCGGTCGGAACGAAGGTCCGGGGTGGCGGTCGGAACCAAGGTCTGGGGTGGCGGTCGGAGCCAAGGTCCGGCGTGGCGGTCAGAACCAAGGTCCGGGGTGGCGGTCGGAACCAAGGTCCGGGGTGGCGGTCGGAACCAAGGGCCGGTGTTGCGGTCGGAACCACGTTCCGGGGTGACGGTCGGAACCAAGGTCCGGGGTGGCGGTTGGAACCAAGGTCCGGGGTGGCGGTCGGAACCAAGGTCCGGGGTGGCGTTCGGAACCAAGGTCCGGGGCGGCGGTCGGAACCAAGGTCCGGGGTGGCAGTCGGAACCAAGGTCCGGAGTGGTGGTCGGAACTAAGGTCCGGGGTTGTGGTCGGAACAAAGGTCCGGGGTGGCGGTTGGAAACAAGGTCCGGGGTGGCGGTCGGAACCAAGGTCCGGGGCGGTGGTCGCAACCAAGGTCCGGGGTGGCGTTCGGAACCAAGGTCCGGGGCGGCGGTCGGAAACAAGGTCCGGGGTGGCAGTCGGAACCAAGGTCCGGAGTGGTGGTCGGAACCGAGGTCCGGGGTTGTGGTCGGAACCAAGGTCCGGGGTGGCGGTTCGAAACAAGGTCCGGGGTGGCGGTCGGAACCAAGGTCCGGGGCGGCGGTCGCAACCAAGGTCCGGGGTGGCAGTCGGAACCAAGGTCAGGAGTGGTGGTCGGAACCGAGCTCCGGGGTTGTGGTCGGAACCAATGCCTGGGGTGGTGTTCGGAACCAAGTTCCGGGGTGGCGGTCAGAACCAATGGTTGTAGGTCGGAACCAAGGTCTGGGTAAGCGGTCAGAACCAAGGTCCGCGGTGGCAGTCGGAACGAAGGTCCGGAGTGGCAGTCGGAACCAATCTCCGGGGTGGCGTTCGGAACCAATGTCCTAGGTGGCGGTCGGAACCAGGGTCCGGGGTGGCGGTCGGAACCAAGGTCCGGTTTGGCGGTCGGAACCATGGTCCGAGGTGGCGGGCGGAACCAATGTCCGGGTTGGCGGTCGGAAACAATGTCCAAGGTTGCGATCGGAACCAAGGTCCGGGGTGGCGGTTGGAACCAAGGTCCGGGGTGCCGGTCGGAACCAAGGTCCGGCGTGGCGTTCGGAACCAAGGTCCGGAGCGGCGGTCGGAACCAAGGTCCGGGGTGGCAGTCGGAACCAAGGTCCGGAGTGGTGGTCGGAACCGAGGTCCGGGGTTTTGGTCGGAACCAAGGTCCGGGGTGGCGGTTGGAAACATGGTCCGGGGTGGCGGTCGGAACCAAGGTCCGGGGCGGCGGTCGGAACCAAGGTCCGGGGCGGCAGTTGGAACCAAGGTCCGGGGTGGCGGTCGGAACCAAGGACCGGGGCGCCGGTCGGAACC
This sequence comes from Mustelus asterias, assembly GCF_964213995.1. Lineage (NCBI taxonomy): Eukaryota > Metazoa > Chordata > Chondrichthyes > Carcharhiniformes > Triakidae > Mustelus > Mustelus asterias. Next base: position 45,695,539 of record NC_135822.1, on the reverse strand, counting down.
AAGGTCCGGGTTGGCGGTCGGAGTCAAAGTCCGGGGTGGCGGTCAGAACCAAGTTCCGTGGTGGCGGTCGGAACGAAGGTCCGGGGTGGCGGTCGGAAGCAAGGTCTGGGGTGGCGGTCGGAGCCAAGGTCCGGCGTGGCGGTCAGAACCAAGGTCCGGGGTGGCGGTCGGAACCAAGGTCCGGGGTGGCGGTCGGAACCAAGGGCCGGTGTTGCGGTCGGAACCACGTTCCGTCGTGACGGTCGGAACCAAGGTCCGGGGTGGCGGTTGGAACCAAGGTCCGGGGTGGCGGTCGGAACCAAGGTCCGGGGTGGCGTTCGGAACCAAGGTCCGGGGCGGCGGTCGGAACCAAGGTCCGGGGTGGCAGTCGGAACCAAGGTCCGGAGTGGTGGTCGGAACTGAGGTCCGGGGTTGTGGTCGGAACCAAGGTCCGGGGTGGCGGTTGGAAACAAGGTCCGGGGTGGCGGTCGGAACCAAGGTCCGGGGCGGCGGTCGCAACCAAGGTCCGGGGTGGCGTTCGGAACCAAGGTCCGGGGCGGCGGTCGGAAACAAGGTCCGGGGTGGCAGTCGGAACCAAGGTCCGGAGTGGTGGTCGGAACCGAGGTCCGGGGTTGTGGTCGGAACCAAGGTCCGGGGTGACGGTTGGAAACAAGGTCCGGGGTGGCGGTCGGAACCAAGGTCCGGGGCGGCGGTCGCAACCAAGGTCCGGGGTGGCAGTCGGAACCAAGGTCAGGAGTGGTGGTCGGAACCGAGCTCCGGGGTTGTGGTCGGAACCAATGCCTGGGGTGGTGTTCGGAACCAAGTTCCGGGGTGGCGGTCAGAACCAATGGTTGTAGGTCGGAACCAAGGTCTGGGTAAGCGGTCAGAACCAAGGTCCGCGGTGGCAGTCGGAACGAATGTCCGGAGTGGCAGTCGGAACCAATCTCCGGGGTGGCGTTCGGAACCAATGTCCTAGGTGGCGGTCGGAACCAGGGTCCGGGGTGGCGGTCGGAACCAAGGTCCGGTTTGGCGGTCGGAACCATGGTCCGAGGTGGCGGGCGGAATCAATGTCCGGGGTGGCGGTCGGAAACAATGTCCAAGGTTGCGATCGGAACCAAGGTCCGGGGTGGCGGTTGGAACCAAGGTCCGGGGTGCCGGTCGGAACCAAGGTCCGGCGTGGCGTTCGGAACCAAGGTCCGGAGCGGCGGTCGGAACCAAGGTCCGGGGTGGCAGTCGGAACCAAGGTCCGGAGTGGTGGTCGGAACCGAGGTCCGGGGTTTTGGTCGGAACCAAGGTCCGGGGTGGCGGTTGGAAACATGGTCCGGGGTGGCGGTCGGAACCAAGGTCCGGGGCGGCCGTCGGAACCAAGGTCCTGGGTGGCAGTTGGAACCAAGGTCAGGAGTGGTGGTCGGAACCGAGGTCCGGGGTTGTGGTCGGAACCAATGCCTGGGGTGGTCTTCGGAACCAAGTTCCGGGGTGGCGGACAGAACCAATGGTTGTAGGTCGGAACCAAGGTCCGGGTAAGCGGTCGGAACCAAAGTCCGCGGTGGCAGTCGGAACGAAGGTCCGGAGTGGCAGTCGGAACCAATGTCCGGGGTGGCGGTCGGAACTAAGGTTCGGTTTGGCGGTCGGAACCAAGGTCCGGAGTGGCAGTCGGAACCAATGTCCGGGGTGGCAGTCGGAACCAATGACCGAGGTGGCGGTCGGAACCAAGGTCCGGGGTGGCGGTCGGAACCAAGGTCCGGGGTGGCGGTCGGAACCAAGGTCCAGGGCGGCGGTCGGAACCACTGTCCGGGGTGGCGGTCGGCACCAAAGTCCGGGGTGGCGGTCGGAACCAAGTTCCGTGGTGTCGGTCGCAACCACGGTCTGGAGTGCCGGTCGGTACCAAGGTCTGGGGTGGCGGTCGGAATCAAGGTCCGGAGTGGTGGTCGGAACTGAGGTCCGGGGTTGTGGTCGGAACCAAGGTCCGGGGTGGCGGTTGGAAACAAGGTCCGGGGTGGCGGTCGGAACCAAGGTCCGGGGCGGCGGTCGCAACCAAGGTCCGGGGTGGCGTTCGGAACCAAGGTCCGGGGCGGAGGTCGGAACCAAGGTCCGGGGTGGCAGTCGGAACCAAGGTCCGGAGTGGTGGTCGGAACCGAGGTCCGGGGTTGTGGTCGGAACCAAGGTCCGGGGTATCGGTTGGAAACAAGGTCCGGGGTGGCGGTCGGAACCAAGGTCCGGGGCGGCGGTCGCAACCAAGGTCCGGGGTGGCAGTCGGAACCAAGGTCAGGAGTGGTGGTCGGAACCGAGCTCCGGGGTTGTAGTCGGAACCAATGCCTGGGGTGGTGTTCGGAACCAAGTTCCGGGGTGGCGGTCAGAACCAATGGTTGTAGGTCGGAACCAAGGTCTGGGTAAGCGGTCAGAACCAAGGTCCGCGGTGGCAGTTGGAACGAAGGTCCGGAGTGGCAGTCGGAACCAATCTCCGGGGTGGCGGTCGGAACCAATGTCCTAGGTGGCGGTCGGAACCAGGGTCCGGGGTGGCGGTCGGAACCAAGGTCCGGTTTGGCGGTCGGAACCATGGTCCGAGGTGGCGGGCGGAACCAATGTCCGGGGTGGCGGTCGGAAACAATGTCCGAGGTTGCGATCGGAACCAAGGTCCGGGGTGGCGGTTGGAACCAAGGTCCGGGGTGGCGGTCGGAACCAAGGTCCTGGGTGGCGTTTGGAACCAAGGTCCGGAGCGGCGGTCGGAACCAAGGTCCGGGGTGGCAGTCGGAACCAAGGTCCGGAGTGGTGGTCGGAACCGAGGTCCGGGGTTTTGGTCGGAACCAAGGTCCGGGGTGGCGGTTGGAAACATGGTCCGGGGTGGCGGTCGGAACCAAGGTCCGGGGCCGCGGTCGGAACCAAGGTCCGGGGTGGCAGTTGGAACCAAGGTCAGGAGTGGTGGTCGGAACCGAGGTCCGGGGATGTGGTCGGAACCAATGCCTGGGGTGGTCTTCGGAACCAAGTTCCGGGGTGGCGGACAGAACCAATGGTTGTAGGTCGGAACCAAGGTCCGGGTAAGCGGTCGGAATCAAGGTCCGCGGTGGCAGTCGGAACGAAGGTCCGGAGTGGCAGTCGGAACCAATGTCCGGGGTGGCGGTCGGAACTAATGTCCGAGGTGGCGGTCGGAACCAAGGTCCAGGGTGGCGGTCGGACCCAAGGCCCGGGGCGGCGGTCAGAACCAAGGTCCGGCGTGGCGGTCGGATCCAAAGTCCGAGGTGGCAGTCGGAACCACGTTCCGTGGTGGTGGTCGGAACCAAGGTCCGGGGTGGTGGTCGGAACAAGGTCTGGGGTGGCGGTCGGAACCAAGTTACGGGGTGGCGGCCGGAACCAAAGGCCGGGGTGGCGGGCGGAATCAAGGTCCGGGGTGGCGGTCGGACGTAAGGTCCGAGGAGGCGGTCGGAACCAAGTTCCGGGGTGGCGGCCGGAACCAACCTCTGAAGTGGCTGTCGGAACCAAGTTCCGGGGTGACGGTCGGAACCAAGGTCTGGGGTGGCGGTCAGATCCAAGGTGCGGGGTGGCGGTCGGATCCAAGGTCCGGTGTGACGGTTGGAACCAAGGTCCGGGGTGGCGGTCAGAACCAAGGTCTGGGGCGGTGGTCGCAACCAAGGTCCGGGGTGGCGGTTGGAACCATAGACCGGGGTGGCGGTCGGAACCAAGTTCCGTGGTCGCGGTCGGAAACAAGGTCCGGCTTGGGGGTCGGAATCAAGGTCCGGGGTGGTGGTCGGACCCAAGTTCCGGGGTGGCGGTCGGAACTAAGGTTCGGTTTGGCGGTCGGAACCAATGTCCGGGGTGGCAGTCGGAACCAATGACCGAGGTGGCGGTCGGAACCACGGTCCGGGGTGGCGGTCGGAACCAAGGTCCGGGGTGGCGGTCGGAACCAAGGTCCAGGGCGGCGGTCGGAACCACTGTCCGGGGTGGCGGTCGGCACCAATGACAGAGGTGGCGGTCGGAACCAAGGTCCGGGGTGGCGGTCGGAACCAAGGTCTGGGGTGGCGGTCGGAATCAAGGTCCGGGGTGGCGGTTGGACCCAAATTCCCAGGTGGCGTTCGGAACTAATGTCAGGGTTGGCGGTCGAAATGAAGGTCCGGGGTCGTGGGTGGAACCATGGTCCGGGGTCGCGGTCGGACCCAAGGTCCGGGGTGGCGGTCGGAACCAAAGTCCGGTTGGCGGTCGGAACAAAGTTCAGTGGTGGCGGTCGGAACCAAGGTCCGGGGTGGCGGTCGGAAGCAAGGTCTGGGGTCGCGGTCTAAACCAAGTTACGGGGTGGCGGCCGGAACCAAAGGCCGGGGTGGCGGGCGGAATCAAGGTCCGGGGTGGCAGTCGGACCCAAGGTCCGGGGTGGCGGTCGGAACTAAGGACCGGGTTGGCGGTCGAAACAAAGTTACGGGGTCGTGGGTGGAACCATGGCCCGGGGTGGCGATCGGAAACAAGGTCCGGGGTGGCGGTCGGACGTAAGGTCCGGGGAGGAGGTCGGAACCAAGTTCCGGGGTGGCGGTCGGAACCAACCTCTGAAGTGGCTGTCGGAAACAAGTTCCGGGGTGGCGGTCGGAACCAAGGTCCAGGGTGGGGTCAGATCCAAGGTCCGGGGTGGCGGTCGGATCCAAGGTCCGGTGTGGCGTTTGGAACCAAGGTCCGGGGTGGCGGTCAGAACCAAGGTCTGGGGCGGCGGTCGCAACCAAGGTCCGGGGTGGCGGCCGGAACCATAGACCGGGGTGGCGGTCGGAACCAAGTTCCGTGGTGGCGGTCGGAAACAAGGTCCGGCTTGGCGGTCGGAACCAAGGTCTGGGGTGGCAGTCGGAACCAAGTTACGGGATGGCGGTCGGGACCAAGGGCCGGGGTGGCGGGCGGAATCAAGTTCCGGGGTAGTGGTTGGACCCAAGGTCCGGGGTGGCGGTCGGAACTAAGGTTCGGTTTGGCGGTCGGAAACAAGGTCCGGGGTGGCGGTCGGATGAAAGGTCCGGGGAGGCGGTAAGAACCAAGGTCCGGGGTGGCGGTCGGAACCAAAGTCCGAGGTGGCAGTTGGAACCAAGGTCCGGAGTGGCAGTCGGGACCAAAGTCCGGCATGGCGATCAGAACCAAGATCCGGGGTGGCGGTCGAAATCAAGGTCCAGGAAGGCGGTCGGAACCAAGGTCCGGGGTGGCGGTCGGAACCAAGGACCGGGGCGCCGGTCGGAACCAAGGTCCGGGGTGGCGGTCGGAATCAAAGTCCGGGGTGGCGGTCAGAACCAAGTTCCGTGGTGGCGGTCGGAACGAAGGTCCGGGGTGGCGGTCGGAACCAAGGTCTGGGGTGGCGGTCGGAGCCAAGGTCCGGCGTGGCGGTCAGAACCAAGGTCCGGGGTGGCGGTCGGAACCAAGGCCCGGGGTGGCAGTTGGAAACAAAGGCCTGTGTTGCGGTCGAAACCACTTTCCGGGGTGACGGTCGGAACAAAGGTCCGGGTTGGCGGTTGGAACCAAGGTCCGGGGTGGCGGTCGGAATCAAGGTCCGGGGTGGCGTTCGGAACCAAGGTCCGGGGCGGCGGTCGGAACCAAGGTCCGGGGTGGCGGTTGGAAACTAGGTCCGGGGTGGCGGTCGGAACCAAGGTCCAGGGCGGCGGTCGCAACCAAGGTCCGGGGTGGCGTTCGGAACCAAGGTCCGGGGCGGCGGTCGGAACGAAGGTCCGGGGTGGCAGTCGGAACCAAGGTCCGGAGTGGTGGTCGGAACTGAGGTCCGGGGTTGTGGTCGGAACCAAGGTCCGGGGTGGCGGTTGGAAACAAGGTCCGGGGTGCCGGTCGGAACCAAGGTCCGGGGCGGCGGTCGCAACCAAGGTCCGGGGTGGCAGTCGGAACCAAGGTCCGGGGTGGCAGTCGGAACCAAGGTCAGGAGTGGTGGTCGGAACCGAGCTCCGGGGTTGTGGTCGGAACCAATGCCTGGGGTGGTGTTCGGAACCAAGTTCCGGGGTGGCGGTCAGAACCAATGGTTGTAGGTCGGAACCAAGGTCCGGGTAAGCGGTCAGAACCAAGGTCCGCGGTGGCAGTCGGAACGAAGGTCCGGAGTGGCAGTCGGAACCAATCTCCGGGGTGGCGGTCGGAACCAATGTCCTAGGTGGCGGTCGGAACCAGGGTCCGGGGTGGCGGTCGGAACCAAGGTCCAGGGTGGCGGTCGGAACCAAGGTCCGGGGCGGCGGTCAGAACCAAGGTCCGGGGTGGCGGTCGGAACCAATGTCCGGGGTGGCGGTCAGATCCAAGGTCCGGGGTGGCGGTCGGATCCAAGGTCCGGTGTGGCGGTTGGAACCAAGGTCCGGGGTGGCAGTCAGAACCAAGGCCTGGGGTGGCGGTCGGAACCATAGACCGGGGTGGCGGTCGGAAGCAAGTTCCGCGGTGGCAGTCGGAACCAAGGTCCGGAGTGGCAGTCGGAACCAATGTCCGGTTTGGCGGTTGGAAACAATGTCCGAGGTGGCAGTCGGAACCAAGGTTCGGGGTGGCGTTCTGAACCAAGGTCCGGAGTGGCGGTCGGAAACAAGGTCAGGTGTGGCGTTCGGAACCACGTTCCGCAGTGGCGGTCGGAACCAAGGTCCGGGGTGCCAGTCGGAACCAAGGTCCGGGTTGGTGGTCGGAACCAAGGTCTGGGTGGGCGGTCGGAAGCAAGGTCCGGGATGGCAGTCGGAACCAAGGTCCGGAGTGGCAGTCGGAACCAATGTCCGGGGTGGCGGTCGGAACCAATGACCGAGCTGGCGGTCGGAAACACGTTCCGGGGTGGCGGTCGGAACCAAGGTCCGGGGGGTCGGTCGGACCCAAGGTTCGGGGTGGCGGTCGGAACCAAGGTCCGGGGTGGCGGTCGGATGCAATGTCCGGGGTGGCGTTTGGAACCAAGGACCGGGGTGACGGTCGGAACCAAGGTCTGGGGTGGCGGTCCGAACCAAGGTCCGAGGTGGCGGTCGGAACCAAGGTCCGGTTTGGCGGTCGGAACCATGGTCCGAGGTGGCGGGCGGAACCAATGTCCGGGGTGGCGGTCGGAAACAATGTCCGAGGTTGCGATCGGAACCAAGGTCCGGGGTGGCGGTTGGAACCAAGGTCCGGGGTGGCGGTCGGAACCAAGGTCCTGGGTGGCGTTCGGAACCAAGGTCCGGAGCGGCGGTCGGAACCAAGGTCCGGGGTGGTGGTCGGAACCGAAGTCCGGGGTTTTGGTCGGAACCAAGGTCCGGGGTGGCGGTTGGAAACATGGTCCGTGGTGGCGGTCAGAACCAAGGTCCGGGGCGGCGGTCGGATTCAAGGTCCGGGGTGGCGGTCGGACCCAAGGTCCGGGGTGGCGGTCGGAACTAAGGACCGGGTTGGCGGTCGAAACAAAGTTCCGGGGTCGTGGGTGGAACCATGGTCCGGGGTGGCGATCGGAAACAAGGTCCGGGGTGGCGGTCAGTCGTAAGGTCCGGGGAGGAGGTCGGAAACAAGTTCCGGGGTGTCGGTCGGAACCAACCTCTGAAGTGGCTGTCGGAACCAAGTTCCGGGGTGGCGGTCGGAACCAAGGTCCGGGGTGGGGTCAGATCCAAGGTCCGGGGTGGCGGTCGGATCCAAGGTCCGGTGTGGCGTTTGTAACCAAGGTCCGCGGTGGCAGTCGGACGTAAGGTCCGGGGAGGTGGTCGGAACCAAGGTCCGGGGTGGCGGTCGGAACCAAGTTCTGAGGTGGCGGTCGGAACCAAGGTCCGGGTGGGCGGTCGGAACCAAGGTCCGCGGTGGCAGTCGGACGTAAGGTCCGGGGAGGTGGTCGGAACCAAGGTCCGGGGTGGCGGTCGGAACCAAGTTCTGAGGTGGCTGTCGGAACCAAGTTCCGGGGCGGCGGTCGGAACCAAGGTGCGGGGTGGCGGTCGGAACGAAAGTCCGGTTGGCGGTCGGAACAAAGTTCCGTGGTGGCGGTCGGAACCAAGGTCCGGGGTGGCGGTCGTAACCAAGTTCTGGGGTCGCGGTCGGAACCAATGACCGAGGTGGCGGTCGGAACCACGTTCCGGGGTGGCGGTCGGACCCAAGGTCTGGGGTGGCGGTCGGAACCAAGGTCCGGGGTGGCGGTCGGAACCAAGGTCCGGGGGGTGGTCGGAACCAAGGACCGGGGTGGCGGTCGGACCCAAGGTCCGGGGTGGCGGTCGGATCCAAGGTCCGGGGTGGCATTTGGAACCAACGACCGGGGTGACGGTCGGAACCAAGGTCTGGGGTGGCGGTCCGAACCAAGGTCCGAGGTGGCGGTCGGAACCAAGGTCCGGGTTGGCGGTCGGAACCATCGTCCGAGGTGGCGGGCAGAACCAATGTCCGGGGTGGCGGTCGGAAACAATGTCCGAGGTGGCGATCGGAACCAAGGTCCGGGGTGGCAGTTGGAAACAATGTCCGAGGTGGCGATCGGAACCAAGGTCCAGGGTGGCGTTCGGAACCAAGGTCCGGAGCGGCGGTCGGAACCAAGGTCCGGGGTGGCAGTCGGAACCAAGGTCCGGAGTGGTGGTCGGAACCGAGGTCAGGGGTTTTGGTCGGAACCAAGGTCCGGGGTGGCGGTTGGAAACAAGGTCCGGGGTGGCGGTCGGAACCAAGGTCCGGGGCGGCGGTCGCAACCAAGGTCCGGGGTGGCAGTCGGAACCAAGGTCAGGAGTGGTGGTCGGAACCGAGGTCCGGGGTTCTGGTCGGAACCAATGCCTGGGGTGGTGTTCGGAACCAAGTTCCGGGGTGGCGGTCAGAACCAATGGTTGTAGGTCGGAACCAAGGTCCGGGTAAGCGGTCGGAACCAAGGTCCACGGTGGCAGTCGGAACGAAGGTCCGGAGTGGCAGTCGGAACCAATGTCCGGGGTGGCGGTCGGAACCAATGTCCGAGGTGGTGGTCGGAACCAGGGTCCGGGGTGGCGGTCGGAACCAAGGTCCAGGGTGGCGGTCGGAACCAAGGTCCGGGGCGGCGGTCAGAACCAAGGTCCAGCGTGGCGGTCGGAACCAAAGTCTGAGGTGGCAGTCGGAACCACGTTCCGTGGTGGTGGTCGGAACCAAGGTCCGGGGTGCTGGTCGGAACAAGGTCTGGGGTGGCGGTCGGAACCAAGTTACGGGGTGGCGGCCGGAACCAAAGGCCGAGGTGGTGGGCGGAATCAAGGTCCGGGGTGGCGGTCGGACCCAAGGTCCGGGGTGGCGGTCGGAACTAAGGACCGGGTTGGCGGTCGAAACAAAGTTACAGGGTCGTGGGTGGAACCATGGTCCGGGGTGGCGATCGGAAACAAGGTCCGGGGTGGCGGTCGGATGTAAGGTCTGGGGAGGCGGTCGGAACCAAGTTCCGGGGTGGCGGTCGGAACCAACCTCTGAAGTGGCTGTCGGAACCAAGTTCCGGGGTGGCGGTCGGAACCAAGGTCCGGGGTGGCGGTCAGATCCAAGGTCCGGGGTGGCGGTCGGATCCAAGGCCCGGTGTGGCGTTTGGAACCAAGGTCCGGGGTGGCGGTCAGAACCAAGTTACGGGGTGGCGGCCGGAACCAAAGGCCGGGGTGGCGGGCGGAATCAAGGTCCGGGGTGGCGGTCGGACGTAAGGTCCGAGGAGGCGGTCGGAACCAAGTTCCGGGGTGGCGGCCGGAACCAACCTCTGAAGTGGCTGTCGGAACCAAGTTCCGGGGTGACGGTCGGAACCAAGGTCTGGGGTGGCGGTCAGATCCAAGGTCCGGGGTGGCGGTCGGATCCAAGGTCCGGTGTGACGGTTGGAACCAAGGTCCGGGGTGGCGGTCAGAACCAAGGTCTGGGGCGGTGGTCGCAACCAAGGTCCGGGGTGGCGGTTGGAACCATAGACCGGGGTGGCGGTCGGAACCAAGTTCCGTGGTCGCGGTCGGAAACAAGGTCCGGCTTGGGGTTCGGAATCAAGGTCCGGGGTGGTGGTCGGACCCAAGTTCCGGGGTGGCGGTCGGAACTAAGGTTCGGTTTGGCGGTCGGAACCAAGGTCCGGAGTGGCAGTCGGAACCAATGTCCGGGGTGGCAGTCGGAACCAATGACCGAGGTGGCGGTCGGAACCACGGTCCGTGGTGGCGGTCGGAACCAAGGTCCGGGGTGGCGGTCGGAACCAAGGTCCAGGGCGGCGGTCGGAACCACTGTCCGGGGTGGCGGTCGGCACCAATGACAGAGGTGGCGGTCGGAACCAAGGTCCGGGGTGGCGGTCGGAACCAAGGTCTGGGGTGGCGGTCGGAATCAAGGTCCGGGGTGGCGGTCGGACCCAAATTCCCAGGTGGCGTTCGGAACTAATGTCAGGGTTGGCGGTCGAAATGAAGGTCCGGGGTCGTGGGTGGAACCATGGTCCGGGGTCGCGGTCGGACCCAAGGTCCGGGGTGGCGGTCGGAACCAAAGTCCGGTTGGCGGTCGGAACAAAGTTCAGTGGTGGCGGTCGGAACCAAGGTCCGGGGTGGCGGTCGGAAGCAAGGTCTGGGGTCGCGGTCTAAACCAAGTTACGGGGTGGCGGCCGGAACCAAAGGCCGGGGTGGCGGGTGGAATCAAGGTCCGGGGTGGCAGTCGGACCCAAGGTCCGGGGTGGCGGTCGGAACTAAGGACCGGGTTGGCGGTCGAAACAAAGTTACGGGGTCGTGGGTGGAACCATGGCCCGGGGTGGCGATCGGAAACAAGGTCCGGGGTGGCGGTCGGACGTAAGGTCCGGGGAGGAGGTCGGAACCAAGTTCCGGGGTGGCGGTCGGAACCAACCTCTGAAGTGGCTGTCGGAAACAAGTTCCGGGGTGGCGGTCGGAACCAAGGTCCAGGGTGGGGTCAGATCCAAGGTCCGGGGTGGCGGTCGGATCCAAGGTCCGGTGTGGCGTTTGGAACCAAGGTCCGGGGTGGCGGTCAGAACCAAGGTCTGGGGCGGCGGTCGCAACCAAGGTCCGGGGTGGCGGCCGGAACCATAGACCGGGGTGGCGGTCGGAACCAAGTTCCGTGGTGGCGGTCGGAAACAAGGTCCGGCTTGGCGGTCGGAACCAAGGTCTGGGGTGGCAGTCGGAACCAAGTTACGGGATGGCGGTCGGGACCAAGGGCCGGGGTGGCGGGCGGAATCAAGTTCCGGGGTAGTGGTTGGACCCAAGGTCCGGGGTGGCGGTCGGAACTAAGGTTCGGTTTGGCGGTCGGAAACAAGTTCCGGGGTGGCGGTCGGATGTAAGGTCCGGGGAGGCGGTAAGAACCAAGGTCCGGGGTGGCGGTCGGAACCAAAGTCCGAGGTGGCAGTTGGAACCAAGGTCCGGAGTGGCAGTCGGGACCAAAGTCCGGCATGGCGATCAGAACCAAGATCCGGGGTGGCGGTCGGAATCAAGGTCCAGGAAGGCGGTCGGAACCAAGGTCCGGGTGGGCGGTCGGAACCAAGGTCCGAGGTCGGAGTCGGAACCAAGGTCCGGAGTGGCAGTCAGAACCAATGTCCGGGGTGGCGGTTGGAAACAATGTCCGAGGTGGCGGTCGGAACCAAGGTCCTGGGTGGCGTTCGGAACCAAGGTCCGGGGTGGCGGTCGGAACCAAGGACCGGGGCGCCGGTCGGAACCAAGGTCCGGGGTGGCGGTCGGAATCAAAGTCCGGGGTGGCGGTCAGAACCAAGTTCCGTGGTGGCGGTCGGAACGAAGGTCCGGGGTGGCGGTCGGAACCAAGGTCTGGGGTGGCGGTCGGAGCCAAGGTCCGGCGTGGCGGTCAGAACCAAGGTCCGGGGTGGCGGTCGGAACCAAGGCCCGGGGTGGCAGTTGGAAACAAAGGCCTGTGTTGCGGTCGAAACCACTTTCCGGGGTGACGGTCGGAACAAAGGTCCGGGTTGGCGGTTGGAACCAAGGTCCGGGGTGGCGGTCGGAATCAAGGTCCGGGGTGGCGTTCGGAACCAAGGTCCGGGGCGGCGGTCGGAACCAAGGTCCGGGGTGGCGGTTGGAAACTAGGTCCGGGGTGGCGGTCGGAACCAAGGTCCAGGGCGGCGGTCGCAACCAAGGTCCGGGGTGGCGTTCGGAACCAAGGTCCGGGGCGGCGGTCGGAACGAAGGTCCGGGGTGGCAGTCGGAACCAAGGTCCGGAGTGGTGGTCGGAACTGAGGTCCGGGGTTGTGGTCGGAACCAAGGTCCGGGGTGGCGGTTGGAAACAAGGTCCGGGGTGCCGGTCGGAACCAAGGTCCGGGGCGGCGGTCGCAACCAAGGTCCGGGGTGGCAGTCGGAACCAAGGTCCGGGGTGGCAGTCGGAACCAAGGTCAGGAGTGGTGGTCGGAACCGAGCTCCGGGGTTGTGGTCGGAACCAATGCCTGGGGTGGTGTTCGGAACCAAGTTCCGGGGTGGCGGTCAGAACCAATGGTTGTAGGTCGGAACCAAGGTCCGGGTAAGCGGTCAGAACCAAGGTCCGCGGTGGCAGTCGGAACGAAGGTCCGGAGTGGCAGTCGGAACCAATCTCCGGGGTGGCGGTCGGAACCAATGTCCTAGGTGGCGGTCGGAACCAGGGTCCGGGGTGGCGGTCGGAACCAAGGTCCAGGGTGGCGGTCGGAACCAAGGTCCGGGGCGGCGGTCAGAACCAAGGTCCGGGGTGGCGGTCGGAACCAATGTCCGGGGTGGCGGTCAGATCCAAGGTCCGGGGTGGCGGTCGGATCCAAGGTCCGGTGTGGCGGTTGGAACCAAGGTCCGGGGTGGCAGTCAGAACCAAGGCCTGGGGTGGCGGTCGGAACCATAGACCGGGGTGGCGGTCGGAAGCAAGTTCCGCGGTGGCAGTCGGAACCAAGGTCCGGAGTGGCAGTCGGAACCAATGTCCGGTTTGGCGGTTGGAAACAATGTCCGAGGTGGCAGTCGGAACCAAGGTTCGGGGTGGCGTTCTGAACCAAGGTCCGGAGTGGCGGTCGGAAACAAGGTCAGGTGTGGCGTTCGGAACCACGTTCCGCAGTGGCGGTCGGAACCAAGGTCCGGGGTGCCAGTCGGAACCAAGGTCCGGGTTGGTGGTCGGAACCAAGGTCTGGGTGGGCGGTCGGAAGCAAGGTCCGGGATGGCAGTCGGAACCAAGGTCCGGAGTGGCAGTCGGAACCAATGTCCGGGGTGGCGGTCGGAACCAATGACCGAGCTGGCGGTCGGAAACACGTTCCGGGGTGGCGGTCGGAACCAAGGTCCGGGGGGTCGGTCGGACCCAAGGTTCGGGGTGGCGGTCGGAACCAAGGTCCGGGGTGGCGGTCGGATGCAAGGTCCGGGGTGGCGTTTGGAACCAAGGACCGGGGTGACGGTCGGAACCAAGGTCTGGGGTGGCGGTCCGAACCAAGGTCCGAGGTGGCGGTCGGAACCAAGGTCCGGTTTGGCGGTCGGAACCATGGTCCGAGGTGGCGGGCGGAACCAATGTCCGGGGTGGCGGTCGGAAACAATGTCCGAGGTTGCGATCGGAACCAAGGTCCGGGGTGGCGGTTGGAACCAAGGTCCGGGGTGGCGGTCGGAACCAAGGTCCTGGGTGGCGTTCGGAACCAAGGTCCGGAGCGGCGGTCGGAACCAAGGTCCGGGGTGGTGGTCGGAACCGAAGTCCGGGGTTTTGGTCGGAACCAAGGTCCGGGATGGCGGTTGGAAACATGGTCCGTGGTGGCGGTCAGAACCAAGGTCCGGGGCGGCGGTCGGATTCAAGGTCCGGGGTGGCGGTCGGACCCAAGGTCCGGGGTGGCGGTCGGAACTAAGGACCGGGTTGGCGGTCGAAACAAAGTTCCGGGGTCGTGGGTGGAACCATGGTCCGGGGTGGCGATCGGAAACAAGGTCCGGGGTGGCGGTCAGTCGTAAGGTCCGGGGAGGAGGTCGGAAACAAGTTCCGGGGTGTCGGTCGGAACCAACCTCTGAAGTGGCTGTCGGAACCAAGTTCCGGGGTGGCGGTCGGAACCAAGGTCCGGGGTGGGGTCAGATCCAAGGTCCGGGGTGGCGGTCGGATCCAAGGTCCGGTGTGGCGTTTGTAACCAAGGTCCGCGGTGGCAGTCGGACGTAAGGTCCGGGGAGGTGGTCGGAACCAAGGTCCGGGGTGGCGGTCGGAACCAAGTTCTGAGGTGGCGGTCGGAACCAAGGTCCGGGTGGGCGGTCGGAACCAAGGTCCGCGGTGGCAGTCGGACGTAAGGTCCGGGGAGGTGGTCGGAACCAAGGTCCGGGGTGGCGGTCGGAACCAAGTTCTGAGGTGGCTGTCGGAACCAAGTTCCGGGGCGGCGGTCGGAACCAAGGTGCGGGGTGGCGGTCGGAACGAAAGTCCGGTTGGCGGTCGGAACAAAGTTCCGTGGTGGCGGTCGGAACCAAGGTCCGGGGTGGCGGTCGTAACCAAGTTCTGGGGTCGCGGTCGGAACCAATGACCGAGGTGGCGGTCGGAACCACGTTCCGGGGTGGCGGTCGGAACCAAGGTCCGGGGGTCGGTCGGACCCAAGGTCTGGGGTGGCAGTCGGAACCAAGGTCCGGGGTGGCGGTCGGAACCAAGGTCCGGGGGGTGGTCGGAACCAAGGACCGGGGTGGCGGTCGGACCCAAGGTCCGGGGTGGCGGTCGGATCCAAGGTCCGGGGTGGCGGTCGGAACCAAGGTCCGGGTTGGCGGTCGGAACCATCGTCCGAGGTGGCGGGCAGAACCAATGTCCGGGGTGGCGGTCGGAAACAATGTCCGAGGTGGCGATCGGAACCAAGGTCCGGGGTGGCAGTTGGAAACAATGTCCGAGGTGGCGATCGGAACCAAGGTCCAGGGTGGCGTTCGGAACCAAGGTCCGGAGCGGCGGTCGGAACCAAGGTCCGGGGTGGCAGTCGGAACCAAGGTCCGGAGTGGTGGTCGGAACCGAGGTCCGGGGTTTTGGTCGGAACCAAGGTCCGGGGTGGCGGTTGGAAACAAGGTCCGGGGTGGCGGTCGGAACCAAGGTCCGGGGCGGCGGTCGCAACCTAGGTCCGGGGTGGCAGTCGGAACCAAGGTCAGGAGTGGTGGTCGGAACCGAGGTCCGGGGTTCTGGTCGGAACCAATGCCTGGGGTGGTGTTCGGAACCAAGTTCCGGGGTGGCGGTCAGAACCAATGGTTGTAGGTCGGAACCAAGGTCCGGGTAAGCGGTCGGAACCAAGGTCCACGGTGGCAGTCGGAACCAATGTCCGAGGTGGCGGTCGGAACCAATGTCCGAGGTGGTGGTCGGAACCAGGGTCCGGGGTGGCGGTCGGAACCAAGGTCCAGGGTGGCGGTCGGAACCAAGGTCCGGGGCGGCGGTCAGAACCAAGGTCCAGCGTGGCGGTCGGAACCAAAGTCTGAGGTGGCAGTCGGAACCACGTTCCGTGGTGGTGGTCGGAACCAAGGTCCGGGGTGCTGGTCGGAACAAGGTCTGGGGTGGCGGTCGGAACCAAGTTACGGGGTGGCGGCCGGAACCAAAGGCCGAGGTGGTGGGCGGAATCAAGGTCCGGGGTGGCGGTCGGACCCAAGGTCCGGGGTGGCGGTCGGAACTAAGGACCGGGTTGGCGGTCGAAACAAAGTTACAGGGTCGTGGGTGGAACCATGGTCCGGGGTGGCGATCGGAAACAAGGTCCGGGGTGGCGGTCGGATGTAAGGTCTGGGGAGGCGGTCGGAACCAAGTTCCGGGGTGGCGGTCGGAACCAACCTCTGAAGTGGCTGTCGGAACCAAGTTCCGGGGTGGCGGTCGGAACCAAGGTCCGGGGTGGCGGTCAGATCCAAGGTCCGGGGTGGCGGTCGGATCCAAGGCCCGGTGTGGCGTTTGGAACCAAGGTCCGGGGTGGCGGTCAGAACCAAGTTACGGGGTGGCGGCCGGAACCAAAGGCCGGGGTGGCGGGCGGAATCAAGGTCCGGGGTGGCGGTCGGACGTAAGGTCCGAGGAGGCAGTCGGAACCAAGTTCCGGGGTGGCGGCCGGAACCAACCTCTGAAGTGGCTGTCGGAACCAAGTTCCGGGGTGACGGTCGGAACCAAGGTCTGGGGTGGCGGTCAGATCCAAGGTCCGGGGTGGCGGTCGGATCCAAGGTCCGGTGTGACGGTTGGAACCAAGGTCCGGGGTGGCGGTCAGAACCAAGGTCTGGGGCGGTGGTCGCAACCAAGGTCCGGGGTGGCGGTTGGAACCATAGACCGGGGTGGCGGTCGGAACCAAGTTCCGTGGTCGCGGTCGGAAACAAGGTCCGGCTTGGGGTTCGGAATCAAGGTCCGGGGTGGTGGTCGGACCCAAGTTCCGGGGTGGCGGTCGGAACTAAGGTTCGGTTTGGCGGTCGGAACCAAGGTCCGGAGTGGCAGTCGGAACCAATGTCCGGGGTGGCAGTCGGAACCAATGACCGAGGTGGCGGTCGGAACCACGGTCCGGGGTGGCGGTCGGAACCAAGGTCCGGGGTGGCGGTCGGAACCAAGGTCCAGGGCGGCGGTCGGAACCACTGTCCGGGGTGGCGGTCGGCACCAATGACAGAGGTGGCGGTCGGAACCAAGGTCCGGGGTGGCAGTCGGAACCAAGGTCTGGGGTGGCGGTCGGAATCAAGGTCCGGGGTGGCGGTCGGACCCAAATTCCCAGGTGGCGTTCGGAACTAATGTCAGGGTTGGCGGTCGAAATGAAGGTCCGGGGTCGTGGGTGGAACCATGGTCCGGGGTCGCGGTCGGACCCAAGGTCCGGGGTGGCGGTCGGAACCAAAGTCCGGTTGGCGGTCGGAACAAAGTTCAGTGGTGGCGGTCGGAACCAAGGTCCGGGGTGGCGGTCGGAAGCAAGGTCTGGGGTCGCGGTCTAAACCAAGTTACGGGGTGGCGGCCGGAACCAAAGGCCGGGGTGGCGGGCGGAATCAAGGTCCGGGGTGGCAGTCGGACCCAAGGTCCGGGGTGGCGGTCGGAACTAAGGACCGGGTTGGCGGTCGAAACAAAGTTACGGGGTCGTGGGTGGAACCATGGCCCGGGGTGGCGATCGGAAACAAGGTCCGGGGTGGCGGTCGGACGTAAGGTCCGGGGAGGAGGTCGGAACCAAGTTCCGGGGTGGCGGTCGGAACCAACCTCTGAAGTGGCTGTCGGAAACAAGTTCCGGGGTGGCGGTCGGAACCAAGGTCCAGGGTGGGGTCAGATCCAAGGTCCGGGGTGGCGGTCGGATCCAAGGTCCGGTGTGGCGTTTGGAACCAAGGTCCGGGGTGGCGGTCAGAACCAAGGTCTGGGGCGGCGGTCGCAACCAAGGTCCGGGGTGGCGGCCGGAACCATAGACCGGGGTGGCGGTCGGAACCAAGTTCCGTGGTGGCGGTCGGAAACAAGGTCCGGCTTGGCGGTCGGAACCAAGGTCTGGGGTGGCAGTCGGAACCAAGTTACGGGATGGCGGTCGGGACCAAGGGCCGGGGTGGCGGGCGGAATCAAGTTCCGGGGTAGTGGTTGGACCCAAGGTCTGGGGTGGCGGTCGGAACTAAGGTTCGGTTTGGCGGTCGGAAACAAGGTCCGGGGTGGCGGTCGGATGTAAGGTCCGGGGAGGCGGTAAGAACCAAGGTCCGGGGTGGCGGTCGGAACTAAAGTCCGAGGTGGCAGTTGGAACCAAGGTCCGGAGTGGCAGTCGGGACCAAAGTCCGGCATGGCGATCAGAACCAAGATCCGGGGTGGCGGTCGGAATCAAGGTCCAGGAAGGCGGTCGGAACCAAGGTCCGGGTGGGCGGTCGGAACCAAGGTCCGAGGTCGGAGTCGGAACCAAGGTCCGGAGTGGCAGTCAGAACCAATGTCCGGGGTGGCGGTTGGAAACAATGTCCGAGGTGGCGGTCGGAACCAAGGTCCTGGGTGGCGTTCGGAACCAAGGTCCGGGGTGGCGGTCGGAACCAAGGACCGGGGCGCCGGTCGGAACCAAGGTCCGGGGTGGCGGTCGGAATCAAAGTCCGGGGTGGCGGTCAGAACCAAGTTCCGTGGTGGCGGTCGGAACGAAGGTCCGGGGTGGCGGTCGGAACCAAGGTCTGGGGTGGCGGTCGGAGCCAAGGTCCGGCGTGGCAGTCAGAACCAAGGTCCGGGGTGGCGGTCGGAACCAAGGCCCGGGGTGGCAGTTGGAAACAAAGGCCTGTGTTGCGGTCGAAACCACTTTCCGGGGTGACGGTCGGAACAAAGGTCCGGGTTGGCGGTTGGAACCAAGGTCCGGGGTGGCGGTCGGAATCAAGGTCCGGGGTGGCGTTCGGAACCAAGGTCCGGGGCGGCGGTCGGAACCAAGGTCCGGGGTGGCGGTTGGAAACTAGGTCCGGGGTGGCGGTCGGAACCAAGGTCCAGGGCGGCGGTCGCAACCAAGGTCCGGGGTGGCGTTCGGAACCAAGGTCCGGGGCGGCGGTCGGAACGAAGGTCCGGGGTGGCAGTCGGAACCAAGGTCCGGAGTGGTGGTCGGAACTGAGGTCCGGGGTTGTGGTCGGAACCAAGGTCCGGGGTGGCGGTTGGAAACAAGGTCCGGGGTGGCGGTCGGAACCAAGGTCCGGGGCGGCGGTCGCAACCAAGGTCCGGGGTGGCAGTCGGAACCAAGGTCCGGGGTGGCAGTCGGAACCAAGGTCAGGAGTGGTGGTCGGAACCGAGCTCCGGGGTTGTGGTCGGAACCAATGCCTGGGGTGGTGTTCGGAACCAAGTTCCGGGGTGGCGGTCAGAACCAATGGTTGTAGGTCGGAACCAAGGTCCGGGTAAGCGGTCAGAACCAAGGTCCGCGGTGGCAGTCGGAACGAAGGTCCGGAGTGGCAGTCGGAACCAATCTCCGGGGTGGCGGTCGGAACCAATGTCCTAGGTGGCGGTCGGAACCAGGGTCCGGGGTGGCGGTCGGAACCAAGGTCCAGGGTGGCGGTCGGAACCAAGGTCCGGGGCGGCGGTCAGAACCAAGGTCCGGGGTGGCGGTCGGAACCAATGTCCGGGGTGGCGGTCAGATCCAAGGTCCGGGGTGGCGGTCGGATCCAAGGTCCGGTGTGGCGGTTGGAACCAAGGTCCGGGGTGGCAGTCAGAACCAAGGCCTGGGGTGGCGGTCGGAACCATAGACCGGGGTGGCGGTCGGAAGCAAGTTCCGCGGTGGCAGTCGGAACCAAGGTCCGGAGTGGCAGTCGGAACCAATGTCCGGTTTGGCGGTTGGAAACAATGTCCGAGGTGGCAGTCGGAACCAAGGTTCGGGGTGGCGTTCTGAACCAAGGTCCGGAGTGGCGGTCGGAAACAAGGTCAGGTGTGGCGTTCGGAACCACGTTCCGCAGTGGCGGTCGGAACCAAGGTCCGGGGTGCCAGTCGGAACCAAGGTCCGGGTTGGTGGTCGGAACCAAGGTCTGGGTGGGCGGTCGGAAGCAAGGTCCGGGATGGCAGTCGGAACCAAGGTCCGGAGTGGCAGTCGGAACCAATGTCCGGGGTGGCGGTCGGAACCAATGACCGAGCTGGCGGTCGGAAACACGTTCCGGGGTGGCGGTCGGAACCAAGGTCCGGGGGGTCGGTCGGACCCAAGGTTCGGGGTGGCGGTCGGAACCAAGGTCCGGGGTGGCGGTCGGATGCAAGGTCCGGGGTGGCGTTTGGAACCAAGGACCGGGGTGACGGTCGGAACCAAGGTCTGGGGTGGCGGTCCGAACCAAGGTCCGAGGTGGCGGTCGGAACCAAGGTCCGGTTTGGCGGTCGGAACCATGGTCCGAGGTGGCGGGCGGAACCAATGTCCGGGGTGGCGGTCGGAAACAATGTCCGAGGTTGCGATCGGAACCAAGGTCCGGGGTGGCGGTTGGAACCAAGGTCCGGGGTGGCGGTCGGAACCAAGGTCCTGGGTGGCGTTCGGAACCAAGGTCCGGAGCGGCGGTCGGAACCAAGGTCCGGGGTGGTGGTCGGAACCGAAGGTCCGGGGTGGCGGTTGGAAACATGGTCCGTGGTGGCGGTCAGAACCAAGGTCCGGGGCGGCGGTCGGATTCAAGGTCCGGGGTGGCGGTCGGACCCAAGGTCCGGGGTGGCGGTCGGAACTAAGGACCGGGTTGGCGGTCGAAACAAAGTTCCGGGGTCGTGGGTGGAACCATGGTCCGGGGTGGCGATCGGAAACAAGGTCCGGGGTGGCGGTCAGTCGTAAGGTCCGGGGAGGAGGTCGGAAACAAGTTCCGGGGTGTCGGTCGGAACCAACCTCTGAAGTGGCTGTCGGAACCAAGTTCCGGGGTGGCGGTCGGAACCAAGGTCCGGGGTGGGGTCAGATCCAAGGTCCGGGGTGGCGGTCGGATCCAAGGTCCGGTGTGGCGTTTGTAACCAAGGTCCGCGGTGGCAGTCGGACGTAAGGTCCGGGGAGGTGGTCGGAACCAAGGTCCGGGGTGGCGGTCGGAACCAAGTTCTGAGGTGGCGGTCGGAACCAAGGTCCGGGTGGGCGGTCGGAACCAAGGTCCGCGGTGGCAGTCGGACGTAAGGTCCGGGGAGGTGGTCGGAACCAAGGTCCGGGGTGGCGGTCGGAACCAAGTTCTGAGGTGGCTGTCGGAACCAAGTTCCGGGGCGGCGGTCGGAACCAAGGTGCGGGGTGGCGGTCGGAACGAAAGTCCGGTTGGCGGTCGGAACAAAGTTCCGTGGTGGCGGTCGGAACCAAGGTCCGGGGTGGCGGTCGTAACCAAGTTCTGGGGTCGCGGTCGGAACCAATGACCGAGGTGGCGGTCGGAACCACGTTCCGGGGTGGCGGTCGGAACCAAGGTCCGGGGGTCGGTCGGACCCAAGGTCTGGGGTGGCAGTCGGAACCAAGGTCCGGGGTGGCGGTCGGAACCAAGGTCCGGGGGGTGGTCGGAACCAAGGACCGGGGTGGCGGTCGGACCCAAGGTCCGGGGTGGCGGTCGGATCCAAGGTCCGGGGTGGCGGTCGGAACCAAGGTCCGGGTTGGCGGTCGGAACCATCGTCCGAGGTGGCGGGCAGAACCAATGTCCGGGGTGGCGGTCGGAAACAATGTCCGAGGTGGCGATCGGAACCAAGGTCCGGGGTGGCAGTTGGAAACAATGTCCGAGGTGGCGATCGGAACCAAGGTCCAGGGTGGCGTTCGGAACCAAGGTCCGGAGCGGCGGTCGGAACCAAGGTCCGGGGTGGCAGTCGGAACCAAGGTCCGGAGTGGTGGTCGGAACCGAGGTCCGGGGTTTTGGTCGGAACCAAGGTCCGGGGTGGCGGTTGGAAACAAGGTCCGGGGTGGCGGTCGGAACCAAGGTCCGGGGCGGCGGTCGCAACCTAGGTCCGGGGTGGCAGTCGGAACCAAGGTCAGGAGTGGTGGTCGGAACCGAGGTCCGGGGTTCTGGTCGGAACCAATGCCTGGGGTGGTGTTCGGAACCAAGTTCCGGGGTGGCGGTCAGAACCAATGGTTGTAGGTCGGAACCAAGGTCCGGGTAAGCGGTCGGAACCAAGGTCCACGGTGGCAGTCGGAACCAATGTCCGAGGTGGCGGTCGGAACCAATGTCCGAGGTGGTGGTCGGAACCAGGGTCCGGGGTGGCGGTCGGAACCAAGGTCCAGGGTGGCGGTCGGAACCAAGGTCCGGGGCGGCGGTCAGAACCAAGGTCCAGCGTGGCGGTCGGAACCAAAGTCTGAGGTGGCAGTCGGAACCACGTTCCGTGGTGGTGGTCGGAACCAAGGTCCGGGGTGCTGGTCGGAACAAGGTCTGGGGTGGCGGTCGGAACCAAGTTACGGGGTGGCGGCCGGAACCAAAGGCCGAGGTGGTGGGCGGAATCAAGGTCCGGGGTGGCGGTCGGACCCAAGGTCCGGGGTGGCGGTCGGAACTAAGGACCGGGTTGGCGGTCGAAACAAAGTTACAGGGTCGTGGGTGGAACCATGGTCCGGGGTGGCGATCGGAAACAAGGTCCGGGGTGGCGGTCGGATGTAAGGTCTGGGGAGGCGGTCGGAACCAAGTTCCGGGGTGGCGGTCGGAACCAACCTCTGAAGTGGCTGTCGGAACCAAGTTCCGGGGTGGCGGTCGGAACCAAGGTCCGGGGTGGCGGTCAGATCCAAGGTCCGGGGTGGCGGTCGGATCCAAGGCCCGGTGTGGCGTTTGGAACCAAGGTCCGGGGTGGCGGTCAGAACCAAGTTACGGGGTGGCGGCCGGAACCAAAGGCCGGGGTGGCGGGCGGAATCAAGGTCCGGGGTGGCGGTCGGACGTAAGGTCCGAGGAGGCGGTCGGAACCAAGTTCCGGGGTGGCGGCCGGAACCAACCTCTGAAGTGGCTGTCGGAACCAAGTTCCGGGGTGACGGTCGGAACCAAGGTCTGGGGTGGCGGTCAGATCCAAGGTCCGGGGTGGCGGTCGGATCCAAGGTCCGGTGTGACGGTTGGAACCAAGGTCCGGGGTGGCGGTCAGAACCAAGGTCTGGGGCGGTGGTCGCAACCAAGGTCCGGGGTGGCGGTTGGAACCATAGACCGGGGTGGCGGTCGGAACCAAGTTCCGTGGTCGCGGTCGGAAACAAGGTCCGGCTTGGGGTTCGGAATCAAGGTCCGGGGTGGTGGTCGGACCCAAGTTCCGGGGTGGCGGTCGGAACTAAGGTTCGGTTTGGCGGTCGGAACCAAGGTCCGGAGTGGCAGTCGGAACCAATGTCCGGGGTGGCAGTCGGAACCAATGACCGAGGTGGCGGTCGGAACCACGGTCCGGGGTGGCGGTCGGAACCAAGGTCCGGGGTGGCGGTCGGAACCAAGGTCCAGGGCGGCGGTCGGAACCACTGTCCGGGGTGGCGGTCGGCACCAATGACAGAGGTGGCGGTCGGAACCAAGGTCCGGGGTGGCGGTCGGAACCAAGGTCTGGGGTGGCGGTCGGAATCAAGGTCCGGGGTGGCGGTCGGACCCAAATTCCCAGGTGGCGTTCGGAACTAATGTCAGGGTTGGCGGTCGAAATGAAGGTCCGGGGTCGTGGGTGGAACCATGGTCCGGGGTCGCGGTCGGACCCAAGGTCCGGGGTGGCGGTCGGAACCAAAGTCCGGTTGGCGGTCGGAACAAAGTTCAGTGGTGGCGGTCGGAACCAAGGTCCGGGGTGGCGGTCGGAAGCAAGGTCTGGGGTCGCGGTCTAAACCAAGTTACGGGGTGGCGGCCGGAACCAAAGGCCGGGGTGGCGGGCGGAATCAAGGTCCGGGGTGGCAGTCGGACCCAAGGTCCGGGGTGGCGGTCGGAACTAAGGACCGGGTTGGCGGTCGAAACAAAGTTACGGGGTCGTGGGTGGAACCATGGCCCGGGGTGGCGATCGGAAACAAGGTCCGGGGTGGCGGTCGGACGTAAGGTCCGGGGAGGAGGTCGGAACCAAGTTCCGGGGTGGCGGTCGGAACCAACCTCTGAAGTGGCTGTCGGAAACAAGTTCCGGGGTGGCGGTCGGAACCAAGGTCTGGGGTGGCGGTCAGATCCAAGGTCCGGGGTGGCGGTCGGATCCAAGGTCCGGTGTGACGGTTGGAACCAAGGTCCGGGGTGGCGGTCAGAACCAAGGTCTGGGGCGGTGGTCGCAACCAAGGTCCGGGGTGGCGGTTGGAACCATAGACCGGGGTGGCGGTCGGAACCAAGTTCCGTGGTCGCGGTCGGAAACAAGGTCCGGCTTGGGGGTCGGAATCAAGGTCCGGGGTGGTGGTCGGACCCAAGTTCCGGGGTGGCGGTCGGAACTAAGGTTCGGTTTGGCGGTCGGAACCAAGGTCCGGAGTGGCAGTCGGAACCAATGTCCGGGGTGGCAGTCGGAACCAATGACCGAGGTGGCGGTCGGAACCACGGTCCGGGGTGGCGGTCGGAACCAAGGTCCGGGGTGGCGGTCGGAACCAAGGTCCAGGGCGGCGGTCGGAACCACTGTCCGGGGTGGCGGTCGGCACCAATGACAGAGGTGGCGGTCGGAACCAAGGTCCGGGGTGGCGGTCGGAACCAAGGTCTGGGGTGGCGGTCGGAATCAAGGTCCGGGGTGGCGGTCGGACCCAAATTCCCAGGTGGCGTTCGGAACTAATGTCAGGGTTGGCGGTCGAAATGAAGGTCCGGGGTCGTGGGTGGAACCATGGTCCGGGGTCGCGGTCGGACCCAAGGTCCGGGGTGGCGGTCGGAACCAAAGTCCGGTTGGCGGTCGGAACAAAGTTCAGTGGTGGCGGTCGGAACCAAGGTCCGGGGTGGCGGTCGGAAGCAAGGTCTGGGGTCGCGGTCTAAACCAAGTTACGGGGTGGCGGCCGGAACCAAAGGCCGGGGTGGCGGGCGGAATCAAGGTCCGGGGTGGCAGTCGGACCCAAGGTCCGGGGTGGCGGTCGGAACTAAGGACCGGGTTGGCGGTCGAAACAAAGTTACGGGGTCGTGGGTGGAACCATGGCCCGGGGTGGCGATCGGAAACAAGGTCCGGGGTGGCGGTCGGACGTAAGGTCCGGGGAGGAGGTCGGAACCAAGTTCCGGGGTGGCGGTCGGAACCAACCTCTGAAGTGGCTGTCGGAAACAAGTTCCGGGGTGGCGGTCGGAACCAAGGTCCAGGGTGGGGTCAGATCCAAGGTCCGGGGTGGCGGTCGGATCCAAGGTCCGGTGTGGCGTTTGGAACCAAGGTCCGGGGTGGCGGTCAGAACCAAGGTCTGGGGCGGCGGTCGCAACCAAGGTCCGGGGTGGCGGCCGGAACCATAGACCGGGGTGGCGGTCGGAACCAAGTTCCGTGGTGGCGGTCGGAAACAAGGTCCGGCTTGGCGGTCGGAACCAAGGTCTGGGGTGGCAGTCGGAACCAAGTTACGGGATGGCGGTCGGGACCAAGGGCCGGGGTGGCGGGCGGAATCAAGTTCCGGGGTAGTGGTTGGACCCAAGGTCTGGGGTGGCGGTCGGAACTAAGGTTCGGTTTGGCGGTCGGAAACAAGGTCCGGGGTGGCGGTCGGATGTAAGGTCCGGGGAGGCGGTAAGAACCAAGGTCCGGGGTGGCGGTCGGAACTAAAGTCCGAGGTGGCAGTTGGAACCAAGGTCCGGAGTGGCAGTCGGGACCAAAGTCCGGCATGGCGATCAGAACCAAGATCCGGGGTGGCGGTCGGAATCAAGGTCCAGGAAGGCGGTCGGAACCAAGGTCCGGGTGGGCGGTCGGAACCAAGGTCCGAGGTCGGAGTCGGAACCAAGGTCCGGAGTGGCAGTCAGAACCAATGTCCGGGGTGGCGGTTGGAAACAATGTCCGAGGTGGCGGTCGGAACCAAGGTCCTGGGTGGCGTTCGGAACCAAGGTCCGGGGTGGCGGTCGGAACCAAGGACCGGGGCGCCGGTCGGAACCAAGGTCCGGGGTGGCGGTCGGAATCAAAGTCCGGGGTGGCGGTCAGAACCAAGTTCCGTGGTGGCGGTCGGAACGAAGGTCCGGGGTGGCGGTCGGAACCAAGGTCTGGGGTGGCGGTCGGAGCCAAGGTCCGGCGTGGCGGTCAGAACCAAGGTCCGGGGTGGCGGTCGGAACCAAGGCCCGGGGTGGCAGTTGGAAACAAAGGCCTGTGTTGCGGTCGAAACCACTTTCCGGGGTGACGGTCGGAACAAAGGTCCGGGTTGGCGGTTGGAACCAAGGTCCGGGGTGGCGGTCGGAATCAAGGTCCGGGGTGGCGTTCGGAACCAAGGTCCGGGGCGGCGGTCGGAACCAAGGTCCGGGGTGGCGGTTGGAAACTAGGTCCGGGCTGGCGGTCGGAACCAAGGTCCAGGGCGGCGGTCGCAACCAAGGTCCGGGGTGGCGTTCGGAACCAACGTCCGGGGCGGCGGTCGGAACGAAGGTCCGGGGTGGCAGTCGGAACCAAGGTCCGGAGTGGTGGTCGGAACTGAGGTCCGGGGTTGTGGTCGGAACCAAGGTCCGGGGTGGCGGTTGGAAACAAGGTCCGGGGTGGCGGTCGGAACCAAGGTCCGGGGCGGCGGTCGCAACCAAGGTCCGGGGTGGCAGTCGGAACCAAGGTCCGGGGTGGCAGTCGGAACCAAGGTCAGGAGTGGTGGTCGGAACCGAGCTCCGGGGTTGTGGTCGGAACCAATGCCTGGGGTGGTGTTCGGAACCAAGTTCCGGGGTGGCGGTCAGAACCAATGGTTGTAGGTCGGAACCAAGGTCCGGGTAAGCGGTCAGAACCAAGGTCCGCGGTGGCAGTCGGAACGAAGGTCCGGAGTGGCAGTCGGAACCAATCTCCGGGGTGGCGGTCGGAACCAATGTCCTAGGTGGCGGTCGGAACCAGGGTCCGGGGTGGCGGTCGGAACCAAGGTCCAGGGTGGCGGTCGGAACCAAGGTCCGGGGCGGCGGTCAGAACCAAGGTCCGGGGTGGCGGTCGGAACCAATGTCCGGGGTGGCGGTCAGATCCAAGGTCCGGGGTGGCGGTCGGATCCAAGGTCCGGTGTGGCGGTTGGAACCAAGGTCCGGGGTGGCAGTCAGAACCAAGGCCTGGGGTGGCGGTCGGAACCATAGACCGGGGTGGCGGTCGGAAGCAAGTTCCGCGGTGGCAGTCGGAACCAAGGTCCGGAGTGGCAGTCGGAACCAATGTCCGGTTTGGCGGTTGGAAACAATGTCCGAGGTGGCAGTCGGAACCAAGGTTCGGGGTGGCGTTCTGAACCAAGGTCCGGAGTGGCGGTCGGAAACAAGGTCAGGTGTGGCGTTCGGAACCACGTTCCGCAGTGGCGGTCGGAACCAAGGTCCGGGGTGCCAGTCGGAACCAAGGTCCGGGTTGGTGGTCGGAACCAAGGTCTGGGTGGGCGGTCGGAAGCAAGGTCCGGGATGGCAGTCGGAACCAAGGTCCGGAGTGGCAGTCGGAACCAATGTCCGGGGTGGCGGTCGGAACCAATGACCGAGCTGGCGGTCGGAAACACGTTCCGGGGTCGCGGTCGGAACCAAGGTCCGGGGGGTCGGTCGAACCCAAGGTTCGGGGTGGCGGTCGGAACCAAGGTCCGGGGTGGCGGTCGGATGCAAGGTCCGGGGTGGCGTTTGGAACCAAGGACCGGGGTGACGGTCGGAACCAAGGTCTGGGGTGGCGGTCCGAACCAAGGTCCGAGGTGGCGGTCGGAACCAAGGTCCGGTTTGGCGGTCGGAACCATGGTCCGAGGTGGCGGGCGGAACCAATGTCCGGGGTGGCGGTCGGAAACAATGTCCGAGGTTGCGATCGGAACCAAGGTCCGGGGTGGCGGTTGGAACCAAGGTCCGGGGTGGCGGTCGGAACCAAGGTCCTGGGTGGCGTTCGGAACCAAGGTCCGGAGCGGCGGTCGGAACCAAGGTCCGGGGTGGTGGTCGGAACCGAGGTCCGGGGTTTTGGTCGGAACCAAGGTCCGGGGTGGCGGTTGGAAACATGGTCCGTGGTGGCGGTCAGAACCAAGGTCCGGGGCGGCGGTCGGATTCAAGGTCCGGGGTGGCGGTCGGACCCAAGGTCCGGGGTGGCGGTCGGAACTAAGGACCGGGTTGGCGGTCGAAACAAAGTTCCGGGGTCGTGGGTGGAACCATGGTCCGGGGTGGCGATCGGAAACAAGGTCCGGGGTGGCGGTCAGTCGTAAGGTCCGGGGAGGAGGTCGGAAACAAGTTCCGGGGTGTCGGTCGGAACCAACCTCTGAAGTGGCTGTCGGAACCAAGTTCCGGGGTGGCGGTCGGAACCAAGGTCCGGGGTGGGGTCAGATCCAAGGTCCGGGGTGGCGGTCGGATCCAAGGTCCGGTGTGGCGTTTGTAACCAAGGTCCGCGGTGGCAGTCGGACGTAAGGTCCGGGGAGGTGGTCGGAACCAAGGTCCGGGGTGGCGGTCGGAACCAAGTTCTGAGGTGGCGGTCGGAACCAAGGTCCGGGTGGGCGGTCGGAACCAAGGTCCGCGGTGGCAGTCGGACGTAAGGTCCGGGGAGGTGGTCGGAACCAAGGTCCGGGGTGGCGGTCGGAACCAAGTTCTGAGGTGGCTGTCGGAACCAAGTTCCGGGGCGGCGGTCGGAACCAAGGTGCGGGGTGGCGGTCGGAACGAAAGTCCGGTTGGCGGTCGGAACAAAGTTCCGTGGTGGCGGTCGGAACCAAGGTCCGGGGTGGCGGTCGTAACCAAGTTCTGGGGTCGCGGTCGGAACCAATGACCGAGGTGGCGGTCGGAACCACGTTCTGGGGTGGCGGTCGGAACCAAGGTCCGGGGGTCGGTCGGACCCAAGGTCTGGGGTGGCGGTCGGAACCAAGGTCCGGGGTGGCGGTCGGAACCAAGGTCCGGGGGGTGGTCGGAACCAAGGACCGGGGTGGCGGTCGGACCCAAGGTCCGGGGTGGCGGTCGGATCCAAGGTCCGGGGTGGCATTTGGAACCAACGACCGGGGTGACGGTCGGAACCAAGGTCTGGGGTGGCGGTCCGAACCAAGGTCCGAGGTGGCGGTCGGAACCAAGGTCCAGGTTGGCGGTCGGAACCATCGTCCGAGGTGGCGGGCAGAACCAATGTCCGGGGTGGCGGTCGGAAACAATGTCCGAGGTGGCGATCGGAACCAAGGTCCGGGGTGGCAGTTGGAAACAATGTCCGAGGTGGCGATCGGAACCAAGGTCCAGGGTGGCGTTCGGAACCAAGGTCCGGAGCGGCGGTCGGAACCAAGGTCCGGGGTGGCAGTCGGAACCAAGGTCCGGAGTGGTGGTCGGAACCGAGGTCCGGGGTTTTGGTCGGAACCAAGGTCCGGGGTGGCGGTTGGAAACAAGGTCCGGGGTGGCGGTCGGAACCAAGGTCCGGGGCGGCGGTCGCAACCAAGGTCCGGGGTGGCAGTCGGAACCAAGGTCAGGAGTGGTGGTCGGAACCGAGGTCCGGGGTTCTGGTCGGAACCAATGCCTGGGGTGGTGTTCGGAACCAAGTTCCGGGGTGGCGGTCAGAACCAATGGTTGTAGGTCGGAACCAAGGTCCGGGTAAGCGGTCGGAACCAAGGTCCACGGTGGCAGTCGGAACGAAGGTCCGGAGTGGCAGTCGGAACCAATGTCCGGGGTGGCGGTCGGAACCAATGTCCGAGGTGGTGGTCGGAACCAGGGTCCGGGGTGGCGGTCGGAACCAAGGTCCAGGGTGGCGGTCGGAACCAAGGTCCGGGGCGGCGGTCAGAACCAAGGTCCAGCGTGGCGGTCGGAACCAAAGTCTGAGGTGGCAGTCGGAACCACGTTCCGTGGTGGTGGTCGGAACCAAGGTCCGGGGTGCTGGTCGGAACAAGGTCTGGGGTGGCGGTCGGAACCAAGTTACGGGGTGGCGGCCGGAACCAAAGGCCGAGGTGGTGGGCGGAATCAAGGTCCGGGGTGGCGGTCGGACCCAAGGTCCGGGGTGGCGGTCGGAACTAAGGACCGGGTTGGCGGTCGAAACAAAGTTACAGGGTCGTGGGTGGAACCATGGTCCGGGGTGGCGATCGGAAACAAGGTCCGGGGTGGCGGTCGGATGTAAGGTCTGGGGAGGCGGTCGGAACCAAGTTCCGGGGTGGCGGTCGGAACCAACCTCTGAAGTGGCTGTCGGAACCAAGTTCCGGGGTGGCGGTCGGAACCAAGGTCCGGGGTGGCGGTCAGATCCAAGGTCCGGGGTGGCGGTCGGATCCAAGGCCCGGTGTGGCGTTTGGAACCAAGGTCCGGGGTGGCGGTCAGAACCAAGTTACGGGGTGGCGGCCGGAACCAAAGGCCGGGGTGGCGGGCGGAATCAAGGTCCGGGGTGGCGGTCGGACGTAAGGTCCGAGGAGGCGGTCGGAACCAAGTTCCGGGGTGGCGGCCGGAACCAACCTCTGAAGTGGCTGTCGGAACCAAGTTCCGGGGTGACGGTCGGAACCAAGGTCTGGGGTGGCGGTCAGATCCAAGGTCCGGGGTGGCGGTCGGATCCAAGGTCCGGTGTGACGGTTGGAACCAAGGTCCGGGGTGGCGGTCAGAACCAAGGTCTGGGGCGGTGGTCGCAACCAAGGTCCGGGGTGGCGGTTGGAACCATAGACCGGGGTGGCGGTCGGAACCAAGTTCCGTGGTCGCGGTCGGAAACAAGGTCCGGCTTGGGGGTCGGAATCAAGGTCCGGGGTGGTGGTCGGACCCAAGTTCCGGGGTGGCGGTCGGAACTAAGGTTCGGTTTGGCGGTCGGAACCAAGGTCCGGAGTGGCAGTCGGAACCAATGTCCGGGGTGGCAGTCGGAACCAATGACCGAGGTGGCGGTCGGAACCACGGTCCGGGGTGGCGGTCGGAACCAAGGTCCGGGGTGGCGGTCGGAACCAAGGTCCAGGGCGGCGGTCGGAACCACTGTCCGGGGTGGCGGTCGGCACCAATGACAGAGGTGGCGGTCGGAACCAAGGTCCGGGGTGGCGGTCGGAACCAAGGTCTGGGGTGGCGGTCGGAATCAAGGTCCGGGGTGGCGGTCGGACCCAAATTCCCAGGTGGCGTTCGGAACTAATGTCAGCGTTGGCGGTCGAAATGAAGGTCCGGGGTCGTGGGTGGAACCATGGTCCGGGGTCGCGGTCGGACCCAAGGTCCGGGGTGGCGGTCGGAACCAAAGTCCGGTTGGCGGTCGGAACAAAGTTCAGTGGTGGCGGTCGGAACCAAGGTCCGGGGTGGCGGTCGGAAGCAAGGTCTGGGGTCGCGGTCTAAACCAAGTTACGGGGTGGCGGCCGGAACCAAAGGCCGGGGTGGCGGGCGGAATCAAGGTCCGGGGTGGCAGTCGGACCCAAGGTCCGGGGTGGCGGTCGGAACTAAGGACCGGGTTGGCGGTCGAAACAAAGTTACGGGGTCGTGGGTGGAACCATGGCCCGGGGTGGCGATCGGAAACAAGGTCCGGGGTGGCGGTCGGACGTAAGGTCCGGGGAGGAGGTCGGAACCAAGTTCCGGGGTGGCGGTCGGAACCAACCTCTGAAGTGGCTGTCGGAAACAAGTTCCGGGGTGGCGGTCGGAACCAAGGTCCAGGGTGGGGTCAGATCCAAGGTCCCGGGTGGCGGTCGGATCCAAGGTCCGGTGTGGCGTTTGGAACCAAGGTCCGGGGTGGCGGTCAGAACCAAGGTCTGGGGCGGCGGTCGCAACCAAGGTCCGGGGTGGCGGCCGGAACCATAGACCGGGGTGGCGGTCGGAACCAAGTTCCGTGGTGGCGGTCGGAAACAAGGTCCGGCTTGGCGGTCGGAACCAAGGTCTGGGGTGGCAGTCGGAACCAAGTTACGGGATGGCGGTCGGGACCAAGGGCCGGGGTGGCGGGCGGAATCAAGTTCCGGGGTAGTGGTTGGACCCAAGGTCCGGAGTGGCGGTCGGAACTAAGGTTCGGTTTGGCGGTCGGAAACAAGGTCCGGGGTGGCGGTCGGATGTAAGGTCCGGGGAGGCGGTAAGAACCAAGGTCCGGGGTGGCGGTCGGAACCAAAGTCCGAGGTGGCAGTTGGAACCAAGGTCCGGAGTGGCAGTCGGGACCAAAGTCCGGCATGGCGATCAGAACCAAGATCCGGGGTGGCGGTCGGAATCAAGGTCCAGGAAGGCGGTCGGAACCAAGGTCCGGGTGGGCGGTCGGAACCAAGGTCCGAGGTCGGAGTCGGAACCAAGGTCCGGAGTGGCAGTCAGAACCAATGTCCGGGGTGGCGGTTGGAAACAATGTCCGAGGTGGCGGTCGGAACCAAGGTCCTGGGTGGCGTTCGGAACCAAGGTCCGGGGTGGCGGTCGGAACCAAGGACCGGGGCGCCGGTCGGAACCAAGGTCCGGGGTGGCGGTCGGAATCAAAGTCCGGGGTGGCGGTCAGAACCAAGTTCCGTGGTGGCGGTCGGAACGAAGGTCCGGGGTGGCGGTCGGAACCAAGGTCTGGGGTGGCGGTCGGAGCCAAGGTCCGGCGTGGCGGTCAGAACCAAGGTCCGGGGTGGCGGTCGGAACCAAGGCCCGGGGTGGCAGTTGGAAACAAAGGCCTGTGTTGCGGTCGAAACCACTTTCCGGGGTGACGGTCGGAACAAAGGTCCGGGTTGGCGGTTGGAACCAAGGTCCGGGGTGGCGGTCGGAATCAAGGTCCGGGGTGGCGTTCGGAACCAAGGTCCGGGGCGGCGGTCGGAACCAAGGTCCGGGGTGGCGGTTGGAAACTAGGTCCGGGGTGGCGGTCGGAACCAAGGTCCAGGGCGGCGGTCGCAACCAAGGTCCGGGGTGGCGTTCGGAACCAAGGTCCGGGGCGGCGGTCGGAACGAAGGTCCGGGGTGGCAGTCGGAACCAAGGTCCGGAGTGGTGGTCGGAACTGAGGTCCGGGGTTGTGGTCGGAACCAAGGTCCGGGGTGGCGGTTGGAAACAAGGTCCGGGGTGGCGGTCGGAACCAAGGTCCGGGGCGGCGGTCGCAACCAAGGTCCGGGGTGGCAGTCGGAACCAAGGTCCGGGGTGGCAGTCGGAACCAAGGTCAGGAGTGGTGGTCGGAACCGAGCTCCGGGGTTGTGGTCGGAACCAATGCCTGGGGTGGTGTTCGGAACCAAGTTCCGGGGTGGCGGTCAGAACCAATGGTTGTAGGTCGGAACCAAGGTCCGGGTAAGCGGTCAGAACCAAGGTCCGCGGTGGCAGTCGGAACGAAGGTCCGGAGTGGCAGTCGGAACCAATCTCCGGGGTGGCGGTCGGAACCAATGTCCTAGGTGGCGGTCGGAACCAGGGTCCGGGGTGGCGGTCGGAACCAAGGTCCAGGGTGGCGGTCGGAACCAAGGTCCGGGGCGGCGGTCAGAACCAAGGTCCGGGGTGGCGGTCGGAACCAATGTCCGGGGTGGCGGTCAGATCCAAGGTTCGGGGTGGCGGTCGGAACCAAGGTCCGGGGTGGCGGTCGGATGCAAGGTCCGGGGTGGCGTTTGGAACCAAGGACCGGGGTGACGGTCGGAACCAAGGTCTGGGGTGGCGGTCCGAACCAAGGTCCGAGGTGGCGGTCGGAACCAAGGTCCGGTTTGGCGGTCGGAACCATGGTCCGAGGTGGCGGGCGGAACCAATGTCCGGGGTGGCGGTCGGAAACAATGTCCGAGGTTGCGATCGGAACCAAGGTCCGGGGTGGCGGTTGGAACCAAGGTCCGGGGTGGCGGTCGGAACCAAGGTCCTGGG
Source organism: Mustelus asterias (assembly GCF_964213995.1). Classification (NCBI taxonomy): domain Eukaryota; kingdom Metazoa; phylum Chordata; class Chondrichthyes; order Carcharhiniformes; family Triakidae; genus Mustelus; species Mustelus asterias. The sequence continues at coordinate 45,662,823 of NC_135822.1, read as the reverse complement.
TGGCGTTCGGAACCAAGGTCCGGAGCGGCGGTCGGAACCAAGGTCCGGGGTGGTGGTCGGAACCGAGGTCCGGGGTTTTGGTCGGAACCAAGGTCCGGGGTGGCGGTTGGAAACATGGTCCGTGGTGGCGGTCAGAACCAAGGTCCGGGGCGGCGGTCGGATTCAAGGTCCGGGGTGGCGGTCGGACCCAAGGTCCGGGGTGGCGGTCGGAACTAAGGACCGGGTTGGCGGTCGAAACAAAGTTCCGGGGTCGTGGGTGGAACCATGGTCCGGGGTGGCGATCGGAAACAAGGTCCGGGGTGGCGGTCAGTCGTAAGGTCCGGGGAGGAGGTCGGAAACAAGTTCCGGGGTGTCGGTCGGAACCAACCTCTGAAGTGGCTGTCGGAACCAAGTTCCGGGGTGGCGGTCGGAACCAAGGTCCGGGGTGGGGTCAGATCCAAGGTCCGGGGTGGCGGTCGGATCCAAGGTCCGGTGTGGCGTTTGTAACCAAGGTCCGCGGTGGCAGTCGGACGTAAGGTCCGGGGAGGTGGTCGGAACCAAGGTCCGGGGTGGCGGTCGGAACCAAGTTCTGAGGTGGCGGTCGGAACCAAGGTCCGGGTGGGCGGTCGGAACCAAGGTCCGCGGTGGCAGTCGGACGTAAGGTCCGGGGAGGTGGTCGGAACCAAGGTCCGGGGTGGCGGTCGGAACCAAGTTCTGAGGTGGCTGTCGGAACCAAGTTCCGGGGCGGCGGTCGGAACCAAGGTGCGGGGTGGCGGTCGGAACGAAAGTCCGGTTGGCGGTCGGAACAAAGTTCCGTGGTGGCGGTCGGAACCAAGGTCCGGGGTGGCGGTCGTAACCAAGTTCTGGGGTCGCGGTCGGAACCAATGACCGAGGTGGCGGTCGGAACCACGTTCCGGGGTGGCGGTCGGAACCAAGGTCCGGGGGTCGGTCGGACCCAAGGTCTGGGGTGGCGGTCGGAACCAAGGTCCGGGGTGGCGGTCGGAACCAAGGTCCGGGGGGTGGTCGGAACCAAGGACCGGGGTGGCGGTCGGACCCAAGGTCCGGGGTGGCGGTCGGATCCAAGGTCCGGGGTGGCATTTGGAACCAACGACCGGGGTGACGGTCGGAACCAAGGTCTGGGGTGGCGGTCCGAACCAAGGTCCGAGGTGGCGGTCGGAACCAAGGTCCGGGTTGGCGGTCGGAACCATCGTCCGAGGTGGCGGGCAGAACCAATGTCCGGGGTGGCGGTCGGAAACAATGTCCGAGGTGGCAATCGGAACCAAGGTCCGGGGTGGCAGTTGGAAACAATGTCCGAGGTGGCGATCGGAACCAAGGTCCAGGGTGGCGTTCGGAACCAAGGTCCGGAGCGGCGGTCGGAACCAAGGTCCGGGGTGGCAGTCGGAACCAAGGTCCGGAGTGGTGGTCGGAACCGAGGTCCGGGGTTTTGGTCGGAACCAAGGTCCGGGGTGGCGGTTGGAAACAAGGTCCGGGGTGGCGGTCGGAACCAAGGTCCGGGGCGGCGGTCGCAACCAAGGTCCGGGGTGGCAGTCGGAACCAAGGTCAGGAGTGGTGGTCGGAACCGAGGTCCGGGGTTCTGGTCGGAACCAATGCCTGGGGTGGTGTTCGGAACCAAGTTCCGGGGTGGCGGTCAGAACCAATGGTTGTAGGTCGGAACCAAGGTCCGGGTAAGCGGTCGGAACCAAGGTCCACGGTGGCAGTCGGAACGAAGGTCCGGAGTGGCAGTCGGAACCAATGTCCGGGGTGGCGGTCGGAACCAATGTCCGAGGTGGTGGTCGGAACCAGGGTCCGGGGTGGCGGTCGGAACCAAGGTCCAGGGTGGCGGTCGGAACCAAGGTCCGGGGCGGCGGTCAGAACCAAGGTCCAGCGTGGCGGTCGGAACCAAAGTCTGAGGTGGCAGTCGGAACCACGTTCCGTGGTGGTGGTCGGAACCAAGGTCCGGGGTGCTGGTCGGAACAAGGTCTGGGGTGGCGGTCGGAACCAAGTTACGGGGTGGCGGCCGGAACCAAAGGCCGAGGTGGTGGGCGGAATCAAGGTCCGGGGTGGCGGTCGGACCCAAGGTCCGGGGTGGCGGTCGGAACTAAGGACCGGGTTGGCGGTCGAAACAAAGTTACAGGGTCGTGGGTGGAACCATGGTCCGGGGTGGCGATCGGAAACAAGGTCCGGGGTGGCGGTCGGATGTAAGGTCTGGGGAGGCGGTCGGAACCAAGTTCCGGGGTGGCGGTCGGAACCAACCTCTGAAGTGGCTGTCGGAACCAAGTTCCGGGGTGGCGGTCGGAACCAAGGTCCGGGGTGGCGGTCAGATCCAAGGTCCGGGGTGGCGGTCGGATCCAAGGCCCGGTGTGGCATTTGGAACCAAGGTCCGGGGTGGCGGTCAGAACCAAGGTCTGGGGTGGCGGTCGGAACCAAGTTCCATGGTGGCGGTCGGAAACAAGGTCCGGCTTGGCGTCGGAACCAAGGTCTGGGGTGGCAGTCGGAACCAAGTTACGGGGTGGCGGTCGGAACCAAGGGCCGGGGTGGCGGGCAGAATCAAGGTCCAGGGTGGTGGTCGGACCCAAGGTGCGGGGTGGCGGTCGGAACTAAGGTTCGGTTTGGCGGTCGGAAACAAGGTCCGGGGTGGCGGTCGGACGTAAGGTCCGGGGAGGCGGTAAGAACCAAGGTCCGGGGTGGCGGTCGGAACCAAAGTCCGAGGTGGCAGTTGGAACCAAGGTCCGGAGTGTCAGTCGGAACCAAGGTCTGGCGTGGCAGTCGGAAACAAGATCCAGTGTGGCGGTCGGAACCAAGGTCCGGGAATGCGGTCGGAACCAAGGTCCGCGGTGGCAGTCGGAACCAAGGTCCGGAGTGGCAGTCGGAACCAATGTCCGGGGTGGCGGTCGGAAACAATGTCCGAGGTGGCGGTCGGAACCAAGGTCCGGGGTGGCGGTCGGAACCAAGGTCCGGGGTGGCGGTCGGAACCAAGGTCCAGGGCGGCGGTCGGAACCAATGTCCGGGGTGGCGGTCGGCACCAAAGTCCGGGGTGGCGGTCGGAACCAAGTTCCGTGGTGGCGGTCGCAACCAAGGTCCGGAGTGGTGGTCGGAACCGAGGTCCGGGGTTTTGGTCGGAACCAAGGTCCGGGGTGGCGGTTGGAAACATGGTCCGGGGTGGCGGTCGGAACCAAGGTCCGGGGCGGCGGTCGGAACCAAGGTCCGGGGTGGCAGTTGGAACCAAGGTCAGGAGTGGTGGTCGGAACCGAGGTCCGGGGTTGTGGTCGGAACCAATGCCTGGGGTGGTCTTCGGAACCAAGTTCCGGGCTGGCGGTCAGAACCAATGGTTGTAGGTCGGAACCAAGGTCCGGGTAAGCGGTCGGAACCAAGGTCCGCGGTGGCAGTCGGAACGAAGGTCCGGAGTGGCAGTCGGAACCAATGTCCGGGGTGGCGGTCGTAACTAATGTCCGAGGTGGCGGTCGGAACCAGGATCCGGGGTGGCGGTCGGAACCAAGGTCCAGGGTGGCGGTCGGACCCAAGGTCCGGGGCGGCGGTCAGAACCAAGGTCCGGCGTGGCGGTCGGAACCAAAGTCCGAGGTGGCAGTCGGAACCACGTTCCGTGGTGGTGGTCGGAACCAAGGTCCGGGGTGGTGGTCGGAACAAGGTCTGGGGTGGCGGTCGGAACCAAGTTACGGGGTGGCGGCCGGAACCAAAGGCCGGGGTGGCGGGCGGAATGAAGGTCCGGGGTGGCGGTCGGACGTAAGGTCCGAGGAGGCGGCCGGAACCAACCTCTGAAGTGGCTGTCGGAACCAAGTTCCGGGGTGACGGTCGGAACCAAGGTCTGGGGTGGCGGTCGGATCCAAGGTCCGGTGTGACGGTTGGAACCAAGGTCCGGGGTGGCGGTCAGAACCAAGGTCTGGGGCGGCGGTCGCAACCAAGGTCCGGGGTGGCGGTCGGAACCATAGACCGGGGTGGCGGTCGGAACCAAGTTCCGTGGTCGCGGTCGGAAACAAGGTCCGGCTTGGGGGTCGGAACCAAGGTCTGGGGTGGCAGTCGGAACCAAGTTACGGGGTGGCAGTCGGAACCAAGGGCCGGGGTGGTGGGCGGAATCAAGGTCCGGGGTGGTGGTCGGACCCAAGTTCCGGGGTGGCGGTCGGAACTAAGGTTCGGTTTGGCGGTCGGAACAAAGGTCCGGAGTGGCAGTCGGAACCAATGTCCGGGGTGGCAGTCGGAACCAATGACCGAGGTGGCGGTCAGAACCAAGGTCCGGGGTGGCGGTCGGAACCAAGGTCCGGGGTGGCGGTCGGAACCAAGGTCCAGGGCGGCGGTCGGAACCACTGTCCGGGGTGGCGGTCGGCACCAAAGTCCGGGGTGGCGGTCGGAACCAAGTTCCGTGGTGTCGGTCGCAACCACGGTCCGGAGTGCCGGTCGGTACCAAGGTCTGGGGTGGCGGTCGGAATCAAGGTCCGGAGTGGTGGTCGGAACTGAGGTCCGGGGTAGTGGTCGGATCCAAGGTCCGGGGTGGCGGTTGGAAACAAGGTCCGGGGTGGCTGTCGGAACCAAGGTCCGGGGCGGCGGTCGCAACCAAGGTCCGGGGTGGCGTTCGGAACCAAGGTCCGGGGCGGCGGTCGGAACCAAGGTCCGGGGTGGCAGTCGGAACCAAGGTCCGGAGTGGTGGTCGGAACCGAGGTCCGGGGTTGTGGTCGGAACCAAGGTCCGGGGTATCGGTTGGAAACAAGGTCCGGGGTGGCGGTCGGAACCAAGGTCCGGGGCGGCGGTCGCAACCAAGGTCCGGGGTGGCAGTCGGAACCAAGGTCAGGAGTGGTGGTCGGAACCGAGCTCCGGGGTTGTGGTCGGAACCAATGCCTGGGGTGGTGTTCGGAACCAAGTTCCGGGGTGGCGGTCAGAACCAATGGTTGTAGGTCGGAACCAAGGTCTGGGTAAGCGGTCAGAACCAAGGTCCGCGGTGGCAGTCGGAACGAAGGTCCGGAGTGGCAGTCGGAACCAATCTCCGGGGTGGCGGTCGGAACCAATGTCCTAGGTGGCGGTCGGAACCAGGGTCCGGGGTGGCGGTCGGAACCAAGGTCCGGTGTGGTGGTCGGAACAAGGTCTGGGGTGGCGGTCGGAACCAAGTTACGGGGTGGCGGCCGGAACCAAAGGCCGGGGTGGCGGGCGGAATCAAGGTCCGGGGTGGCGGTCGGAACCAACCTCTGAAGTGGCTGTCGGAACCAAGTTCCGGGGTGACGATCGGAACCAAGGTCTGGGGTGGCGGTCAGATCCAAGGTCCGGGGTGGCGGTCGGATCCAAGGTCCGGTGTGACGGTTGGAACCAAGGTCCGGGGTGGCGGTCAGAACCAAGGTCTGGGGCGGCGGTCGCAACCAAGGTCCGGGGTGGCGGTCGGAACCATAGACCGGGGTGGCGGTCGGAACCAAGTTCCGTGGTCGCGGTCGGAAACAAGGTCCGGCTTGGGGGTCGGAACCAAGGTCTGGGGTGGCAGTCGGAACCAAGTTACGGGGTGGCAGTCGGAACCAAGGGCCGGGGTGGTGGGCGGAATCAAGGTCCGGGGTGGTGGTCGGACCCAAGTTCCGGGGTGGCGGTCGGAACTAAGGTTCGGTTTGGCGGTCGGAACAAAGGTCCGGAGTGGCAGTCGGAACCAATGTCCGGGGTGGCAGTCGGAACCAATGACCGAGGTGGCGGTCGGAACCAAGGTCCGGGGTGGCGGTCGGAACCAAGGTCCGGGGTGGCGGTCGGAGCCAAGGTCCAGGGCGGCGGTCGGAACCACTGTCCGGGGTGGCGGTCGGCACCAAAGTCCAGGGTGGCGGTCGGAACCAAGTTCCGTGGTGTCGGTCGCAACCACGGTCCGGAGTGCCGGTCGGTACCAAGGTCTGGGGTGGCGGTCGGAATCAAGGTCCGGAGTGGTGGTCGGAACTGAGGTCCGGGGTAGTGGTCGGAACCAAGGTCCGGGGTGGCGGTTGGAAACAACGTCCGGGGTGGCTGTCGGAACCAAGGTCCGGGGCGGCGGTCGCAACCAAGGTCCGGAGTGGCGTTCGGAACCAAGGTCCGGGGCGGCGGTCGGAACCAAGGTCCGGGGTGGCAGTCGGAACCAAGGTCCGGAGTGGTGGTCGGAACCGAGGTCCGGGGTTGTGGTCGGAACCAAGGTCCGGGGTATCGGTTGGAAACAAGGTCCGGGGTGGCGGTCGGAACCAAGGTCCGGGGCGGCGGTCGCAACCAAGGTCCGGGGTGGCAGTCGGAACCAAGGTCAGGAGTGGTGGTCGGAACCGAGCTCCGGGGTTGTGGTCGGAACCAATGCCTGGGGTGGTGTTCGGAACCAAGTTCCGGGGTGGCGGTCAGAACCAATGGTTGTAGGTCGGAACCAAGGTCTGGGTAAGCGGTCAGAACCAAGGTCCGCGGTGGCAGTCGGAACGAAGGTCCGGAGTGGCAGTCGGAACCAATCTCCGGGGTGGCGGTCAGAACCAATGTCCTAGGTGGCGGTCGGAACCAGGGTCCGGGGTGGCGGTCGGAACCAAGGTCCGGTTTGGCGGTCGGAACCATGGTCCGAGGTGGCGGGCGGAACCAATGTCCGGGGTGGCGGTCGGAAACAATGTCCGAGGTTGCGATCGGAACCAAGGTCCGGGGTGGCGGTTGGAACCAAGGTCCGGGGTGCCGGTCGGAACCAAGGTCCTGGGTGGCGTTCGGAACCAAGGTCCGGAGCGGCGGTCGGAACCAAGGTCCGGGGTGGCAGTCGGAACCAAGGTCCGGAGTGGTGGTCGGAACCGAGGTCCGGGGTTTTGGTCGGAACCAAGGTCCGGGGTGGCGGTTGGAAACATGGTCCGGGGTGGCGGTCGGAACCAAGGTCCGGGGTGGCGGTCGGAACCAAGGTCCGGGGTGGCAGTTGGAACCAAGGTCAGGAGTGGTGGTCGGAACCGAGGTCCGGGGTTGTGGTCGGAACCAATGCCTGGGGTGGTCTTCGGAACCAAGTTCCGGGGTGGCGGACAGAACCAATGGTTGTAGGTCGGAACCAAGGTCCGGGTAAGCGGTCGGAATCAAGGTCCGCGGTGGCAGTCGGAACGAAGGTCCGGAGTGGCAGTCGGAACCAATGTCCGGGGCGGCGGTCGGAACTAATGTCCGAGGTGGCGGTCGGAACCAGGGTCCGGGGTGGCGGTCGGAACCAAGGTCCAGGGTGGCGGTCGGACCCAAGGCCCGGGGCGGCGGTCAGAACCAAGGTCCGGCGAGGCGGTCGGATCCAAAGTCCGAGGTGGCAGTCGGAACCACGTTCCGTGGTGGTGGTCGGAACCAAGGTCCGGGGTGGTGGTCGGAACAAGGTCTGGGGTGGCGGTCGGAACCAAGTTACGGGGTGGCGGCCGGAACCAAAGGCCGGGGTGGCGGGCGGAATCAAGGTCCGGGGTGGCGGTCGGACGTAAGGTCCGAGGAGGCGGTCGGAACCAAGTTCCGGGGTGGCGTCCGGAACCAACCTCTGAAGTGTCTGTCGGAACCAAGTTCCGGGGTGACGGTCGGAACCAAGGTCTGGGGTGGCGGTCAGATCCAAGGTCCGGGGTGGCAGTCGGATCCAAGGTCCGGTGTGACGGTTGGAACCAAGGTCCGGGGTGGCGGTCAGAACCAAGGTCTGGGGCGGTGGTCGCAACCAAGGTTCGGGGTGGCGGTTGGAACCAAGGTCCGGGGTGGCGGTCGGAACCAAGGTCCAGGGCGCCGGTCGGAACCAATGTCCGGGGTGGCGGTCGGCACCAAAGTCCGGGGTGGCGGTCGGAACCAAGTTCCGTGGTGGCGGTCGCAACCAAGGTCCGGAGTGGTGGTCGGAACCGAGGTCCGGGGTTTTGGTCGGAACCAAGGTCCGGGGTGGCGGTTGGAAACATGGTCCGGGGTGGCGGTCGGAACCAAGGTCCGGGGCGGCGGTCGGAACCAAGGTCCGGGGTGGCAGTTGGAACCAAGGTCAGGAGTGGTGGTCGGAACCGAGGTCCGGGGTTGTGGTCGGAACCAATGCCTGGGGTGGTCTTCGGAACCAAGTTCCGGGGTGGCGGACAGAACCAATGGTTGTAGGTCCGAACCAAGGTCCGGGTAAGCGGTCGGAACCAAGGTCCGCGGTGGCAGTCGGAACGAAGGTCCGGAGTGGCAGTCGGAACCAATGTCCGGGGTGGCGGTCGGAACTAATGTCCGAGGTGGCGGTCGGAACCAGGGTCCGGGGTGGCGGTCGGAACCAAGGTCCAGGGTGGCGGTCGGACCCAAGGTCCGGGGCGGCGGTCAGAACCAAGGTCCGGCGTGGCGGTCGGAACCAAAGTCCGAGGTGGCAGTCGGAACCACGTTCCGTGGTGGTGGTCGGAACCAAGGTCCGGGGTGGTGGTCGGAACAAGGTCTGGGGTGGCGGTCGGAACCAAGTTACGGGGTGGCGGCCGGAACCAAAGGCCGGGGTGGCGGGCGGAATCAAGGTCCGGGGTGGCGGTCGGACGTAAGGTCCGAGGAGGCGGTCGGAACCAAGTTCCGGGGTGGCGGCCGGAACCAACCTCTGAAGTGGCTGTCGGAACCAAGTTCCGGGGTGACGGTCGGAACCAAGGTCTGGGGTGGCGGTCAGATCCAAGGTCCGGGGTGGCGGTCGGATCCAAGGTCCGGTGTGACGGTTGGAACCAAGGTCCGGGGTGGCGGTCAGAACCAAGGTCTGGGGCGGCGGTCGCAACCAAGGTCCGGGGTGGCGGTCGGAACCATAGACCGGGGTGGCGGTCGGAACCAAGTTCCGTGGTCGCGGTCGGAAACAAGGTCCGGCTTGGGGGTCGGAACCAAGGTCTGGGGTGGCAGTCGGAACCAAGTTACGGGGTGGCAGTCGGAACCAAGGGCCGGGGTGGTGGGCGGAATCAAGGTCCGGGGTGGTGGTCGGACCCAAGTTCCGGGGTGGCGGTCGGAACTAAGGTTCGGTTTGGCGGTCGGAACCAAGGTCCGGAGTGGCAGTCGGAACGAATGTCCGGGGTGGCAGTCGGCACCAATGACCGAGGTGGCGGTCGGAACCAAGGTCCGGGGTGGCGGTCGGAACCAAGGTCCGGGGTGGCGGTCGGAACCAAGGTCCAGGGCGGCGGTCGGAACCACTGTCCGGGGTGGCGGTCGGCACCAAAGTCCGGGGTGGCGGTCGGAACCAAGTTCCGTGGTGTCGGTCGCAACCACGGTCCGGAGTGCCGGTCGGTACCAAGGTCTGGGGTGGCGGTCGGAATCAAGGTCCGGAGTGGTGGCCGGAACTGAGGTCCGGGGTTGTGGTCGGAACCAAGGTCCGGGGTGGCGGTTGGAAACAAGGTCCGGGGTGGCGGTCGGAACCAAGGTCCGGGGCGGCGGTCGCAACCAAGGTCCGGGGTGGCGTTCGGAACCAAGGTCCGGGGCGGCGGTCGGAACCAAGTTACGGGGTGGCAGTCGGAAACAAGGGCCGGGGTGGTGGGCGGAATCAAGGTCCGGGGTGGTGGTCGGACCCAAGTTCCGGGGTGGCAGTCGGAACTAAGGTTCGGTTTGGCGGTCGGAACCAAGGTCCGGAGTGGCAGTCGGAACCAATGTCCGGGGTGGCAGTCGGAACCAATGACCGAGGTGGCGGTCGGAACCAAGGTCCGGGGTGGCGGTCGGAACCAAGGTCCGGGGTGGCGGTCGGAACCAAGGTCCAGGGCGGCGGTCGGAACCACTGTCCGGGGTGGCGGTCGGCACCAAAGTCCGGGGTGGCGGTCGGAACCAAGTTCCGTGGTGTCGGTCGCAACCACGGTCCGGAGTGCCGGTCGGTACCAAGGTCTGGGGTGGCGGTCGGAATCAAGGTCCGGAGTGGTGGTCGGAACTGAGGTCCGGGGTAGTGGTCGGAACCAAGGTCCGGGGTGGCGGTTGGAAACAAGGTCCGGGGTGGCGGTCGGAACCAAGGTCCGGGGCGGCGGTCGCAACCAAGGTCCGGGGTGGCGTTCGGAACCAAGGTCCGGGGCGGTGGTCGGAACCAAGGTCCGGAGTGGCAGTCGGAACCAAGGTCCGGAGTGGTGGTCGGAACCGAGGTCCGGGGTTGTGGTCGGAACCAAGGTCCGGGGTATCGGTTGGAAACAAGGTCCGGGGTGGCGGTCGGAACCAAGGTCCGGGGCGGCGGTCGCAACCAAGGTCCGGGGTGGCAGTCGGAACCAAGGTCAGGAGTGGTGGTCGGAACCGAGCTCCGGGGTTGTGGTCGGAACCAATGCCTGGAGTGGTGTTCGGAACCAAGTTCCGGGGTGGCGGTCAGAACCAATGGTTGAAGGTCGGAACCAAGGTCTGGGTAAGCGGTCAGAACCAAGGTCCGCGGTGGCAGTCGGAACGAAGGTCCGGAGTGGCAGTCGGAACCAATCTCCGGGGTGGCGGTCGGAACCAATGTCCTAGGTGGCGGTCGGAACCAGGGTCCGGGGTGGCGGTCAGAACCAAGGTCCGGTTTGGCGGTCGGAACCATGGTCCGAGGTGGCGGGCGGAACCAATGTCCGGGGTGGCGGTCGGAAACAATGTCCGAGGTTGCGATCGGAACCAAGGTCCGGGGTGGCGGTTGGAACCAAGGTCCGGGGTGCCGGTCGGAACCAAGGTCCTGGGTGGCGTTCGGAACCAAGGTCCGGAGCGGCGGTCGGAACCAAGGTCCGGGGTGGCGGTCGGAACCAAGGTCCGGAGTGGTGGTCGGAACCGAGGTCCGGGGTTTTGGTCGGAACCAAGGTCCGGGGTGGCGGTTGGAAACATGGTCCGGGGTGGCGGTCGGAACCAAGGTCCGGGGTGGCGGTCGGAACCAAGGTCCGGGGTGGCAGTTGGAACCAAGGTCAGGAGTGGTGGTCGGAACCGAGGTCCGGGGTTGTGGTCGGAACCAATGCCTGGGGTGGTCTTCGGAACCAAGTTCCGGGGTGGCGGACAGAACCAATGGTTGTAGGTCGGAACCAAGGTCCGGGTAAGCGGTCGGAATCAAGGTCCGCGGTGGCAGTCGGAACGAAGGTCCGGAGTGGCAGTCGGAACCAATGTCCGGGGCGGCGGTCGGAACTAATGTCCGAGGTGGCGGTTGGAACCAGGGTCCGGGGTGGCGGTCGGAACCAAGGTCCAGGGTGGCGGTCGGACCCAAGGCCCGGGGCGGCGGTCAGAACCAAGGTCCGGCGAGGCGGTCGGATCCAAAGTCCGAGGTGGCAGTCGGAACCACGTTCCGTGGTGGTGGTCGGAACCAAGGTCCGAGGTGGTGGTCGGAACAAGGTCTGGGGTGGCGGTCGGAACCAAGTTACGGGGTGGCGGCCGGAACCAAAGGCCGGGGTGGTGGGCGGAATCAAGGTCCGGGGTGGCGGTCGGACGTAAGGTCCGAGGAGGCGGTCGGAACCAAGTTCCGGGGTGGCGGCCGGAACCAACCTCTGAAGTGGCTGTCGGAAACAAGTTCCGGGGTGACGGTCGGAACCAAGGTCTGGGGTGGCGGTCAGATCCAAGGTCCGGGGTGGCAGTCGGATCCAAGGTCCGGTGTGACGGTTGGAACCAAGGTCCGGGGTGGCGGTCAGAACCAAGGTCTGGGGCGCTGGTCGCAACCAAGGTTCGGGGTGGCGGTTGGAACCAAGGCCCGGGGTGGCGGTCGGAACCAAGGTCCAGGGCGCCGGTCGGAACCAATGTCCGGGGTGGCGGTCGGAACCAAGTTCCGTGGTGGCGGTCGCAACCAAGGTCCGGAGTGGTGGTCGGAACCGAGGTCCGGGGTTTTGGTCGGAACCAAGGTCCGGGGTGGCGGTTGGAAACATGGTCCGAGGTGGCGGTCGGAACCAAGGTCCGGGGGGGCGGTCGGAACCAAGGTCCGGGGTGGCAGTTGGAACCAAGGTCAGGAGTGGTGGTCGGAACCGAGGTCCGGGGTTGTGGTCGGAACCAATGCCTGGGGTGGTCTTCGGAACCAAGTTCCGGGGTGGCGGACAGAACCAATGGTTGTAGGTCGGAACCAAGGTCCGGGAAAGCGGTCGGAACCAAGGTCCGCGGTGGCAGTCGGAACGAAGGTCCGGAGTGGCAGTCGGAACCAATGTCCGGGGTGGCGGTCGGAACTAATGTCCGAGGTGGCGGTCGGAACCAGGGTCCGGGGTGGCGGTCGGAACCAAGGTCCAGGGTGGCGGTCGGACCCAAGGTCCGGGGCGGCGGTCAGAACCAAGGTCCGGCGTGGCAGTCGGAACCAAAGTCCGAGGTGGCAGTCGGAACCACGTTCCGTGGTGGTGGTCGGAACCAAGGTCCGGGGTGGTGGTCGGAACAAGGTCTGGGGTGGCGGTCGGAACCAAGTTACGGGGTGGCGGCCGGAACCAAAGGCCGGGGTGGCGGGCGGAATCAAGGTCCGGGGTGGCGGTCGGACGTAAGGTCCGAGGAGGCGGTCGGAACCAAGTTCCGGGGTGGCGGCCGGAACCAACCTCTGAAGTGGCTGTCGGAACCAAGTTCCGGGGTGACGGTCGGAACCAAGGTCTGGGGTGGCGGTCAGATCCAAGGTCCGGGGTGGCGGTCGGATCCAAGGTTCGGTGTGACGGTTGGAACCAAGGTCCGGGGTGGCGGTCAGAACCAAGGTCTGGGGTGGCGGTCAGATCCAAGGTCCGGGGTGGCGGTCGGATCCAAGGTCCGGTGTGACGGTTGGAACCAAGGTCCGGGGTGGCGGTCAGAACCAAGGTCAGGGGCGGCGGTCGCAACCAAGGTCCGGGGTGGCGGTCGGAACCATAGACCGGGGTGGCGGTCGGAACCAAGTTCCGTGGTCGCAGTCGGAAACAAGGTCCGGCTTGGGGGTCGGAACCAAGGTCTGGGGTGGCAGTCGGAACCAAGTTACGGGGTGGCAGTCGGAACTAAGGTTCGGTTTGGCGGTCGGAACCAAGGTCCGGAGTGGCAGTCGGAACCAATGTCCGGGGTGGCAGTCGGAACCAATGACCGAGGTGGCGGTCGGAACCAAGGTCCGGGGTGGCGGTCGGAACCAAGGTCCGGGGTGGCGGTCGGAACCAAGGTCCAGGGCGGCGGTCGGAACCACTGTCCGGGGTGGCGGTCGGCACCAAAGTCCGGGGTGGCGGTCGGAACCAAGTTCCGTGGTGTCGGTCGCAACCACGGTCCGGAGTGCCGGTCGGTACCAAGGTCTGGGGTGGCGTTCGGAATCAAGGTCCGGAGTGGTGGTCGGAACTGAGGTCCGGGGTTGTGGTCGGAACCAAGGTCCGGGGTGGCGGTTGGAAACAAGGTCCGGGGTGGCGGTCGGAACCAAGGTCCGGGGCGGCGGTCGCAACCAAGGTCCGGGGTGGCGTTCGGAACCAAGGTCCGGGGCGGAGGTCGGAACCAAGGTCCGGGGTGGCAGTCGGAACCAAGGTCCGGAGTGGTGGTCGGAACCGAGGTCCGGGGTTGTGGTCGGAACCAAGGTCCGGGGTATCGGTTGGAAACAAGGTCCGGGGTGGCGGTCGGAACCAAGGTCCGGGGCGGCGGTCGCAACCAAGGTCCGGGGTGGCAGTCGGAACCAAGGTCAGGAGTGGTGGTCGGAACCGAGCTCCGGGGTTGTGGTCGGAACCAATGCCTGGGGTGGTGTTCGGAACCAAGTTCCGGGGTGGCGGTCAGAACCAATGGTTGTAGGTCGGAACCAAGGTCTGGGTAAGTGGTCAGAACCAAGGTCCGCGGTGGCAGTCGGAACGAAGGTCCGGAGTGGCAGTCGGAACCAATCTCCGGGGTGGCGGTCGGAACCAATGTCCTAGGTGGCGGTCGGAACCAGGGTCCGGGGTGGCGGTCGGAACCAAGGTCCGGTGTGGCGGTCGGAACCATGGTCCGAGGTGGCGGGCGGAACCAATGTCCGGGGTGGCGGTCGGAAACAATGTCCGAGGTTGCGATCGGAACCAAGGTCCGGGGTGGCGGTTGGAACCAAGGTCCGGGGTGCCGGTCGGAACCAAGGTCCTGGGTGGCGTTCGGAACCAAGGTCCGGAGCGGCGGTCGGAACCAAGGTCCGGGGTGGCAGTCGGAACCAAGGTCCGGAGTGGTGGTCGGAACCGAGGTCCGGGGTTTTGGTCGGAACCAAGGTCCGGGGTGGCGGTTGGAAACATGGTCCGGGGTGGCGGTCGGAACCAAGGTCCGGGGCCGCGGTCGCAACCAAGGTCCGGGGTGGCAGTTGGAACCAAGGTCAGGAGTGGTGGTCGGAACCGAGGTCCGGGGTTGTGGTCCGAAACAATGCCTGGGGTGGTCTTCGGAACCAAGTTCCGGGGTGGCGGACAGAACCAATGGTTGTAGGTCGGAACCAAGGTCCGGGTAAGCGGTCGGAATCAAGGTCCGCGGTGGCAGTCGGAACGAAGGTCCGGAGTGGCAGTCGGAACCAATGTCCGGGGTGGCGGTCGGAACCAATGTCCGAGGTGGCGGTCGGAACCAGGGTCCGGGGTGGCGGTCGGAACCAAGGTCCAGCGTGGCGGTCGGACCCAAGGCCCGGGGCGGCGGTCAGAACCAACGTCCGGCGTGGCGGTCGGATCCAAAGTCCGAGGTGGCAGTCGGAACCACGTTCCGTGGTGGTGGTCGGAACCAAGGTCCGGGGTGGTGGTCGGAACAAGGTCTGGGGTGGCGGTCGGAACCAAGTTACGGGGTGGCGGCCGGAACCAAAGGCCGGGGTGGCGGGCGGAATCAAGGTCCGGGGTGGCGGTCGGACGTAAGATCCGAGGAGGCGGTCGGAACCAAGTTCCGGGGTGGCGGCCGGAACCAACCTCGGAAGTGGCTGTCGGAACCAAGTTCCGGGGTGACGGTCGGAACCAAGGTCTGGGGTGGCGGTCAGATCCAAGGTCCGGGGTGGCGGTCGGATCCAAGGTCCGGTGTGACGGTTGGAACCAAGGTCCGGGGTGGCGGTCAGAACCAAGGTCTGGGGCGGTGGTCGCAACCAAGGTCCGGGGTGGCGGTTGGAACCATAGACCGGGGTGGCGGTCGGAACCAAGTTCCGTGGTCGCGGTCGGAAACAAGGTCCGGCTTGGGGGTCGGAACCAAGGTCCGGGGTGGTGGTCGGACCCAAGTTCCGGGGTGGCGGTCGGAACTAAGGTTCGGTTTGGCGGTCGGAACCAAGGTCCGGAGTGGCAGTCGGAACCAATGTCCGGGGTGGCAGTCGGAACCAATGACCGAGGTGGCGGTCGGAACCAAGGTCCGGGGTGGCGGTCGGAACCAAGGTCCGGGGTGGCGGTCGGAACCAAGGTCCAGGGCGGCGGTCGGAACCACTGTCCGGGGTGGCGGTCGGCACCAATGACAGAAGTGGCGGTCGGAACCAAGGTCCGGGGTGGCGGTCGGAACCATGGTCTGGGGTGGCGGTCGGAATCAAGGTCCGGGGTGGCGGTCGGACCCAAATTCCCAGGTGGCGTTCGGAACTAATGTCAGGGTTGGCGGTCGAAATGAAGGTCCGGGGTCGTGGGTGGAACCATGGTCCGGGCTGGCGGTCGGACCCAAGGTCCGGGGTGGCGGTCGGAACCAAAGTCTGGTTGGCGGTCGGAACAAAGTTCAGTGGTGGCGGTCGGAACCAAGGTCCGGGGTGGCGGTCGGAACCAAGGTCTGGGGTCGCGGTCTAAACCAAGTTACGGGGTGGCGGCCGGAACCAAAGGCCGGGGTGGCGGGCGGAATCAAGGTCCGGGGTGGCGGTCGGACCCAAGGTCCGGGGTGGCGGTCGGAACTAAGGACCGGGTTGGCGGTCGAAACAAAGTTACGGGGTCGTGGGTGGAACCATGGCCCGGGGTGGCGATCGGAAACAAGGTCCGGGGTGGCGGTCGGACGCAAGGTCCGGGGAGGAGGTCGGAACCAAGTTCCGGGGTGGCGGTCGGAACCAACCTCTGAAGTGGCTGTCGGAAACAAGTTCCGGGGTGGCGGTCGGAACCAAGGTCCGGGGTGGGGTCAGATCCAAGGTCCGGGGTGGCGGTCGGATCCAAGGTCCGGTGTGGCGTTTGGAACCAAGGTCCGGGGTGGCGGTCAGAACCAAGGTCTGGGGCGGCGGTCGCAACCAAGGTCCGGGGTGGCGGCCGGAACCATAGACCGGGGTGGCGGTCGGAACCAAGTTCCGTGGTGGCGGTCGGAAACAAGGTCCGGCTTGGCGGTCGGAACCAAGGTCTGGGGTGGCAGTCGGAACCAAGTTACGGGTTGGCGGTCGGAACCAAGGGCCGGGGTGGCGGGCGGAATCAAGTTCCGGGGTAGTGGTTGGACCCAAGGTCCGGGGTGGCGGTCGGAACTAAGGTTCGGTTTGGCGGTCGGAAACAAGGTCCGGGGTGGCGGTCGGATGTAAGGTCCGGGGAGGCGGTAAGAACCAAGGTCCGGGGTGGCGGTCGGAACCAAAGTCCGAGGTGGCAGTTGGAACCAAGGTCCGGAGTGGCAGTCGGGACCAAAGTCCGGCATGGCGATCAGAACCAAGATCCGGGGTGGCGGTCGGAATCAAGGTCCAGGAAGGCGGTCGGAACCAAGGTCCGGGTGGGCGGTCGGAACCAAGGTCCGCGGTGGGAGTCGGAACCAAGGTCCGGAGTGGCAGTCGGAACCAATGTCCGGGGTGGCGGTTGGAAACAATGTCCGAGGTGGCGGTCGGAACCAAGGTCCTGGGTGGCGTTCGGAACCAAGGTCCGGGGCGGAGGTCGGAACCAAGGTCCGGGGTGGCAGTCGGAACCAAGGTCCGGAGTGGTGGTCGGAACCGAGGTCCGGGGTTGTGGTCGGAACCAAGGTCCGGGGTATCGGTTGGAAACAAGGTCCGGGGTGGCGGTCGGAACCAAGGTCCGGGGCGGCGGTCGCAACCAAGGTCCGGGGTGGCAGTCGGAACCAAGGTCAGGAGTGGTGGTCGGAACCGAGCTCCGGGGTTGTGGTCGGAACCAATGCCTGGGGTGGTGTTCGGAACCAAGTTCCGGGGTGGCGGTCAGAACCAATGGTTGTAGGTCGGAACCAAGGTCTGGGTAAGTGGTCAGAACCAAGGTCCGCGGTGGCAGTCGGAACGAAGGTCCGGAGTGGCAGTCGGAACCAATCTCCGGGGTGGCGGTCGGAACCAATGTCCTAGGTGGCGGTCGGAACCAGGGTCCGGGGTGGCGGTCGGAACCAAGGTCCGGTGTGGCGGTCGGAACCATGGTCCGAGGTGGCGGGCGGAACCAATGTCCGGGGTGGCGGTCGGAAACAATGTCCGAGGTTGCGATCGGAACCAAGGTCCGGGGTGGCGGTTGGAACCAAGGTCCGGGGTGCCGGTCGGAACCAAGGTCCTGGGTGGCGTTCGGAACCAAGGTCCGGAGCGGCGGTCGGAACCAAGGTCCGGGGTGGCAGTCGGAACCAAGGTCCGGAGTGGTGGTCGGAACCGAGGTCCGGGGTTTTGGTCGGAACCAAGGTCCGGGGTGGCGGTTGGAAACATGGTCCGGGGTGGCGGTCGGAACCAAGGTCCGGGGCCGCGGTCGCAACCAAGGTCCGGGGTGGCAGTTGGAACCAAGGTCAGGAGTGGTGGTCGGAACCGAGGTCCGGGGTTGTGGTCCGAAACAATGCCTGGGGTGGTCTTCGGAACCAAGTTCCGGGGTGGCGGACAGAACCAATGGTTGTAGGTCGGAACCAAGGTCCGGGTAAGCGGTCGGAATCAAGGTCCGCGGTGGCAGTCGGAACGAAGGTCCGGAGTGGCAGTCGGAACCAATGTCCGGGGTGGCGGTCGGAACCAATGTCCGAGGTGGCGGTCGGAACCAGGGTCCGGGGTGGCGGTCGGAACCAAGGTCCAGCGTGGCGGTCGGACCCAAGGCCCGGGGCGGCGGTCAGAACCAACGTCCGGCGTGGCGGTCGGATCCAAAGTCCGAGGTGGCAGTCGGAACCACGTTCCGTGGTGGTGGTCGGAACCAAGGTCCGGGGTGGTGGTCGGAACAAGGTCTGGGGTGGCGGTCGGAACCAAGTTACGGGGTGGCGGCCGGAACCAAAGGCCGGGGTGGCGGGCGGAATCAAGGTCCGGGGTGGCGGTCGGACGTAAGATCCGAGGAGGCGGTCGGAACCAAGTTCCGGGGTGGCGGCCGGAACCAACCTCGGAAGTGGCTGTCGGAACCAAGTTCCGGGGTGACGGTCGGAACCAAGGTCTGGGGTGGCGGTCAGATCCAAGGTCCGGGGTGGCGGTCGGATCCAAGGTCCGGTGTGACGGTTGGAACCAAGGTCCGGGGTGGCGGTCAGAACCAAGGTCTGGGGCGGTGGTCGCAACCAAGGTCCGGGGTGGCGGTTGGAACCATAGACCGGGGTGGCGGTCGGAACCAAGTTCCGTGGTCGCGGTCGGAAACAAGGTCCGGCTTGGGGGTCGGAACCAAGGTCCGGGGTGGTGGTCGGACCCAAGTTCCGGGGTGGCGGTCGGAACTAAGGTTCGGTTTGGCGGTCGGAACCAAGGTCCGGAGTGGCAGTCGGAACCAATGTCCGGGGTGGCAGTCGGAACCAATGACCGAGGTGGCGGTCGGAACCAAGGTCCGGGGTGGCGGTCGGAACCAAGGTCCGGGGTGGCGGTCGGAACCAAGGTCCAGGGCGGCGGTCGGAACCACTGTCCGGGGTGGCGGTCGGCACCAATGACAGAAGTGGCGGTCGGAACCAAGGTCCGGGGTGGCGGTCGGAACCATGGTCTGGGGTGGCGGTCGGAATCAAGGTCCGGGGTGGCGGTCGGACCCAAATTCCCAGGTGGCGTTCGGAACTAATGTCAGGGTTGGCGGTCGAAATGAAGGTCCGGGGTCGTGGGTGGAACCATGGTCCGGGCTGGCGGTCGGACCCAAGGTCCGGGGTGGCGGTCGGAACCAAAGTCTGGTTGGCGGTCGGAACAAAGTTCAGTGGTGGCGGTCGGAACCAAGGTCCGGGGTGGCGGTCGGAACCAAGGTCTGGGGTCGCGGTCTAAACCAAGTTACGGGGTGGCGGCCGGAACCAAAGGCCGGGGTGGCGGGCGGAATCAAGGTCCGGGGTGGCGGTCGGACCCAAGGTCCGGGGTGGCGGTCGGAACTAAGGACCGGGTTGGCGGTCGAAACAAAGTTACGGGGTCGTGGGTGGAACCATGGCCCGGGGTGGCGATCGGAAACAAGGTCCGGGGTGGCGGTCGGACGCAAGGTCCGGGGAGGAGGTCGGAACCAAGTTCCGGGGTGGCGGTCGGAACCAACCTCTGAAGTGGCTGTCGGAAACAAGTTCCGGGGTGGCGGTCGGAACCAAGGTCCGGGGTGGGGTCAGATCCAAGGTCCGGGGTGGCGGTCGGATCCAAGGTCCGGTGTGGCGTTTGGAACCAAGGTCCGGGGTGGCGGTCAGAACCAAGGTCTGGGGCGGCGGTCGCAACCAAGGTCCGGGGTGGCGGCCGGAACCATAGACCGGGGTGGCGGTCGGAACCAAGTTCCGTGGTGGCGGTCGGAAACAAGGTCCGGCTTGGCGGTCGGAACCAAGGTCTGGGGTGGCAGTCGGAACCAAGTTACGGGTTGGCGGTCGGAACCAAGGGCCGGGGTGGCGGGCGGAATCAAGTTCCGGGGTAGTGGTTGGACCCAAGGTCCGGGGTGGCGGTCGGAACTAAGGTTCGGTTTGGCGGTCGGAAACAAGGTCCGGGGTGGCGGTCGGATGTAAGGTCCGGGGAGGCGGTAAGAACCAAGGTCCGGGGTGGCGGTCGGAACCAAAGTCCGAGGTGGCAGTTGGAACCAAGGTCCGGAGTGGCAGTCGGGACCAAAGTCCGGCATGGCGATCAGAACCAAGATCCGGGGTGGCGGTCGGAATCAAGGTCCAGGAAGGCGGTCGGAACCAAGGTCCGGGTGGGCGGTCGGAACCAAGGTCCGCGGTGGGAGTCGGAACCAAGGTCCGGAGTGGCAGTCGGAACCAATGTCCGGGGTGGCGGTTGGAAACAATGTCCGAGGTGGCGGTCGGAACCAAGGTCCTGGGTGGCGTTCGGAACCAAGGTCCGGGGTGGCGGTCGGAACCAAGGACCGGGGCGGCGGTCGGAATCAAAGTCCGGGGTGGCGGTCAGAACCAAGTTCCGTGGTGGCGGTCGGAACGAAGGTCCGGGGTGGCGGTCGGAACCAAGGTCTGGGGTGGCGGTCGGAGCCAAGGTCCGGGGTCGCGGTCAGAACCAAGGTCCGGGGTGGCGGTCAGAACCAAGGTCCGGGGTGGCAGTTGGAAACAAGGGCCGGTGTTGCGGTCGAAACCACGTTCCGGGGAGACGGTCGGAACCAAGGTCCGGGGTGGCGGTTGGAACCAAGGTCCGGGGTGGCGGTCAGAATCAAGGTCCGGGGTGGCGTTCGGAACCAAGGTCCGGGGCGGCGGTCGGAACCAAGGTCCGGGGTGGCGGTTGGAAACTAGGTCCGGGGTGGCGGTCGGAACCAAGGTCTAGGGCGGCGGTCGCAACCAAGGTCCGGGGTGGCGTTCGGAACCAAGGTCCGGGGCGGCGGTCGGAACGAAGGTCCGGGGTGGCAGTCGGAACCAAGGTCCGGAGTGGTGGTCGGAACTGAGGTCCGGGGTTGTGGTCGGAACCAAGGTCCGGGGTGGCGGTTGGAAACAAGGTCCGGGGTGGCGGTCGGAACCAAGGTCCGGGGCGGCGGTCGCAACCAAGGTCCGGGGTGGCAGTCGGAACCAAGGTCCGGGGTGGCAGTCGGAACCAAGGTCAGGAGTGGTGGTCGGAACCGAGCTCCGGGGTTTTGGTCGGAACCAATGCCTGGGGTGGTGTTCGGTACCAAGTTCCGGGGTGGCGGTCAGAACCAATGGTTGTAGGTCGGAACCAAGGTCCGGGTAAGCGGTCGGAACCAAGGTCCGCGGTGGCAGTCGGAACGAAGGTCCGGAGTGGCAGTCGGAACCAATCTCCGGGGTGGCGGTCGGAACCAATGTCCTAGGTGGCGGTCGGAACCAGGGTCCGGGGTGGCGGTCGGAACCAAGGTCCAGGGTGGCGGTCGGAACCAAGGTCCGGGGCGGCGGTCAGAACCAAGGTCCGGGGTGGCGGTCGGAACCAATGTCCGGGGTGGCGGTCAGATCCAAGGTCCGGGGTGGCGGTCGGATCCAAGGTCCGGTGTGGCGGTTGGAACCAAGGTCCAGGGTGGCAGTCAGAACCAAAGCCTGGGGTGGCGGTCGGAACCATAGACCGGGGTGGCGGTCGGAACCAAGTTCCGCGGTGGCAGTCGGAACCAAGGTCCGGAGTGGCAGTCGGAACCAATGTCCGGGTTGGCGGTTGGAAACAATGTCCGAGGTGGCAGTCGGAACCAAGGTTCGGGGTGGCGTTCTGAACGAAGGTCCGGAGTGGCGGTCGGAAACAAGGTCCGGAGTGGCGGTCAGTCGTAAGGTCCGGGGAGGAGGTCGGAACCAGGGTCCGGGGTGGCGGTCGGAACCAAGGTCCAGGGTGGCGGTCGGAACCAAGGTCCGGGGCGGCGGTCAGAACCAAGGTCCGGGGTGGCGGTCGGAACCAATGTTCGGGGTGGCGGTCAGATCCAAGGTCCGGGGTGGCGGTCGGATCCAAGGTCCGGTGTGGCGGTTGGAACCAAGGTCCAGGGTGGCAGTCAGAACCAAGGCCTGGGGTGGCGGTCGGAACCATAGACCGGGGTGGCGGTCGGAACCAAGTTCCGCGGTGGCAGTCGGAACCAAGGTCCGGAGTGGCAGTCGGAACCAATGTCCGGGTTGGCGGTTGGAAACAATGTCCGAGGTGGCAGTCGGAACCAAGGTTCGGGGTGGCGTTCTGAACGAAGGTCCGGAGTGGCGGTCGGAAACAAGGTCCGGAGTGGCGGTCAGTCGTAAGGTCCGGGGAGGAGGTCGGAACCAAGTTCCGGGGTGTCGGTCGGAACCAACCTCTGAAGTGGCTGTCGGAACCAAGTTCCGGGGTGGCGGTCGGAACCAAGGTCCGGGGTGGGGTCAGATCCAAGGTCCGGGGTGGCGGTCGGCTCCAAGGTCCGGTGTGGCGTTTGTAACCAAGGTCCGCGGTGGCAGTCGGACGTAAGGTCCGGGGAGGTGGTCGGAACCAAGGTCCGGGGTGGCGGTCGGAACCAAGTTCTGAGGTGGCGGTCGGAACCAAGGTCCGGGTGGGCGGTCGGAACCAAGGTCCGCGGTGGCAGTCGGACGTAAGGTCCGGGGAGGTGGCCGGAACCAAGGTCCGGGGTGGCGGTCGGAACCAAGTTCTGAGGTGGCTGTCGGAACCAAGTTCCGGGGCGGCGGTCGGAACCAAGGTGCGGGGTGGCGGTCGGAACGAAAGTCCGGTTGGCGGTCGGAACAAAGTTCCGTGGTGGCGGTCGGAACCAAGGTCCGGGGTGGTGGTCGTAACCAAGTTCTGGGGTCGCGGTCGGAACCAATGATCGAGGTGGCGGTCGGAACCACGTTCCGGGGTGGCGGTCGGAACCAAGGTCCGGGGGTCGGTCGGACCCAAGGTCTGGGGTGGCGGTCGGAACCAAGGTCCGGGGTGGCGGTCGGAACCAAGGTCCGGGGGGTGGTCGGAACCAAGGACCGGGGTGGCGGTCGGACCCAAGGTCCGGGGTGGCGGTCGGATCCAAGGTCCGGGGTGGCATTTGGAACCAACGACCGGGGTGACGGTCGGAACCAAGGTCTGGGGTGGCGGTCCGAACCAAGGTCCGAGGTGGCGGTCGGAACCAAGGTCCGGGTTGGCGGTCGGAACCATCGTCCGAGGTGGCGGGCAGAACCAATGTCCGGGGTGGCGGTCGGAAACAATGTCCGAGGTGGCGATCGGAACCAAGGTCCGGGGTGGCAGTTGGAAACAAGGTCCGGTGTGGCGGTCGGAACCAAGGTCCAGGGTGGCGTTCGGAACCAAGGTCCGGAGCGGCGGTCGGAACCAAGGTCCGGGGTGGCAGTCGGAACCAAGGTCCGGAGTGGTGGTCGGAACCGAGGTCCGGGGTTTTGGTCGGAACCAAGGTCCGGGGTGGCGGTTGGAAACAAGGTCCGGGGTGGCGGTCGGAACCAAGGTCCGGGGCGGCGGTCACAACCAAGGTCCGGGGTGGCAGTCGGAACCAAGGTCAGGAGTGGTGGTCGGAACCGAGGTCCGGGGTTCTGGTCGGAACCAATGCCTGGGGTGGTGTTCGGAACCAAGTTCCGGGGTGGCGGTCAGAACCAATGGTTGTAGGTCGGAACCAAGGTCCGGGTAAGCGGTCGGAACCAAGGTCCACGGTGGCAGTCGGAACGAAGGTCCGGAGTGGCAGTCGGAACCAATGTCCGGGGTGGCGGTCGGAACCAATGTCCGAGGTGGTGGTCGGAACCAGGGTCCGGGGTGGCGGTCGGAACCAAGGTCCAGGGTGGCGGTCGGAACCAAGGTCCGGGGCGGCGGTCAGAACCAAGGTCCAGCGTGGCGGTCGGAACCAAAGTCTGAGGTGGCAGTCGGAACCATGTTCCGTGGTGGTGGTCGGAACCAAGGTCCGGGGTGCTGGTCGGAACAAGGTCTGGGGTGGCGGTCGGAACCAAGTTACGGGGTGGCGGCCGGAACCAAAGGCCGGGGTGGTGGGCGGAATCAAGGTCCGGGGTGGCGGTCGGACCCAAGGTCCGGGGTGGCGGTCGGAACTAAGGACCGGGTTGGCGGTCGAAACAAAGTTACGGGGTCATGGGTGGAACCATGGTCCGGGGTGGCGATCGGAAACAAGGTCCGGGGTGGCGGTCGGATGTAAGGTCTGGGGAGGCGGTCGGAACCAAGTTCCGGGGTGGCGGTCGGAACCAACCTCTGAAGTGGCTGTCGGAACCAAGTTCCGGGGTGGCGGTCGGAACCAAGGTCCGGGGTGGCGGTCAGATCCAAGGTCCGGGGTGGCGGTCGGATCCAAGGTCCGGTGTGGCGTTTGGAACCAAGGTCCGGGGTGGCGGTCAGAACCAAGGTCTGGGGTGGCGGTCGGAAGCAAGTTCCATGGTGGCGGTCGGAAACAAGGTCCGGCTTGGCGTCGGAACCAAGGTCTGGGGTGGCAGTCGGAACCAAGTTACGGGGTGGCGGTCGGAACCAAGGGCCGGGGTGGCGGGCAGAATCAAGGTCCAGGGTGGTGGTCGGACCCAAGGTGCGGGGTGGCGGTCGGAACTAAGGTTCGGTTTGGCGGTCGGAAACCAGGTCCGGGGTGGCGGTCGGACATAAGGTCCGGGGAGGCGGTAAGAACCAAGGTCCGGGGTGGCGGTCGGAACCAAAGTCCGAGGTGGCAGTTGGAACCAAGGTCCGGAGTGTCAGTCGGAACCAAGGTCTGGCGTGGCGGTCGGAAACAAGATCCAGGGTGGCGGTCGGAACCAAGGTCCGGGGCGGCGGTCAGAACCAAGGTCCGGGGTGGCGGTCGGAACCAATGTCCGGGGTGGCGGTCAGATCCAAGGTCCGGGGTGGCGGTCGGATCCAAGGTCCGGTGTGGCGGTTGGAACCAAGGTCCAGGGTGGCAGTCAGAACCAAAGCCTGGGGTGGCGGTCGGAACCATAGACCGGGGTGGCGGTCGGAACCAAGTTCCGCGGTGGCAGTCGGAACCAAGGTCCGGAGTGGCAGTCGGAACCAATGTCCGGGTTGGCGGTTGGAAACAATGTCCGAGGTGGCAGTCGGAACCAAGGTTCGGGGTGGCGTTCTGAACGAAGGTCCGGAGTGGCGGTCGGAAACAAGGTCCGGAGTGGCGGTCAGTCGTAAGGTCCGGGGAGGAGGTCGGAACCAGGGTCCGGGGTGGCGGTCGGAACCAAGGTCCAGGGTGGCGGTCGGAACCAAGGTCCGGGGCGGCGGTCAGAACCAAGGTCCGGGGTGGCGGTCGGAACCAATGTTCGGGGTGGCGGTCAGATCCAAGGTCCGGGGTGGCGGTCGGATCCAAGGTCCGGTGTGGCGGTTGGAACCAAGGTCCAGGGTGGCAGTCAGAACCAAGGCCTGGGGTGGCGGTCGGAACCATAGACCGGGGTGGCGGTCGGAACCAAGTTCCGCGGTGGCAGTCGGAACCAAGGTCCGGAGTGGCAGTCGGAACCAATGTCCGGGTTGGCGGTTGGAAACAATGTCCGAGGTGGCAGTCGGAACCAAGGTTCGGGGTGGCGTTCTGAACGAAGGTCCGGAGTGGCGGTCGGAAACAAGGTCCGGAGTGGCGGTCAGTCGTAAGGTCCGGGGAGGAGGTCGGAACCAAGTTCCGGGGTGTCGGTCGGAACCAACCTCTGAAGTGGCTGTCGGAACCAAGTTCCGGGGTGGCGGTCGGAACCAAGGTCCGGGGTGGGGTCAGATCCAAGGTCCGGGGTGGCGGTCGGCTCCAAGGTCCGGTGTGGCGTTTGTAACCAAGGTCCGCGGTGGCAGTCGGACGTAAGGTCCGGGGAGGTGGTCGGAACCAAGGTCCGGGGTGGCGGTCGGAACCAAGTTCTGAGGTGGCGGTCGGAACCAAGGTCCGGGTGGGCGGTCGGAACCAAGGTCCGCGGTGGCAGTCGGACGTAAGGTCCGGGGAGGTGGCCGGAACCAAGGTCCGGGGTGGCGGTCGGAACCAAGTTCTGAGGTGGCTGTCGGAACCAAGTTCCGGGGCGGCGGTCGGAACCAAGGTGCGGGGTGGCGGTCGGAACGAAAGTCCGGTTGGCGGTCGGAACAAAGTTCCGTGGTGGCAGTCGGAACCAAGGTCCGGGGTGGTGGTCGTAACCAAGTTCTGGGGTCGCGGTCGGAACCAATGATCGAGGTGGCGGTCGGAACCACGTTCCGGGGTGGCGGTCGGAACCAAGGTCCGGGGGTCGGTCGGACCCAAGGTCTGGGGTGGCGGTCGGAACCAAGGTCCGGGGTGGCGGTCGGAACCAAGGTCCGGGGGGTGGTCGGAACCAAGGACCGGGGTGGCGGTCGGACCCAAGGTCCGGGGTGGCGGTCGGATCCAAGGTCCGGGGTGGCATTTGGAACCAACGACCGGGGTGACGGTCGGAACCAAGGTCTGGGGTGGCGGTCCGAACCAAGGTCCGAGGTGGCGGTCGGAACCAAGGTCCGGGTTGGCGGTCGGAACCATCGTCCGAGGTGGCGGGCAGAACCAATGTCCGGGGTGGCGGTCGGAAACAATGTCCGAGGTGGCGATCGGAACCAAGGTCCGGGGTGGCAGTTGGAAACAAGGTCCGGTGTGGCGGTCGGAACCAAGGTCCAGGGTGGCGTTCGGAACCAAGGTCCGGAGCGGCGGTCGGAACCAAGGTCCGGGGTGGCAGTCGGAACCAAGGTCCGGAGTGGTGGTCGGAACCGAGGTCCGGGGTTTTGGTCGGAACCAAGGTCCGGGGTGGCGGTTGGAAACAAGGTCCGGGGTGGCGGTCGGAACCAAGGTCCGGGGCGGCGGTCACAACCAAGGTCCGGGGTGGCAGTCGGAACCAAGGTCAGGAGTGGTGGTCGGAACCGAGGTCCGGGGTTCTGGTCGGAACCAATGCCTGGGGTGGTGTTCGGAACCAAGTTCCGGGGTGGCGGTCAGAACCAATGGTTGTAGGTCGGAACCAAGGTCCGGGTAAGCGGTCGGAACCAAGGTCCACGGTGGCAGTCGGAACGAAGGTCCGGAGTGGCAGTCGGAACCAATGTCCGGGGTGGCGGTCGGAACCAATGTCCGAGGTGGTGGTCGGAACCAGGGTCCGGGGTGGCGGTCGGAACCAAGGTCCAGGGTGGCGGTCGGAACCAAGGTCCGGGGCGGCGGTCAGAACCAAGGTCCAGCGTGGCGGTCGGAACCAAAGTCTGAGGTGGCAGTCGGAACCATGTTCCGTGGTGGTGGTCGGAACCAAGGTCCGGGGTGCTGGTCGGAACAAGGTCTGGGGTGGCGGTCGGAACCAAGTTACGGGGTGGCGGCCGGAACCAAAGGCCGGGGTGGTGGGCGGAATCAAGGTCCGGGGTGGCGGTCGGACCCAAGGTCCGGGGTGGCGGTCGGAACTAAGGACCGGGTTGGCGGTCGAAACAAAGTTACGGGGTCATGGGTGGAACCATGGTCCGGGGTGGCGATCGGAAACAAGGTCCGGGGTGGCGGTCGGATGTAAGGTCTGGGGAGGCGGTCGGAACCAAGTTCCGGGGTGGCGGTCGGAACCAACCTCTGAAGTGGCTGTCGGAACCAAGTTCCGGGGTGGCGGTCGGAACCAAGGTCCGGGGTGGCGGTCAGATCCAAGGTCCGGGGTGGCGGTCGGATCCAAGGTCCGGTGTGGCGTTTGGAACCAAGGTCCGGGGTGGCGGTCAGAACCAAGGTCTGGGGTGGCGGTCGGAAGCAAGTTCCATGGTGGCGGTCGGAAACAAGGTCCGGCTTGGCGTCGGAACCAAGGTCTGGGGTGGCAGTCGGAACCAAGTTACGGGGTGGCGGTCGGAACCAAGGGCCGGGGTGGCGGGCAGAATCAAGGTCCAGGGTGGTGGTCGGACCCAAGGTGCGGGGTGGCGGTCGGAACTAAGGTTCGGTTTGGCGGTCGGAAACCAGGTCCGGGGTGGCGGTCGGACATAAGGTCCGGGGAGGCGGTAAGAACCAAGGTCCGGGGTGGCGGTCGGAACCAAAGTCCGAGGTGGCAGTTGGAACCAAGGTCCGGAGTGTCAGTCGGAACCAAGGTCTGGCGTGGCGGTCGGAAACAAGATCCAGGGTGGCGGTCGGAACCAAGGTCCGGGAATGCGGTCGGAACCAAGGTCCGGGTGGGTGGTCGGAACCAAGGTCCACGGTGGCAGTCGGAACCAAGGTCCGGAGTGGCAGTCGGAACCAATGTCCGGGGTGGCGGTCGGAAACAATGTCCGAGGTGGCGGTCGGAACCAAGGTCCGGGGTGGCGGTCGGAACCAAGGTCCGGGGTGGCGGTCGGAACCAAGGTCCAGGGCGGCGGTCGGAACCAATGTCCGGGGTGGCGGTCGGCACCAAAGTCCAGGGTGGCGGTCGGAACCAAGTTCCGTGGTGGCGGTCGCAACCAAGGTCCGGAGTGGCGGTCGGTACCAAGGTC
The DNA here is from genome assembly GCF_964213995.1 of Mustelus asterias. Taxonomy (NCBI): domain Eukaryota; kingdom Metazoa; phylum Chordata; class Chondrichthyes; order Carcharhiniformes; family Triakidae; genus Mustelus; species Mustelus asterias. The sequence goes on along the minus strand of NC_135822.1, from coordinate 45,635,138 downwards.
TGGGGTGGCAGTCGGAACCAAGTCACGGGCTGGCGGTCGGAACCAAAGGCCGCGGTTGTGGGCGGAATCAAGGTCCGGGGTGGCGGTCGGACCCAAGGTCCCGGGTGGCGTTCGGATCTAAGGTCCGGGTTGGCGGTCGAAATGAAGGTCCGGGGTCGTGGGTGGAACCATGGTCCGGGGTGGCGGTTGGAAACAAGGTCCGCGGTGGCGGTCGGACGTAAGGTCCGGGGAGGTGGTCGGAACCAAGGTCCGGGATGGCGGTTGGAACCAAGGTCTGAGGTGGCTGTCGGAACCAAGGTCCGGGGCGACGGTCGGAACCAAGGTCCGGGGTGGCGGTCGGAACCAAAGTCCGGTTGGCGGTCGGAACAAAGTTCCGTGGTGGCGGTCGGAACCAAGGTCCGGGGTGGCGGTCGTAACCAAGGTCTGGGGTCGCGGTCGGAACCAAGTTACGGGGTGGCGGTCGGAACCAAGGGCCGGGGTGGCGGGCGGATTCAAGGTCCGGGGTCGCGGCCGGACCCAAGGTCCGGGGTGGCGGTCGGAACAAAGGTCCGGGTTGGCGTTCGAAACAAAGGTCCGCGGTCGTGAGTGGAACCATGGTCCTGGGTGGCGGTCGGACGTGAAGTCCGGGGAGGCGGTCGGAACCAAGGTCCAGGGGGCCGTCGGAACCAAGGTCCGGGGTGGCGTTCTGAACCAAGGTCCGGAGTGGCGGTCGGAAACAAGGTCAGGTGTGGCGTTCGGAACCACGTTCCGGGGTGGCGGTCGGAACCAAGGTCCGGGGTGACAGTCAGAACCAAGGTCCGAGGTGGCGGTCGGAGCCAACGTCCGGCATGGCGGTCAGAAGCCGAGGTGCCAGTCGGAACCAAGGTCCGGGTTGGTGGTCGGAACCAAGGTCCGGGTGGGCGGTCGAAACCATGGTCCGGGGTGGCAGTCGGAACCAAGGTCCGGAGTGGCAGTCGGAACCAATGTCCGGGGTGGCGGTCGGAACCAAGGTCCGGGGTGCCAGTCGGAACCAAGGTCCGGGTTGGTTCTCGGAACCAAGGTCCGGGTGCGCGGTCGGAAGCAAGGTCCAGGGTGGCAGTCGGAACCAAGGTCCGGAGTGGCAGTCGGAACCAATGTCCGGGGTCGCGGTCGGAACCAATGACAGAGGTGGCGGTCGGAACCAAGGTCCGGGGTGGCGGTCGGAACCAATGTCCGGGGTGCCGGTCGGCACCAAAGTCCGGGTTGGCGGTCGGAACCAGGTTCCGTGGTGGCGGTCGCAACCAAGGTCCGGAGTGGCGGTCGGTACCAAGGTCTGGGGTGGCGGTCGGAACCAAGTCACGGGGTGGCGGTCGGAACCAAAGGCCGCGGTGGCGGGCGGAATCAAGGTCCGGGGTGGCGGTCGGACCCAAGGTCCCGGGTGGCGTTCGGAACTAAGGTCCGGGTTGGCAGTCGAAATGAAAGTCCGGGGTCGTGGGTGGAACCATGCTTCGGGGTGGCGGTCGGAAACAAGGTCCGGGGTGGCGGTCGGACGTAAGGTCCGGGGAGGTGGTCGGAGCCAAGGTCCGTGGCGGCGGTCGGATCCAAGGTCCGGGGTGGCGGTCGGAACCAAAGTCCGGTTGGCGGTCGGAACAAAGTTCCGTGGTGGCGGTCGGAACCAAGGAACGGGGTGGCGGTCGGAACCAAGGTCTGGGGTCGCGGTCGGAACCAAGTTACGGGGTGGCGGTCGGAACCAAGGGCCGGGGTGGCGGGCGGATTCAAGGTCCGGGGTCGCGGCCGGACCCAAGGTCCGGGGAGGCGGTCGGAACCAAGGTCCGGGGTGGCGTTCGGAACCAAGGTCCGGGATGGCGTTCTGAACCAAGGTCCGGAGTGGCGGTCGGAAACAAGGTCAGGTGTGGTGTTCGGAACCACGTTCTGGGGTGGCGGTCGGAACCAAGGTCCGGGGTGACAGTCAGAACCAAGGTCCGAGGTGGCGGTCGGAGCCAACGTCCGGCATGGCGGTCAGAAGCCAAGGTGCCAGTCGGAACCAAGGTCCGGGTTGGTGGTCGGATCCAAGGTCCGGGTGGGCGGTCGGAACCAAGGTCCGGGGTGGCAGTCGGAACCAAGGTCCGGAGTGGCAGTCGGAACCAATGTCCGGGGTGGCGGTCGGAACCAATGTCCGAGGTGGCGGTCGGAACCAAGGTCCGGGGTGGCGGTCGGAACCAAGGTCCGGGTGCGCGGTCGGAAGCAAGGTCCGGGATGGCAGTCGGAACCAAGGTCAGGAGTGGCAGTCGGAACCAAGGTCCGGGGTGGCGGTCGGAACCAATGACCGAGGTGGCGGTCGGAACCAAGGTCCGGGGTGGCGGTCAGAACCAAGGTCCGGGGTGGCGGTCGGAACCAAGGTCCAGGGCTGCGGTCGGAACCAATGTCCGGCGTGGCGGTCGGCACCAAAGTCCAGGGTGGCGGACGGAACCAAGTTCCGTGGTGGCGGTCGCAACGGAGGTCCGGAGTGGCGGTCGGAACCAAAGTCCGAGGTGACAGTTGGAACCAAGGTCCGGAGTGGCAGTCGGAACCAAGGTCCGGCGTGGCGGTCAGAACCAAGATCCGGGGTGGCGGTCGGAACCATGGTCCGGGGAGGCGGTCGGAACCATGGTCCGGGTGGGCGGTCGGAACCAAGGTCCGCGGTGGCAGTCGGAACCAAGGTCCGGAGTGGCAGTCGGAACCAATGTCCGGGGTGGCGGTAGGAAACAATGTCCGAGGTGGCGGTCGGAACCAAGGTCCTGGGTGGCGTTCTGAACCAAGGTCCGGAGTGGCGGTCGGAAACAAGGTCAGGTGTGGCGTTCGGAACCACGTTCTGCGGTGGCGGTCGGAACCAAGGTCCGGGGTGCCAGTCGGAACCAAGGTCCAGGGCGGCGGTCGGAACCAATGTCCGGGGTGGCGGTCTGCACCAAAGTCCGGCGTGGCGGTCGGAACCACATTCCGTGGTGGCGGTCGCAAACAAGGTCCGGAGTGGCGGTCGGTACCAAGGTCTGGGGTGGCGGTCGGAACCAAGTCACGGGGTGGCGGTCGGAACGAAAGGCCGCGGTGGCGGGCGGAATCAAGGTCCGGGGTGGCGGTCGGAACTAAGGTCTGGGTTGCCGGTCGAAATGAAGGTCCGGGGTCGTGGGTGGAACCATGGTCCGGGGTGGCGGTCGGAAACAAGGTCCGGGGTGGCGGTCGGACGTAAGGTCCGGGGAGGTGGTCGGAACCAAGGTCCGGGGTGGCGATCGGAACCAAGGTCTGAGGTGGCTGTCGGAACCAAGTTCCGGGGCGACGGTCGGAACCAAGGTCCGGGGTGGCAGTCGGAACCAAAGTCCGGTTGGCGGTCGGAAAAAGTTCCGTGGTGGCGGTCGGAACCAAGGGCCGGGGTGGCGGGCGGATTCAAGGTCCGGGGTCGCGGCCGGACCCAAGGTCCGGGGTGGCGGTCGGATCTAAGGTCCGGGTTGGCGTTCGAAACGAAGGTCCGGGGTCGTGAGTAGAACCATGGTCCGGGGTGGCGATCGGACGTAAGGTCCGGGGAGGCCGTCGGAACCAAGGTCCGAGGTGGCGTTCGGAACGAGGTTCCGGGGGGCCGTCGGAACCAAGGTCCGGGGTGGCGTTCTGAACCAAGGTCCGGAGTGGCGGTCGGAAACAAGGTCAGGTGTGGCGTTCGGAACCACGTTCCGGGGTGGCGGTCAGAACCAAGGTCCGGGGTGACAGTCAGAACCAAGGTCCGAGGTGGCGGTCGGAGCCAACGTCCGGCATGGCGGTCAGAAGCCAAGGTGCCAGTCGGAACCAAGGTCCGGGTTGGTGGTCGGAACCAAGGTCCGGGGTGGCGGTCGGAACCAAGGTCTGGGGTGGCGGTCGCAGCCAAGATCCGGCATGACGGTTGGAACCAAGGTCCGGGGTCGCGGTCGGAACCAAGGTCCGGGGTGGCGGTCGGAACCAAGGGCCGGTGTTGCGGTCGGAACTACGTTCCGGGGTGGCGGTTGGAAACAAGGTCCGCGGTGGCGGTCGGACGTAAGGTCCGGGGAGGTGGTCGGAACCAAGGTCCGGGATGGCGGTCGGAACCAAGGTCTGAGGTGGCTGTCGGAACCAAGGTCCGGGGCGACGGTCGGAACCAAGGTCCGGGGTGGCGGTCGGAACCAAAGTCCGGTTGGCGGTCGGAACAAAGTTCCGTGGTGGCGGTCGGAACCAAGGTCCGGGGTGGCGGTCGTAACCAAGGTCTGGGGTCGCGGTCGGAACCAAGTTACGGGGTGGCGGTCGGAACCAAGGGCCGGGGTGGCGGGCGGATTCAAGGTCCGGGGTCGCGGCCGGACCCAAGGTCCGGGGTGGCGGTCGGAACAAAGGTCCGGGTTGGCGTTCGAAACGAAGGTCCGCGGTCGTGAGTGGAACCATGGTCCTGGGTGGCGGTCGGACGTGAAGTCCGGGGAGGCGGTCGGAACCAAGGTCCGGGGGGCCGTCGGAACCAAGGTCCGGGGTGGCGTTCTGAACCAAGGTCCGGAGTGGCGGTCGGAAACAAGGTCAGGTGTGGCGTTCGGAACCACGTTCCGGGGTGGCGGTCGGAACCAAGGTCCGGGGTGACAGTCAGAACCAAGGTCCGAGGTGGCGGTCGGAGCCAACGTCCGGCATGGCGGTCAGAAGCCGAGGTGCCAGTCGGAACCAAGGTCCGGGTTGGTGGTCGGAACCAAGGTCCGGGTGGGCGGTCGAAACCATGGTCCGGGGTGGCAGTCGGAACCAAGGTCCGGAGTGGCAGTCGGAACCAATGTCCGGGGTGGCGGTCGGAACCAAGGTCCGGGGTGCCAGTCGGAACCAAGGTCCGGGTTGGTTCTCGGAACCAAGGTCCGGGTGCGCGGTCGGAAGCAAGGTCCAGGGTGGCAGTCGGAACCAAGGTCCGGAGTGGCAGTCGGAACCAATGTCCGGGGTCGCGGTCGGAACCAATGACAGAGGTGGCGGTCGGAACCAAGGTCCGGGGTGGCGGTCGGAACCAATGTCCGGGGTGCCGGTCGGCACCAAAGTCCGGGTTGGCGGTCGGAACCAGGTTCCGTGGTGGCGGTCGCAACCAAGGTCCGGAGTGGCGGTCGGTACCAAGGTCTGGGGTGGCGGTCGGAACCAAGTCACGGGGTGGCGGTCGGAACCAAAGGCCGCGGTGGCGGGCGGAATCAAGGTCCGGGGTGGCGGTCGGACCCAAGGTCCCGGGTGGCGTTCGGAACTAAGGTCCGGGTTGGCAGTCGAAATGAAAGTCCGGGGTCGTGGGTGGAACCATGCTTCGGGGTGGCGGTCGGAAACAAGGTCCGGGGTGGCGGTCGGACGTAAGGTCCGGGGAGGTGGTCGGAGCCAAGGTCCGTGGCGGCGGTCGGATCCAAGGTCCGGGGTGGCGGTCGGAACCAAAGTCCGGTTGGCGGTCGGAACAAAGTTCCGTGGTGGCGGTCGGAACCAAGGAACGGGGTGGCGGTCGGAACCAAGGTCTGGGGTCGCGGTCGGAACCAAGTTACGGGGTGGCGGTCGGAACCAAGGGCCGGGGTGGCGGGCGGATTCAAGGTCCGGGGTCGCGGCCGGACCCAAGGTCCGGGGAGGCGGTCGGAACCAAGGTCCGGGGTGGCGTTCGGAACCAAGGTCCGGGATGGCGTTCTGAACCAAGGTCCGGAGTGGCGGTCGGAAACAAGGTCAGGTGTGGTGTTCGGAACCACGTTCTGGGGTGGCGGTCGGAACCAAGGTCCGGGGTGACAGTCAGAACCAAGGTCCGAGGTGGCGGTCGGAGCCAACGTCCGGCATGGCGGTCAGAAGCCAAGGTGCCAGTCGGAACCAAGGTCCGGGTTGGTGGTCGGATCCAAGGTCCGGGTGGGCGGTCGGAACCAAGGTCCGGGGTGGCAGTCGGAACCAAGGTCCGGAGTGGCAGTCGGAACCAATGTCCGGGGTGGCGGTCGGAACCAATGTCCGAGGTGGCGGTCGGAACCAAGGTCCGGGGTGGCGGTCGGAACCAAGGTCCGGGTGCGCGGTCGGAAGCAAGGTCCGGGATGGCAGTCGGAACCAAGGTCAGGAGTGGCAGTCGGAACCAAGGTCCGGGGTGGCGGTCGGAACCAATGACCGAGGTGGCGGTCGGAACCAAGGTCCGGGGTGGCGGTCAGAACCAAGGTCCGGGGTGGCGGTCGGAACCAAGGTCCAGGGCTGCGGTCGGAACCAATGTCCGGCGTGGCGGTCGGCACCAAAGTCCAGGGTGGCGGACGGAACCAAGTTCCGTGGTGGCGGTCGCAACGGAGGTCCGGAGTGGCGGTCGGAACCAAAGTCCGAGGTGACAGTTGGAACCAAGGTCCGGAGTGGCAGTCGGAACCAAGGTCCGGCGTGGCGGTCAGAACCAAGATCCGGGGTGGCGGTCGGAACCATGGTCCGGGGAGGCGGTCGGAACCATGGTCCGGGTGGGCGGTCGGAACCAAGGTCCGCGGTGGCAGTCGGAACCAAGGTCCGGAGTGGCAGTCGGAACCAATGTCCGGGGTGGCGGTAGGAAACAATGTCCGAGGTGGCGGTCGGAACCAAGGTCCTGGGTGGCGTTCTGAACCAAGGTCCGGAGTGGCGGTCGGAAACAAGGTCAGGTGTGGCGTTCGGAACCACGTTCTGCGGTGGCGGTCGGAACCAAGGTCCGGGGTGCCAGTCGGAACCAAGGTCCAGGGCGGCGGTCGGAACCAATGTCCGGGGTGGCGGTCTGCACCAAAGTCCGGCGTGGCGGTCGGAACCACATTCCGTGGTGGCGGTCGCAAACAAGGTCCGGAGTGGCGGTCGGTACCAAGGTCTGGGGTGGCGGTCGGAACCAAGTCACGGGGTGGCGGTCGGAACGAAAGGCCGCGGTGGCGGGCGGAATCAAGGTCCGGGGTGGCGGTCGGAACTAAGGTCTGGGTTGCCGGTCGAAATGAAGGTCCGGGGTCGTGGGTGGAACCATGGTCCGGGGTGGCGGTCGGAAACAAGGTCCGGGGTGGCGGTCGGACGTAAGGTCCGGGGAGGTGGTCGGAACCAAGGTCCGGGGTGGCGATCGGAACCAAGGTCTGAGGTGGCTGTCGGAACCAAGTTCCGGGGCGACGGTCGGAACCAAGGTCCGGGGTGGCAGTCGGAACCAAAGTCCGGTTGGCGGTCGGAAAAAGTTCCGTGGTGGCGGTCGGAACCAAGGGCCGGGGTGGCGGGCGGATTCAAGGTCCGGGGTCGCGGCCGGACCCAAGGTCCGGGGTGGCGGTCGGATCTAAGGTCCGGGTTGGCGTTCGAAACGAAGGTCCGGGGTCGTGAGTAGAACCATGGTCCGGGGTGGCGATCGGACGTAAGGTCCGGGGAGGCCGTCGGAACCAAGGTCCGAGGTGGCGTTCGGAACGAGGTTCCGGGGGGCCGTCGGAACCAAGGTCCGGGGTGGCGTTCTGAACCAAGGTCCGGAGTGGCGGTCGGAAACAAGGTCAGGTGTGGCGTTCGGAACCACGTTCCGGGGTGGCGGTCAGAACCAAGGTCCGGGGTGACAGTCAGAACCAAGGTCCGAGGTGGCGGTCGGAGCCAACGTCCGGCATGGCGGTCAGAAGCCAAGGTGCCAGTCGGAACCAAGGTCCGGGTTGGTGGTCGGAACCAAGGTCCGGGGTGGCGGTCGGAACCAAGGTCTGGGGTGGCGGTCGCAGCCAAGATCCGGCATGACGGTTGGAACCAAGGTCCGGGGTCGCGGTCGGAACCAAGGTCCGGGGTGGCGGTCGGAACCAAGGGCCGGTGTTGCGGTCGGAACTACGTTCCGGGGTGGCGGTTGGAAACAAGGTCCGCGGTGGCGGTCGGACGTAAGGTCCGGGGAGGTGGTCGGAACCAAGGTCCGGGATGGCGGTCGGAACCAAGGTCTGAGGTGGCTGTCGGAACCAAGGTCCGGGGCGACGGTCGGAACCAAGGTCCGGGGTGGCGGTCGGAACCAAAGTCCGGTTGGCGGTCGGAACAAAGTTCCGTGGTGGCGGTCGGAACCAAGGTCCGGGGTGGCGGTCGTAACCAAGGTCTGGGGTCGCGGTCGGAACCAAGTTACGGGGTGGCGGTCGGAACCAAGGGCCGGGGTGGCGGGCGGATTCAAGGTCCGGGGTCGCGGCCGGACCCAAGGTCCGGGGTGGCGGTCGGAACAAAGGTCCGGGTTGGCGTTCGAAACGAAGGTCCGCGGTCGTGAGTGGAACCATGGTCCTGGGTGGCGGTCGGACGTGAAGTCCGGGGAGGCGGTCGGAACCAAGGTCCGGGGGGCCGTCGGAACCAAGGTCCGGGGTGGCGTTCTGAACCAAGGTCCGGAGTGGCGGTCGGAAACAAGGTCAGGTGTGGCGTTCGGAACCACGTTCCGGGGTGGCGGTCGGAACCAAGGTCCGGGGTGACAGTCAGAACCAAGGTCCGAGGTGGCGGTCGGAGCCAACGTCCGGCATGGCGGTCAGAAGCCGAGGTGCCAGTCGGAACCAAGGTCCGGGTTGGTGGTCGGAACCAAGGTCCGGGTGGGCGGTCGAAACCATGGTCCGGGGTGGCAGTCGGAACCAAGGTCCGGAGTGGCAGTCGGAACCAATGTCCGGGGTGGCGGTCGGAACCAAGGTCCGGGGTGCCAGTCGGAACCAAGGTCCGGGTTGGTTCTCGGAACCAAGGTCCGGGTGCGCGGTCGGAAGCAAGGTCCAGGGTGGCAGTCGGAACCAAGGTCCGGAGTGGCAGTCGGAACCAATGTCCGGGGTCGCGGTCGGAACCAATGACAGAGGTGGCGGTCGGAACCAAGGTCCGGGGTGGCGGTCGGAACCAATGTCCGGGGTGCCGGTCGGCACCAAAGTCCGGGTTGGCGGTCGGAACCAGGTTCCGTGGTGGCGGTCGCAACCAAGGTCCGGAGTGGCGGTCGGTACCAAGGTCTGGGGTGGCGGTCGGAACCAAGGTCCGGGGTGGCGATCGGAACCAAGGTCTGAGGTGGCTGTCGGAACCAAGTTCCGGGGCGACGGTCGGAACCAAGGTCCGGGGTGGCAGTCGGAACCAAAGTCCGGTTGGCGGTCGGAAAAAGTTCCGTGGTGGCGGTCGGAACCAAGGGCCGGGGTGGCGGGCGGATTCAAGGTCCGGGGTCGCGGCCGGACCCAAGGTCCGGGGTGGCGGTCGGATCTAAGGTCCGGGTTGGCGTTCGAAACGAAGGTCCGGGGTCGTGAGTAGAACCATGGTCCGGGGTGGCGATCGGACGTAAGGTCCGGGGAGGCCGTCGGAACCAAGGTCCGAGGTGGCGTTCGGAACGAGGTTCCGGGGGGCCGTCGGAACCAAGGTCCGGGGTGGCGTTCTGAACCAAGGTCCGGAGTGGCGGTCGGAAACAAGGTCAGGTGTGGCGTTCGGAACCACGTTCCGGGGTGGCGGTCAGAACCAAGGTCCGGGGTGACAGTCAGAACCAAGGTCCGAGGTGGCGGTCGGAGCCAACGTCCGGCATGGCGGTCAGAAGCCAAGGTGCCAGTCGGAACCAAGGTCCGGGTTGGTGGTCGGAACCAAGGTCCGGGGTGGCGGTCGGAACCAAGGTCTGGGGTGGCGGTCGCAGCCAAGATCCGGCATGACGGTTGGAACCAAGGTCCGGGGTCGCGGTCGGAACCAAGGTCCGGGGTGGCGGTCGGAACCAAGGGCCGGTGTTGCGGTCGGAACTACGTTCCGGGGTGGCGGTTGGAAACAAGGTCCGCGGTGGCGGTCGGACGTAAGGTCCGGGGAGGTGGTCGGAACCAAGGTCCGGGATGGCGGTCGGAACCAAGGTCTGAGGTGGCTGTCGGAACCAAGGTCCGGGGCGACGGTCGGAACCAAGGTCCGGGGTGGCGGTCGGAACCAAAGTCCGGTTGGCGGTCGGAACAAAGTTCCGTGGTGGCGGTCGGAACCAAGGTCCGGGGTGGCGGTCGTAACCAAGGTCTGGGGTCGCGGTCGGAACCAAGTTACGGGGTGGCGGTCGGAACCAAGGGCCGGGGTGGCGGGCGGATTCAAGGTCCGGGGTCGCGGCCGGACCCAAGGTCCGGGGTGGCGGTCGGAACAAAGGTCCGGGTTGGCGTTCGAAACGAAGGTCCGCGGTCGTGAGTGGAACCATGGTCCTGGGTGGCGGTCGGACGTGAAGTCCGGGGAGGCGGTCGGAACCAAGGTCCGGGGGGCCGTCGGAACCAAGGTCCGGGGTGGCGTTCTGAACCAAGGTCCGGAGTGGCGGTCGGAAACAAGGTCAGGTGTGGCGTTCGGAACCACGTTCCGGGGTGGCGGTCGGAACCAAGGTCCGGGGTGACAGTCAGAACCAAGGTCCGAGGTGGCGGTCGGAGCCAACGTCCGGCATGGCGGTCAGAAGCCGAGGTGCCAGTCGGAACCAAGGTCCGGGTTGGTGGTCGGAACCAAGGTCCGGGTGGGCGGTCGAAACCATGGTCCGGGGTGGCAGTCGGAACCAAGGTCCGGAGTGGCAGTCGGAACCAATGTCCGGGGTGGCGGTCGGAACCAAGGTCCGGGGTGCCAGTCGGAACCAAGGTCCGGGTTGGTTCTCGGAACCAAGGTCCGGGTGCGCGGTCGGAAGCAAGGTCCAGGGTGGCAGTCGGAACCAAGGTCCGGAGTGGCAGTCGGAACCAATGTCCGGGGTCGCGGTCGGAACCAATGACAGAGGTGGCGGTCGGAACCAAGGTCCGGGGTGGCGGTCGGAACCAATGTCCGGGGTGCCGGTCGGCACCAAAGTCCGGGTTGGCGGTCGGAACCAGGTTCCGTGGTGGCGGTCGCAACCAAGGTCCGGAGTGGCGGTCGGTACCAAGGTCTGGGGTGGCGGTCGGAACCAAGTCACGGGGTGGCGGTCGGAACCAAAGGCCGCGGTGGCGGGCGGAATCAAGGTCCGGGGTGGCGGTCGGACCCAAGGTCCCGGGTGGCGTTCGGAACTAAGGTCCGGGTTGGCAGTCGAAATGAAAGTCCGGGGTCGTGGGTGGAACCATGCTTCGGGGTGGCGGTCGGAAACAAGGTCCGGGGTGGCGGTCGGACGTAAGGTCCGGGGAGGTGGTCGGAGCCAAGGTCCGTGGCGGCGGTCGGATCCAAGGTCCGGGGTGGCGGTCGGAACCAAAGTCCGGTTGGCGGTCGGAACAAAGTTCCGTGGTGGCGGTCGGAACCAAGGAACGGGGTGGCGGTCGGAACCAAGGTCTGGGGTCGCGGTCGGAACCAAGTTACGGGGTGGCGGTCGGAACCAAGGGCCGGGGTGGCGGGCGGATTCAAGGTCCGGGGTCGCGGCCGGACCCAAGGTCCGGGGAGGCGGTCGGAACCAAGGTCCGGGGTGGCGTTCGGAACCAAGGTCCGGGATGGCGTTCTGAACCAAGGTCCGGAGTGGCGGTCGGAAACAAGGTCAGGTGTGGTGTTCGGAACCACGTTCTGGGGTGGCGGTCGGAACCAAGGTCCGGGGTGACAGTCAGAACCAAGGTCCGAGGTGGCGGTCGGAGCCAACGTCCGGCATGGCGGTCAGAAGCCAAGGTGCCAGTCGGAACCAAGGTCCGGGTTGGTGGTCGGATCCAAGGTCCGGGTGGGCGGTCGGAACCAAGGTCCGGGGTGGCAGTCGGAACCAAGGTCCGGAGTGGCAGTCGGAACCAATGTCCGGGGTGGCGGTCGGAACCAATGTCCGAGGTGGCGGTCGGAACCAAGGTCCGGGGTGGCGGTCGGAACCAAGGTCCGGGTGCGCGGTCGGAAGCAAGGTCCGGGATGGCAGTCGGAACCAAGGTCAGGAGTGGCAGTCGGAACCAAGGTCCGGGGTGGCGGTCGGAACCAATGACCGAGGTGGCGGTCGGAACCAAGGTCCGGGGTGGCGGTCAGAACCAAGGTCCGGGGTGGCGGTCGGAACCAAGGTCCAGGGCTGCGGTCGGAACCAATGTCCGGCGTGGCGGTCGGCACCAAAGTCCAGGGTGGCGGACGGAACCAAGTTCCGTGGTGGCGGTCGCAACGGAGGTCCGGAGTGGCGGTCGGAACCAAAGTCCGAGGTGGCAGTTGGAACCAAGGTCCGGAGTGGCAGTCGGAACCAAGGTCCGGCGTGGCGGTCAGAACCAAGATCCGGGGTGGCGGTCGGAACCATGGTCCGGGGAGGCGGTCGGAACCATGGTCCGGGTGGGCGGTCGGAACCAAGGTCCGCGGTGGCAGTCGGAACCAAGGTCCGGAGTGGCAGTCGGAACCAATGTCCGGGGTGGCGGTAGGAAACAATGTCCGAGGTGGCGGTCGGAACCAAGGTCCTGGGTGGCGTTCTGAACCAAGGTCCGGAGTGGCGGTCGGAAACAAGGTCAGGTGTGGCGTTCGGAACCACGTTCTGCGGTGGCGGTCGGAACCAAGGTCCGGGGTGCCAGTCGGAACCAAGGTCCAGGGCGGCGGTCGGAACCAATGTCCGGGGTGGCGGTCTGCACCAAAGTCCGGCGTGGCGGTCGGAACCACATTCCGTGGTGGCGGTCGCAAACAAGGTCCGGAGTGGCGGTCGGTACCAAGGTCTGGGGTGGCGGTCGGAACCAAGTCACGGGGTGGCGGTCGGAACGAAAGGCCGCGGTGGCGGGCGGAATCAAGGTCCGGGGTGGCGGTCGGAACTAAGGTCTGGGTTGCCGGTCGAAATGAAGGTCCGGGGTCGTGGGTGGAACCATGGTCCGGGGTGGCGGTCGGAAACAAGGTCCGGGGTGGCGGTCGGACGTAAGGTCCGGGGAGGTGGTCGGAACCAAGGTCCGGGGTGGCGATCGGAACCAAGGTCTGAGGTGGCTGTCGGAACCAAGTTCCGGGGCGACGGTCGGAACCAAGGTCCGGGGTGGCAGTCGGAACCAAAGTCCGGTTGGCGGTCGGAAAAAGTTCCGTGGTGGCGGTCGGAACCAAGGGCCGGGGTGGCGGGCGGATTCAAGGTCCGGGGTCGCGGCCGGACCCAAGGTCCGGGGTGGCGGTCGGATCTAAGGTCCGGGTTGGCGTTCGAAACGAAGGTCCGGGGTCGTGAGTAGAACCATGGTCCGGGGTGGCGATCGGACGTAAGGTCCGGGGAGGCCGTCGGAACCAAGGTCCGAGGTGGCGTTCGGAACGAAGTTCCGGGGGGCCGTCGGAACCAAGGTCCGGGGTGGCGTTCTGAACCAAGGTCCGGAGTGGCGGTCGGAAACAAGGTCAGGTGTGGCGTTCGGAACCACGTTCCGGGGTGGCGGTCAGAACCAAGGTCCGGGGTGACAGTCAGAACCAAGGTCCGAGGTGGCGGTCGGAGCCAACGTCCGGCATGGCGGTCAGAAGCCAAGGTGCCAGTCGGAACCAAGGTCCGGGTTGGTGGTCGGAACCAAGGTCCGGGGTGGCGGTCGGAACCAAGGTCTGGGGTGGCGGTCGCAGCCAAGATCCGGCATGACGGGTGGAACCAAGGTCCGGGGTCGCGGTCGGAACCAAGGTCCGGGGTGGCGGTCGGAACCAAGGGCCGGTGTTGCGGTCGGAACTACGTTCCGGGGTGGCGGTTGGAACCAAGGTCCGGGGGGTCGGTCGGACCCAAGGTCCGAGGTGGCGGTCGGAACCAAGGACAGGGGTGGCGGTCCGAACCAAGGTCCGAGGTGGCGGTCGGAACCAAGGTCCGGGTTGGCAGCCGGAACCATGGTCCGAGGTGGCGGGCGGAACGAATGTCCGGGGTGGCGGTCGGGAACATTGTCCGAGGTGGCGATCGGAACCAAGATCCGGGGTGGCGGTTGGAACCAAGGTCCGGGGTGGCGGTCGGAACCAAGGTCCGGGGTGGCGTTCGGAACCAAGGTCCGGGGTGGCAGTCGGAACCAAGGTCCGGAGTGGTGGTCGGAACCGAGGTCCGGGGTTGTGGTCGGAACCAATGCCAGGGGTGGTGATCGGAATGGTCCATTGGATTCCATTCCATTGGACTCCATTCCATTGGATCCCATTCCATTGGATTCCATTCTATTCCTCTCCATTCCATTGGGTTCCATTCCATTAGGTTCCATTCCATTGCACTCCATTTCATTGGGTTCCATGCCATTGGGATCCATTCCATTCTGTTCCATTCCATTCTGTTCCATTCCATTCTGTTCCATTCCATTGGATTCCATTCCATTCCTTTGGATTCCGTTCCATTGGATTCCATTCCAATCCTCTCCATTCCATTGGAATCCATTCCTTTGGATTCCATTCCATTCTGTTCCATTCCATTGCATTCCATTCCATTCCTCTCCATTCCATTGGATTCCATTCCATTGCAGTGGATTCCATTCCAATCTATTCCATCAGATTCCATTCCATTCCATTCTATTCCATTCAATTCCATTCCATTGGATCCCATTCCGTTCCATTCCATTCCTTTGGATTCCATGCCTTTCCATTGGGTTCCATTCCTTTGAATTCCATTCCATTCCATTGGATTCCATTTCATTCCATTCCATTGGAATCCGTTCCATTCCTTTCCATTCCATTGTATTCCATTCCATTGGATTCGATTCCATTCCTTTCCATTGGATTCCATTCCTTTGAATTCCATTCCTTTCCATTCCATTGTATTCCATTCCTTTCGATTCCCTTCCATTCTGTTCCATTCCATTGGATTGCATTCAACTCCATTCCTTTCCATTCCGTTGCATTCCATTCCTTTCCATTCCATTGCATTCTATTCCATTCCATTGGATTCCATTCCATTCCTTTCCATTTGATGCCATTCCATTCCATTCCTTTCCATTGGATTCCATTCCTTTGAATTCCAATCCATTGGATTCCATTCCATTCCATTCCATCGGTTCCATTCCACTCCACTCCATTCCATTCCATTGGATTCCATTGCCTTCGATTGATTCCATTTCGTTGGATTCCATTTCATTGGCTTCCATTCCTTTCGCTTCCATTCCATTGGATTCCTGCCGTTACTCTACATTCATTGGATTCCATTCCACTGGATTCCATTATATCCCATTCCAATGAATTCCATTCAATTCCATTCCACTCCATTGGATTCCATTCCATTCCATTCCATCGGAATTCGTTCCATTGGACTCCATTCATTCCATTCCATTCCACTCCATTGGATTCCATTTCACTCCATTCCATTTCATTGGATTCCATTCCATTGGACTCCATTCCATTGGATCCCATTCCATTTGATTCCATTCCATTCCATTGGATTCCATTCTATTCCTCTGGATTCCATTGGGTTCCATTCCATTGGGTTCCATTCCATTGGGTTCCATTTCATTGGGTTCCATACCATTGGGTTCCATTCCATTCTGTTCCATTCCATTCTGTTGCATTCCATTCTGTTCCATTCCATTGGATTCCATTCCATTCCTTTGGATTCCTTTCCATTGGATTCCATTCCATTCCTCTCCATTCCATTGGATTCCATTCCTTTGGATTCCATTCCATTCTGTTCCATTCCATTGCATTCCATTCCATTCCTCTCCATTCCATTGGATTCCATTCCATTGCAGTGGATTCCATTCCAATCTATTCCATCAGATTTCATTCCATTCCATTCCATTCCATTGGATCCCATTCCGTTCCATTCCATTCCATTGGATTCCATTCCGTTCGTCTCCATTCCATTGGATTCCATTCCAATCCATTCCATTATATTCCATTCCACTGGATTCCATTATATTCCATTCCATTGAATTCCATTCCATTCCATTATTCTATTCCATTGGATCCCATTCCGTTTCATTCCATTCCTTTCAATTCCATTGGATTCCAAACATTTCCATTCCTTTCCATTTGATTCCATTCCTTTCCATTGGATTCCTTCCTTTGAATTCTATTCCATTCCTTTCCATGGGATTCCATTCCATTGGATTCCAATCCATTGAATTCATTTCCATTCCGTTCCATTTCATTCAATTGCATTGGATCCAATTCCGTTCCATTCCAATCCAATGAATACCATTCCATTCCTTTCCATTCCATTGCGTTCCATTCCATTCCATTGGATTCCATTCCATTCCATTTGATGCCATTCCATTGTATTCCATTCCTTTGAATTCCATTCCATCTGATTCCTTTCAATTGGACTCCATTCATTCCATTCCATTACATTCCATTGGATTCCATTCATTCCATTTCATTCCATTGGATCCCACTCCATTGGATTCCATTCCACTCCATTCCATTCCATTGGAATCCATTCCATTCCGTTCCATTCCATTCTCTCCATTTGATGCCATTGCACTCCTTTCCTTTCCATTGGGTTCCATTCCTTTGAATTCCATTCCATTGGATTCCATTGCATTCCCTTGGATTCCATTCCACTCCATTCCAGTCCATTCCATTGGATTCCATTACATTCGATTGATTCCGTTTCATTGGGTTCCATTCCTTTCGATTCCATTCCAATGAATTCCATTCCGTTCGTCTCCATTCCATTGGATTCCTTTCTACTGGATTCCATTATATTCCATTCCATTGAATTCCATTCCATTCCAATATTCTATTCCATTGGATCCCATTCCGTTTCATTCCATTCCTTTCCATTCCATTGGATTCCAAACATTTCCATTCCTTTCCATTTGATTCCATTCCTTTCCATTGGATTCCATTCCTTTGAATTCTATTCCATTCCTTTCCATTGGATTCCATTCCATTGGATTCCAATCCATTGAATTCATTTCCATTCCGTTCCAATTCATTCCATTGCATTGGATCCAATTCCGTTCCATTCCAATCCAATGAATACCATTCCATTCCTTTCCATTCCATTGCATTCCATTCCATTGGATTCCATTCCATTCCATTTGATGCCATTCCATTGGATTCCATTCCTTTGAATTCCATTCCAGTCCATTCCATCGGAATTCTTTCCATTGGACTCCATTCATTCCATTCCATTCCATTCCATTGGATTCCATTTCACTCCATTCCATTTCATTGGATTCCATTCCATTGGACTCCATTCCATTGGATCCCATTCCATTTGATTGCATTCCATTCCATTGGATTCCATTCTATTCCTCTCCATTCCATTGGGTTCCATTCCATTGGGTTCCATTCCATTGGGTTCCATTTCATTGGGTTGCATACCATTGGGTTCCATTCCATTCTGTTCCATTCCATTCTGTTCCATTCCATTCTGTTCCATTCCATTGGATTCCATTCCATTCCTTTGGATTCCGTTCCATTGGATTCCATTCCATTCCTCTCCATTCCATTGGAATCCATTCCTTTGGATTCCATTCCATTCTGTTCCATTCCATTGCATTCCATTCCATTCCGCTCCATTCCATTGGATTCCATTTCATTGCAGTGGATTCCATTCCAATCTATTCCATCAGATTCCATTTCATTCCATTCTATTCCATTCCATTCCATTCCATTGGATCCCATTCCGTTCCATTCCATTCCTTTGGATTCCATGCCTTTCCATTGGATTCCATTCCTTTGAATTCCATTCCACTCCATTGGATTCCATTCCATTCCATTCCATCGGAATTCGTTCCATTGGACTCCATTCATTCCATTCCATTCCACTCCATGGGATTCCATTTCACTCCATTCCATTTCATTGGATTCCATTCCATTGGACTCCATTCCATTGGATCCCATTCCATTTGATTCCATTCCATTCCATTGGATTCCATTCTATTCCTCTGGATTCCATTGGGTTCCATTCCATTGGGTTCCATTCCATTGGGTTCCATTTCATTGGGTTCCATACCATTGGGTTCCATTCCATTCTGTTCCATTCCATTCTGTTGCATTCCATTCTGTTCCATTCCATTGGATTCCATTCCATTCCTTTGGATTCCTTTCCATTGGATTCCATTCCATTCCTCTCCATTCCATTGGATTCCATTCCTTTGGATTCCATTCCATTCTGTTCCATTCCATTGCATTCCATTCCATTCCTCTCCATTCCATTGGATTCCATTCCATTGCAGTGGATTCCATTCCAATCTATTCCATCAGATTTCATTCCATTCCATTCCATTCCATTGGATCCCATTCCGTTCCATTCCATTCCATTGGATTCCATTCCGTTCGTCTCCATTCCATTGGATTCCATTCCAATCCATTCCATTATATTCCATTCCACTGGATTCCATTATATTCCATTCCATTGAATTCCATTCCATTCCATTATTCTATTCCATTGGATCCCATTCCGTTTCATTCCATTCCTTTCAATTCCATTGGATTCCAAACATTTCCATTCCTTTCCATTTGATTCCATTCCTTTCCATTGGATTCCTTCCTTTGAATTCTATTCCATTCCTTTCCATGGGATTCCATTCCATTGGATTCCAATCCATTGAATTCATTTCCATTCCGTTCCATTTCATTCAATTGCATTGGATCCAATTCCGTTCCATTCCAATCCAATGAATACCATTCCATTCCTTTCCATTCCATTGCGTTCCATTCCATTCCATTGGATTCCATTCCATTCCATTTGATGCCATTCCATTGTATTCCATTCCTTTGAATTCCATTCCATCTGATTCCTTTCAATTGGACTCCATTCATTCCATTCCATTACATTCCATTGGATTCCATTCATTCCATTTCATTCCATTGGATCCCACTCCATTGGATTCCATTCCACTCCATTCCATTCCATTGGAATCCATTCCATTCCGTTCCATTCCATTCTCTCCATTTGATGCCATTGCACTCCTTTCCTTTCCATTGGGTTCCATTCCTTTGAATTCCATTCCATTGGATTCCATTGCATTCCCTTGGATTCCATTCCACTCCATTCCAGTCCATTCCATTGGATTCCATTACATTCGATTGATTCCGTTTCATTGGGTTCCATTCCTTTCGATTCCATTCCAATGAATTCCATTCCGTTCGTCTCCATTCCATTGGATTCCTTTCTACTGGATTCCATTATATTCCATTCCATTGAATTCCATTCCATTCCAATATTCTATTCCATTGGATCCCATTCCGTTTCATTCCATTCCTTTCCATTCCATTGGATTCCAAACATTTCCATTCCTTTCCATTTGATTCCATTCCTTTCCATTGGATTCCATTCCTTTGAATTCTATTCCATTCCTTTCCATTGGATTCCATTCCATTGGATTCCAATCCATTGAATTCATTTCCATTCCGTTCCAATTCATTCCATTGCATTGGATCCAATTCCGTTCCATTCCAATCCAATGAATACCATTCCATTCCTTTCCATTCCATTGCATTCCATTCCATTGGATTCCATTCCTTTGAATTCCATTCCAGTCCATTCCATCGGAATTCTTTCCATTGGACTCCATTCATTCCATTCCATTCCATTCCATTGGATTCCATTTCACTCCATTCCATTTCATTGGATTCCATTCCATTGGACTCCATTCCATTGGATCCCATTCCATTTGATTCCATTCCATTCCATTGGATTCCATTCTATTCCTCTCCATTCCATTGGGTTCCATTCCATTGGGTTCCATTCCATTGGGTTCCATTTCATTGGGTTGCATACCATTGGGTTCCATTCCATTCTGTTCCATTCCATTCTGTTCCATTCCATTCTGTTCCATTCCATTGGATTCCATTCCATTCCTTTGGATTCCGTTCCATTGGATTCCATTCCATTCCTCTCCATTCCATTGGAATCCATTCCTTTGGATTCCATTCCATTCTGTTCCATTCCATTGCATTCCATTCCATTCCGCTCCATTCCATTGGATTCCATTTCATTGCAGTGGATTCCATTCCAATCTATTCCATCAGATTCCATTTCATTCCATTCTATTCCATTCCATTCCATTCCATTGGATCCCATTCCGTTCCATTCCATTCCTTTGGATTCCATGCCTTTCCATTGGATTCCATTCCTTTGAATTCCATTCCATTCCATTGGATTCCATTTCATTCCATTCCATTGAATTCCGTTCCATTCCGTTCCATTCCATTGTATTCCATTCCTTTGGATTCGATTCCATTCCTTTCCATTGGATTCCATTCCTTTCAATTCCATTCCTTTCCATTCCATTGTATTCCATTCCTTTGGATTCCCTTCCATTCTGTTCCAATCCATTGGATTTTATTCCACTTCATTCCTTTCCATTCCGTTGCATTCCATTCCTTTCCATTCCATTGCATTCTATTCCATTCCATTGGATTCCATTCCATTCCTTTCCATTTGATGCCATTCCATTCCATTCCTTTCCTTTCGATTCCATTCCTTTGAATTCCATTCCATTGGATTCCATTCCATTCCATTCCATCGGATTCCATTCCACTCCACTCCATTCCATTCCATTGGATTCCATTGCCTTCGATTGATTCCATTTCGTTGGATTCCATTTCATTGGCTTCCATTCCTTTCGCTTCCATTCCATTGGATTCCTGCCGTTACTCTCCATTCATTGGATTCCATTCCACTGGATTCCATTATACCCCATTCCAATAAATTCCATTCAATTCCATCCCATTCCATTGGATTCCATTCCATTCCATTCCATTCCTTTCCATTAAACTGGATTCCATTCATTTCCATTCCTTTCCATTTGATGCCATCTCATTCCATTCCATTGGATTCCATTCCACTCAATTGGATTCCATTCAACTCCATTCCATTCCATTCCATTGGATTCCGTTACATTTGATTGATTCCATTTCATTGGATTCCATTCCATTCCATTATTCAATTCCATTAGATCCCATTCCGTTTCATTCCATTCCTTTCCATTCCATTGGATTCCAAACATTTCCATTCCTTTCCATTTGATTCCATTCCTTTCCATTGGATTCCATTCCTTTGAATTCTAATCCATTCCTTTCCATTGGTTTCCATTCCATTGGATTCAAATCCATTGAATTCATTTCCATTCCGTTCCATTTCATTCCATTGCATTGGATCCAATTCCGTTCCATTCCAATCCAATGAATACCATTCCATTCCTTTCCATTACATTGCGTTCCATTCCATTCCATTGTATTCCATTCCATTCCATTTGATGCCATACCATTGGATTCCATTCCTTTGAATTCCATTCCATTCCATCCCATCGGAAATCTTTCCATTGGACTCCATTCATTCCATTCCATTCCATTCCATTGGATTCCATTTCACTCCAATCCATTTCATTGGATTCCATTCCACTGAACTCCATTCCATTGGATCCCATTCCATTTGATTCCATTCCATTCCATTGGATTCCATTCTATTCCTCTGCATTCCATTGGGTTCCATTCCATTGGGTTCCATTCCATTGGGTTCCATTTCATTGGATTCCAGACCATTGGGTTCCATTCCATTCTGTTCCATTCCATTCTGTTCCATTCCATTCTGTTCCATTCCATTGGATTCCATTCCATTCCTTTGGATTCCTTTCCATTGGATTCCATTCCATTCCTCTCCATTCCATTGGATTCCATTCCTTTGGATTCCATTCCATTCTGTTCCATTCCATTGCATTCCATTCCATTCCTCTCCATTCCATTGGATTCCATTCCATTGCAGTGGATTCCATTCCAATCTATTCCATCAGATTTCATTCCATTCCATTCCATTCCATTGGATCCCATTCCGTTCCATTCCATTCCATTGGATTCCATTCCATTGGATTCCAATCCATTGAATTCATTTCCATTCCGTTCCAATTCATTCCATTGCATTGGATCCAATTCCGTTCCATTCCAATCCAATGAATACCATTCCATTCCTTTCCATTCCATTGCATTCCATTCCATTGGATTCCATTCCATTCCATTTGATGCCATTCCATTGGATTCCATTCCTTTGAATTCCATTCCAGTCCATTCCATCGGAATTCTTTCCATTGGACTCCATTCATTCCATTCCATTCCATTCCATTGGATTCCATTTCACTCCATTCCATTTCATTGGATTCCATTCCATTGGACTCCATTCCATTGGATCCCATTCCATTTGATTCCATTCCATTCCATTGGATTCCATTCTATTCCTCTCCATTCCATTGGGTTCCATTCCATTGGGTTCCATTCCATTGGGTTCCATTTCATTGGGTTGCATACCATTGGGTTCCATTCCATTCTGTTCCATTCCATTCTGTTCCATTCCATTCTGTTCCATTCCATTGGATTCCATTCCATTCCTTTGGATTCCGTTCCATTGGATTCCATTCCATTCCTCTCCATTCCATTGGAATCCATTCCTTTGGATTCCATTCCATTCTGTTCCATTCCATTGCATTCCATTCCATTCCGCTCCATTCCATTGGATTCCATTTCATTGCAGTGGATTCCATTCCAATCTATTCCATCAGATTCCATTTCATTCCATTCTATTCCATTCCATTCCATTCCATTGGATCCCATTCCGTTCCATTCCATTCCTTTGGATTCCATGCCTTTCCATTGGATTCCATTCCTTTGAATTCCATTCCACTCCATTGGATTCCATTCCATTCCATTCCATCGGAATTCGTTCCATTGGACTCCATTCATTCCATTCCATTCCACTCCATGGGATTCCATTTCACTCCATTCCATTTCATTGGATTCCATTCCATTGGACTCCATTCCATTGGATCCCATTCCATTTGATTCCATTCCATTCCATTGGATTCCATTCTATTCCTCTGGATTCCATTGGGTTCCATTCCATTGGGTTCCATTCCATTGGGTTCCATTTCATTGGGTTGCATACCATTGGGTTCCATTCCATTCTGTTCCATTCCATTCTGTTCCATTCCATTCTGTTCCATTCCATTGGATTCCATTCCATTCCTTTGGATTCCGTTCCATTGGATTCCATTCCATTCCTCTCCATTCCATTGGAATCCATTCCTTTGGATTCCATTCCATTCTGTTCCATTCCATTGCATTCCATTCCATTCCGCTCCATTCCATTGGATTCCATTTCATTGCAGTGGATTCCATTCCAATCTATTCCATCAGATTCCATTTCATTCCATTCTATTCCATTCCATTCCATTCCATTGGATCCCATTCCGTTCCATTCCATTCCTTTGGATTCCATGCCTTTCCATTGGATTCCATTCCTTTGAATTCCATTCCATTCCATTGGATTCCATTTCATTCCATTCCATTGAATTCCGTTCCATTCCGTTCCATTCCATTGTATTCCATTCCTTTGGATTCGATTCCATTCCTTTCCATTGGATTCCATTCCTTTCAATTCCATTCCTTTCCATTCCATTGTATTCCATTCCTTTGGATTCCCTTCCATTCTGTTCCAATCCATTGGATTTTATTCCACTTCATTCCTTTCCATTCCGTTGCATTCCATTCCTTTCCATTCCATTGCATTCTATTCCATTCCATTGGATTCCATTCTATTCCTTTCCATTTGATGCCATTCCATTCCATTCCTTTCCTTTCGATTCCATTCCTTTGAATTCCATTCCATTGGATTCCATTCCATTCCATTCCATCGGATTCCATTCCACTCCACTCCATTCCATTCCATTGGATTCCATTGCCTTCGATTGATTCCATTTCGTTGGATTCCATTTCATTGGCTTCCATTCCTTTCGCTTCCATTCCATTGGATTCCTGCCGTTACTCTCCATTCATTGGATTCCATTCCACTGGATTCCATTATACCCCATTCCAATAAATTCCATTCAATTCCATCCCATTCCATTGGATTCCATTCCATTCCATTCCATTCCTTTCCATTAAACTGGATTCCATTCATTTCCATTCCTTTCCATTTGATGCCATCTCATTCCATTCCATTGGATTCCATTCCACTCAATTGGATTCCATTCAACTCCATTCCATTCCATTCCATTGGATTCCGTTACATTTGATTGATTCCATTTCATTGGATTCCATTCCATTCCATTATTCAATTCCATTAGATCCCATTCCGTTTCATTCCATTCCTTTCCATTCCATTGGATTCCAAACATTTCCATTCCTTTCCATTTGATTCCATTCCTTTCCATTGGATTCCATTCCTTTGAATTCTAATCCATTCCTTTCCATTGGTTTCCATTCCATTGGATTCAAATCCATTGAATTCATTTCCATTCCGTTCCATTTCATTCCATTGCATTGGATCCAATTCCGTTCCATTCCAATCCAATGAATACCATTCCATTCCTTTCCATTACATTGCGTTCCATTCCATTCCATTGTATTCCATTCCATTCCATTTGATGCCATACCATTGGATTCCATTCCTTTGAATTCCATTCCATTCCATCCCATCGGAAATCTTTCCATTGGACTCCATTCATTCCATTCCATTCCATTCCATTGGATTCCATTTCACTCCAATCCATTCCATTGGATTCCATTCTATTCCTCTGCATTCCATTGGGTTCCATTCCATTGGGTTCCATTCCATTGGGTTCCATTTCATTGGATTCCAGACCATTGGGTTCCATTCCATTCTGTTCCATTCCATTCTGTTCCATTCCATTCTGTTCCATTCCATTCTGTTCCATTCCATTCTGTTCCATTCCATTGGATTCCATTCCATTCCTTTGGATTCCTTTCCATTGGATTCCATTCCATTCCTCTCCATTCCATTGGATTCCATTCCTTTGGATTCCATTCCATTCTGTTCCATTCCATTGCATTCCATTCCATTCCATTCCTCTCCATTCCATTGGATTCCATTCCATTGCAGTGGATTCCATTCCAAACTATTCCATCAGATTTCATTCCATTCCATTCCATTCCATTGGATCCCATTCCGTTCCATTCCATTCCATTGGATTCCATTCCGTTCGTCTCCATTCCATTGGATTCCATTCCAATCCATTCCATTATATTCCATTCCACTGGATTCCATTACATTCCATTCCATTGAATTCCATTCCATTCCATTATTCTATTCCATTGGATCCCATTCCGTTTCATTCCATTCCTTTCCATTCCATTGGATTCCAAACATTTCCATTCCTTTCCATTTGATTCCATTCCTTTCCATTGGATTCCATTCCTTTGAATTCTATTCCATTCCTTTCCATTGGATTCCATTCCATTGGATTCCAATCCATTGAATTCATTTCCATTCCGTTCCATTTCATTCAATTGCATTGGATCCAATTCCGTTCCATTCCAATCCAATGAATACCATTCCATTCCTTTCCATTCCATTGCGTTCCATTCCATTCCATTGGATTCCATTCCATTCCATTTGATGCCATTCCATTGTATGCCATTCCTTTGAATTCCATTCCATTCCATTCCATCGGATTCCTTTCAATTGGACTCCATTCATTCCATTCCATTACATTCCATTGGATTCCATTCATTCCATTTCATTCCATTGGATCCCACTCCATTGGATTCCATTCCACTCCATTCCATTCCATTGGAATCCATTCCATCCCGTTCCATTCCATTCTCTCCATTTGATGCCATTGCACTCCTTTCCTTTCCATTGGGTTCCATTCCTTTGAATTCCATTCCATTGGATTCCATTGCATTCCCTTGTATTCCATTCCACTCCATTCCAGTCCATTCCATTGGATTCCATTACATTCGATTGATTCCGTTTCATTGGGTTCCATTCCTTTCGATTCCATTCCAATGGAGTCCATTCCGTTCGTCTCCATTCCATTGGATTCATTTCCACTGGATTCCATTATATTCCATTCCATTGAATTCAATTCCATTCCAATATTCTATTCCATTGGATCCCATTCCGTTTCATTCCATTCCTTTCCATTCCATTGGATTCCAAACATTTCCATTCCTTTCCATTTGATTCCATTCCTTTCCATTGGATTCCATTCCTTTGAATTCTATTCCATTCCTTTCCATTGGATTCCATTCCATTGGATTCCAATCCATTGAATTCATTTCCATTCCGTTCCATTTCATTCCATTGCATTGGATCCAATTCCGTTCCATTCCAATCCAATGAATACCATTCCATTCCTTTCCATTCCATTGCATTCCATTCCATTGGATTCCATTCAATTCCATTTGATGCCATTCCATTGGATTCCATTCCTTTGAATTCCATTCCAGTCCATTCCATCGGAATTCTTTCCATTGGACTCCATTCATTCCATTCCATTCCATTGGATTCCATTTCACTCCATTCCATTTCATTGGATTCCATTCCATTGGACTCCATTCCATTGGATCCCATTCCATTTGATTCCATTCCATTCCATTGGATTCCATTCTATTCCTCTCCATTCCATTGGGTTCCATTCCATTGGGTTCCATTCCATTGGGTTCCATTTCATTGGGTTG
Source organism: Mustelus asterias (assembly GCF_964213995.1). Lineage (NCBI taxonomy): Eukaryota > Metazoa > Chordata > Chondrichthyes > Carcharhiniformes > Triakidae > Mustelus > Mustelus asterias. The sequence goes on along the minus strand of NC_135822.1, from coordinate 45,609,101 downwards.
CATACCATTGGGTTCCATTCCATTCTGTTCCATTCCATTCTGTTCCATTCCATTCTGTTCCATTCCGTTGGATTCCATTCCATTCCTTTGGATTCCGTTCCATTGGATTCCATTCCATTCCTCTCCATTCCATTGGAATCCATTCCTTTGGATTCCATTCCATTCTGTTCCATTCCATTGCATTCCATTCCATTCCTCTCCATTCCATTGGATTCCATTCCATTGCAGTGGATTCCATTCCAATCTATTCCATCAGATTCCATTCCATTCCATTCTATTCCATTCCATTCCATTCCATTGGATCCCATTCCGTTCCATTCCATTCCTTTGGATTCCATGCCTTTCCATTGGATTCCATTCCTTTGAATTCCATTCCATTCCATTGGATTCCATTTCATTCCATTCCATTGAATTCCGTTCCATTCCTTTCCATTCCATTGTATTCCATTCCTTTGGATTCGATTCCATTCCTTTCCATTGGATTCCATTCCTTTCAATTCCATTCCTTTCCATTCCATTGTATTCCATTCCTTTGGATTCCCTTCCATTCTGTTCCATTCCATTGGATTTTATTCCACTCCATTCCTTTCCATTCCGTTGCATTCCATTCCTTTCCATTCCATTGCATTCTATTCCATTCCATTGGATTCCATTCCATTCATTTCCATTTGATGCCATTCCATTCCATTCCTTTCCATTCGATTCCATTCCTTTGAATTCCATTCCATTGGATTCCATTCCATTCCATCGGATTCCATTCCACTCCTCTCCATTCCATTCCATTGGATTCCATTGCCTTCGATTGATTCCATTTCGTTGGATTCCATTTCATTGGCTTCCATTCCTTTCGCTTCCATTCCATTGGATTCCTGCCGTTACTCTCCATTCATTGGATTCCATTCCACTGGATTCCATTATATCCCATTCCAATAAATTCCATTCAATTCCATCCCATTCCATTGGATTCCATTCCATTCCATTCCATTCCCTTCCATTAAACTGGATTCCATTCATTTCCATTCCTTTCCATTTGATGCCATCTCATTCCAGTCCATTCCATTGGATTCCATTCAACTCCATTCCATTCCATTCAACTCCATTCCATTCCATTCCATTGGATTCCGTTACATTTGATTGATTCCATTTCATTGGATTCCATTCCATTCCATTATTCAATTCCATTAGATCCCAATCCGTTTCATTCCATTCCTTTCCATTCCATTGGATTCCAAACATTTCCATTCCTTTCCTTTTGATTCCATTCCTTTCCATTGGATTCCATTCCTTTGAATTCTATTCCATTCCTTTCCATTGGTTCCCATTCCATTGGATTCAAATCCATTGAATTCATTTCCATTCCGTTCCATTTCATTCCATTGCATTGGATCCAATTCCGTTCCATTCCAATCCAATGAATACCATTCCATTCCTTTCCATTCCATTGCGTTCCATTCCATTCCATTGAATTCCATTCCATTCCATTTGATGCCATACAATTGGATTCCATTCCTTTGAATTCCATTCCATTCCATCCCATCGGAATTCTTTCCATTGGACTCCATTCATTCCATTCCATTCCATTCCATTGGATTCCATTTCACTCCATTCCATTTCATTGGATTCCATTCCATTGAACTCCATTCCATTGGATCCCATTCCATTTGATTCCATTCCATTGGATTCCATTCTATTCTTCTGCATTCCATTGGGTTCCATTCCATTGGGTTCCATTCCATTGGGTTCCATTTCATTGGGTTCCATACCATTGGGTTCCATTCCATTCTGTTCCATTCCATTCTGTTGCATTGCATTCTGTTCCATTCCATTGGATTCCATTCCATTCCTTTGGATTCCTTTCCATTGGATTCCATTCCATTCCTCTCCATTCCATTGGATTCCATTCCTTTGGATTCCATTCCATTCTGTTCCATTCCATTGCATTCCATTCCATTCCATTCCTCTCCATTCCATTGGATTCCATTCCATTGCAGTGGATTCCATTCCAATCTATTCCATCAGATTTCATTCCATTCCATTCCATTCCATTGGATCCCATTCCGTTCCATTCCATTCCATTGGATTCCTTTCCGTTCGTCTCCATTCCATTGGATTCCATTCCACTCCATTCCATTATATTCCATTCCACTGGATTCCATTATATTCCATTCCATTGAATTCCATTCCATTCCATTATTCTATTCCATTGGATCCCACTCCGTTTCATTCCAGTCCTTTCAATTCCATTGGATTCCAAACATTTCCATTCCTTTCCATTTGATTCCATTCCTTTCCATTGGATTCCATTCCTTTGAATTCTATTCCATTCCTTTCCATTGGATTCCATTCCATTGGATTCCAATCCATTGAATTCATTTCCATTCCGTTCCATTTCATTCCATTGCATTGGATCCAATTCCGTTCCATTCCAATCCAATGAATACCATTCCATTCCTTTCCATTCCATTGCGTTCCATTCCATTCCATTGGATTCCATTCCATTCCATCTGATGCCATTCCTTTGGATTCCATTCCTTTGAATTCCATTCCATTCCATCGGATTCCTTTCAATTGGACTCCATTCATTCCATTCCATTACATTCCATTGGATTCCATTCATTCCATTTCATTCCATTGGATCCCACTCCATTGGATTCCATTCCACTCCATTCCATTCCATTGGAATCCATTCCATTCCGTTCCATTCCATTCTTTCCATTTGTTGCCATTGCACTCCTTTCTTTCCATTGGGTTCCATTCCTTTGAATTCCATTCCATTGGATTCCATTGCAATCCCTTGGATTCCATTCCACTCCATTCCAGTCCATTCCATTGGATTCCATTACATTCGATTGATTCCGTTTTATTGGGTTCCATTCCTTTCGATTCCATTCCAATGGATTCCATTCCGTTCGTCTCCATTCCACTGGATTCCATTCCACTGGATTCCATTATATTCCATTCCACTGGATTCCATTATATTCCATTCCATTGAATTCCATTCCATTCCAATATTCTATTCCATTGGATCCCATTCCGTTTCATTCCATTCCTTTCCATTCCATTGGATTCCAAACATTTCCATTCCTTTCCATTTGATTCCATTCCTTTCCATTGGATTCCATTCCTTTGAATTCTATTCCATTCCTTTCCATTGGATTCCATTCCATTGGATTCCAATCCATTGAATTCATTTCCATTCCGTTCCATTTCATTCCATTGCATTGGATCCAATTCCGTTCCATTCCAATCCAATGAATACCATTCCATTCCTTTCCATTCCATTGCATTCCATTCCATTGGATTCCATTCCATTCCATTTGATGCCATTCCATTGGATTCCATTCCTTTGAATTCCATTCCAGTCCATTCCATCGGAATTCTTTCCATTGGACTCCATTCATTCCATTCCATTCCTTTCCATTGGATTCCATTCCATTGGATTCCAATCCATTGAATTCATTTCCATTCCGTTCCATTTCATTCCATTGCATTGGATCCAATTCCGTTCCATTCCAATCCAATGAATACCATTCCATTCCTTTCCATTCCATTGCATTCCATTCCATTGGATTCCATGCCATTCCATTTGATGCCATTCCATTGGATTCCATTCCTTTGAATTCCATTCCAGTCCATTCCATCGGAATTCTTTCCATTGGACTCCATTCATTCCATTCCATTCCATTCCATTGGATTCCATTTCACTCCGTTCCATTTCATTGGATTCCATTCCATTGGACTCCATTCCATTGGATCCCATTCCATTTGATTCCATTCCATTCCATTGGATTCCATTCTATTCCTCTCCATTCCATTGGGTTCCATTCCATTGGGTTCCATTCCATTGGGTTCCATTTCATTGGGTTGCATACCATTGGGTTCCATTCCATTCTGTTCCATTCCATTCTGTTCCATTCCATTCTGTTCCTTTCCATTGGATTCCATTCCATTCCTTTGGATTCCGTTCCATTGGATTCCATTCCATTCCTCTCCATTCCATTGGCATCCATTCCTTTGGATTCCATTCCATTCTGTTCCATTCCATTGCATTCCATTCCATTCCGCTCCATTCCATTGGATTCCATTCCATTGCAGTGGATTCCATTCCAATCTATTCCATCAGATTCCATTCCATTCCATTCTATTCCATTCCATTCCATTCCATTGGATCCCATTCCGTTCCATTCCATTCCTTTGTATTCCATGCCTTTCCATTGGATTTCATTCCTTTGAATTCCATTCCATTCCATTGGATTCCATTTCATTCCATTCCATTGAATTCCATTCCATTCCTTTCCATTCCATTGTATTCCATTCCTTTGGATTCCATTCCATTCCTTTCCATTGGATTCCATTCCTTTCAATTCCATTCCTTTCCATTCCATTGTATTCCATTCCTTTGGATTTTATTCCACTCCATTCCTTTCCATTCCGTTGCATTCCATTCCTTTCCATTCCATTGCATTCTATTCAATTCCATTGGATTCCATTCCATTCCTTTCCATTTGATGCCATTCCATTCCATTCCTTTCCATTCGATTCCATTCCTTTGAATTCCATTCCATTGGATTCCATTCCATTCCATTCCATCGGATTCCATTCCACTCCACTCCATTCCATTTCACTCCATTCCATTTCATTGGATTCCATTCCATTGGACTCCATTCCATTGGATCCCATTCCATTTGATTCCATTCCATTCCATTGGATTCCATTCTTTTCCTCACCATTCCATTGGATTCCATTGCCTTCGATTGATTCCATTTCGTTGGATTCCATTTCATTGGCTTCCATTCCTTTCGCTTCCATTCCATTGGATTCCTGCCGTTACTCTCCATTCATTGGATTCCATTCCACTGGATTCCATTATATCCCATTCCAATAAATTCCATTCAATTCCATTCCATTCCATTGGATTCCATTCTATTCCATTCCTTTCCATTAAACTGGATTCCATTCATTTCCATTCCTTTCCATTTGATGCCATCTCATTCCATTCCATTCCATTGGATTCCATTCCACTCCATTGGATTCCATTCAACTCCATTCCATTCCATTCCATTGGATTCCGTTACATTTGATTGATTCCATTTCATTGGATTCCATTCCATTCCATTATTCAATTCCATTAGATCCCATTCCGTTTCATTCCATTCCTTTCCATTCCATTGGTTCCAAACATTTCCATTCCTTTCCATTTGATTCCATTCCTTTCCATTGGATTCCATTCCTTTGAATTCTATTCCATTCCTTTCCATTGGTTTCCATTCCATTGGATTCAAATCCATTGAATTCATTTCCATTCCGTTCCATTTCATTCCATTGCATTGGATGCAATTCCGTTCCATTCCAATCCAATGAATACCATTCCATTCCTTTCCATTCCATTGCGTTCCATTCCAATCCATTGTATTCCATTCCATTCCATTTGATGCCATCCCATTGGATTCCATTCCTTTGAATTCCATTCCATTCCATCCCATCGGAATTCTTTCCATTGGACTCCAGTCATTCCATTCCATTCCATTCCATTGGATTCCATTTCACTCCATTCCATTTCATTGGATTCCATTCCATTGGACTCCATTCCATTGGATCCCATTCCATTTGATTCCATTCCATTCCATTGGATTCCATTCTATTCCTCTGCATTCCATTGGGTTCCATTCCATTGGGTTCCATTCCATTGGGTTCCATTTCATTGGGTTCCATACCATTGGGTTCCATTCCGTTCTGTTCCATTCCATTCTGTTGCATTGCATTCTGTTCCATTCCATTGGATTCCATTCCATTCCTTTGGATTCCTTTCCATTGGATTCCATTCCATTCCTCTCCATTCCATTGGATTCCATTCCTTTGGATTCCATTCCATTCTGTTCCATTCCATTGCATTCCATTCCATTGGATTCCTTTCCATTGGATTCCATTCCATTGGAATCCATTCCTTTGGATTCCATTCCATTCTGTTCCATTCCATTGCATTCCATTCCATTCCTCTCCATTCCATTGGATTCCATTCCATTGCAGTGGATTCCATTCCAATCTGTTCCATCAGATTCCCTTCCATTCTGTTCCATTCCATTGGATTTCATTCCACTCCATTTCTTTCCATTCCGTTGCATTGCATTCCTTTCCATTCCATTGCATTCTATTACATTCCATTGGATTCCATTCCATTCCATTCCATTTGATGCCATTCCATTCCATTCCTTTCCATTCGATTCCATTCCTTTGAATTCCATTCCATTGGATTCCATTCCATTCCATTCCATCGGATTCCATTCCACTCCACTCCATTCCATTCCATTGGATTCCATTGCCTTCGATTGATTCCATTTCGTTGGATTCCATTTCATTGGCTTCCATTCCTTTCGCTTCCATTCCATTGGATTCCTGCCGTTTCTCTACATCCATTGGATTCCATTCCTTTGGATTCCATTCCATTCTGTTCCATTCCATTGCATTCCATTCCATTCCATTCCTCTCCATTCCATTGGATTCCATTCCATTGCAGTGGATTCCATTCCAATCTATTCCATCAGATTTCATTCCATTCCATTCCATTCCATTGGATCCCATTCCGTTCCATTGGATTCCATTCCGTTCGTCTCCATTCCATTGGATTCCATTCCACTCCATTCCATTATATTCCATTCCACTGGATTCCATTATATTCCATTCCATTGAATTCCATTCCATTCCATTGGATTCCATTCTATTCCTCTGCATTCCATTGGGTTCCATTCCATTGGGTTCCATTCCATTGGGTTCCATTTCATTGGGTTCCATACCATTGGGTTCCATTCCGTTCTGTTCCATTCCATTCTGTTGCATTGCATTCTGTTCCATTCCATTGGATTCCATTCCATTCCTTTGGATTCCTTTCCAATGGATTCCATTCCATTCCTCTCCATTCCATTGGATTCCATTCCTTTGGATTCCATTCCATTCTGTTCCATTCCATTGCATTCCATTCCATTGGATTCCTTTCCATTGGATTCCATTCCATTGGAATCCATTCCTTTGGATTCCATTCCATTCTGTTCCATTCCATTGCATTCCATTCCATTCCTCCCCATTCCATTGGATTCCATTCCATTGCAGTGGATTCCATTCCAATCTGTTCCATCAGATTCCCTTCCATTCTGTTCCATTCCATTGGATTTCATTCCACTCCATTTCTTTCCATTCCGTTGCATTGCATTCCTTTCCATTCCATTGCATTCTATTACATTCCATTGGATTCCATTCCATTCCATTCCATTTGATGCCATTCCATTCCATTCCTTTCCATTCGATTCCATTCCTTTGAATTCCATTCCATTGGATTCCATTCCATCGGATTCCATTCCACTCCACTCCATTCCATTCCATTGGATTCCGTTACATTTGATTGATTCCATTTCATTGGATTCCATTCCATTCCATTATTCAATTCCATTAGATCCCATTCCGTTTCATTCCATTCCTTTCCATTCCATTGGATTCCAAACATTTCCATTCCTTTCCATTTGATTCCATTCCTTTCCATTGGATTCCATTCCTTTGAATTCTATTCCATTCCTTTCCAGTGGTTTCCATTCCATTGGATTCAAATCCATTAAATTCATTTCCATTCCGTTCCATTTCATTCCATTTCATTGGATCCAATTCCGTTCCATTCCAATCCAATGAATACCATTCCATTCCTTTCCATTCCATTGCGTTCCATTCCATTCCATTGAATTCCATTCCATTCCATTTGATGCCATACCATTGGATTCCATTCCTTTGAATTCCATTCCATTCCATCCCGTCGGAATTCTTTCCATTGGACTCCATTCATTCCATTCCATTCCATTCCATTGGATTCCATTTCACTCCATTCCATTTCATTGGATTCCATTCCATTGAACTCCATTCCATTGGATCCCATTCCATTTGATTCCATTCCATTCCATTGGATTCCATTCTAGTTCTCTGCATTCCATTGGGTTCCATTCCATTGGGTTCCATTCCATTGGGTTCCATTTCATTGGGTTCCATACCATTGGGTTCCATTCCATTCTGTTCCATTCCATTCTGTTCCATTCCATTCTGTTCCATTCCATTGGATTCCATTCCATTCCTTTGGATTCCTTTCCATTGGATTCCATTCCATTCCTCTCCATTCCATTGGAATCCATTCCTTTGGATTCCATTCCATTCTGTTCCATTCCATTGCATTCCATTCCATTCCTCTCCATTCCATTGGATTCCATTCCATTGCAGTGGATTCCATTCCAATCTGTTCCATCAGATTCCCTTCCATTCTGTTCCATTCCATTGGATTTCATTCCACTCCATTTCTTTCCATTCCGTTGCATTGCATTCCTTTCCATTCCATTGCATTCTATTACATTCCATTGGATTCCATTCCATTCCATTCCATTTGATGCCATTCCATTCCATTCCTTTCCATTCGATTCCATTCCTTTGAATTCCATTCCATTGGATTCCATTCCATTCCATTCCATCGGATTCCATTCCACTCCACTCCATTCCATTCCATTGGATTCCATTGCCTTCGATTGATTCCATTTCGTTGGATTCCATTTCATTGGCTTCCATTCCTTTCGCTTCCATTCCATTGGATTCCTGCCGTTTCTCTACATCCATTGGATTCCATTCCTTTGGATTCCATTCCATTCTGTTCCATTCCATTGCATTCCATTCCATTCCATTCCTCTCCATTCCATTGGATTCCATTCCATTGCAGTGGATTCCATTCCAATCTATTCCATCAGATTTCATTCCATTCCATTCCATTCCATTGGATCCCATTCCGTTCCATTGGATTCCATTCCGTTCGTCTCCATTCCATTGGATTCCATTCCACTCCATTCCATTATATTCCATTCCACTGGATTCCATTATATTCCATTCCATTGAATTCCATTCCATTCCATTGGATTCCATTCTATTCCTCTGCATTCCATTGGGTTCCATTCCATTGGGTTCCATTCCATTGGGTTCCATTTCATTGGGTTCCATACCATTGGGTTCCATTCCGTTCTGTTCCATTCCATTCTGTTGCATTGCATTCTGTTCCATTCCATTGGATTCCATTCCATTCCTTTGGATTCCTTTCCAATGGATTCCATTCCATTCCTCTCCATTCCATTGGATTCCATTCCTTTGGATTCCATTCCATTCTGTTCCATTCCATTGCATTCCATTCCATTGGATTCCTTTCCATTGGATTCCATTCCATTGGAATCCATTCCTTTGGATTCCATTCCATTCTGTTCCATTCCATTGCATTCCATTCCATTCCTCCCCATTCCATTGGATTCCATTCCATTGCAGTGGATTCCATTCCAATCTGTTCCATCAGATTCCCTTCCATTCTGTTCCATTCCATTGGATTTCATTCCACTCCATTTCTTTCCATTCCGTTGCATTGCATTCCTTTCCATTCCATTGCATTCTATTACATTCCATTGGATTCCATTCCATTCCATTCCATTTGATGCCATTCCATTCCATTCCTTTCCATTCGATTCCATTCCTTTGAATTCCATTCCATTGGATTCCATTCCATCGGATTCCATTCCACTCCACTCCATTCCATTCCATTGGATTCCGTTACATTTGATTGATTCCATTTCATTGGATTCCATTCCATTCCATTATTCAATTCCATTAGATCCCATTCCGTTTCATTCCATTCCTTTCCATTCCATTGGATTCCAAACATTTCCATTCCTTTCCATTTGATTCCATTCCTTTCCATTGGATTCCATTCCTTTGAATTCTATTCCATTCCTTTCCATTGGTTTCCATTCCATTGGATTCAAATCCATTAAATTCATTTCCATTCCGTTCCATTTCATTCCATTTCATTGGATCCAATTCCGTTCCATTCCAATCCAATGAATACCATTCCATTCCTTTCCATTCCATTGCGTTCCATTCCATTCCATTGAATTCCATTCCATTCCATTTGATGCCATACCATTGGATTCCATTCCTTTGAATTCCATTCCATTCCATCCCGTCGGAATTCTTTCCATTGGACTCCATTCATTCCATTCCATTCCATTCCATTGGATTCCATTTCACTCCATTCCATTTCATTGGATTCCATTCCATTGAACTCCATTCCATTGGATCCCATTCCATTTGATTCCATTCCATTCCATTGGATTCCATTCTAGTTCTCTGCATTCCATTGGGTTCCATTCCATTGGGTTCCATTCCATTGGGTTCCATTTCATTGGGTTCCATACCATTGGGTTCCATTCCATTCTGTTCCATTCCATTCTGTTCCATTCCATTCTGTTCCATTCCATTGGATTCCATTCCATTCCTTTGGATTCCTTTCCATTGGATTCCATTCCATTCCTCTCCATTCCATTGGATTCCATTCCTTTGGATTCCATTCCATTCTGTTCCATTCCATTGCATTCCATTCCATTCCATTCCTCTCCATTCCATTGGATTCCATTCCATTGCAGTGGATTCCATTCCAATCTATTCCATCAGATTTCATTCCATTCCATTCCATTCCATTGCATCCCATTCCGTTCCATTCCATTCCATTGGATTCCTTTCCGTTCGTCTCCATTCCATTGGAATGCGGTGCCAGGCAAGGTGATGGAGGCGGACACACTGGGAACGTTTAAGACTTATCTGGATAGACATATGAACGGAGTGGGAATGGAGTGATACAAAAGAATGGTCTAGTTTGGACCAGGGAGCGGCACGGGCTTGGAGGGCCGAAGGGCCTGTTCCTGTGCTGTTTTGTTCTTTGTTCTTTGTTCATTCCTTTCCATTGGATTCCATTCCTATGAATTACATTTCATTCCATTGGATTCCGTTCCATTGGATTCCATTCATTCCATTCCATTCCATTGGATTCCATTCCATTCCGTTCCATTCCATTCCTTTCCATTGGATTCCATCCCTATGAATTCCACTCCATTCCATTCCATTGCATTCGATACCAATCCATTCCATTCCACTGGATTCCATTCCATTCCATTCCAGTGGATTCCATTCCATTCCATTGGATTACATTCCATTGGTTTCCATTTCATTATATTCATTCCATTCCATTCCATTCGCTTCCGTGCCATTGGTTGCCATTCCATTCCATTGGATTCCATTCCAATCTATTCATTTCTATTGCGTTACATTCCATTCCATTGCATTGGATGCAATTCCGTTCCATTCCAATGCATTGGATACCATTCCATTCCTTTCCATTCCATTGCGTTCCATTCCATTCCATTCTATTTGATGCCATTCCATTCCATTCTTTTCCATTGGATTCCATTCCTTTGAATTCCATTCCATTCCATTCCATTGGATTCCATTCCATTGGACTCCATTCATTCCATTCTATTCCATGCCATTGGACTCCATTCATTCCATTGATTCCATTCCATTTCATTACATTCCATTCTAAAGGATCCCATTCCATTTCATTCCATTCCATTCCATTGGATTACATTCCAGTCCTCTCCATTCCATTGTATTCCATTCCTTTGGATTCCATTCCATTTTGTTCCATTCCATTCCATTCCAGTCCTTTCCATTCCATTCCACTCCATTGGATTCCATTCCATCCTATCCATCCCATTCCATTGGATTCCATTCCATTCCATTGTCGTAGATTCCATTCCATTGCAGTGGATTCCATTCCAATCTGTGCCATCAGATTCCATTCCATTGGATCCCATTGCGTTCCATTCCATTTGATTCCATTCCATTGGATTACATTCCATTCAATTCCATTGGATTCCTTTCCATTGGATTCCATTCATTCCATTTCATTCCATTGGATCCCACTCCATTGGATTCCATTCCGCTCCATTCCAGAAAGACGACACAAAATTGGCAGGACTTGCAGATAGTGAGGAGCATTGTCAGAAGCTACAGAAGGATATAGATAGGCTGGGAATTTGGGCAAAGAAATGGCAGATGGAGTTCAATCCTGATAAATGCGAAGTGATGCATTTTGGTAGAAATATTGTAGGGAGGAGCTATACGATAAGTGGCAGAACCATAGACATGCAGAGGGACCTGGGTGTGCAAGTCCACAGATCCTTGAAAGTAACGTCACAGGTGGAGAAGGTGGTGAAGAAGGCATATGGCATGCTTGCCTTTATAGGACGGGGCATAGAGTATAAAAGTTGGGGTCTGATGTTGCAGATGTATAGAACGTTGGTTCGGCCGCATTTGGAATCTTGTGTCCAGTTCTGGTCGCCACAATACCAGAAGGGCGTGGAGGCTTTGGAGAGAGTACAGAGGAGGTTTACCAGGATGTTGCCTGGTATGGAGGGGCTTAGTTATGAGGAGAGATTGGGTAAACTGGGGTTGTTCTCCCTGGAAAGACGGAGGATGAGGGGAGACTTAATAGAGGTGTATAAAATTATGAAAGGCATAGATAGGGTGAACGGTGGGTAGCTTTTCCCCAGGTCGGTGGTGACGTTCACAAGGGGTCATAGGTTCAAGGTGAAGGGGGGGATGTTTAACACGGATATCAGAAGGACATATTTTACACTGAGGGTGGTGGGGGCCTGGAATGCGGTGCCAGGCAAGGTGATGGAGGCGGACACACTGGGAACGTTTAAGACTTATCTAGATAGACATATGAACGGAGTGGGAATGGAGTGATACAAAAGAATGGTCTAGTTTGGACCAGGGAGCGGCACGGGCTTGGAGGGCCGAAGGGCCTGTTCCTGTGCTGTTTTGTTCTTTGTTCTTTGTTCATTCCTTTCCATTGGATTCCATTCCTATGAATTACATTTCATTCCATTGGATTCCTTTCCATTGGATTCCATTCATTCCATTCCATTCCATTGGATTCCATTCCATTCCGTTCCATTCCATTCCTTTCCATTGGATTCCATCCCTATGAATTCCACTCCATTCCATTCCATTGCATTCGATACCAATCCATTCCATTCCACTGGATTCCATTCCATTCCATTCCAGTGGATTCCATTCCATTCCATTGGATTACATTCCATTGGTTTCCATTTCATTATATTCATTCCATTCCATTCCATTCGCTTCCGTGCCATTGGTTGCCATTCCATTCCATTGGTTACCATTCCAATCTATTCATTTCCATTGCGTTACATTCCATTCCATTGCATTGGATGCAATTCCGTTCCATTCCAATGCATTGGATACCATTCCATTCCTTTCCATTCCATTGCGTTCCATTCCATTCCATTGTATTTGATGCCATTCCATTCCATTCTTTTCCATTGGATTCCATTCCTTTGAATTCCATTCCATTCCATTCCATTGGATTCCATTCCATTGGACTCCATTCATTCCATTCTATTCCATGCCATTGGACTCCATTCATTCCATTGATTCCATTCCATTTCATTACATTCCATTCTAAAGGATCCCATTCCATTTCATTCCATTCCATTCCATTGGATTACATTCCAGTCCTCTCCATTCCATTGTATTCCATTCCTTTGGATTCCATTCCATTTTGTTCCATTCCATTCCATTCCAGTCTTTCCATTCCATTCCACTCCATTGGATTCCATTCCATTCTATCCATCCCATCCCATTGGATTCCATTCCATTCCATTGTCGTGGATTCCATTCCATTGCAGTGGATTCCATTCCAATCTATTCCATCAGATTCCATTCCATTGGATCCCATTGCGTTCCATTCCATTTGATTCCATTCCATTGGATTACATTCCATTCAATTCCATTGGATTCCTTTCCATTGGATTCCATTCATTCCATTTCATTCCATTGGATCCCACTCCATTGGATTCCATTCCGCTCCATTCCAGAAAGACGACACAAAATTGGCAGGACTTGCAGATAGTGAGGAGCATTGTCAGAAGCTACAGAAGGATATAGATAGGCTGGGAATTTGGGCAAAGAAATGGCAGATGGAGTTCAATCCTGATAAATGCGAAGTGATGCATTTTGGTAGAAATATTGTAGGGAGGAGCTATACGATAAGTGGCAGAACCATAGACATGCAGAGGGACCTGGGTGTGCAAGTCCACAGATCCTTGAAAGTAACGTCACAGGTGGAGAAGGTGGTGAAGAAGGCATATGGCATGCTTGCCTTTATAGGACGGGGCATAGAGTATAAAAGTTGGGGTCTGATGTTGCAGATGTATAGAACGTTGGTTCGGCCGCATTTGGAATACTGCGTCCAGTTCTGGTCGCCACAATACCAGAAGGACGTGGAGGCTTTGGAGAGAGTACAGAGGAGGTTCACCAGGATGTTGCCTGGTATGGTGGGGCTTAGTTATGAGGAGAGATTGGGTAAACTGGGGTTGTTCTCCCTGGAAAGACGGAGATGAGGGGAGACTTAATAGAGGTGTATAAATTTATGAAAGACATAGATAGGGTGAACGGTGGGTAGCTTTTCCCGAGGTTGGCGGTGACGCTCAAAAGGGGTCATGGGTTCAAGGTGAAGGGGGGAAGTTTAACACAGATATCAGAAGGACATATTTTACACAGAGGGTGGTGGGCGCCTGGAATGCGCTGCCAGGCAAGGTGGTGGAGGCGGACACACTGGGAACGTTTAAGACTTATCTAGATAGACATATGAACGGAGTGGGAATGGAGGGATACAAAAGAATGGTCGAGTTTGGACCAGGGAGCGGCACGGGCTTGGAGGGCCGAAGGGCCTGTTCCTGTGCTGTTTTGTTCTTTGTTCTTTGTTCATTCCTTTCCATTGGATTCTATTCCTATGAATTACATTACATTCCATTGGATTCCATTCCATTCCGTTCCATTCCATTCCTTTCCATTGGATTCCATCCCTATGAATTCCATTCCATTCCACTCCATTTCATTCCATTGGATCCCACTCAATTGGATTCCATTCCGCTCCATTCCATTCCATTGGATTCCATTCCACTCCATTTCATTCCATTGGATCCCAGTCCATTGGATTCCATTCCACTCCATTCCATTCCATTGCATTCGATACCAATCCATTCCATTCCACTGGATTCCATTCCATTCCATTCCACTGGATTCCATTCCATTCCATTGGATTACATTCCATTGGATTCCATTTCATTATATTCATTCCATTCCATTCAATTCCCTTCCGTGCCATTGGTTGCAATTCCATTGCATTGGATTCCATTCCATTCCATTCATTTCCATTCCGTTACATTCCATTCCATTGCATTGGATCCAATTCCGTTCCATTCCAATGCATTGGATACCATTCCATTCCTTTCCATTCCATTGCGTTCCATTCCATTCCATTCTATTTGATGCCATTCCATTCCATTCTTTTCGATTGGATTCCATTCCTTTGAATTCCATTCCATTCGATTCCATTGGATTCCATTCCATTGGACTCCATTCATTCCATTCTATTCCATGCCATTGGATTCCATTCCATTGGACTCCATTCCATTCCAGTGATTCCATTCCATTTCATTACATTCCATTCTAAAGGATCCCATTCCATTTCATTCCATTCCATTCCATTGGATTACATTCCAGTCCTCTCCATTCCATTGTATTCCATTCCTTTGGATTCCATTCCATTTTGTTCCATTCCATTCCTTTCCTTTCCATTCCATTCCACTCCATTGGATTCCATTCCATTCTATCCATTCCATTCCATTGTATTCCATTCCATTCCATTGTCGTGGATTCCATTCCATTGCAGTGGATTCCATTCCAATCTATGCCATCAGATTCCATTCCATTGGATCCCATTGCTTTCCATTCCATTTGATTCCATTCCATTGCATTCCATTCCATTCAATTCCATTGGATTCCTTTCCATTGGATTCCATTCATTCCATTTCATTCCATTGGATCCCACTCCATTGGATTCCATTCCACTCCATTCCAGAAAGACGACACAAAATTGGCAGGACTTGCAGATAGTGAGGAGCATTGTCAGAAGCTACAGAAGGATAGAGATAGGCTGGGAATTTGGGCAAAGAAATGGCAGATGGAGTTCAATCCTGATAAATGCGAAGTGATGCATTTTGGTAGAAATAATGTAGGGAGGAGCTATACGATAAGTGGCAGAACCATAGACATGCAGAGGGACCTGGGTGTGCAAGTCCACAGATCCTTGAAAGTAACGTCACAGGTGGAGAAGGTGGTGAAGAAGGCATATGGCATGCTTGCCTTTATAGGACGGGGCATAGAGTATAAAAGTTGGGGTCTGATGTTGCAGATGTATAGAACGTTGGTTCGGCCGCATTTGGAATACTGCGTCCAGTTCTGGTCGCCGCAATATCAGAAGGACGTGGAGGCTTTGGAGAGAGTACAGAGGAGGTTTACCAGGATGTTGCCTGGTATGGAGGGGCTTAGTTATGAGGAGAGATTGGGTAAACTGGGGTTGTTCTCCCTGGAAAGACGGAGGATGAGGGGAGACTTAATAGAGGTGTATAAAATTATGAAAGGCATAGATAGGGTGAACGGTGGGTAGCTTTTCCCCAGGTCGGTGGTGACGTTCACAAGGGGTCATAGGTTCAAGGTGAAGGGGGGGATGTTTAACACGGATATCAGAAGGACATATTTTACACTGAGGGTGGTGGGGGCCTGGAATGCGGTGCCAGGCAAGGTGATGGAGGCGGACACACTGGGAACGTTTAAGACTTATCTAGATAGACATATGAACGGAGTGGGAATGGAGTGATACAAAAGAATGGTCTAGTTTGGACCAGGGAGCGGCACGGGCTTGGAGGGCCGAAGGGCCTGTTCCTGTGCTGTTTTGTTCTTTGTTCTTTGTTCATTCCTTTCCATTGGATTCCATTCCTATGAATTACATTTCATTCCATTGGATTCCTTTCCATTGGATTCCATTCATTCCATTCCATTCCATTGGATTCCATTCCATTCCGTTCCATTCCATTCCTTTCCATTGGATTCCATCCCTATGAATTCCATTCCATTCCATTCCATTGCATTCCATTCCACTCCATTTCATTCCATTGGATCCCACTCAATTGGATTCCATTCCGCTCCATTCGATTCCATTGTATTCCATTCCAGTCCTTTCCAGTCCATTGTATTCCATTCCGTTCCATTCCTGTCCATTCCTTTCCATTTGATGCCATTCCATTCCATTCCTTTGCATTGGATTCCATTCCTTTGAATTCCATTCCATTTGATTCCATTCCACTTCATTCCATTCCATTCCATTTGATTCCATTCCATTGGATTCCGTTACATTCCATTGATTCCATTTCATTGGATTCCATTCCTTATGATTCCATTCCAATGGATTTCATTCCATTCCTCTCCATTCCATTGTATTCCATGCCATTGGATTCCGCTCCATTCCATATCATTAGTTCAATTCCATTCCATTCCCTTCCATGCCATTGGATTCCATTCCACTGGATTCCATTATATTCCATTCCATTGAATTCCATTCCATTCCATTCCATTCCATCATATTGGATCCCATTCCGTTCCATTCCATTTCCTTGGATTCCATTCCTTTCTATTCCATTGGATTCCATGCCATTCCTTTCCATTTGATGCCATTGCACTCCATTCCTTTCCATTGGATTCCATTCCTATGAATTCCATTCCATTCCATTCCATTCCATTGGATTCCTTTCCATTGGATTCCATTCATTCCATTACATTCCATTGGATTTCATTCCATTCCTTTCCATTTGATGCCATTGCACTCCATTGAAGAAGTGACCAGAATGGTTGATGAGAGAAGGGCCGTGGATGTCGTCCATATGGACTTTAGTAAAGCGTTTGACAAAGTCCCTCATGGTAGGCCGGTGAAAAAGGTTGGATCTCATGGGATAAAGGGGGAGGTGGCGAGATGCGTGGAGAACTGGCTTGGTCACAGAAGACAGAGGGTGGTAGTGGAAGGGTCTTTTTCCGGCTGGAGGCCTGTGACTAGTGGTGTTCCGCAGGGCTCTGTATTGGGACCTCTGCTGTTTGTGATTTATATGAACGATCTGGAAGAAGGTGTAACTGGGGTGATCAGTAAGTTTGTGGACGACACGAAAATGGCTGGACTTGCAGATAGTGAGGAACATTGTCAGAGGCTACAGAAGGATATAGATAGGCTGGAAATTTGGGCAAAGAAATGGCAGATGGAGTTCAATCCTGATAAATGCGAAGTGATGCATTTTGGTAGAAATAAAGTAGGGAGGAGCTATACGATAAGTGGCAGAACCATAGACACGCAGAGGGACCTGGGTGTGCAAGTCCACAGATCCTTGAAGGTAACGTCACAGGTGGAGTAGGTGGTGAAGAAGGCATATGGCATGCTTGCCTTTATAGGACGGGGCATAGAGTATAAAAGTTGGGGTCTGATGTTGCAGATGTATAGAACGTTGGTTCGGCCGCATTTGGAATACTGTGTCCAGTTCTGGTCGCCGCAATACCAGAAGGATGTGGAGGCTTTGGAGAGAGTACAGAGGAGGTTTACCAGGATGTTGCCTGGTATGGAGGGGCTTAGTTATGAGGAGAGATTGGGTAAACTGGGGTTGTGGTGGGGGCCTGGAATGCACTGCCAGGCAAGGTGGTGGAGGCGGACACACTGGGAACGTTTAAGACTTATCTAGATAGACATATGAACGGAGTGGGAATGGAGGGATACAAAAGAATGGTCGAGTTTGGACCAGGGAGCGGCACGGGCTTGGAGGGCCGAAGGGCCTGTTCCTGTGCTGTTTTGTTCTTTGTTCATTCCTTTCCATTGGATTCTATTCCTATGAATTACATTCCATTCCATTGGATTCCATTCCATTCCGTTCCATTCCATTCCTTTCCATTGGATTCCATCCCCATGAATTCCATTCCATTCCACTCCATTTCATTCCATTGGATCCCACTCAATTGGATTCCATTCCGCTCCATTCCATTCCATTGGATTCCATTCCACTCCATTTCATTCCATTGGATCGCAGTCCATTGGATTCCATTCCACTCCATTCCATTCCATTGCATTCGATACCAATCCATTCCATTCCACTGGATTCCATTCCATTCCATTCCAGTGGATTCCATTCCATTCCATTGGATTACATTCCATTGGATTCCATTTCATTATATTCATTCCATTCCATTCAATTCCCTTCCGTGCCATTGGTTGCAATTCCATTGCATTGGATTCCATTCCATTCCATTCATTTCCATTCCGTTACATTCCATTCCATTGCATTGGATCCAATTCCGTTCCATTCCAATGCATTGGATACCATTCCATTCCTTTCCATTCCATTGCGTTCCATTCCATTCTATTCTATTTGATGCCATTCCATTCCATTCTTTTCCATTGGATTCCATTCCTTTGAATTCCATTCCATTCGATTCCATTGGATTCCATTCCATTGGACTCCATTCATTCCATTCTATTCCATGCCATTGGATTCCATTCCATTGGACTCCATTCCATTCCAGTGATTCCATTCCATTTCATTCCATTCCATTCTAAAGGATCCCATTCCATTTCATTCCATTCCATTCCATTGGATTACATTCCAGTCCTCTCCATTCCATTGTATTCCATTCCTTTGGATTCCATTCCATTTTGTTCCATTCCATTCCATTCCAGTCCTTTCCATTCCATTCCACTCCATTGGATTCCATTCCATTCTATCCATCCCATTCCATTGGATTCCATTCCATTCCATTGTCGTGGATTCCATTCCATTGCAGTGGATTCCATTCCAATCTATTCCATCAGATTCCATTCCATTGGATCCCATTGCGTTCCATTCCATTTGATTCCATTCCATTGGATTACATTCCATTCAATTCCATTGGATTCCTTTCCATTGGATTCCATTCATTCCATTTCATTCCATTGGATCCCACTCCATTGGATTCCATTCCACTCCATTCCAGAAAGACGACACAAAATTGGCAGGACTTGCAGATAGTGAGGAGCATTGTCAGAAGCTACAGAAGGATAGAGATAGGCTGGGAATTTGGGCAAAGAAATGGCAGATGGAGTTCAATCCTGATAAATGCGAAGTGATGAATTTTGGTCGAAATAATGTAGGGAGGAGCTATACGATAAGTGGCAGAACCATAGACATGCAGAGGGACCTGGGTGTGCAAGTCCACAGATCCTTGAAAGTAACGTCACAGGTGGAGAAGGTGGTGAAGAAGGCATATGGCATGCTTGCCTTTATAGGACGGGGCATAGAGTATAAAAGTTGGGGTCTGATGTTGCAGATGTATAGAACGTTGGTTCGGCCGCATTTGGAATACTGCGTCCAGTTCTGGTCGCCGCAATATCAGAAGGACGTGGAGGCTTTGGAGAGAGTACAGAGGAGGTTTACCAGGATGTTGCCTGGTATGGAGGGGCTTAGTTATGAGGAGAGATTGGGTAAACTGGGGTTGTTCTCCCTGGAAAGACGGAGGATGAGGGGAGACTTAATAGAGGTGTATAAAATTATGAAAGGCATAGATAGGGTGAACGGTGGGTAGCTTTTCCCCAGGTCGGTGGTGACGTTCACAAGGGGTCATAGGTTCAAGGTGAAGGGGGGGATGTTTAACACGGATATCAGAAGGACATATTTTACACTGAGGGTGGTGGGGGCCTGGAATGCGGTGCCAGGCAAGGTGATGGAGGCGGACACACTGGGAACGTTTAAGACTTATCTAGATAGACATATGAACGGAGTGGGAATGGAGTGATACAAAAGAATGGTCTAGTTTGGACCAGGGAGCGGCACGGGCTTGGAGGGCCGAAGGGCCTGTTCCTGTGCTGTTTTGTTCTTTGTTCTTTGTTCATTCCTTTCCATTGGATTCCATTCCTATGAATTACATTTCATTCCATTGGATTCCTTTCCATTGGATTCCATTCATTCCATTCCATTCCATTGGATTCCATTCCATTCCGTTCCATTCCATTCCTTTCCATTGGATTCCATCCCTATGAATTCCATTCCATTCCATTCCATTGCATTCCATTCCACTCCATTTCATTCCATTGGATCCCACTCAATTGGATTCCATTCCGCTCCATTCGATTCCATTGTATTCCATTCCAGTCCTTTCCAGTCCATTGTATTCCATTCCGTTCCATTCCTGTCCATTCCTTTCCATTTGATGCCATTCCATTCCATTCCTTTGCATTGGATTCCATTCCTTTGAATTCCATTCCATTGGATTCCATTCCACTTCATTCCATTCCATTCCATTTGATTCCATTCCATTGGATTCCGTTACATTCCATTGATTCCATTTCATTGGATTCCATTCCTTATGATTCCATTCCAATGGATTTCATTCCATTCCTCTCCATTCCATTGTATTCCATGCCATTGGATTCCGCTCCATTCCATGTCATTAGTTCAATTCCATTCCATTCCCTTCCATGCCATTGGATTCCATTCCACTGGATTCCATTATATTCCATTCCATTGAATTCCATTCCATTCCATTCCATTCCATCATATTGGATCCCATTCCGTTCCATTCCATTTCCTTGGATTCCATTCCTTTCTATTCCATTGGATTCCATGCCATTCCTTTCCATTTGATGCCATTGCACTCCATTCCTTTCCATTGGATTCCATTCCTATGAATTCCATTCCATTCCATTCCATTCCATTGGATTCCTTTCCATTGGATTCCATTCATTCCATTACATTCCATTGGATTTCATTCCATTCCTTTCCATTTGATGCCATTGCACTCCATTGAAGAAGTGACCAGAATGGTTGATGAGAGAAGGGCCGTGGATGTCGTCCATATGGACTTTAGTAAAGCGTTTGACAAAGTCCCTCATGGTAGGCCGGTGAAAAAGGTTGGATCTCATGGGATAAAGGGGGAGGTGGCGAGATGCGTGGAGAACTGGCTTGGTCACAGAAGACAGAGGGTGGTAGTGGAAGGGTCTTTTTCCGGCTGGAGGCCTGTGACTAGTGGTGTTCCGCAGGGCTCTGTATTGGGACCTCTGCTGTTTGTGATTTATATGAACGATCTGGAAGAAGGTGTAACTGGGGTGATCAGTAAGTTTGTGGACGACACGAAAATGGCTGGACTTGCAGATAGTGAGGAACATTGTCAGAGGCTACAGAAGGATATAGATAGGCTGGAAATTTGGGCAAAGAAATGGCAGATGGAGTTCAATCCTGATAAATGCGAAGTGATGCATTTTGGTAGAAATAAAGTAGGGAGGAGCTATACGATAAGTGGCAGAACCATAGACACGCAGAGGGACCTGGGTGTGCAAGTCCACAGATCCTTGAAGGTAACGTCACAGGTGGAGTAGGTGGTGAAGAAGGCATATGGCATGCTTGCCTTTATAGGACGGGGCATAGAGTATAAAAGTTGGGGTCTGATGTTGCAGATGTATAGAACGTTGGTTCGGCCGCATTTGGAATACTGTGTCCAGTTCTGGTCGCCGCAATACCAGAAGGATGTGGAGGCTTTGGAGAGAGTACAGAGGAGGTTTACCAGGATGTTGCCTGGTATGGAGGGGCTTAGTTATGAGGAGAGATTGGGTAAACTGGGGTTGTGGTGGGGGCCTGGAATGCACTGCCAGGCAAGGTGGTGGAGGCGGACACACTGGGAACGTTTAAGACTTATCTAGATAGACATATGAACGGAGTGGGAATGGAGGGATACAAAAGAATGGTCGAGTTTGGACCAGGGAGCGGCACGGGCTTGGAGGGCCGAAGGGCCTGTTCCTGTGCTGTTTTGTTCTTTGTTCATTCCTTTCCATTGGATTCTATTCCTATGAATTACATTCCATTCCATTGGATTCCATTCCATTCCGTTCCATTCCATTCCTTTCCATTGGATTCCATCCCCATGAATTCCATTCCATTCCACTCCATTTCATTCCATTGGATCCCACTCAATTG
The DNA here is from genome assembly GCF_964213995.1 of Mustelus asterias. Lineage (NCBI taxonomy): Eukaryota > Metazoa > Chordata > Chondrichthyes > Carcharhiniformes > Triakidae > Mustelus > Mustelus asterias. The sequence goes on along the minus strand of NC_135822.1, from coordinate 45,586,305 downwards.
GATTCCATTCCGCTCCATTCCATTCCATTGGATTCCATTCCACTCCATTTCATTCCATTGGATCGCAGTCCATTGGATTCCATTCCACTCCATTCCATTCCATTGCATTCGATACCAATCCATTCCATTCCACTGGATTCCATTCCATTCCATTCCAGTGGATTCCATTCCATTCCATTGGATTACATTCCATTGGATTCCATTTCATTATATTCATTCCATTCCATTCAATTCCCTTCCGTGCCATTGGTTGCAATTCCATTGCATTGGATTCCATTCCATTCCATTCATTTCCATTCCGTTACATTCCATTCCATTGCATTGGATCCAATTCCGTTCCATTCCAATGCATTGGATACCATTCCATTCCTTTCCATTCCATTGCGTTCCATTCCATTCTATTCTATTTGATGCCATTCCATTCCATTCTTTTCCATTGGATTCCATTCCTTTGAATTCCATTCCATTCGATTCCATTGGATTCCATTCCATTGGACTCCATTCATTCCATTCTATTCCATGCCATTGGATTCCATTCCATTGGACTCCATTCCATTCCAGTGATTCCATTCCATTTCATTACATTCCATTCTAAAGGATCCCATTCCATTTCATTCCATTCCATTCCATTGGATTACATTCCAGTCCTCTCCATTCCATTGTATTCCATTCCTTTGGATTCCATTCCATTTTGTTCCATTCCATTCCTTTCCTTTCCATTCCATTCCACTCCATTGGATTCCATTCCATTCTATCCATTCCATTCCATTGTATTCCATTCCATTCCATTGTCGTGGATTCCATTCCATTGCAGTGGATTCCATTCCAATCTATGCCATCAGATTCCATTCCATTGGATCCCATTGCTTTCCATTCCATTTGATTCCATTCCATTGCATTCCATTCCATTCAATTCCATTGGATTCCTTTCCATTGGATTCCATTCATTCCATTTCATTCCATTGGATCCCACTCCATTGGATTCCATTCCACTCCATTCCAGAAAGACGACACAAAATTGGCAGGACTTGCAGATAGTGAGGAGCATTGTCAGAAGCTACAGAAGGATAGAGATAGGCTGGGAATTTGGGCAAAGAAATGGCAGATGGAGTTCAATCCTGATAAATGCGAAGTGATGCATTTTGGTCGAAATAATGTAGGGAGGAGCTATACGATAAGTGGCAGAGCCATAGACATGCAGAGGGACCTGGGTGTGCAAGTCCACAGATCCTTGAAGGTAACGGCACAGGTGGAGAAGGTGGTGAAGAAGGCATATGGCATGCTTGCCTTTATAGGACGGGGCATAGAGTATAAAAGTTGGGGTCTGATGTTGCAGATGTATAGAACAATGGTTCGGCCGCATTTGGAATACTGCATCCAGTTCTGGTCGCCGCAATATCAGAATGACGTGGAGGCTTTGGAGAGAGTACAGAGGAGGTTTACCAGGATGTTGCCTGGGATGGAGGGGCTTAGTTATGAGGAGAGATTGGGTAAACTGGGGTTGTTCTCCCTGGAAAGACGGAGGATGAGGGGAGACTTAATAGAGGTGTATAAAATTATGAAAGGCATAGATAGGGTGAACGGTGGGTAGCTTTTCCCCAGGTCGGTGGTGACGTTCACAAGGGGTCATAGGTTCAAGGTGAAGGGGGGGATGTTTAACACGGATATCAGAAGGACATATTTTACACTGAGGGTGGTGGGGGCCTGGAATGCGGTGCCAGGCAAGGTGATGGAGGCGGACACACTGGGAACGTTTAAGACTTATCTAGATAGACATATGAACGGAGTGGGAATGGAGTGATACAAAAGAATGGTCTAGTTTGGACCAGGGAGCGGCACGGGCTTGGAGGGCCGAAGGGCCTGTTCCTGTGCTGTTTTGTTCTTTGTTCTTTGTTCATTCCTTTCCATTGGATTCCATTCCTATGAATTACATTTCATTCCATTGGATTCCTTTCCATTGGATTCCATTCATTTCATTCCATTCCATTGGATTCCATTCCATTCCGTTCCATTCCATTCCTTTCCATTGGATTCTATCCCTATGACTTCCATTCCATTCCATTCCATTGCATTCCATTCCACTCCATTTCATTCCATTGGATCCCACTCAATTGGATTCCATTCCGCTCCATTCGATTCCATTGTATTCCATTCCAGTCCTTTCCAGTCCATTGTATTCCATTCCGTTCCATTCCAGTCCATTCCTTTCCATTTGATGCCATTCCATTCCATTCCTTTGCATTGGATTCCATTCCTTTGAATTCCATTCCATTGGATTCCATTCCACTACATTCCATTCCATTCCATTGGATTCCATTCCATTGGATTCCGTTACATTCCATTGATTCCATTTCATTGGATTCCATTCCTTATGATTCCATTCCAATGGATTTCATTCCATTCCTCTCCATTCCATTGTATTCCATGCCATTGGATTCCGCTCCATTCCATGTCATTAGTTCAATTCCATTCCGTTCCATTTGATGCCATTCCATTCCATTGGATTCCATTCCATTCCGTTCCATTCCATTCCTTTCCATTGGATTCCATCCCTATGAATTCCATTCCATTCCATTCCATTGCATTCCATTCCACTCCATTTCATTCCATTGGATCCCACTCAATTGGATTCCATTCCGCTCCATTCGATTCCATTGGATTCCATTCCATTCCTTTCCATTTCATTGGATTCCATTCCGTTCCATTCCAGTCCATTCCTTTCCATTTGATGCCATTCCACTCCATTCCTTTCCATTGGATTCCATTCCACTCCATTTCATTCCATTGGATCCCAGTCCATTGGATTCCATTCCACTCCATTCCATTCCATTGCATTCGATACCAATCCATTCCATTCCACTGGATTCCATTCCATTCCATTCCAGTGGATTCCATTCCATTCCATTGCATTCCATTCCATTGGTTTCCATTTCATTATATTCATTCCATTCCATTCAATTCCCTTCCGTGCCATTGGTTGCAATTCCATTCCATTGTATTCCATTCCATTCCATTCATTTCCATTCCGTTACATTCCATTCCATTGCATTGGATCCAATTCCGTTCCATTCCAATGCATTGGATACCATTCCATTCCTTTCCATTCCATTGCGTTCCATTCCATTCCATTCTATTTGATGCCATTCCATTCCATTCTTTTCCATTGGATTCCATTCCTTTGAATTCCATTCCATTCGATTCCATTGGATTCCATTCCATTGGACTCCATTCATTCCATTCTATTCCATGCCATTGGATTCCATTCCACTGGACTCCATTCCATTCCAGTGATTCCATTCCATTTCATTACATTCCATTCTAAAGGATCCCATTCCATTTCATTCCATTCCATTCCATTGGATTACATTCCAGTCCTCTCCATTCCATTGTATTCCATTCCTTTGGATTCCATTCCATTTTGTTCCATTCCATTCCTTTCCTTTCCATTCCATTCCACTCCATTGGATTCCATTCCATTCTATCCATTCCATTCCATTGTATTCCATTCCAATCCATTGTCGTGGATTCCATTCCATTGCAGTGGATTCCATTCCAATCTATGCCATCAGATTCCATTCCAGTGGATCCCATTGCTTTCCATTCCATTTGATTCCATTCCATTGGATTCCATTCCATTCAATCCCATTGGATTCCTTTCCATTGGATTCCATTCATTCCATTTCATTCCATTGGATCCCACTCCATTGGATTCCATTGCACTCCATTCCAGAAGGACGACACAAAATTGGCAGGACTTGCAGATAGTGAGGAGCATTGTCAGAAGCTACAGAAGGATATAGATAGGCTGGGAATTTGGGCAAAGAAATGGCAGATGGAGTTCAATCCTTATAAATGCGAAGTGATGCATTTTGGTAGAAATAATGTAGGGAGGAGCTATACGATAAGTGGCAGAACCATAGACATGCAGAGGGACCTGGGTGTGTAAGTCCACAGATCCTTGAAGGTAACGTCACAGGTGGAGAAGGTGGTGAAGAAGGCATATGGCATGCTTGCCTTTATAGGACGGGGCATAGAGTATAAAAGTTGGGGTCTGATGTTGGAATGGAGTCCATTCCATTGGACTCCATTCCATTCCATTGATTTCATTCAATTTCATTACAGCCCATTCCATCATATTGGATCCCATTCCGTTCCATTCCATTGCATTGGATTCCATTCCTTTCCATTCCATTGGATTCCATGCCATTCCTTTCCATTTGATGCCATTGCACTCCATTCCTTTCCATTGGATTCCATTCCTATGAATTCCATTCCATTCCATTTTCGTGGATTCCTTTCGATTGGATTCCATTCATTCCATTACATTCCATTGGATTCCATTCCACTCCATTCCATTCCATTCCATTCCATTGGATTTCCATCCATTGGATTTCATTCCATTCCTTTCCATTTGATGCCATTGCACTCCATTGAAGAAGTGACCAGAATGGTTGATGAGAGAAGGGCCGTGGATGTCGTCCATATGGACTTTAGTAAAGCGTTTGACAAAGTCCCTCATGGTAGGCCGGTGAAAAAGGTTGGATCTCATGGGATAAAGGGGGAGGTGGCGAGATGCGTGGAGAACTGGCTTGGTCACAGAAGACAGAGGGTGGTAGTGGAAGGGTCTTTTTCCGGCTGGAGGCCTGTGACTAGTGGTGTTCCGCAGGGCTCTGTATTGGGACCTCTGCTGTTTGTGATTTATATGAACGATCTGGAAGAAGGTGTAACTGGGGTGATCAGTAAGTTTGCGGACGACACAAAATTGCCAGGACTTGCAGATAGTGAGGAGCATTGTCAGAAGCTACAGAAGGATAGAGATAGGCTGGGAATTTGGGCAAAGAAATGGCAGATGGAGTTCAATCCTGATAAATGCGAAGTGATGCATTTTGGTAGAAATATTGTAGGGTGGAGCTATACGATAAGTGGCAGAACCATAGACATGCAGAGGGACCTGGGTGTGCAAGTCCACAGATCCTTGAAAGTAACGTCACAGGTGGAGAAGGTGGTGCAGAAGGCATATGGCATGCTTGCCTTTATAGGACGGGGCATAGAATATAAAAGTTGGGGTCTGATGTTGCAGATGTATAGAACGTTGGTTCGGCCGCATTTGGAATACTGCGTCCAGTTCTGGTCGCCACAATACCAGAAGGACGTGGAGGCTTTGGAGAGAGTACAGAGGAGGTTCACCAGGATGTTGCCTGGTATGGAGGGGCTTAGTTATGAGGAGAGATTGGGTAAACTGGGGTTGTTCTCCCTGGAAAGACGGAGATGAGGGGAGACTTAATAGAGGTGTATAAAATTATGAAAGACATAGATAGGGTGAACGGTGGGTAGCTTTTCCCGAGGTCGGCGGTGACGCTCAAAAGGGGTCATGTGTTCAAGGTGAAGGGGGGAAGTTTAACACAGATATCAGAAGGACATGTTTTACACAGAGGGTGGTGGGCGCCTGGAATGCGCTGCCAGGCAAGGTGGTGGAGGCGGACACACTGGGAACGTTTAAGACTTATCTAGATAGACATATGAACGGAGTGGGAATGGAGGGATACAAAAGAATGGTCGAGTTTGGACCAGGGAGCGGCACGGGCTTGGAGGGCCGAAGGGCCTGTTCCTGTGCTGTTTTGTTCTTTGTTCATTCCTTTCCATTGGATTCTATTCCTATGAATTACATTCCATTCCATTGGATTCCATTCCATTCCGTTCCATTCCATTCCTTTCCATTGGATTCCATCCCCATGAATTCCATTCCATTCCACTCCATTTCATTCCATTGGATCCCACTCAATTGGATTCCATTCCGCTCCATTCCATTCCATTGGATTCCATTCCACTCCATTTCATTCCATTGGATCGCAGTCCATTGGATTCCATTCCACTCCATTCCATTCCATTGCATTCGATACCAATCCATTCCATTCCACTGGATTCCATTCCATTCCATTCCAGTGGATTCCATTCCATTCCATTGGATTACATTCCATTGGATTCCATTTCATTATATTCATTCCATTCCATTCAATTCCCTTCCGTGCCATTGGTTGCAATTCCATTGCATTGGATTCCATTCCATTCCATTCATTTCCATTCCGTTACATTCCATTCCATTGCATTGGATCCAATTCCGTTCCATTCCAATGCATTGGATACCATTCCATTCCTTTCCATTCCATTGCGTTCCATTCCATTCTATTCTATTTGATGCCATTCCATTCCATTCTTTTCCATTGGATTCCATTCCTTTGAATTCCATTCCATTCGATTCCATTGGATTCCATTCCATTGGACTCCATTCATTCCATTCTATTCCATGCCATTGGATTCCATTCCATTGGACTCCATTCCATTCCAGTGATTCCATTCCATTTCATTACATTCCATTCTAAAGGATCCCATTCCATTTCATTCCATTCCATTCCATTGGATTACATTCCAGTCCTCTCCATTCCATTGTATTCCATTCCTTTGGATTCCATTCCATTTTGTTCCATTCCATTCCATTCCAGTCCTTTCCATTCCATTCCACTCCATTGGATTCCATTCCATTCTATCCATCCCATTCCATTGGATTCCATTCCATTCCATTGTCGTGGATTCCATTCCATTGCAGTGGATTCCATTCCAATCTATTCCATCAGATTCCATTCCATTGGATCCCATTGCGTTCCATTCCATTTGATTCCATTCCATTGGATTACATTCCATTCAATTCCATTGGATTCCTTTCCATTGGATTCCATTCATTCCATTTCATTCCATTGGATCCCACTCCATTGGATTCCATTCCACTCCATTCCAGAAAGACGACACAAAATTGGCAGGACTTGCAGATAGTGAGGAGCATTGTCAGAAGCTACAGAAGGATAGAGATAGGCTGGGAATTTGGGCAAAGAAATGGCAGATGGAGTTCAATCCTGATAAATGCGAAGTGATGCATTTTGGTCGAAATAATGTAGGGAGGAGCTATACGATAAGTGGCAGAACCATAGACATGCAGAGGGACCTGGGTGTGCAAGTCCACAGATCCTTGAAAGTAACGTCACAGGTGGAGAAGGTGGTGAAGAAGGCATATGGCATGCTTGCCTTTATAGGACGGGGCATAGAGTATAAAAGTTGGGGTCTGATGTTGCAGATGTATAGAACGTTGGTTCGGCCGCATTTGGAATACTGCGTCCAGTTCTGGTCGCCGCAATATCAGAAGGACGTGGAGGCTTTGGAGAGAGTACAGAGGAGGTTTACCAGGATGTTGCCTGGTATGGAGGGGCTTAGTTATGAGGAGAGATTGGGTAAACTGGGGTTGTTCTCCCTGGAAAGACGGAGGATGAGGGGAGACTTAATAGAGGTGTATAAAATTATGAAAGGCATAGATAGGGTGAACGGTGGGTAGCTTTTCCCCAGGTCGGTGGTGACGTTCACAAGGGGTCATAGGTTCAAGGTGAAGGGGGGGATGTTTAACACGGATATCAGAAGGACATATTTTACACTGAGGGTGGTGGGGGCCTGGAATGCGGTGCCAGGCAAGGTGATGGAGGCGGACACACTGGGAACGTTTAAGACTTATCTAGATAGACATATGAACGGAGTGGGAATGGAGTGATACAAAAGAATGGTCTAGTTTGGACCAGGGAGCGGCACGGGCTTGGAGGGCCGAAGGGCCTGTTCCTGTGCTGTTTTGTTCTTTGTTCTTTGTTCATTCCTTTCCATTGGATTCCATTCCTATGAATTACATTTCATTCCATTGGATTCCTTTCCATTGGATTCCATTCATTCCATTCCATTCCATTGGATTCCATTCCATTCCGTTCCATTCCATTCCTTTCCATTGGATTCCATCCCTATGAATTCCATTCCATTCCATTCCATTGCATTCCATTCCACTCCATTTCATTCCATTGGATCCCACTCAATTGGATTCCATTCCGCTCCATTCGATTCCATTGTATTCCATTCCAGTCCTTTCCAGTCCATTGTATTCCATTCCGTTCCATTCCTGTCCATTCCTTTCCATTTGATGCCATTCCATTCCATTCCTTTGCATTGGATTCCATTCCTTTGAATTCCATTCCATTGGATTCCATTCCACTTCATTCCATTCCATTCCATTTGATTCCATTCCATTGGATTCCGTTACATTCCATTGATTCCATTTCATTGGATTCCATTCCTTATGATTCCATTCCAATGGATTTCATTCCATTCCTCTCCATTCCATTGTATTCCATGCCATTGGATTCCGCTCCATTCCATGTCATTAGTTCAATTCCATTCCATTCCCTTCCATGCCATTGGATTCCATTCCACTGGATTCCATTATATTCCATTCCATTGAATTCCATTCCATTCCATTCCATTCCATCATATTGGATCCCATTCCGTTCCATTCCATTTCCTTGGATTCCATTCCTTTCTATTCCATTGGATTCCATGCCATTCCTTTCCATTTGATGCCATTGCACTCCATTCCTTTCCATTGGATTCCATTCCTATGAATTCCATTCCATTCCATTCCATTCCATTGGATTCCTTTCCATTGGATTCCATTCATTCCATTACATTCCATTGGATTTCATTCCATTCCTTTCCATTTGATGCCATTGCACTCCATTGAAGAAGTGACCAGAATGGTTGATGAGAGAAGGGCCGTGGATGTCGTCCATATGGACTTTAGTAAAGCGTTTGACAAAGTCCCTCATGGTAGGCCGGTGAAAAAGGTTGGATCTCATGGGATAAAGGGGGAGGTGGCGAGATGCGTGGAGAACTGGCTTGGTCACAGAAGACAGAGGGTGGTAGTGGAAGGGTCTTTTTCCGGCTGGAGGCCTGTGACTAGTGGTGTTCCGCAGGGCTCTGTATTGGGACCTCTGCTGTTTGTGATTTATATGAACGATCTGGAAGAAGGTGTAACTGGGGTGATCAGTAAGTTTGTGGACGACACGAAAATGGCTGGACTTGCAGATAGTGAGGAACATTGTCAGAGGCTACAGAAGGATATAGATAGGCTGGAAATTTGGGCAAAGAAATGGCAGATGGAGTTCAATCCTGATAAATGCGAAGTGATGCATTTTGGTAGAAATAAAGTAGGGAGGAGCTATACGATAAGTGGCAGAACCATAGACACGCAGAGGGACCTGGGTGTGCAAGTCCACAGATCCTTGAAGGTAACGTCACAGGTGGAGTAGGTGGTGAAGAAGGCATATGGCATGCTTGCCTTTATAGGACGGGGCATAGAGTATAAAAGTTGGGGTCTGATGTTGCAGATGTATAGAACGTTGGTTCGGCCGCATTTGGAATACTGTGTCCAGTTCTGGTCGCCGCAATACCAGAAGGATGTGGAGGCTTTGGAGAGAGTACAGAGGAGGTTTACCAGGATGTTGCCTGGTATGGAGGGGCTTAGTTATGAGGAGAGATTGGGTAAACTGGGGTTGTGGTGGGGGCCTGGAATGCACTGCCAGGCAAGGTGGTGGAGGCGGACACACTGGGAACGTTTAAGACTTATCTAGATAGACATATGAACGGAGTGGGAATGGAGGGATACAAAAGAATGGTCGAGTTTGGACCAGGGAGCGGCACGGGCTTGGAGGGCCGAAGGGCCTGTTCCTGTGCTGTTTTGTTCTTTGTTCATTCCTTTCCATTGGATTCTATTCCTATGAATTACATTCCATTCCATTGGATTCCATTCCATTCCGTTCCATTCCATTCCTTTCCATTGGATTCCATCCCCATGAATTCCATTCCATTCCACTCCATTTCATTCCATTGGATCCCACTCAATTGGATTCCATTCCGCTCCATTCCATTCCATTGGATTCCATTCCACTCCATTTCATTCCATTGGATCGCAGTCCATTGGATTCCATTCCACTCCATTCCATTCCATTGCATTCGATACCAATCCATTCCATTCCACTGGATTCCATTCCATTCCATTCCAGTGGATTCCATTCCATTCCATTGGATTACATTCCATTGGATTCCATTTCATTATATTCATTCCATTCCATTCAATTCCCTTCCGTGCCATTGGTTGCAATTCCATTGCATTGGATTCCATTCCATTCCATTCATTTCCATTCCGTTACATTCCATTCCATTGCATTGGATCCAATTCCGTTCCATTCCAATGCATTGGATACCATTCCATTCCTTTCCATTCCATTGCGTTCCATTCCATTCTATTCTATTTGATGCCATTCCATTCCATTCTTTTCCATTGGATTCCATTCCTTTGAATTCCATTCCATTCGATTCCATTGGATTCCATTCCATTGGACTCCATTCATTCCATTCTATTCCATGCCATTGGATTCCATTCCATTGGACTCCATTCCATTCCAGTGATTCCATTCCATTTCATTACATTCCATTCTAAAGGATCCCATTCCATTTCATTCCATTCCATTCCATTGGATTACATTCCAGTCCTCTCCATTCCATTGTATTCCATTCCTTTGGATTCCATTCCATTTTGTTCCATTCCATTCCTTTCCTTTCCATTCCATTCCACTCCATTGGATTCCATTCCATTCTATCCATTCCATTCCATTGTATTCCATTCCATTCCATTGTCGTGGATTCCATTCCATTGCAGTGGATTCCATTCCAATCTATGCCATCAGATTCCATTCCATTGGATCCCATTGCTTTCCATTCCATTTGATTCCATTCCATTGCATTCCATTCCATTCAATTCCATTGGATTCCTTTCCATTGGATTCCATTCATTCCATTTCATTCCATTGGATCCCACTCCATTGGATTCCATTCCACTCCATTCCAGAAAGACGACACAAAATTGGCAGGACTTGCAGATAGTGAGGAGCATTGTCAGAAGCTACAGAAGGATAGAGATAGGCTGGGAATTTGGGCAAAGAAATGGCAGATGGAGTTCAATCCTGATAAATGCGAAGTGATGCATTTTGGTCGAAATAATGTAGGGAGGAGCTATACGATAAGTGGCAGAGCCATAGACATGCAGAGGGACCTGGGTGTGCAAGTCCACAGATCCTTGAAGGTAACGGCACAGGTGGAGAAGGTGGTGAAGAAGGCATATGGCATGCTTGCCTTTATAGGACGGGGCATAGAGTATAAAAGTTGGGGTCTGATGTTGCAGATGTATAGAACAATGGTTCGGCCGCATTTGGAATACTGCATCCAGTTCTGGTCGCCGCAATATCAGAATGACGTGGAGGCTTTGGAGAGAGTACAGAGGAGGTTTACCAGGATGTTGCCTGGGATGGAGGGGCTTAGTTATGAGGAGAGATTGGGTAAACTGGGGTTGTTCTCCCTGGAAAGACGGAGGATGAGGGGAGACTTAATAGAGGTGTATAAAATTATGAAAGGCATAGATAGGGTGAACGGTGGGTAGCTTTTCCCCAGGTCGGTGGTGACGTTCACAAGGGGTCATAGGTTCAAGGTGAAGGGGGGGATGTTTAACACGGATATCAGAAGGACATATTTTACACTGAGGGTGGTGGGGGCCTGGAATGCGGTGCCAGGCAAGGTGATGGAGGCGGACACACTGGGAACGTTTAAGACTTATCTAGATAGACATATGAACGGAGTGGGAATGGAGTGATACAAAAGAATGGTCTAGTTTGGACCAGGGAGCGGCACGGGCTTGGAGGGCCGAAGGGCCTGTTCCTGTGCTGTTTTGTTCTTTGTTCTTTGTTCATTCCTTTCCATTGGATTCCATTCCTATGAATTACATTTCATTCCATTGGATTCCTTTCCATTGGATTCCATTCATTTCATTCCATTCCATTGGATTCCATTCCATTCCGTTCCATTCCATTCCTTTCCATTGGATTCTATCCCTATGACTTCCATTCCATTCCATTCCATTGCATTCCATTCCACTCCATTTCATTCCATTGGATCCCACTCAATTGGATTCCATTCCGCTCCATTCGATTCCATTGTATTCCATTCCAGTCCTTTCCAGTCCATTGTATTCCATTCCGTTCCATTCCAGTCCATTCCTTTCCATTTGATGCCATTCCATTCCATTCCTTTGCATTGGATTCCATTCCTTTGAATTCCATTCCATTGGATTCCATTCCACTACATTCCATTCCATTCCATTGGATTCCATTCCATTGGATTCCGTTACATTCCATTGATTCCATTTCATTGGATTCCATTCCTTATGATTCCATTCCAATGGATTTCATTCCATTCCTCTCCATTCCATTGTATTCCATGCCATTGGATTCCGCTCCATTCCATGTCATTAGTTCAATTCCATTCCGTTCCATTTGATGCCATTCCATTCCATTGGATTCCATTCCATTCCGTTCCATTCCATTCCTTTCCATTGGATTCCATCCCTATGAATTCCATTCCATTCCATTCCATTGCATTCCATTCCACTCCATTTCATTCCATTGGATCCCACTCAATTGGATTCCATTCCGCTCCATTCGATTCCATTGGATTCCATTCCATTCCTTTCCATTTCATTGGATTCCATTCCGTTCCATTCCAGTCCATTCCTTTCCATTTGATGCCATTCCACTCCATTCCTTTCCATTGGATTCCATTCCACTCCATTTCATTCCATTGGATCCCAGTCCATTGGATTCCATTCCACTCCATTCCATTCCATTGCATTCGATACCAATCCATTCCATTCCACTGGATTCCATTCCATTCCATTCCAGTGGATTCCATTCCATTCCATTGCATTCCATTCCATTGGTTTCCATTTCATTATATTCATTCCATTCCATTCAATTCCCTTCCGTGCCATTGGTTGCAATTCCATTCCATTGTATTCCATTCCATTCCATTCATTTCCATTCCGTTACATTCCATTCCATTGCATTGGATCCAATTCCGTTCCATTCCAATGCATTGGATACCATTCCATTCCTTTCCATTCCATTGCGTTCCATTCCATTCCATTCTATTTGATGCCATTCCATTCCATTCTTTTCCATTGGATTCCATTCCTTTGAATTCCATTCCATTCGATTCCATTGGATTCCATTCCATTGGACTCCATTCATTCCATTCTATTCCATGCCATTGGATTCCATTCCACTGGACTCCATTCCATTCCAGTGATTCCATTCCATTTCATTACATTCCATTCTAAAGGATCCCATTCCATTTCATTCCATTCCATTCCATTGGATTACATTCCAGTCCTCTCCATTCCATTGTATTCCATTCCTTTGGATTCCATTCCATTTTGTTCCATTCCATTCCTTTCCTTTCCATTCCATTCCACTCCATTGGATTCCATTCCATTCTATCCATTCCATTCCATTGTATTCCATTCCAATCCATTGTCGTGGATTCCATTCCATTGCAGTGGATTCCATTCCAATCTATGCCATCAGATTCCATTCCAGTGGATCCCATTGCTTTCCATTCCATTTGATTCCATTCCATTGGATTCCATTCCATTCAATCCCATTGGATTCCTTTCCATTGGATTCCATTCATTCCATTTCATTCCATTGGATCCCACTCCATTGGATTCCATTGCACTCCATTCCAGAAGGACGACACAAAATTGGCAGGACTTGCAGATAGTGAGGAGCATTGTCAGAAGCTACAGAAGGATATAGATAGGCTGGGAATTTGGGCAAAGAAATGGCAGATGGAGTTCAATCCTTATAAATGCGAAGTGATGCATTTTGGTAGAAATAATGTAGGGAGGAGCTATACGATAAGTGGCAGAACCATAGACATGCAGAGGGACCAGGGTGTGTAAGTCCACAGATCCTTGAAGGTAACGTCACAGGTGGAGAAGGTGGTGAAGAAGGCATATGGCATGCTTGCCTTTATAGGACGGGGCATAGAGTATAAAAGTTGGGGTCTGATGTTGGAATGGAGTCCATTCCATTGGACTCCATTCCATTCCATTGATTTCATTCAATTTCATTACAGCCCATTCCATCATATTGGATCCCATTCCGTTCCATTCCATTGCATTGGATTCCATTCCTTTCCATTCCATTGGATTCCATGCCATTCCTTTCCATTTGATGCCATTGCACTCCATTCCTTTCCATTGGATTCCATTCCTATGAATTCCATTCCATTCCATTTTCGTGGATTCCTTTCGATTGGATTCCATTCATTCCATTACATTCCATTGGATTCCATTCCACTCCATTCCATTCCATTCCATTCCATTGGATTTCCATCCATTGGATTTCATTCCATTCCTGTCCATTTGATGCCATTGCACTCCATTGAAGAAGTGACCAGAATGGTTGATGAGAGAAGGGCCGTGGATGTCGTCCATATGGACTTTAGTAAAGCGTTTGACAAAGTCCCTCATGGTAGGCCGGTGAAAAAGGTTGGATCTCATGGGATAAAGGGGGAGGTGGCGAGATGCGTGGAGAACTGGCTTGGTCACAGAAGACAGAGGGTGGTAGTGGAAGGGTCTTTTTCCGGCTGGAGGCCTGTGACTAGTGGTGTTCCGCAGGGCTCTGTATTGGGACCTCTGCTGTTTGTGATTTATATGAACGATCTGGAAGAAGGTGTAACTGGGGTGATCAGTAAGTTTGCGGACGACACAAAATTGCCAGGACTTGCAGATAGTGAGGAGCATTGTCAGAAGCTACAGAAGGATAGAGATAGGCTGGGAATTTGGGCAAAGAAATGGCAGATGGAGTTCAATCCTGATAAATGCGAAGTGATGCATTTTGGTAGAAATATTGTAGGGTGGAGCTATACGATAAGTGGCAGAACCATAGACATGCAGAGGGACCTGGGTGTGCAAGTCCACAGATCCTTGAAAGTAACGTCACAGGTGGAGAAGGTGGTGCAGAAGGCATATGGCATGCTTGCCTTTATAGGACGGGGCATAGAGTATAAAAGTTGGGGTCTGATGTTGCAGATGTATAGAACGTTGGTTCGGCCGCATTTGGAATACTGCGTCCAGTTCTGGTCGCCACAATACCAGAAGGACGTGGAGGCTTTGGAGAGAGTACAGAGGAGGTTCACCAGGATGTTGCCTGGTATGGAGGGGCTTAGTTATGAGGAGAGATTGGGTAAACTGGGGTTGTTCTCCCTGGAAAGACGGAGATGAGGGGAGACTTAATAGAGGTGTATAAAATTATGAAAGACATAGATAGGGTGAACGGTGGGTAGCTTTTCCCGAGGTCGGCGGTGACGCTCAAAAGGGGTCATGGGTTCAAGGTGAAGGGGGGAAGTTTAACACAGATATCAGAAGGACATATTTTACACAGAGGGTGGTGGGCGCCTGGAATGCGCTGCCAGGCAAGGTGGTGGAGGCGGACACACTGGGAACGTTTAAGACTTATCTAGATAGACATATGAACGGAGTGGGAATGGAGGGATACAAAAGAATGGTCGAGTTTGGACCAGGGAGCGGCACGGGCTTGGAGGGCCGAAGGGCCTGTTCCTGTGCTGTTTTGTTCTTTGTTCATTCCTTTCCATTGGATTCTATTCCTATGAATTACATTCCATTCCATTGGATTCCATTCCATTCCGTTCCATTCCATTCCTTTCCATTGGATTCCATCCCCATGAATTCCATTCCATTCCACTCCATTTCATTCCATTGGATCCCACTCAATTGGATTCCATTCCGCTCCATTCCATTGGATTCCATTCCACTCCATTTCATTCCATTGGATCGCAGTCCATTGGATTCCATTCCACTCCATTCCATTCCATTGCATTCGATACCAATCCATTCCATTCCACTGGATTCCATTCCATTCCATTCCAGTGGATTCCATTCCATTCCATTGGATTACATTCCATTGGATTCCATTTCATTATATTCATTCCATTCCATTCAATTCCCTTCCGTGCCATTGGTTGCAATTCCATTGCATTGGATTCCATTCCATTCCATTCATTTCCATTCCGTTACATTCCATTCCATTGCATTGGATCCAATTCCGTTCCATTCCAATGCATTGGATACCATTCCATTCCTTTCCATTCCATTGCGTTCCATTCCATTCTATTCTATTTGATGCCATTCCATTCCATTCTTTTCCATTGGATTCCATTCCTTTGAATTCCATTCCATTCGATTCCATTGGATTCCATTCCATTGGACTCCATTCATTCCATTCTATTCCATGCCATTGGATTCCATTCCATTGGACTCCATTCCATTCCAGTGATTCCATTCCATTTCATTACATTCCATTCTAAAGGATCCCATTCCATTTCATTCCATTCCATTCCATTGGATTACATTCCAGTCCTCTCCATTCCATTGTATTCCATTCCTTTGGATTCCATTCCATTTTGTTCCATTCCATTCCTTTCCTTTCCATTCCATTCCACTCCATTGGATTCCATTCCATTCTATCCATTCCATTCCATTGTATTCCATTCCATTCCATTGTCGTGGATTCCATTCCATTGCAGTGGATTCCATTCCAATCTATGCCATCAGATTCCATTCCATTGGATCCCATTGCTTTCCATTCCATTTGATTCCATTCCATTGCATTCCATTCCATTCAATTCCATTGGATTCCTTTCCATTGGATTCCATTCATTCCATTTCATTCCATTGGATCCCACTCCATTGGATTCCATTCCACTCCATTCCAGAAAGACGACACAAAATTGGCAGGACTTGCAGATAGTGAGGAGCATTGTCAGAAGCTACAGAAGGATAGAGATAGGCTGGGAATTTGGGCAAAGAAATGGCAGATGGAGTTCAATCCTGATAAATGCGAAGTGATGCATTTTGGTCGAAATAATGTAGGGAGGAGCTATACGATAAGTGGCAGAGCCATAGACATGCAGAGGGACCTGGGTGTGCAAGTCCACAGATCCTTGAAGGTAACGGCACAGGTGGAGAAGGTGGTGAAGAAGGCATATGGCATGCTTGCCTTTATAGGACGGGGCATAGAGTATAAAAGTTGGGGTCTGATGTTGCAGATGTATAGAACAATGGTTCGGCCGCATTTGGAATACTGCATCCAGTTCTGGTCGCCGCAATATCAGAATGACGTGGAGGCTTTGGAGAGAGTACAGAGGAGGTTTACCAGGATGTTGCCTGGGATGGAGGGGCTTAGTTATGAGGAGAGATTGGGTAAACTGGGGTTGTTCTCCCTGGAAAGACGGAGGATGAGGGGAGACTTAATAGAGGTGTATAAAATTATGAAAGGCATAGATAGGGTGAACGGTGGGTAGCTTTTCCCCAGGTCGGTGGTGACGTTCACAAGGGGTCATAGGTTCAAGGTGAAGGGGGGGATGTTTAACACGGATATCAGAAGGACATATTTTACACTGAGGGTGGTGGGGGCCTGGAATGCGGTGCCAGGCAAGGTGATGGAGGCGGACACACTGGGAACGTTTAAGACTTATCTAGATAGACATATGAACGGAGTGGGAATGGAGTGATACAAAAGAATGGTCTAGTTTGGACCAGGGAGCGGCACGGGCTTGGAGGGCCGAAGGGCCTGTTCCTGTGCTGTTTTGTTCTTTGTTCTTTGTTCATTCCTTTCCATTGGATTCCATTCCTATGAATTACATTTCATTCCATTGGATTCCTTTCCATTGGATTCCATTCATTCCATTCCATTCCATTGGATTCCATTCCATTCCGTTCCATTCCATTCCTTTCCATTGGATTCCATCCCTATGAATTCCATTCCATTCCATTCCATTGCATTCCATTCCACTCCATTTCATTCCATTGGATCCCACTCAATTGGATTCCATTCCGCTCCATTCGATTCCATTGTATTCCATTCCAGTCCTTTCCAGTCCATTGCATTCCATTCCGTTCCATTCCAGTCCATTCCTTTCCATTTGATGCCATTCCATTCCATTCCTTTGCATTGGATTCCATTCCTTTGAATTCCATTCCATTGGATTCCATTCCACTACATTCCATTCCATTCCATTGGATTCCATTCCATTGGATTCCGTTACATTCCATTGATTCCATTTCATTGGATTCCATTCCTTATGATTCCATTCCAATGGATTTCATTCCATTCCTCTCCATTCCATTGTATTCCATGCCATTGGATTCCGCTCCATTCCATGTCATTAGTTCAATTCCATTCCATTCCCTTCCATGCCATTGGATTCCATTCCACTGGATTCCATTATATTCCATTCCATTGAATTCCATTCCATTCCATTCCATTCCATCATATTGGATCCCATTCCGTTCCATTCCATTTCCTTGGATTCCATTCCTTTCTATTCCATTGGATTCCATGCCATTCCTTTCCATTTGATGCCATTGCACTCCATTCCTTTCCATTGGATTCCATTCCTATGAATTCCATTCCATTCCATTCCATTGGATTCCTTTCCATTGGATTCCATTCATTCCATTACATTCCATTGGATTTCATTCCATTCCTTTCCATTTGATGCCATTGCACTCCATTGAAGAAGTGACCAGAATGGTTGATGAGAGAAGGGCCGTGGATGTCGTCCATATGGACTTTAGTAAAGCGTTTGACAAAGTCCCTCATGGTAGGCCGGTGAAAAAGGTTGGATCTCATGGGATAAAGGGGGAGGTGGCGAGATGCGTGGAGAACTGGCTTGGTCACAGAAGACAGAGGGTGGTAGTGGAAGGGTCTTTTTCCGGCTGGAGGCCTGTGACTAGTGGTGTTCCGCAGGGCTCTGTATTGGGACCTCTGCTGTTTGTGATTTATATGAACGATCTGGAAGAAGGTGTAACTGGGGTGATCAGTAAGTTTGTGGACGATACGAAAATGGCTGGACTTGCAGATAGTGAGGAACATTGTCAGAGGCTACAGAAGGATATAGATAGGCTGGAAATTTGGGCAAAGAAATGGCAGATGGAGTTCAATCCTGATAAATGCGAAGTGATGCATTTTGGTAGAAATAAAGTAGGGAGGAGCTATACGATAAGTGGCAGAACCATAGACACTCAGAGGGACCTGGGTGTGCAAGTCCACAGATCCTTGAAGGTAACGTCACAGGTGGAGTAGGTGGTGAAGAAGGCATATGGCATGCTTGCCTTTAGAGGACGGGGCATAGAGTATAAAAGTTGGGGTCTGATGTTGCAGATGTATAGAACGTTGGTTCAGCCGCATTTGGAATACTGCGTCCAGTTCTGGTCGCCGCAATACCAGAAGGATGTGGAGGCTTTGGAGAGAGTACAGAGGAGGTTTACCAGGATGTTGCCTGGTATGGAGGGGCTTAGTTATGAGGAGAGATTGGGTAAACTGGGGTTGTGGTGGGGGCCTGGAATGCACTGCCAGGCAAGGTGGTGGAGGCGGACACACTGGGAACGTTTAAGACTTATCTAGATAGACATATGAACGGAGTGGGAATGGAGGGATACAAAAGAATGGTCGAGTTTGGACCAGGGAGCGGCACGGGCTTGGAGGGCCGAAGGGCCTGTTCCTGTGCTGTTTTGTTCTTTGTTCTTTGTTCATTCCTTTCCATTGGATTCTATTCCTATGAATTACATTCCATTCCATTGGATTCCTTTCCATTGGATTCCATTCATTCCATTCCATTCCATTGGATTCCATTCCATTCCGTTCCATTCCATTCCTTTCCATTGGATTCCATCCCTATGAATTCCATTCCATTGCATTCCATTCCACTCCATTTCATTCCATTGGATCCCAGTCCATTGGATTCCATTCCACTCCATTCCATTCCATTGCATTCGATACCAATCCATTCCATTCCACTGGATTCCATTCCATTCCATTCCAGTGGATTCCATTCCATTCCATTGCATTACATTCCATTGGTTTCCATTTCATTATATTCATTCCATTCCATTCAATTCCCTTCCGTGCCATTGGTTGCAATTCCATTCCATTGTATTCCATTCCATTCCATTCATTTCCATTCCGTTACATTCCATTCCATTGCATTGGATCCAATTCCGTTCCATTCCAATGCATTGGATACCATTCCATTCCTTTCCATTCCATTGCGTTCCATTCCATTCCATTCTATTTGATGCCATTCCATTCCATTCTTTTCCATTGGATTCCATTCCTATGAATTACATTCCATTCCATTGGATTCCTTTCCATTGGATTCCATTCATTCCATTCCATTGGATTCCATTCCATTCCGTTCCATTCCATTCCTTTCCATTGGATTCCATCCCTATGAATTCCATTCCATTGCATTCCATTCCACTCCATTTCATTCCATTGGATCCCACTCAATTGGATTCCATTCCGCTCCATTCCATTCCATTGGATTCCATTCCATTCCTTTCCATTCCATTGGATTCCATTCCGTTCCATTCCAGTCCATTCCTTTCCATTTGATGCCATTCCACTCCATTCCTTTCCATTGGATTCCATTCCACTCCATTTCATTCCATTGGATCCCAGTCCATTGGATTCCATTCCACTCCATTCCATTCCATTGCATTCGATACCAATCCATTCCATTCCACTGGATTCCATTCCATTCCATTCCATTCCAGTGGATTCCATTCCATTCCATTGCATTACATTCCATTGGTTTCCATTTCATTATATTCATTCCATTCCATTCAATTCCCTTCCGTGCCATTGGTTGCAATTCCATTCCATTGTATTCCATTCCATTCCATTCATTTCCATTCCGTTACATTCCATTCCATTGCATTGGATCCAATTCCGTTCCATTCCAATGCATTGGATACCATTCCATTCCTTTCCATTCCATTGCGTTCCATTCCATTCCATTCTATTTGATGCCATTCCATTCCATTCTTTTCCATTGGATTCCATTCCTTTGAATTCCATTCCATTCGATTCCATTGGATTCCATTCCATTGGACTCCATTCCATTCCAGTGATTCCATTCCATTTCATTACATTCCATTCTAAAGGATCCCATTCCATTTCATTCCATTCCATTCCATTGGATTACCTTCCAGTCCTCTCCATTCCATTGTATTCCATTCCTTTGGATTCCATTCCATTTTGTTCCATTCCATTCCTTTCCTTTCCATTCCATTCCACTCCATTGGATTCCATTCCATTCTATCCATTCCATTCCATTGTATTCCATTCCATTCCATTGTCGTGGATTCCATTCCATTGCAGTGGATTCCATTCCAATCTATGCCATCAGATTCCATTCCATTGGATCCCATTGCTTTCCATTCCATTTGATTCCATTCCATTGCATTCCATTCCATTCAATTCCATTGGATTCCTTTCCATTGGATTCCATTCATTCCATTTCATTCCATTGGATCCCACTCCATTGGATTCCATTCCACTCCATTCCAGAAAGACGACACAAAATTGGCAGGACTTGCAGATAGTGAGGAGCATTGTCAGAAGCTACAGAAGGATAGAGATAGGCTGGGAATTTGGGCAAAGAAATGGCAGATGGAGTACAATCCTGATAAATGCGAAGTGATGCATTTTGGTCGAAATAATGTATGGAGGAGCTATACGATAAGTGGCAGAGCCATAGACATGCAGAGGGACCTGGGTGTGCAAGTCCACAGATCCTTGAAGGTAACGTCACAGGTGGAGAAGGTGGTGAAGAAGGCATATGGCATGCTTGCCTTTATAGGACGGGGCATAGAGTATAAAAGTTGGGGTCTGATGTTGGAATGGAGTCCATTCCATTGGACTCCATTCCATTCCATTGATTCCATTCAATTTCATTACATTCCATTCCATCATATTGGATCCCATTCCGTTCCATTCCATTGCATTGGATTCCATTCCTTTCCATTCCGTTGGATTCCATGCCATTCCTTTCCATTTGATGCCATTGCACTCCATTCCTTTCCATTGGATTCCATTCCTATGAATTCCATTCCATTCCATTGTCGTGGATTCCTTTCGATTGGATTCCATTCATTCCATTACATTCCATTGGATTCCATTCCACTCCATTCCATTCCATTCCATTGGATTTCATTCCATTGGATTTCATTCCATTCCTTTCCATTTGATGCCAATGCACTCCATTGAAGAAGTGACCAGAATGGTTGATGAGAGAAGGGCCGTGGATGTCGTCTACATGGACTTTAGTAAAGCGTTTGACAAAGTCCCTCATGGTAGGCTCGCGAAAAAGGTTGGATCTCATGGGATAAAGGGGGAGGTGGCGACATGGGGGGAGAACTGGCTTGGTCACAGAAGACAGAGGGTGGTAGTGGAAGGGTCTTTTTCCGGCTGGAGGCCTGTGACTAGTGGTGTTCCGCAGGGCTCTGTATTGGGACCTCTGCTGTTTGTGATTTATATGAACGATCTGGAAGAAGGTGTAACTGGGGTGATCAGTAAGTTTGCGGACGACACAAAATTGCCAGGACTTGCAGATAGTGAGGAGCATTGTCAGAAGCTACAGAAGGATATAGATAGGCTGGGAATTTGGGCAAAGAAATGGCAGATGGAGTTCAATCCTGATAAATGCGAAGTGATGCATTTTGGTAGAAATATTGTAGGGTGGAGCTATACGATTAGTGGCAGAACCATAGACATGCAGAGGGACCTGGGTGTGCAAGTCCACAGATCCTTGAAAGTAACGTCACAGGTGGAGAAGGTGGTGAAGAAGGCATATGGCATGCTTGCCTTTATAGGACGGGGCATAGAGTATAAAAGTTGGGGTCTGATGTTGCAGATGTATAGAACGTTGGTTCGGCCGCATTTGGAATACTGCGTCCAGTTCTGGTCGCCACAATACCAGAAGGACGTGGAGGCTTTGGAGAGAGTACAGAGGAGGTTCACCAGGATGTTGCCTGGTATGGTGGGGCTTAGTTATGAGGAGAGATTGGGTAAACTGGGGTTGTTCTCCCTGGAAAGACGGAGATGAGGGGAGACTTAATAGAGGTGTATAAAATTATGAAAGACATAGATAGGGTGAACGGTGGGTAGCTTTTCCCGAGGTCGGCGGTGACGCTCAAAAGGGGTCATGGGTTCAAGGTGAAGGGGGGAAGTTTAACACAGATATCAGAAGGACATATTTTACACAGAGGGTGGTGGGCGCCTGGAATGCGCTGCCAGGCAAGGTGGTGGAGGCGGACACACTGGGAACGTTTAAGACTTATCTAGATAGACATATGAACGGAGTGGGAATGGAGGGATACAAAAGAATGGTCGAGTTTGGACCAGGGAGCGGCACGGGCTTGGAGGGCCGAAGGGCCTGTTCCTGTGCTGTTTTGTTCTTTGTTCTTTGTTCATTCCTTTCCATTGGATTCTATTCCTATGAATTACATTCCATTCCATTGGATTCCATTCCATTCCGTTCCATTCCATTCCTTTCCATTGGATTCCATCCCTATGAATTCCATTCCATTCCACTCCATTTCATTCCATTGGATCCCACTCAATTGGATTCCATTCCGCTCCATTCCATTCCATTGGATTCCATTCCACTCCATTTCATTCCATTGGATCCCAGTCCATTGGATTCCATTCCACTCCATTCCATTCCATTGCATTCGATACCAATCCATTGGATTTCATTCCATTCCTTTCCATTTGATGCCGTTGCACTCCATTGAAGAAGTGACGAGAATGGTTGATGAGAGAAGGGCCGTGGATGTCGTCTACATGGACTTTAGTAAAGCGTTTGACAAAGTCCCTCATGGTAGGCTCGCGAAAAAGGTTGGATCTCATGGGATAAAGGGGGAGGTGGCGACATGGGGGGAGAACTGGCTTGGTCACAGAAGACAGAGGGTGGTAGTGGAAGGGTCTTTTTCCGGCTGGAGGCCTGTGACTAGTGGTGTTCCGCAGGGCTCTGTATTGGGACCTCTGCTGTTTGTGATTTATATGAACGATCTGGAAGAAGGTGTAACTGGGGTGATCAGTAAGTTTGCGGACGACACAAAATTGCCAGGACTTGCAGATAGTGAGGAGCATTGTCAGAAGCTACAGAAGGATATAGATAGGCTGGGAATTTGGGCAAAGAAATGGCAGATGGAGTTCAATCCTTATAAATGCGAAGTGATGCATTTTGGTAGAAATAATGTAGGGAGGAGCTATACGATAAGTGGCAGAACCATAGACATGCAGAGGGACCTGGGAGTGTAAGTCCACAGATCCTTGAAGGTAACGTCACAGGTGGAGAAGGTGGTGAAGAAGGCATATGGCATGCTTGCCTTTATAGGACGGGGCATAGAGTATAAAAGTTGGGGTCTGATGTTGGAATGGAGTCCATTCCATTGGACTCCATTCCATTCCATTGATTTCATTCAATTTCATTACAGTCCATTCCATCATATTGGATCCCATTCCGTTCCATTCCATTGCATTGGATTCCATTCCTTTCCATTCCATTGGATTCCATGCCATTCCTTTCCATTTGATGCCATTGCACTCCATTCCTTTCCATTGGATTCCATTCCTATGAATTCCCTTCCATTCCATTTTCGTGGATTCCTTTCGATTGGATTCCATTCATTCCATTACATTCCATTGGATTCCATTCCACTCCATTCCATTCCATTCCATTCCATTGGATTTCCATCCATTGGATTTCATTCCATTCCTTTCCATTTGATGCCATTGCACTCCATTGAAGAGGGACCTGGGTGTGCAAGTCCACAGATCCTTGAAGGTAACGGCACAGGTGGAGAAGGTGGTGAAGAAGGCATATGGCATGCTTGCCTTTATAGGACGGGGCATAGAGTATAAAAGTTGGGGTCTGATGTTGCAGATGTATAGAACAATGGTTCGGCCGCATTTGGAATACTGCATCCAGTTCTGGTCGCCGCAATATCAGAAGGACGTGGAGGCTTTGGAGAGA
Source organism: Mustelus asterias (assembly GCF_964213995.1). Lineage (NCBI taxonomy): Eukaryota > Metazoa > Chordata > Chondrichthyes > Carcharhiniformes > Triakidae > Mustelus > Mustelus asterias. Next base: position 45,561,645 of record NC_135822.1, on the reverse strand, counting down.
GTACAGAGGAGGTTTACCAGGATGTTGCCTGGTATGGAGGGGCTTAGTTATGAGGAGAGATTGGGTAAACTGGGGTTGTTCTCCCTGGAAAGACGGAGGATGAGGGGAGACTTAATAGAGGTGTATAAAATTATGAAAGGCATAGATAGGGTGAACGGTGGGTAGCTTTTCCCCAGGTCGGTGGTGACGTTCACAAGGGGTCATAGGTTCAAGGTGAAGCGGGGGATGTTTAACACGGATATCAGAAGGACATATTTTACACTGAGGGTGGTGGGGGCCTGGAATGCGGTGCCAGGCAAGGTGATGGAGGCGGACACACTGGGAACGTTTAAGACTTATCTAGATAGACATATGAACGGAGTGGGAATGGAGTGATACAAAAGAATGGTCTAGTTTGGACCAGGGAGCGGCACGGGCTTGGAGGGCCGAAGGGCCTGTTCCTGTGCTGTTTTGTTCTTTGTTCTTTGTTCATTCCTTTCCATTGGATTCCATTCCTATGAATTACATTTCATTCCATTGGATTCCTTTCCATTGGATTCCATTCATTCCATTCCATTGGATTCCATTCCATTCCGTTCCATTACATTCCTTTCCATTGGATTCCATCCCTATGAATTCCATTCCATTCCATTGCATTCCATTCCACTCCATTTCATTCCATTGGATCCCACTCAATTGGATTCCATTCCGCTCCATTCGATTCCATTGTATTCCATTCCAGTCTTTTCCAGTCCATTGTATTCCATTCCGTTCCATTCCAGTCCATTCCTTTCCATTTGATGCCATTCCATTCCATTCCTTTGCATTGGATTCCATTCCTTTGAATTCCATTCCATTGGATTCCATTCCACTACATTCCATTCCATTCCATTGGATTCCATTCCATTGGATTCCGTTACATTCCATTGATTCCATTTCATTGGATTCCATTCCTTATGATTCCATTCCAATGGATTTCATTCCATTCCTCTCCATTCCATTGTATTCCATGCCATTGGATTCCGCTCCATTCCATGTCATTGGTTCAATTCCATTCCATTCCCTTCCATGCCATTGGATTCCATTCCACTGGATTCCATTATATTCCATTCCATTGAATTCCATTCCATTCCATTCCATTCCATCATATTGGATCCCATTCCGTTCCATTCCATTTCCTTGGATTCCATTCCTTTCTATTCCATTGGATTCCATGCCATTCCTTTCCATTTGATGCCATTGCACTCCATTCCTTTCCATTGGATTCCATTCCTATGAATTCCATTCCATTCCATTCCATTGGATTCCTTTCCATTGGATTCCATTCATTCCATTACATTCCATTGGATTTCATTCCATTCCTTTCCATTTGATGCCATTGCACTCCATTGAAGAAGTGACCAGAATGGTTGATGAGAGAAGGGCCGTGGATGTCGTCCATATGGACTTTAGTAAAGCGTTTGACAAAGTCCCTCATGGTAGGCCGGTGAAAAAGGTTGGATCTCATGGGATAAAGGGGGAGGTGGCGAGATGCGTGGAGAACTGGCTTGGTCACAGAAGACAGAGGGTGGTAGTGGAAGGGTCTTTTTCCGGCTGGAGGCCTGTGACTAGTGGTGTTCCGCAGGGCTCTGTATTGGGACCTCTGCTGTTTGTGATTTATATGAACGATCTGGAAGAAGGTGTAACTGGGGTGATCAGTAAGTTTGTGGACGACACGAAAATGGCTGGACTTGCAGATAGTGAGGAACATTGTCAGAGGCTACAGAAGGATATAGATAGGCTGGAAATTTGGGCAAAGAAATGGCAGATGGAGTTCAATCCTGATAAATGCGAAGTGATGCATTTTGGTAGAAATAAAGTAGGGAGGAGCTATACGATAAGTGGCAGAACCATAGACACGCAGAGGGACCTGGGTGTGCAAGTCCACAGATCCTTGAAGGTAACGTCACAGGTGGAGTAGGTGGTGAAGAAGGCATATGGCATGCTTGCCTTTATAGGACGGGGCATAGAGTATAAAAGTTGGGGTCTGATGTTGCAGATGTATAGAACGTTGGTTCAGCCGCATTTGGAATACTGCGTCCAGTTCTGGTCGCCGCAATACCAGAAGGATGTGGAGGCTTTGGAGAGAGTACAGAGGAGGTTTACCAGGATGTTGCCTGGTATGGAGGGGCTTAGTTATGAGGAGAGATTGGGTAAACTGGGGTTGTGGTGGGGGCCTGGAATGCACTGCCAGGCAAGGTGGTGGAGGCGGACACACTGGGAACGTTTAAGACTTATCTAGATAGACATATGAACGGAGTGGGAATGGAGGGATACAAAAGAATGGTCGAGTTTGGACCAGGGAGCGGCACGGGCTTGGAGGGCCGAAGGGCCTGTTCCTGTGCTGTTTTGTTCTTTGTTCTTTGTTCATTCCTTTCCATTGGATTCCATTCCTATGAATTACATTCCATTCCATTGGATTCCTTTCCATTGGATTCCATTCATTCCATTCCATTCCATTGGATTCCATTCCATTCCGTTCCATTCCATTCCTTTCCATTGGATTCCATCCCTATGAATTCCATTCCATTGCATTCCATTCCACTCCATTTCATTCCATTGGATCCCACTCAATTGGATTCCATTCCGCTCCATTCCATTCCATTGGATTCCATTCCATTCCTTTCCATTCCATTGGATTCCATTCCGTTCCATTCCAGTCCATTCCTTTCCATTTGATGCCATTCCACTCCATTCCTTTCCATTGGATTCCATTCCACTCCATTTCATTCCATTGGATCCCAGTCCATTGGATTCCATTCCACTCCATTCCATTCCATTGCATTCGATACCAATCCATTCCATTCCACTGGATTCCATTCCATTCCATTCCAGTGGATTCCATTCCATTCCATTGCATTACATTCCATTGGTTTCCATTTCATTATATTCATTCCATTCCATTCAATTCCCTTCCGTGCCATTGGTTGCAATTCCATTCCATTGTATTCCATTCCATTCCATTCATTTCCATTCCGTTACATTCCATTCCATTGCATTGGATCCAATTCCGTTCCATTCCAATGCATTGGATACCATTCCATTCCTTTCCATTCCATTGCGTTCCATTCCATTCCATTCTATTTGATGCCATTCCATTCCATTCTTTTCCATTGGATTCCATTCCTTTGAATTCCATTCCATTCGATTCCATTGGATTCCATTCCATTGGACTCCATTCCATTCCAGTGATTCCATTCCATTTCATTACATTCCATTCTAAAGGATCCCATTCCATTTCCTTCCATTCCATTCCATTGGATTACCTTCCAGTCCTCTCCATTCCATTGTATTCCATTCCTTTGGATTCCATTCCATTTTGTTCCATTCCATTCCTTTCCTTTCCATTCCATTCCACTCCATTGGATTCCATTCCATTCTATCCATTCCATTCCATTGTATTCCATTCCATTCCATTGTCGTGGATTCCATTCCATTGCAGTGGATTCCATTCCAATCTATGCCATCAGATTCCATTCCATTGGATCCCATTGCTTTCCATTCCATTTGATTCCATTCCATTGCATTCCATTCCATTCAATCCCATTGGATTCCTTTCCATTGGATTCCATTCATTCCATTTCATTCCATTGGATCCCACTCCATTGGATTCCATTCCACTCCATTCCAGAAGGACGACACAAAATTGGCAGGACTTGCAGATAGTGAGGAGCATTGTCAGAAGCTACAGAAGGATAGAGATAGGCTGGGAATTTGGGCAAAGAAATGGCAGATGGAGTTCAATCCTGATAAATGCGAAGTGATGCATTTTGGTAGAAATAATGTAGGGAGGAGCTATACGATAAGTGGCAGAACCATAGACATGCAGAGGGACCTGGGTGTGCAAGTCCACAGATCCTTGAAGGTAACGTCACAGGTGGAGAAGGTGGTGAAGAAGGCATATGGCATGCTTGCCTTTATAGGACGGGGCATAGAGTATAAAAGTTGGGGTCTGATGTTGGAATGGAGTCCATTCCATTGGACTCCATTCCATTCCATTGATTCCATTCAATTTCATTACATTCCATTCCATCATATTGGATCCCATTCCGTTCCATTCCATTGCATTGGATTCCATTCCTTTCCATTCCATTGGATTCCATGCCATTCCTTTCCATTTGATGCCATTGCACTCCATTCCTTTCCATTGGATTCCATTCCTATGAATTCCATTCCATTCCATTGTCGTGGATTCCTTTCGATTGGATTCCATTCATTCCATTACATTCCATTGGATTCCATTCCACTCCATTCCATTCCATTCCATTGGATTTCATTCCATTGGATTTCATTCCATTCCTTTCCATTTGATGCCATTGCACTCCATTGAAGAAGTGACCAGAATGGTTGATGAGAGAAGGGCCGTGGATGTCGTCTACATGGACTTTAGTAAAGCGTTTGACAAAGTCCCTCATGGTAGGCTCGCGAAAAAGGTTGGATCTCATGGGATAAAGGGGGAGGTGGCGACATGGGGGGAGAACTGGCTTGGTCACAGAAGACAGAGGGTGGTAGTGGAAGGGTCTTTTTCCGGCTGGAGGCCTGTGACTAGTGGTGTTCCGCAGGGCTCTGTATTGGGACCTCTGCTGTTTGTGATTTATATGAACGATCTGGAAGAAGGTGTAACTGGGGTGATCAGTAAGTTTGCGGACGACACAAAATTGCCAGGACTTGCAGATAGTGAGGAGCATTGTCAGAAGCTACAGAAGGATATAGATAGGCTGGGAATTTGGGCAAAGAAATGGCAGATGGAGTTCAATCCTGATAAATGCGAAGTGATGCATTTTGGTAGAAATATTGTAGGGTGGAGCTATACGATAAGTGGCAGAACCATAGACATGCAGAGGGACCTGGGTGTGCAAGTCCACAGATCCTTGAAAGTAACGTCACAGGTGGAGAAGGTGGTGAAGAAGGCATATGGCATGCTTGCCTTTATAGGACGGGGCATAGAGTATAAAAGTTGGGGTCTGATGTTGCAGATGTATAGAACGTTGGTTCGGCCGCATTTGGAATACTGCGTCCAGTTCTGGTCGCCACAATACCAGAAGGACGTGGAGGCTTTGGAGAGAGTACAGAGGAGGTTCACCAGGATGTTGCCTGGTATGGTGGGGCTTAGTTATGAGGAGAGATTGGGTAAACTGGGGTTGTTCTCCCTGGAAAGACGGAGATGAGGGGAGACTTAATAGCGGTGTATAAAATTATGAAAGACATAGATAGGGTGAACGGTGGGTAGCTTTTCCCGAGGTCGGCGGTGACGCTCAAAAGGGGTCATGGGTTCAAGGTGAAGGGGGGAAGTTTAACACAGATATCAGAAGGACATATTTTACACAGAGGGTGGTGGGCGCCTGGAATGCGCTGCCAGGCAAGGTGGTGGAGGCGGACACACTGGGAACGTTTAAGACTTATCTAGATAGACATATGAACGGAGTGGGAATGGAGGGATACAAAAGAATGGTCGAGTTTGGACCAGGGAGCGGCACGGGCTTGGAGGGCCGAAGGGCCTGTTCCTGTGCTGTTTTGTTCTTTGTTCTTTGTACATTCCTTTCCATTGGATTCTATTCCTATGAATTACATTCCATTCCATTGGATTCCATTCCATTCCGTTCCATTCCATTCCTTTCCATTGGATTCCATCCCTATGAATTCCATTCCATTCCACTCCATTTCATTCCATTGGATCCCACTCAATTGGATTCCATTCCGCTCCATTCCATTCCATTGGATTCCATTCCACTCCATTTCATTCCATTGGATCCCAGTCCATTGGATTCCATTCCACTCCATTCCATTCCATTGCATTCGATACCAATCCATTCCATTCCACTGGATTCCATTCCATTCCATTCCAGTGGATTCCATTCCATTCCATTGGATTACATTCCATTGGATTCCATTTCATTATATTCATTCCATTCCATTCAATTCCCTTCCGTGCCATTGGTTGCAATTCCATTGCATTGGATTCCATTCCATTCCATTCATTTCCATTCCGTTACATTCCATTCCATTGCATTGGATCCAATTCCGTTCCATTCCAATGCATTGGATACCATTCCATTGCTTTCCATTCCATTGCGTTCCATTCCATTCCATTCTATTTAATGCCATTCCATTCCATTCTTTTCCATTGGATTCCATTCCTTTGAATTCCATTCCATTCGATTCCATTGGATTCCATTCCATTGGACTCCATTCATTCCATTCTATTCCATGCCATTGGATTCCATTCCATTGGACTCCATTCCATTCCAGTGATTCCATTCCATTTCATTACATTCCATTCTAAAGGATCCCATTCCATTTCATTCCATTCCATTCCATTGGATTACATTCCAGTCCTCTCCATTCCATTGTATTCCATTCCTTTGGATTCCATTCCATTTTGTTCCATTCCATTCCTTTCCTTTCCATTCCATTCCACTCCATTGGATTCCATTCCATCCTATCCATTCCATTCCATTGTATTCCATTCCATTCCATTGTCGTGGATTCCATTCCATTGCAGTGGATTCCATTCCAATCTATGCCATCAGATTCCATTCCATTGGATCCCATTGCTTTCCATTCCATTTGATTCCATTCCATTGCATTCCATTCCATTGAATTCCATTGGATTCCTTTCCATTGGATTCCATTCATTCCATTTCATTCCATTAGATCCCACTCCATTGGATTCCATTCCACTCCATTCCAGAAAGACGACACAAAATTGGCAGGACTTGCAGATAGTGAGGAGCATTGTCAGAAGCTACAGAAGGATAGAGATAGGCTGGGAATTTGGGCAAAGAAATGGCAGATGGAGTTCAATCCTGATAAATGCGAAGTGATGCATTTTGGTCGAAATAATGTAGGGAGGAGCTATACGATAAGTGGCAGAGCCATAGACATGCAGAGGGACCTGGGTGTGCAAGTCCACAGATCCTTGAAGGTAACGGCACAGGTGGAGAAGGTGATGAAGAAGGCATATGGCATGCTTGCCTTTATAGGACGGGGCATAGAGTATAAAAGTTGGGGTCTGATGTTGCAGATGTATAGAACAATGGTTCGGCCGCATTTGGAATACTGCATCCAGTTCTGGTCGCCGCAATATCAGAAGGACGTGGAGGCTTTGGAGAGAGTACAGAGGAGGTTTACCAGGATGTTGCCTGGTATGGAGGGGCTTCGTTATGAGGAGAGATTGGGTAAACTGGGGTTGTTCTCCCTGGAAAGACGGAGGATGAGGGGAGACTTAATAGAGGTGTATAAAATTATGAAAGGCATAGATAGGGTGAACGGTGGGTAGCTTTTCCCCAGGTCGGTGGTGACGTTCACAAGGGGTCATAGGTTCAAGGTGAAGGGGGGGATGTTTAACACGGATATCAGAAGGACATATTTTACACTGAGGGTGGTGGGGGCCTGGAATGCGGTGCCAGGCAAGGTGATGGAGGCGGACACACTGGGAACGTTTAAGACTTATCTAGATAGACATATGAACGGAGTGGGAATGGAGTGATACAAAAGAATGGTCTAGTTTGGACCAGGGAGCGGCACGGGCTTGGAGGGCCGAAGGGCCTGTTCCTGTGCTGTTTTGTTCTTTGTTCTTTGTTCATTCCTTTCCATTGGATTCCATTCCTATGAATTACATTTCATTCCATTGGATTCCTTTCCATTGGATTCCATTCATTCCATTCCATTCCATTGGATTCCATTCCATTCCGTTCCATTCCATTCCTTTCCATTGGATTCCATCCCTATGAATTCCATTCCATTCCATTCCATTGCATTCCATTCCACTCCATTTCATTCCATTGGATCCCACTCAATTGGATTCCATTCCGCTCCATTCGATTCCATTGTATTCCATTCCAGTCCTTTCCAGTCCATTGTATTCCATTCCGTTCCATTCCAGTCCATTCCTTTCCATTTGATGCCATTCCATTCCATTCCTTTGCATTGGATTCCATTCCTTTGAATTCCATTCCATTGGATTCCATTCCACTACATTCCATTCCATTCCATTGGATTCCATTCCATTGGATTCCGTTACATTCCATTGATTCCATTTCATTGGATTCCATTCCTTATGATTCCATTCCAATGGATTTCATTCCATTCCTCTCCATTCCATTGTATTCCATGCCATTGGATTCCGCTCCATTCCATGTCATTAGTTCAATTCCATTCCATTCCCTTCCATGCCATTGGATTCCATTCCACTGGATTCCATTATATTCCATTCCATTGAATTCCATTCCATTCCATTCCATCATATTGGATCCCATTCCGTTCCATTCCATTTCCTTGGATTCCATTCCTTTCTATTCCATTGGATTCCATGCCATTCCTTTCCATTTGATGCCATTGCACTCCATTCCTTTCCATTGGATTCCATTCCTATGAATTCCATTCCATTCCATTCCATTCCATTGGATTCCTTTCCATTGGATTCCATTCATTCCATTACATTCCATTGGATTTCATTCCATTCCTTTCCATTTGATGCCATTGCACTCCATTGAAGAAGTGACCAGAATGGTTGATGAGAGAAGGGCCGTGGATGTCGTCCATATGGACTTTAGTAAAGCGTTTGACAAAGTCCCTCATGGTAGGCCGGTGAAAAAGGTTGGATCTCATGGGATAAAGGGGGAGGTGGCGAGATGCGTGGAGAACTGGCTTGGTCACAGAAGACAGAGGGTGGTAGTGGAAGGGTCTTTTTCCGGCTGGAGGCCTGTGACTAGTGGTGTTCCGCAGGGCTCTGTATTGGGACCTCTGCTGTTTGTGATTTATATGAACGATCTGGAAGAAGGTGTAACTGGGGTGATCAGTAAGTTTGTGGACGACACGAAAATGGCTGGACTTGCAGATAGTGAGGAACATTGTCAGAGGCTACAGAAGGATATAGATAGGCTGGAAATTTGGGCAAAGAAATGGCAGATGGAGTTCAATCCTGATAAATGCGAAGTGATGCATTTTGGTAGAAATAAAGTAGGGAGGAGCTATACGATAAGTGGCAGAACCATAGACACGCAGAGGGACCTGGGTGTGCAAGTCCACAGATCCTTGAAGGTAACGTCACAGGTGGAGTAGGTGGTGAAGAAGGCATATGGCATGCTTGCCTTTATAGGACGGGGCATAGAGTATAAAAGTTGGGGTCTGATGTTGCAGATGTATAGAACGTTGGTTCGGCCGCATTTGGAATACTGTGTCCAGTTCTGGTCGCCGCAATACCAGAAGGATGTGGAGGCTTTGGAGAGAGTACAGAGGAGGTTTACCAGGATGTTGCCTGGTATGGAGGGGCTTAGTTATGAGGAGAGATTGGGTAAACTGGGGTTGTGGTGGGGGCCTGGAATGCACTGCCAGGCAAGGTGGTGGAGGCGGACACACTGGGAACGTTTAAGACTTATCTAGATAGACATATGAACGGAGTGGGAATGGAGGGATACAAAAGAATGGTCGAGTTTGGACCAGGGAGCGGCACGGGCTTGGAGGGCCGAAGGGCCTGTTCCTGTGCTGTTTTGTTCTTTGTTCTTTGTTCATTCCTTTCCATTGGATTCCATTCCTATGAATTACATTCCATTCCATTGGATTCCTTTCCATTGGATTCCATTCATTCCATTCCATTCCATTGGATTCCATTCCATTCCGTTCCATTCCATTCCTTTCCATTGGATTCCATCCCTATGAATTCCATTCCATTGCATTCCATTCCGCTCCATTCCATTCCATTGGATTCCATTCCATTCCTTTCCATTCCATTGGATTCCATTCCGTTCCATTCCAGTCCATTCCTTTCCATTTGATGCCATTCCACTCCATTCCTTTCCATTGGATTCCATTCCACTCCATTTCATTCCATTGGATCCCAGTCCATTGGATTCCATTCCACTCCATTCCATTCCATTGCATTCGATACCAATCCATTCCATTCCACTGGATTCCATTCCATTCCATTCCAGTGGATTCCATTTCATTCCATTGCATTACATTCCATTGGTTTCCATTTCATTATATTCATTCCATTCCATTCAATTCCCTTCCGTGCCATTGGCTGCAATTCCATTCCATTGTATTCCATTCCATTCCATTCATTTCCATTCCGTTACATTCCATTCCATTGCATTGGATCCAATTCCGTTCCATTCCAATGCATTGGATACCATTCCATTCCTTTCCATTCCATTGCGTTCCATTCCATTCCATTCTATTTGATGCCATTCCATTCCATTCTTTTCCATTGGATTCCATTCCTTTGAATTCCATTCCATTCGATTCCATTGGATTCCATTCCATTGGACTCCATTCCATTCCAGTGATTCCATTCCATTTCATTACATTCCATTCTAAAGGATCCCATTCCATTTCATTCCATTCCATTCCATTGGATTACCTTCCAGTCCTCTCCATTCCATTGTATTCCATTCCTTTGGATTCCATTCCATTTTGTTCCATTCCATTCCTTTCCTTTCCATTCCATTCCACTCCATTGGATTCCATTCCATTCTATCCATTCCATTCCATTGTATTCCATTCCATTCCATTGTCGTGGATTCCATTCCATTGCAGTGGATTCCATTCCAATCTATGCCATCAGATTCCATTCCATTGGATCCCATTGCTTTCCATTCCATTTGATTCCATTCCATTGCATTCCATTCCATTCAATCCCATTGGATTCCTTTCCATTGGATTCCATTCATTCCATTTCATTCCATTGGATCCCACTCCATTGGATTCCATTCCACTCCATTCCAGAAGGACGACACAAAATTGGCAGGACTTGCAGATAGTGAGGAGCATTGTCAGAAGCTACAGAAGGATAGAGATAGGCTGGGAATTTGGGCAAAGAAATGGCAGATGGAGTTCAATCCTGATAAATGCGAAGTGATGCATTTTGGTAGAAATAATGTAGGGAGGAGCTATACGATAAGTGGCAGAACCATAGACATGCAGAGGGACCTGGGTGTGCAAGTCCACAGATCCTTGAAGGTAACGTCACAGGTGGAGAAGGTGGTGAAGAAGGCATATGGCATGCTTGCCTTTATAGGACGGGGCATAGAGTATAAAAGTTGGGGTCTGATGTTGGAATGGAGTCCATTCCATTGGACTCCATTCCATTCCATTGATTCCATTCAATTTCATTACATTCCATTCCATCATATTGGATCCCATTCCGTTCCATTCCATTGCATTGGATTCCATTCCTTTCCATTCCATTGGATTCCATGCCATTCCTTTCCATTTGATGCCATTGCACTCCATTCCTTTCCATTGGATTCCATTCCTATGAATTCCATTCCATTCCATTGTCGTGGATTCCTTTCGATTGGATTCCATTCATTCCATTACATTCCATTGGATTCCATTCCACTCCATTCCATTCCATTCCATTGGATTTCATTCCATTGGATTTCATTCCATTCCTTTCCATTTGATGCCATTGCACTCCATTGAAGAAGTGACCAGAATGGTTGATGAGAGAAGGGCCGTGGATGTCGTCTACATGGACTTTAGTAAAGCGTTTGACAAAGTCCCTCATAGAACATAGAACATAGAACATTACAGCGCAGAACAGGCCCTTCGGCCCACGATGTTGCACCGACCAGTTAAAAAAAAAACTGTGACCCTCCAACCTAAACCAATTTCTTTTCGTCCATGAACCTATCTACGGATCTCTTAAACGCCCCCAAACTAGGCGCATTTACTACTGATGCTGGCAGGGCATTCCAATCCCTCACCACCCTCTGGGTAAAGAACCTACCCCTGACATCGGTTCTATAACTACCCCCCCTCAATTTAAAGCCATGCCCCCTCGTGCTGGATTTCTCCATCAGAGGAAAAAGGCTATCACTATCCACCCTATCTAAACCTCTAATCATCTTATATGTTTCAATAAGATCCCCTCTTAGCCGCCGCCTTTCCAGCGAAAACAATCCCAAATCCCTCAGCCTCTCCTCATAGGATCTCCCCTCCATACCAGGCAACATCCTGGTAAACCTCCTCTGCACCCTCTCCAAAGCCTCCACATCCTTCCTGTAATGTGGGGACCAGAACTGCACACAGTACTCCAAGTGCGGCCGCACCAGAGTTGTGTACAGTTGCAACATAACGCTACGACTCCTAAATTCAATCCCCCTACCAATAAACGCCAAGACACCATATGCCTTCTTAACAACCTTATCTACTTGATTCCCAACTTTCAGGGATCTATGCACACATACACCTAGATCCCTCTGCTCCTCCACACTATTCAAAGTCCTCCCGTTAGCCCTATACTCAACACATCTGTTATTCCTACCAAAGTGAATTACCTCACACTTCTCCGCATTAAACTCCATCCGCCACCTCTCGGCCCAACTTTGCAACCTGTCTAAGTCTTCCTGCAAACTACGACACCCTTCCTCACTGTCTACCACACCACCGACTTTGGTGTCATCAGCAAATTTGCTAATCCACCCAACTATACCCTCATCCAGATCATTAATAAATATTACAAACAGCAGTGGCCCCAAAACAGATCCCTGAGGTACACCACTTGTAACCGCACTCCATGATGAATATTTACTATCAACCACCACCCTCTGTTTCCTATCCGCTAGCCAATTCCTGATCCAATTTCCTAGATCACCCCCAATCCCATACATCTGCATTTTCTGTAGAAGCCTACCATGGTGAACCTTATCAAACGCCTTACTAAAATCCATATATACCACGTCCACTGCCTTGCCCCCATCCACCTCCTTGGTCACTTTCTCAAAAAACTCAATAAGGTTAGTAAGGCACGACCTACCTGCCACAAAACCATGCTGACTATCACCTATCAATTCATTACTCTCCAAATAACTATAAATCCTATCCCTTATAATTTTTTCCAACATCTTGCCGACAACAGAAGTGAGACTCACCGGTCTATAATTCCCGGGGAAGTCTCTGTTCCCCTTCTTAAACAATGGGACAACATTCGCTAACCTCCAATCTTCTGGTACTATACCAGAGGCCAACGACGACCTGAAGATCAGAGCCAGAGGCTCTGCAATCACTTCTCTTGCCTCCCAGAGAATCCTTGGATAAATCCCATCCGGACCAGGGGATTTATCTATTTTCAGACCCTCCAGAATATCCTGCACATCCTCCTTATCAACTGTAATACTGTCTATTCTACTCCCTTGCAACCCAGTGTCCTCCTCAGCTATATTCATGTCCCCTTGCGTGAACACCGAAGAGAAATATTGGTTCAATGCTTCACCAATCTCCTCCGGTTCCACACATAACTTCCCTCTGCCATCTATAACTGGCCCTAAACTTGCCCTAACCAACCTTCTGTTCTTGACATACCTATAGAACGCCTTAGGATTCTCTTTAACCCTATCCGCCAAAGTCTTCTCATGTCCCCTTTTAGCCCTTCTAAGCTCGCTCTTCAACTCCCTCTTAGCCAATCTAAAGCTTTCTAGTGCACTACCCGAGTGCTCACGTCTCATCCGAACATAAGCCTCCTTTTTCTTTTTAACCAACAAAGAAACTTTTTTGGTGCACCACGGTTCCCTAGCCCTACCAATTCCTCCTTGCCTGACAGGGACATACCTATCACAGACTCGCAGTAGCTGCTCCTTGAAAAAACTCCACATGTCGGACGTTCCCAGTCCCTGTAATCTCCTAGTCCAACCTATGTTTCCTAATTCTCTCCTAATAGCCTCATAATTACCCTTCCCCCAGCTAAAACCACTGGCCCGAGGTTCATGCCTATCCCTTTCCATCACTAAGGTGAACGTAACCGAATTGTGGTCACTATCACCAAAATGCACACCAACTTCCAAGTCTAGCACCTGGTCTGGCTCATTTCCCAGCACCAGATCCAATATAGCCTCACCTCTAGTTGGCCTGTCTACATACTGAGTCAAAAAACCTTCCTGCACGCTTTGAACAAAAACTGACCCCTCTAACGAGCTAGAGCTATAACAATTCCAGTCAATATTAGTCAAGTTAAAATCCCCCATAACAATTGCCCTATTACTTTCACTCCTAAGCAGGATTGACTCCGCAATCCTTTCCTCAACCTCTCTAGAACTTTTAGGAGGTCTATAAAAGACTCCCAACAGGGTGACCTCTCCTCTCCTATTTCTAATCTCCGCCCATACTACCTCAACAGATAAGTCCTCATCAAACCTCCTCTCTGACACTGTGATACAATCTCTGACCAATAATGCTACCCCTCCCCCTCTTCTACCTCCTTCCCTACTTCGACTAAAACATTTGAACCCCGGGACCTGCAGCATCCATTCCTGCCCCTGCTCTATCCATGTCTCTGAAATAGCCACAACATCGAAGTCCCAGGTACTGATCCACGCTGCAAGTTCACCCACTTTATTGCGAATACTCCTGGCATTGAAGTATACACATTTCAAACCCTGCTCCACCCCACCTCTGCAATGCCGTGCATTGCAGTCCCCATCCATGCATCCCTCACTTTCAGCCCCACTACTCAGGATCCCTCCCCCCCCCCGAATCAGTTTAAACCTCCCTGCATGGCCTTAGCAAATTTACCCCCCAGGATATTGGTCCCCTTCTGATTAAGGTGTAGACCATCCTTCTCATAGAGGTCACACCTTCCCCAGTACGAGCCCCAATTGCTTAAGTACCTGAACCCCTCCCTCCTGCACCATCCCTTCAGCCATGAATTCAAACCTTCCCTCTCCCTATTCCTCTCTAAACTATCCCGTGGTACAGGCAAGAGTCCAGAGATAACCACTCTGTCAGTCTTGGCCTTTAGTTTCCACCCCAACTCCATAAATCCCTGCCTAATATCCCCTTCCCCTATCCTCCCTATGTCGTGTGTCCCCACATGTACAATAACTTGTGGTTTATCTCCCTCCCCCCTAAGAGTCCTGAATACCCTGTCAGACACATCCCGGACCCCAGCCCCTGGTAGGCAACACACCAACCCTGAGTCCCTACCTTTAGTTCCGACCCTCCTATCTGTCCCCTTAATTGTGGAGTCCCCAATCACAAGGCCCAGTCTTTTACAGCCCCTAACCACCTGAGCTTTCTCACTCGGCTCACCCCCAGAGATCTGCTCTCTATGCTCAGTTGATTCCTCCTCAACTGTAGCCTCCAGCACCGAAAACCTATTATGGAGGGGAACCGCCCCAGGGGATTGTCTTCCCGATTGCTTCTTACCCCTCCTCCTGGCATTGACCCAAGCCTCATTTCTAGGAGTTACTATTTCTCTATAACTCCTATCAACTTCCACCTCCGCCTCCCGAATTATGCGGAGTTCCTCTACCTCCCCCTCCAGCTCCTTTACACGCTCCTCCAGAAGCTGCAATCTAATGCACTTCTTACAACTAAAATCTCCTGAAACACTACTGGATTTCCTCACCACATACATCCCACAGGAGATGCAGCATACTGCCTGAACTGCCATCCCTGAAGCCATTACCAGCAAGAAAAAAAGAAAACAAAAAAAAAACTTCCCCACACTTCCCCAACTGTCACTCTCCACTGCAGCCCGAGCAACACTCCCTCACTGAGACACCAACTGTCACACTCCACTGCAGCCCGAGCAACACTCCCACACTGAGACACCAACTGTCACACTCTACTGCAGCCCGAGCAGCACTCCCACAGTGAGACACCAACTGTCACACTCCACTGCAGCCCGAGCAACACTCCCTCACTGAGACACCAACTGTCACACTCCACTGCAGCCCGAGCAACACTCCCACACTGAGACACCAACTGTCACACTCTACTGCAGCCCGAGCAGCACTCCCACAGTGAGACACCAACTGTCACACTCCACTGCAGCCCGAGCAACACTCCCTCACTGAGACACCAACTGTCACACTCCACTGCAGCCCGAGCAACACTCCCTCACTGAGACAGCAACTGTCACACTCATGGTAGGCTCGCGAAAAAGGTTGGATCTCATGGGATAAAGGGGGAGGTGGCGACATGGGGGGAGAACTGGCTTGGTCACAGAAGACAGAGGGTGGTAGTGGAAGGGTCTTTTTCCGGCTGGAGGCCTGTGACTAGTGGTGTTCCGCAGGGCTCTGTATTGGGACCTCTGCTGTTTGTGATTTATATGAACGATCTGGAAGAAGGTGTAACTGGGGTGATCAGTAAGTTTGCGGACGACACAAAATTGCCAGGACTTGCAGATAGTGAGGAGCATTGTCAGAAGCTACAGAAGGATATAGATAGGCTGGGAATTTGGGCAAAGAAATGGCAGATGGAGTTCAATCCTGATAAATGCGAAGTGATGCATTTTGGTAGAAATATTGTAGGGAGGAGCTATGCGATAAGTGGCAGAACCATAGACATGCAGAGGGACCTGGGTGTGCAAGTCCACAGATCCTTGAAAGTAACGTCACAGGTGGAGAAGGTGGTGAAGAAGGCATATGGCATGCTTGCCTTTATAGGACGGGGCATAGAGTATAAAAGTTGGGGTCTGATGTTGCAGATGTATAGAACGTTGGTTCGGCCGCATTTGGAATACTGCGTCCAGTTCTGGTCGCCACAATACCAGAAGGACGTGGAGGCTTTGGAGAGAGTACAGAGGAGGTTCACCAGGATGTTGCCTGGTATGGAGGGGCTTAGTTATGAGGAGAGATTGGGTAAACTGGGGTTGTTCTCCCTGGAAAGACGGAGATGAGGGGAGACTTAATAGAGGTGTATAAAATTATGAAAGACATAGATAGGGTGAACGGTGGGTAGCTTTTCCCGAGGTCGGCGGTGACGCTCAAAAGGGGTCATGGGTTCAAGGTGAAGGGGGGAAGTTTAACACAGATATCAGAAGGACATATTTTACACAGAGGGTGGTGGGCGCCTGGAATGCGCTGCCAGGCAAGGTGGTGGAGGCGGACACACTGGGAACGTTTAAGACTTATCTAGATAGACATATGAACGGAGTGGGAATGGAGGGATACAAAAGAATGGTCGAGTTTGGACCAGGGAGCGGCACGGGCTTGGAGGGCCGAAGGGCCTGTTCCTGTGCTGTTTTGTTCTTTGTTCTTTGTTCATTCCTTTCCATTGGATTCTATTCCTATGAATTACATTCCATTCCATTGGATTCCATTCCATTCCGTTCCATTCCATTCCTTTCCATTGGATTCCATCCCTATGAATTCCATTCCATTCCACTCCATTTCATTCCATTGGATCCCACTCAATTGGATTCCATTCCGCTCCATTCCATTCCATTGGATTCCATTCCATTCCTTTCCATTCCATTGGATTCCATTCCGTTCCATTCCAGTCCATTCCTCTCCACTTGATGCCATTCCACTCCATTCCTTTCCATTGGATTCCATTCCACTCCATTTCCTTCCATTGGATCCCAGTCCATTGGATTCCATTCCACTCCATTCCATTCCATTGCATTCGATACCAATCCATTCCATTCCACTGGATTCCATTCCATTCCATTCCAGTGGATTCCATTCCATTCCATTGGATTACGTTCCATTGGTTTCCATTTCATTATATTCATTCCATTCCATTCCATTCCCTTCCGTGCCATTGGTTGCCATTCCATTCCATTGGATTCCATTCCATTCCATTCATTTCCATTCCGTTACATTCCATTCCATTGCATTGGATCCAATTCCCTTCCATTCCAATGTATTGGATACCACTCCATTCCTTTCCATTCCATTGCATTCCATTCCATTCCATTCTATTTGATGCCATTCCATTCCATTCTTTTCCATTGGATTCCATTCCTTTGAATTCCATTCCATTGGATTCCATTCCATTGGACTCCATTCATTCCATTCTATTCCATGCCATTGGATTCCATTCCATTGGAATCCATTCCAGTCCATTGATTCCATTCCATTTCATTACATTCCATTCTAAAGGATCCCATTACATTTCATTCCATTCCATTGGATTACATTCCAGTCCTCTCCATTCCATTGTATTCCATTCCTTTGGATTCCATTCCATTTTGTTCCATTCCATTCCATTCCATCCCATTCCTTTCCTTTCCATTCCATTCCACTCCATTGGATTCCATTCCATTCTATTCCATTCCATTCCATTGTCGTGGATTCCATTCCATTGCAGTGGATTCCATTCCAATCTATTCCATCAGATTCCATTCCATCGGATCCCATTGCGCTCCATTCATTTGATTCCATTCCATTGGATTCCATTCCATTCAATTCCATTGGATTCCTTTCCATTGGATTCCATTCATTCCATTTCATTCCATTGGATCCCACTCCATTGGATTCCATTCCACTCCATTCCATTCCATTGGATTCCATTCCATTCCATTGGATTCCATTCCATTGCAGTGGATTCCATTCCAATCTATTCCATCAGATTCCATTCCATTGGATTCCATTCCATTCCTTTGGATTCCATTCCAATCTATTCCATCAGATTCCACTCCATTGGATTCCATTCCACTGGATTCCATTCCAATGGATTTCATTACGTTCGATTGATTCCATTTAATTGGATTCCATTTCATTGGATTCCATTCCTTTCGATTCCATCCCATTGGATTCCATTCCGTTCCTCTCCAATTCATTGTATTCCCTTCCATTGGATTCCATTCCGTTCCATTCCATTCCTTTCCATTCCATTGGATTCCATTCATTTCCATTCCTTTTCATTTGATGCCATTTAATTCCATTCCTTCCCATTGGATTCCATTCCTTTGAATTCCATTCCATTGGGTACCATTCCAGTCCATTCTATTGGATTCCATTCCATTCCATTCCATTTGATGCTATTCGATTCCATTCCTTTCTATTGAATTCCATTCCATTCTTTTCCATTCCATTTGATTCCATTCCATTCCGTTCCATTCCATTCCTTTCCATTTGATGCCATTCCACTCCATTCCTTTCCATTGGATTCCATTCAATTTGATTGCATTCCATTCCATTCAATTCCATTCCATTGGATTCGATACCAATCCATTCCATTCCAATGGATTACATTACATTCCATTCCAGTGGATTCCATTCTATTCCATTGGATTACATTCCATTGGTTTCCATTCCATTATATTAATTCCATTCCTTTCCATTCCATTCCAACCCTTCCATGCCATTGGATTCCATTCCATTCCATTGGATTCCATTCCATTCCATTCCATTGAATTCATTTCCATTCCTCTCCGTTCCATTCCATTCCGTTAGTTCAATTCCATTCCATTCCCTTCCGTGCCATTGGTTTCCATTCCATTCCATTGGATTCCATTCCATTGAATTCATTTCCATTCCGTTACATTCCATTTCATTTCATTGGATCCAATTCCGTTCCATTCCAATCAAGTGGATACCATTCCATCCCTTTCCTTTCCATTGCGTTCCATTCCATTGTATTTGATGCCATTCCATTCCATTCCATTCCATTGGATTCCTTTCCATTGGACTCCATTCCATTCCATGCCATTGGATTCCATTTCATTGGATTCCATTCCATTTCATTCCATTCCATTCCATTGGATTCCATTCCATTCCTTTCCATTCTATTGTATCCCATTCCATTCCATTGTATTCCATTCAATTGTATTCCATTCCTTTGGATTCCATTCCATTTTGTTCCATTCCATTCCATTCCATTCCATGGGATTCCATTCCATTCTATCCATTCCATTCCATTTGATTCCATTCCATTGGATTCCATTCAATTCGCTTCCATTCCATTGCAGTGGATTCCATTCCAATCTATTCCATCAGATTCCATTCCATTGGATCCCACTCCGTTCCATCCCACTGGATTCCATTCCATTCCTTTGAATTCCATTCCATTTCATTCCATTCCATTCCATTGGATTCCATTCCATTCCATTCCCTTCCATGCCATGTGCTGTTTTGTTCTTTGTTCTTTGTTCATTCCTTTCCATTGGATTCCATTCCTATGAATTACATTCCATTCCATTGGATTCCTTTCCATTGGATTCCATTCATTCCATTCCATTGGATTCCATTCCATTCCGTTCCATTCCATTCCTTTCCATTGGATTCCATCCCTATGAATTCCATTCCATTCCATTGCATCGCATTCCATTCCACTCCATTTCATTCCATTGGATCCCACTCCATTGGATTCCATTCCGCTCCATTCCAATCCATTGGATTCCATTCCATTCCTTTCCATTCCATTGGATTCCATTCCGTTCCATTCCACTCCATTCCTTTCCATTGGATTCCATTCAATTGGATTCCATTCCACTTCATTTCATTCCATTGGATCCCAGTCCATTGGATTCCATTCCACTCCATTCCATTCCATTGGATTCGATACCAATCCATTCCATTCCACTGGATTCCATTCCATTCCAGTGGATTCCATTCCATTCCATTGGATTCCATTCCATTGGTTTCCATTTCATTATATTCATTCCATTCCATTCCATTCCCTTCCGTGCCATTGGTTGCCATTCCATTCCATTGGATTCCATTGCATTGAATTCATTTCCATTCCGTTACGTTCCATTCCATTGCATTGGATCCAATTCCGTTCCATTCCAATGCATTGGATACCATTCCATTCCTTTGCATTGCATTCCATTCCATTCCATTCGATTTGATGCCATTCCATTCCATTCTTTTCCATTGGATTCCATTCCTTTGAATTCCATTCCATTCCATTGGATTCCATTCCATTGGACTCCATTCATTCCATTCTATTCCATGCCATTGGATTCCATTCCATTGGACACCATTCCACTCCATTGATTCCATTCCATTTCATTACATTCCATTCCAGAGGATCCCATTCCATTTCATTCTATTCCATTCCATTGGATTACATTCCAGTCCCCTCCATTCCATTGTGTTACATTCCTTTGGCTTCCATTCCATTTTGTTCCACTCCATTCCATTCCATTCCATTCCTTTCCATTCCATTCCATTCCATTCCACTCCATTGGATTCCATTCCATTCTATCCACTCCATTCCGTTGGATTCCATTCCATTCCATTGTCGTGGATTCCATTCCATTGCAGTCGATTCCATTCCAATCTATTCCATCAGATTCCATTCCATTGGATCCCATTGCGTTCCATTCCATTTGATTCATTTCCATTGGATTCCATTCATTCCATTTCCTTCCATTGGATCCCACTCCATTGGATTCCATTCCATTGGATTCCATTCAATTAGATTCCATTCCATTGCAGTGGATTCCATTCCAATCTATTCCATCAGATTCCATTCCATTGGATCCCATTCCGTTCCATTCCATAGGATTCCAATCCATTCCTTTGAATTCCATTCCATTTCATTCCATTCCATTCCATTGGATTCCATTCCAGTCCTCTCGATTCCATTGGATCTCATTCCATTTCATTCCATTCCATTCCATTCCCTTCCATGCCATGTGCTGTTTTGTTCTTTGTTCTTTGTTCATTCCTTTCCATTGGATTCCATTCCTATGAATTACATTCCATTCCATTGGATTCCTTTCCATTGGATTCCATTCATTCCATTCCATTCCATCGGATTCCATTCCATTCCGTTCCATTCCATTCCTTTCCATTGGATTCCATCCCATTGAATTCCATTCCATTCCATTGCATTCCATTCCACTCCATTTCATTCCATTGGATCCCACTCCATTGGATTCCATTCCGCTCCATTCCATTCCATTGGATTCCATTCCATTCCATTGGATTCCATTCCGTTCCATTCCAGTCCATTCCTTTCCATTTGTTGCCATTCCACTCCATTCCTTTCCATTGGATTCCATTCAAATGGATTCCATTGCACTTCATTTCATTCCATTGGACCCCAGTCCATTGGATTCCATTCCACTCCATTCCAATGGATTCAATTCCATTCCATTCCAATGGTTTCCATTCCATTCCATTGGATTACATTCCATTGGTTTCCATTTCATGATATTCATTCCATTCCCTTCCGTGCCATTGGGTGCCATTCCATTCCATTGGATTCCATTCCATTGAATTCATTTCCATTCCGTTACATTCCATTCCATTGCATTGGATCCAATTCCGTTCCATTCCAATGCATTGCATACCATTCCATTCCTTTCCATTCCATTGTCGTGGATTCCATTCCATTGCAGTGGATTCCATTCCAATCTATTCCATCAGAATCCATTCCATTGGATCCCATTGCGTTCCATTCCATTGGATTCCATTCCATTCAATTGCATTGGATTCCTTTCCATTTGATTCCATTCATTCCATTTCATTCCATTGGATCCCACTCCATTGGATTCCATTCCATTGGATTCCATTCAATTAGATTCCATTCCATTGCAGTGGATTCCATTCCAATCTATTCCATCAGATTCCATTCCATTGGATCCCATTCCGTTCCATTCCATTGGATTCCATTCCATTCATTTGAATTCCATTCCATTCCATTCCATTCCACTGGATTCCATTCATTTCCATTCCTTTCCATTTGATGCCATCTCATTCCATTCCATTCCATTGGATTCCATTCAACTCCATTCCATTCCATTCCAATCCATTGGATTCCGTTACATTTGATTGATTCCATTTCATTGGATTCCATTCCTTTCGATTCCATTCCATTGGATTCCATTCCGTTCCTCTCCATTCCATTCGATTCCTTTCCATTGGATTCCATTCCATTCCATTCCCTTCCATGCCATTGGATTCCATTGGATTCCATTCCACTGGATTCCATTATATTCCACTCCATTCAATTCCATTCCATTCCATTCCATTGGATCCCGTTCCGTTTCATGCCATTCCTTTCCATTCCATTGGATTCCAAACATTTCCGTTCCTTTCCATTTGATTCCATTCCTTTCCATTGGATTCCATTCCATTGGATTCCATTCCGTTCCTCTCCATTCCATTCCATTCCTTTTGATGCCATTCCATTCCATTCCTTTCTATTGGACTTCATTCCTTTGAATTCCATTCCATTGGATTCCATTCCATTCCCTTGCATTGGATTCCATTCCTTTGAATTCCATTCCATTGGATTCCATTCCACTCCATTCCATTCCATTCCATTGGATTCCAATTCTCTCCATTCCATTTCATAGGATTCCATTCCATTGGACTCCATTCCATTGGATCCCATTCCATTTCATTCCATTCCATTCCATTGGATTCCATTCTATTCCTCTCCATTCCATTGGGTTCCATTCCATTGGGTTCCATTCCATTGGGTTCCATTTCATTGGGTTCCTTACCATTGGGTTCAATTCCATTCTGTTCCATTCCATTCTGTTCCAGTACTTTCTGTTCCATTCCATTGGATTCCATTCCATTCCTTTGGATTCCTTTCCATTGGATTCCATTCCATTCCTCTCCCTTCCATTGGATTCCATTCCTTTGGATTCCATTCCATTCCCTTCCATGCCATTGGATTCCATTGGATTCCATTCCACTGGATTCAATCATATTCCACTCCATTCAATTCCATTCCATTCCATTCCATTGGATCCCGTTCAGTTTCATTCCATTACTTTCCATTTCATTGGATTCCAAACATTTCCATTCCTTTCCATTTGATTCCATTCCTTTCCATTGGATTCCATTCCTTTGAATTCCATTCCATTCCCTTCCTATGGATTCCTTTCCATTGGATTCCAAACCCTTGAATTCATTTCCATTCCGTTACATTCCATTCCATTGCATTGGATCCAATTCCGTTCCATTCCAATCCCATGAATACCATTCCATTCCTTTCCATTCCATTGCGTTCCATTCCATTCCATTCTATTTGATGCCATTCCATTCCATTCTTTTCCATTGGATTCCATTCCTTTGAATTCCATTCCATTGGATTCCTTTCCATTGGACTCCATTCATTCCATTCCTTTCCATGCCATTGGATTCCAATTCACTCCATTCCATTGCATTCGATTCCATTCCATTGGATTCCATTCCATTCCTTTGATTCCATTCCATTTCATTACATTCCATTCCGTTGATTCCATTCCATTTCATTCCATTCCATTCCATTCCTCTCCATTCCATTCCTCGCCATTCCATTGGATCCCATTCCATTTCATTCCATTCCATTCCATTGGATTCCATTCCATTCCTCTCCATTCCATTGTATTCCATTCCTTTGGCGTCCAATCCATTCTGTTCCATTCCATTGGATTCCAATCCATTTCATTCCATTCCATTTTATCCCATTCCATTCCATTCTATCCATTCCATTCCATTGGATTCCATTCCACTCCATTCCGTTCCATTCCATTGGATCCCATTCCGTTTCATTCCATTCCTTTCCATTCCATTGCGTTCTATTCCGTTCCATTGGATTCCATTCCATTCCTTTCCATTTGATGCCATTCCATTTCATTCCTTTCCATTGGATTCCATTCCATTCAATTCCATTCCATTGGATTCCATTCCATTCCATTCCATTGGATTCCATTCCACTCCACTGCATTTCATTCCATTGGATTCCATTGCATTCGATTGATTCCATTTCATTGGATTCCATTTCATTGGGTTCCATTCCTTTCGATTCCATTCCATTGGATTCCATTCCGTTCCACTCCATTCCATTGGAATCCATTCCACTGGATTCCATTATATCCCATTCCATTGAATTCTGTTCCATTACATTCCATTCCATTCCATTGGATCCCATTCCATTCCATTCCATTCCTTTCCATTCCATTGGATTCCATTCATTTCCATTGCTTTCCATTTGATGCCACTTCATATCATTCCATTCCATTGGATTCCATTCCATTCCATTGGATATCATTCCATTCCATTGGATTCCATTCCACTCCATTCCATTCCATTGGATCCCGTTGCATTCGATTGTTTCCATTCCATTGGATTCCATTCCATTCCATTCCCTTCCATGCCATTGGATTCCATTGGATTCCATTCCACCGGATTAAATTATATGCCATTCCATTGAATTCCATTCCATTCCATTGAATCCCATTCCGTTCCATTCCATTCCTTTCCATTCCATTGGATTCCATTCATTTCCATTCCATTCCATTTGATGCCATTCCATTCCATTCCTTTGCATTGGATTCCATTCCTTTGAATTCCATTCCATTGGATTCCATTCCATTCCATTGAATCCCATTCCGTTCCATTCCATTCCTTTCCATTCCATTGGATTCCATTCATTTCCATTCCATTCCATTTGATGCCATTCCATTCCATTCCATTGGATTCCATTCCATTGGATTCCGTTACATTCCATTGATTCCATTTCATTGAATTCCATTCCTTATGATTCCATTCCAATGGATTCCATTCCATTCCTCTCCATTCCATTGTATTCCATGCCATTGGATTTCGCTCCATTCCATGTCATTAGTTCAATTCCATTCCAGTCCCTTCCATGCCATTGGATTCCATTCCACTGGATTCCATTCCATTCCATTCCCTTCCATGCCATTGGATTCCATTGGATTCCATTCCACCGGATTAAATTATATTCCATTCCATTGAATTCCATTCCATTCCATTGGATCCCATTCCGTTCCATTCCATTCCTTTCCATTCCATTGGATTCCATTCATTTCCATTCCATTCCATTTGATGCCATTCCATTCCATTCCTTTGCATTGGATTCCATTCCTTTGAATTCCATTCCATTGGATTCCATTCCATTCCATTGAATCCCATTCCGTTCCATTCCATTCCTTTCCATTCCATTGGATTCCATTCATTTCCATTCCATTCCATTTGATGCCATTCCATTCCATTCCATTGGATTCCATTCCATTGGATTCCGTTACATTCCATTGATTCCATTTCATTGAATTCCATTCCTTATGATTCCATTCCAATGGATTCCATTCCATTCCTCTCCATTCCATTGTATTCCATGCCATTGGATTTCGCTCCATTCCATGTCATTAGTTCAATTCCATTCCAGTCCCTTCCATGCCATTGGATTCCATTCCACTGGATTCCATTCCATTCCATTCCCTTCCATGCCATTGGATTCCATTGGATTCCATTCCACCGGATTAAATTATATTCCATTCCATGGAATTCCATTCCATTCCATTGGATCCCATTCCGTTCCATTCCATTCCTTTCCATTCCATTGGATTCCATTCATTTCCATTCCATTCCATTTGATGCCATTCCATTCCATTTCTGTGCATTGGATTCCATTCCTTTGAATTCCATTCCATTGGATTCCATTCCACTACATTCCATTCCGTTCCATTGGATTCCATTCCATTGGATTCTGTTACATTCCATTGATTCCATTTCATTGGATTCCATTCCTTATGATTCCATTCCAATGGATTTCATTCCATTCCTCTCCATTCCATTGTATTCCATGCCATTGGATTCCGCTCCATTCCATGTCATTAGTTCAATTCCATTCCATTCCCTTCCATGCCATTGGATTCCATTCCACTGGATTCCATTATATTCCATTCCATTGAACTCCATTCCATTCCATTACATTCCATTCCATCATATTGGATCCCATTCCGTTCCATTCCATTTCCTTGGATTCCATTCCTTTCCATTCCATTGGATTCCATGCCATTCCTTTCCATTTGATGCCATTGCACACCATTCCTTTCCATTGGGTTCCATTCCTATGAATTCCATTCCATTCCATTCCATTGGATTCCTTTCCATTGGATTCCATTCATTCCATTCCATTCCATTGGATTTCATTCCATTCCTGTCCATTTGTATGCCATTGCACTCCATTGAAGAAGTGACCAGAAAGGTTGATGAGAGAAGGGCCGTGGATGTCGTCTATATGGACTTTAGTAAAGCGTTTGACAAAGTCCCTCATGGTAGGCTGGTGAAAAAGGTTGGATCTCATGGGATAAAGGGGGAGGTGGCGAGATGGGTGGAGAACTGGCTTGGTCACAGAAGACAGAGGGTGGTAGTGAAAGGGTCTTTTTCCGGCTGGAGGCCTGTGACTAGTGGTGTTCCGCAGGGCTCTGTATTGGGACCTCTGCTGTTTGTGATTTATATGAACGATCTGGAAGAAGGTGTAACTGGGGTGATCAGTAAGTTTGCAGACGACACAAAATTGGCAGGACTTGCAGATAGTGAGGAGCATTGTCAGAAGCTACAGAAGGATATAGATAGGCTGGGAATTTGGGCAACGAAATGGCAGATGGAGTTCAATCCTGATAAATGCGAAGTGATGCATTTTGGTAGAAATAATGTAGGGAGGAGCTATACGATAAGTTGCAGAACCATAGACATGCAGAGGGACCTGGGTGTGCAAGTCCACAGATCCTTGAAGGTAACATCACAGGTGGAGAAGGTGGTGAAGAAGGCATATGGCATGCTTGCCTTTATAGGACGGGGCATAGAGTATAAAAGTTGGGGTCTGATGTTGCAGATGTATAGAACGTTGGTTCGGCCGCATTTGGAATACTGCGTCCAGTTCTGGTGGCCACAATACCAGAAGGATGTGGAGGCTTTGGAGAGAGTACAGAGGAGGTTTACCAGGATGTTGCCTGGTATGGAGGAGCTTAGTTATGAGGAGAGATTGGGTAAACTGGGGTTGTGGTGGGAGCCTGGAATGCGCTGCCAGGCAAGGTGGTGGAGGCGGACACACTGGGAACGTTTAAGACTTATCTAGATAGACATATGAACGGAGTGGGAATGGAGAGAAACAAAAGAATGGTCTAGTTTGGACCAGGGAGCGTCACGGGCTTGGAGGGCCGAAGGGCCTGTTCCTGTGCTGTTTTGTTCTTTGTTCTTTGTTCATTCCTTTCCATTGGATTCCATTCCTATGAATTACATTCCATTCCATTGGATTCCTTTCCATTGGATTCCATTCATTCCATTCCATTCCATTGGATTCCATTCCATTCCGTTCCATTCCATTCCATTCCCTTCCATTGGATTCCATCCCTATGAATTCCATTCCATTCCATTCCATTCCATTCCATTGCAGAGAGATTTGGACAGGCTGAGTGAGTGGGCGAGGATATGGCAAATGGAGTATAACGTTGAGAAATGCGAGGTTATACACTTTGGAGGAAATAATAACAAATGGGATTACTATCTCAATGGAAACAAATTAAAACATGCTACCGTGCAAAGGGACCTGGGGGTCCTTTTGCATGAGATGCAAAAGCCCAGTCTGCAGGTACAACAGGTGATCAAGAAGGCAAATGGGATGTTGGCCGATATCGTGAGGGGGATAGAATATAAAAGCAGGGATGTCTTGATGCACCTGTACAGGGCATTGGTGAGGCCGCAGCTGGAATACTGTGTGCAGTATTGGTCCCCTTATATGAGGAAGGATATATTGGCATTGGAGGGAGTGCAGAGAACGTTCACCAGGTTGATACCGGAGATGAGGGGTTTGGATTATGAGGAGAGGCTGAGGAGATTGGGTTTGTAGTCGTTGGAGTTTAGAAGGATGAGGGGGGATCTTATGGAGACTTATAAGATAATGCGGGGGCTGGATAGGGTGGAGGCGGAGAGATTCTTTCCACTTAGTAAGGAAGATAAAACTAGAGGACACAGTCTCAAAATAAAGGGGGGTCGGTTTAAGACAGAGTTGAGGAGGAACTTCTTCTCCCAGAGGGTGGTGAATCTCTGGAATTCTCTGCCCACTGAGGTGGTGGAGGCTACCTCGCTGAATATGTTTAAAGCGCGGATGGATGGATTCCTGATCGGTAAGGGAATTAAGGGTTATGGGGATCAGGCGGGTAAGTGGTACTGATCCACGTCAGATCAGCCATGATCTTATTGAATGGCGGGGCAGGCTCGAGGGGCTAGATGGCCTACTCCTGCTCCTATTTCTTATGTTCTTATGTTCATTCCACTCCATTTCATTCCACTGGATTCCATTCCATTCCATTCCATTGTATTCCATTCCGTTCCATTCCAGTCCATTCCTTTACATTTGATGGCATTCCACTCCATTCCTTTCCATTGGATTCCATTCCACTCCATTTCATTCCATTGGATCCCAGTCCATTGGATTCCATTCCACTCCAGTCCATTCCATTGCATTCGATACCAATCCATTCCATTCCACTGGATTCCATTCCATTCCATTCCAGTGGATTCCATTCCATTCCATTGGATTACATTCCATTGGTTTCCATTTCATTATATTCATTCCATTCCATTCCATTCCCTTCCGTGATATTGGTTGCCATTCCATTCCATTGGATTCCATTCCATTCCATTCATTTCCATTCCGTTACATTCCATTCCATTGCATTCGATCCAATTCCGTTCCATTCCAATGCATTGGATACCATTCCATTTCTTTCCATTCCATTGCGTTCCATTCCATTCCATTCTATTTGATGCCATTCCATTCCATTCTTTTCCATTGGATTCCATTCCTTTGAATTCCATTCCATTCCATTCCATTGGATTCCATTCCATTGGACTCCATTCATTCCATTCTATTCCATGCCATTGGTTTCCATTCCATTGGACTCCATTCCATTCCATTGATTCCATTCCATTTCATTACATTCCATTCTAAAGGATCCCATTCCATTTCATTCCATTCCATTCCATTGGATGACATTCCAGTCCTCTCCATTCCATTGTATTCCATTCCTTTGGATTCCATTCCATTTTGTTCCATTCCATTCCATTCCATTCCATTCCATTCCTTTCCTTTCCATTCCATTCCACTCCATTGGATTCCATTCCATTCTATCCATTCCATTCCATTGGATTCCATTCCATTCCATTGTCGTGGATTCCATTCCATTGCCGTGGATTCCATTCCAATCTATTCCATCAGATTCCATTCCATTGGATCCCATTGCGTTCCATTCCATTTGATTCCATTCCATTGGATTCCATTCCATTCAATTCCATTGGATTCCTTTCCATTGGATTCTATTCATTCCATTTCATTCCATTGGATCCCATTCCATTGGATTCCATTCCATTGGATTCCATTCCATTGCAGTGGATTCCATTCCAATCTATTCCATCAGATTCCATTCCATTGGATTCCATTCCATTCCTTTGGATTCCATTCCATTGGATTCCATTCCACTGGATTCCATTCCATTGGATTTCATTACGTTCGATTGATTCCGTTTAATTGGATTCCATTTCATTGGATTCCATTCCTTTCGATTCCATCCCATTGGATTCCATTCCGTTCCTCTCCAATTCATTGTATTCCCTTCCATTGGGTTCCATTCCATTCCATTCCTCTCCATTCCGTTGGATTCCATTCCTTTGGATTCCATTCCATTCGCTTCCATGCCATTGGATTCCATTGTATTCCATTCCACTGGATTCCATCATATTCCACTCCATTCAATTCCATTCCATTCCATTCCATTTGATCCCGTTCCGTTTCATTCCATGCCTTTCCATTCCATTGGATTCCAAACATTTCCGTTCCTTTCCATTTGATACCATTCCTTTCCATTGGATTCCATTCCATTGGATTCCATTCCGTTCCTCTCCATTCCATTCCATTCCTTTTGATGCCATTCCATTCCATTCCTTTCTATTGGACTCCATTCCTTTGAATTTCATTCCATTGGATTCCATTCAATTCCATTGCATTGGATTCCATTCCTTTGAATTCCATTCCATTGGATTCCATTCCACTCCATTCCATTCCGTTCCATTGGATTCCATTCCATTGGATTCCGTTCCATTCCATTGATTCCATTTCATTGGATTCCATTCCTTATGATTCCATTCCAATGGATTCCATTCCATTCCTCTCCATTCCATTGTATTCCATGCCATTGGATTCCGCTCCATTCCATGTCATTAGTTCAATTCCATTCCATTCCCTTCCATGCCATTGGATTCCATTCCACTGGATTCCATTATATTCCATTCCATTGAATTCCATTCCATTCCATTACATTCCATTCCATCATATTGGATCCCATTCCGTTCCATTCCATTTCCTTGGATTCCATTCCTTTCCATTCCATTGGATTCCATGCCATTCCTTTCCATTTGATGCCATTGCACTCCATTCCTTTCCATTGGATTCCATTCCTATGAATTCCATTCCATTCCATTCCATTGGATTCCTTTCCATTGGATTCCATTCATTCCATTTCATTCCATTGGATCCCACTCCATTGGATTCCATTCCACTCCATTCCATTCCATTGGATTTCATTCCATTGGATTTCAATCCATTCCTTTCCATTTGATGCCATTGCACTCCAGTGAAGAAGTGACCAGAATGATTGCTGAGAGAAGGGCCGTGGATGTCGTCTATATGGACTTTAGTAAAGCGTTTGACAAAGTCCCTCATGGTAGGCTGGTGAAAAAGGTTGGATCTCATGGGATAAAGGGGGAGGTGGCGAGATGCGTGGAGAACTGGTTTGGTCACAGAAGACAGAGGGTGGTAGTGGAAGGGTCTTTTTCCAGCTGGAGGCCTGTGACTAGTGGTGTTCTGCAGGGCTCTGTATTGGGACCTCTGCTGTTTGTGATTTATATGAACGATCTGGAAGAAGGTGTAACTGGGGTGATCAGTAAGTTTGCGGACGACACAAAATTGGCAGGACTTGCAGATAGTGAGGAGCATTGTCAGAAGCTACAGAAGGATATAGATAGAACATAGAACATAGAACATTACAGCGCAGAACAGGCCCTTCGGCCCACGATGTTGCACCGACCAGTTAAAAAAAAACTGTGACCCTCCAACCTAAACCAATTTCTTTTCGTCCATGAACCTATCTACGGATCTCTTAAACGCCCCCAAACTAGGCGCATTTACTACTGATGCTGGCAGGGCATTCCAATCCCTCACCACCCTCTGGGTAAAGAACCTACCCCTGACATCGGTTCTATAACTACCCCCCCTCAATTTAAAGCCATGCCCCCTCGTGCTGGATTTCTCCATCAGAGGAAAAAGGCTATCACTATCCACCCTATCTAAACCTCTAATCATCTTATATGTTTCAATAAGATCCCCTCTTAGCCGCCGCCTTTCCAGCGAAAACAATCCCAAATCCCTCAGCCTCTCCTCATAGGATCTCCCCTCCATACCAGGCAACATCCTGGTAAACCTCCTCTGCACCCTCTCCAAAGCCTCCACATCCTTCCTGTAATGTGGGGACCAGAACTGCACACAGTACTCCAAGTGCGGCCGCACCAGAGTTGTGTACAGTTGCAACATAACGCTACGATAGGCTGGGAATTTGAGCAAAGAAATGGCAGATGGAGTTCAATCCTGATAAATGCGAAGTGATGCATTTTGGTAGAAATAATGGAGGGAGGAGCTATACAATAAGTGGCAGAACCATAGACATGCAGAGGGACCTGGGTGTGCAAGTCCACAGATCCTTGAAGGTAACATCACAGGTGGAGAAGGTGGTGAAGAAGGCATATGGCATGCTTGCCTTTATAGGACGGGGCATAGAGTATAAAAGTTGGGGTCTGATGTTGCAGATGTATAGAACGTTGGTTCGGCCGCATTTGGAATACTGCGTCCAGTTCTGGTGGCCACAATACCAGAAGGACGTGGAGGCTTTGGAGAGAGTACAGAGGAGGTTCACCAGGATGTTGCCTGGTATGGAGGGGCTTAGTTATGAGGAGAGATTGGGTAAACTGCGGTTGTTCACCCTGGAAAGACGGAGGATGAGGGGAGACTTAATAGAGGTGTATAAAATTATGAAAGACATAGATAGGGTGAACGGTGGGTAGCTTTTCCCCAGGTCGGAGGTGACGTTCACAAGGTGTCATAGATTCAAGGTGAAGTGGGGGGAAGATTAACACAGATATCAGAAGGACATATTTTACACAGAGGGTGGTGGGGGCCTGGAATGCACTGCCAGGCAAGGTGGTGGAGGCGGACACACTGGGAACGTTTAAGACTTATCTAGATAGACATATGAACGGAGTGGGAATGGAGGGATACAAAAGAATGGTCGAGTTTGGACCAGGGAGCGGCACGGGCTTGGAGGGCCGAAGGGCCTGTTCCTCTGCTGTTTTGTTCTTTGTTCTTTGTTCATTCCTTTCCATTGGATTCCATTCCTATGAATTACATTCCATTCCATTGGATTCCTTTCCATTGGATTCCATTCATTCCATTCCATTCCATTGGATTCCATTCCATTCCGTTCCATTCCATTCCTTTCCATTGGATTCCATCCCTATGAATTCCATTTGATTCCATTCCATTGCATTCCATTCCACTCCATTTCATTCCATTGGATCCCACTCAATTGGATTCCATTCCACTCCATTCCATTCCATTGGATTCCATTCCATTCCTTTCCATTCCATTGGATTCCATTCCGTTCCATTCCAGTCCATTCCTTTCCATTTGATGCCATCCCACTCCATTCCTTTCCATTGGATTCCATTCCACTCCATTTCATTCCATTGGATCCCAGTCCATTGGATTCCATTCCACTCCATTCCATTCCATTGCATTCGATACCAATCCATTCCATTCCACTGGATTCCATTCCATTCCATTCCAGTGGATTCCATTCCATTCCATTGGATTACATTCCATTGGTTTCCATTTCATTATATTCATTCCATTCCATTCCATTCCCTTCCGTGCCATTGGTTGCCATTCCATTCCATTGGATTCCATTCCATTGAATTCATTTCCATTCCGTTACATTCCATTCCATTGCATTGGATACCATTCCATTCCTTTCCATTCCATTGCATTCCATTCCATTCTCTTTGATGCCATTCCATTCCATTCTTTTCCATTGGATTCCATTCCTTTGAATTCCATTCCATTCCATTCCTTTGGGTTCCTTTCCATTGGACTCCATTCATTCCATGCCATTGGATTCCATTCCATTGGATTGCATTCCATTCCATTGATTCCATTCCATTTCATTCCATTCCATTCCAAAGGATCCCATTCCATTTCATTCTATTCCATTCCATTGGATTACATTCCAGTCCTCTCCATTCCATTGTATTCCATTCCTTTGGATTCCATTCCATTTTGTTCCACTCCATTCCACTCCATACAGTGGTTAGCACTGCTGCTTCACAGCTCCAGGGTCCCGGGTTCGATTCCCGGCTTGGGTCACTGCCCGTGTGGAGTTTGCACATTCTCCTCGTGTCTGCGTGGGTTTCCTCCGGGTGCTCCGGTTTCCTCCCACAGTCCAAAGATGTGCGGGTTAGGTTAATTGGCCAGGTTTTAAAAATTGCCCCTTAGAGTCCTGGGATGCGTAGGTTAGAGGGATTAGTGGGTAAAATATGTGGGGGTAGGGCCTGGGTGGGATTGTGGTCGGTGCAGACTCGATGGGCCGAATGGCCTCCTTCTGCACTGTAGGGTTTCTATGATTTCTATGATTCAATACCATTCCTTTCCTTTCCATTCCATTCCATTCCATTCCACCCCATTAGATTCCATTCCATTCTATCCATTCCATTCCAGTGGATTCCATTCCATTCCTTTCCATTCCATTGGATCTCATTCCATTTCATTCCATTCCATTCTATTCCCTTCCTTGCCATGTGCTGTTTTGTTCTTTGTTCTTTGTTCATTCCTTTCCATTGGATTCCATTCCTATGAATTACATTCCATACCATTGGATTCCTTTCCATTGGATTCCATTCATTCCATTCCATTCCATTCCATTGGATTCCATTCCATTGCGTTCCATTCCATTCCTTTCCATTGGATTCCATCCCTATGAATTCCATTCCATTGCATTCCAGTCCACTCCATTTCATTCCATTGGATCCCACTCCATTGGATTCCATTCCGCTCCATTCCATTCCATTGGATTCCAATCCATTCCTTTTCATTCCATTGGTTTCCATTCCGTTCCATTCCTGTCCATTCCTTTCCATTTGATGCCATTCCACTCCATTCCTTTCCATTGGATTCCATTCAATTGGATTCCATTCCACTTCATTTCATTCCATTGGATCCCAGTCCATTGGATTCCATTCCACTCCATTCCATTCCATTGTATTCGATACCAATCCATTCCATTCCACTGGATTCCATTCCATTCCGTTCCAGTGGATTCCATTCCATTCCATTGGATTCCATTCCATTGGTTTCCATTTCATTATATTCATTCCATTCCATTCCATTCCCTTCCGTGCCATTGGTTGCCATTCCATTCCATTGGATTCCATTCCATTGAATTCATTTCCATTCCGTTACATTCCATTCCATTGCATTGGATACCATTCCATTCCTTCCCATTCCATTGCATTCCATTCCATTCCATTCTATTTGATGCCATTCCATTCCATTCTTTTCCATTGGAATCCATTCCTTTGAATTCCATTCCATTCCATTCCATTGGATTCCTTTCCATTGGACTCCATTCATTCCATTCTATTCCATGCCATTGGATTCCATTTCATTGGACTCCATTCCATTCCATTGATTCCATTCCATTTCATTCTATTCCATTCCATTGGATTACATTCCAGTCCGCTCCATTCCATTGTTTTCCATTCCTTTGGATTACATTCCATTTTGTTCCACTCCATTCCACTCCATTCCATTCCTTTCCTTTCCATTCCATTCCATTCTATTCCACTCCATTGGTTTCCATTCCATTCTATCCATTCCATTCCATTGTATTCCATTCCATTCCATTGTCGTGGATGCCATTCCATTGCAGTGGATTCCATTCCAATCTATTCCATCAGATTCCATTCCATTGGATCCCATTGCGTTCCATTCCATTTGATTCCATTCCATTGCAGTGGATTCCATTCCAATCTATTCCATCAGATTCCATTCCATTGGATCCCATTCCGTTCCATTCCATTGGATTCCATTCCATTCCTTTGAATTCCTTTCCATTCCATTCCATTCCATTCCATTGGATTCCATTCCATTCCTCTCCATTCCATTGGATCTCATTCCATTTCATTCCATTCCATTCCATTGCCTTCCATGCATGTGCTGTTTTGTTCTTTGTTCTTTGTTCATTCCTTTCCATTGGATTCCATTCCTATGAATTACATTCCATTCCATTGGATTCCTTTACATTGGATTCCATTCATTCCATTCCATTCCATTGCATTCCATTCCATTCCGTTCCATTCCATTCCTTTCCATTGGATTCCATCCTTATGAATTCCATTCCATTCCATTCCATTGCATTCCATTCCACTCCAATTCATTCAATTGGATCCCACTCCATTGGATTCCATTCCGCTCCATTCCATTCCATTGGATTCCATTCCATTCCGTTCCATTCCATTGGATTCCATTCCGTTCCATTCCAGTCCATTCCTTTCCATTTGATGCCATTCCACTCCATTCCTTTCCATTGGATTCCATTCCATTGGAGTCCATTCCATTCCGTTCCATTCCATTGGATTCCATTCCGTTCCATTCCATTCCTTTCCATTCCATTGGATTCCATTCATTTCCATTCCATTCCATTTGATGCCATTCCATTCCATTTCTGTGCATTGGATTCCATTCCTTTGAATTCCATTCCATTGGATTCCATTCCACTACATTCCATTCCGTTCCATTGGATTCCATTCCATTGGATTCTGTTACATTCCATTGATTCCATTTCATTGGATTCCATTCCTTATGATTCCTTTCCAATGGATTTCATTCCATTCCTCTCCATTCCATTGTATTCCATGCCATTGGATTCCGCTCCATTCCATGTCATTAGTTCAATTCCATTCCATTCCCTTCCATGCCATTGGATTCCATTCCACTGGATTCCATTATATTCCATTCCATTGAACTCCATTCCATTCCATTACATTCCATTCCATCATATTGGATCCCATTCCGTTCCATTCCATTTCCTTGGATTCCATTCCTTTCCATTCCATTGGATTCCATGCCATTCCTTTCCATTTGATGCCATTGCACACCATTCCTTTCCATTGGGTTCCATTCCTATGAATTCCATTCCATTCCATTCCATTGGATTCCTTTCCATTGGATTCCATTCATTCCATTCCATTCCATTGGATTTCATTCCATTCCTGTCCATTTGTATGCCATTGCACTCCATTGAAGAAGTGACCAGAAAGGTTGATGAGAGAAGGGCCGTGGATGTCGTCTATATGGACTTTAGTAAAGCGTTTGACAAAGTCCCTCATGGTAGGCTGGTGAAAAAGGTTGGATCTCATGGGATAAAGGGGGAGGTGGCGAGATGGGTGGAGAACTGGCTTGGTCACAGAAGACAGAGGGTGGTAGTGAAAGGGTCTTTTTCCGGCTGGAGGCCTGTGACTAGTGGTGTTCCGCAGGGCTCTGTATTGGGACCTCTGCTGTTTGTGATTTATATGAACGATCTGGAAGAAGGTGTAACTGGGGTGATCAGTAAGTTTGCAGACGACACAAAATTGGCAGGACTTGCAGATAGTGAGGAGCATTGTCAGAAGCTACAGAAGGATATAGATAGGCTGGGAATTTGGGCAAAGAAATGGCAGATGGAGTTCAATCCTGATAAATGCGAAGTGATGCATTTTGGTAGAAATAATGTAGGGAGGAGCTATACGATAAGTTGCAGAACCATAGACATGCAGAGGGACCTGGGTGTGCAAGTCCACAGATCCTTGAAGGTAACATCACAGGTGGAGAAGGTGGTGAAGAAGGCATATGGCATGCTTGCCTTTATAGGACGGGGCATAGAGTATAAAAGTTGGGGTCTGATGTTGCAGATGTATAGAACGTTGGTTCGGCCGCATTTGGAATACTGCGTCCAGTTCTGGTGGCCACAATACCAGAAGGATGTGGAGGCTTTGGAGAGAGTACAGAGGAGGTTTACCAGGATGTTGCCTGGTATGGAGGAGCTTAGTTATGAGGAGAGATTGGGTAAACTGGGGTTGTGGTGGGAGCCTGGAATGCGCTGCCAGGCAAGGTGGTGGAGGCGGACACACTGGGAACGTTTAAGACTTATCTAGATAGA
The DNA here is from genome assembly GCF_964213995.1 of Mustelus asterias. Taxonomy (NCBI): domain Eukaryota; kingdom Metazoa; phylum Chordata; class Chondrichthyes; order Carcharhiniformes; family Triakidae; genus Mustelus; species Mustelus asterias. Next base: position 45,523,898 of record NC_135822.1, on the reverse strand, counting down.
CATATGAACGGAGTGGGAATGGAGAGAAACAAAAGAATGGTCTAGTTTGGACCAGGGAGCGTCACGGGCTTGGAGGGCCGAAGGGCCTGTTCCTGTGCTGTTTTGTTCTTTGTTCTTTGTTCATTCCTTTCCATTGGATTCCATTCCTATGAATTACATTCCATTCCATTGGATTCCTTTCCATTGGATTCCATTCATTCCATTCCATTCCATTGGATTCCATTCCATTCCGTTCCATTCCATTCCATTCCCTTCCATTGGATTCCATCCCTATGAATTCCATTCCATTCCATTCCATTGCAGAGAGATTTGGACAGGCTGAGTGAGTGGGCGAGGATATGGCAAATGGAGTATAACGTTGAGAAATAGAACATAGAACATAGAACATTACAGCGCAGAACAGGCCCTTCGGCCCACGATGTTGCACCGACCAGTTAAAAAAAAAACTGTGACCCTCCAACCTAAACCAATTTCTTTTCGTCCATGAACCTATCTACGGATCTCTTAAACGCCCCCAAACTAGGCGCATTTACTACTGATGCTGGCAGGGCATTCCAATCCCTCACCACCCTCTGGGTAAAGAACCTACCCCTGACATCGGTTCTATAACTACCCCCCCTCAATTTAAAGCCATGCCCCCTCGTGCTGGATTTCTCCATCAGAGGAAAAAGGCTATCACTATCCACCCTATCTAAACCTCTAATCATCTTATATGTTTCAATAAGATCCCCTCTTAGCCGCCGCCTTTCCAGCGAAAACAATCCCAAATCCCTCAGCCTCTCCTCATAGGATCTCCCCTCCATACCAGGCAACATCCTGGTAAACCTCCTCTGCACCCTCTCCAAAGCCTCCACATCCTTCCTGTAATGTGGGGACCAGAACTGCACACAGTACTCCAAGTGCGGCCGCACCAGAGTTGTGTACAGTTGCAACATAACGCTACGACTCCTAAATTCAATCCCCCTACCAATAAACGCCAAGACACCATATGCCTTCTTAACAACCTTATCTACTTGATTCCCAACTTTCAGGGATCTATGCACACATACACCTAGATCCCTCTGCTCCTCCACACTATTCAAAGTCCTCCCGTTAGCCCTATACTCAACACATCTGTTATTCCTACCAAAGTGAATTACCTCACACTTCTCCGCATTAAACTCCATCCGCCACCTCTCGGCCCAACTTTGCAACCTGTCTAAGTCTTCCTGCAAACTACGACACCCTTCCTCACTGTCTACCACACCACCGACTTTGGTGTCATCAGCAAATTTGCTAATCCACCCAACTATACCCTCATCCAGATCATTAATAAATATTACAAACAGCAGTGGCCCCAAAACAGATCCCTGAGGTACACCACTTGTAACCGCACTCCATGATGAATATTTACTATCAACCACCACCCTCTGTTTCCTATCCGCTAGCCAATTCCTGATCCAATTTCCTAGATCACCCCCAATCCCATACATCTGCATTTTCTGCAGAAGCCTACCATGGTGAACCTTATCAAACGCCTTACTAAAATCCATATATACCACGTCCACTGCCTTGCCCCCATCCACCTCCTTGGTCACTTTCTCAAAAAACTCAATAAGGTTAGTAAGGCACGACCTACCTGCCACAAAACCATGCTGACTATCACCTATCAATTCATTACTCTCCAAATAACTATAAATCCTATACCTTATAATTTTTTCCAACATCTTGCCGACAACAGAAGTGAGACTCACCGGTCTATAATTCCCGGGGAAGTCTCTGTTCCCCTTCTTAAACAATGGGACAACATTCGCTAACCTCCAATCTTCTGGTACTATACCAGAGGCCAACGACGACCTGAAGATCAGAGCCAGAGGCTCTGCAATCACTTCTCTTGCCTCCCAGAGAATCCTTGGATAAATCCCATCCGGACCAGGGGATTTATCTATTTTCAGACCCTCCAGAATATCCTGCACATCCTCCTTATCAACTGTAATACTGTCTATTCTACTCCCTTGCAACCCAGTGTCCTCCTCAGCTATATTCATGTCCCCTTGCGTGAACACCGAAGAGAAATATTGGTTCAATGCTTCACCAATCTCCTCCGGTTCCACACATAACTTCCCTCTGCCATCTATAACTGGCCCTAAACTTGCCCTAACCAACCTTCTGTTCTTGACATACCTATAGAACGCCTTAGGATTCTCTTTAACCCTATCCGCGAGGTTATACACTTTGGAGGAAATAATAACAAATGGGATTACTATCTCAATGGAAACAAATTAAAACATGCTACCGTGCAAAGGGACCTGGGGGTCCTTTTGCATGAGACGCAAAAGCCCAGTCTGCAGGTACAACAGGTGATCAAGAAGGCAAATGGGATGTTGGCCGATATCGTGAGGGGGATAGAATATAAAAGCAGGGATGTCTTGATGCACCTGTACAGGGCATTGGTGAGGCCGCAGCTGGAATACTGTGTGCAGTATTGGTCCCCTTATATGAGGAAGGATATATTGGCATTGGAGGGAGTGCAGAGAACGTTCACCAGGTTGATACCGGAGATGAGGGGTTTGGATTATGAGGAGAGGCTGAGGAGATTGGGTTTGTAGTCGTTGGAGTTTAGAAGGATGAGGGGGGATCTTATGGAGACTTATAAGATAATGCGGGGGCTGGATAGGGTGGAGGCGGAGAGATTCTTTCCACTTAGTAAGGAAGATAAAACTAGAGGACACAGTCTCAAAATAAAGGGGGGTCGGTTTAAGACAGAGTTGAGGAGGAACTTCTTCTCCCAGAGGGTGGTGAATCTCTGGAATTCTCTGCCCACTGAGGTGGTGGAGGCTACCTCGCTGAATATGTTTAAAGCGCGGATGGATGGATTCCTGATCGGTAAGGGAATTAAGGGTTATGGGGATCAGGCGGGTAAGTGGTACTGATCCACGTCAGATCAGCCATGATCTTATTGAATGGCGGGGCAGGCTCGAGGGGCTAGATGGCCTACTCCTGCTCCTATTTCTTATGTTCTTATGTTCATTCCACTCCATTTCATTCCACTGGATTCCATTCCATTCCATTCCATTGTATTCCATTCCGTTCCATTCCAGTCCATTCCTTTACATTTGATGGCATTCCACTCCATTCCTTTCCATTGGATTCCATTCCACTCCATTTCATTCCATTGGATCCCAGTCCATTGGATTCCATTCCACTCCAGTCCATTCCATTGCATTCGATACCAATCCATTCCATTCCACTGGATTCCATTCCATTCCATTCCAGTGGATTCCATTCCATTCCATTGGATTACATTCCATTGGTTTCCATTTCATTATATTCATTCCATTCCATTCCATTCCCTTCCGTGATATTGGTTGCCATTCCATTCCATTGGATTCCATTCCATTCCATTCATTTCCATTCCGTTACATTCCATTCCATTGCATTCGATCCAATTCCGTTCCATTCCAATGCATTGGATACCATTCCATTTCTTTCCATTCCATTGCGTTCCATTCCATTCCATTCTATTTGATGCCATTCCATTCCATTCTTTTCCATTGGATTCCATTCCTTTGAATTCCATTCCATTCCATTCCATTGGATTCCATTCCATTGGACTCCATTCATTCCATTCTATTCCATGCCATTGGTTTCCATTCCATTGGACTCCATTCCATTCCATTGATTCCATTCCATTTCATTACATTCCATTCTAAAGGATCCCATTCCATTTCATTCCATTCCATTCCATTGGATGACATTCCAGTCCTCTCCATTCCATTGTATTCCATTCCTTTGGATTCCATTCCATTTTGTTCCATTCCATTCCATTCCATTCCATTCCTTTCCTTTCCATTCCATTCCACTCCATTGGATTCCATTCCATTCTATCCATTCCATTCCATTGGATTCCATTCCATTCCATTGTCGTGGATTCCATTCCATTGCCGTGGATTCCATTCCAATCTATTCCATCAGATTCCATTCCATTGGATCCCATTGCGTTCCATTCCATTTGATTCCATTCCATTGGATTCCATTCCATTCAATTCCATTGGATTCCTTTCCATTGGATTCTATTCATTCCATTTCATTCCATTGGATCCCATTCCATTGGATTCCATTCCATTGGATTCCATTCCATTGCAGTGGATTCCATTCCAATCTATTCCATCAGATTCCATTCCATTGGATTCCATTCCATTCCTTTGGATTCCATTCCATTGGATTCCATTCCACTGGATTCCATTCCATTGGATTTCATTACGTTCGATTGATTCCGTTTAATAGGATTCCATTTCATTGGATTCCATTCCTTTCGATTCCATCCCATTGGATTCCATTCCGTTCCTCTCCAATTCATTGTATTCCCTTCCATTGGGTTCCATTCCATTCCATTCCTCTCCATTCCGTTGGATTCCATTCCTTTGGATTCCATTCCATTCGCTTCCATGCCATTGGATTCCATTGTATTCCATTCCACTGGATTCCATCATATTCCACTCCATTCAATTCCATTCCATTCCATTCCATTTGATCCCGTTCCGTTTCATTCCATGCCTTTCCATTCCATTGGATTCCAAACATTTCCGTTCCTTTCCATTTGATACCATTCCTTTCCATTGGATTCCATTCCATTGGATTCCATTCCGTTCCTCTCCATTCCATTCCATTCCTTTTGATGCCATTCCATTCCATTCCTTTCTATTGGACTCCATTCCTTTGAATTTCATTCCATTGGATTCCATTCAATTCCATTGCATTGGATTCCATTCCTTTGAATTCCATTCCATTGGATTCCATTCCACTCCATTCCATTCCGTTCCATTGGATTCCATTCCATTGGATTCCGTTCCATTCCATTGATTCCATTTCATTGGATTCCATTCCTTATGATTCCATTCCAATGGATTCCATTCCATTCCTCTCCATTCCATTGTATTCCATGCCATTGGATTCCGCTCCATTCCATGTCATTAGTTCAATTCCATTCCATTCCCTTCCATGCCATTGGATTCCATTCCACTGGATTCCATTATATTCCATTCCATTGAATTCCATTCCATTCCATTACATTCCATTCCATCATATTGGATCCCATTCCGTTCCATTCCATTTCCTTGGATTCCATTCCTTTCCATTCCATTGGATTCCATGCCATTCCTTTCCATTTGATGCCATTGCACTCCATTCCTTTCCATTGGATTCCATTCCTATGAATTCCATTCCATTCCATTCCATTGGATTCCTTTCCATTGGATTCCATTCATTCCATTTCATTCCATTGGATCCCACTCCATTGGATTCCATTCCACTCCATTCCATTCCATTGGATTTCATTCCATTGGATTTCAATCCATTCCTTTCCATTTGATGCCATTGCACTCCAGTGAAGAAGTGACCAGAATGATTGCTGAGAGAAGGGCCGTGGATGTCGTCTATATGGACTTTAGTAAAGCGTTTGACAAAGTCCCTCATGGTAGGCTGGTGAAAAAGGTTGGATCTCATGGGATAAAGGGGGAGGTGGCGAGATGCGTGGAGAACTGGTTTGGTCACAGAAGACAGAGGGTGGTAGTGGAAGGGTCTTTTTCCAGCTGGAGGCCTGTGACTAGTGGTGTTCTGCAGGGCTCTGTATTGGGACCTCTGCTGTTTGTGATTTATATGAACGATCTGGAAGAAGGTGTAACTGGGGTGATCAGTAAGTTTGCGGACGACACAAAATTGGCAGGACTTGCAGATAGTGAGGAGCATTGTCAGAAGCTACAGAAGGATATAGATAGGCTGGGAATTTGAGCAAAGAAATGGCAGATGGAGTTCAATCCTGATAAATGCGAAGTGATGCATTTTGGTAGAAATAATGGAGGGAGGAGCTATACAATAAGTGGCAGAACCATAGACATGCAGAGGGACCTGGGTGTGCAAGTCCACAGATCCTTGAAGGTAACATCACAGGTGGAGAAGGTGGTGAAGAAGGCATATGGCATGCTTGCCTTTATAGGACGGGGCATAGAGTATAAAAGTTGGGGTCTGATGTTGCAGATGTATAGAACGTTGGTTCGGCCGCATTTGGAATACTGCGTCCAGTTCTGGTGGCCACAATACCAGAAGGACGTGGAGGCTTTGGAGAGAGTACAGAGGAGGTTCACCAGGATGTTGCCTGGTATGGAGGGGCTTAGTTATGAGGAGAGATTGGGTAAACTGCGGTTGTTCACCCTGGAAAGACGGAGGATGAGGGGAGACTTAATAGAGGTGTATAAAATTATGAAAGACATAGATAGGGTGAACGGTGGGTAGCTTTTCCCCAGGTCGGAGGTGACGTTCACAAGGTGTCATAGATTCAAGGTGAAGTGGGGGGAAGATTAACACAGATATCAGAAGGACATATTTTACACAGAGGGTGGTGGGGGCCTGGAATGCACTGCCAGGCAAGGTGGTGGAGGCGGACACACTGGGAACGTTTAAGACTTATCTAGATAGACATATGAACGGAGTGGGAATGGAGGGATACAAAAGAATGGTCGAGTTTGGACCAGGGAGCGGCACGGGCTTGGAGGGCCGAAGGGCCTGTTCCTCTGCTGTTTTGTTCTTTGTTCTTTGTTCATTCCTTTCCATTGGATTCCATTCCTATGAATTACATTCCATTCCATTGGATTCCTTTCCATTGGATTCCATTCATTCCATTCCATTCCATTGGATTCCATTCCATTCCGTTCCATTCCATTCCTTTCCATTGGATTCCATCCCTATGAATTCCATTTGATTCCATTCCATTGCATTCCATTCCACTCCATTTCATTCCATTGGATCCCACTCAATTGGATTCCATTCCACTCCATTCCATTCCATTGGATTCCATTCCATTCCTTTCCATTCCATTGGATTCCATTCCGTTCCATTCCAGTCCATTCCTTTCCATTTGATGCCATCCCACTCCATTCCTTTCCATTGGATTCCATTCCACTCCATTTCATTCCATTGGATCCCAGTCCATTGGATTCCATTCCACTCCATTCCATTCCATTGCATTCGATACCAATCCATTCCATTCCACTGGATTCCATTCCATTCCATTCCAGTGGATTCCATTCCATTCCATTGGATTACATTCCATTGGTTTCCATTTCATTATATTCATTCCATTCCATTCCATTCCCTTCCGTGCCATTGGTTGCCATTCCATTCCATTGGATTCCATTCCATTGAATTCATTTCCATTCCGTTACATTCCATTCCATTGCATTGGATACCATTCCATTCCTTTCCATTCCATTGCATTCCATTCCATTCTCTTTGATGCCATTCCATTCCATTCTTTTCCATTGGATTCCATTCCTTTGAATTCCATTCCATTCCATTCCTTTGGGTTCCTTTCCATTGGACTCCATTCATTCCATGCCATTGGATTCCATTCCATTGGATTGCATTCCATTCCATTGATTCCATTCCATTTCATTCCATTCCATTCCAAAGGATCCCATTCCATTTCATTCTATTCCATTCCATTGGATTACATTCCAGTCCTCTCCATTCCATTGTATTCCATTCCTTTGGATTCCATTCCATTTTGTTCCACTCCATTCCACTCCATACCATTCCTTTCCTTTCCATTCCATTCCATTCCATTCCACCCCATTAGATTCCATTCCATTCTATCCATTCCATTCCAGTGGATTCCATTCCATTCCTTTCCATTCCATTGGATCTCATTCCATTTCATTCCATTCCATTCTATTCCCTTCCTTGCCATGTGCTGTTTTGTTCTTTGTTCTTTGTTCATTCCTTTCCATTGGATTCCATTCCTATGAATTACATTCCATACCATTGGATTCCTTTCCATTGGATTCCATTCATTCCATTCCATTCCATTCCCTTGGATTCCATTCCATTGCGTTCCATTCCATTCCTTTCCATTGGATTCCATCCCTATGAATTCCATTCCATTGCATTCCAGTCCACTCCATTTCATTCCATTGGATCCCACTCCATTGGATTCCATTCCGCTCCATTCCATTCCATTGGATTCCAATCCATTCCTTTTCATTCCATTGGTTTCCATTCCGTTCCATTCCTGTCCATTCCTTTCCATTTGATGCCATTCCACTCCATTCCTTTCCATTGGATTCCATTCAATTGGATTCCATTCCACTTCATTTCATTCCATTGGATCCCAGTCCATTGGATTCCATTCCACTCCATTCCATTCCATTGTATTCGATACCAATCCATTCCATTCCACTGGATTCCATTCCATTCCGTTCCAGTGGATTCCATTCCATTCCATTGGATTCCATTCCATTGGTTTCCATTTCATTATATTCATTCCATTCCATTCCATTCCCTTCCGTGCCATTGGTTGCCATTCCATTCCATTGGATTCCATTCCATTGAATTCATTTCCATTCCGTTACATTCCATTCCATTGCATTGGATACCATTCCATTCCTTCCCATTCCATTGCATTCCATTCCATTCTATTTGATGCCATTCCATTCCATTCTTTTCCATTGGAATCCATTCCTTTGAATTCCATTCCATTCCATTCCATTGGATTCCTTTCCATTGGACTCCATTCATTCCATTCTATTCCATGCCATTGGATTCCATTTCATTGGACTCCATTCCATTCCATTGATTCCATTCCATTTCATTCTATTCCATTCCATTGGATTACATTCCAGTCCGCTCCATTCCATTGTTTTCCATTCCTTTGGATTACATTCCATTTTGTTCCACTCCATTCCACTCCATTCCATTCCTTTCCTTTCCATTCCATTCCATTCTATTCCACTCCATTGGTTTCCATTCCATTCTATCCATTCCATTCCATTGTATTCCATTCCATTCCATTGTCGTGGATGCCATTCCATTGCAGTGGATTCCATTCCAATCTATTCCATCAGATTCCATTCCATTGGATCCCATTGCGTTCCATTCCATTTGATTCCATTCCATTGCAGTGGATTCCATTCCAATCTATTCCATCAGATTCCATTCCATTGGATCCCATTCCGTTCCATTCCATTGGATTCCATTCCATTCCTTTGAATTCCTTTCCATTCCATTCCATTCCATTCCATTGGATTCCATTCCATTCCTCTCCATTCCATTGGATCTCATTCCATTTCATTCCATTCCATTCCATTGCCTTCCATGCATGTGCTGTTTTGTTCTTTGTTCTTTGTTCATTCCTTTCCATTGGATTCCATTCCTATGAATTACATTCCATTCCATTGGATTCCTTTACATTGGATTCCATTCATTCCATTCCATTCCATTGCATTCCATTCCATTCCGTTCCATTCCATTCCTTTCCATTGGATTCCATCCTTATGAATTCCATTCCATTCCATTCCATTGCATTCCATTCCACTCCAATTCATTCAATTGGATCCCACTCCATTGGATTCCATTCCGCTCCATTCCATTCCATTGGATTCCATTCCATTCCATTGGATTCCATTCCGTTCCATTCCAGTCCATTCCTTTCCATTTGATGCCATTCCACTCCATTCCTTTCCATTGGATTCCATTCAATTGGATTCCATTCGACTTCATTTCATTCCATTGGATCCCAGTCCATTGGATTCCATTCCACTCCATTCCTTTCCATTGGATTCCATTCGACTTCATTTCATTCCATTGGATCCCACTCCATTGGATTCCATTCCACTCCATTCCATTCCATTGGATTCGATACCAATCCATTCCATTCCACTGGATTCCATTCCATTCCAGTGGATTCCATTCCATTCCATTGGATTACATTCCATTGGTTTCCATTTCATTATATTCATTCCATTCCATTCCATTCCCTCTCGTGCCATTGGTTGCCATTCCATTCCATTGGATTCCATTCCATTGAATTCATTTCCATTCCGTTACATCCATTCCATTGCATTGGATCCAATTCCGTTCCATTCCAATGCATTGGGTACCATTCCATTCCTTTCCATTCCATTGCATTCCATTCCATTCCATTCTATTTGATGCCATTCCATTCCATTCTTTTCCATTGCATTCCATTCCTTTGAATTCCATTCCATTCCATTCCATTGGATTCCTTTCCATTGGACTCCATTCATTCCATTCTATTCCATGCCATTGGATTCCATTCCATTGGACTCCATTGCATTCCATTGATTCCATTCCATTTCATTACATTCCATTCCAAAGGATCACACTCCAATTCATTCTATTCCATTCCATTGGATTACATTCCAGTCCTCTCCATTCCATTGTATTCCATTCCTTTGGATTCCATTCCATTTTCTTCCACTCCATTCCATTCCATTTCATTCCATTCCATTCCTTTCCATTCCATTCCATTCCACTCTATTGGATTCCATTCCATTCTATCCATTCCATTCCATTGAATTCCATTCCATTCCATTGTCGTGGATTCCATTCCATTGCAGTGGATTCCATTGCAATCGATTCCATCAGATTCCATTCCATTGGATTCCATTCCATTCAATTCCATTGTATTCCTTTCCATTGGATTCCATTCATTACATTTCATTCCATTGGATCCCACTCCATTGGATTCCATTCCACTCCATTCCATTGGATTCCATTCCATTCCATTCCATTGGATTCCATTCCATTGCAGTGGATTCCATTCCAATCTATTCCATCAGATTCCATTCCATTGGATTCCATTCCATTCCTTTGGATCCATTCCATTGGATTCCATTCCACTGGATTCCATTCCATTGGATTTCATTACGTTCGATTGATTCCATTTAATTGGATTCCATTTAATTGGATTCCATTCCTTTCGATTCCATCCCATTGGATTCCATTCCGTTCCTCTCCAATTCATTGTATTCCCTTCCATTGGATTCCATTCCATTCCATTCCATGCCATTGGATTCCATTTCACTGGATTCTATTATATTCAGGTCCATTGAATTCCATTCCATTCCATTCCATTTGATGCCATTCGATTCCATTCCTTTCTATTGAATTCCATTCCATCCATTCCATTCCATGCCATTGGATTCCATTTCACTGGATTCCATTATATTCCAGTCCATTGAATTCCATTACATTCCATTCCATTCCATTGGATCCCATTCCTTTCCATTCCATTGGATTCCATTCATTTCCATTCCTTTTCATTTGATGCCATTCCATTCCATTCCTTCCCATTGGATTCCATTCCTTTGAATTCCATTCCATTGGACACCATTCCATTCCATTCCATTTGATTCCTTTCCATTCCATTCCATTTGATGCCATTCGATTCCATTCCTTTCTATTGAATTCCATTCCATTCCTTTCCATTCCATTTGATTCCATTCCATTCCGTTCCATTCCATTCCTTTCCATTTGATGCCATTCCACTCCATTCCTTTCCATTGGATTCCATTCAATTGGATTGCATTCCATTTAATTCAATTCCATTCCATTGGATTCGATACCAATCCAGTCCATTTCAATGGATTACATTACATTCATCCCAGTGGATTCCATTCAATTATATTAATTCCATTCCTTTCCATTCCATTCCATCCCTTCCATGCCATTGGATTCCATTCTATTCCATTAGATTCCATTCCATTCCATTGAATTCATTTCCATTCCTCTCCGTTCCATTCCATCACTTTAGTTCAATTCCATTCCATTCCCTTCCGTGCCATTGGTTTCCATTCCATTCCATTGGATTCCATTCCATTGAATTCATTTCCATTCCGTTACATTCCATTTCATTTCATTGGATCCAATTCCGTTCCATTCCAATCAAGTGGACACCATTCCATTCCTTTCCATTCCATTGCTTTCCATTCCACTGTATTTGATGCCATTCCATTCCATTGGATTCCTTTCCATTGGACTCCATTCCATTCCATTGGATTCCATTTCATTGGATTCCAATCCATTTCATTCCATTCCATTTCATTGGATTCCATTCCATTCCTCTCCATTCCATTGGATCCCATTCCATTCCATTGTATTCCATTCCATTGTATTCCATTCCTTTGGATTCCATTCCATTTTGTTCCATTCCATTCCATTGGATTCCATTCCATTCTATCCATTCCATTCCATTGGATTCCATTCCATTGGATTCCATTCCATTAGATTCCATTCCATTGCAGTGGATTCCATTCCAATCTATTCCATCAGATTCCATTCCATTGGATCCCATTCCGTTCCATTCCATTGGATTCCATTCCATTCCTTTGAATCCCATTCCATGTCATTCCATTCCATTCCAGTGGATTCCATTCCATTCCTCTCCATTCCATTGGATCTCATTCCATTTCATTCCATTCCATTCCCTTCCATGCCATTGGATTCCATTCCAATGGATTCCATTCCATTGAATTCCATTCCATTCCCTTACACTCCATTCCATTCAATTGGATTCCATTCCATTCCATTCCATTTCATTGGATTCCATTCCTTTCCATTCCATTCCAATGGAATCCATTCCATTCCTCTCCATTCCATTCCATTGGATTCCATTTCATTCCACTCCATTCCATTGGATCCCATTCCATGTCGTTCCATTCCATTCCATTGGATTCCATTCCATTCCTCTCCATTCCATTGTATTCCATTCCTTTGGATTCCATTCCATTCCGTTCCATTCCATTGGATTCCATTCCATTCCTCTCCATTCCATTGTATTCCATTCCTTTGGATTCCATTCCATTCCGTTCCATTCCATTGGATTCCATTCCATTCCATTCCATTGGATTCCATTCCATTCCATTGGATTCCATTCCATTGCAGTGGATTCCATTCCAATCTATTCCTTTACATTCCATTCCATTGGATTCCATTCCGTTCCTTTGGATTCCATTCCATTGGATTCCATTCCACTGGATTCCATTCCATTGGATTTCGTTACATCCGTTTGATTCCATTTCATTGGATTCCATTTCATTGGATTCCATTCCTTTCGATTCCATTCCATTGGATTCCATTCCGTTCCTCTCCATTCCATTGTATTTCCTTTCATTGGATTCCATTCCGTTCCATTCCATTCCATGCCATTGGATTCCATTCAACGGGATTCCATTATATTTCAGTCCAGTGAATTCCATTCCATTCCATTCCATTGGATCCCATTCCATTCCTTTCCATTCCATTGGATTCCATTCATTTCCATTCCTTTTCATTTGATGACATTCCATTCCATTCCTTCTCATTGGATTCCATTCCTTTGAATTATATTCCATTGGATTCCATCCTATTGGATTCCATTCCATTCCATTGGATTCCATTCCACTCCATTCCATTCCATTGGATTCCATTCCATTGGATTCTATTGGATTCCATTTCATTGGATTCCATTTCATTGGATTCCATTCCATTGGATTCCATTCCTTTCGATTCCATTCCATTGGATTCCATTCCATTCCTCTCCATTCCATTGGATCCCATTCCATTCCATTGTATTCCATTCCATTGTATTCCATTCCTTTGGATTCCATTCCATTTTGTTCCATTCCATTGGATTCCATTCCATTGGATTCCATTCCATTCTATCCATTCCATTTCATTGGATTCCATTCCATTGGATCCCATTCCATTAGATTCCATTCCATTGCAGTGGATTCCATTCCAATCTATTCCATCAGATTCCATTCCATTGGATCCCATTCCGTTCCATTCCATTGGATTCCATTCCATTCCTTTGAATCCCATTCCATTTCATTCCATTCCATTCCATTGGATTTCATTACGTTCGATTGATTCCATTTAATTGGATTCCATTTAATTGGATTCCATTCCTTTCGATTCCATCCCATTGGATTCCATTCCGTTCCTCTCCAATTCATTGTATTCCCTTCCATTGGATTCCATTCCATTCCATTCCATGCCATTGGATTCCATTTCACTGGATTCTATTATATTCAGGTCCATTGAATTCCATTCCATTCCATTCCATTTGATGCCATTCGATTCCATTCCTTTCTATTGAATTCCATTCCATCCATTCCATTCCATGCCATTGGATTCCATTTCACTGGATTCCATTATATTCCAGTCCATTGAATTCCATTACATTCCATTCCATTCCATTGGATCCCATTCCTTTCCATTCCATTGGATTCCATTCATTTCCATTCCTTTTCATTTGATGCCATTCCATTCCATTCCTTCCCATTGGATTCCATTCCTTTGAATTCCATTCCATTGGACACCATTCCATTCCATTCCATTTGATTCCTTTCCATTCCATTCCATTTGATGCCATTCGATTCCATTCCTTTCTATTGAATTCCATTCCATTCCTTTCCATTCCATTTGATTCCATTCCATTCCGTTCCATTCCATTCCTTTCCATTTGATGCCATTCCACTCCATTCCTTTCCATTGGATTCCATTCAATTGGATTGCATTCCATTTAATTCAATTCCATTCCATTGGATTCGATACCAATCCAGTCCATTTCAATGGATTACATTACATTCATCCCAGTGGATTCCATTCAATTATATTAATTCCATTCCTTTCCATTCCATTCCATCCCTTCCATGCCATTGGATTCCATTCTATTCCATTAGATTCCATTCCATTCCATTGAATTCATTTCCATTCCTCTCCGTTCCATTCCATCACTTTAGTTCAATTCCATTCCATTCCCTTCCGTGCCATTGGTTTCCATTCCATTCCATTGGATTCCATTCCATTGAATTCATTTCCATTCCGTTACATTCCATTTCATTTCATTGGATCCAATTCCGTTCCATTCCAATCAAGTGGACACCATTCCATTCCTTTCCATTCCATTGCTTTCCATTCCACTGTATTTGATGCCATTCCATTCCATTGGATTCCTTTCCATTGGACTCCATTCCATTCCATTGGATTCCATTTCATTGGATTCTAATCCATTTCATTCCATTCCATTTCATTGGATTCCATTCCATTCCTCTCCATTCCATTGGATCCCATTCCATTCCATTGTATTCCATTCCATTGTATTCCATTCCTTTGGATTCCATTCCATTTTGTTCCATTCCATTCCATTGGATTCCATTCCATTCTATCCATTCCATTCCATTGGATTCCATTCCATTGGATTCCATTCCATTAGATTCCATTCCATTGCAGTGGATTCCATTCCAATCTATTCCATCAGAGTCCATTCCATTGGATCCCATTCCGTTCCATTCCATTGGATTCCATTCCATTCCTTTGAATCCCATTCCATGTCATTCCATTCCATTCCAGTGGATTCCATTCCATTCCTCTCCATTCCATTGGATCTCATTCCATTTCATTCCATTCCATTCCCTTCCATGCCATTGGATTCCATTCCAATGGATTCCATTCCATTGAATTCCATTCCATTCCCTTACACTCCATTCCATTCAATTGGATTCCATTCCATTCCATTCCATTTCATTGGATTCCATTCCTTTCCATTCCATTCCAATGGAATCCATTCCATTCCTCTCCATTCCATTCCATTGGATTCCATTTCATTCCACTCCATTCCATTGGATCCCATTCCATGTCGTTCCATTCCATTCCATTGGATTCCATTCCATTCCTCTCCATTCCATTGTATTCCATTCCTTTGGATTCCATTCCATTCCGTTCCATTCCATTGGATTCCATTCCATTCCTCTCCATTCCATTGTATTCCATTCCTTTGGATTCCATTCCATTCCGTTCCATTCCATTGGATTCCATTCCATTCCATTCCATTGGATTCCATTCCATTCCATTGGATTCCATTCCATTGCAGTGGATTCCATTCCAATCTATTCCTTTACATTCCATTCCATTGGATTCCATTCCGTTCCTTTGGATTCCATTCCATTGGATTCCATTCCACTGGATTCCATTCCATTGGATTTCGTTACATCCGTTTGATTCCATTTCATTGGATTCCATTTCATTGGATTCCATTCCTTTCGATTCCATTCCATTGGATTCCATTCCGTTCCTCTCCATTCCATTGTATTTCCTTTCATTGGATTCCATTCCGTTCCATTCCATTCCATGCCATTGGATTCCATTCAACGGGATTCCATTATATTTCAGTCCAGTGAATTCCATTCCATTCCATTCCATTGGATCCCATTCCATTCCTTTCCATTCCATTGGATTCCATTCATTTCCATTCCTTTTCATTTGATGACATTCCATTCCATTCCTTCTCATTGGATTCCATTCCTTTGAATTATATTCCATTGGATTCCATCCTATTGGATTCCATTCCATTCCATTGGATTCCATTCCACTCCATTCCATTCCATTGGATTCCATTCCATTGGATTCTATTGGATTCCATTTCATTGGATTCCATTTCATTGGATTCCATTCCATTGGATTCCATTCCTTTCGATTCCATTCCATTGGATTCCATTCCATTCCTCTCCATTCCATTGGATCCCATTCCATTCCATTGTATTCCATTCCATTGTATTCCATTCCTTTGGATTCCATTCCATTTTGTTCCATTCCATTGGATTCCATTCCATTGGATTCCATTCCATTCTATCCATTCCATTTCATTGGATTCCATTCCATTGGATCCCATTCCATTAGATTCCATTCCATTGCAGTGGATTCCATTCCAATCTATTCCATCAGATTCCATTCCATTGGATCCCATTCCGTTCCATTCCATTGGATTCCATTCCATTCCTTTGAATCCCATTCCATTTCATTCCATTGGATTCCATTCCATTCCTCTCCATTCGATTGGATCTCATTCCATTTCAGTCCATTCCATTCCATTCCCTTCCATGCCATTGGATTCCATTCCACTGGATTCCATTCCATTGAATTCCATTCCATTCCCTTACACTCCATTCCATTCAATAGATCCCATTCCATTCCATTCCATTTCATTGGATTCCATTCCTTTCCATTCCATTCCAATGGAATACATTCCATTCCTCTCCATTCCTCTCCATTCCATTCCATTGGATTCCATTTCATTCCACTCCATTCCATTGGATCCCATTCCATTTCGTTCCATTCCATTCCATTGGATTCCATTCCATTCCTCTACATTCCATTGTATTCCATTCCTTTGGATTCCATTCCATTCCGTTCCATTCCATTGGATTCCCGTCCATTCCATTCCATTCCATTGGATTCCATTCCATTCCATTAGATTCCATTCAATTCCATTGGATTCCATTCCGTTCGTCTCCATTCCATTGGATTCCATTCCACTGGATTCCATTATATTCCATTCCATTGAATTCCATTCCATTCCATTACGTTCCATTCCATTGGACCCCATTCCGTTTCAGTCCATTCCTTTCGATTCCATTGGATTCCAAACATTTCCATTCCTTTCCATTTGATTCCATTCCTTTCCATTGGATTCCATTCCTTTCCATTGGATTCCATTCCTTTCCATTGGATTCCTTTCCATTGGATTCCAATCCATTGAATTCATTTCCATTCCGTTACATTCCATTCCATTGCATTGGATCCAATTCCGTTCCATTCCAATGCATTGGATACCATTCCATTCCTTTCCATTCCATTGCATTCCATTCCATTCCATTCTATTTGAGGCCATTCCATTCCATTCTTTTCCATTGGATTCCATTCCTTTGAATTCCATTCCATTCCATTCCATTGGATTCCTTTCCATTGGACTCCATTCATTCCATTCCATTCCATGCCATTGGATTCCATTCCATTGGTCTCCATTCCATTCCATTGATTCCATTCCATTTCATTACATTCCATTCCAAAGGATCCCATTCCATTTCATTCTATTCCATTCCATTGGATTACATTCCAGTCCTCTCCATTCCATTGTATTCCATTCCTTTGGATTCCATTCCATTTTCTTCCACTCCATTCCATTCCATTCCATTCCATTCCTTTCCATTCCATTCCATTCCACTCCATTGGATTCCATTCCATTCTATCCATTCCATTCCATTGGATTCCATTCCATTCCATATTCGTGGATTCCATTCCATTGCAGTGGATTCCATTCCAATCTATTCCATCAGATTCCATTCCATTGGATTCCATGCCATTCAATTCCATTGGATTCCTTTCCATTGGATTCCATTCATTCCATTTCATTTCGTTTGGATCCCACTCCATTGGATTCCATTCCACTCCATTCCATTCCATTGGATTCCATTCCATTCCATTCCATTGGATTCCATTCCATTGCAGTGGATTCCATTCCAATCTATTCCATCAGATTCCATTCCATTGGATTCCATTCCATTCCTTTGGATCCATTCCATTGGATTCCATTCCACTGGATTCCATTCCATTGGATTTCATTACGTTCGATTGATTCCATTTAATTGGATTCCATTTAATTGGATTCCATTCCTTTCGATTCCATCCCATTGGATTCCATTACGTTCCTCTCCAATTCATTGTATTCCCTTCCATTGGATTCCATTCCATTCCATTCCATGCCATTGGATTCCATTTCACTGGATTCCATTATATTCCAGTCCATTGAATTCCATTCCATTCCATTCCATTCCATTGGATCCCATTCCATTTCATTCCATTCCTTTCCATTCCATTGGATTCCATTCATTTCCATTCCTTTTCATTTGATGCCATTCCATTCCATTTCTTCCCATTGGATTCCTTTACGTTGAATTCCATTCCATTGGATACCATTCCATTCCATTCCATTTGATTCCATTCCGCTCCATTCCATTTGATGCCATTCGATTCCATTCCTTTCTATTGAATTCCATTCCATTCCTTTCCATTCCATTTGATTCCATTCCATTCCGTTCCATTCCATTCCTTTCCATTTCATGCCATTCCACTCCATTCCTTTCCATTGGATTCCATTCAATTGGATTGCATTCCATTTAATTCAATTCCATTCCATTGGATTCGATACCAATCCATTCCATTCCAATGGATTACATTACATTCATTCCAGTGGATTCCATTCCATTACATTAATTCCATTCCTTTCCATTCCATTTCATCCCTTCCATGCCTTTGGATTCCATTCTATTCCATTAGATTCCATTCCATTCCATTCCATTGAATTCATTTCCATTCCTCTCCGTTCCATTCCATCACGATGAACAAAGCATCGTAGCTGTGAGGGACAGCTCGGTGGATAGGATATTAGGATGTAGATAGGCTGGAAAATTGGGCGGGGATCCTGGATTCAGGATTCAATCCTGGACCGGGGAGCGGCGCGGGCTTGGAGGGCCGAAGAGCCTGTTCCTGTGCTGTATTGTTCTTTGTTCTTTAGTTCAATTCCATTCCATTCCCTTCCGTGCCATTGGTTTCCATTCCATTCCATTGGATTCCATTCCATTGAATTCATTTCCATTCCGTTACATTCCATTTCATTTCATTGGATCCAATTCCGTTCCATTCCAATCAAGTGGATACCATTCCATTCCTTTCCATTCCATTGCATACCATTCCACTGTATTTGATGCCATTCCATTCCATTGGATTCCTTTCCATTGTACTCCATTCCATTCCATTGGATTCCATTTCATTGGATTCCATTCCATTCCATTCCATTGGATTCCATTCCATTCCTCTCCATTCCATTGGATCCCATTCCATTCCATTGTATTCCATTCCATTGTATTCCACTCCTTTGGATTCCATTCCATTTTGTTCCATTCCATTCCATTCCATTGGATTCCATTCCATTCTATCCATTCCATTTCATTGGATTCCATTCCATTGGATTCCATTCCATTAGATTCCATTCCATTGCAGTGCATTCCATTCATTTCCATTCCTTTTCATTTGATGCCATTCCATTCCATTCCTTCTCATTGGATTCCATTCCTTTGAATTCTATTCCATTGGATTCCATCCTATTGGATTCCATGCCATTCCATTCCATTGGATTCCATTCCATTGGATTCCATTCCATTGGATTCTATTGGATTCCATTTCATTGGACTCCATTTCATTGGATTCCATTCCATTCCATTCCCTTCCATGCCATTGGATTCCATTGTATTCCACTCCTCTGGATTCCTTTCCATTGAATTGCATTCTATTCCGTTACATTCCATTCCATACCATTGGATTCCATTCTGTTCCATTCCATTCCTCTCCATTCCATTCCATTCCGTTCCATGTCATTGGATTCCATTGGATTGCATTCCACTGGATTCCATTCCACTGAATTCTGTTACATTCGATTGATTCCATTCCATTGGATTCCTTTCCATTGGATTCCATCCATTCCATTTCATTCCAATGGATTCCATTCCATTCCTCTCCATTCCATTCCGTTCCATTCCATTCCATTCGTTCAATTCAATTCCATTCCCTTCCATGCCATTCCATTCCACTCCATTCCATTCCATTCCATTGGATTCCGTTCCATTCCATTTCCTTGGATTCCATTCCATTCCTTTCCATTCCCTTCCATTCCGTTCCATTCCATTCCGTTCCATTTGATGCCATTGCACTCCATTCCTTTCCATTGGATTCCATTCCTATGAATTCCATTCCATTCCATTCCATTGGATTCCTTTCCATTGGATTCCATTCCATTCCCATGAATTCCATTCCATTCCATTGGATTCCATTCATTCCATTCCTTTCCATTGGATTCCATTCCTATGAATTCCATTCCATTCCATTCCATTGGATTCCTTTCCATTGGATTCCATTCATTCCATTTCATTCCATTGGATCCCACTCCATTGGATTCCATTCCATTGGATTCCGTTCCATTCCTGTCCATTTGATGCCATTCCATTCCACTCCTTTCCATTGGATTCCATTCCGATGAATTCCATTCCATTGGATTCCTTTCCATTGGATTCCATTCCGCTCCATTTCCTTCCATTGGATCCCACTCCATTGGATCCCATTCCACTCCATTCCTTTCCATTGGATTCCATTCAATTGGATTGCATTCCATTCCATTCAATCCCATTCCGTTGGATTCGATACCAATCCATTCCATTCCAATGGATTCCATTCCATTGGATTCCATTCCATTCCATATTCGTGGATTCCATTCCATTGCAGTGGATTCCATTCCAATCTATTCCATCAGATTCCATTCCATTGGATTCCATGCCATTCAATTCCATTGGATTCCTTTCCATTGGATTCCATTCATTCCATTTCATTTCGTTTGGATCCCACTCCATTGGATTCCATTCCACTCCATTCCATTCCATTCCATTCCATTGGATTCCATTCCATTGCAGTGGATTCCATTCCAATCTATTCCATCAGATTCCATTCCATTGGATTCCATTCCATTCCTTTGGATCCATTCCATTGGATTCCATTCCACTGGATTCCATTCCATTGGATTTCATTACGTTGGATTTCATTACGTTCGATTGATTCCATTTAATTGGATTCCATTTAATTGGATTCCATTCCTTTCGATTCCATCCCATTGGATTCCATTCCATTGGACTCCATTCCATTCCAGTGATTCCATTCCATTTCATTACATTCCATTCCAAAGGATCCCATTCCATTTCATTCTATTCCATTCCATTGGATTACATTCCAGTCCTCTCCATTCCATTGTATTCCATTCCTTTGGATTCCATTCCATTTTCTTCCACTCCATTCCATTCCATTCCATTCCATTCCTTTCCATTCCATTCCATTCCACTCCATTGGATTCCATTCCATTCTATCCATTCCATTCCATTGGATTCCATTCCATTCCATATTCGTGGATTCCATTCCATTGCAGTGGATTCCATTCCAATCTATTCCATCAGATTCCATTCCATTGGATTCCATGCCATTCAATTCCATTGGATTCCTTTCCATTGGATTCCATTCATTCCATTTCATTTCGTTTGGATCCCACTCCATTGGATTCCATTCCACTCCATTCCATTCCATTGGATTCCATTCCATTCCATTCCATTGGATTCCATTCCATTGCAGTGGATTCCATTCCAATCTATTCCATCAGATTCCATTCCATTGGATTCCATTCCATTCCTTTGGATCCATTCCATTGGATTCCATTCCACTGGATTCCATTCCATTGGATTTCATTACGTTCGATTGATTCCATTTAATTGGATTCCATTTAATTGGATTCCATTCCTTTCGATTCCATCCCATTGGATTCCATTACGTTCCTCTCCAATTCATTGTATTCCCTTCCATTGGATTCCATTCCATTCCATTCCATGCCATTGGATTCCATTTCACTGGATTCCATTATATTCCAGTCCATTGAATTCCATTCCATTCCATTCCATTCCATTGGATCCCATTCCATTTCATTCCATTCCTTTCCATTCCATTGGATTCCATTCATTTCCATTCCTTTTCATTTGATGCCATTCCATTCCATTTCTTCCCATTGGATTCCTTTACGTTGAATTCCATTCCATTGGATACCATTCCATTCCATTCCATTTGATTCCATTCCGCTCCATTCCATTTGATGCCATTCGATTCCATTCCTTTCTATTGAATTCCATTCCATTCCTTTCCATTCCATTTGATTCCATTCCATTCCGTTCCATTCCATTCCTTTCCATTTCATGCCATTCCACTCCATTCCTTTCCATTGGATTCCATTCAATTGGATTGCATTCCATTTAATTCAATTCCATTCCATTGGATTCGATACCAATCCATTCCATTCCAATGGATTACATTACATTCATTCCAGTGGATTCCATTCCATTACATTAATTCCATTCCTTTCCATTCCATTTCATCCCTTCCATGCCATTGGATTCCATTCTATTCCATTAGATTCCATTCCATTCCATTCCATTGAATTCATTTCCATTCCTCTCCGTTCCATTCCATCACGATGAACAAAGCATCGTAGCTGTGAGGGACAGCTCGGTGGATAGGATATTAGGATGTAGATAGGCTGGAAAATTGGGCGGGGATCCTGGATTCAGGATTCAATCCTGGACCGGGGAGCGGCGCGGGCTTGGAGGGCCGAAGAGCCTGTTCCTGTGCTGTATTGTTCTTTGTTCTTTAGTTCAATTCCATTCCATTCCCTTCCGTGCCATTGGTTTCCATTCCATTCCATTGGATTCCATTCCATTGAATTCATTTCCATTCCGTTACATTCCATTTCATTTCATTGGATCCAATTCCGTTCCATTCCAATCAAGTGGATACCATTCCATTCCTTTCCATTCCATTGCATACCATTCCACTGTATTTGATGCCATTCCATTCCATTGGATTCCTTTCCATTGTACTCCATTCCATTCCATTGGATTCCATTTCATTGGATTCCATTCCATTCCATTCCATTGGATTCCATTCCATTCCTCTCCATTCCATTGGATCCCATTCCATTCCATTGTATTCCATTCCATTGTATTCCACTCCTTTGGATTCCATTCCATTTTGTTCCATTCCATTCCATTCCATTGGATTCCATTCCATTCTATCCATTCCATTTCATTGGATTCCATTCCATTGGATTCCATTCCATTAGATTCCATTCCATTGCAGTGCATTCCATTCATTTCCATTCCTTTTCATTTGATGCCATTCCATTCCATTCCTTCTCATTGGATTCCATTCCTTTGAATTCTATTCCATTGGATTCCATCCTATTGGATTCCATGCCATTCCATTCCATTGGATTCCATTCCATTGGATTCCATTCCATTGGATTCTATTGGATTCCATTTCATTGGACTCCATTTCATTGGATTCCATTCCATTCCATTCCCTTCCATGCCATTGGATTCCATTGTATTCCACTCCTCTGGATTCCTTTCCATTGAATTGCATTCTATTCCGTTACATTCCATTCCATACCATTGGATTCCATTCTGTTCCATTCCATTCCTCTCCATTCCATTCCATTCCGTTCCATGTCATTGGATTCCATTGGATTGCATTCCACTGGATTCCATTCCACTGAATTCTGTTACATTCGATTGATTCCATTCCATTGGATTCCTTTCCATTGGATTCCATCCATTCCATTTCATTCCAATGGATTCCATTCCATTCCTCTCCATTCCATTCCGTTCCATTCCATTCCATTCGTTCAATTCAATTCCATTCCCTTCCATGCCATTCCATTCCACTCCATTCCATTCCATTCCATTGGATTCCGTTCCATTCCATTTCCTTGGATTCCATTCCATTCCTTTCCATTCCCTTCCATTCCGTTCCATTCCATTCCGTTCCATTTGATGCCATTGCACTCCATTCCTTTCCATTGGATTCCATTCCTATGAATTCCATTCCATTCCATTCCATTGGATTCCTTTCCATTGGATTCCATTCCATTCCCATGAATTCCATTCCATTCCATTGGATTCCATTCATTCCATTCCTTTCCATTGGATTCCATTCCTATGAATTCCATTCCATTCCATTCCATTGGATTCCTTTCCATTGGATTCCATTCATTCCATTTCATTCCATTGGATCCCACTCCATTGGATTCCATTCCATTGGATTCCGTTCCATTCCTGTCCATTTGATGCCATTCCATTCCACTCCTTTCCATTGGATTCCATTCCGATGAATTCCATTCCATTGGATTCCTTTCCATTGGATTCCATTCCGCTCCATTTCCTTCCATTGGATCCCACTCCATTGGATCCCATTCCACTCCATTCCTTTCCATTGGATTCCATTCAATTGGATTGCATTCCATTCCATTCAATCCCATTCCGTTGGATTCGATACCAATCCATTCCATTCCAATGGATTCCATTCCATTGGATTCCATTCCATTCCATATTCGTGGATTCCATTCCATTGCAGTGGATTCCATTCCAATCTATTCCATCAGATTCCATTCCATTGGATTCCATGCCATTCAATTCCATTGGATTCCTTTCCATTGGATTCCATTCATTCCATTTCATTTCGT
Organism: Mustelus asterias; assembly: GCF_964213995.1. NCBI lineage: Eukaryota > Metazoa > Chordata > Chondrichthyes > Carcharhiniformes > Triakidae > Mustelus > Mustelus asterias. Next base: position 45,499,144 of record NC_135822.1, on the reverse strand, counting down.
TTGGATCCCACTCCATTGGATTCCATTCCACTCCATTCCATTCCATTCCATTCCATTGGATTCCATTCCATTGCAGTGGATTCCATTCCAATCTATTCCATCAGATTCCATTCCATTGGATTCCATTCCATTCCTTTGGATCCATTCCATTGGATTCCATTCCACTGGATTCCATTCCATTGGATTTCATTACGTTGGATTTCATTACGTTCGATTGATTCCATTTAATTGGATTCCATTTAATTGGATTCCATTCCTTTCGATTCCATCCCATTGGATTCCATTACTTCCCTCTCCAATTCATTGTATTCCCTTCCATTGGATTCCATTCCATTCCATTCCATGCCATTGGATTCCATTTCACTGGATTCCATTATATTCCAGTCCATTGAATTCAATTCCATTCCATTCCATTCCATTGGATCCCATTCCATTTCATTCCATTCCTTTCCATTCCATTGGATTCCATTCATTTCCATTCCTTTTCATTTGATGCCATTCCATTCCATTTCTTCCCATTGGATTCCTTTACTTTGAATTCCATTCCATTGGATACCATTCCATTCCATTCCATTTGATTCCATTCCGCTCCATTCCATTTGATGCCATTCGATTCCATTCCTTTCTATTGAATTCCATTCCATTCCTTTCCATTCCATTTGATTCCATTCCATTCCGTTCCATTCCATTCCTTTCCATTTCATGCCATTCCACTCCATTCCTTTCCATTGGATTCCATTCAATTGGATTGCATTCCATTTAATTCAATTCCATTCCATTGGATTCGATACCAATCCATTCCATTCCAATGGATTACATTACATTCATTCCAGTGGATTCCATTCCATTACATTAATTCCATTCCTTTCCATTCCATTTCATCCCTTCCATGCCATTGGATTCCATTCTATTCCATTAGATTCCATTCCATTCCATTCCATTGAATTCATTTCCATTCCTCTCCGTTCCATTCCATCACGATGAACAAAGCATCGTAGCTGTGAGGGACAGCTCGGTGGATAGGATATTAGGATGTAGATAGGCTGGAAAATTGGGCGGGGATCCTGGATTCAGGATTCAATCCTGGACCGGGGAGCGGCGCGGGCTTGGAGGGCCGAAGAGCCTGTTCCTGTGCTGTATTGTTCTTTGTTCTTTGTTCTTTAGTTCAATTCCATTCCATTCCCTTCCGTGCCATTGGTTTCCATTCCATTCCATTGGATTCCATTCCATTGAATTCATTTCCATTCCGTTACATTCCATTTCATTTCATTGGATCCAATTCCGTTCCATTCCAATCAAGTGGATACCATTCCATTCCTTTCCATTCCATTGCGTACCATTCCACTGTATTTGATGCCATTCCATTCCATTGGATTCCTTTCCATTGTACTCCATTCCATTCCATTGGATTCCATTTCATTGGATTCCATTCCATTCCATTCCATTGGATTCCATTCCATTCCTCTCCATTCCATTGGATCCCATTCCATTCCATTGTATTCCATTCCATTGTATTCCACTCCTTTGGATTCCATTCCATTTTGTTCCATTCCATTCCATTCCATTCCATTGGATTCCATTCCATTCTATCCATTCCATTTCATTGGATTCCATTCCATTGGATTCCATTCCATTAGATTCCATTCCATTGCAGTGCATTCCATTCCAATCTATTCCATCAGATTCCATTCCATTGGATCCCATTCCGTTCCATTCCATTGGATTCCATTCCATTCCTTTGAATCCCATTCCATTTCATTCCTCTCCATTCCATTGGATCTCATTCCATTTCAGTCCATTCCATTCCCTTCCATGCCATTTGATTCCATTCCACTGGATTCCATTCCATTGAATTCCATTCCATTCCCTTACACTCCATTCCATTCAATTGGATCCCATTCCATCCCATTCCATTTCATTGGATTCCATACCTTTCCATTCCATTCCAATGGAATCCATTCCATTCCTCTCCATTCCATTCCATTGGATTCCATTTCATTCCACTCCATTCCATTGGATCCCATTCCATTTCGTTCCATTCCATTCCATTGGATTCCATTCCATTCCTCTCCATTCCATTGTATTCCATTCCTTTGAATTCCATTCCATTCCATTCCATTGGATTCCATTCCATTCCATTCCATTCCATTGGATTCCATTCCATTCCATTGGATTCCATTCCATTGCAGTGGATTCCATTCCAATCTATTCCTTTAGATTCCATTCAATTGGATTCCATTCCGTTCCTTTGGATTCCATTCCATTGGATTCCATTCCACTGCATTCCATTCCATTGGATTTCGTTACATTCTCTTGATTCCATTTCATTGGATTCCATTTCATTGGATTCCATTCCTTTCGATTCAATTCCATTGGTTTCCATTCCGTTCCTCTCCATTCCATTGTATTTCCTTTCATTGGATTCCATTCCGTTCCATTCCATTCCATGCCATTGGATTCCATTCAACGGGATTCCATTATATTTCAGTCCAGTGAATTCCATTCCATTCCATTCCATTGGATCCCATTCCATTCCTTTCCATTCCATTGGATTCCATTCATTTCCATTCATTTTCATTTGATGCCATTCCATTCCATTCCTTCTCATTGGATTCCATTCCTTTGAATTCTATTCCATTGGATTCCATCCTATTGGATTCCATGCCATTCCATTACATTGGATTCCATTCCATTGGATTCCATTCCATTGGATTCTATTGGATTCCATTTCATTGGACTCCATTTCATTGGATTCCATTCCATTCCATTCCCTTCCATGCCATTGGATTCCATTGTATTCCACTCCTCTGGATTCCTTTCCATTGAATTGCATTCTATTCCGTTACATTCCATTCCATAACATTGGATTCCATTCTGTTCCATTCCATTCCTCTCCATTCCATTCCATTCCGTTCCATGTCATTGGATTCCATTGGATTGCATTCCACTGGATTCCATTCCACTGAATTCTGTTACATTCGATTGATTCCATTCCATTGGATTCCTTTCCATTGGATTCCATCCATTCCATTTCATTCCAATGGATTCCATTCCATTCCTCTCCATTCCATTCCGTTCCATTCCATTCCATTCGTTCAATTCAATTCCATTCCCTTCCATGCCATTCCATTCCATTCCATTGGATTCCGTTCCATTCCATTTCCTTGGATTCCATTCCATTCCTTTCCATTCCCTTCCATTCCGTTCCATTCCATTCCGTTCCATTTGATGCCATTGCACTCCATTCCTTTCCATTGGATTCCATTCCTATGAATTCCATTCCATTCCATTCCATTGGATTCCTTTCCATTGGATTCCATTCCATTCCCATGAATTCCATTCCATTCCATTGGATTCCATTCATTCCATTCCTTTCCATTGGATTCCATTCCTATGAATTCCATTCCATTCCATTCCATTGGATTCCTTTCCATTGGATTCCATTCATTCCATTTCATTCCATTGGATCCCACTCCATTGGATTCCATTCCATTGGATTCCGTTCCATTCCTGTCCATTTGATGCCATTCCATTCCACTCCTTTCCATTGGATTCCATTCCGATGAATTCCATTCCATTGGATTCCTTTCCATTGGATTCCATTCCGCTCCATTTCCTTCCATTGGATCCCACTCCATTGGATCCCATTCCACTCCATTCCTTTCCATTGGATTCCATTCAATTGGATTGCATTCCATTCCATTCAATCCCATTCCGTTGGTTTCGATACCAATCCATTCCATTCCAATGGATTCCATTCCATTGGATTCCATTCCATTCCATATTCGTGGATTCCATTCCATTGCAGTGGATTCCATTCCAATCTATTCCATCAGATTCCATTCCATTGGATTCCATGCCATTCAATTCCATTGGATTCCTTTCCATTGGATTCCATTCATTCCATTTCATTTCGTTTGGATCCCACTCCATTGGATTCCATTCCACTCCATTCCATTCCATTGGATTCCATTCCATTCCATTCCATTGGATTCCATTCCATTGCAGTGGATTCCATTCCAATCTATTCCATCAGATTCCATTCCATTGGATTCCATTCCATTCCTTTGGATCCATTCCATTGGATTCCATTCCACTGGATTCCATTCCATTGGATTTCATTACGTTCGATTGATTCCATTTAATTGGATTCCATTTAATTGGATTCCATTCCTTTCGATTCCATCCCATTGGATTCCATTCCGTTCCTCTCCAATTCATTGTATTCCCTTCCATTGGATTCCATTCCATTCCATTCCATGCCATTGGATTCCATTTCACTGGATTCCATTATATTCCAGTCCATTGAATTCCATTCCATTCCATTCCATTCCATTGGTTCCCATTCCATTTCATTCCATTCCTTTCCATTCCATTGGATTCCATTCATTTCCATTCCTTTTCATTTGATGCCATTCCATTCCATTTCTTCCCATTGGATTCCTTTACTTTGAATTCCATTCCATTGGATACCATTCCATTCCATTCCATTTGATTCCATTCCGCTCCATTCCATTTGATGCCATTCGATTCCATTCCTTTCTATTGAATTCCATTCCATTCCTTTCCATTCCATTTGATTCCATTCCATTCCGTTCCATTCCATTCCTTTCCATTTCATGCCATTCCACTCCATTCCTTTCCATTGGATTCCATTCAATTGGATTGCATTCCATTTAATTCAATTCCATTCCATTGGATTCGATACCAATCCATTCCATTCCAATGGATTACATTACATTCATTCCAGTGGATTCCATTCCATTACATTAATTCCATTCCTTTCCATTCCATTTCATCCCTTCCATGCCATTGGATTCCATTCTATTCCATTAGATTCCATTCCATTCCATTCCATTGAATTCATTTCCATTCCTCTCCGTTCCATTCCATCACGATGAACAAAGCATCGTAGCTGTGAGGGACAGCTCGGTGGATAGGATATTAGGATGTAGATAGGCTGGAAAATTGGGCGGGGATCCTGGATTCAGGATTCAATCCTGGACCGGGGAGCGGCGCGGGCTTGGAGGGCCGAAGAGCCTGTTCCTGTGCTGTATTGTTCTTTGTTCTTTGTTCTTTAGTTCAATTCCATTCCATTCCCTTCCGTGCCATTGGTTTCTATTCCATTCCATTGGATTCCATTCCATTGAATTCATTTCCATTCCGTTACATTCCATTTCATTTCATTGGATCCAATTCCGTTCCATTCCAATCAAGTGGATACCATTCCATTCCTTTCCATTCCATTGCGTACCATTCCACTGTATTTGATGCCATTCCATTCCATTGGATTCCTTTCCATTGTACTCCATTCCATTCCATTGGATTCCATTTCATTGGATTCCATTCCATTCCATTCCATTGGATTCCATTCCATTCCTCTCCATTCCATTGGATCCCATTCCATTCCATTGTATTCCATTCCATTGTATTCCACTCCTTTGGATTCCATTCCATTTTGTTCCATTCCATTCCATTCCATTCCATTGGATTCCATTCCATTCTATCCATTCCATTTCATTGGATTCCATTCCATTGGATTCCATTCCATTAGATTCCATTCCATTGCAGTGCATTCCATTCCAATCTATTCCATCAGATTCCATTCCATTGGATCCCATTCCGTTCCATTCCATTGGATTCCATTCCATTCCTTTGAATCCCATTCCATTTCATTCCATTCCATTCCATTGGATTCCATTCCATTCCTCTCCATTCCATTGGATCTCATTCCATTTCAGTCCATTCCATTCCATTCCCTTCCATGCCATTTGATTCCATTCCACTGGATTCCATTCCATTGAATTCCATTCCATTTCCTTACACTCCATTCCATTCAATTGGATCCCATTCCATCCCATTCCATTTCATTGGATTCCATACCTTTCCATTCCATTCCAATGGAATCCATTCCATTCCTCTCCATTCCATTCCATTGGATTCCATTTCATTCCACTCCATTCCATTGGATCCATAGGACTCTTAAATCGGCCTCGCAGGTGGAGGATGCGGTCAAGAAGGCGTATGGCGTACTGGCCTTCATTAATCGAGGGATTGAGTTTAGGAGTCGGGAGATAATGCTGCAGCTTTATAGGACCCTGGTTAGACCCCACTTGGAGTACTGCGCGCAGTTCTGGTCACCTCATTACAGGAAAGATGTTGAAGCCATTGAAAGGGTGCAGAGGAGATTTACAAGGATGTTGCCTGGATTGGGGGGCATGCCTTATGAGGATAGGTTGAGGGAGCTTGGTCTCTTCTCCCTGGAGAGACGAAGGATGAGAGGTGACCTGATAGAGGTTTACAAGATGTTGAGGGGTCTGGATAGGGTGGACTCTCAGAGGCTATTTCCAAGGGCTGAAATGGTTGCTACGAGGGGACACAGGTTTAAGGTGCTGGGGGGTAGGTACAGGGGGGATGTCAGGGGTAAGTTTTTCACTCAGAGGGTGGTGGGTGAGTGGAATCGGCTGACGTCGGTGGTGGTGGAGGCAAACTCGTTGGGGTCTTTTAAGAGACTTCTGGATGAGTACATGGGATTTAATGGGATTGAGGGCTATAGATAGGCCTAGAGGTGGGGATGTGATCGGCGCAACTTGTGGGCCGAAGGGCCTGTTTGTGCTGTGGCTTTCTATGTTCTATGTTCTATGATCCCATTCCATTTCGTTCCATTCCATTCCATTGGATTCCATTCCATTCCTCTCCATTCCATTGTATTCCATTCCTTTGAATTCCATTCCATTCCGTTCCATTCCATTGGATTCCATTCCATTCCATTCCATTCCATTGGATTCCATTCCATTCCATTGGATTCCATTCCATTGCAGTGGATTCCATTCCAATCTATTCCTTTAGATTCCATTCAATTGGATTCCATTCCGTTCCTTTGGATTCCATTCCATTGGATTCCATTCCACTGCATTCCATTCCATTGGATTTCGTTACATTCTCTTGATTCCATTTCATTGGATTCCATTTCATTGGATTCCATTCCTTTCGATTCCATTCCATTGGTTTCCATTCCGTTCCTCTCCATTCCATTGTATTTCCTTTCATTGGATTCCATTCCGTTCCATTCCATTCCATGCCATTGGATTCCATTCAACGGGATTCCATTATATTTCAGTCCAGTGAATTCCATTCCATTCCATTCCATTGGATCCCATTCCATTCCTTTCCATTCCATTGGATTCCATTCATTTCCATTCATTTTCATTTGATGCCATTCCATTCCATTCCTTCTCATTGGATTCCATTCCTTTGAATTCTATTCCATTGGATTCCATCCCATTGGATTCCATTCCATTCCATTCCATTGGATTCCATTCCACTCCATTCCATTGGATTTCATTCCATTGGATTCTATTGGATTCCATTTCATTGGATTCCATTTCATTGGATTCCATTCCATTGGATTCCATTCCTTTCGATTCCATTCCATTGTATTCCATTCATTTCCATTCCTTTTCATTTGATGCCATTCCATTCCATTCCTTCTCATTGGATTCCATTCCTTTGAATTCTATTCCATTGAATTCCATCCTATTGGATTCCATTCCATTGGATTCCATTCCATTGGATTCTATTGGATTCCATTTCATTGGACTCCATTTCATTGGATTCCATTCCATTCCATTCCCTTCCATGCCATTGGATTCCATTGTATTCCACTCCTCTGGATTCCTTTCCATTGAATTGCATTCTATTCCGTTACATTCCATTCCATACCATTGGATTCCATTCTGTTCCATTCCATTCCATTCCATTCCGTTCCATGTCATTGGATTCCATTGGATTGCATTCCACTGGATTCCATTCCACTGAATTCTGTTACATTCGATTGATTCCATTCCATTGGATTCCTTTCCATTGGATTCCATCCATTCCATTTCATTCCAATGGATTCCATTCCATTCCTCTCCATTCCATTCCGTTCCATTCCATTCCATTCGTTCAATTCAATTCCATTCCCTTCCATGCCATTCCATTCCATTCCATTGGATTCCGTTCCATTCCATTTCCTTGGATTCCATTCCATTCCTTTCCATTCCCTTCCATTCCGTTCCATTCCATTCCGTTCCATTTGATGCCATTGCACTCCATTCCTTTCCATTGGATTCCATTCCTATGAATTCCATTCCATTCCATTCCATTGGATTCCTTTCCATTGGATTCCATTCCATTCCCATGAATTCCATTCCATTCCATTGGATTCCATTCATTCCATTCCTTTCCATTGGATTCCATTCCTATGAATTCCATTCCATTCCATTCCATTGGATTCCTTTCCATTGGATTCCATTCATTCCATTTCATTCCATTGGATCCCACTCCATTGGATTCCATTCCATTGGATTCCGTTCCATTCCTGTCCATTTGATGCCATTCCATTCCACTCCTTTCCATTGGATTCCATTCCGATGAATTCCATTCCATTGGATTCCTTTCCATTGGATTCCATTCCGCTCCATTTCCTTCCATTGGATCCCACTCCATTGGATCCCATTCCACTCCATTCCTTTCCATTGGATTCCATTCAATTGGATTGCATTCCATTCCATTCAATCCCATTCCGTTGGATTCGATACCAATCCATTCCATTCCAATGGATTCCATTCCAGTGGATTCCATTCCATTCCATTGGATTACATTCCATTGGTTTCCATTTCATCATATTCATCCCATTCCACTCCATTCCTTTCCATTGGATTCCATTCAATTGGATTGCATTCCATTCCATTCAATCCCATTCCATTGGATTCGATACCAATCCATTCCATTCCAATGGATTCCATTCCAGTGGATTCCATTCCATTCCATTGGATTACATTCAATTTGTTTCCATTCCATTATATTCATTCCATTCCATTCCATTCCCTTCCGTGCCATTGGATTCCATTCCATTGGATTCCATTCCATTGAATTCATTTCCATTCCGTTACATTCCATTCCATGGCATTTGATCCAATTCCGTTACATTCCATTCCATTGGATATCATTCCATTCCATTCCACTGGATTCCATTCCATTTGATGCCATTCGATTCCATTCCTTTCTATTAAATTCCATTCCATTCCATTGGATTCCATTCCATTCCGTTCCATTCCATTCCTTTCCATTTGATGCCATTCCACTCCATTTCTTTCCATTGGATTCCATTCAATTGGATTGCATTCCATTCCATTTAATTCCACTCCATTGGATTCGATACCAATCCATTCCATTCCAATGGATTCCATTCCATTCCATTCCAGTGGATTCCATTCCATTCCATTGGATTACATTCCGTTGGTTGCCATTTCATTGTATTAATTCCATTCCATTCCATTGGATTACATTCCATTTGTTTCCACTCCATTATATTCATTCCATTCCATTCCATTCCATTACGTGCCATTGGATTCCATTCCATTGGATGCCATTCCATTTAATTCATTTCCATTCCGTTACATTCCATTCCATTGCATTTGATCCAATTCCGTTCCATTCCATTCCATTCGATACTATTCCATTCCATTCCATTGGATTCTATTCCATTCCATTCCATTTGACGCCATTCGATTCCATTCCTTTCTATTGAATTCCATTCCATTCCATTGGATTCAATTCCATTCCCTTCCATTCCATTCCTTTCCATTTGATGTCATTCCACTCCATTCCTTTCCATTGGATTCCAGTCAATTGGATTGCATTCCATTCCATTTAATTCCATTCCATTGGATTCGATACCAATCCATTTCATTCCAATGGATTCCATTACATTCCATTCCAGTGGATTCCATTCCATTCCATTGGATTACATTCCATTGGTTTCCATTCCATTATATTAATTCCATTCCTTTCCATGCCATTCCATCCCTTCCGTGCCATTGGATTTCATTCCATTCCATTGGATTCCATTCCATTTGATGCCATTCCATTCCATTCGATTCCATTGGATTCCATTCCTTTGAATTCCATTCCATTGGATTCCTTTCCATTCGACTCCATTCATATCATTCCATTCCATTCCATTGGATTTCCTTTCACTACATTCCATTGCATTGGATTCCATTCCATTGGACTCCATTCTATTCCATTGGACTCCATTCCATTGATTCCATTCCATTCCATTGATTCCATTCCAATCAATTGATCCCATTCCATTGGAACCCATTCCATTTCATTCCATTCCATTCCATTGGATTCCTCTCCATTCCATTGTATTCCTTTCCATTCTGTTCCGTTCCATTCTGTTCCATTCCATTGGATTCCATTCCATTTCATTCCATTCCATTGGATTCCATTCCATTCCTCTCCATTCCATTGTATTCCATTCCTTTGTATTCCATTCCATTGTGTTCCATTCCATTGTGTTCCGTTCCATTGGATTCCATTCCATTCCATTGGATTCCATTCCATTCTATCCATTCTATTCCATTGGATTCCATTCCACTCCATTCCATTCCATTGGATTCCATTCCAATCTATTCCATTGGATTCCATTCCACTCCATTCCATTCCATTGCATTCCGTTCCATTCCATTCATTTCCATTTGATGCCATTGCACTCCATTCCTTTCCATTGGATTCCACTCCTATGAATTCCATTCTATTTCATTCCATTGGATTCCTTTCCATTGGGTTCCATTCCATTCCGTTACTTTCCATTCATTTCCATTTGATGCCATTGCACTCCATTCCTTTCCATTGGATTCATTCCTGTGAATTTCATTCCATTCCATTGGATTCCATTCCAATCCTTTCCATTGGATTCCATTCCACTCCATTGCATTCCGTTCCATTCCATTCCTTTCCATTTGATGCCATTCCATTCTATTCCTTTCCATTGGATTCCATTCCTATGAATTCCAATCCTTTCCATTCCATTGGATTCCTTTCCATTCGACTCCATTCATATCATTCCATTCCATTCCATTGGATTTCATTTCACTACATTCCATTGCATTGGATTCCATTCCATTGGACTCCATTCCATTCCATTGGACTCCATTCCATTGATTCCATTCCATTCCATTGATTCCATTCCAATCAATTGATCCCATTCCATTGGAACCCATTCCATTTCATTCCATTCCATTCCATTGGATTCCTCTCCATTCCATTGTATTCCTTTCCATTCTGTTCCGTTCCATTCTGTTCCATTCCATTGGATTCCATTCCATTTCATTCCATTGGATTCCTTTCCATTGGGTTCCATTCCATTCCGTTACTTTCCATTCCTTTCCATTTGATGCCATTGCACTCCATTCCTTTCCATTGGATTCATTCCTGTGAATTTCATTCCATTCCATTCCATTGGATTCCATTCCAATCCTTTCCATTGGATTCCATTCCACTCCATTCCATTCCAAGTTGTTTGGGTTTACTCTCCGTTATTTGGGTTTAATCTCAGTGGTTTGGGTTTAATATCAGTTGTTTGGATTTAATCTCAGTTGTTTGGATGTAATCTCAGTTGTTTGGATTTAATCTCAGTTGTTTGGGTTTAATCTCAGTTGTTTGGGTTTAATATCAGTTGTTCGGGTTTAATCCCAGTTGTTGTGGATTTAATCTCAGTTGTTTGGATTTAATCTCAGTTGTTTGGGTTTAATCTCAGTTGTTTGGGTTTAATCTCAGTTGTTTGGGTTTAATCTCAGTTGTTTGGATTTAATATCAGTTGTTTGGGTTTAATCTCAGTTGTTTGGGTTTAATATCAGTTGTTTGGATTTAATCTCAGTTGTTTGGGTTTAATATCAGTTGTTTGGGTTTAATATCAGTTGTTCTGGGTTTAATCTCAGTTGTTTGGGTTTAATATCAGTTGTTTAGGTTTAATCTCAGTTGTTTGGGTTTAATATCAGTTGTTCTGGGTTTAATATCAGTTGTTTAGGTTTAATCTCAGTTGTTTAGGTTTAATCTCAGTTGTTTTGGGTTTAATCTTAGTTGTTTGGGTTTAATATCAGTTGTTCTGGGTTTAATCTCAGTTGTTCTGGGTTTAATATCAGTTGTTTGGGTTTAATCTCAGTTGTTTGGGTTTAATCTCAGTTGTTTGGGTTTAATATCAGTTGTTCTGGGTTTAATCTCAGTTGTTCTGGGTTTAATATCAGTTGTTTGGGTTTAATCTCAGTTGTTTGGGTTTAATCTCAGTTGTTTGGGTTTAATATCAGTTGTTAATATCAGGGATTTGTTCCCAGGAGCAGGCTGAGGGTAAGAGAGTGGGTTTTCTGACTTTAATTAATTATTTATTTTTTCAGTTAATTTTGGGTTTAAAATCGGAGGTTTTTTTTCAAAACCGGAAGTCGGGCCAGGAGAGGCCTGGGGAAGTTTTTGGAGGGTTTAAAAGCGCACCAAAGTATACAGCGGGCAGCATCGTAGCGGGCAGCAGAGTGAGTGGGAAGTTGAGTGAGCTGTCAGGGCTTGGGCTCACAGGGCTTGGACGAGCAGGGGTGAGTTTTTGTTTCCTTACACTCTTATTAACTTTTCACTGTCTTACTTGACATAAAGTGTCCAGTATGAGTGTGAAACCAGTGTGTTGTTCCCAGTGTAGGATGTGGGAGGTCCTGGAGGCATCTGGCCTCCCGGACATCCACATCTGTGAGGGGTGTGTCGAGCTGCGGTTCCTGAGGGACCGTGTTAGGGAGCTGGAACTGCAGCTCGAGGATCTTAGGCCGATGAGGGAGAATGAGGAGGTGATAGACAAGAGCTATCATCAGGTGGTCACACCAGGGCAACGGGAGGAGGCCAAGTGGGTGATGGCCAGGAAGGGTAAGGCTAGGGTGGTTGAGAGCACCCCAGTGCATTTGCCCCTGCACAACAAGTACTCCTGCTTGAGTACTGCTGGGGGGGACAGCCCGCCTGGGGGAAGCAGCAGTGGCCGTGTCTCCGCAGTGGAGTCCAGCCCTGTAACTCAGAGGGCTAAGGAAAAGAGGAGGAAGGCGGTATTAATCGGGGATTCGATGGTGAAGGGGACAGACAGGCGTTTCTGCGGAGGTAGGCGGGATTCTCGCATGGTGGTCTGCCTCCCTGGGGCCGGGATCCAGGATAGAACATAGAACATAGAACATTACAGCGCAGAACAGGCCCTTCGGCCCACGATGTTGCACCGACCAGTTAAAAAAAAAAACTGTGACCCTCCAACCTAAACCAATTTCTTTTCGTCCATGAACCTATCTACGGATCTCTTAAACGCCCCCAAACTAGGCGCATTTACAACTGATGCTGGCAGGGCATTCCAATCCCTCACCACCCTCTGGGTAAAGAACCTACCCCTGACATCGGTTCTATAACTACCCCCCCTCAATTTAAAGCCATGCCCCCTCGTGCTGGATTTCTCCATCAGAGGAAAAAGGCTATCACTATCCACCCTATCTAAACCTCTAATCATCTTATATGTTTCAATAAGATCCCCTCTTAGCCGCCGCCTTTCCAGCGAAAACAATCCCAAATCCCTCAGCCTCTCCTCATAGGATCTCCCCTCCATACCAGGCAACATCCTGGTAAACCTCCTCTGCACCCTCTCCAAAGCCTCCACATCCTTCCTGTAATGTGGGGACCAGAACTGCACACAGTACTCCAAGTGCGGCCGCACCAGAGTTGTGTACAGTTGCAACATAACGCTACGACTCCTAAATTCAATCCCCCTACCAATAAACGCCAAGACACCATATGCCTTCTTAACAACCTTATCTACTTGATTCCCAACTTTCAGGGATCTATGCACACATACACCTAGATCCCTCTGCTCCTCCACACTATTCAAAGTCCTCCCGTTAGCCCTATACTCAACACATCTGTTATTCCTACCAAAGTGAATTACCTCACACTTCTCCGCATTAAACTCCATCCGCCACCTCTCGGCCCAACTTTGCAACCTGTCTAAGTCTTCCTGCAAACTACGACACCCTTCCTCACTGTCTACCACACCACCGACTTTGGTGTCATCAGCAAATTTGCTAATCCACCCAACTATACCCTCATCCAGATCATTAATAAATATTACAAACAGCAGTGGCCCCAAAACAGATCCCTGAGGTACACCACTTGTAACCGCACTCCATGATGAATATTTACTATCAACCACCACCCTCTGTTTCCTATCCGCTAGCCAATTCCTGATCCAATTTCCTAGATCACCCCCAATCCCATACATCTGCATTTTCTGCAGAAGCCTACCATGGTGAACCTTATCAAACGCCTTACTAAAATCCATATATACCACGTCGCGTCCCGGAAATCCTGAGGTGGGAGGGAGAGGAGCCTGAGGTAGCGGTACATATTGGTACCGCTGATGTGGGTAGGAAGGGAGAAGGGGTCATGAAAAGGGAGTACAGGGAATTAGGGAGACAGCTGAGAAAGAGGAAAGCAAAGGTAGTAATCTCAGGATTACTGCCTGTGCCACGGGAAGGTGAGGGCAGGAATGGAGTGAGGTGGAAGATGAATGTGTGGCTGAGGGACTGGTGCAGGGGGCAGGGATTCAGGTTCCTGGACCATTGGGACCTCTTTAGGGGCAGGGGTGATCTGTATACAAAAAACGGGTGGAACTTGAATCACACGGGGACCAACATCCTGGCCGGTAGGTTGGCTAAGGCTACTGGGGAGAATTTAAACTAGATAGGTTGGGGGGAGGGGAGCTAGAAGAGTTGACTAGGATCAAGGAACTAATTGATGGGGTGGAGGATGCAGGGGTAAGGGGAATTACAAAATTAATGGTAGAGGAGAGGGTGCAAGTGAATGAAGGCGGTAATTTAGATAAGGGAGTAGAGGGAGAGGGTGTTCGCGACTCATCAAAGCGGGTCCAGATAAAAGCTGGAATAAGGACACTTTGCCTGAATGCACGAAGCATTCGGAACAAGGTAAATGAGTTGATGGTGCAAATCAGCACGAGTGGGTACGATCTAGTGGCCATTACAGAAACGTGGCTGAAAGGTGACCAGGACTGGGAGATGAATATCCAGGGGTATCAGGCGGTTAGGAAGAATAGACAGGAAGGAAAAGGTGGTGGGGTCGCGCTATTAATAAGAGATAATATCAGGGTAGTACTGAGGGATGACATAGGCTCTGAGGAACAAAACGTGGAATCATTATGGGTAGAGATGAGGAATAGTAGAGGGAGAAAGACACTAGTAGGTGTGGTATATAGGCCCCCAAATAATAATGTTGAGGTAGGGAGGGCTATAAACAAGCAGATAAGGGATGCGTGTAAAAACGGAACGGCAATAATCATGGGGGACTTCAACATGCACATTGACTGGCAGACTCAAGTCGGTAAGGGTGGAATGGAAGTAGAGTTCTTAGAATGCTGTCGGGATAGTTTCCTTGAACAGCATGTTACGGAACCGACGAGGGAACGAGCTATTTTGGATCTGGTATTGTGTAACGAGGTAGGTAGAATTAAGGATCTTATTGTGAAGGACCCTCTTGGGTCTAGTGACCACAATATGGTCGAATTTCTGATTCAGATGGAAGAGGAGAAAGTTTGGTCCCAAACCAGTGTCCTCTGTTTGAACAGAGGGAAATATGATAGGATGAGGGACGAATTGGCTAAGGTAGACTGGGAGAGCAGGCTGGCAGGTAGGATAGCTGAGGAACAGTGGAGGATTTTTAAGGAGATCCTTTTCAGTTCTCAGCAAAAATATATTCCAGCAAAAAACAAGGATTGTAAGAAAAGGGAGAACCAGCCGTGGAGAACGAAGGAAATAAAGGAGAGTATTAAAATAAAAACAGCTGCGTACAGAGTGGCCAAAAATAGTGGAGAAACAAGTGATTGGGAAAAATTTAAGAAACAACAAAGAGAGACTAAGAAAGCGATAAAGAAAGGAAGGATAGACTATGAAACTAGGCTAGCAATTAATATAAAAAATGATAGTAAAAGTTTTTATAAATATATAAAAAGGAATAGAGTGGCTAGAGTGAATGTTGGACCCTTGGAGGACGAGAGGGGGGAGTTAATAGTGGGAAATGAGGATATGGCTGAGTCTTTAAATAAGTTTTTTGTGTCGGTCTTCACGGTGGAGGACACAAATAGTTTGCCAAATATTAACGATAGAGGGTTGGCAGCAGGAGAAATACTTAATACAATTAATGTTACCAGAGAGGCAGTGCTGGGTAGACTAATGGGACTGAAGGTGGATAAGTCCCCGGGTCCGGATGGAATGCATCCCAGGGTATTGAAAGAAATGTCAGAGGTAATAGTGGATGCGTTAGTGATTATTTATCAAAACTCGTTGCATTCTGGGGTAGTGCCGGTTGATTGGAAAACGGCTAATGTTACACCGCTGTTTAAAAAAGGAAGGAGACAAAAGGCGGGTAACTATAGGCCGGTCAGCTTAACGTCTGTAGTAGGGAAAATGCTGGAATCCATTATTAAACAGGAGATAGCAGGGCATCTGGATAGAAATGGTTCGATCAATCAGACGCAGCATGGATTCATGAGGGGAAAGTCGTGCTTGACGAACATGTTGGATTTTTATGAAGATGTGACTAGGGCGGTTGATGGAGGAGAACCGGTGGATGCGGTGTTTTTGGATTTCCAAAAGGCGTTTGATAAGGTGCCCCATAAAAGACTACTGAAGAAGATTAGGGCACACGGAGTTGGGGGTAGTGTGTTAAAGTGGATTGGGGACTGGCTATCCGACAGGAAGCAAAGAGTCGGAATAAATGGGTGTTTTTCCGGTTGGAGGAAGGTAACTAGTGGCGTGCCGCAGGGATCGGTACTCGGGCCGCAACTATTTACCATTTATATAGATGATCTGGAGGAGGGGACAGAGTGTAGGGTAACGAAGTTTGCAGACGACACAAAGATAAGTGGAAAAGTGAATCGTGTGGAGGACGGAGAAGATCTGCAGAGAGATTTGGACAGGCTGAGTGAGTGGGCGAGGATATGGCAAATGGAGTATAACGTTGAGAAATGCGAGGTTATACACTTTGGAGGAAATAATAACAAATGGGATTACTATCTCAATGGGAACAAATTAAAACATGCTACCGTGCAAAGGGACCTGGGGGTCCTTGTACATGAGACGCAAAAGCCCAGTCTGCAGGTACAACAGGTGATCAAGAAGGCAAATGGGATGTTGGCCTATATTGCGAAGGGGATAGAATATAAAAGCAGGGATGTCTTGATGCACTTGTACAGGGCATTGGTGAGGCCGCAGCTGGAATACTGTGTGCAGTATTGGTCCCCTTATATGAGGAAGGATATATTGGCATTGGAGGGAGTGCAGAGAAGGTTCACCAGGTTGATACCGGAGATGAGGGGTTTGGATTATGAGGAGAGGCTGAGGAGATTGGGTTTGTACTCCTTGGAGTTTAGAAGGATGAGGGGGGATCTTATGGAGACTTATAAGATAATGCGGGGGCTGGATAGGGTGGAGGCGGAGAGATTCTTTCCACTTAGTAAGGAAGTTAAAACTAGAGGACACAGCCTCAAAATAAAGGGGGGTCGGTTTAAGACAGAGCTGAGGAGAAACTTCTTCTCCCAGAGGGTGGTGAATCTCTGGAATTCTCTGCCCACTGAGGTGGTGGAGGCTACCTCGCTGAATATGTTTAAAGCGCGGATGGATGGATTCCTGATCGGTAAGGGAATTAAGGGTTATGGGGATCAGGCGGGTAAGTGGTACTGATCCACGTCAGATCAGCCATGATCTTATTGAATGGCGGGGCAGGCTCGAGGGGCTAGATGGCCTACTCCTGCTCCTATTTCTTATGTTCTTATGTTCTTATGATGCCATTGCACTCCATTTCTTTCCATTGGATTCCATTCCTGTGAATTCCATTCCATCCAATTGGATTCCTTTCCATTGGATTCCATTCATTCCATTGCATTCCATTGGATCCCACTCCATTGGATTCCATTCCACTCTATTCCATTCCATTGGATTCCATTCCATTCCGTTCCATTCCAATCCTTTCCATTTGATTCCATTCCATTCTATTCCTTTCCATTGGATTCCATTCCTATGAATTCCATTCCATTGGATTCCACTCCACTCCATTTCATTCCATTGGATCCCAGACCATTGATTGCATTCCACTCCATTCCATTCCATTGGATTCCATTCCTTTTCCTTTTCATTCCATTGGATTCCATTCCATTCAGTTACTTTCCATTCCTTCCCATTTGATGCCATTGCACTCCATTTCTTTCCATTGGATTCCATTCCTGTGAATTCCATTCCATCCAATTGGATTCCTTTCCATTGGATTCCATTCATTCCATTTCATTCCATTGGATCCCACGCCATTGGATTCGATTCCAACCTATTCCATTCCATTGGATTCCATTCCAATCCTTTCCATTTGATTCCATTCCATTCTATTCCTTTCCATTGGATTCCATTCCTATGAATTCCATTCCATTCCATTGGATTCCACTCCACTCCATTTCATTCCATTGGACCCCAGACCATTGATTGCATTCCACTCCATTCCATTCCATTGGATTCCATTCCTTTTCCTTTCCATTCCATTGGATTCCATTCCATTCAGTTGCATTCCATTCCTTTCCATTTGATGCCATTCCACTCCATTCCTTGTCATTGGATTCCATTCAATTGGATTGCATTCCATTCCATTGGATTCGATACCAATCCATTCCATTCCAGTGGATTCCATTCCATTCCAGTGGATTCCATTCCACTCCATTGGATTACATTCCATTGGTTCCCATTTTATTATATTAATTCCATTCCATTATATTCATTCCATTCCATTCCATTCCCTTCTGTGCCATTGGGTTCCATTCCATTGGATTCCATTCCATTGAATTCATTTCCATTCCCTTACATTCCATTCCATTGCATTGGATCCAATTCCGTTCCATTCCAATCCATTGGATTCCATTCCCTTCCTTTCCGTTCCATTGCGTTCCATTCCATTCCATTGGATTCCATTCCATTCCATTTGATGCCATTCCATTCCATTCCTTTCTATTGGATTCTATTCCTTTGAATTCCATTCCATTGGATTCCATTCCATTCCGTTCCATTCCTTTCCATTTGATGCCATTCCACTCCATTCCTTTCCATTGGATTCCATTCAATTGGATTGCATTCCATTCCATTTAATTCCACTCCATTGGATTCGATACCAATCCATTCCATTCCAATGGATTCCATTCCATTCCATTCCAGTGGATTCCATTCCATTCCATTGAATTACATTCCACTGGTTTCCATTCCATTATATTAATTCCATTGAATTCAATTCCATTCCCTTCCATGCCATTGGATTCCATTCCATTCCATTCATTTCCATTCCGTTACGTTCCATTCCATTGCATTGGATCCAATTCTGTTCCATTCCATTCCATTGGATACCATTCCATTCCTTTCCATTCCTTTGGATTCCATTCCATTCCATTTGATGCCATTCCATTCCATTGCTTTGAATTCTATTCCATTCCGTTCCATTGGATTCCATTCCATTGGACTCCATTCATTCCATTTCACTCCATCCCATTGCATTGGATTTCATTCCATTGATTCCCATTCCATTGATTACATTCCATTCGATCCCATTCCATTCCATTCATTTCCATTGGATTCCTCTCCATTCCATTGTATTCCATTCCTTTGGATTTCATTCCATTCTGTTCCATTCCATTGGATTCCATTCCATTTCATTCCATTCCATTGGATTCCATTCCTCTCCATTCCATTCCTTTGAATTCTATTCAATTCATTCCATTGGATTCCTTTCCATTGGACTCTATTCATTCTATTCCATTCCATTGGATTCCATTTCACTCCATCCCATTGCATTGGATTTCATTCCATTGGATTCCATTCCATTGATTCCATTCCATTCCATTGATTACATTCCATTGAATCCCATTCCATTCCATTGGATTCCATTGTATTCCATTCCTTTGGATTTCATTCCATTCTGTTCCATCCCATTGGATTCCATTCCATTTCATTCCATTCCATTGGATTCCATTCCCTTCCATTGGATTCCATTCCATTCCATTCCACTCTATTCCATTCCATTCCAGCGGATTTCTTTCCTATCCATTGGATTCCATTCCATTAGTTCCATTCCATTCCCTTCCATGCCATTGGATTCCACTGGATTCCATTCCACTGGATTCCATTCTTTTCCATTCCTTTGGATTCCATTCCATTCCATTCCAGTGGACTCCATTACATTCCATTGGATTACATTCCATTGGAATCCATTCCATTGGTTTCAATTCCATTGGATTCCATTCCATTCCGTTCCATTGGATTCCATTTCATTCCGTTCTGTTCCATTGGCTTCCATCGAATTCCATTCCATTAGAATCCATTTCGCTCCATTTCCTTCCATTGGACCCCATTCCATTGGATTCCATTTCACTCCATTCCATTGCATTGGATTCCATTCCATTGGATTCCATTCCATTCCTCTCCATTCCATTGTATTCCACTCCTTTGGATTTCATTCCATTCTGTTCCATTCCTTTGGATTCCATTCCATTCCATTCCATTGGATTACATTCCATTAGTTCCATTCCAATCCCTTCCATGCCATTGGATTCCACTGAATTCCATTCCACTGGTTTCCATTCTTTTCCATTCCAATGGATTCCATTCCATTCCATTGGATTCCATTTCATTCCGTTCTCTTCCATTGGATTCCATCGAATTCCATTGGATTCCATTCCATTCTATTGGAATCCATTTCGCTCCATTTCATTCCATTGGAACCCATTCCATTGGATTCCATTTCACTCCATTCCATTCCATTGGATTCCATTCCACTGGATTCTATTCCATTGGATTCCATTCCACTCCATTGGATTCCATTCCATTGGAATTCATTCCATTCCACTCCATTGGATTCCATTCCATTGGATTCCATTCCATTCCATGCACCGGAATCGTATTTTGACGAGCCCAATGCACTTCTCTACTAATGCATGGGCGGCTCTATGGGCCTCATTATAGCGGATCTTCGCCACAAACACAGGCCTCTGCAGGCATCATCAGCCATGTCTGAAGTGGGTAACGCGTATCATCCATGAGCCACCCCGCTTGACACAGCTGTGCACGACTGATTGGGAGATGCCACAGACATCTCCGCTCATGGGTCTGGAAGGAGTGTCACTTAAAAGTTCAGAGCAGCCGTCAATTTGACAGCCACCGAGAGTGCCCACCCCCTCCTCCTCCCCGAGAGGAGGGGGGTGGGTGGGCACTCTCGGTGGCTGTCAAATTGACTGCTGCTCTGAACTTTTATGCCAGGTCCTGCAACAGGTGGCACAGGTGTTGCACTGTCTCCTTTCAGAGGCGGAGCCATTGGCAGCACGCGATGTCCTACGTCTGTTCAAATGACACTCGTGCACGGAACTGCCGGGGTCTCTGTTCCCTCCTTTGCCTGCGTCCCCTCCACCCCACCCCCCCCGGGTGAATGGCGGCCACCTCCTGCCTCTGGTAGTCGTCTCCCTCTTCTCCTGCAAGTGGTAAGGCCCGGGCCTTCTGTGCCCGCAATCTTCCTCCAGCTCCAAGGCAATTTAGTCGGCATGGTTAGTAAGTTTGCAGATGACAGCAAGATTGGTGGCACAGTGGACAATGAAGGTTATCTTGCAACGGGATCTTGATCAATTGGGCCAGTGGGCTGACGAATGGCAAATGGAGTTTAATTTAGATAAATGCGAGATGATGCATTTTGGTCAATAGAACCAGGGCAGGACTTACTCAGTTAATGGCAGGGCGTTGCGGAGAATTACAGAACAAAGAGATCTCGGGGTCCCAGTTCATAGCTCCTTGAAAGTGGAGTCACAGGTGGACAAAGTGGTGAAGAAGGCATTTGGCATGCTTGGTTTCATTGATCAGAACATTGAATACAGGAGTTGGGACGTCTTGTTGAAGTTGTATAAGGCATTGGTAAGGCCACACTTGGAATACTGTGTACAGTTCTGGTCACACTCTTATAGAAAGGATATTATTAAGCTAGAAAGATTGCAGAAAAGATTTACGAGGATACTACTGGGACTTGATGGTTTGAGTTACAAGGAGAGGCTGGATACACTGGGACTTTTTTCTCTGGAGCGTAGGAGGCTGAGGGGTGATCTTATAGACGTCTAAAAGATAATGAGGGGCATAAATCAGCTAGATAGTCAATAACTTTTCCCAAAGGTAGTGGAGTCTAAAACTAGAGGGCAAAGGCCCAAGGTGAGATACAAAGGTGGTCAGAGGGGCAGTTTTTTCACACACAGGGTGATGAATGTCTGGAACAAGCTGCCAGAGGTAGTAGTACCGGCGGGTACAATTTTGTCTTGTAAAAAGTGTTTAGACAGTTACATGGGTAAGATGGGTATAGAAGAATATGGGCCAAATGCGGGCAATTGGAGCTAGCTTAGGGGTTTAAAAAAAGGAGCAGCATAGACAAGTTGGGCTGAAGGGCCTGTTTCCATGCTGTAAACCTCTGTGACTCTTCCTGTTCAGCTCCAGCAGGAACCAAAAGAACAGCAAGATTGATTGGCTGCATCGCAAAAGCCATCTTGTCACTCTGAAGGTCGGGGGGGGGGGGGGGGAGGGGGCTGGTGGTGGAGCTGGGGGGGGGAGGTGGAGCTGGGGCGGGGGGGGGGGGGGAGATGGCGAGGTTAAGGAACGCTGCTTGCCCCTAGCACATCCACAGTCACAGCCCCCCCCAATTTCCCCAGCTATATGCTCCCCACAATCACAGCCCGCCAATTCCCCAAGTCACATGCGCCCCATAGTCACAGCCCCCCAATTCCCCCAGCCACTTGCTCCCAACAATCACAGCCTCCCCAATTCCCCCAACCACTTGCTATCCACAATCACAACCCCCCTCCAATTCCCCCAGCCCCATGCTCCCCACAATCACAGTCCCCCAGTCACATGCTCCCCCAATCACAGGTCCTTTCAAAGTTGAGAGGCTGCAGCAGTGCAATTTGCAAGGGCTTTGTTCGCATCCTTCAACTGGAAATGAGCTGTGTGCACTTGGACCCAGCAGCACCGCAAGATCCAAGGTTAATGCTGAGACCCGGGTCCGTGCTGCAAGTCGGACATCGGAGACCCTGCTGAGCAACAGCCTCCCCTCCCACACACTCGCAGAGCCGCACCGACCCAAGACAGAAAATGGCCACAACACCCGTAAGTAGCAGAGAGCCATCGGACGCTATTCACTTACCCCCTCACTAACCCTCACTGATGGAACACCCGAATCAGACTTTTATTGGACATGTCTGTTTCACACAGATTCTGGATTGGCAAATGCAGTGGTAAAGGGGGAAGTGCTGGTAAAGTTGGGCGTGCAGCCCATTAATTCAATTTAAATGCATTCAAATGCATTTAAATGGCCATCGCCCCTGTTTCGGGCACGGTCCTGATCGCGGCCATTTTCGGGCCTTAGTAAAGGGGAGCTGGTGCGAAGGCGGGTGCAGATCGTGCTACTCGCCTCACGCCCGACTTTCCCAAGTTTTCACGCTGAAAAGCGGCCGCAACTTGATGGTAAAATCGGGCCCTATGTGTCACAGAACATGTGGAAACCAACAGCGACGCGGATAAGGAACAGGAAGCCATTGTTTTGGCGGCAGAAAAGTTGAGTCCCATAATGAGTGCCCTGATGATAGACTTTTTCAACTGTGTTGTTTTAGATAGTGGACGTACGTCCACTGTCTAAGGCCAAGATTGGCTAAATTGTTATTTAGGATCTCTTGATCATAAAGATTGAAATAAAGTAAAAGAACAAGATAGTTCCTGCTTTAGATTTGGATATGACAACACTCTAACGTCCTCCAAAAGGGTGATACTTCCCTGTAAGATTGCAGGAATCAGTTTATTTATAAGTACAGATATAGTTTCCAGTGATATACCTTTGTTGTTAAGCAGGTCTGTGATAAGGTAAGCTCAGATGATCACTGATTTGAAAAAGGATAAAGCTGTGGTATTTGGGAAAACTGTGGACCTACATTTTACAAGATCTGGCCATTATTGTCTTCCTTTAAGCGAACTGATATTATCAGACCAAAGGATTCATGAGGCATTAGTGTCACTAACAGACAACAGCACGATGGGCAAAAAGGTTATTCTGAAGCTCTACAAGCAGTTTGCTCATCCAGCACCACAGAGACTGAGAGCACTGCTGCAGGATGCAGGTGTGCTGGACAAAGTATATAATGATCTCATAGAACGAATATCAACCCAGTGTGAAATTTGCATAAAATATGGAAGGTCACCCCCCGTGTCCAGTCGTGAATCTACCATTAGCACGAGATTTCAATGATGTAGTAGCGATGGATCTCAAGATATGGGACAAGGACAAAGGCATCTATCCATTGCAGTTTGTGGACATGGCCATCTGGTTCAACATATCCATGGTGATTTACAGCAAAGATAAAAAGACCATTATAGATAAAATTATGACCCAATGGATTGGAACAGGATTGGGGGCACCATCTAAATTTTTGACGTACAATGGGGGTGAATTTGCAAATGATGAGTTTCAAGATATGTCCGAAAATTTAAATATTGTAATAATGCACACTGTAGCAGAGAGCCCACTCAGCAATGGCCTCTGTGAAACGAATCACAGTTATCGCTGACATGTTGCATAAAATTTTGGCGGATCAACCGGGCTGTAAATTGCAGGTTGCATCAGCATGGGCAGTGCACGCGAAATTTGTTACAAATGATGGGGGGCTATTGTGAAGCAAAGAAAATATAAAGGGTAGTCAAAAGCACATTGGTGGTTGAAATGTTAGCGTTAGTGGAGGCATTGGATATGGGGATATATTTGACACATGAACAGAATTAGTTTTTATGGGCACATCGGGTGAGAAACTACTAATTGAATGCTATGTGGACAATTGGTCTTTATGAGACAATGTTCACTCAACAAAAAGTGTGACAGAGAAGTGTAACAACGACTAAGAATTGATTTGGCCAGCATTAAACAAATGCTGGAAAACAAGGAAGTTTCCAAATTTAACTGGGTTGGTGCAAATCTACAGCTATCCAACTGTTTTACTAAAAGGGGTGCAGGTACTGGAAAGTTATTAAGAATACTGGAGGATGGTTGTCTTAAATTATTTTTAGAAAAAATAATTAAAATAAAGGGAATCTTAGAATGTAACCAGTGACAACTTTGTATTGGATGTAATGTGACCAATGGAAACAAGCTGTAAGGGTCAGCTGGCCCTGTAAACCATGGAATCAATTACAGAATGATGTGATGGTCAGCTGACTGTTAGGAAATGTGGAGAGCTTGGCATGGCCCAGGGTGGAGGTCCCAAGTTTGGAGTAATGAAGTTTCTTTATTAAACCCTTTCTTTGATTTACAAGTTGGGAGTAAGTGTTGTTATATTTTCATTATCTGCATTTGAAGAGTTACTTCTGGAGAAAAACACTCTATACCTTTTATTTTTCAAAATAACCTTTGATGCAGCACTTTATCAAATCTCTTCTGGTAAACACCCTTTATCCACAGCACGTTACTTAAAGAACTCCAATAATTGGTTGAACATGGTTTCCCTTTCACAACACCATGTTGACTCTGCCTGATTAACTCAACTTATCCAATGCCCTGTTATAGCTTCCTTAAAAATAGATACTTACATTTTGCCGAGTTGATAAGCTAAGTGGTCCGTTGTTTCCCGCTTCTGTCTCCCATTTTTGAATAATGGAGTTACGTTTGTGATCTTCCAATCTAATGGGACCTTCCCTGAATTGGTGAGTTTTGGAAAATTAAAACCAACACATCAGCTATCTCTCTACACATCAGGGCACAAACTTTTATCAGCCCACAGCTTCAATAATTTACTCAGTACTACTTCTCCAGCGATGGTAAATTTCCTGAGTTCCTCCCTCCCTTCCATTTCGTGGTTTATAGCTGTTTCTGGGATGTTACTTGCATCTGCTATAGTGAAGACTGCTGCAAATATCTGTTCAGTTCATCTGCAATCTCTTTTTTTCCATCACAGTGCAGGAGGCTATTTGGCCCATCAAATCTGCACTGGCTCACTGAAAGTGCATTCTACCCAGTCCCAGTCCCCTGTTCTCTATTTCAGATAGCAATCCAATTTCCTTTCAAATATTTCAATTGAACCTCCCTCCCACCACTCACTCAGGAAGTTAATTCCAGGCTCCAACCACTCTGGGTGAAAAGATTTTTGCTCACATCACTCTTACACTTTTTGCTCATTATTTTGATTCTGTGCCTCTAGTCCTGGATGCCCCCTTCAGTGAAAACAATTTCTTACTATTTACCCTGTCCATACTCCTCAGGATCTTAAATATCTCTCGAATCTCCTCTTCTTTTCTCCCAGGAAAACAGACCCAACCTCTCAAAGCTCCAGTTTTTCATCCCTGGAATCATTCTTGTGAACCTTCTCTGTGTTCTGTCCAATGCCTCACAACTTTCCTCAAGTATGGTGGCCAGAACTGGATGCAGTACTCCAGATGAGGCCTACCTAGTATCTTATACAAGATCAACATGACATCAATGCCTCTGATAATGAAACCAAGGATACCATGTGCTTTTTAGCTGCTCCCTCAACATGTCCTGATGATGTAAAGTGGAAGATCCAGAAGTCAGGGAGCCAATGACACAGGAAGGAAAATAATTGTGGTCCTGCAGTCACAGTTTCAGGAGCTTAAGACAGCACTATCCCCAGTGTCAGGCACAATTGATGAGTTGTCTTCAACAGAGTCAGGACCAATGTCCTCATTGGGAGATTAACTTCTGTAATTCATGAGATTTTAAACAAGTTTGACAGGGTGAGTGGGTATCAGGATGAAAGATTAGAAACAAGCAGAACAAAGGACTAGGAGGGCCAAATACACGAGAGAATAGTTCAGAAATAGGAGACATCAAGACAGTTTCAGATGGATTGAGAGTGAATGTGCAGAGACGTACATGTAAATAACATTGGTACTTGTATAGATGTAATGAAACATAGAATCCCTACAGTGCAGGAGGAGGCCATTTGGCCCATCGAGCCTGCACCGACAACAATCCCACCCAGGCCCTATCTCCATAACCCCAAATATTTAACCCACTAATTTCCCTGACACTAAGGGGCAATTTAGCATGGACTATCAACCTAACCCACACATATTTGGACTGTGGGAGGAAACTGGAGAACCCGGAGGAAACATGGGGAGAATGTGCAAACAGACAGTAACCCAAGGTTAGAATTGAACCTGGGTCCCTGACACTGTGAGGCAGCAGTGCCATGATTATAACTGCCTGAAAGAAAAGGATTATGAACTTAATATAAGATCCTCACAGGAAAGATAGGAAAGGAATAATGACCAGCATCAGTATTGAACAAATAAACTGTAACACTAGAGAGTGTTCAGACAGTTGAGTGGCCAAAGACAGCCTATCTGGTTACAGTTAAGGAACAATAAGGAGGTATTGGCTGAGATTCTCTGGCCTCGTCCACAGCTGGGATTCTCCAGTCCCGCTGCTGTGAATGGAGATTTGGCTGAGCGCCAAATTCCCCATTCTTGCTGGCAGTGGTATGACATCAGAGAATTCTGGTAATAATTATATGTTATCCAAGAGTGAGAAGATCAAGGAACAAGTTTATAAACAGCAAAATTCCCGAGTATTCCATCAGAGATTCAATTTGCCCAATATCTCCAATACTGCTTCATCTACATACCACATGAATCTCAATAGTCCAGAGATATTTTGCCCAATTCTTCTTCACGTGCATCCCATGCACTTCCTGAACTCGTTCATAGACTAGAAAAGTCAGATAGAAACATACATATAAAAAAGAAGCAGCCCTTCGACCCTGCTCCACCATTCATAATGACAATAGCTGATCATCAAATTCAATACCCTGATCCCGCCTTCCCCTCCACATCCTTTCATCCCTTTAGTCCATGTTGAAAAACGTTGAAATCACATAACGTTTTCACCTCAAATCAGATGGGCTGCAGTAGACTTGATGAACAGTTCAGAGAACAGCAGGTTCCGGAGCCAATCAGAGAACAGGCTGTATTAGACCTGGCACTGTGCAATGAGATGCGATTAATTAATGATCTCATAGTGAAGATGTCCTAGGTAGCAGCAACAATAACACAATTGAATTTTATATTCCGCTTGAGGGAGAGAGTTCTGTATTCCTTTTGGTATAGATGTTGCTATTTTAATAAAATGCCATGTTGTGCATTTTGCTGGCATGGTACACAAGAATAAAGAATTGTGTGTATCATGCAGCAATTTTTCAGCTATTTTTACAATATGGTTGTTGGGTTAGGTTAATGGTCAATGGTTTAGTAACGAAATTGCTATTAAATCATTGAATTTCATTGCAGCTGTGTTCCAAATTCACTTGGAGTAAAGGCACTCCTATATCAGCAGACCATGTGGACCAGCAACAATATGATGGGACTTGTTCTTGCTGTAGCAGAGCTTTTCAACCATTTTACCTATCTAACTACTTAGAAATTCTGGAAATAGGAGGGGAGGGAGAAGTCATGCTTTAAACTCCCAATCAATAAATATGTGCTGTACACAACAAAAGTTTAGCAAAATGTAAAAGAATTGGTGAATACGTTTGACAGTCCAGAATAAATTCAATGTCACACATTTTTCTCCTGTAAATGGCAGCATCACTGAGGGAAGATATTCTATGACAGGGTTAGGATAGTAACATCAGTGAGCTGCTGACAGCAAGGAGAATTGCCAACTTTAGAATTCCGAACAAATCACCTGGAGAGGAACAGGGTGATTTTACAGATACCATCTCCCTGAAAATACAATCGCCAACATTTTACTTATTGCTGTAAGTTCAATACAGAGACTTTTTCTCTTCGATAAGTCTCTTACATGGAAAGACCCAACCTCAGTTTGCCAAATTCCTGAAGTTTTATTCTTGCAGATATATGGAAGTGAAGTAGGTGCACTTCTAAATTGCACATTTATTACACATATTTTTCTGCTTCATGTTTGTTGCTGGGAAAAATAATTAAAGATCACTGGGTACTGAAATTATGCAAGGAGTCTGTCTATTTAAATAATTCTGGATGGATTGTGTGGTTCTTTGCATATTCTGAGTTGCTGTTCATTGAACCCTATTAAAGGGATTCCTGGCATTGTTCTTGTCAAACATCATTTTCATTTCACTTCGAGCCTTTCCAGTCTTTGTTGAAATTCTCAGAAGGACTTTGCATGGTAAAGGTCAGATTGAAGTGTGCCAATCTCTCATTGCTTCCTGAATTAATCTTATTCAGAACTGCAGTATGAATATGTGGTCTTGAATCAGACCACAGCGACTATCAGACTTCCACTGACTGAATTTGACTCATCTGTGCTTGCATCATCTGAATACTGTTCAAAATTTTCTTTTGATGTCCCGCCAAGGTAACACCAACCCGGAGGATATCCCTAGAGGAGATAATAAGGCACAATGTAAGGTGACAGAGATATTAAATATTCAGCTTTTATTTTGCATTCATTGAATTTTGTTTTTGGTGTATATCATAGAAACCCTACAGTACAGAAAGAGGCCATTTGGCCCATCGAGTCTGCACCGACCACAATCCCACCCAGGCCCTACCCCCATATCCCTACATCGTATATGTTGTATCATTCGTTCTCCTTTACAATCACTATAATGGTCTGGTAAAGAAAATAATTTTGAAACTTTTGGGCCTGATTTTACCATTTTGAGTCTAAGTGCCGAATCTGGGCGTCAAATAGATCCGCTCCTGGAATCCTCTTTCCTGCGCGCCCATACGCGTTTTGCCAGCTCCGGTCCGATTCGCACTGTGGGCAGGGCTTAGTGCTGGTAGACCGATCGGAGCTCTGAACTGCGCATGTGCAGTTCGGAAAAAATCTGACAGAGCGCGCCCGGGATTTGGCGGTAGAGTTGGGCACGCAGTTCATTAAGTCGATTTAAATGCATGTTAATTCATTTAAATTGTCGAGCCGCCCGATTCGGGCGTGGGCCGGATCCGCGCCCGGATCGGGTGTCGGTAAAGCCACGATCTGCTTGGTATCGGGTGCAGATCGCGGTATAGGCCCGACGCCCAACTTTACCACAATTTCTGGCCTGTTTTCGGGCCCTTTAACTTCAGTTCAGTTACACATAATAATGTAAAATTGGAGAATGTGTGGGCTATAAATTCCCTCACACCTGCTCCATACTGTTCAGTACTGTTTGCAACTCCACAAGTACGGAAATGCCAATATACATCAAGATACTCAGGTTTGGGATGAGAAGGGGCAAGTGACATTTGCATCACCAAATGCAGTAGAATCCAATCAGCCCCGTACTGCAGAGAGAGCTGACTGGGGACCAAGATCGCAGCCAGGCCCAGCTGCAAGCTAAGCTCTCCCATAACAAGCTTCTGCTTGAAGATTGCTGCTTTAAACCCGAGGTGGGTTATTCTAAATCAGGAGGTTACCCAAAAGAAAGGTATAGGTAGTGTGTGGTAATTATTGTTGGATTTGGCTCATAGTGTTGGGGGGGGGGGGGGGGGCGGGGGGGGCGGCGGGGGGAGGTGAATTGTTGCTGAGTGCCTGTTGAATATCCATTAAGTGTTTAAGTTTAAATTAATTTAAAAGTTTATTTATTAGTGCCGCAATTAGGCTGACATTAAACACTGCAATGAAGTTTCTGTGAAAATCCCCAAGTCGCTGCACTCCGCGCCTGTTCAGGTACACTGAGGGAGAATTTAGCAAGGCCAGTGCTCCTAACCTGCACGTCTTTCGGACTATGGGAGGAAACTGGAGCACCCAGAGGAAACCCACGCAGACACGGGAGAACACACAGACTTTGCACAGACAGTGACCCAAGCCAGGAATCGAACCAGTGTCCCTGGCACTGTGAGGCAGCAATGCTTACTACTGTGCCACTGGGCCTGTGGCCTAGGGAGATTGAGCTCAGAGTCATTGAGCGGGAGGTTGAGCTGCAGATACTGTGGCACATCAGGGAGGGAGAGAGTTACCTGGACGCTTTTAAACCTGGAGGCAGTCACACACCTTAGCATAAAACCTTCCAGTCAGAAAGTGGCTGAGGCTGGTAAAGGGACCCAGAGGAGTGTCAGTTTCTGCAACTGGCCAACCGCTTTGAAGTTCTGTCAGCTTGTTTAAATGAGAGTGGGGGTTGCAGGGTGGATTACTTGATTGATCTTCGCACCGTGGTACAGTCTGCTATTGATGTTGAGGGAAAACTACTACCACTGAGAAAGTAGGGGACAGTATAGTGGGAGAGTTGGATACTGTTCTCTGTAGCAAGGAGCGACAGTCCAGACAGCTGTGTAGCTAACCCAGTTGCTAACCCAATGTCAGGGTTAGCTTAACATCCGTAGTTGGGAAAATGCTGGAATCTATCATTAAGGAAGAAATAGCAGGACACCTGGAAAAGAATGGTTCAATCAAGCAGACGCAGCATGGATTCATGAAGGGAAAGTCATGTTTGACTAATTTACTGGAATTTGTTGAGGATATAACGAGTGCGGTTGACAGAGGGGAACCGGTGGATGTGGTGTATTTAGATTACCAGAAGGCATTCGATAAGGTGCCTCACTAAAGGTTGCTGCATAAGATAAAGGTACACGGAGTTGGGGGTAAAGTGTTAGCGTGGATTGAGGATTGGCTATCTAACAGACAGCAGAGAGTCGGAATAAATGGGTGCTTTTCCGGTTGGCAATCAGTGACTAGTGGCATGCCGCAGGGATCAGTGCTGGGGCCTCAACTATTTACCATATACATAGACGATCTGGAGGAGGGGACCGAGTGTAGGGTAACAAAGTTTGCGGATGACACAAAGATGAGTGGGAAAGCAAATTGTGTGGAGGACACAGAGAGTCTGCAGAGAGATTTGGATAGGCTAAGTGAGTGGGCAAGGATCTGGCAGATGGAGTATAACGTTGGTAAGTGTGAGGTTATCCACTTTGGAAGGAATAATAGTAAATGGACTATTATTTAAACGGTGAAAAATTACAACATGGTACTGTGCAGAGGGACCTGAGGGTCCTTGTGCATGAATCACAAAAACTCAGTTTGCAGGTGCAGCAGGTAATCAAGAAGGCAAATAGAATGCTGGCCTTTATCGCGAGAGGGATGGAGTATAAAAGCAGGGAGGTCATGCTGCAACTGTACAGGGTACTGGTGAGGCCGCACCTGGAGTACTGGTGTACAATTTTGGTCCCCTTATTTAAGAAAGGATATATTAGCTTTGGAGGGGGTACAGAGAAGGTTCACCAGGTTGATTCCGGAGATGAGAGGGTTAGCTTATGAGGAGAGATTGAGTAGACTGGGCCTGTACTCATTGGAGTTTAGAAGGTTGAGGGGAGACATATAAGATAATGAAGGGGCTAGACAGGGTAGAAGCAGCGAAGTTATTTCCACTCACAATGGAAACAAGAACTCGGGCATAGCCTCAAAATACGGGGGAGTCAATTTAGAACAGAGTTGAGGAGGAACTTCTTCTCCCAGAGGGTAGTGAATCTTTGGAATTCTCTGCCCAATGAAGCAGTAGAGGCTACTTCATTAAATGTGTTTAAGTCACAGATAGATAGATTTTTAACCGTTAAGGGAATTAAGGGTTATGGGGAGCGGTGGAACTGAACCCACTATCAGATCAGTCATGATCTTATTGAATGGCGGAGCAGGCTTGAGGGGCTAGATGGCCTACTTCTGCTCCTATTTCTTATGTTCTTAGAACATCTCACTGGGCTGGAGACGAATTTGCAGTGGGAAGGGGAGAGTCCCATTGTCATGGTCCATGCAGGTTCCAATGACATAGGTAGAATGAGGAAGGAGGTTCTGCACCGAGATTTTGAGGAGCTTTTCACTAAATTAAACAACAAAACCTCCACAGTTATAATGTGCAAATTGGCAGAAGGTACATAAAATAAGAGAGATGACTCAAAGACGAAATATAGGGGAGGATGGTTCTGGAGAGGGTTCTGAGAGACAGAGGAGGAAGTAAAAGAGGAGGAGACATTGCATGATGAGTTAAGATGTCAGTTACTGCAGTAAGGAGGGATGATGGGTGCAATTCTACCAAAAGAATTCTATGAGCCAAACAAGTGTGAACATTGGAAAGAATGGCACCAGTCTTTTGGGTAAGCTTCCAGTTGCAATCATGCAACACTTAGGAAAAAAAAATAATCCAGATGTGATTCTTGCCGGGAAGCCGGCTGCTGAACCCAAGGGGTGCCATTCACTGTGTACATAGAATACTGGGCGATCTGTCACTCCCACCCCCCTCCCCCAATTGCCTCCCTGTCCAATGCCGATCCCCCACCCCTTGATTGCTGCCCTGCCGATATAAATACTCACTCTGTTGTCATTTGAGACACAAGGTCAAATGATGTGAAGCCTTCATTAGAAAAATTATCTTTATATTGACCCATCTTAATGGCCTCTAACCACTCGGCAACTGTAGTGAAGCTGGAAAAATCAGGAACTGTGCGATCCAGCAATGGCAGGGTTACCCTGCAGAATGAATACAACAATTGGACTGATGAGCACAGAATGGACCACAGCAACAGTGTCAGAAACATGGATAGAAATTCACAACCTCAGAGATATTACTACAATTTGATACAAAAGTTCAAGCCAGAAGGACATCAGACCCACCATATGAAACAGTGAGATGAATCATTATCAAGATGCAATTCTGGTGCAACATTTCGAATTCCAGTCTATTTAGCTATGGAAACCAAGTGAACTGACAGGTAGTGTCACAAGTCAAAACAATTTCATCCGTGATAATCCTCTTAAAAAAGGAAAATACATCAAACATGGTTATTAACGATTTTAATTGGAATCTGCAGAGGCAAGGCCACACAGGAATTTGAAGGGAGGGAGTAAGGTTTCAAATAGAGTGAGGACAGCAACGTGTCAATGAGAGTC
The DNA here is from genome assembly GCF_964213995.1 of Mustelus asterias. NCBI lineage: Eukaryota > Metazoa > Chordata > Chondrichthyes > Carcharhiniformes > Triakidae > Mustelus > Mustelus asterias. The sequence continues at coordinate 45,465,346 of NC_135822.1, read as the reverse complement.
AGAGCAGTGACGTGTCCATTAGAGTGAGCGGTCATTGGGGGTGAGGGGTGAATGGGAGAGAGGGAGTGAGTCGTCAATGGGAGTGAGGGGTGAATGGGAGTGAGCGGCCAATGAGAGTGAGGGAGTGAGGGGTCAGTGGGAGTGAGGGGTCAATGGGAGTGGGGGGAGTGAGGGGTCTGTCGGAGTGAGAGGTCAATGGGAGTGAGGGGAGTGAGGGGTCAGTCGGAATGAAGGGTTAATGGGAGTGGGGGGTGAATGGGAATGAGGGGTGAATGGAAGTGAGGAGAGTGAAGGGTGAATGGGAGAGAGGGGTCAATGGGAATGAGGGGACTGAGGGATCAGTGGAAGTGAAGAGGGTGAAGGGTGAATGGGAGAGAGTGGGATCAATGGGAGTGAGGGGAGTGCGGGGTCAATGGGAGTGAGGGGAGTGTGGGGTGAATGGGAGATTGGGGAGTGTGGGGTGAATGGGAGAGAGGGGAGTGAGGGGTGAATCAAATGCAGATGTAAGATTTCTGTGCAGAATAATATGTGACCTGTGAGGCCAGAGTATGATGGAAAAGGACAGAAAATTAGTTGTGCAAACACATTCGATAAGTTGTTCTTACCCTGATGTCAGTGGTGTCACAGCCTTTAGGCTATTTGGATTTCTGATCATTTTATCCAAGGTATTCACAATTTGCCCAAACTTAGGTCTATTATTGCGATCCTTTTGCCAGCAGTCAAGCATTAATTGATGAAGAGCTGTTGGACAGTCCATGGGTGGAGGGAGTCTATAATCTTGTTCAATAGCATTGATCACCTGTCAAAATAAACCACATTCATATTTTGCTGCCCGAGGGACATCACAACTCAATCATTTAGTCTGCTATGAAAATATTGGGAAGGCGGAAACAGAGTTAATGTTTTCAGTCAAATATGATTGAAATGTGCTGGGTTTTATATTATCGAAAAGGGGAAGAGGTAGCACAAAGGAAAGATCTGGGATAGGTTCAGAACATAAGAACATAAGAAATAGGAGCAGGAGTAGGCCATCTAGCCCATCGAGCCTGCCCCACCATTCAACAAGATCATGGCTGATCTGAAGCGACTCAGTCCCACTTACCCGCCTGCTCCCCATATCCCTGAATTCCCTTATCGATCAGAAATCTATCTACCCGTGATTTAAACATATTCAACGAGGTAGCCTCCACCACTTCAATGGGCAGAGAATTCCAGAGATTCACTACCTTCTGAGAGAAGAAGTTCCCCCTCAACTGTTAAAGGGTGGGAGAGACGAAATAACAAAGATGTAATGAAACAAAAAAGAGAGAAACGTAATGGCTGTATAAGATATAAAGTATTGGTCCAGATTAGCTGTTAATGGCAGGATAATGGACAGCTTTGTCTTGGAGTATAAAGTTCATGGTCTGAACAAAGAACAAAAACAATACAGCACAGGAACAGGCCCTTCGGCCCTCCAAGCCCGCGCCGCTCCCTGGTCCAAACTAGACCATTCTTTTGTATCCCTCCATTCCCACTCCATTCATGTGGCTATCCAGATAAGTCTTAAACGTTCCCAGTGTGTCCGCCTCCACCACCTTGCCCGGCAGCGCATTCCAGGCCCCCACCACCCTCTGTGTAAAATACGTCCTTCTGATATCCGTGTTAAACCTCCCCCCCCTCACCTTGAACCTATGACCCCTCGTGAACGTCACCACCGACCTGGGAAAAAGTTTCCCACTGTTCACCCTATCTATGCCTTTCATAATTTTATACACCTCTATTAGGTCACCCCTCATCCTCCGTCTTTCCAGTGAGAACAACCCCAGTTTACCCAATCTCTCCTCATAACTAAGCCCTTCCATACCAGGCAACATCCTGGTAAACCTCCTCTGCACTCTCTCTAAAGCCTCCACGTTCTTCTGGTAGTGTGGCGACCAGAACTGGGCGCAGTATTCCAAATGCGGCCGAACCAACATTCTATCAGACCCCAACTTTTATACTCTGTGCCCCATCCTATAAAGGCAAGTTGTTGAACTCAATGTTGAGTCCAGAAGGCTATAAAGTGCCAAATTGTAAAATGAGATGCTGTTTATTCAGCTTGCTTTGAGCTCAACTGGAACATTACAGTAGACTGCGAATTGAAATGTGAGTGTGAGTGCAAGGTAGTGAATTAAAATGGCAAGCAACTGGAAGGTCAGGATCATATTTGCAGAATGAATGGAGGAGTCTATGAGTGAGGACAATGGAGACAAACGAAAGGGGAAATTGTTCAAGGAAAGTACAATTCCAGCCAAGCACAAAAGGATAGTTGTGGATTTTGGGAGCTTTTGGGACTCTGCTCATGGAAGAAGTGCTCGGGCACTTCAGGAAGATTGGACGTCCATAGTGAAGAGGAGGAAAACTGAAAACTGTTAAAATGACTGTCGGGGCAGTTTGAGAGACTAAATCTGAAATTCTACCGCCTTGCCCGCACAAGGCTCGTAATATCCCGCCTGAGGCGAACGGAGAATGTCGTTCTGCAAGCGGTAAATTCCGGCCTATGTTACCGCTCAGCTAACACAAAGAGAGAGGTTTGGGGCAGTTCCAAATCACTCTCCCTGATATGTTGACCAAGCTTGGAAAATAAAAGAACATATTTTACCAGAGTACTTGTCTCCACAAGTCTTTGTGTTAGCTGAGCCCCAATTAAGAGGGGAAATTCCTCATGTGAAAGCCAGCTTAATGCGTAGTTTCTGAAAACGCTCCTACAGATTGACCCTACCCGCGGTGCTAATCTGTAGGATAGTTTTCGGAGACAATCTATTAAGCTATCTTTCACTTAGTTATGGCTCAGCTAACACAAAGACTCGCAGACCTCACATGAAAGTCAGCTTAATACATTGGGTGGGATTTTACAGCCTCGCTCAGGCGAGACCGGAAATTCCCACCCAAGGTCAACAGAGATTTCTGTTGTCGGACCCTCACCCACAGGGCATTCTGTGGCAGGTGAGGTGTAGAGTTCTGGCCATTGTCTCTGAAAACACTCCTACAATGACATAGGAGTCAGAAGAATTACAGATAAAGAGACCTGAAAAACAAATAGAGTTGTGATAGGAAGAAATAAGATCAGTGGGGCAGAAACAGGCTGATATGATGGGTCTATAAGGACAACCCTCTTTGTGGACTTTGGGTAGGATGTAGAAACAGACTTTGTGGGTTAGGTGACGAGGAAGCTGGAGGCTATGCAAGGAAGAACTCCAGAGGAGATGAGGTCCTTGATAATCCTGGAAATAATGGTTTGATGTTTAGTGGTAGGGTCATGGTCCTGGGGAGGTAGGAAGAAGTCTCTGAGAGTTGACGCTCCGTCTCTGCAAGGAAGCAGTTGATACAGCAGAAAAGGTTGTAAGGCTTTCCATGCAAGGCTCATTGAGAAAGTGAAGGGGCATGGGACACAAGGGGACATTGCGTTGTGGATTCAGAACTGGCTTGCCCACAGAAGGCAGAGTGGTTGTAGATGGGTCTTTTTCAGCATGGAGGTCGGTCACCAGTGGAGTGCCCCAGGGATCTGTTCTGGGACCCTTGCTCTTTGTGATTTTTATAAATGACCTGGATGAGGAAGTGGAAGGATGGGTTGGCAAGTTTGCTGATGACACAAAGGTTGGTGGCATTGTGGATAGTGTAGAGGGATGTCAGCAGTTGCAACGAGACATAGATAAGATGCAAGACTGGGCGGAGAAGTGGCAGATGGACTTCAACCCAGATAAGTGTGTAGTGGTTCATTTTGGCAGGTCGAATAGGATGAAAGAATATAATATTAAGGGTAAGACGCTTGGCAGTGTGGAAGATCAGAAGGATCTTGGGGTCCAGGTTCATAGGACGCTCAAAGCAGCGTCACAGGTGGAGGCTGTGGTTAGGAAGGCGTATGGAATACTGGCCTTCATCAATAGAGCAATTAAGTTTAGAAATCGGGAGATAATGCTGCAGTTGTATAGGACCCTGGTCAGACCCCACTTGGAGTACTGTGCCCAGTTCTGGTCGCCTCATTACAGAAAGGATGTGGAAGCCATAGGAAGGGTGCAGAGGAGATTTATAAGGATGTTGCCTGGATTAGGTGGCATGCCTTATGAGGATAGGTTGAGAGAGCTAGGTCTTTTCTCTTTGGAGAGGTGAAGGATGAGAGGTGACCTGATCGTGGTGTACAAGATGTTGAGGGGTATTGATAGAGTGGATTCTCAGAGGCTTTTACCCAGGGCTGAAATGGTTGCCACAAGAGGTCACAGGTTTAGGGTGCTGGGGAGTAGGTACAGAGGAGATGTTAGGGGTATGTTTTTCACTCAGAGGGTGGTGGGTGCGTGGAATCGGCTGCCGGTAGTGTTGGTGGAGACGAATTCGATAGGGTCTTTTAAGAGCCTTTTGGATAAGTTCATGGAAGTTAGTAAGATAAAGGTTTATAGGTAAACCTAGTAGGTAGGGACATGTTCGGCGCAACTTGTGGGCCAAAGGGCCTGTTTGTGCTGTAGCTTTTCTATGTTCTATGTTCTAAAACAGCAGCTTTGAAAACAATGTGAGAGTTAGACCTGAGAGAAGGATGGCAGGTGTGAGAAAAGAACTTATTTTAGTACATTGCTCACAATCCTCCACACTGGGGTGATTGCTTTGTAGAATATCTCTGTTTAGTCCACAAGCATGATCCCGACCTTCCTGCTTACCATTTTAATTCACCACCTTGCACTCACATTTGCATTCTGTCCTCAAATTACTGAAAAGTTGCAGCCAAACTCGGTGCACGCACTGGACAAGCACCTAATCTTCACATTCGGTACTTTCCACTCTTCTGGGCTCAACATTGTGTTCAATATCTTCAGATAATGTCGTCCAATCTAATGTGATTTTTGTATGTCAAAGGCAAGCCTGTATCTTGTTTTTGTTTTTCATTATTCTGCCATTAACACCGACTCTGGACCACTGCTTTGTTTCTTGACTGCAAACATCACCACTCTATTTGTCTGTTGTTCCAATGGAGGGCTTGGGTAAGATGCTCTTTTGGAGAGTTGGTCTAGACTAGTTGGGCTGAATGGCTTCCTCCTACACTGTAGGGATTCTATTCTGTTGGCAGCCAATGGTGAGTTGTGGGGTGGGCTGGAAAACCCTGCCCTGCTTCTCTCTCTATAGATGCTGCCTGACCTGCTGAATTCTTCCAGCACATTTTGTTTTTAAAGTCATAGGGCCCTATTTTACCATTGCGTCGTGCCTGTTTTTGGGCGCGAAAATGTGGTAAAGTCGGGTGTGAGGCCATAATCCGTGATCCGCGCCGATGGCCACTTTACCAAAACCTGGGAATGGTGGTGATCCGATTCACACCCGAAACGGACGCAACGGCGATTTAAATGTGTTTGCATGCATTTCAATTGAACTAATGAACTGCCCACCCAAGTTTATCAGCATTTCCCCCTTTACCGCCATGTTCGCCAATCTGAAATCGCGCCAAAATGAACCTGTTGAATAAAAGTCTGAATCGGGCGCTCCAGCTGCTGAAAAGGCGGGTTCAGAGCTTCCAACAGCTCTCTGACTCAGATCAGTGGTGGCGGGGAGGGGGGGGGGGGTGGGGGGGGGAAGGATTTAGGCGGGTCAGGTCATTCTCTGGTTGCGGGGTTGGGAGGCCCGATCGTTATCTGTTGGGGAGGGGGGAAGAGGTGGGTCAGATGTTTGTCTGCGGGGGGGGGGGGGGGGGGTGGGGGGGGGGGGAGTGAGGCCAGACCGTTCTCTATGGTGGGGGGGGCGGGGGTGAGGCCAGATCGTTCTCTGAGGGGGGAGGAGGGTAAGATGTATCTCTGGCTGGGGGTGGGAGGGAGGGGAGGGGAGGCCTGATTGCTCACCAGTGTGGGGGTCAGATGGATCTCTGGCCGGGGGGGCAGGGGAGTCTGCTGCCACTCTGCGGGCGATCGGTGTGGGGGGGAGGGGGCGGGGCTTGCAATCGGACTGGGTAGTAGGGAGCGGGGAGTTGATAAGGGGGGCAGTGATATGTGTGCACCATCGCTCCCGGGCCCCTTTCTGCAGCTCGGGTGCGATCTGACACGGGCGCGCTTTTTCAAATTTTTTTCCAACTGCGCATGCGCAGTTCAGAGCTCCGATCGTTTTGGCTGCACTAAGCCCTGCGCACAGCGCGATTCAGACCTGCGATGTTTTTTTCAGGCTAAGTGCGTATGGGGGCGCCTGAAAGCAGATTCCCAAGTCGGATCTGAATTAAGCCCAGATTCAGCACTTAGAATGAAAATGGTAAAATCATAGAGTCATACAGCGCTGAAAAGGCCCATCACGTCTGCACCGAGAATAACTCCGACTAAAGTCGCGCTAGTCCCATTTTCCTGCACACGTCCCAGATTCTTGAATGCCATTGTATTTAAAGTGCTCATCCAAGTAATTTTTAAATGTTGTAATGTTTCCGACCTTCACTACTTTCCCAAGCAGTGTATTTCAGATTACCACCACATTCTGACTGAAATAGTTTCTATTTACAAATCCCCCCGAATCTCCTGCCACTTACCCTAAAATTATGCCCCCTCGTGACTGACCCCTGAACCAAAGGGACAGCTGCTCCCTATTCATCCTGCCCATAATGCTCAATCTTATTTACCTGCAGAACAGGGTTGAGCAAAGAACAAGACAGCAGCAGTAATGGGGACTCACTAGTTAAAGGTACAGACAGGCATTTCTGTGGCCGTGATCGAGACTCCAGGATGGTGTGTTGCCTCCCTGGTGCCAGGGTCAAAGACGTCTCTGAACGGTTAAAAGGCATTCTTAAAGGGGATGGTGAGCATCTAGAAGTCGTTGTACACATTGGTACCAACATCATAGGTAGGAAAAAGGATGAAGTGTGAACATTGAGAGTCAGGTAGAAGGCTAAATTGCAGGACCTAAAGGGTAGAAATTTCTGGACTACTGCCGGTGCCACGTGCTAGTGAGAGTAGGAATAGGAAGATTTGGCAAATGAATGTGTGGGTTGAGAGCTGGTGCAGGGGGCAGGGATTTAGATTAGTAGATCATTGGGATCTCTTCTGGGGCGGGGAGTGACTTGTTCAAGAGGGACGGGTTACACCTGAACTGGAGATGGTCTAATATCCTGGCAGGGAGATTTGCTAGAGCCACTCGGAGGGTTTAAACTAGTTTGGTAGGGGGGTGGGACCCAAAGCAGTAGGGAGACAGATGAGAAGGTTGCGGACAGCATGGAAGTTAAAGAGAACAAGTTAAATAATAAAGGCAGTGTCAGTAATCCTAGTACTAGACAGATCAGGCAAAAGCAGGGCAGAGAGCAAGGGAAGTCTAGATTAAACTGCATTGATTTCAATGCAAGAGGCCTGACAGGCAAGGCAGATGAACTCAGGGTATAGATGGTTACATGGGACTGGGATATTATAGCTATTACTGAAACATAGCTAAGGGAGGGACAGGACTGGCAGCTCAATGTTCCAGGATACAGAAGCTATAGGAAAGATTACAGTATGGAAATCTGGATTTCAATATGATTAGCGGGCCCAGGACTGAAGTCTCTGGGCGTGCTAACATCTCCCCCACCCCCCCCACCAGGAGTGGTTCACTCCAGAGGAGTTTACTCTTGCTCCACACTAATGGGGAACAGGTGGCCGACCCCGCTAGAGGGAAGAGAGGGCCCTCAAGAGATCGGGGGGGGGGGGGTAAGGGGAATGTTCCTTGGGCAGTGTGAGCCTGGCAATGTCCGTCTGGCACCCTGGCACTGTCCAAGGAGCGCACTGGCACTCCCCAAGGGGCACCTTGGCACTGCCCATCAGGCATCGGGAAGTCCCAAGGGGGTGGGGCCAATTGGGGGTGATCAGTGGGGGTGGAGGAGTCCTGCTGCCAATCTGCAATCAGGATAGCAGACAGAGGGAGGGAGGAGGTGATCTGAACTGTCCGTGGCGGAGGTGGGGGGGGGAAATCGGGGCTGGCCAGGTGGGGTGTTGGGGAAATCGGGGCTGGCCAGGGGAGGGGGGGGGGTGGGGGTGACAGAGGGGCTGTCCCAGAGAGGTCCAGGAGGCCAGTGATCAGGGGTTGGGAAGGCCAGTGATGGGGTGGGGTATAAGACCATAAGACCATAAGACATAGGAGCGGAAGTAAGGCCATTCGGCCCATCGAGTCCACTCCACCATTCAATCATGGTTGATTTCAACTCCATTTACCCGCTCTCTCCCCATAGCCCTTAATTCCTCGAGAAATCAAGAATTTATCAATTTCTGTCTTGAAGACGCTCAACGTCTCGGCCTCCACAGCCCTCTGTGGCAATGAATTCCTAGGTAGGTTGCGGAACAGGCCAGTGATGGGGAAGGCCAGTGATCTTGAGGCTGGCAATGTGGGGCCACTGCGCATGCACTGATCTCCGCTCTGACAGATTGGCGCATGCGGAGTGGCCCACTCAGCACTATGCTGTCACCCTCTCAGATGGGAATAGGCCCCGCCCACAGCTTTCCAGAGTGAATCACGCAAGGGCACTCTGTGATGTACAGAGTGTCGGAGATTCATTGATTCATTCTGTGTCAGAATTCCTGCAATTTCCTGCCTCGCCTCCCACATCAACGTGGGATGTAATTTATCTGGGCCTGGGATTTTGTAAGCCCATCAGGGCCTACAATACGTCCTCATTTCTCTGTCAAACCATGCAAGAACCTCACAGTCACTAATCCTGAATTTCGCACCTACGTTCTCCTTTTCCTGAGTGAAGCCCAAAAAGAAGTATTCAGTTAAAACCCTTCCAATATCTGGTGGCTTTACACACAGATTACTTCCTTGGTCTCTAATGGGCCCTACCTCTTCTCTTGGTTAACCTCTTCCCTTTAATGTATTTATAAAATACCTTAGGAGTCCCCCTAATCCTGTTCATAAGTCCTTTTTCATGCCCCTTTTTGCTCTTCTAATTGCTTTCTTAAGTTCCCTCTTACACTTCAAAAGAACAAAGATCAAAGAAAATTACAGCCCAGGAACAGGCCCTTCGGCCCTCCAAGCCTGCACCGACCATGCTGCCCGACTGAACTAAAACTCCCTACCCTTCCGGGGACCATATCCCTCTATTCCCATCCTATTCATGTATTTGTCCAGACACCCCTTAAAATTCACTATTGTATCTGCTTCTACTACTTCCCCCAGCAGCGAGTTCCAGGCACCCACCACCCTCTGTATAAAAAATTTGCCTCGTACATCTCCTTTAAACCTTGCCCCTCGCACCTTAAACCTATGCCCCCTAGTAATTGACTCTTCCATTTCCTATATTCCTCTCGGGCTGCAGGTTACCTGGACACCCAAAGTTCCCTGAACTTATTGTTCTTAGAATGCTGTCGGGATAGTTTCCTTGAACAGCATGTTACGGAACCGACGAGGGAACGAGCTATTTTGGATCTGGTATTGTGTAACGAGGTAGGAAGAATTAAGGATCTTATTGTGAAGGACCCTCTTGGGTCTAGTGACCACAATATGGTCGAATTTCTGATTCAGATGGAAGAGGAGAAAGTTTGGTCCCAAACCAGTGTCCTCTGTTTGAACAGAGGGAAATATGATAGGATGAGGGACGAATTGGCTAAGGTAGACTGGGAGAGCAGGCTGGCAGGTAGGATAGCTGCGGAACAGTGGAGGATTTTTAAGGAGATCCTTTTCAGTTCTCAGCAAAAATATATTCCAGCAAAAAACAAGGATTGTAAGAAAAGGGAGAACCAGCCGTGGATAACGAAGGAAATAAAGGAGAGCATTAAAATAAAAACAGCTGCGTACAGAGTGGCCAAAAATAGTGGAGAAACAAGTGATTGGGAAAAATTTAAGAAACAACAAAGAGAGACTAAGAAAGCGATAAAGAAAGGAAGGATAGACTATGAAGCTAGGCTAGCAATTAATATAAAAAATGATAGTAAAAGTTTTTATAAATATATAAAAAGGAATAGAGTGGCTAGAGTGAATGTTCGACCCTTGGAGGACGAGAGGGGGGAGTTAATAGTGGGAAATGAGGATATGGCTGAGTCTTTAAATAAGTTTTTTGTGTCGGTCTTCACGGTGGAGGACACAAATAGTTTGCCAAATATTAACGATAGAGGGTTGGCAGCAGGAGAAATACTTAATACAATTAATGTTACCAGAGAGGCAGTGCTGAGTAGACTAATGGGACTGAAGGTGGACAAGTCCCCGGGTCTGGATGGAATGCATCCCAGGGTATTGAAAGAAATGTCAGAGGTAATAGTGGATGCGTTAGTGATTATTTATCAAAACTCATTGCATTCTGGGGTAGTGCCGGTTGATTGGAAAACGGCTAATGTTACGCCGCTGTTTAAAAAAGGAAGGAGACAAAAGGCGGGTAACTATAGGCCGGTCAGCTTAACGTCTGTAGTAGGGAAAATGCTGGAATCCATTATTAAACAGGAGATAGCAGGGCATCTGGATAGAAATGGTTCGATCAATCAGACGCAGCATGGATTCATGAGGGGAAAGTCGTGCTTGACGAACATGTTGGATTTTTATGAAGATGTGACTAGGGAGGTTGATGGAGGAGAACCGGTGGATGCGGTGTTTTTGGATTTCCAAAAGGCGTTTGATAAGGTGCCCCATAAAAGGCTGCTGAAGAAGATTAGGGCACACGGAGTTGGGGGTAGTGTGTTAAAGTGGATTGGGGACTGGCTATCCGACAGGAAGCAAAGAGTCGGAATAAATGGGTGTTTTTCCGGTTGGAGGAAGGTAACTAGTGGCGTGCCGCAGGGATCGGTACTCGGGCCGCAACTATTTACCATTTATATAGATGATCTGGAGGAGGGGACGGGTGTAGGGTAACGAAGTTTGCAGACGACACAAAGATAAGTGGAAAAGTGAATCGTGTGGAGGACGGAGAAGATCTGCAGAGAGATTTGGACAGGCTGAGTGAGTGGGCGAGGATATGGCAAATGGAGTATAACGTTGATAAATGCGAGGTTATACACTTTGGAGGAAATAATAACAAATGGGATTACTATCTCAATGGAAACAAATTAAAACATGCTACCGTGCAAAGGGACCTGGGGGTCCTTGTACATGAGACGCAAAAGCCCAGTCTGCAGGTACAACAGGTGATCAAGAAGGCAAATGGGATGTTGGCCTATATCGCGAGGGGGATAGAATATAAAAGCAGGGATGTCTTGATGCACCTGTACAGGGCATTGGTGAGGCCGCAGCTGGAATACTGTGTGCAGTATTGGTCCCCTTATATGAGGAAGGATATATTGGCATTGGAGGGAGTGCAGAGAAGGTTCACCAGGTTGATACCGGAGATGAGGGGTTTGGATTATGAGGAGAGGCTGAGGAGATTGGGTTTGTACTCGTTGGAGTTTAGAAGGATGAGGGGGGATCTTATGGAGACTTATAAGATAATGCGGGGGCTGGATAGGGTGGAGGCGGAGAGATTCTTTCCACTTAGTAAGGAAGTTAAAACTAGAGGACACAGCCTCAAAATAAAGGGGGGTCGGTTTAAGACAGAGTTGAGGAGGAACTTCTTCTCCCAGAGGGTGGTGAATCTCTGGAATTCTCTGCCCACTGAGGTGGTGGAGGCTACCTCGCTGAATATGTTTAAAGCGCGGATGGATGGATTCCTGATCGGTAAGGGAATTAAGGGTTATGGGGATCAGGCGGGTAAGTGGTACTGATCCACGTCAGATCAGCCATGATCTTATTGAATGGCGGGGCAGGCTCGAGGGGCTAGATGGCCTACTCCTGCTCCTATTTCTTATGTTCTTATGTACATAATCTGATTACAGATTTCTAGCATCTGCAGTATTTTAGGATTATATTATGCATCTTGGTACATATAACAAGCCCATTGCAATATACTGCATTGGCAGCACCAGCATGGAGGTGGCCAAGTGGTTTTAAGTTAAGTTTTAAGTTTATTTATTATTGTCATAAGTAAGCTTACATTAACACTACAATGAAGTTACTATGAAAATCCCCTAGTCGTCACACTCCGGTGCCTGTTTGGTACACTGAGAATTTAGTGTAGCCAATGCACCTAATCAGCACGGCTTTCAGACTGTGGAAGGAAACCAGAGCACCCGGAGGAAACCCACGCAGACAGGGAGAGAAAGTGCAGACTCTGCACAGACAATGGCCCAAGCCAGGAATCAAACCTAGGTCCCTGGCGCTCTGAGGCAGCAGTGCTAACCACTGTGCCCACTGGTCAGTGGCCGGCCAGGTGTTCAATGGAGGATGGGTGGGGATGACTGAGAGGGTTTGGTCGGAAGGGGTGGGAGGGTGGGTGGCCACTGGTGGCGTCAGTTGATCATGGAGGTCAGTGAAGGTGGGTCAGTGAGGAGTTGGATGGTCATGAGGTATTCAATAGAGTGTGGTCAGTGGGGGTCAGGTGGTCAAGTGCATCCCAAGAGGTTCAGGGATGGTGGGGAAAGACATATGAGGGGCAGGAGGTGAGTTAGTAATATCGTTACCCAGCTGTTCCACGGTTACTACTACTGTAAGACATCAAAACCATCTGAACTTTGTGGTTTAAATTGTACTTCCAAATGGTTCCAATTGAAGTTTGAACTTAGTGGGCAATTGCTGGGCAATCTTTACTTGGGGATTCTATGTTGTGGGAGGGGGATGGGTCCCAGTGCATCTTTGTATCCCCAGTTATGATGCCCCAGAGTCTGCAAGTTAAGGGCTACGGTCAGTTACCTTTTATTTAGAACATAGAACATAGAAAAAATACAGCACAAACAGGTCCTTCGGCCCACAAGTTGCGCCGGTCATGTCCCTACCAACCTAGGCTTATATACAGGCTTACTAGAACCTCAATCCTATTAAGTTCCACGTACTCATCCAGAAGTCTCTTAAAGGACCCTATCGAATTTGCCTCCACCACCACTGACAGCCGATTCCACTCACCCACCACCCTCTGAGTGAAAAACTTACCCCTGACATCTCCTCTGTACCTACCCCCCAGCACCTTAAACCTGTGTCCTCTCATAGTAGCCATTTCAGCCCTGGGAAAAAGCCTCTGAGAATCCACCCGGTCTATACCTCTCAACATCTTATACACCTCTATCAGGTCACCTCTCATCCTTCGTCTCTCCAAGGAGAAAAGACCGAGCTCCCTCAACCTATCCTCATAAGGCATGCCAACCAATCCAGGCAACATCCTTGTAAATCTTCTCTGCACACTTTCAATAATTTCCACATCCCTCCTGTAATGAGGTGACCAGAACTGAGCACAGTACTCAAAGTGGGGTCTGACGAGTGTCTTATCAAGCTGCATCATTATCTCCCGACTCCTAAACTCAATCCCTCGATTGATGAAGGCCAGCACATCATACGCCTTCTTAACCACCAGGTTGATAGGGTTGTTAAGAAGGCGTACAGTGTGTTAGCTTTTATTGGTAGAGGGATTGAGTTTCGGAGCCAGGAGGTCATGCTACAACTGTACAAAACTCTGGTGCGGCCGCATTTGGAGTATTGCGTACAGTTCTGGTCGCCGTATTATAGGAAAGATGTGGAAGTGTTGGAAAGGGTGCAGAGGAGATTTACCAGGATGTCGCCTGGTATGGTGGGAAAATCGTATGAGGAAAGGCTGAGGGGCTTGAGGTTGTTTTCGTTAGAGAGAAGAAGGTTAAGAGGTGACTTAATAGAGGCATACAAGATGATCAGAGGATTAGAGAGGGTGGATAGTGAGAGCCTTTTTCCTCGGATGGTGTTGGCTAGCACGAGGGGACATAGATTTAAATTGAGGGCTGATAGATATAGGATAGATGTTAGAGGTAGGTTCTTTACTCAGAGAGTAGTAAGGGCGTGGAATGCCCTGCCTGCAGCAGTGGTGGACTCGTCAACGTTGAGAATGTTCAAGTGGTTATTGGACAAACATATGGATGATATTGGAATAGTGTAGATTAGAGGGGCTTTAGATTGGTACCACTGGTCAGCGCAACATCGAGGGCCGAAGGGCCTGTACTGCGCTGTAATGTTCTATGTTCCTCTACCTGCGAGGCCGATTTAAGAATCCTATGGACCCGGACGCCAAGGTTCTTCTGATCCTCTACACTGCTAAGAGTCTTACCCTTGATATTATACTCCTTCATCCCATTTTGACCTTTCACTACACATTTATCTGGGTTGAAGTCCATCTGCTACTTCTCCGCCCAGTCTTGCATCCTATCTATGTCACGCTGCAGCTTCTGACATCCCTCCAAACTATCCACAACACCACCAACCTTCGTGTCGTCGGCAAACTTACCAACCCATCCCTCCACTTCCTCATCCAGGTCATTTATGAAAATGACAATTATCAAGGGTCCCAGAACAGACCCCTGGGGCACTCCACTGGTGACCGACCTCCATTCAGAAAAAGACCCATCTACAACCACTCTCTGCCTTCTGCAGACAAGCCAGTTCTGGATCCACAAGGCAACAGCCCCCTGGATCCCATGCCCTCTCACTTTCTCGAGATGTTTTGCATGGGGGACCTTATCGAACGCCTTGCTGAAGTCCATGTAAACCACATTTACCACTTTTCCTTCGTCAATGTGTTTAGTCACATTTTCAAAGTACTCCACCAGGCTCGTAAGGCACGATTTGCCCTTGACAAAGCCATGCTGACTACTTTTGAGCATACTAAACTTCTCTAAATGTTCATAAATCCTGTCCCTCAGGATCTTCTCCATCAACTTACCAACCACTGAGGTTAGACTCACCGCTCGGTAATTTCCTGGGCTATCCCTATTCCCTTTCTTGAATATAGGAACCACATCCGCAATCCTCCAATCCTCCAGAACCTCTCCCGTCTCCATCGACGACGCAAAGATCATCGCCAGAGGCTCTGCAATCTCTTCCCTCACCTCCCACAGTACCCTGGGGTACATCCCATCCGGTCCCGGTGACTTATCTATCTTGATGCTATTCAAAGTTTCCAACACATCCTCTTTCTTAAAGTCCACATACTCAATCTTTTCAGTCCGCCGCAATCCTGTCGTACAACCACCCAGGTCTATTTCCACCGTGAATACCGAGGTAAAGTATTCATTAAGCACCTCTGCTTTTTCTTCCGGATCTGTACAGACTTTCTCACCTTCACATTTAAAGGTCCTATTCCTTCACATCTCATCCTTTTACTCTTCACATATTTATAGAACGCCTTAGGGTTCTCCTTAATCTTATCTGCCAAGGCCTTCTCGTGACCCCTCCTGGCTCTCCTAATTTCTTTCTTAAGTCCCTTCCTATAAGCCGTATACTCATCTAGATCCCTATCATTGCCTAGCTCTCTGAACCTTTTGTACGATTTCCTTTTCTTTTTGACTAGGTTCAGCGCAGCTTTCGTGCACCACGGTCCCTGTAACCTACCAAAACCTCCCTGTCTCATCGGAATGTTGTCATGCAGAACTCCAGACAAACCTTCCTTGAAAATCTGCCACCTTACTTCGGTACTTTCCCTTGAGAATGACTCCTTCCAATTTACACCTCTAATCTACTGCCTGATGGCTTCATATTTCCCCTTACTCCAGATAAACACTTTCCTAGCTTGCCTGATCCTATCTCTTTTCAAGGGACCATGTTAGGGAACTGGAACTGCAGCTCGAGGATCCCTTTTCTAAAGGAGATAGAGTTATGATCACTATCCCCAAGATGCTCCCCCACTGAGAGATCCGACACCTGTCCAGGCTGATTAGCCAGTACCGGATCGAGTACAGCCTCTCCTCTTGTAGGCTTATCCACATGCTGTGTCAGGAAACCCTCCTGAACACACGTAACAAACTCCTCCCCATCCAAACCCCTTACCCTAGGGATATTCTAATCGATGTTTGGGAAATTAAAGTCTCCCATCACGACAACCCTGTTATTACTGCAACTCTCCAGGATCTGTTTCCCTATCTGCTCCTCAACATCCCTGTTACTATTGGGCGGCCTGTAGAAAACACCTAGCAAAGTTATCGACCCCTTCCCACTCCGGACTTCAACCCACAGAGACTCCGTAGACAATCCCTTCACGGCTTCCACCTTCTCTACAGCTGTGACACTATCCCTCATCAGCAGTGCCACTCCCCCCCCCCTCTTTTGCCTCCCTCTCTGTCCTTTCTGAAACATCTGAAACCCGGCACCTGAAGTATCCAGTCCTAACCCTGTCCCCAAGTCTCCGTAATGGCCACATCACACTTCCAAGCATCAATCCACACTCTAAGCTCATCCACTTTATTCACGACACTCCTGGCGTTAAAATAGACACATCTCAGACCTTTGGTCTGAGCTCTCCCCTTCTCCATCACCCGTCCATTCTCCCTCTTACACTGTCTACAATCCTTCTCTATTTGCAGGCTAACCTCCTCGCTCTCAGTCACCTCATCACGATTCCCTCCCCCCAACCTTTCTAGTTTAAAGTCTCCCCAGTAGCCTTAGCCAACCTTCCTGCCAGGATATTGGTCCCCCTGGGATTCAAGTGCCACCCGTCTTTTTTGTACAGGTCACACCTGCCCCTAAAGAGGTCCCAATGATCCAGGAACCAGAATCCCTGCCCCCTGCTCCAGTCCCCCAGCCACGCATTCATCCTCCACCCCACTCCATTCCTGCTCTCACTTTCCTGTGGCACAGGCAGCAATCCTGAGATTACTACCTTTGCGTTCCTTCTTCCCAACTGTCTATCTAACTCCCTATATTCTCTTTTCATGACCCCTTCCCTCTTCCTACCTATGTCAGTGGTACCAATATGTACCACGACCTCTGGCTCCTCTCCCTCCCACCTCAGGATTTCTGGGACACGATCAGAGACATCCTGGATCCCGGCACCACGGAGGCAGACCACCATCCGAGACTCCCGTCTGCCTCAGCAAAAACGCCTGTCCGACCCCCTTACTGTTGAGTGCCCGATTAATACTGCCTTCCTCCTCCTTTCCTTCGCCCTCTGAGTTACAGGGCCAGACTCTGCTCCAGAGACACGGCCACTGCTGCTTCCCCCAGGTGGGGTGTTCCCCCCCAGCAGTACTCAGACAGGAGTACTTATTGTGAAGGGGCACATCCACCGGGGTGCTCTCTATCACCCGAGCTTTCCCCTTCCTGGACGTTACCCACTTGTCTGCCTCCCGTGGCCCTGGTGTGACCACCTGCTGATAGCTCCTGTCTATCACCTCCTCATTTTCCCTAACCAGACGAAGATCCTCGAGCTGCAGTTCCAGTTCCCTAACATGGTCCCTTTGGAACCGCAGCTCGACACATCCATCACAGATATGGACGTCCAGGAGGCCAGGAGCCTCCAGGACCTCCCACATCCTACATTGGGAACAACAGACTGGCCTCACACTCATAATTTACCTTCTTATTTCAAGGAACACAGAGAAACGTACTTAAGAATTAAACTTACCCCACCTTGCCCTTTCCGCCTAAGCCCTTAGAGCCAAAACCCTTCAGCTCTTACTCTGCTCCCTTCTCACTCTGCTGCTCGCTCTCAACACTGCCCGCTGGATACTGCGGCCTGCCCTTTAAAATAAGATTCAAAAACTCTTCCCACAACACCCCACGCGCGGCCTACTTCCGGTCTAGACTTTAAAAGAAGTCAGAAGATTTTGGGTTCCATTTTATGAAAGCTGCCATTCTGTTATTATAGTCTTCCTGTGCATGAATAATTTTCCTCTTTGTATCCCCCTCAGAAACTCGAAGCAGGAGTAGGCCATTCGGCCCTTTGAGCCTGCTCTCCCATTCATTTGCTCATGGCCGAGAATTGAATTGAATATACTAATCCCCCCCTTCCTCTCATATCCCTTGATCCCCTTAGCACCAAGAGCTATATCTAATTTGTTCTTGAAATCACACAACATTTTGGCCTCAACTACTTTCTGTGGTAGTGAATTCCACACATTCAACACTCTGGGTGAAAACAATTTCTCCTCACCGCAGTCCTAAAACCCCTGGGCGACACGGTGGCACAGTGGTTAGCACTGCTGCCTCACAGTGCAAGGGACCTGGGTTCAATTCCGGCCTTGGGTGACTGTGTGGAGTTTGCACATTCTCCCCGTATCTGCGTAGGTTTCCTCAAGGTGCTCTGGTTTCCTCCCACACTCCAAAGATGGTTAGGTGGCTTGGCCATGCTAAATTGCCCTTAGTGTCCCAAGACATGTAGGTTAGGGGGATTAGTGGGGCAAATACTTGGGGTTACAGGTCTGAGTGGGATTTCCCCTCAGTGTCAGGGGGATTATGTGGGGTTACAAGGGTAGGGCCTGGGTGGGATTGTTGTCAGTGCAGAATTGATGGGTCGAATGGCCTCCTTCTGTACTGCAGGGATTCTATTCTATGATCTTATCCTCAAACTATGCCCCCTTCTTCTGGGTTCCCCCACTATTGGGAATATTCTTTCTGAACCTACGCTGTCTAACCCTGTTAGAATTTTATAAGTTTTTATGAGAGCCCCTCTCACTCTTCTAAACTGCAGTGAATATAGAGTCATAGAGGTTTACATCATGGAAACAGGCCCTTCGGCCCAACTTGTCCATGCCGCCCTTTTTTTTAAACCCTGAAGCTAGTTCCAATTGCCTGCATTTGGCCCATATCCCTCTATACCCATTTTACCCATGTAACTGCCTAAATGCTTTTTAAAAGACAAAATTGCACCCACCTCTACTACTACCTCCGGCAGCTTGCTCCAGACACTCACCATCCTCTGTGTGAAAACATTGCCCCTCTGGACACTTTTGTATCTCTCCCTCTCACCTTAACCCTATGCCCTCTAGTTTTAGATTTCCCTACCTTTGGGAAAAGAAATTCCACCATCTGCCGTGGTGGGATTTGAACCCAGGTCGCCAGACCATTAGCTGAGTTTCTGGATTAATAGTCTAGCAATAATATCATTAGGCCATCACCTCCACTAATATAATTCGAACTGATTTAGTCTCTCCTCATATGACAGACTTGCTATCCCAGGAATCAGCCTGGTAAACCTTCATTGTACTCCCTCTGTAGCAAGGATATCCTTCCTTAGATATGGACACCAAAACTGCACACAATACTCCAGGTGTGGCCTCACGAAAGCCCTATACAATTGCAGCAAAACATCCCTATTCCTCTTGCTATGAAGGCCAACATACCATTTGCCTTCTTTACTGCCTGCTGTACCTGTCCATTTACTTTCAGCAGGAGGACACCAAATCTCACTGAGTATCCACCTCTCTCAATTTACACCCATTCAACAATAATCTGTCTTCCTATTATTGCTACCAAAGCGGATAACCTCACATTTATCCACATTATACTGCATCTGCCATGCATATGCCTGTCCAAATCATGCTGAAGTATCTGTGCATTCTCCTCACAGCTCAGCCTCCCACCCAACTTTATATCATCTGCAAATTTGGAGATAATATGCTCGTTCCCTCTTTCAATTCATTAATATATAATAGTTAGGGTCCTAGCACTGCAGTAACCCACTAGTCACTGGCTACCAATCAGAAAAAGGCTTATTTATGCCAACTCTTTGCTTCCTATTTGCTAATCAGCTTTCTATCCATCTCAAGACATTACCTGCAATCCCATGTGCTTTAACTTTACATAGTAGTCCATTATGTGAGACCTTGTCTAAAGCCTTCTGAAAATCTAAATAAACCACATCCACTTCTCCTCAGTCAACACCATTAGTTACATCCTCAAAGAATTCCAATAGATTCATTAAGCATGATTTCACTTTTGAAAATCCATGCTAACTGATTCTACCCTGCCTTCCAAACGCTGAGTTATGACATCCTTGAAAATGGACTCTAGCAATATCCCTAGTACCAACGTCAGGCTCACTGGTCTATAGTTCCCTGTTTTCTCTCTACCTCCCTTTTTGAATAGAAGGCTTACATTAGCTACTCTGCAATCTGTAGGAAACAGTCCAGAGTCAAAAGAATTTTGGAAAATTACCACCAGTTGATCTATTATTTCCAGGGCCACTTCCTTATATCATCTGGGATGAAGATTATCAAGACCTGGAGATGTATCCACCTTCAATCCCACCAATTTCTCCAAAACCATTTTTCTACTAATGCTGATTTCCTTCAGCTCCTCACTAAAACACATTTCTCTCAGCACTTCTGGTACATTCTTCATGTCTTTCTTTGTGAAAACTGAAGCAAAGTACGAATTTAATTCCTTGGCCATTTCTTTATTCCCCGTACTGGATTCTCCCGTTTCTGACTATAAGGGGCTTACATTCATTTTTGTTAAACTTTTTCTCTTTACATATCCATAGAAACCTTTACAATCAGTTTTGATGTTCTCCGTGAGCTTACTTTCATACTCTATTTTTCCCTTCTTAATCAATCCCTTGGTCCTCCTTTACTGAATTTTAAACTGCTCCCAATCATATTGTCTTTTCTTGCCAATTTGTATGCTTTTTCTTTGAATCTGATACTATCTCTAATTTCCCTTGTAAGCCATGATTTGGCCACAATTCCCTTACCACTCTTGCGCCAAACAGGAATAAACAACTTCCGGAGTTCACCTATTTGTTATAGAGTCATAGATGTTTACAGCATGGAAACAGGCCTTCGGCCCAACTTGTCCATGCCACCCGTGTTTTTTTAACCGCTAAACTAATCCCAATTGCCTGCATTTGGCCCATATCCCTCTATACCCATCTTACCCATGTAACTGTCTAACTGCTTTTTAAAAGACAAAATTGTACCCGTCTCTACTACTACCTCTGGCAGCTTGTTCCAGACACTCACCACCCTCTGTGTGTGAAAAGATTGCTCCTCTGGACACTTTTGTATCTCTCTCCTCTCACCTTAAACCTATACCCACTGGTTTTAGACTCCCCTACCTTTGGGAAAAGATATTGACGATCTAGAACATAGAACATAGAACATTACAGCGCAGAACAGGCCCTTCGGCCCACGATGTTGCACCGACCAGTTAAAAAAAAAAACTGTGACCCTCCAACCTAAACCAATTTCTTTTCGTCCATGAACCTATCTACGGATCTCTTAAACGCCCCCAAACTAGGCGCATTTACAACTGATGCTGGCAGGGCATTCCAATCCCTCACCACCCTCTGGGTAAAGAACCTACCCCTGACATCGGTTCTATAACTACCCCCCCTCAATTTAAAGCCATGCCCCCTCGTGCTGGATTTCTCCATCAGAGGAAAAAGGCTATCACTATCCACCCTATCTAAACCTCTAATCATCTTATATGTTTCAATAAGATCCCCTCTTAGCCGCCGCCTTTCCAGCGAAAACAATCCCAAATCCCTCAGCCTCTCCTCATAGGATCTCCCCTCCATACCAGGCAACATCCTGGTAAACCTCCTCTGCACCCTCTCCAAAGCCTCCACATCCTTCCTGTAATGTGGGGACCAGAACTGCACACAGTACTCCAAGTGCGGCCGCACCAGAGTTGTGTACAGTTGCAACATAACGCTACGACTCCTAAATTCAATCCCCCTACCAATAAACGCCAAGACACCATATGCCTTCTTAACAACCTTATCTACTTGATTCCCAACTTTCAGGGATCTATGCACACATACACCTAGATCCCTCTGCTCCTCCACACTATTCAAAGTCCTCCCGTTAGCCCTATACTCAACACATCTGTTATTCCTACCAAAGTGAATTACCTCACACTTCTCCGCATTAAACTCCATCCGCCACCTCTCGGCCCAACTTTGCAACCTGTCTAAGTCTTCCTGCAAACTACGACACCCTTCCTCACTGTCTACCACACCACCGACTTTGGTGTCATCAGCAAATTTGCTAATCCACCCAACTATACCCTCATCCAGATCATTAATAAATATTACAAACAGCAGTGGCCCCAAAACAGATCCCTGAGGTACACCACTTGTAACCGCACTCCATGATGAATATTTACTATCAACCACCACCCTCTGTTTCCTATCCGCTAGCCAATTCCTGATCCAATTTCCTAGATCACCCCCAATCTAGCTGATGTGTGCTCCTCATTATTTTATAGACCTCTATAAGATCACCCCTCAGCCTTCTACGCTCCAGAGAAAAAAGTCCCAGTCTATCCAGACTCTCCTTATAACTCAAACCGTCAAGTCCCGGTAGCATCCTCGTAAATCTTTTCTGCACTCTTCCTAGTTTAATAATATCCTTTTTATAATAGGGTGACCAGAACTGCACACAGTATTCTAAGTGTGGCCTTACCAATGTCTTGCACAACTTCAATAAGACGTTCTAACTCCTTTATTCAATGTTCTGACCAATGAAACCAAGCATGCTGAATGCCTTCTTCGCCACTCTGTCCACCTGTGACTCCAATTTCAAGGAGCTATGAACATGTACCCCGAGATCTCTTTGTTCTGTAACTCTCCCCAATGCTGAGTAAGTCCTGTCCTGGTTCAATCTACCAAAATGCATCACCTCGCATTTATCGAAATTAAACTCCATCTGCCATTTGTCAGCCCACTGGCCCAATTGATCAAGATCCTGTTGCAATCCGAGATAATCTTCTTCGCTGTCCACTTTGGCACCAATCTTGGTGTCAGCTGCAAACTTACTAACTATGCCTCCTATATTCCCATCCAAATGATTAATATAAATGACAAATAACCCAGCACTGATCCCTGAGGCACACCGCTGGCCACAGGCCTCTTTAAATTCCTGCCATTGCCTGTCCACTGTCTGTCCTTTCAGTAATGTTTCCCAGTCCATCATGGCCAATTCATGCCTTATACCACTACAGTTATAGTTCTGAAGAATTCAATTGACATTTATTATATACCATCTATATATTCATGTCATCATCCAGGGAGCCCTGGCTTTGGTTCTTTTAATGTTCACCTTTTGGTACCTATCCAGTACCTCAAGCATCTCTTCTTAACAAGATCAGCCATTGTTCTGTTACAGTTTTTCACATCAATCATTGGGTTGTATTTGACCATTTTTTTGTCTAAGTGCTGGGCGAACTTCAGAGAGTTTCAAATCCGTCATCTGGGCGTGTTTTTAGGCCTCTCCATATACACTCTGGCTGCAAAATTCTGAGCAAGCCTGTTGCTTGCTGCAGACACCTGTGGGTGGGGCTTAATATGCCCAAAAGCCTGCAGAGGGAGGTAGTGCACATGTGCAGGCCTATGATGCTGTACATGCGCATTAGCAGTTGGCAAAGAGAGAGTTGTCAGGCCCCTGCTAGTGCAGGCAGCCTGAAGCAGCTCCCTCCCCCCTGCAATCATGGGGGCCTGCAGCCGGAGATGCAGCTCCCGCTGACCGCCCTGCCATCCAGACCGATCGCGGGCCTACCACCTCCACCACTGGTCGCGGCCCCGCTGCCCTCCCCCCAACGATTACTGCAGAGTGGAAGCGGGTCCCCTCTCCTTCCCTCCCCCACTGATTGCTGCAGAGTTGTAGTGGGCACCCTCTCCTTCCCTCCCCCCACCGATCGCTGCAGAGTGGCAACGGGGCCCTGCCCCCACTGGCTCCTCCCCCATTAGCCCTGCCCCCTGGCACTGCCTGGTGGGCATTGCCCAGGTGGCAGGGTGGCAGTGCCAGTCTGGCACTGCCCAAGGGGCAAGCCCCTTGCCCTCGGCCTCCCCGGGGGGGGGCCTCAATGGCCTGTGGTTCCACCGGCAAGGCCAAGTCGACTGCTCCCTGTCCATGGGGAGCATGTCTATTCCTCGCCAATGAGAACCTTTCCCGGAGAGGCCATAAAGGCAAGTGAGCCAGAATGATTTACATTATAATGACATAATGTTGTTAACGACATTTAAATGTTTTTTCAATAAATTTGAATACATTAACCTACCTCTTGCCCATTTCCAGTGAGAGGCTGACTGCGCCGAAAATCCGGCGCTCGTAAAATGGCGCCGATTGTGAAAACCGGCGCCAATCGCACTTTACGCCCCACTTTACGACCGTATTGCTCCTATTTTCGGGCCTTTGACTCCATTTTATTGTGGGTAGATCTCCTCTCATCCCATTGAATCTAGCCCTCTTTCAATTTAGACATTCTACTTCAGATTGTTCCTTGCTCTTCATTACTAAACTAAACATTTTCATATGAGGAATACTCTTACCCAAGTGTTCCCCATAGACACTTAGTTGACTTGGACAAACTCACAAACAGCAGCTGATCCAGCAATGCTTTCCTGGTAGTTAGACAGGCAGCAGGAGTAAACTTTCCTCAACACATTCTCTGAGCCGTGTCTAAAGTATTTACAACCTTCCTTAAGGAGACCATACTGTACACAATACTCCAGATGTGATTTCACCTGTGTTCTGTATAACTGAAACATAATCTCCCTCTTTTCATACTCAATTCCCCTCACAAAAAATAACATTCTATTAGCTTCCTAATTTTTGTGATTCATAGAATCATCATAGAAACCCGACAGCACAGAAAGAGGCCATTCGGCCCATCGAGTCTGCACCGACCACAATCCCACCCAGGCCCTACCCCCATATCCCTATATATTTACCCACTAATCCCTCTAATCTATGCATCTCAGGACACTAAGGGCAATTTTAGCATGGCCAATCAACCTCACCCGCACATCTTTGGACATTCATGCACTAGGACACCCAGGTCCTGTTACATCTCAGAGCTCTGCAATCTCTCATCATTTAGATAATATGTTTCTTTTTATTCTTTCCATGAAAATGGATCTTTTCACATTTGAGCACATTATACTCCATTTGCCAGATCATTGCCCACTCATTCAACCTAGCGTTTTTTTGAGAATCATAGAATAATGTCCATAGACTCCCTACAGTGCAGAAGGAGGCCAGTCGGCCCATCGAGTTGGCACCACTCTCCAAAAGAGCCCCTTACCCAGGCCCACCATCTTATTCCCTTCACCCCATGCATTTAGCATGGCCAATCCACCCAACCTACTCATCTTTGGATTGTGGGAGGAAACCGGACGACCCGGAGGAAACCCACACAGATACGGGGAGAACATTCAAACTCCACACAGTCACCCAAGGCTGGACTTGAACCTTGGTCCCTGGCACTGTGAGACAGCAGTGCTAACCACTGTGCCACCATAAAAACCCTCTAATGGGTATCTATGTTTTTTTGTACTTCTTTATGTTCTCTTCACAGCTTACTTTCCTTGCTATCTTAGAGTCATAGAGTCATAGAGGCTTGCAGCATGGAAACAGGCCCTTCGGCCCAACTTGTCCATGCCGCCCAGTTTTTACCATTAAGCTAGTCCCAATTGCCTGCATTTGGCCCATATCCCTCTATACCAATCTTATCCATATAAATAAAAGCAAATTACTGCGGATGCAGGAATCTGAAACCAAAAGAGAAAATGCTGGAAAATCTCAGTAGGACTGGCAGCATCTGTAAGGAGAGAAAAGAGCTGATGTTTCGGCTCCAGACGACCCTTTGTCAAAGCTTTAACAAAGGGTCGTCTGGACTCGAAACGTCAGCTCTTTTCTCTCCTTACAGATGCTGCCAGACCTGCTGAGATTTTCCAACATTTTCTCTTTTGGTTACCCATATAAATGTCTAAATGCTTTTTAAAAGACAAAATTGTATCCGCCTCTACTGCTGCCTCTGGCAGCTCGTTCCAGACACTCACCACCCTCTGTGTGAAAAAATTGCTGCACCATTTTGCATCTCTCCCCTCTCAGCTTAAACCTATGCCCTCTAGCTTTAGACTCCCCTACTTTTGGGAAAAGATGTTGACTATTACCTTATCTATGGCTATCATTATATTATAGACCTCTATAAGTTCATCCCTAAGTCTCCCACGCTACAGGGAAAAAACGTCCCAGTCTGTCTAACCTCTCCTTATAAGTCCCGGTGGGATGTTAACCCTTTAACATCCCACCGGTAACATCTTAGTAAATTTTTTCTGCACTTTTTCTAGTTTAATAATATCCTTTCTATAATAGGGTGACCAGAACTCTACACAGTATTCCAAGTGTGGCCTTACCAATGTCTTGTACAACTTCAACATGACGTCCCAACTCCTGTATTCAATGTTTTGACCAATGAAACCAAGCATGCTGAATGCCTTCTTCACCACTCTGTCCACCAGTGACTCCACTTTCAAGGAGCTATGAACATGTACCCCTAGATCTCTTTGTCCTAAACTCTCTCCAATGCCCTACTATTAACTATTTAATTCCTGCCCTGATTCGATCTACCAAAATGTATCACCTCACATTTATCTAAATTAAACTCTATTTGCCATTCATCAGCCCACTGGCCCAATTGATCAAGATCCCGTTGCAATCGGAGAGGAGGTTTACCAGGATGTTGCCTGGTATGGAGGGGAGATCCTATGAGGAGAGGCTGAGGGATTTGGGATTGTTTTCGCTGGAAAGGCGGCGGCTAAGAGGGGATCTTATTGAAACATATAAGATGATTAGAGGTTTAGATAGGGTGGATAGTGATAGCCTTTTTCCTCTGATGGAGAAATCCAGCACGAGGGGGCATGGCTTTAAATTGAGGGGGGGTAGTTATAGAACCGATGTCAGGGGTAGGTTCTTTACCCAGAGGGTGGTGAGGGATTGGAATGCCCTGCCAGCATCAGTTGTAAATGCGCCTAGTTTGGGGGCGTTTAAGAGATCCGTAGATAGGTTCATGGACGAAAAGAAATTGGTTTAGGTTGGAGGGTCACAGTTTTTTTTTTTAACTGGTCGGTGCAACATCGTGGGCCGAAGGGCCTGTTCTGCGCTGTAATGTTCTATGTTCTATGTTCTATGTTCTATAACCTTCTTTACAGTCTACTATGCCACCAATCTTGGTGTCATTTGCAAACTTACTAACCATGCCTCCTATGTTCTCATCCAAATCATTAATATAAATGGCAAATAACAGTGGACCCACTTTTTGTTGATAGCAAATTTCACAACCAAATCTTTGGTTCCTTCATTGAGTTCATTAATATCAATTGCAAAACGTTGAGGTGCTAATCCCTGTGGCACACCACTTGTTACATCCTGCCAGTCAGAAAAAGACTCACTTATGTTCACTCTGTTTCTTTAATCCACACCAATATGTTACACCATGAGTTTTTATTTTCAGCAACCTTTTATGTCGCACCCTATGTCTTCTGGAAATCTAAGTACAGCACATCTGCCTGTCCCCTTTATCCACAGTGCGAGTGACTCCTTCAAATAACTCCAATAAATTGGTTAATATGATTTTCCTTTCACAAAATTATGTTGACTCTGCCTGATTGCCTTGAACTTATTTTGCTGTGATGGGTCCTGTTACAACATATTTAGTAGTGGCTTCTAAGATATTCCCCATGACAGATGTTATGACCTGTTGTTTCCCACTTTCTGTCTCCATACCTTTTAGAATAAAGGAGTTACATTTACTATCTTCCAATCTAATGGGAACTTCCCTGAATCTAGGGAATTTGGGAAAATTAAAATCAATGCATCAACTATCTCCCTGGCCACTTCTTGCAGGAGCCTAGGATGAAGTCCATCCAGACCAGGATTTTTCTGTCCACAGCCTCAACAATTTGCTCAATACCATGTCCCTGGTGACTGTATTTTTCCCAACTTCCTCCCTCCCTCCAATTCCTGATATATTTCTGGTATGTTATTTGTGTTGTATTGTACTGTATTGTCCTATGTTGTGCTATATTGTATTGCATTGTACGGTGTGTTGTACTGCATTGTATTGTACTGCGTTGTATTGTTGATGTGGGGGGGGAGGGGGGGGCTCATTAGGCTAATAAACACATAACCATAGATTGAGGAACACGAACACGACACTAACTTTAGAATGAATGATCTTGGATTATGGGAACATAAGCCAGCCAGGGCTGTTGCCATAGAAGACAGCTCTGTATGATTAACAAATATTTCTAATTTAAAATATGTATTTTGAATTTACAAGATGGATGGGTTTACTTTTGGTCACATTTTGTGAAAATACAGTCAGTGACAAAATACAGCAGGTCCTGGTAGGAGGGGAAAGGAAAGCAGTGATGCTATGAGCAGTGGTCCGGAACAAGGCGAGCCATATGAATGGAGTCGTACAACTCCGAGAGATAACACAGGTGTGAGCAGACATCAAGAAATTCTCAGGGTCGGATGAGAATCATGTGGGTTCAATTCGATGGGGATCATTCACCCATTTCGCTGTCCAGTGTCCCAGATTGCTGGGCAATAGAAGGGAGGTAACATCCGTAATTAATGACAAATGAAATCCCAGGCATGTTGTTATTGGCTGGAGTTAATAACAGGATGATTATTGACTGATTTGCATTAATGTTTACTGGATAATGCCTACCAGAAAGGTGGACATTATGATTTTGAGAATTTATAATTGCCTTCACAGGGGTACTGTTCTTCAGAGTGATATCCGGCTGCCCCCATTCTATATCTTGAGTGCAGGGTTTCCTCATATCATTCTCCCATTCGATCGTTTGGTTAAATAAAGTCATGTCTCCAACATCAGTACACTGTATTTTGGGTCTTTGTATGAGCTTAAGTCTGAGCAAATACATAGCCTCGAGAGGAAACCCCCATTTTGCACTGCGAGCAGGGTGACGTCACTGGCTTCAGGGGGCAGGACAAGACTCCTAAGTGGGGGTGAGTATGTTTTTATATTTTATTTTATACGGCCATCAGGACCGGAAGTTGACTGACCTGAATCACTGCAAGGGATTGTGGGGCACTGTATTACTGAGGGCCGGAGAAGACGTGAGGAGTTTGAGGCACTTAATACGGAGGACCAGGGGTGAAAAAGACCCCGGATTGGTCTGGGAGCAGAGCCAGAGAGCCGCACCCACAGGGAGTTGCACCATCAGGTGACGAGACTCAAACAAAAGTTGGCACAATGGTGAGGTTGTGCTAAGGGGTGTTAAAAATAAAAAAGAAAGCGAGAAGACCCCAAAGAGGAGGAGGCAGGAGACTGGTGAGAGTTCCGGGTGGGCTTAGAGCAGGACTCAAGGGGTTAACAGAGAGAGACAGAGACAGAGAGACAGAGAGAGAGACAAAAGACAAAGAGACAGAGAGAAAGGTACAGAGAGAGAGACAGAGAGAGAGAGACAGAGACAGAGAGAGACAGACATAGAGAGAGAGACAGAGATAGAGAGAGAGAGACAAAGGGAACAAAGAAAAAAGACAATTACAGCACAGGAACAGGCCCTTTGGCCCTCCAAGCCTGCACTGACCATGCTACCCAACTGAAGTAAAACCCCCTACCCTTCCGGGGACCATATCCCTCTATTCCCATCCTATTCATGTACTTGTCAAAACGCCCCTTAAAAGTCACGACCTTTTCCTCTTCCACTACCTCCTCCGGCAAAGAGGGGAGTGAGGCCAGATCGTTGTTTGAGGGGGGGGGAGGTGGGGGGCCGATCGTCGTCTGGTGGTCGGGGGGAGGGCTGATCATTGTCTGGTGGGGAGGGAGGATGAAGCGGGTCAGATCTTCCTCCGGCGGGATGGGGGGGGGGGGGTGGGGGTGAGGCCAGATCATTCTCTGGGGGGGGAAGAAGAGAGAGAGGGGTCAGATGTATCTCTGGTGGTGGGGGGGGGGGGGGGGAGCGCCCGATCGCTCACTGGCGGGGAGGGCAGATGGATCACTGGTAGTGGGGGAGGGGGCCTGGGGGGTCTGCTGCCACTCTGTGGGTGATCGGTGAGGGGGGGGGAAGGGGGCAGGGTCGTGATCGGTCTGGGTAGTGGGGAGGTGGATAAGGGGGACAGTGATGTGTGTGGGTGCCATCGCTCCTGGGCCGCTTTATCCACTTTCTGCTGCTCGGGAGCGATCTGACATGGGTGCGCTTTTTCAAATTTTTTTCCAACCGCACATGCGCAGTTCAAAGCTCTGATCATTTTGGCCGCGCTAAGCCCCGCCCACAGCGCGAATGGGACCCGTGATTTTTATTTCAGGCTGAGTGCGCATGGGGGCGCCTGAAAGCAGATTTTGAATTCGGATCTGAATTAAGCCCAGATTCAGCACCTAGAATGAAAATGGTAAAATCAGGCCCTATATTCCAAGTGTGGCCTAACTAAGGTTCTCTAAAGCTGCAACATGACTTGCCAATTTTTAAACTCAATGCCCCGACCGATGAAGGTAAGCATGCCGTATGCCTTCTTGACTACCTTCTCCGCCTGCATTGCCACTTTCAGCGACCTGTGTACCTGTACAGCCAGATCCCTTTGCCTATCAATACTCTTAAGGGTTCTGTCATTTACTATATATTGATAGATACTATATATATTAAGGAAAACCCTAAGGCGTTCTATAAATATATGAAGAGTAAAAGGATGAGACGTGAAGGAAAAGGGCCTATAAAAGGTGAAGGTGGGAAAGTCTGTACGGAACCAGTAGAAATGGCAGAGGTGCTTAATGAGTATTTTGCCTTGGTTTTCACAGAGGAGAAGGACCTGGGTGAATGTACTGCAGACTTGCGGTGGACTGAAAAGATTGAGGATGTGGACTTTAAGAAAGAGGTTGCGCTGGAATCTTTGAATGGCATCAAGATAGATAAGTCGCCGGGTCCTGGTGGGATGTACCCCAGGTTACTGTGGGAGGCGAGGGAAGAGATTGAAGAGCCTCTGGTGATGATCTGTGCGTCGTCAATGGAGACAGGAGAGGTGCCGGAGGATTGGAGGATTGTGGACGTGGTTCCTATTTTCAAGAAGGGGAATAGGGATAGCCCAGGAAATTACCGACCGGTGAGTCTAACCTCAGTGGTTGGTAAGCTGATGGAGAAGATCCTCAGGGACAAGATTTATGAGCATTTAGAGAGGTTTAGTATGTTCAAGAATACTCAGCATGGCTTTGTCAAAGGCAGATCGTGCCTTACGAGCCTGGTGGAGTTCTTCGAAAATGTGACTAAACACACTGACGAAGGGAAAGCGGTAGATGTGGTTTATATGGATTTTAGCAAGGCGTTCGATAAGGTCCCCCATGCAAGGCTTCTAGAAAAAGTGAGAGGGCATGGGATCCAAAGGGCTGCTGCCCTGTGGATCCAGAACTGGCTTGCCCAAAGGAGGCAGAGAGTGGGTATAGATGGGTCTTTTTCTAAATGGAGGTCAGTCACCAGTGGTGTGCCCCAGGGATCTGTTCTGGGACCCTTGCTGTTTGTCATTTTCATAAATGACCTGGATGAGGAAGTGGAGGGATGGGTTGGTAAGTTTGCCGACGACACGAAGGTTGGTGGGGTTGTGGATAGTCTGGAGGGATGTCAGAAGTTACAGAGGGACATAGATAGGATGCAAGACTGGGCGGAGAAGTGGCAGATGGACCTCAACCCAGATAAATGCGTAGTGGTCCATTTTGGCAGGTCAAATGGGATGAAGGAATACAATATAAAGGGAAAGACTCTTAGTACTGTAGAGGATCAGAAGGACCTTGGGGTCCGGGTCCACAGGACTCTAAAATCAGCCCCGCAGGTGGAGGAGGTGGCTAAGAAGGCGTATGGTGTGCTGGCCTTTGTCAATCGAGGGATTGAGTTTAGGAGTCCGGGGATAATGATGCAGCTATATAAGACCCTCGTCAGACCCCACTTGGAGTACTGTGCTCAGTTCTGGTCACCTCATTACAGGAAGGATGTGGAAAAGGTTGAAAGGGTGCAGAGGAGATTTACAAGGATGTTGCCTGGATCGAGTGGCATGCCTTATGAGGATAGGCTGAGGGAGCTCGGTCTTTTTTCCTTGGAGAGACGTAGGATGAGAGGAGACCTAATAGAGGTATATAAGATGTTGACAGAGAGAGAAAGAGACAGAGAGAGACAGAGAGAGACAGAGAAAGAGAGTCACAGAGAGAGAGAGACACAGAGAGAGAGAGACACAGAGAGAGAGAGACACAGAGAGAGAGAGACACAGAGAGAGAGAGACACAGAGAGACACAGAGAGAGACACACAGAGAGAGAGAGACACAGAGAGAGAGAGAGAGAGACAGAGAGAGAGACAGAGAGAGAGAGAGACAGAGAGAGAGAGAGACAGAGAGAGAGAGAGAGAGACATGGAGAGAGACAGACAATGACAAAGAGAGAGACAGAGAGAGAGAGAGACAGAGAGAGGGACAGAGAGAGAGGGAGAGACAGAGAGAGGCTGCGATCTGGCAGCCTCTGGAGAGGACAGAGGAGAGAGCTGGAGTTAAGAGAGAGAAAAAACCCATGAGAAATTCTCAGAAAGGGAAGTAACGGGTTAAAAAATGAGAGCAGAGAGAGATCTGTTTAGGGGAGAGAGAGAGAGAGAGCGATAGACAGGCTGTGGGTGACAGCCAGAGCACTCTTGTGTGGTGCTTGGGAATTTCAGGTGACAGCAGAATTAACACTAATGCAGACACTTTAAAAATCAAAGTAAGATACTAAAGTCTTGAATTCCTTGATTCTTGGGGGTTGGTGATCAATGGCCAAGGTCATACTTTAAAAAAGAGGATATGCATAGGTTGGGGAAGGAAACTGCAGGGGATGGACACAACTGAAATGTGGAGCTTGTTCAAGGAACAGCTACTGGGTGTCCTTGATATGTATGTACCTGTCAGGCAGGGAGGAAATGGTCGAGTGAGGGAACCGTGGTTTACTCCCGAAGAAGTTGAATCTCTTGTGAAGAGGAAGAAGGAGACTTATGTAAAGATGAGACATGAAGGCTCAGTTAGGGCACTTGAGAGTTACAAGTTAGCCAGGAAGGACCTAAAGAGTGAGTTAAGAAGAGCTAGGAGGGGACATGAGAAGTCTTTGGCAGGTAGGATCAAGGAAAACACTAAAGCTTTCTATAGGTATGTCAGGAATAAAAGAATGACTAGGGTAAGATTAGGGCCAGTCAAGGACAGCAGTGGGAAGTTGTGTGTGGAGCCTGAAGAGATAGGAGAGACGCTAAATGAATATTTTTTGTCAGTATTCACGCAGGAAAAAGACAATGTTGTCGAGGAGAATACTGAGATACAGGCTAGAGGACTAGACGGGATTGAGGTTCATAAGAAGGAGGAGTTAGCAATTCTGGAAAATGTGAAAATAGATCAGTCCCCTGGGCCGGATGAGATTTATCCTAGGATTCTTTGGGAGGCTAGGGAGGAGATTGCAGAGCCTTTGGCTTTGATCTTTGTGTCATCATTGTCTACAGGAATAGTGCCAGACGACTGGAGGATAGCAAACGTTGTCCCCTTGTTCAAGAACGGAAGTAGAGACAACCCTGGTAATTATCGACCAGTGAGCCTTACTTCTGTTATGGGCAAAGTTTTGGAAAGGATTATAAGAGATAGGATTTATAATCATCTAGAAAGGAATAATTTGATTAGGGATAGTCAATACGGTTTTGTGAAAGGTTGGTCGTGCCTCACAAACCTTATTGAGTTCTTTGAGAAGGTGACCAAAGAGGTGGATGAGGGTAAAGCAGTTGATGTGGTGTATATGGATTTCAGTAAAGCATTTAATAAGGTTCCCCACGGTAAGCTATTGCAGAAGATACGGAGGCATGGGATTGAGGGTGATTTAGCGGTTTGGATCAGGAATTGGCTAGCTGTAAGAAGACAGAGGGTGGTGATTGATGGGAAATGTTCATCCTGGAGTTCAGTTACTAGTGGTGTACCGCAAGGATCTGTTTTGGGGCCGCTGCTGTTTGTCATTTTTATAAATGACCTGGATGGGTGGGTAGAAGGGTGGGTTAGTAAATTTGCGGATGACACTAAAGTCAGTGGAGTTGTGGACAGTGCGGAAGGTTGTTGCAGATTATAGAGGGACATAGATAAGCTGCAGTGCTAGCCTGAGAGGTGACAAATGGAGTTCAATGCAGAAAAGTGTGAGGTGATTCACTTTGGAAGGAGTAACAGGGTTACAGAGTACTGGGCTAATGGTAAGATACTTGTAGTGTGGATGAACAGAGAGATCTCAGTGTCCATGTGCACAGATCCCTGAAAGTTGGCACCCAGATTGATGGGGTTGTTAAGAAGGCGTACGGAGGGTTAGCTTTTATTGGTAGAGGGATTGAGTTTCGGAGAAAGGAGGTCATGTTGCAGCTTTACAAAACTCTGGTGCGGCCGCACTTGGAGTATTGCGTACAGTTCTGGTCACCGCATTATAGGAAGGATGTGGATGCATTGGAAAGGGTGCAGAGGAGATTTACTGGGATGTTGCCTGATAAGGTGGGAAGGTCTTGTGAGGAAAGGCTGAGGGACTTGAGGTTGCTTTCGTTAGAGAGAAGAAGGTTAAGAGGTGACTTAATAGAGACATAGAAGATGATCAGAGGATTAGATAGGGTGGATAGTGAGAGCCTTTTTCCTCGGATGGTGATAGCTAGCACGAGGGGACATAGCTTTAAATTGAGGGGTGATAGATATAGGACAGATGTCAGAGGTGGGTTCTTCACTCAGAGAGTAGTAAGGGCGTGGAATGCCCTGCCTGCAACAGTCGTGGACTCGCCAACATTAAGGACATTTAAATGGTTTTTGGATAAACATATGGATGATATTGGAATAGTGTAGATGAGAGGGGCTTTAGATTGGTTTCACTGGTCGGCACAACATCGAGGGCCGAAGGGCCTGTACTACGCTGTAATGTTCTATGTTCTATGAATTTGGCACAGATTTGGGCTCTTTGTGTCTGCATTGGTCTAAAAATGGCAAAATGTTGCTCTGAAAAATTCTAAGAAGGTGAAAAGAGTGTGACAGTCTTTAGCAGGTATGGTTGAGAATCGGGATATTTAAAAGTGATTATGATAAATCTTGTTTTGGATTAATCTTAACAATGGAAAGATAGGGATTAATTTTTTATTCAGAAGTACAGGGTTTGATGTGATTACATTCATTTGAGAAAATGTACTACGCCCCATTTTGAAACAAATAGTGAGTTAACCCATTCTGTCCCATATAGAATGGATCTTTGTGGTTTAAGATTTTGTGGTAGCTTTTAAATAGTAAAATCATTAGCTTAAATCAAAACATAGCAGAGGGGAGAGAGAACATTCAGGCATTTTGTGAAGACTAACATAAGGTAGAATGGGGGTGTGAGTTTAATGATTGGTTTAATGATAGCAGAAGTGACGGAGCAAGCGAAGGGGGTTAGCAGAGGAACCACTGACCAGGGAGGGAATGATTAATCTGTATGTAGATGGAGCCAGGAAGCAAGTCAATGGCCAACCTTGCACGGTATGGGTGATGGGGAATGATGAAGGAACAGTGATTGCAGGAGAACAAATCCCAGGGAGCAATTCAGCACAAGTAGCAGAGTTGTTGGCTTTAACCAATGCTTTAGAATGGGGTAAAGGAAAATGAGTAAATGTGTTCACAGACAGCCGATATGCCTTTAGTGTAGTCCATGACTACATGACAGCTTGGGGAAGATGGAGATTTGTAACATCTAGCGAGGGACATATCTATCATGAACATCTAATCAGGAATTTACTTCAGACAGCTCATAGTCCCTTAGGAGCTGCAGTAATAAAAGTACAGGCCCATGAGAGGATTTCCACCCAGACCCAAGAAGAAAACAGTAGAATACAGTGTGGCAGTTGCACAAGCCAGGGAAGTGATAAACATTGATGTGAAAAAGATACAGGAACAGGCATCAGAGGAAGAGAAACAGGAATGGGGAAAATATGGAGGGCAGAGAGGTTGAGGCAGCGTATGGAAAAGGGAAGATAGAATAGCCCCACAACAAGACAACAGACCATATTGGAGGCAGATCATGGATTAGCACACACGGGCAGGGACCGCATTGTCAAAGGTGCCTGCAGTTCACCCTAGTGGAACCAGGTTGTCCCTGCAAGGTCAAGATGGATCATCAACCAAAGCCTTTTATAGGGCCCTTACCCAGAGTGTAAAGGAAGACTTATTACTTGGTAATTATTGTTCAGTTTATTCAGTGGGTAGAGGCATTCCCACGCAGAAATGTTACAGTCAAATCAGTGGCTTTGATATTAGTAAATGAGGTATTAGCCAGGTGAGGTATGCCTCTTCAGTTAGATTCAGATCAGAAAACCCACTTCACAGGGAAAATTTTAAAGAGGAGTCTGTAAAATATTGGGAATAAAGCAAATATTTTACATACCATACCATCCCCAGAGTTCAGGAATGGTAGAGCGGATGAACAGGATGTTAAAGAACAGTCTAGTCAAGGCTATTCTACAGGAAGAAACAATTGGGTGCAATTTGAGAGTAGCTTAGACAAAGAGCTACTTCTTCTCACAGAACAGGGTTAACCTGTTTTGAACTGATGATGGGAAGAGCAATGCGCCTCCCACAGGATGCAATATTAGGTGGGGGGAGAACTTGAAACCAGCCGAAGCGCAGTGTTTCAGCACACAAGACATTTAATTAATCATTTACATTCTCTTAATGGTTACCCTACAGCAGCTCAGAGACTGGGCAAAACTTCTAATTAACTTACACCAGGGGATAAGGTAATGATCGAATTCATGACAGACAGAAAAGGGTTGGGGATCAGGTGGGGAGGCCCTCATAATGTAATCATTGCAGGACAAACATGTGCCCTCATTGATGAGAAGACCAGCCCGCGGTGGCGACACTGGACTCAGTTAGAACCTTATCTCAATGAGTAATCCTGAAGCGGTAAGTATCAGTAGATCATCCCAGTGGATTTATAATCCTACTGAATAGGGGGTAATAATGGCTCTTGTAATAGCTTGAGAACTTCGCTGGAATAACATGAATTTGTAGATTAGCAATTAGGTTAAGTCGAATAATAGCGCAAAATAATAATAGCGAGAAAGAGATAGGGATGATTGCAATGATAAGAAACTAACTTAATGCTGCGAGGCGTTAGACTTATGTTTTATAGAGTTCTGAGAGTTCTTGAAAAAATAAGATAAATAAAGCCCAAGTCCACATCCCAGCAGCAAGACAACAGGACTACACCCAACGTTGATGACAAGAAGACCACATAAAGAACAAAGAACAGTACAGCACAGGAAACAGGCCCTTCGGCCCTCTAAGCCTGTGCCGCTCCTTGGTCCAACTAGACCAATCGTTTGTATCCCTCCATTCCCAGGCTGCTCATGTGACTATCCAGGTAAGTCTTAAACGATGCCAGCGTGTCTGCCTCCACCACCCTACTTGGCAGCGCATTCCAGGCCCCCACCACCCTCTGTGTAAAAAACATCCTTTCTAATATCTGAGTTATACTTCGCTCCTCTCAACTTGAGCCCGTGACCCCTCGTGATCATCACTTCTGATCTGGGAAAAAGCTTCCCACCGTTCACCATATCTATCCCCTTCATAATCTTGTACACCTCTATTAGATCTCCCCTCATTCTCCGTCTTTCCAGGGAAAACAACCCCAGTTCACCCAATCTCTCCTCATAGCTAAGACCCTCCATACCAGGCAACATCCTGGTAAACCTTCTCTGCACTCTCTCTAACGCCTCCACGTCCTTCTGGTAGTGCGGTGACCAGAACTGGACGCAGTACTCCAAATGTGGCCTAACCAGCGTTCTATACAGCTGCAACATCATATGCCAATTTTTATATTCTATGCCCCGTCCAATAAAGGCAAGCATACCATATGCCTTCTTCACCACCTTCTCCACCTGTGTTGTCACCTTCAAGGATTTGTGGACTTGCACACCAAGGTCCCTCTCTGTTTCTATACTCTTGATGGCTCTGCCATTTATTGTATTACTCCTCCCGACATTATTTCTTCCAAAATGCATCACTTTGCATTTCATAGAATCATAGAATCATAGAAACCCTACAGTGCAGAAGGAGGCCATTCGGCCCATCGAGTCTGCACCGACCACAATCCCACCCAGGCCCTACCCCCACATATTTACCCGCTAATCCCTCTAACCTACACATCCCAGGACTCTAAGGGGCAATTTTTAACCTGGCCAATCAACCTAACCCGCACATCTTTGGACTGTGGGAGGAAACCGGAGCACCCGGAGGAAACCCATGCAGACACGAGGAGAATGTGCAAACTCCACACAGACAGTGACCCGAGCCGGGAATCGAACCCGGGACCCTGGAGCTGTGAAGCAGCAGTGCTAACCACTGTGCTGCCGTGCCGCCCGATTTATCTGGATTAAATTCCATCTGCCACCTCTCCGCCCAATTTTCCAGCCTATCTATATCCTGCTGTATTGTCCGACAATGCTCATCGCTATCCGCAAGTCCAGCCATCTTCGTGTCATCCGCAAACTTGCTGATAACAGCAGTTACACCTTCTTCCAAATCATTTATATAAATCACAGATAGCAGAGGTCCCAGTACAGAGCCCTGCGGAATACCACTGGTCACAGACCTCCAGCTGGAATAAGACCCTTCGACCGCTACCCTCTGTCTCCTATGGCCAAGGCAGTAAGAGTTTTAACAACATCAGGTTAAAGTCCAACAGGTTTATTTGGTAGCAAATAATATTAGCTTTCGGAGCACTGCTCCTTCGTCAGATGGAGTGGAAATGTGCTCTCAAACAGGGCACAGAGACACAAAAATCAAGTTACAGCATACTGATTAGAATGCAAATCCCTACAGCCAGCCAGATCTTAAAGATACAGACAATGTGGGTGGAGGGAGCATTAAGCACAGGTTAAAGAGATGTGTATTGTCTCCAGACAGGACAGCCTGCAAGTCCAGGAGGCAAGCTGTGGGGGTTACTGATAATGTGACATAAATCCAACATCCCGGTTTAGGCCGTCCTCATGTGTGCGGAACTTGGCTATCAGTTTCTGCTCAGCGACTCTGCGCTGTCGTGTGTCGTGAAGGCCGCCTTGGAGAATGCTTACCTGAAGATCAGAGGCTGAATGCCCGTGACTGTTAAAGTGCTCCCTCACAGGAAGAGAACAGTCTTGCCTGGTGATTGTCGAGCGGTGTTCATTCATCCGTTGTTGTAGCGTCTGCATGGTTTCCCCAATGTACCATGCCTCGGGACATCCTTTCCTGCAGCGTATCAGGTAGACAATGTTTGCCGAGTTGCAAGAGTAGGTACCGTGTACCTGGTAGATGGTGTTCTCACGTGAGATGATGGCATCCGTGTCGATGATCCGGCACGTCTTGCAGAGGTTGCTGTGGCAGGGTTGTGTGGTGTCGTGGTCACTGTTCTCCTGAAGGCTGGGTAGTTTGCTGCGGACAATGGTCCTATGGCCAAGCCAGTTGTCCATCCATCTAGCCACTTCTCCTTGTATCCCATGAGCCTTAACCTTCTTAACCAACCTGCCATGCCACATCAAGTGTACCATGATTGTAATGTGGGATATAATTAAATTTTGCTCGTTTAACATTGACTAATGGTCAAAATTTGTGTAAAGGGAGAATTATGGCAACTTTTAGAATGAATGTATGTGTTTCCATTTTTTCTAGTACTGAATATGCAGATATTGGCTCAAACGGGACCAGCATCTAAGATCATTCAACATCTTCCTCAGGAAACACAGGTTAATACTTAAATTTGGCACACACACGAGGACATTACATATTAGGATTTTTAAGTTGGGAGGTAAGGGAGTAGTTTCACAACAGTGAGGCCTATAAAGGAAGGCTAACTTTATGCAGGGGTACACATTTGTTTATAATTGAAATCTAGACTCGGTGTTGATCCTATTAAAGCAGCACCTACACCGAGAGAATTCTACTGCAAAGAGAAGTTGGGAGGTTCTGGGAAAACTTAGGGGTAAGCAAAAGTGATTATACAGTGAGCCCAAGGAGTATGCTATGCCTGAACCCACCCAGTAATGACCAGTCATGTAATACATCGTATTGCTTCAGTGAACCATAATATCCAACTTAAAAATGATACATTGGATTTGTGGAGATAGAGCCTATGCTTAGCTTCCTGTTGGATGGAAGGGATCTTGTTACCCTAAAGAAACTTCCACACACATATAAACTCCCTCATCTGCCAAGACATTGGCGAGTTATGACAGAAGAACGGTTTTCGGCATAATATTTACCAATATGGAGTGGTTAAAACAATGTGAGAGATAATTGTGAGCTCCATAGGGAACAAGTTGCCAATACAGGAGCTGCCCTCGCGATGATCAATGGTGAGATAGTTGCCATGCATACAGAAGCATTATAATGGCATTGGATTGCGTCTTGGCAGCAAGGGGAGGGACATGTGCAGTAATTGGATCAGCGTGTTGCACTTACATACCAGACAGTTCATTAAACATAACAAATCTGGTTGTACACATCAAGGAGCAGGTGGGGAAACTCAAAGCCCCTGAACCATTTACATTGGGTGGTTGGCTCACAGGCGGGATAGGCTTTCCAGGAACATCAACCCTGGAAGGGATTATATTATTTTCATTGTGATCCTAGTGTTAGCAGTAATTGTATACCTGATCAAATATCGAAGTGCACAACTTTCTAAATCCACAAGAGAAACAGCATCAGTGATGGCAGTTGGGTAAAGAAGAAGAGATTCTGAACGTCGAAATAATTAGTAAGGACTAAGATTAGTTACTTAGATACATCAATAAGTGGCCTTATTTGGTCCTTGGCCAACGGCCAAAAGGGGGGACTGATGTATGGTGGGCTAATTGTATGGGCGGCATGGTAGCACAGTGGTTGGCACTGCTGCTTCACAGCTCCAGGGACCTGGGTTCGATTTCTGGCTTGGGTCACTGTCTGCGTGGAGTCTGCACATTCTCCTCGTGTCTGCGTGGGTTTCCTCCGGGTGCTCCGGTTTCCTCCCACAGTCCAAAGATGTGCGGGTTAGGTTGATTGGCCATGCTAAAATTGCCCCTTAGTGTCCTGGGATGCGTAGATTAGAGGGATTAGTGGGTAAAATATGTGGGGATATGGGGGTAGGGCCTGGGTGGGATTGTGGTCGGTGCGGACTCGATGGGCAGAATGGCCTCTTTCTGTACTGTAGGGTTTCTATGATTTCTATGATAATTAGGATAATAAACACAAAGAGGTTGTGCTGGAATCTTTGAATGGCATCAAGATAGATAAGTCGCTGGGTCCGGATGGGATGTACCCCAGGTTACTGTGGGAGGCGAGGGAAGAGATTGCAGAGCCTCTGGCGATAATCTTTGCGTCGTTGATGGAGACGGGAGAGGTGCCGGAGGATTGGAGGATTGCGGATGTGATTCCTTTTTTCAAGAAGGGGAATAGGGATAGCCTAGGAAATTACCAACCGGTGCGTCTAACCTCAGTGGTTGGTAAGCTGATGGAGAAGATCCTCAGGGACAGGATTTATGAGCATTTAGAGAGGTTTAGTATGCTCAAGAATACTCAGCATGGCTTTGTCAAAGGAAGATCGTGCCTTACGAGCCTGGTGGAGTTCTTCGAAAATGTGACTGAACACATTGACAAAGGGAAAGCGGAAGATGCGGTTTATATGGATTTTACCAAGGCGTTCGATAAGGTCCCCCATGCAAGGCTTCTAGAAAAAGTGAGAGGGCATGGGATCCAAGGGGCTGCTGCCCTGTGGATCCAGAACTGGCTTGCCCAAAGGAGGCAGAGAGTGTGGATAGATGGGTCTTTTTCTAATTGGAGGTCGGTCACCAGTGGTCTGTTCTGGGACCCTTGCTGTTTGTCATTTTCATAAATGACCTGGATGAGGAAGTGGAGGGATGGGTTGGTAGGTTTGCCGACGACACGAAGGTTGGTGGGGTTGTGGATAGTCTGGAGGGATGTCAGAAGTTACAGAGGGACATAGATAGGATGCAAGACTGGGCGGAGAAGTGGCAGATGGACTTCAACCCAGATAAATGCGTAGTGGTCCATTTTGGCAGGTCAAATGGGATGAAGGAATACAATATAAAAGGAAAGACTCTTAGTACGGTGGAGGATCAGAAGGACCTTGGGGTCTGGGTCCATAGGACTCTAAAATCGGCCCTGTAGATGGAGGAGGTGGTTAAGAAGGCATATGGTGTGCTGGCCTTTATCAATCGAGGGATTGAGTTTAGGAGTCCGGGGATAATGATGCAGCTATACAAGACCCTCGTCAGACCCCACTTGGAGTACAGTGCTCAGTTCTGGTCGCCTCATTACAGGAAGGATGTGGAAAAGATTGAAAGCGTGCAGAGGCGATTTACAAGGATGTTGCCTGGGTTGAGTGGCATGCCTTATGAGGATAGGCTGAGGGAGCTCGGTCTTTTCTCCTTGGAGAGACGTAGGAT
This sequence comes from Mustelus asterias, assembly GCF_964213995.1. Lineage (NCBI taxonomy): Eukaryota > Metazoa > Chordata > Chondrichthyes > Carcharhiniformes > Triakidae > Mustelus > Mustelus asterias. The sequence continues at coordinate 45,423,456 of NC_135822.1, read as the reverse complement.
GAGAGGAGACCTAATAGAGGTATACAAGATGTTGAGAGGCATAGATCGGGTGGACTCTCAGAGGCTTTTTCCCAGGGTGGAAATGGCTGCTACGAGAGGACACAGGTTTAAGGTGCTCGAATGTAGGTACAGGGGAAATGTTAGGGGGAAGTTTTTCACACAGAGGGTGGTGGGCGAGTGGAATCGGCTGCCGTCAGTGGTGGTGGAGGCAAACTCAATAGGGTCTTTTAAGAGACTCCTGGATGAGTTCATGGGACTTAATAGGATGGAGGGTTATAGGTGGGCCTAAAAGGTAGGGATATGTTCGGCACAACTTGTGGGGCCGAAGGGCCTGTTTTGTGCCGTAGTTTTCTATGTTTCTATAAATTGGTGAATTTTTTGAGGTATATGTTTCTTAGCCCTGAGTGTGTGAACAATTTGAATAACCGGCAGCCAGCATTTCAGTGATTTAAATGAAGAGGATTATTTAATTATGTATTCACCCTGAAAATTTAACACTGTGCCACATGAATACACATGCATGCATGTGCGCACAGTACGCACAGATACACACACACGTGCATGTGCACATGCACACACATGCACACATACATGTATGCTTGTGTACACCCACACGCGCACACACATGCATGCACACATGTGTACACACACGCACTTTCAATCAAGTCACCTCTTACTCTAAACTCCAGCAGATACAAGCATAGCCTCTCCAACCTTTCCCCATAACACAGCCCACTCATTCCTGGAATTAGTCTAGTAAACCTTCCCTGAACTGCTTCTAATGCATTTACATATTTCCTTAAATAAGACGACCAATAAGTAAACAGTACTCCAGATGTGGTCTCACCAATGCCTCGTACAACTGCAGCACAGTTAGGATATAGATACAGAGAGCAATTAGGAAGCCAACTTATGTATGAGTACAAAAATAAAGAAGTCTTGCTAAAATTGTGCAGGACTTTGTTGAGATCTCACTTGGAACGCTGTGTGCAATATTGGTTGCCCTAACTAAGGAAAGCTATATTTGCATTGGAGGCAGTAGAGTTAAGAGTTATCAGATTGGTCCCCTAGATGAGAGGGATGTCTTATGATGAGATGCTGAATAAATTGTGTGCCTGAGGTTGAGAAGAATGAGAATTTATCTCACTGAAGCACACAAAATTCTGAAGGAGCGTGACAGGGTAGATCCCTGGCTGGGGATTCCAAAACACATGCAGAACCCCAGGGTAAGGGAGTGATCATTTAGGACTGAGAGGAAAAGAAATTTCTTCACTCGAACAGTTGTGAATCTTTGAAATTCTCTACCCCAAAGGGTTGTGGATGCTACATTTTTGAATACATTTCATAGAAGAGAACAGAATAGAATATCTACAGTGCAGGAGAAGTCCACTTGGCCCATCAAGTCTGCACCGACAACAATCCCACCCAGGCCCTATCCCCATAACTCCACATATTTACCTATTAATCCCCCTGACACTAAGGAGCGATTTCGCATGGCGAATCAACCTAACCCACACATTTTTGAACTGTGGGAGAAAACCAGAGCACCTGGAGGAAACCCATGCAGACACAGGGAGAATGTGCAAACTCCACACAGACAGTGACCCAAGCCGGGAATTGAACCCGGGTCTCTGGCGCTGTGAGGCAGCATTGCTAACCACTGTGCCATCGTGCCGCCTTGGCTGGGATCGACAGATTTTTTGGTCTGCCAGTAAATCAAGGGATGGGAAACTGGAGTCGATGCCTAAGGTGGGGTTTTACGGCCTCGCTCGAGTGAGACTGGAAATTCCCACCTGAGGTCAACAGACATTTCCGTTGTCTGCCCTTCACCCGCTCCGATTTCGTGGTGGGCAAGGCGGTAGAATTCCTGCGCTAAGATCAACCTTGATTGTTTTGAATGGAGGAGCAGGCTCAATGGGCTGAATGGTCTACGCCAGCTCCCATTTCTTGTGTTCTTACATACTTTGCCAGTTACCAACTAGTTTAATATTGGGAGAAGCAAATTAATCTAAATATTGTACAGCAAAGATCAGAAAATTGAATGGAGAAAATAACATACATCTTGATTGGTCATGTCCCAGTAAGGTCTCTCTCCATAGGACATCACTTCCCACATGACTATACCGTAACTCCAAACATCACTGGCTGATGTGAACTTTCTGTATTGAATGGCCTCTGGTGCTGTCCACCGTATTGGAATCTTCCCTCCCTGAAAACAGAGAAAAGACATTTAAAACCTTACATCTAATAGCATATTGTTTTGTTGGGGGATAGTAAAATTGTCACTTCCCTCACCTAACACCCCAAAGGTTCAAACAATAAATGTTTTACGTTTCAGACAGACATATTGCTTTCACAACAATGGTCTGTAGTTAAACAACAAATGTACCTAAAGCTTGCCTGCATGTTCCTGGGAGCTTTGAACATGTACAATATAAAATCAAATCCCCTATTATAAACCAAATACAATGGCCCAAATTCTATGATCAAGGTCAGAATCTTACCACTTATCTTTCTCTGATTTTCTGGCCATTCTTCTGATGGGGGATCCTCTTTCAGTGCAGGAAACCTCTGAGACATCAGCAAAGTGAGTTTGCATCAAAGGGAATCCCCTTTTTATGGAACAAGTTGCCATACCCTGCTAAGTGTTCCCTAACATACTGAAAGCTTTGGGATATTTAAATGCATTTTTAATGTGTTGGACTGAGGGTGCGATTTTCCAGCCATGCTCACCCTAAAACGGAAAATCCCGCCCGATGTCAACGGACCTTTGCATGGTACGCCCCCGTGGCAGGTGGGACGGGAAGATTCCGCTCGAGTGTTGAAGGGTAAGTGGATTATGGAAAGGGGTAGGTTCAGTAAGGTAAGTGGGTAAACAGGCAGAGTGCTGGCTGGGTAGCGTGATGAGGTTGGGTCAGGTCGGATTGGGGGAATCTGGGGCTCAACAGGACAGACAGGGTGGTGGGGGAGTTGGAGGAATGGTCAGGGAAAGTTGGATGGTGTGGGTCAGATCAGATCAAGAGTCAAGAAGGAAATCAGGGGGTGGGGGTCAGTTATCCAGGTAATTAAGTCAGAACTATCCAAAGTGCCATATGAATTGCCCCTTAGTGTCCTGGGATGCATAGATTAGAGGGATTAGCGGGTAAAATATGTAGGGATATGGGGGTAGGGACTGGGTGGGATTGTGGTCGGTGCGGGCTCGATGGGCCGAATGGCCTCTTTCTGTACTGTAGGGTTTCTATGATTTTCTATGATTCTATGAATCTGGCAGTCAAAAACGCAGAAAGTGGAAGGTGAGGCAAAAAGAGAGTTTGGCATTTTACTTCAAAAGGTTTGAGGTATTGGGCAGTGACCAAACTGCACATTCATCCTCAACAAAATCCACCAAATGTTTTGGTAACTTGTCTGATGTCTTCAATTTGCCAATTTGCAAAGACAACACATTGCTTGAAAAAATGGACCTAGAGGTGAACTCTGAAATGGGAATAGAACTACACGATACTGCTCAAGCTCATTCTTCTGCAGCTGAAGTGAGGGAAGAAACCTACCCTGAAGACACTGCCCTATAGTCAAAATCTGTTCCATTGTGTATGATTGAATATTTTGTAATAAATAGACCAGAGAACACTGGTAACATGGAGAACTTGAAAAGAGGGTTGAGGATGAAAGCAGTTTAGAAGTCTTCACGAGTTCCACTTTCTGAGGGTGTAGAGAAATGGCATGACGGAAAGGAGAAATTGGCTGGTTTTTTTTGGAAACCACTAAGGTGGTCAACTATTGTCTTTTCAAATTATTCCTTGACCCTAGTAAAGGGAAACAATCGTTCCTCAATGAGTACTCTAACTAGTACTAACATTGGAAGAGATATTACCCCATCATGAAACCTTTCAAAGTCATATTAAGGCTATGGGCCTGATTTTACCATTTTCATTCTAAGTGCTGAATCTGGGTGCAATGCAGATCTGACTTGGAAACCTGTTCTCAGGCGCCCCATACGCACTCAGCCTGAAAAAAAATTGCGGGTCTGAATCGTGCTGTTGGCGGGGCTTATCGCGCCCGAAATGCTGCAGCTCCGATCGGAGCTTTGAACTGCGCATGCGCAGTGAGAAAAAAAATTGAAAAATGCGCCCCTGTCACATCATTCCCGGGCCACAAAAAGCGGATAAAGTGACCCGGGAGCGATGGCCCCCACAGACATCGCCCCACCCCCACAACATAACTGTCCCCCTTATCCACCCATCCCCCCCCACTACCCAGACTGATCGCGACCCTCTGCCCCCTTTCTCCCCCACCGATCGCCCGCAGAGTGGCAGCGATCCCCCCCCGCTGATCACCCGCAGAGTGGCAGCAGACACCCCTGCCCTCCCACCAATCGCCCGCAGAGTGGCAGCGGTCCCCCCTGCTCCCCCATCAGAGATCCATCTGACTTCCTTCCCCCCCACCAGAGAACCATCTGACTTCTCTCCTCCCCCTCCCCCACAGAATGATCTGGCCCACCTCCCTCCTCTCCATCCCCCCACCAGAGCTACATCTGACCTGCCACCCTCCTCCCCCCCCCTCCCTCCATAGAGCAATCTGGCCTCCCTCTTCCCTCCCCCCGCCACAGAATGATCTGGCCTGCCTCCCTCCTCCCCCCCGCCCCCACCAGAGAATGATCTGGCCTCCCTCCCCTCCACCAGAGAGTGATCTGGCCCTCCTTCCTCACCCCCTACCACCGATCTGAGTCACAGAGCCATTGGAAGCTCGGAACTTACCTCTTCAGAAGCTGGAGCGTCCCTGAAACAGCATGTCTGTTTCGTGTCGAATCTGGACGGGCGAACGCGATGGTAAAGGAGGAAATGCTGGTAAAGTTGGGCGGGCAGCCCATTAATTCAATTTAAATACATGCAAATGCATTTAAATTGCCGTTGCGCATGTTTTGGGCGTGATTCGGATCGTGGGCATTTTTGGGCCTTGGTAAAGTGGGCATCTGCGCGGACATGGACGCGGATTGCGCTAATCGCCTCAAGCCCGACTTTACCAAGTTTTCACGCCTGAAAACGGGCAATGGTAAAATCGGGCCCAATGTGTGCATTTGGGGCCATTGGGGTTATGAGGGTGATGTGCATGAGTTGTCATGTACGGGCCATGGGCATATGGCAGGGGAACAGGTGAGGGGGTGTGGAGGGCGAGGGTTGAGGGCTTGAAGGCCTAACAGCTTATAGAATAACTGGGAGAAGTGCCAGCCTACCTTTATGGGCCTCCTAACCAAACCACCTGGGCACTCACCAGCCTCTGTGGCCACCTAAGATCATTGGACTCGAATGGACACCACCCCCACCACCCTGGAGTGAATATTGAGTCTATTGCAGGGTTCAGCTTCATTTGGATGTGTTGTTTCATTAAAACTGTCATTAATAAGCAACAGTAAATGAAAGTGTGGCAATATTATTTAAGGCAAATAACTAATCTAATAGTTTCATTTACCAAAGCACTTGTGTATGTTGGATCCGAAGTATCATCCTCTAGGAATCTGGAGAGTCCAAAGTCGGAAACTTTGCATACAAGATTGCTGTTGACAAGAATATTGCGAGCAGCCAGGTCTCTGTGCACATAGCTCATGTCTGCCAGATACTTCATCCCGGCAGCAATTCCACGCAGCATTCCAACCAGCTGGATAACTGTGAATTGTCCATCATTTTGCTGGGGAAGGAAGAAAGACTTAAATTTATATAACATTTTATCAGTAGATGACTCTAAGTGCTTTACTTTTGAAATGAAGTCACCATTGAAGTCACCAGGGGCGGCACGGTAGCACAGTGGTTAGCACTGCTGCTTCACAGCTCCAGGGACCTGGGTTCGATTCCTGGCTTGGGTCACTGTCTGTGTGGAGTTTGCACATTCTCCTCGTGTCTGCGTGGGTTTCCTCCAGGTGCTTCGGTACATAGAAACATAGAAAAGCTACAGCACAAAACAGGCTCTTTGGCCCCACAAGTTGTGCCGAACATATCCCTACCTTCTAGGCCTACCTTTAACCCTCCATCCCATTAAGTCCCATGTACTCATCCAGGAGTCTCTTAAAAGACCCTATTGAGTTTGCCTCCACCACCACTGACGGCAGCCGATTCCACTCGCCCACCACCCTATGTGTGAAAAACTTCCCCCTAACATTTCCCCTGTACCTACCCCCAGAACCTTAAACCTGTGTCCTCTCGTAGCAGCCATTTCCACCCTGGGAAAAAGCCTCTGAGAATCCACCCGATCTATGCCTCTCAACATCTTATATACCTCTATTAGGTCTCCTCTCATCCTACGTCTCTCCAAGGAGAAAAGTTTCCTCCCACAGTCCAAAGATGTGCGGGTTAGGTTGATTGGCTATGCTAAAATTGCCCCTTAGTGTCCTGAGAAGCGTAGATTAGAAAGATTAGCGGGTAAAATATGTAGGGATATGGGGGTAGGGCCTGGGTGGGATTGTGGTCGGTGCAGACTCGATGGGCCAAATGGCCTCTTTCTGCACTGTAGGGTTTCTATGATTGTCCCAGATCACCATAGGCTGCTCTCTCTTTTGAGGGGGAGAGCTGACTGGTGGTGATTTGACCTGAAGATCGCCACACCTCAGGCAAGGGGCAAGGTTGAGAAGGCGGGGACTTCATGAATAACATCAGCCATTTCTCCAGAGAATGCTTTAGATAATTGAATCCAATACAAATGGATTATGTTTAGTGACTTTGATTAACTATGCAGAAAAAAAGCAGTAAGGAGAATCAATGTGATATTTTTTCTTGTATTTGTGAGTTAATAGTTTAGTTTTCTGACACTGATAGCTGTGAGAATTTACTAAGCCCAACAATGGGGAGAACAGATTCAGTGTGCAGTAAACATTCACTAAAGCACACTCAGTACAAGTGTGCCAGGGGAACACAAAGATTTATCTTTGTGATGTTAATGGCAGCTACCAACAGCCCATGAATAATGAATATCTCAATTAAATATTCCTTCATATTTCAGCAGTGGTAAATTAACACAGATTGATATTCAAATTAACAAAATTTACTCCATATAGGAAAGGGAAAATATAGAAAGTTTACATATGGGACTGTATTTCAGGAATACAATAGCTTGAGCTCCATCAAATATCTCTGTAACATCATCTTTCAGAGACTCATTTATCAACACTAAATAACAAACTCATATTGAATCACTGAATGAAGACTGCCTATTGTCTCCTCCTGATCTATTTTGAAAGAGTTATCTAATTAATCACACTCCTCTGCACTTTTGACAGAGTCCAATGAATGCTATCCATTTTATTGTTTATCCAATTCCTTTTTGAAAGTTACTAATTAATCTGTTTTGACTATCATATCAGGGATACAAATAATATTTCCTCACACTGCCTCTTTTTTGCCAACCACCTGATCCTTTGGTTCCTGGCCCTGTTACCACTGGAAATACTTTTTCTTTATTTACTTTATCAAACTAGGAGTAAACTTGAACATATATAACAAATCTTTCCATAACCTTTTCTGCTCCAAGGACAACAGTCTGCAGCTTTCCCAGTCTTTATATAATTTAACAGAAATCCCCCATCCCTGACAACATTCTCTTCGAAATCCACTCCAAGGCCTTGACATCCTTCCTTAAATATGAACCCAGAATTGAATATAACCCAAGGATGAACCACTATTTTATAAAGGTTTAGCAGTATGAATATACAAATAAGGAGCAGGAGTAGGCCATTGAGCCCCTCGAGCCTGTTCCACATTGCTGTAAGGGAGGAAGACCCAGCAACAATGAAGGAATGGAAAAATATTTCCAAGTCAGGATGCTGAGTGACTTGGAGAGGAACCTCCAGGTGGTGGTGTTTGAGGGTATCTCCTCCTCTTGTCCTTCTAGATGGTAGTGGTCATGAGTTTGGAAAGTGCTGCCTAAGGAGCCTTGATGAGTTCCTACAGTGCTTCTTGTAGATGGTTCACATGGCTGCCACTGTTCATTGGTGGTGGAGGGCTTGAGTGTTTGCAGAAGAGGTAGCAATCAAGTGGTTTGGTGTTGAGCTTCTTGAGTGTTGTTGGAACTGGCATCCATCCAGACAAGTGGAGAGTATTCCACCACACTCCTGACTTGTGCATTGTAGATGGTGGTCAGGCTTTGCGGAGTCAGGAGGTGAGTTACTCCGCACAGGATTCCTCGACTTTGACTTGCTCTGGTAGCCACAGTATAGAGCTATTCCAGTTCAGTTTTTGGTGAATAGTAATCCCCAGGACGTTGATATTGGGAGATGCAGCAATGGTAATGCCATTAACTATCAAGGGGTGATGGTTATATCCTCTCTTGCTGGAGATGGTCATTGCCTGGCACTTGTGTGGTGCGAATGTATCTCCCCACTTGTCAGCCCAAACCTGGATATTGTCCAGGTCTTGTTGCATTTGGACATGTTGTCAAACTGTGTTTCCCCTGTGTGATAATCAACGTTTAGGGCCTTCATGTCACACTTACAAGCATCCTTGGAGCAGAGCCTTGGACATCCACTGCTTGTTTGGCTCCACCTACCTCACCATACAGCAAGTTCTTGAGTATGCGATCGTTTCCATCCTGTAGACTTGCCTCAGCCAACAAAGCTGCTTCTGTTTGCTCAGTCATCATCACAATATCATATTTGCACATGACATTTTGCACCTGTAATTCCCCAGTCTTATTTGTCACACTTCACTATATCCCTGCATGCTCTGTAACCCTCACTTAGATTTTATTTCTTTCCCTTTTACACTGTAAATTCACGTAATACCTATTTCAAACTTAGTGATATCTGTCTCTCCCAATATCCTTTGCATCTTGGTATATATCTCTCTCTCATATTGCCTCATAGCTCTCACACTGCTGCCAAGTCATTTTAAATCATTCCCAACAGCACTGACAAGCCATCCTGCAAGTACAGTGCTGATGGTTCTATTGAGGTGTAACCTATCCAGCCTGTGTAGGTCACACTTCCTCAGACCTACTCCTAATCTCCTAGGAATCTAAAGCCACCTATCAACACCACCTCTCCAGCCACATACTCAACTGTTCTATTCTTGTCTTTTAGATTAATAATATGTGGTACCTGGAGGTTGTGTTTGCCTGTTTACTTTTATTGATTCGTGGGACATGGTTGTCGTTGGCTGGCCAGCATTTAATGCCCGTCCCTAGTTGCCCTTGGAGGGCAGTTGAGAGTCAACCACATTGCTGTGGCTCTGGAGTCAAATGTAGGCCAGACAAGGTCAGGATGGCAGATTTCCTTCCCTAAAAGACAGGGAACAGTCCACACCCCAACAGTCGACAATCGTTTCATTGTCATCAGTAGATTCTTAATTCCAGGTTTTTTTATTGAATTAAAATTTCATCATCTGCCGAGGTGGGATTCAAACCTGGGTCCCCAGAACATTAGTTCAGTTTCTGGATTAATAGTCTAGTGATAATACCACTAGGCCATCACCTCCCCTATAACCCTATCGCCTTCCCAATAACCCTAAAATCTGCCTGCAGGACCTCATTCTTCTTTCTGTCTATGTAATTGGTACTGATATTGAATGACTGCTGTTCACCCTGTCTCCCCTTGAACCTGGCCACTGGAAGGCACAGTAAGAAGTTTAACAACACCAGGTTAAAGTCCAACAGGTTTATTTGGTAGCAAAAGCCACACAAGCTTTCGGAGCTCCAAGCCCCTTCTTCAGGTGTGACTCACCCGAAGAAGGGGCTTGGAGCTCCGAAAGCTTGTGTGGCTTTTGCTACCAAATAAACCTGTTGGACTTTAACCTGGTGTTGTTAAACTTCTTACTGTGTTTACCCCAGTCCAACGCCGGCATCTCCACATCATCACTGGAAGGCAGCAGACCATCCTGGATACATGTCTGTGCTCACAGAAATGCTGGGTTGAATTTTATCCTGGAGGCTGAGCCAGCCTCTGTTTGGTGGCTTGCACTGCAATCATTTTAGGGCCTTTGTCCTTTATTGGTTTGTGCAAGGTCCTTGGCCCAGCCCTTTGAAACTCCTGCCTCTTGGAGCTTCTGGCCAATCAAATTGTCGGAACAGGCAGAACGTGGACAGACTCCCCCATTCTCGGGTTCAGTCTGGGCATGGGCCCTGGCAGCTCTGCCTGATGTTGCCTTGCCTGTCACTGAATCTCCATCAGGTCTCTTACAGCAAAGTCTAGACGATCATCACAGGGCTAAGCAGGGGCCTGGTCTTCAACAGTCTCCGAGTGTCAGAAACCTCGGCCGTCACTTCCTCCACCAGCTGTGGACCTGTGACAATGATGTACTCACCAGAATGTGACTCAAGCCTACTCAAGAATGGGGGGCCATTGAGGTGACTGTATCTGCGTTGATGGAGGGTGCAGGTAAACACTGTGATGGTGCATCCTCTGAGAATTCTGAGGCTTCCTCCTCTGAGGTTGGGTTGGGGTTGTTTCTCTGACTGATTTCCCTTGTGGGCCTCCTGCTTTACTTGCTGGTCTCTGGAATGGAGAAAGGAAAAATTCAATGGCTGCCTGAGCAGGCTCCCTGATTAAAGCAATGTGTTATTCTGAAAACTGTAGACCGGAGGCATGCTCAATGACTTCTTAGGGGAGCACTAACTCCCCTTCAGCACAGACACAGAGGGTCCTGCTCCTTTCCAGTTAACTTGTTGGCCTCCCCCTCAGAAGGGATGAGGACTCGAATGCCTGGAGTACAGCCCCCAGTTCTGGCTCTCTCCCTCTTATTGCCGGACTTTTAGTCCTGCAAATGGACACAACAATTGTGTGTCATCCCAATGGATGTATGGGCCATTAGGAGCATGCATGTCTATGGCTGCTGTTGAGCCCTCCCAATAAGTGATCAAGAGGCACAATGTCCTAAAACTGATATAAAATTGACAGGAGGAAGTGGCTGGCACATACTCCATGTCCACATCCCATCTGCTGCTGAGCCCTGCAATCCAAAGTCCTGCTCGACTGTCTTCTGCACTTGCACACTTACACTCCCTGATGTTCTTATGTGTCAGTCTGCAGTGAATGGCGGTGCCACTTACCCTGGTAGAGAGGAGCAGATCGTCCATCCTTTTCCTGCATTGCTGGCACTTCTCCTGTGGGCCCTTGGGTTCTGGCTTCTCTTGCCACCTCTGTCCAAGCCGGTATGGTCAGACAGGTTGGCCTACTGTTGCCATCCCAGGGAAATTAGACCCGCTGCCATTCCTGGACGGTCTAGACGTTAGTCCCCAGGGAAGTTTCGCTGAACCATAAACCACATGTTGTCGGTCTGCGACATCCTGGTCTTGGTAGAATCCGGAACTCCAGGCGTGCAGCCAGTAAATTGCTGTCTGGATGCCTTTAAGTATGGTGCCTAGACCTTCAACCTGTGATAACCTCCAGGACTTACATGGGGAATCCCTGATTGATCTCCCAGTGGGACTCGTAGAATACGAGTTCCCATGGTGATATGTAATTACCTTAACAGGTGGAACTCGTATCCTGAGCCCTTTATAAAGCAGGCCCCAGAGTGGGTCCATTATTGTATTGTCCAGATTGGAATCTGTTTGTGTTCACCATGGGCTTGTGGTTTTACTTTTACTTTGTGCAGTAAAGCACTGTTCCTTTACAGCTGACTCCTGAATTATTACACTGGTGACGAGGTAAAAGGAATGCTTTGGAATTCCAGCTCAACGGATTCTAGTTGCCTATATTGCGAAGCTTTAAGCTGCCGTTTTTCGGGAAATTGTAGCCATATATTGATTTATTTTTCTGATTCGATTTGATTTATTATTGTCACATGTATTGGGAGTGAAAAGTATTGTTTCTTGTGCACTATACAAAGCATACTGTTCATAGAGTACATAAGGGAGAAGCAAAGGAGAGGGTGCAGAATATAGTCTTACAGTCATAGCATAGCTAGGGTGTAGAGAAAAATCAACTTAATGTGAGGTAGGTCCATTCAAAAGTCTGATAGCAGCACAGAAGAAGCTGTTCTTGAGTTGGTTGATATGTGATCTCAGACTTTTGTATCTTTTTCCCAATGAAAGAGAGTATGTCTGGGGTGCATGGGGTCCTTGATTATGCTGGCTGCTTTTCCGAGACAGCAGAAAGTGTAGACTGAGTCAATTCATGGGAGGCTGGTTTGCGTGATGGAGTGGGCTATGTTCACAACCCTTTATAGTTTCTTGTAGTCTTAGTCAGAGCAGGAACTATACCAAGCTGTGATACATCCAGAAAGGATGCTTTCTATGGTGGCATCTGTAAAAATTGGTGAGAGTCATCGCAGACATGTTGAATTTCCTAAGCCGCCTGACAAAGTAGTGGCATTGGTGGGCTTTCTTAATTAAAGCGTCGGTATGGAAGAACCAGGACAGGTTGTTGGTCAATCGGGACACCTAGAAACTTGAAGCTCTCGACCATTTCCACTTCATCCCCATTGATGTAGACAAGGGCATGTCCTCCACTACATTTCCTCAAGACGCTGACTCTCTTCTTTGTTTTACTGACATTGAGGGAGTGTTGAGGACTGATCACAATATACTGAGAGAATGAAGTACTTCTTCCAGGCAAACAGAATAGGAGGTGATGATGGTCAAAAGGTCATCCTAATGACCACGTATAGCGCTGCAACTTCGAGTATTATAAAAAGTCTGATGTATCCAACAACACTGGATTACAAGACCTTCGATGAGTTAGTGGAAATGGTGGCAAATCATTACGATCCTAAACCATCCATTATCTTGCGACTGTACAGCAACTAGATTTGCAAGGGAACCAGTGACGGAATTCCTGAAACGGTTAAGAAAATTGGCGAAGCATTGCACATTTGGCACAGCATTACCTGAAATGCTGGGAGATCGTTTAGTATGTGGCATAAATGATTTAGCAACTCAAAGGCTTTTAACAGACACAGACTTAGACTTAAAAAAAGCCATTGAACTGGCCTGATCTCGCAAAAGGGCAGAGAAAGGATGCCCAGAGCTCCTTGAAAATGGAGGTGGACACAGATCTAGTAGTGTCCACTACAGGTAAGTGGAATTTAGAAGATTACGACTGGGCACCTTACTACTCAAATTGAGAAACACTAAAGCAAGATTGGCAACATATACAGGAGAACCATTACACATAATCGGGACCACTGTAACCCCAGTCATATATGGGTAACAAACTGATCAGCTCCCATTGATGGTGGTGCAATGACCAGGATCCAGCCTGTTGGAAATATCCACTTGGATGGGGGCAAAATTTCAAGATGGGCACTGGTAACCGAGACAAGGTAATAGGAAAGAACCCAAAGATTTTCCAGACAAGCCTCAGGAAGATAAAAGGGGCCAAGGCAAAGATTTACATAGACCCAGATGTCCAACCGAGATGATTTAAAGCAAGACCAGTTCCATGTGCTCTGTAAGTGAAAAGTAGAGACCGAGTTGAAACGATTACAAGAACTGGACATCATTTGACCCGTACAATTCTCCAAGTGGGCTGCATCAGCAATTCTAGTAGTAAAATCCGACAACATAATCCGCCTCTGTGGTGACTATAAAATGAGAAGATATAGAGCATCTCATTTGGACAAATATCCGATGCTGTAATGCAGTATTGCTGGATGCGTCAGACCAGGCGGTACGGTGGCATAGTGGTTAGCACTGTTGCCTCACAGCATCAGGGACCCGGGTTCAATTCCGGCCTCAGGTGACTGTGTGGAGTTTGCACATTCTCCCCGTGTCTGCGTGGGTTTCCTCTGGGTGCTCCGGTTTCCTCCCACAGTTCAAAGATGTGTGGGTTAGGTTGATTGGCCAGGGTAAAATGCTCCTTAATGTGTTAGGGGGATTAGGAGGGTTACGACGATAGGACCTGGTGGGACTGTTGTCGGTGCAGGCTTGATGGGCCAAATGACACTTAGTTTCAATGATTCTAAAGGACTTCTGCGCAAAATTGTCCAGAGACCAGATCTTCACAAAGTTGGATATGAGCCACACTTACTTCCAATTGGAATTGGAAGTGTCATCAAGAAAATATATGAGGTAAAACACACTCGAGGGATTGTATGAATATATTTGTCTACCTTTTGGACTATCATCAGCTTGCGCCATTTTCCAAAATATAATGCAGTGCATACTACAGGGAGTACCATGAGTAGCAGTTTACCGTGTCAATGTTCTAATCACAGGAGCCACTGTCAAGGAACACCACAAAAACATAGAAGAAGTCTTGTGATGGTTTTCAGAAGCTAGTGTCAGACTAAATAGGGAAAAATGCATTTTTCAAGCTACTGAAGTAACGTACCTCGGATACAGGGTCGACAAACATGGCCTACACCTTGTTGAGGAAAAAGTAAGTGCCATAAAAGATGCTCCAACACCAAGGAACATGACAGAATTAAAATTGTTTCTCAACCTCGCAAACTGTTACAGAAAGTTCATTCTAAACTTGGCAACCTTACTGGCACCACTAACTAATGCTGCTAACATCAGAAGTGGGCTTGGAAAGAACCACAGGAAGATGCTTTTGTAAGGGTCAAACATCAATTACAGTCAGATAATGTGGTGACCCACTTCAACTCGCAAAGGCCATTGGTGATAACATTCAGTTCCTCTCCCTATGAGACTAGTGGTGTGCCTCAGGGCTCAGTGTTGGGACCGCAATTGTTTACGATTTACATTGATGATTTGGAGTTGGGGACCACGTGTACTGTCAAAATTTGCAGATGACACGGAGATGGGTGGCAGAGCAAAGTGTGCAGAGGAAGGCACGGTAGCACAGTGGTTAGCACTGCTGCTTCACAGCTCCAGGGTCCTGGGTTCGATTCCCGGCTCGGGTCACTGTCTGTGTGGAGTTTGCACATTCTCCTCGTGTCTGCGTGGGTTTCCTCCGGGTGCTCCGGTTTCCTCCCACAGTCCAAAGATGTGCGGGTTAGGTTGATTGGCCAGGTTAAAAATTGCCCCTTAGAGTTCTGAGATGTGTAGGTTAGAGGGATTAGCAGGTAAATATGTGGGGGTAGGGCCTGGGTGGGATTGTGGTCGGTGCAGACTCGATGGGCCGAATGGCCTCCTTCTGCACTGTAGGGTTTCTATGATTCTATGATGATTCTATGAAGCTGAAAGTCTGCAAAGGGATATAAATAGTCTAAGTGAGTGGGTGAGGGTCTGGCAGATGGAGTTCAAAAATGTTGGTAAATGTGAGGTCATCAATTTTGGTAGGAATAACAGTAAAATGGACTATTATTTAAATGGTAAAAAATTGCAGTATGCTGCTGTGCAGAGGGACCTGGGTGTCCTTGTGCAGGAATTTCAAGGAGTTGGTTTGCAGATACAGCAGGTAATTAAGAAGGCAAATGGAATTTTGTCCTTTATTGCTGGAGGGATGGAGTTTAAAAACAGGGAGGTTATGTTGCAGTTATGTGATTGTGGGGAGCATGTGGCTGGGGAATTGTGGGGGTGGACTGTAACTGTTGATGTGCTAGGGGCAAGCAGAGTTCCTTAACCTCGACATGTGTTCTTCTCCATCTCCTCCCCCTTCCCCCTTCAGAATGACAAAATGGTTTTTGCGATGCAACCAATCAATCTTGCTGTTCTTTTGGTTGCTGCTGGAGCTGAGGAGGAGGAGCTGGAGGAAGAATTATTGGCACAGGAGGTCCGGGCCTTACCACTTGCAGGAGTAGAGGGATACGACCACCAGAGGCAGGAGGTAGCTGCCATTCACCCAGAGGGGGGGGCGCAAGAAAAGGAGGGAGCAGAGACCCTGGCAGTCCCATGCCCAAGTGTCATTTGAACAGATGTCGGACACTGCATGCTGCCAATATCTCCACCTCCGAAAGGAGACAGTGGAACACCTGTGCCACCTGTTGCAGGACCTGGCACCTCGGGGGGGGGGGGGGGCACCCACTCTCTGTGGCTGTCAAATTGACAACCCACTCTGAACGTTTATGTGACTGGTTCCTTCCAGACCCCTGGCGGAGATGTCTGTGGCAACTCCCAATCAGTCGTGAACACTTGTGTGAAGCAGGTCACAAAGCCCTGTATGCCCGGGCTGGGCTGTACATCAAATTTAACCTGGACCAGACACATCAAGAAACCCGGGCAGCAGGGTTCGCAGCCATTGCGGGGATGTCTAACGTTCAATGGGCCATCGATTGCACTCACGTCGCCCTCAAGGCCCCCTACAGAATCTGCGGAGATTCATCAACAAAAAGGGGTTCCACTCCCTGAATGTTCAACTCGTGTGCGACCATAACATGAATATTATGCATGTCTGCGCAAGACATTCAGGTAGTCATAGAATAGAATTCCTGCAGTGCAGAAGGAGGTCATTCAGCCCATCGAGTCTGCACCGACCACAATCCCACCTAGCCCCAATAGATTCAGAGAGCCAGGCGATGATGGGGATCGAGATGAGTATACGGCTTGTAGGAAGGGACTTAAGGAAATTAGGAGAGCCAGAAGGGGTCACGAGAAGGCCTTGGCAGGTAAGATTGAGAACCCTAAGGCGTTCTATAAATATGTGAAGAGTAAAGGGATGAGATGTGAAGGAATAGGACCTATAAAATGTGAAGGTGAGAAAGTCTGTACGGAACCGGAAGAAATAGCAGAGGTGCTTAATAAATACTTTACCTCGGTATTCACGGTGGAAAAACACCTGGGTGGTTGTACTGTAGGATTGCGGCAGACTGAGAAGATTGAGTTTGTCGACATTAAGAAAGAGGATGTGTTGGAAATTTTGAATAGCATCAAGATAGATGTCACTGGGACCGGATGAGATGTACCCCAGATTACTGTGGGAGGCGAGGGAAGAGATTGCAGAGCCTCTGGCGATGATCATTGCGTCGTCGATGGAGACGGGAGAGGTTCCGGAGGATTGGAGGATTCCGGATGTGGTTCCTATATTCAAGAAAGGGAATAGGGATAGCCCAGGAAATTACTGACCGGTGAGTCTAACCTCAGTGGTTGGTAAGTTGATGGAGAAGATCCTGAGGGACAGGATTTATGAACATTTAGAGAAGTTTAGTATGCTCAAAAGTAGTCAGCACGGCTTTGTCAAGGGCAAATCGTGCCTTACGAGCCTGGTGGAGTACTTTGAAAATGTGACTAAACACGATGACGAAGGAAAAGCGGTAGATGTGGTTTACATGGACTTCAGCAAGGCGTTCGATAAGGTCCCCCATGCAAGAGATCTCGAGAAAGTGAGAGGGCATGGGGTCCAAGGGGCTGTTGCCTTGTGGATCCAGAACTGGCTTGTCTGCAGAAGGCAGAGAGTGGTTGTCGATGGGTCTTTTTCTGAATGGAGGTCGGTCACCAGTGGAGTGCCCCAGGGGTCTGTTCTGGGACCCTTGATGATTGTCATTTTCATAAATGACCTGGATGAGGAAGTGGAGGGATGGATTGGTAAGTTTGCCGACAACACGAAGGTTGGTGGTGTTGTGGATAATTTGGAGGGATGTCAGAAACTGCAGCATGACATAGATAGGATGCAAGACTGGGCGGAGAAGTGGCAGATGGACTTCAACCTGGATAAATGTGTAGTGGTCCATTTTGGCAGGTCAAATGGGATGAAGGAGTATAATATCAAGGGTAAGACTCTTAGCAGTGTAGAGGATCAGAAGGACCTTGGGGTCCGGGTCCATAGGACTCTTTAATCGGCCTCGCAGGTAGAGGAGATGGCGTATGGTGTGCTGGCCTTCATCAATCGAGGGATTGAGTTTCGGAGTCGGGAGATAATGATGCAGCTTTATAAGACCCTCGTCAGACCCCACTTGGAGTACTGTGCTCAGTTCTGGTCGCCTCATCACAGGAAGGATGTAGAAATTATTGAAAGGGTGCAGAGAAGATTTACAAGGATGTTGCCTGGATTTGGTGGCATGCCTTATGAGGATAGGTTGAGGGAGCTCGATCTTTTCTCCTTGGAGAGACGAAGGATGAGAGGTGATCTGAAAGAGGTATAGATCGGGTGGATTCTCAGAGGAGTTTTCCCAGGGCTGAAATGGCTGCTACGAGAGGACTCAGGTTTAAGGTGCTGGGGTGTAGGTACAGAGGAGGTGTCAGGGGTAAGTTTTTCACTGAGGGTGGTGGGTGAGTGAAATCGGCTGCCGTCAATGGTGGTGGAGGCAAACTCGATAGGGTCTTTTAAGAGACTTCTGGATGAGTACATGGGACTTAATAGGATTGAGGGTTATAGGTAAGCCTACATATAGGCCTAGGTAGGTAGGGACAAGACCGGCGCAACTTGTGGGCCGAAGGGCCTGTTCGTGCTGTAGTTTTTCGATGTTCTATCCCCATAATCCCACGTATTTATCCCAGCTAGTCCACCTGACACTAAGGGGTAATTTAGTATGGCCAATCCACCTAACCCCCACATCTTTGGAGTGTGGGAGGAAACCGGAGCACCCGGAGGAAACCCACACAGACATAGGGAGAACGTGCAAACTCCACACTCCAAACTGCTAACCACTGTGCCACCGTGCCGCCCAGTGTGCACGACAGTTTCATTGTCAGGAGCTCGGACATCCCAGAGGCATTTGAGGAGGAACCCAGGCTGCGGGGGTGGCTCATGGGTGATATGTGTTATCCGTTTCAGATGGCTGGTGATGCCTGTGCGGAGGCCTGTGTCTGAGACGGAGACCCGCTATAATGACGCCCATGTAGCCACCATAGTGGAGAGGTGCACTGGGCTCCTCAAAATCCGATTCCACTGCCTGGACTGATCTGGCGGGGCCCTACAATACAACCCAGTGATCTCTTTCCGCATTGTGATCATGTGCTGTGCCTTGCACAACCTGGCTCTACAGAAAGATGACATATTGGAGGAAGAGGAGAACGTGGATGCTGAACAGCTGGGCGTCACTGGGGAGGGTGACCAGCAGGAGGAGGTGGACGAGGAGGAGGAGCATGCCGAGGAACACCAACCAGGTGCTGGAGGGCTGGCAGCCCAAATGAAGCACGTGAGGGCGCTGGGGAGGCCCTGATCACCAGGCAGTTCACTCGCTAGGGGTTTGTGTCTGTGGGTTCCATTGCCCCCCAAAATTCCTTCCATATCCTGCAACATCGTCAACCAGAGTGGTGGGCCTGGGTACTCCGTGTTAGCAAGTTTTTTGGCAGGCAGGAGGGTGATAATGACTCGCTAAGCACCATTATGATGATGCCCTGGTGCAAACTAGTCTGACTCCTACCTGAGCTCCGCATGCACGCTGGCACCTAGGGCCATGTCTGTGTAGTGGGTAAGCGATCTAAAACCCCCATACAGGGCCCTGGGGCAAGCAGGGTGGGGGACGGGAGGGAAATCGCTCATGGAATCTGGGGAACCAACGGCTTCCTTTTATCAGTGACACAGCATTGAGGGGCCTCCCAAACTGACATCAACATGTTCTGGCGATCATCAATGGAAGAGGATTGCTATTCGAGACAAATCTGAGACTAATTAGTCAGAGGTGGGTGGTGAAAAAACATTTAATTGCAATAAAGGTGTTCAAATAAGACATTCTAGCATAAAAACATCAGAATGGAAATGTTAAGGTCGTTAAATATCTTTTTAACTAGTGCAGCCCTTCACCCGTGCCATCTCAGTGCAACTACAACTTCCTCACCTTACGTGGCCGACCACTACGTCTCAGTGACTCCCCAGAAGATACATCGAAGGTGGAGTGGGCCAGCTGCCTACCATGTCCCGTGGCCTGTGATGCGTATGGCGGGCGTCCTCTGGAGGCCCTGGACCTTAGGGCCCTGGCCTGCTTTCAGGTGTTTGTGATGTTTCCATGACACTATCTTCGTCCCGCTGCCCCTGAGATGCCCTGGTGTCAGGAAGGGAGGAGTCAGAAGGTGTAGCCACAGTCACAGCCACAGTCTCCTGGCTGGAAGGCCCTGTGGCATGGGTTCGAGTCCTTACTGTGGGCCCCGAGTCATTCCATGGGATGGCGGTGCTTCTGTAGTGAGCTCCAGAAGCTCCGGCATCACCTAGCCCTGCCAGTTCTGGAGGACCACCTGCATCCTACCCATGGTGGTCGAGCCTTCTCGATGGCCACTTGAGTCGGAGGCCACCTCTCAATGGCTGCAGCAAGTGCCCTCTGAGACTGGGCCACACTCTGCAAGCCCTCAGCCATGACCCTCTGAGTCTGGGCCCGTTCTCAAGGGCTGCTGCCACAGCCCGCTGTGTCTCAGCGCTGTCCTGCTGGGTCTACTGCAAGTTCTCAAACCTCTCAGCCATGGGCCATAGACTCTCGAGAAGCCTGACAGTCCCTCAGCTGTGGCCCACTGTGACTCGGCCATCGCTTGGCGCCTGCCACCCATGGTGAGGATCCCCTGCCCCAGGCTTTCCACTGCAGACGCCACCCTTGCAGTGTTGACCTGGGAAGCACGCAAGACAGGTAATAGCTGGTCCGCCTGAAAGCTTTGGGACTCCTCCCAACAGCCTCGCAGTCGGTCCAGTGTGGCTGTCAGCCCCTCCTGCATTCCCTGGCTCTGTTGCTGCATCTCCAGCAGCTGAGGGAGAAGTGATTTCAGAGGCCCAGAGTGTAGCCTGGGGCCAGCTGAGTCCTCGCCTCCAGCAGGCCCCCGCATACCAGAGGCCTCGGACGTTCCCTCCTCCACCCGATGTACATTATCAGATGTTTCGTGCTCACCAGAGTGATCCAGAAGCCTCAAGACTAACTGGACCCACCGACATGTCAGTATCTGGGATGGTGAGCTGTGAGGTGGAAGCCGACGCCAAAATGGTGCCACCCTCGGAGGTCCCTTCACCCATATCCTCCGAGGACTTGTCCGAGCTGTCTTGACCAGGATGGGCGGAGCTGCAGGAGGGGTCTGGACTCCAGAAGGCCCTGGGGCATCCGGATCTGTCCCTGCAACATAGGACACAAGGTTAAGTGCAAGGGAGGGAGAGGAATCCACAATGTCAAACACGTGATTCACATTTCTCCATTGAACATAGAACAAAGCACCAACAAAATTATATCACATGAACAGGCCCTTCGGCCCTCCAAGGCTGCCCATCTGATTTGTTATCCCCAACCATTCCAAGGACCATATGCCTCTATTCCCATCCCATTCACATAGCTGTAGAGATGCCCCTGAAAGGTCACTATCGTATCTGCATCCACGAACTCCCCCTGGCAGCGAGTTCCAGGCACCCACTACCCTCTCTGTGCAAATAAACATGCCTCGTATATCTCCTTAAAACTTGCCCCTTGCACCCGAAACTCGTGCCCCTGAGAAGTTGCCTCAAAGTGAGTGGAGGAATGACAGGTGCTCATGTCTTGACTGCAAACCGACCATGCTGTCGCTGACAGCCCGCATCTCCCCTTCCCTTGACAGCTCCAGCACCCGCTCCTCAAAGGGGGTGAGGACCCGGAGGTCTGGCTCACCACCCCCCATCTTTGCCCTCTCATGGGTCTTCTCCTTTGGAGACAGAAGGAGCCATGAAAGAAATGATGGTGCGACTTCTGCAGAGTATCAAGTGGTGGCCCTTAAAGGGCAAGTGCAGAGGGGCTCTTGGGGGTTAGGAAGGAGGTGCCTGGGGGTCAAGAGCTGGAAACATGCAGCGTGCTGGGGAAGGGAGGATCTGGGGGAAATTTGGGGTAAGATGCTAGATGGGGTTCAGCACTCACCCTTGCTGCACGGATGAGGTAATTGATCTTTTTGTGGCGCTGCTTCCCGGTTCGGGGGGCCAGTGCCCTGGCACTGACCGAGGTGGCGACTTCCTCCCAGGCCGCATTTCCATCAGCCCCCCTGGGTCTCCGTTCTCCTGGAAAGAAGAGGGTGTCCCACCTCACCTCTGCTGCATCCAGTAGCCTTCCCAGGTTGCCCTCAGAAAATCGAGGGGCTTATCGTGTGCACTTTTTGTGCAGGAATGCCTGCCTACTTATCCATTCTTGGGTTTTTTATGGAGCTGCCCCTCGTTAGGGCAGAACAGCTGCAGGCAGTTTGGCAGAACATTCCAGCAAGTTACATGCAGTTTGCTTGTTAGCATTGAGGGGAAGGCAAGTGACCACTTGCAGGTGTGCTGATGAGGAGAGGGGGAGAGGGTGGGGGGTGCGGGGGTGGGTCAGCGCCTCAATAATTGGGGACAGGAGAGAGAGAGGAAGGTGTCACACAGCGATCGGAGTCCGGAGGAGATGGAAGTCCTTGTGAAGGGTCCTGGATTTGGGGGGAGAGGGATCACACTGCCTGATATCTATAGGGTGGAGCGGGGAGGGTGGATCTCTCTGCCTGAGATCGGTGTGGGGGAAAGGGGGTCTTCTACCACTCTGCCAGTGATCATTGAGGGGGGGAAAGGGGGTCTTCTACCACTCTGCCAGTGATCATTGCGGGGGAATGGCTGTCTGCTGCCACTCTGCCTGAGATCGGTGGGGGCAGGGACCCGAGATCGTTCTGGGTGACGGGTGGGTGGGGGGATAAGGGGGTCAGTAATGTTGTGGAGGTGGGGCAATGTCTGTGGGGGTCAGGGGGAGGCATTATCCGGCCCCGGGAGCGAAGTGGTAGGGGAGCATTATTCTATCGGTTTTTTTGCGCATTTGCAGGTGGAGGCGCCAATCGGAGCTGCAGTGTTTCGGGCGCGTTAAGCCCCGCCCACAGGCTTTTGCAGCACGATTTGGGATCGCTGATATTTTTGCAGGCAGAGTACGAATGGGGGCACTGGAGAATGGGACTAAAAGTTGGATCTGAAACACTCGCAGATTTAAGTCCGCCCAGCACTTAGTATCAAAATGGTAAAATAGGGCCCATAGAGTCAGAGAAGTTTACAGCATGGAAACAGACCCTTTGGCCCAATTTGTCCATGCCGCCCAGTTTTTACCATTAAGCTAATCCCAATTACCCACGTTTGGCCCATATCCCTCTATACCCATCTTCCCCATGTGACTGTCTAAATGCTTTTTAAAAGATAAAATTGTATCTGCCTCTACGACTACCTTTGGCAACTTGTTCCAGGCTCTCACCACCCGCTGAGTGAAAAAACTGCCCCTCGAGATACTTTTGTATCTCTCCCCTCTCACCTTAAACCTATGCCCTCTAGTTTTAGATTCCCCTACCTTTGGAAAAGATGTTGACTATTCACCTTATCTATGCCCCTCATTATTTTAAAGACCTCTTTAAGATCACCCTTGTGGTGGACTGAAAAGATTGAGTATGTGGACTTTAACAAAGAGGTTGTGCTGGAATCTTTGAATGGCATCAAGATAGATAAGTCGCCGGGTCTGGATGGGATATACCCCAGGTTACTGTGGGAGGCGAGGGAAGAGATTGCAGAGCCTCTGGCGATGATCTTTGCATCGTCGATGGAGACGGGAGAGGTGCCGGAGGATAGCGTATGTGGTTCCTATTTTCAAGAAGGGGAATAGGGATAGCCCAGGAAATTACCGACCGGTGAGTCTAACCACAGTGGTTGGTAAGCTGATGGAGAAGATCCTGAGGGACAAGATTTATGAGCATTGAGAGAGGTTTAGTATGCTCAAGAATACTCAGCATGGCTTTGTCAAAGGCAGATTGTGCCTTACGAGCCTGGTGGGGTTCTTCGAAAATGTGACTGAACACATTGACGAAGGGAAAGCGGTAGATGTGGTTTATATGGATTTTAGCAAGGCGTTCGATAAGGTCTCCCATGCAAGGCTTCTTGAAAAAGTGAAAGGGCATGGGATCCAAGGGGCTGCTGCCCTGTGGATCCAGAACTGGCTTGCCCAAAGGAGGCAGAGAGTGTGTATAGATGGGTCTTTTTCTAATTGGAGGTCGGTCACCAGTGGTGTGCCCCAGGGATCTGTTCTGGGACCCTTGCTGTTTGTCATTTTCATAAATGACTGGATGAGGAAGTGGAGGGATGGGTTGGTAAGTTTGCTGACAACACAAAGGTTGGTGGGGTTGTGGATAGTCTGGAGGGATGTCAGAAGTTACAGAGGGACATAGATAGCATGCAAGACTGGGCGGAGAAGTGGCAGATGGACCTCAACCCAGATAAATGCGTCGTGGTCCATTTTGGCAGGTCGAATGGGATGAAGGAGTACAATATAAAGGGAAAGACTCTTAGTACGGTAGAGGATCAGAAGGACCTTGGGGTCCGGGTCCATAGGACTCTAAAATCAGCCCTGCAGGTGGAGGAGGTGGTTAAGAAGGCGTATGGTGTGCTGGCCTTTATCAATCGAGGGATTGAGTTTAGGAGTCCGGGGATAATGATGCAGCTATATAAGACCCTCGTCAGACCCCACTTGGAGTACTGTGCTCAGTTCTGGTCGCCTCATTACAGGAAGGATGTGGAAAAGATTGAAAGGGTGCCGAGGAGATTTACAAGGATGTTGCCTGGATTGAGTGGCATGCCTTATGAGGATAGGCTGAGGGAGCTCGGTCTTTTCTCCTTGGAGAGACGTAGGATGAGTGGAGACCTAATAGAGGTATATAAGATGTTGAGAGGCATAGATCGGGTGGACTCTCAGAGGCTTTTTCCCAGGGTGGAAATAGCTGCTACGAGAGAACACAGGTTTAAGGTGCTGGGGGGTAGGTACAGGGGAAATGTTAGGGGGAAGTTTTTCACACAGAGGGTGGTGGGCGAGTGGAATCGGCTGCCGTCAGTGGTGGTGGAGGCAAACTCAATAGGGTCTTTTAAGATACTCCTGGATGAGTACATGGGACTTAATAAGATGGAGGGTTATAGGTAGGCCTAAAAAGTAGGGATATGTTTGGCACAACTTGTGGGGCCGAAGGACCTGTTTTGTGCTGTAGTTTTCTATGTTTCTTTTTTCTAAGACTCCTACGCTTCAGGGAAAAAGTGTCAGTCTATCCAGCCTCTCCTTATAACTCAAAACATCAAGTCCTGTACAACTTCAACAAGACGTCCCAACTCCTGTGTTCAAGATTGTGAGAGGCATGAGCAGAGTGGATAGTCAGAATCTTTTTCCCAGGGTGGAAGAGTCAATTACTCGGGGGCACTGGTTTAAGGTGTGAGGGGCAAGGTTTAAAGGAAACGTATGAGACAAGTTTTTTTTTTACACAGAGGGTGGTGGGTGCCTGGAACTCGCTGCAAAGGGAGTTTATGGAAGCAGATATGATAGTGACTTTTAAGGGGTGGCTTGACAAATGGATGGGAATAGATGGGTATGGTCCCTGAAAACGTAGGGTTTTTAGTTCAGTTGGGCAGCATGGTCGGTGCAGGCTTGAAGGACTGAAGGACCTGTTCCTAGAATCAGAGAAACCCTACAGTGCAGAAAGAGGCCATTGGGCCCATCGAGTCTGCACCGACCACAATCCCACCCAGGCCCTACCCCCATATCCCTACATATTTACCGACTAATCCCTCTAACCTACGCATCTCAGGACACTAAGGGGCAATTTTAGCATGGCCAATCAACCTAACACGCACATCTTTGGACTGTGGGAGGAAACCGGAGCACCCGGAGGAAACCCACGCAGACACGAGGAGAATGTGCAAACTCCACACAGACAGTGACCCAAGCCGGGAATCGAATCCAGGTCCCTGGAGCTGTGAAGCAGCAGTGCTAACCACTGTGCTACCGTGCCGCCTGTGCTGTAATTTTCTCTGTTCTTTGTTCAATGTTCTGACCAATGAAACCAAGCATGCCCAATGCCTTCGTCACCACTCTGTCCACCTGCGACTCCACTTTCAAGGAGCTATGAACCTGTATGATCTCTGTTCTGTAACTCTCCCCAACGCCCTACCATTAACTGAGTAAGTCCTGCCCTGGTTCAATCCACCAAAATGCATCACCTCGCATTTATCTAAATTAAACTCCATCTGCCATTCGTCAGCCCACTGGCAAAATGCCATTGCAATCAGAGATAACTTTCTTCACTGTTCACTATGCCACCAATCTTGGTGTCATCTGCAAACTTACTAACCATGCCTCCTATATTCTCATCCAAATCATTAATATCAATGACAAATAACAGTGGACCCAGCACTGATCCCTGAGGCACACCGCTGGTCACAGGCCTCCAGTTTGAAAAACAATTGTCTACAACCACCTTCTGGCTTCTGTCAAGAAGTCAATTTTGTATCCATTTAGCTACCTCACCCTGGATCCCATGAGGTTTAACCTCATGCAACAACCTACCATGCGGTACCTTGTCAAAGGCCTTGCTAAAGTCCATGTAGACAACATCAACTGCCCTGCCCTCATCTACCTTCTTGGTTACCCCTTCAAAAAACTCAATCAAATTTGTGAGACATGATTTTCAACTCACAAAGCCATGCTGACTGTCCCTAATCAGTCTTTGCGTCTCTAAATGCCTGTAGATCCTGTCTCTCAAAATACCTTCCAACAACTTACCCACCATAGATGTGAGGCTCACTGGCCTGTAGTTCCCAGCTTTTCCCTGCAGCCCTTATGAAACAAAGGCACAACGTTTGCCACCCTCCAATCTTCAGGCACCTCATCTGTGACTCTCGATGATTCAAATATCTCTGCTAGCGGACCCGCAATTTTCTCCTAGCCTCCCACAATGACCTGGGATATACTTCATCAGGTCCTGGGAATTTATCTACCTTGTAGAATGCAAGCTCCCAGGTGATTAGTAATTATCTTAACAGGTGGAACTCATATCTCGAGCCCTTTATAAAGCAGGCCCCTGAGTAGGTCTATTATTGTATCATTCTTGATGGGACCTGTATGTGTTCATCACCGGCTTGTGGTTTCACCTTTGCTTTGTGCACTGTTCCTTTACAGTTGACTCCTGAGTTATTACACAAACCCATGACGTAATGGTGGGGATATTGACTTTCTGCCCAGCCCTGCTGAGAAATTTGGTGAGCTCCTCACGATGCATATGTAAGATCACGCATGGTCAGCCGTTCCACCCACACTGGAATCATTCCCATTTTCATTGAACAGTGCAAAATGGAAACTTAGTAAATGAGGGCAGAGATTGTCAGGAAGGGACAGACAAAACCTGAGTACGCCAGCAGTCAAGAATAGATGGTACAAAAATAACAAAGACAAAACTACAGGCTCTGTATCTGAATGCACATTGTATTCATAACAGAATAAATGAATTGATAGCCCACACTGAAGTAAATAAATATGATCTGATAACCATTACGGGACATGGCTGTAGGATGACAAGGATTTGGCCCTGAATATGGAGGGGTTTATGGCATTCAGGAAGTTAGGTAGGGTAAAGTATATAAAAGAAATATGGGATATTTGAGACAAAATAACAACAATAATCATGGGGTGTTTTCAATCTACATATAGATTGGAGAAATCAGATTAGCAGTAGCCGCCTGGATGAGGAGTTCATTGAATGCTTTCAAGATAGTTTCTTCGAGCAACATGTTCTGGAACCAACCAGACAGCACATTATATTAGAGTTGGTATCGTGTCATTACACAATTTACATGACAGAATTAATTTATGATCTCAGAGTAAAGACACCCCTAAGTCGCAGTAACCACAATATGATTACATTTTACATCCAGCTTGAAACGGAGAAGAGTGGGTCAAAGACAAGTATTTCAAACTTTAATAAGGGCAAATATGCGGGCATGAAAGCTGAGCTAGCTGAAGTCAACTGGAATATGAAGCTAGAGGACAGATCAATAGAGAAGCAATGCCGGATATTTGAGAATAATCAGAATATATATAAAAATTATATTCCTACAATAAATAAAAATTCTAAAAGGAGGACCTAGCATCTGTGGTTAACTAAAGAAGTTCGAGAAAGCTTTAAACTTGAGAAAAAAGCATTATCACTGTGTAAAGTGACAGGACAGATGATTTGTCAGAATATAAAGAATGTCAGAGAATGGCTAAAAGATTAATTAGGAGAAAGAAATTAGTGTATGAGATGAAGCTAGCTAGAAATGTAAAAGCTGATGGCAAGACTTTCTATTGAACTTAAACAGAGAAAGAGTAAGTTAAGTGAGTGTTGGTCCTCTAGAGAGTGACAATGGGGAGTTAATAATAGATAATAAAGAATTGGCAGATGAACAATATTTTGCTTCTGTCTTCACTACAGAGGAATGTAAAACATTCACTACAAAGAACAAAGAACAAAGAAAGAACAAAGAACAGTACAGCACAGGAAACAGGCCCTCCAAGCCTGTGCCGCTCATTGGTCCAACTAGACCATTCGTTTGTATCCCTCCATTCCCAGAATGCTCATGTGACTATCCAGGTAAGTCTTAAACGATGCCAGCGTGTCTGCCTCCATCACCCTACTTGGCAGCGCATTCCAGGCCCCCACCACTCACTGTGTAAAAAACGTCCCTCTGATATCCGAGTTATACCTCGCCCCTCACACCTTGAGCCCGTGACCCCTCGTGATCGTCACCTCCGACCTGGGAAAAAGCTTCCCACTGTTCACCCTATCTATACCCTTCATAATTTTGTACACCTCTATTAGGTCTCCCCTCATTCTCCATCTTTCCAGGGAGAACAAGCCCAGTTTACCCAATCTCTCCTCATAGCTAAGACCCTCCATACCAGACAACATCCAGGTAAAGCTTCTCTGCACTCTTTCTAAAGCCTCCACGTCCTTCTGGTAGTGCGGCGACCAGAACTGGACGCAGTATTCCAAATGTGGCCTAACCAGCGTTCTATACAGCTGCATCATCAGACTCCAGCTTTTATACTCTATACCCCATCCTATAAAGGCAAGCATACCATATGCCTTCTTCACCACCTTCTCCACCTGTGCTGCCACCTTCAAGGATTTGTGGACTTGCACACCTAAGTCCCTCTGTGTTATAAACATAAAACTATAAAACATTCCAGTAATAGCTGTAAATCAGGAGGTGCGAGGGGGAGAGGAACTTGGTGAAATTACAGTCATGAGGGAAGCAGTACTGAGCAAACTGATGGGGCTGCAGGCTGACAAGTCGCTGCATCCTGATGGACGCACACAAAGAACACACACACACCCACCTCTCTCTCTCTCTCTCCTTCTGTCTTTCCCACTCATACTCTCTCCTCTCACCCACTCTCTGCCTCTCCCACACACACACTCTCCTCTCTATCTTTTTGTCGCTCCCACACACACACATACAGGGCCTGATTCTCCCAAAACATTTTAAGTGCTGAATTGGCGAGAAAAGTGGTGTAATTCACGATTGTTTTTTCAGTGGGAGTTCAGACTTGAATCTCCCACATTCTGTGCACTGCAGAGGTTACAATCGGGAATATCACTAAAAGCTCTGGGGGAGTGTGACAGTTCCGGGCCTCTGCGCATGCACAGTGACCCTGAACTGACAGCCTGTACTTTGCTGGCCAGCCCAGGACCCCACAGTGCTGCCCTCCAGCCCCCCACCCCTCTTGGCACGATGGCGGCCCGCACGACCATTCCGGGCCCAGCCCTGACCCCGCCCCCCCCCCCCCCCCCCCCCCGGAGCACTGGAAACTCCAACCCCCCCCCCCCCCCCAGCCCACCCCGATTGTTGGCCTCCTCCAGCCGCGACCGATCGTATCTGCAGAGTGGCAGCGGGACCGCCCACCCCCACTGATCGCCCCCTAGGCCCTGCACACAATAGGTCCCACCCACAGTAGGCCCCACCCCTTGGTCTCACCACCTCGGCATGGGCACTTTGCCCCTTGGGCAGTGCCAGGGGGCACAGGCTGGCACTGCCAGGGTGCTCATGCCCAGGAAGCACTACACCCCACCACCCGATCCACCGGGGGGGGCCCCAATTTCCCCCCCTTCACTCCGGCGGGATCTCCTGCTAGTTCCCCGCAAGTGGGGAGCTACTCTAAACCCCGCCGGAGTGAAATACCCCTGGCGGGGTGGCAGATGCTATCGGGCCCGAAGAATTCAGTGCCCGCTAATGACATTTAAATTGCATTAAAAACAGATTTAAAATGCTTACCTGTGTTCCCGTCAGTTTCTGGCTGTGGGAGATGCTGTGCGAACCTTGCACATCTCCCAACCCGATGCACCATACAATGTGCACGTTGGGGTGGGAGATTCAGGCCGACACACTCTCCTCTCACTCTGTCTGTCTCTCCCACACACACACCTTCTCCTTTCTTTGGCTCTCCCACACTTATGCTCTCCTCTCTCTCTCTTTCCGAATTTAGAAGAGTGAGGAAGGATCTTAGAGAAACATATAAAATTATGAAGGGCCTGGATAAGATAGAAGCAGGGAGGTTGTTTCCACTGGCGGGTGAAGGCTATGTGTTGGCAAGTGGGATTAGGCGGGCAGGTTAAGGCCTTTCATGCGTGGGTGCAAAATTGATGGGCCGAAGGGCCTCTTCTGCGCGTAGTAATCTATGATTCTGTGAAACTAGAACATAGCCTCAAAATGAGGGGGAGCAAATTTAGGACTGAGTTGAGGAGGAACCTCTTTACCCAAAGGATTGTGAACCTGTGGAATTCCCTGCATAGTGAAGCAGTTGAGGCTACCTCATTGAATCTTTTTAAGGTAAAGATAGATAGATTTTTGAACAATAAAAGAATTAAGGGTAATAGTGAGCAGGCAGGTAAGTGGAGCTGAGTCCATGAAAAGATCAGTCATGATCTTATTTAATGGCGGTGCAGGCTTGAGGGGCCAGATGGCCTACTCCTGCACCCAGTTCTTATGTTCCCACGAACACACCCTCCTCTCTCTCTCCCCCACACACAACCCTCCTCTTTCCCCCCCCCCACACACACACCCACACAACACCCTCCTCTCTCCCAAACACACACACATCGCCACACACATCACCCTCCTCTCTCCCCCACACACACCCTCCCTCTCTCCCCCCCCCACACACACACCCTTCCCTTCTCCCCCACACATACACACACCCTCCCTCTCTCTCCCACACACACCCTTCCCCTCTCTCCCCCAAACACACCCTAACCTTCTCTTCCACATGAGCGCAAAACCCAATTTTCCGCCTCTCACATGACCTTACCAGTTGGTCACATCAATCTGCCTGCGTGGTAAGCCATTGAGTTCGCTCCCAAAGTCTTTTGACTAGATTGTGGGGTTGGTCAAAAATGATTTTAACTTCCACCCTCAATCATTGAGCTGAGATACAAATTTCATTTGGCAATCTGAGAGCCGGGGAGGCAGTCTCAGGCTTCATGGCTGGACTTTGGGGGATGACAGAACACTATGAGTGTCGTCCAACTTTTGGAGAAATGTTAAGGGAGAAGATGGTCCGTGGGATAAACAACTTAATCATATAAACGAAGTTACTGATTGAGATCAAAATCTCTTCAGAAAATGGCAGGAAGCTGGACCAATCAGGAGTGAGCATACCCCAGGTCAAAGTCTCGCTGTTGGAGCCAGGGAGGAGAATTGTTTAGTCGTGTAGTTGATTCAGTCTGACCTTGCGAATATATAATTATTTATTGTTGGCAACAAAGCCTTAGTTAATTCAAGCCATATCGAGTCGCCCTTGATCTATTACAGCTATCTGTTACATTTACAGGAACCTGCTGGCATTGTGCTCTCTCTGAATTACTCCTACTGTTCTGATGTGGATTTTCCGACAATTAGCTGTTACCAGCCCTCTTTGGCTACATCCTGTCTTATCCTATTCATGATGTGGAGATGTCGGCGTTGGACTGGGGTGAACACCGTAAGAAGTCTCACAACACCAGGTTAAAGTCCAACAGATTTATTTGGTAGCAAATACCATAAGCTTTCGGAGCACTGCTCCTTCGTCAGATGGAGTGGATATCTGCTCTCAAACAGTGCACAGACACAGAAATCAAGTTACAGAATACTAATTAGAATGCAAATCTCTACAGCCAGCCAGGTCTTAAAGGTACAGACAATGTGGGTGGAGGGAGCATTCAACACAGGTTAAAGAGATGTGTATTGTCTCCAGACAGAACAGCTAGTGAGATTCTGCAAGACCAGCGGCAAGCTGTGGGTGTTACTGATAATGTGACATAAATCCAACATCCCGGTTTAGGCCGTCCTCATGTGTGCGGAACTTGGCTATCAGTTTCTGCTCAGCGACTCTGCGTTGTCGTGTGTCGTGAAGGCCGCCTTGGAGAACGCTTACCTGAAGATCCAAGGCTGAATGCCCATGACTGCTGAAGTGCTCCCCCACAGGAAGAGAACAGTCTTGCCTGGTGATTGTCGAGCGGTGTTCATTCATCCGTTGTCGTAGCGTCTGCATGGTCTCTCCAATGTACCATGCCTCGGGACATCCTTTCCTGCAGCGTATCAGGTAAACAACGTTGGCCGAGTTGCAAGGGTAGGTACCGTGTACCTGGTAGATGGTGTTCTCACGTGAGATGATGGCATCTGTGTCGATGATCCGGCACGTCTTGCAGAGGTTGCTGTGGCAGGGTCGTGTGGTGTCGTGGTCACTGTTCATGGTACATTGGGGAAACCATGCAGACGCTACGACAATGGATGAATGAACACCGCTCGACAATCACCAGGCAAGACTGTCCTCTTCCTGTGGGGGAGCACTTCAGCAGTCACGGGCATTCAGCCTTGGATCGTCAGGTAAGCGTTCTCCAAGGTGGCCTTCACGACACACAGCTGAGCAGAAACTGATAGCCAAGTTCCGCACACAAGAAGACGGCCTAAACCGGGATGTTGGATTTATGTCACATTATCAGTAACCCCCACAGCTTGCCCCTGGTCTTGCAGAATCTCACTAGCTGTTCTGTCTGGAGACAATAACACATCTCTTTAACCTGTGTTGAATGCTCCCTCCACCCACATTGTCTGTACCTTTAAGACCTGGCTGGCTGTGGCTTTCTATGTTCTATGTTCTAATTAGTATTCTGTAACTTGATTTCTGTGTCTGTGCACTGTTTGAGAGCAGTTTTCCACTCCATCTGACGAAGGAGCAGTGCTCCGAAAGCTTATGGTATTTGCTACCAAATAAACCTGTTGGACTTTAACCTGGTGTTGTGAGACTTCTTACTGTGTTTATCCTATTCAATCAGCCTACCCCTAATTCAGAGCATCTATTTCTGGTTCATTTTTGTCCTTTAACGATCACTATCTTATCTCTTACTGAGTTATGATGATTATTAATGAAATGCTTCCCCACAAACACCTCTGCGACCTGGAAAGCTTAATTCCCTAAAGTTCGACCCAGTACTGCCTGCTCTCTTGTACGACTTTCTATGTGCTGCACAAAAAGCTCTCCTTGGTGCATTTTAAGAACTCCACCCCCTTCTTTCACACTTTGACTATCCCAATTAATATTGGGGAAATTGAAATCCCCTACAATGCTTACCCTATCTTCTACTGTTCCTTGACTGGGGGCTTATAGTACACTCCCAGCAAAGTTATTGCCCCAGTCACCAGAGAAGTGGTATTGTTGGAGCTGTGGCCTGACAATTGTCTGGATCCTGATGGACTTTATCCTGGGGTCTTAAAAGAAGTGTCTAATGAGATAACTGATGCATTAGTTATAATTTTGCAAAGCTTCTTAGATTTGCAGAAGGTCCCATAATGTTATAGGGTGTAGGATCTTCAGGTGAGTCAGAGGAGGATGTAAGAAGGGAGGTGGGGTAGCCTTATTAATTAAAGAGTCAATCACTGCAATAAGGAGAGATGATGGGTGCATCTTACTGGCCTGCACATTGGTCGATCAGTGTGAGGAGCCAGCAAGATAGCATGAGACACCAAAAATCCGATTCCTGCCGAACCCATTTTGCCGGCAAGAATGGCTTTGTGCCCTTAAGGTAGTAGCGGAGAACAGGAACCACGGCCATGCCGGGGGGATCGAAGACCATTGAAGCTCCTGGGTAGTTGGGGGCATGGCTGGGTAGTGCCCACCAGGCAGTGACAGCCAGCACCCTGGCAGTGCCCACCTGGCACCATGGCCATGCCCATCTGTATCCTGGCAATGCCTGGCTGGGCAAGTTTAGTGTGCCGGGGCAGTCCCAAAGAGGTTGGGCCTGAGTTCACTAATGTCCTTTAGGGAAGGAAATCTGCAGTCCTTACCTGATTTGGCCTACACATGACTCCAGAGCCACAGAAATGTGGTTGGTTCTCAACTGCCCTTTGAAATGGCCTAGCAAACCACTCAGTTGTATCAATCACGACAAAGTCTAAACAAAGAAATGAAACTGGATGGGCATCGACCTAAGCACCGGAAAAGACAATGGCAAAACAAACAGCCCTGTCAACCTTGCAAAGTCCTTCTTACTAACATCTGGGGGCTAGTGCCAAAATTGGGAGAGCTGTCTCAGACTAGTCAAGCAAAAGCCTGACATAATCATTCTCGCGGAATCATATCTTACAGATAACACCCAAACACCACCATTACCATCCCTGGATATGTCCTGACCCACCGACAGGACAGACCCAGCAGAGGTGGCGGCACAGTGCTATACAGTCGGGAGGGAGTTGCCCGGGGAGTCCTTAACAGCGACTCCAGACCCCATGAAGTCTCATGGCTTTAGTTTAAACATGGGAAAGGACATCTCTTACTGGTTACCACATACCGTTCTCCTTCGGTTGATGAATCAGCACTCCTCAATGTTGAACAACACTTGGAGGAAGCACTGAAGGTAGCAAGGGCACAAAATGTATTCTGGATGGGGGATTTCAATGTCCATCACCAAGAGTGGCTCGGCAGCAGCACTACTGATCGAGCTGGTCAGGTCCTAAAGGATATAACTGCTAGACTGGGTCTGCAGCAGGTGGTGAAGGAACTAATAAGAGGAAATAACATACTTGACCTCATTCTTACCAATCTGTCAGCTGCAGATGCATCTATCCATGACAGTATCAGTAAGAGTGGCCACCACATAGTCCTTGCGAAGATGAAGTCCCACTTTTACATTGAGAATAACCTCCGTCGTGCTGTGTGGCACTATCACCGTGCTAAATGGGACAGACTTCAAACTGATCTAGCAACTCAAGACTGGGCATCCATGAGGCGCTGTGGGCCATCAACAGCAGCGGAATTGTACTCCAGCACAATCTGCAACCTCATGGCCCAGCATATCCCCCACTCAACCATTACCATCAAGCCAGGGGATCAACCCTGGTTCAATGGAGAATGCAGGAGGGCATGCCAGGAGCAGCACCAGGCATACCTAAAAATGAGGCGTCAACCTGGTGAAGCTACCAAACAGGACTACGTGTATACCAAACAGCAAAAACAGCAAGTGATGACAGAGCTAAGTGACCTCATACCCAACGGGTCAGATCTAAACTCTGCAGTCCTTCCATATCCAGTCAAGAATGGTGATGGACAATTAAACAACAGGAAGAGGCTCCACAAATATCCCCATCCTCAATGATGGAGGAGCCCAGCACATCAGTGCAAAAGATAAGGCTGAAGTATTTGCAGCAATCTTCAGCCAGAAGTGCCAAGTGGATGATCCATCTCAGCCTCCTCCAGTGGTCCTCAGCTTCTCAGCTGTCAGTCTCCAGCCAATTCGATTCACTCCACGTCATATCAAGAAACGGTTAGAGGCACTGGATACTGCAAAGGCAATGGGCCTGATAACATTCCGGTAATAGTACTGAAGACTTGTGCTCCAGAACTTGCCGCTCCCCTAGCCAACCTCTTCCAGTACAGTTACAACACAGGCATCTACCCAGCAATTTGGAAAATTGCGCAGGTATGTCCTGTACCCAAAAAGCAGGACAAATCCAACCCGGCCAATTACTGCTCAATCAGTCTACTCTTGATCATCAGTAAAGTGATGGAAGGGGTCATCAACAGAGCTATCAAGCAGCACCTGCTCAGTAATAACCTGCTCAGTGACGCCTAGTTTGGGTTTCACCAAGGTCACTCAGCTCCTGACCCCATTACAGTGTTGGTTCAAACATGGATGAAAGAGCTTAATTCCAGAGGTGAGATGAGAGTGACAGCCCTTGACATCAAGGCCGCATTTGACCGAGTGTGGCACCAAGGAGCCCAAGCGAAACTGGAATCAATGGGTATTGAGGGCAAACACTCTGCTGGTTGGAGTCATACCTGGTACGTAGGAAGATGATTGTGGTTGTGGAGGGTCAGTCATCTCAGCTCCAGGACATCTCTGCAGGAGTCCCTCAGGGTAGTGTCCTAGGCCCAACCATCTTCAGCTGCTTCATCAATGACCTTCCCTCTGTCATAAGGTCAGAAGTGGGGATGTTCGCCGATGATTGCACAATGTTCAGCACCATTCGCTACTCCTCAGATTCTGAAGCAGTCCATGTTCAAATGCAACAAGATCTGGACAATATCCAGGCTTGGGCTGACAAGTGGCAAGTAACATTTGTGCCACACAAATGCCTGGCAACGACCATCACCAATAAGAGACACTCTAACCACCACCCCTTGACATTCAATGGTGTAACCATCACTGGTGAATCCCCCATTGTCAACATCCTTGGGATTACCATTGACGAGAAATTCAACTGGACTCACCACATAAACACAGTAGCTACAAGGGCAGGTCAGAGGCTAGGAATACAGCGGCGAGTAACTCACCTCCTGACTCCCCAAACTCTATCCACCATCTACAATGCACAAGTCAGGAGTGTGATGGAATCCTCCCCACATGCCTGGATGGGTGCAGTTCCAACAACACTCAAGAAGCTTGAGATCATCCAGCAGTCCGCTTGATTGGCACCACATCTGCAAACATCCACACCCGCCACCACCGACACTCAGTAGTAGCAGTGTGTACTATCTACAAGATACACTGCAGCAATTCACCAAAGATTCTTAGACAGCACTTCCAAACCCATGACCACTTCCATCTAGAGGGGCAAGGGCAGCAGCAGATACATGGGAACACTGCCAACTGCAAGTTCCCCTCCAAGCCACTCACCAACTTGAATTGGAAATATATTGCCATTCCTTCGCAATTGCTGGTTCAAAATCCTGGAATTCCCTCCCTCATGGCATTGTGGGTCAACCCACAGAACATGGACTGCAGTGATTCAAGAAGGCAGCTCACCATCACCTTCTCAAGGGCAACTAGGGATGGGCAATAAATGCTGGCCAGCCAGCGACGCCCATGTCCCATGAATGAATTTTCAAAAAAGTGAGGATACGACTATGACGGGGTAGGTATGCACAATGATGGGGAGCTTATGTGGGAGGTCTGTAAGGGGGGTGGTCATTGGGGGGAGCTTTGGGTGGTTGTGTTGGGGGTGACAGGCAGGGGGGTGTGGTGAAGGGGGTTGTAACAAGGAGAGCATGTCGAGCCTGCCAGGGGCCTCATCGGGAGGGTTCTGATGCGCCGATGCCAGTGACACACGTTGATGTGGGGGTGCCAATGCTGCCAATAATAAGGGGTTGGCATCCGATGTCTGTGATTGGGATGTGGGATGCCAGGTTGTGGAAGGAGGCCTCCAGGTTCAGTAGTAGATTGGAGCACCCTGTGCAATAGCAATGAGCTCGCTAAAGCTGGCTTCTCCGGCATACCTAGACTCCGCCCCAACTCAGCCACTGTAAAGCTGCCAGTTGTCAGAAAAACAGAGTGCCGGAAGATTGCAGTGCAAGCTCGCCCAAAAGAGCGTCATTGAGTACTCCTGTTTTCACGCTGTTATGATACTTAGAATTCTTTTGGGAAAATTTCACCCGATACCTTGAAAAGGTCTTCAAATTATGCTTTTTGGGGAGAACTTCAATAAAAGGGTCAGCCACATTATTGAGAATGTGTTATAGGCCCCTAAAGAGTGAGCAAGAAGTAGAGGAGCAGATAGGTAGACAGTTCATTGAGGTGTGCAAGAGTAATAATTGGGGATTTCAACTTCTCAACACAAATTGGGATAGTCATAGTGTAAAGAGATCAGAGGGGGCAGATTTCTTGAAATGTATCCAGGGGAGTTTTTTGTATCAATATGTGGAAGGCCCAACAAGAGATGGAACAGTGCAGGATCTGGTTCGAGGGGACAAAGCCAAACGAGTGTTCAATGTGGCAGTGGAGGAGCATTTTGGCAATAGTGACCATAACACAATATGGCTCAAGTTTGTTATGGACAAGGAGACAGATGCCCTTTAAAGACAGCTTTGGATTGGGAGGAAGGCTGATTTTAATAAAATAAGGCAAGATCTAGCCAAAGTTGACTGGGAACAGTTCCTTACGGGAAAGTCTACAGTGGAGTAATGGGGGACATTCATAGAATCATAGAATCCTACAGTGCAGA
Organism: Mustelus asterias; assembly: GCF_964213995.1. Classification (NCBI taxonomy): domain Eukaryota; kingdom Metazoa; phylum Chordata; class Chondrichthyes; order Carcharhiniformes; family Triakidae; genus Mustelus; species Mustelus asterias. The sequence goes on along the minus strand of NC_135822.1, from coordinate 45,385,505 downwards.
AGGAGGCCATTTGGCCCATCGAGTCTGCACCAACCACAATCACCAAGGCCCTATCCCCATAACCCCATGTATTTTACCCTAGCTAGTCCCCCTGACACTAAGGGGCAATTTAGCATAGCCAATCCACCTAACCCACACATCTTTGGAGTGTAGGAAGAAATCAGAGTGTGGGAGGAAACCCACGCAGACACGGGGAGAATGTGCAAACTCCGCACATACAGTGACCCAAGCCAGGAATCAAACCTGGATCCCTTGCGCTGTGAGGCAGCAGTGCTAACCACTGTACCACCGCGCCACCCACATTCATTCAAAAAGGAAATGAGGAGAGTACTGGTCCAATACGGAAATATAGGAACAATCAGTTCAGGGAACCCTGGATGTCTGAGATAATTCAGGGCTGGATAAGGAAAAAGAGAAAGGCTTTTAGCAAGTCAAGGGGAGGAATTCAGCTGTGGCCCCAGAGGAATCTAAGAAGTGGAAGAGGAACTTGAGAAAACAATTCGAAGAGCAAAAAGGGGCATGAAAAAGGACTTGTGAACAGGATTAGGGAGAATCCTAAGATATTTATAAATACATTAAGAGGAAGTGGTTAACCAGGGAAAGAGTAGGGCCCATTAGAGACCAAGGGGGAAATCTGTGTGTCAAGCCACAGGACATTGGAAGGGTGTTAAGTGAATACTTTTCATTGGTCTTCACTCAGGAAAGGCAGAATGTAGGTACAGAGTACAAGAAAAAGGTCTGTGAAGAACGTGCACAGTTTGACAGAGGTTCTGATGGGCTTAAAAATGGACAAATCCCCACGTCTGAATGAATTGCCTCCCAGGCTGCTGTGGGAAGTGAGGCAGGAAATTGCAGGGACGCTGACACAAATTTTTAATTTCTCTCTGACCACGGGGAAAGTGCCAGAGGACTGGAGGATGGCTAATGTGGTTCCACTTTTCAAGAAAAGTGGTAGAAATGAATGAGAAAATTACAGTCTCACATCAGTGGTAGGGAAACAATTGGAGAAAATTCTGAAGGAGAGAATTAATTTCCACTTGGAAAGGCATGGGTTAATTAGGGATAGTCAGCAAGGCTTTGTCAGAGGTAGGTCACGCCTCAAAAATCTGAGAGAATTTTTTGAAAATAAGATCAAATGTGTGGATGAGGAAAGTGCACACTTGATGTAGTTTGTATGGATTTTAGCAAAGCTTTTGATAAGGTGCCACATGGGAGACTGATTGAGAAGTTGAAGCAGATGGAATTCAGGGAGCCTGGTGAGCTGGATCTGAAACTGGCTTAGTAATAGGACACATAAATGATATAGATAATAATGTCTGATTCTGTGGTTCGGGAGGGTAAGGGGGAGAGCGGGAGGGCAATAGTTATTGGGGACTCGTTAGTTAGAGGGATAGATAGGAGGCTCTGTGGCAGCAAAAGAGACTCGAGGATGGTATGTTGCCTACCGGATGCCAGGGTCCGTGACGTCTCGGACTGTGTCTTCCGGATTCATAAGGGGGAGGGGAAACAGTCACAAGTCGTGGTACACATTGGTACCAACGACATAGGTAAGAGAAGGGACGGGGATTTAAAACAGGAATTTCGGAAGCTGGGCTGGAAGCTGAGAGCCAAGACAAAACAGGTGGTCATCTCTGGTACGTTACCGGTGCCACGTGATAGCGAGTTGAGGAACAGGGAGAGAGTGCAGTTAAACATGTGGTTGCAGGGATGGTGTAGGAGGGAGGGTTTCAGATACGTGGATAATTGGAACACATTCTGGGGAAGGTGGGACCTGTACAAACAGGACGGGGTGCACCTGAACCAGAGGGGCACCAATATCCTGGGAGGGAAATTTGATACAGCTCTTCAGGGGGGTTTAAACTAATTTGTCAGGGGAGTGGGAAAAGGAGTTGTAGTCCAGAAGTCAGTGTTGAGGGTGGTGAGGTATAGGGGAAGGTATCAAGGTCAAGGGTGGGTACCGGTAGACAGGAAGGTGGGTTGAAGTGTGTCTATTTCAATGCAAGGAGCATCCGGAACAAGGTAGATGAACTTGGGGTGTGGATTGGTACTTGGGACTACGATGTTGTGGCCATTACGGAGACGTGGGTATAACAAGGACAGGAATGGTTGTTGGACGTTCCAGGGTATAGATGTTTCAGTAAGTGTAGGGAAGCTGGTAAAAGAGGTGGAGGAGTAGCATTGTTAATCAAGGATAGTTTAAAGGCTGCGGAAAGGCACTTCGAGGGGGATCTGCACACTGAGGTAATATGGGCTGAAGTTAGAAATAAGAAAGGAGCGGTCACGTTGTTAGGAGTTTACTATAGGCCCCCAAATAGTAAGAGAGATGTGGAGGAAGAAATTGCTAAGCAGATTATGGATAGGTGTGGGGGTCACAGGGTAGTTGTCATGGGGGACTTTAACTTTCCAAATATTGATTGGAACCTTTGTAGGTCAAATAGTTCGGATGGGGCAGTTTTTGTGCAGTGTGTGCAGGAGGGTTTCCTGACACAATATGTGGATAGGCCGACAAGAGGGGAGGCCACATTGGATTTGGTACTGGGAAATGAACCGGGCAAGTGTTAGATTTGGTTGTGGGAGAGCACTTTGGAGATAGTGACCACAATTCGGTGTCTTTTGTTACTGCAATGGAGAGGGATAGGGCCGTACAACAGGGCAAGGTTTACAATTGGGGGAGAGGTAATTATGATGCGATTAGGCAAGAATTAGGGGGCATAAGATGGGAACAGAAACTGTCAGGGAAAGGTACTAATGAAAAGTGGAACTTTTTCAAGGAACAAATACTGGGTGTCCTTGATAGGTATGTCCCTGTCAGGCAGGGAGGAAATGGCCGAGTGAGGGAACCATGGTTCACGAAAGAGGTGGAATGTCTTATGAAAAGGAAGAGGGAAGCTTATGTATATCATAGAAATCATAGAAACCCTACAGTGCAGAAAGAGGCCATTCGGCCCATTGAGTCTGCACCGACCACAATCCCACCCAGGCCCTACCCCCATATCCCTACATATTTACCCACTAATCCCTCTAACCTACACATCTCAGGACACTAAGGGGCAATTTTAGCATGGCCAATCAACCTAACCCGCACATCTTTGGACTGTTATAGGGATGAGGAAACAAGGTTCAGATGGCTCGATTGAGGGTTACAAGTTAGCAAGGAATGAGCTGAAAATGGGGCTTAGGAGAGCTAGGAGGGGACATGAGAAGTCCTTGGTGGGTCGGATCAAGGAAAACACCAAGGCTTTTTACTCTTATGTGAGGAATAAAAGAATGACCAGGGTGAGGTTCGGGCCGGACAAGGACAGTAGTGGAAACTTGTGTATGGAGTCACGGGGGCGGCACGGTAGCACAGTGGTTAGCACTGCTGCTTCACAGCTCCAGGGTCCCGGGTTCGATTCCCGGCTCAGGTCACTGTCTGTGTGGAGTTTGCACATTCTCCTTGTGTCTGCGTGGATTTCCTCCGGGTGCTCCGGTTTCCTCCCACAGTCCAAAGATGTGCGGGTTAGGTTGATTGGCCAGGTTAAAAATTGCCCCTTAGAGTCCTGAGAAGTGTAGGTTAGAGGGATTAGCGGGTAGATATGTGGGGGTAGGGCCTGGGTGGGATTGTGGTCGGTGCAGACTCGATGGGCCGAATGGCCTCCTTCTGCACTGTAGGGTTTCTATGATTCAGTAGAGATAGGCGAGGTGATGAATGAATACTTTTCTTCAGTGTTCACCAAGGAGAGGGGCCATGTTTTTGAGGAAGAGAAGGTGTTACAGGCTAATAGGCTGGAGGAAATAGATGTTCGGAGGGGGGATGTACTGGCAGTTTTGAATAAACTGAAGGTCGATAAGTCCCCTGGGCCTGATGAAATGTATCCTAGGATTCTTTGGGAGGCAAGGGATGAGATTGCAGAGCCTTTGGCTTTGATCTTTGGGTCCTCACTGTCCACGGGGATGGTGCCAGAGGACTGGAGAGTGGCGAATGTTGTTCCTCTGTTTAAGAAAGGGAATAGAAATGACCCTGGTAATTATAGACCGGTTAGTCTTACTTCGGTGGTTGGTAAATTGATGGAAAAGGTCCTTAGGGATGGGATTTACGACCATTTAGAAAGATGCGGATTAATCCGGGATAGTCAGCACGAATTCGTGAAGGGCAAGTCGTGCCTCACAAATTTGATTGAATTTTTTGAGGAGGTAACTAAGTGTGTTGATGAAGGTAGGGCAGTTGATGTCATATACATGGATTTTAGTAAGGCGTTTGATAAGGTCCCCCATGGTCGGCTTATGATGAAAGTAAGGAGGTGTGGGATCTCTTTCATCAGATAGCCAGTTACCTATCCAATCGAAAGTTGGCCGATTGGATAGGTAACTGGCTATCTGATGAAAGACAGAGGGTGGTGGTGGATGGAAAATTTTCAGACTGGAGGCAGGTTGCTAGCAGAGTGCCACAGGGATCAGTGCTTGGTCCTCTGCTCTTTGTGATTTTTATTAATGACTTAGAGGAGGGGGCTAAAGGGTGGATCAGTAAATTTGCTGATGACACCAAGATTGGTGGAGTAGTGGATGAGGTGGAGGGCTGTTGTCGGCTGCAAAGAGACATAGATAGGATGCAAAGCTGGGCTGAAAAATGGCAAATGGAGTTTAACCCTGATAAATGTGAGGTGATTCATTTTGGTAGGACTAATTTAAATGTGGATTACAGGGTCAAAGGTAGGGTGCTGAAGACTGTGGAGGAACAGAGAGATCTTGGGGTCCATATCCACAGGTCTCTAAAGCTTGCCACTCAAGTGGATAGAGCTGTGAAGAAGGCCTATAGTGTGTTAGCATTTATTAACAGGGGGTTGGAGTTTTAGAGCCGTGGGGTTATGCTGCAACTGTACAGGACCTTGGTGAGACCACATTTGGAATATTGTGTGCAGTTCTGGTCACCTCACTATAAGAAGGATGTGGAAGCGCTGGAAAGAGTGCAGAGGAGATTTACCAGGATGCTGCCTGGTTTGGAGGGTAGGTCTTATGAGGAAAGGTTGAGGGAGCTCGGGCTGTTCTCTCTGGAGCGGAGGAGGCTGAGGGGAGACTTAATAGATGTTTATAAAATGATGAAGGAGATAGATAGAGTGAACGTTCAAAGGCTATTTCCTCGGGTGGATGGAGCTATTACAAGGGGGCATAACTATAGGGTTCATGGTGGGAGATATAGGAAGGATATCAGAGGTAGGTTCTTTACGCAGAGAGTGGTTGGGGTGTGGAATGGACTGCCGACAGTGGTAGTGGAGTCAGACACTTGGAACATTTAAGCGGTTATTGGATAGGCACATGGAGCACACCAGGATGATAGGGAGTGGGATAGCTTGATCTTGGTTTCAGATAAAGCTCGGCACAACATCGTGGGCCGAAGGGTCTGTTCTGTGCTGTACTGTTCTATGTTTCTATGTGGGGGAATGAGAAGCAAGTTTGCAGATGACACCAAGATTGATAGGGTGGTTAATAGTGAAAAAGGTCAGATGGGCAGAACAGTGGCAGATGGTATTTATGCCTTATAAGTCTGAGCTGATGCAGAAAGTATTTACATAGAAACGTATAAACTAGAAGCAAGTGTAGGCCATTTTACCCTTTGAGTTTGCTCTGCCATTCATTTTGATCATCGCTGATCATAAACTTCAATATCCTAATCCCATATCCCTTGATCCCTTTAGCCCCAAGAGCTAGATCTAATTTATTCTTGAAATAACACTACATTTTGGCCTATACTACATTCTGTGGTAGTGAATTCCACACATTCACCACCCTCTGGGTGAAGAAATTTCTCCTCACCTCAGTTCTCAAAGGTTTACTCCTTATCCTCAAACTATGACCGCTAGTTCTGGACTCCCCCACCATCGGGAACATTCTTTCTCAATCTACCCTGTCTAATTCTGTTGCAATTTTATAAGTTTCTGTGAGATCCCCTTTTACTCTTCTAAACTCCAATGAATATAATTCTGGCTGACTTAATCTCTCCTCAGATGACAGAACTGCCTGCCATCTCAGGAATCAGCCTGGAAAACCTTCGCTGCACTCCCTCTACAGCAACGGTATCCCTCCTCCAATAAGGACACCAAAACTGCGCACATACTCCAGGATAAAAGCAAAATACTGCAGATGCTAGAATCTGTAACAAAAACAGAAAATGCTGGAAAACCTCAGCAGGCTTGACAGCATCTGTGGAGAGAAAAAGCCAATATGTGGTATTTTACCATTTTTTCGTCCAAGTGTTGGGGGAAACTAGAAACTGGGAGAGTTCCAGATCCGTCTTTTGGGCCAGTTTTTAGGCCCCCCCATACGCACTCTGCCTGTAAAATTTTCAGCTCACTCCAGAATCATGTGGGCGTGGCTTAACGCACCCGAAACCCAGCAGCTCCGAACAGAGTCTCCAACTGTGCAAGCGCAAAAAAAAAATGCTGTTCTTCTGCCACATCCCTCCCAGGCCAGATAATGCCTTCCCCTGGTCCGCACGGACATTGCCCCCCCCCAACGTTTCTTACCCCCTTATCGCCCCAATCCCCGCCACCCAGACATATCGTAGCCCCCCGCAGCGATTGCAGGCAGAGTGGCAGTAGCCCTCTCTCCCCCCCACCAATCACAGGGAGAATGGCAGTGGCCCCATCTCCATTAAATCAATCGCAGGCAGAGTGGCAGACTCCCCACTACCTGCGCATGCCCCCCATCTCCCCTGAACTCCGATGGCTGTATGACACTTCCCTCTCTCTCCCCTGCCCACAATCATCATACAGGCACAGCCTCTGCCCCCATCAGCACACCTGTAAGTGCTCACTTGTTTTCCCCTCAATGCTAACAAGCAAACTGCATGTAACTTGCTGGAATGCTCTCCCAAACTGCCTGCAGCTGATCTGCCTTAACAAGGGGCAGCTCCATAAAAAACCCAAGGATGGACAGGCAGGCAGGCAGTGCAGGAAAAAATGGCAAAGAAGTCAGTACCCAGATTTATTGAAGGCGACCTCAACAAGTTGTTGGATGCTGTGGAGGTGAGACGGGTCACCCTCTTTGGGGGCGTTTAAGAGATCCGTAGATAGGTTCATGGACGAAAAGAAATTGGTTTAGGTTGGAGGGTCACAGTTTTTTTTTAACTGGTCGGTGCAACATCGTGGGCCGAAGGGCCTGTTCTGCGCTGTAATGTTCTATGTTCTATGTTCTTCCCCCCAGCAGGGCGCAGACCCAGGGGAGGTGACAGCAAAGCGACCTGGGAGGCAGTTTCCCCCTCAGTTAGTGCCATGGCACTGGCCCCCAGAACAGCGAAGCAGTGTCGCAAAAAGGTCAATGATCTCATCTGGGCAGCAAGGGTGAGTGCCGAACCCCATCAAGCATCTAGAAACATAGAAAAACTACAGCACAAAACAGACCCTTCAGCCCCACAAGTTGTGCCAAACATATCCTTACCTTCTAGGCCTACCTATAACCCGCCATCCTATTAAGTCCCATGTACTCATCCAGGAGTATCTTAAAAGACCCTATCGAGTTTGCCTCCACCACCACTGACAGCAGCCGATTCCACTCGCCCACCACCCTGTGTGTGAAAAACTTCCCCCTAACATTTCCCCTGTACCTACCCCCCAGCACCTTAAACCTGTGTCCTCTCATAGCAGCCATTTTCACCCTGGGAAAAAGCCTCTGAGAGTCCACCCGATCTATGCCTCTCAACATCTTATATACCTCTATTAGGTCTCCTCTCATCCTACGTCTCTCCAAGGAGAAAAGACCGAGCTCCCTCAGCCTACCCTCAGAAGGCATGCCACTCAATCCAGGCAACATCCTTGTAAATCTCCTCTGCACCCTTTCAATCTTTTCCACATCCTTCCTGTAATGAGGCGACCAGAACTGAGCACAGTACTCCAAGTGGGGTCTGACGAGGGTCTTATATAGCTGCATCATTATCCCCGGACTCCTAAACTCAATCCCTCGATTGATAAAGGCCAGCACACCATATGCCTTCTTAACCACCTCCTCCACCTGCGGGGCCGATTTTAGAGTCCTATGGACCCGGACCCCAAGGTCCTTCTGATCCTCTACAGTACTAAGAGTCTTTCCCTTTATATTGTACTCCTTCATCCCATTTGACCTGCCAAAATGGACCACTACGCATTTATCTGTTTTGAAGTCCATCTGCCACTTCTCCGCCCAGTCTTGCATCCTATCTATGTCCCTCTGTAACTTCTGACATCCCTCCAGACTATCCACAACCCCACCAACCTTCGTGTCGTCGGCAAACATACCAACCCATCCCTCCACTTCCTCATCCAGTCATTTATGAAAATGACAAACAGCAAGGGTCCCAGAACAGATCCCTGGGGCTCACCACTGGTGACCGACCTCCATTTAGAAAAAGACCCAGCTATACCCACTCTTTGCCTCCTTTAGGCAAGCCAGTTCTGGATCCACAGGGCAGCAGCCCCTTGGATCGCATGCCCTCTCACTTTTTCTGGAAGGCTTGCATGGGAGACCTTATCGAACGCCTTGCTAAAATCCATATAAACCACATCTACCGCTTTCCCTTCGTCAATGTGTTCAGTCACATTTTCGAAGAACTCCACCAGGCTCGTAAGGCACAATCTGTCTTTGACAAAACCATGCGGAGTATTTTTGAGCATACTAAACCTCTCTAAATGCTCATAAATCTTGTCCCTCAGGATCTTCTCCATCAGTTTACCAACCACTGAGGTTAGACTCACCGGTCGGTAATTTCCTGGGCTATCCCTATTCCCCTTCTTGAAAATAGGAACCACATCCGCAATCCTCCGGCACCTCTCCCGTCTCCATCGGTGACGCAAAGATCATCGCCAGAGGCTCTGCAATCTCTTCCCTTGCCTTCCACAGAACCTGGGGTACATTCCATCCGGACCCGGCGACTTATCTATCTTGATGCCATTCAAAGATTCCAGCACAACCTCTTTCTTATAGTCCACATACTCAATCTTTTCAGTCCACCCCAAGCCCGCAGTACATCCACCCAGGTCCTTCTCCTCTGTGAAAACTGAGGCAAAATACTCATTAAGCACCTCTGCCATTTCTACTGGTTCCGTACAGACTTTCCCGCCTTCACCTTTTATAGGCCCTATTCCTTCACGTCTCATCCTTTTACTCTTCATATATTCATCGAAAGCCTTAGGGTTTTCCTTAATCCTACCTGCCAAGGCCTTCTCGTGACCCCTTCTGGCTTTCTAATTTCCTTCTTTAGTCCCTTCCTAATAGCCGTATACTCATCTGGATCCCTATCTTCGCCAAGCTCTCTGAACCTTTTGTACGCTTTCCTTTTCTTCTCAACTAGGTCCCGCACAGCTTTCGTGCACCACGATTCCTTTAACCTACCAACACCTCTCTGTCTGCTCGGAACGTTGTCCTCTAGAACTCTGGACAGACATTCCTTGAAAAACTGCCACCTCTCTTCAGTACATTTCCCCGAGAATACCTCCTTCCAATTTACTCCTCTAATTTGCTGCCTTATGTCTTCATATTTCCCCTTACTCCATATAAACGTTTTCCTAGCTTGCTTGATCCTCTCTTTTTCCAATGCAAGCATAAAGGAGATAGAGTTATGATCGCTATCCCCAACATGCTCTCCCACTGAGAGATCTGACACCTGTCCAGGTTCATTGGTCAGTATCAGATCAAGTACAGCCTCTCCTCTTGTAGGCTTGTCCACATGCTGTGTCAGGAAACCCTCCTGAACACACCTAATAAACTCCTCCCCATCCAATCCCCTTACCCTAGGGATATTCCAATCTATGTTTGGGAAATTAAAGTCTCCCATCACAACAACTCTGCTGTTACTGCATCTCTCCAGGATCTGTTGCCCTATCTGCTCCTCCACCTCCCTGTTACTATTGGGCGGCCTATAGAAAACTCCCAGCAAAGTGATCGACCCCTTCCCACTCCGAACTTCCACCCACAGAGACTCTGTGGACAATCCCTCCACAGCATACACCTTCTCTACAGCTGTGACACTATCCCTGATCAGCAGTGCCACTCCACCCCCTCTCTTATCTCCCTCCCTGTCCTTCCTGAAACATCTGAATCCCGGCACCTGGAGTATCCAGTCCTGTCCCTGAGACATCCAAGTCTCAGCAATGGCCACCACATCACACTTCCAGGCATCGATCCACGCTCTGAGCTCATCCCCTTTATTCACTATACTCCTGGCATTAAAGTAAACACATCTCAATCCTTGGGATTGAGCTCTCCCCTTCTCTATCCCCTGTCCATCCTCCCTCTTGCACTATCTATAACCCTTCTCTGTTTGTGAGCTAACTTCCCCGCAAATCACACCCAGATTCCCCCCCTATCCCCAGTACCCTGCATGCTTTCAGCCCCTGACTCCCAAGCACATCCTTCCTCCTCCCCAAAAGTATCACTGCACTTGCCCTCTGAGGGCCACCCCCTGATACCCTGATACTCTGCAGGAATCACGGCATCATTCATGTCAGGAGATTCTGGATAGGTGCAGAAAACATAGGGTTGTTGTAGTGGGGGACTTTAATTTCCCTGGCACAGACTGGAAAGTGATGAGAGCTGGGGGTCCGGACGGGGAGGAATTTGTAAAATGCGTACTGGAAGGTTCTTTGGAACAGTATGTAGATAGCCCGACTAGAGAGGGGGCTATACTGGACCTAGTTCTGGGAAATGAGCCCGGTCAGGTCGTCAAAGTTTCGGTAGGGGAACATGTGGCAAATAGTGACCACAACTCTGTTAACTTTAGGATAGTAATGGGCAAGGATGAGTGCTGTCCTACGGGCAGGGTGCTAAATTGGGGGAAGGCTGACTATAGCCGGATTAGGCAGGAATTGGTGGATGTTGATTGGGAGAGGATGTTCGAGGGTAAGTCCGCGTCTGGCATGTGGGAGTCTTTTAAGGAACTATTGATAAGGCTGCAGGATAGGCATGTGCCTGTAAAAAGGAAAGATAGGAAAGGTAGGATTCGAGAGCCGTGGATAACCAGGGAAATTGAGGATCCCAGAGGGTGGTGAATCTCTGGAATTCTCTGCCCACTGAGGTGGTGGAGGCTACCTCGCTGAATATGTTTAAAGCGCGGATGGATGGATTCCTGAGCGGTAAGGGAATTAAGGGTTATGGGGATCAGGCGGGTAAGTGGAACTGATCCACGTCAGATCAGCCATGATCTTATTGAATGGCGGGGCAGGCTCGAGGGGCTAGATGGCCTACTCCTGCTCCTATTTCTTATGTTCTTAAAAGGGAGGCGTACGTTAAGTCCAGGCAACTTAAAACAGATGGAGCTCTGGAGGAATACAGAGAGAGTAGGAAAGATCTCAAACGGGGAGTTAGAAGGGCAAAAAGAGGTCACGAGATGTTCTTGGCAGGCAGGATTAAGGAGAATCCTCAGGCATTCTATTCATACGTTAGGAACAAAAGAGTTGTCAGGGAGAAAATCGGACCTCTCAGGGACAAAGGAGGGGAATTATGCTTAGAACCCAAGGGAATAGGGGAGATCCTAAATGAATACTTTGCATCGGTATTCACGAAGGAGAGGGGCGTGTTAACCGGGAGTGTCTCGGAGGGAGGTGTTGACCCGTTAGAGAAAATCTCCATTACAAGAGAGGAAGTGTTAGGTTTTTTAGGGAACATTAAAACTGACAAAGCCCCAGGGCCTGATGGCATCTATCCTCGACTGCTCAGGGAGACGAGAGGTGAAATTGCTGGGCCTCTGACGGAAATCTTTGTCGCTTCTTTGGACACGGGTGAGGTCCCTGAGGATTGGAGGATAGCGAATGTGGTCCCGTTGTTTAAGAAGGGTAGCAGGGATAACCCAGGAAATTATAGGCCGGTGAGCTTGACGTCCGTGGTGGGGAAGCTGTTGGAGAGGATTCTTAGAGACAGGATGTATGTGCATTTCGAACGGAACAATCTCATTAGTGACAGACAGCATGGTTTTGTGAGAGGGAGGTCGTGCCTTACAAATTTGGTGGAGTTTTTTGAGGAAATGACAAAAACGGTTGATGAAGGAAGGGCCGTGGATGTCGTCTATATGGATTTCAGTAAGGCATTTGACAAGGTCCCACATGGCAGGTTGGTTAAGAAGGTTAAGGCTCATGGGATACAAGGAGAAGTGGCTTGATGGGTGGAGAACTGGCTTGGCCATAGGAGACAGAGGGTAGTGGTCGAAGGGTCTTTTTCCTGCTGGAGGTCTGTGACCAGTGGTGTTCCGCAGGGCTCTGTACTGGGACCTCTGCTATTTGTGATATATATATATAAATGATTTGGAAGAAGGTGTAACTGGTGTAATCAGCAAGTTTGTGGATGACACGAAGATGGCTGGAATTGCGGATAGCGAAGAGCATTGTCGGGCAATACAGCAGGATATAGATAGGCTGGAAAATTGGGCGGAGAGGTGGCAGATGGAATTTAATCCGGATAAATGCGAAGTGATGCATTTTGGAAGAAATAATGTAGGGAGGAGTTATACAATAAATGGCAGAGTCATCAGGAGTATAGAAACACAGAGGGACCTAGGTGTGCAAGTCCACAAATCCTTGAAGGTGGCAACACAGGTGGAGAAGGTGGTGAAGAAGGCATATGGTACGCTTGCCTTTATAGGACGGGGTATAGAGTATAAAAGCTGGAGTCTGATGATGCAGCTGTATAGAACGCTGGTTAGGCCACATTTGGAGTACTGCGTCCAGTTCTGGTCGCCGCACTACCAGAAGGACGTGGAGGCATTGGAGAGAGTGCAGAGAAGGTTTACCAGGATGTTGCCTGGTATGGAGGGTCTTAGCTATGAGGAGAGATTGGGTAGACTGGGGTTGTTCTCCTTGGAAAGACGGAGAATGAGGGGAGATCTAATAGAGGTATACAAGATTATGAAGGGTATAGATAGGGTGAACAGTGGGAAGCTTTTTCCCAGGTCGGAGGTGACGATCACGAGGGGTCATGGGCTCAAGCTGAGAGGGGCGAAGTATAACTCAGACATCAGAGGGACGTTTTTTACACAGAAGGTGGTGGGGGCCTGGAATGCGCTGCCAAGTAGGGTGGTGGAGGCAGGCACGCTGACATCGTTTAAGACTTACCTGGATAGTCACATGAGCAGCCTGGGAATGGAGGGATACAAACGATTGGTCTAGTTGGACCAAGGAGCGGCACAGGCTTGGAGGGCCGAATGGCCTGTTTCCTGTGCTGTACTGTTCTTTGTTCTTTGTTCTTTGTATTCCTTTCATGGCTCCTTCTGTCCCCACAGGAGAAGACCGAACATAACACTCGTGAGAGGGCGAAGACAGGGGGTGGTGAGCCTGACCCCCTCACCCCCTTTGAGGAGCAAGCGCTGGAGTTGTCCAAAGAGGAGGACATCTGAACTATCAGTGACAGCATGGTCGGGCTGGAGTCGAGAAGTGAGCACCTGTCATGGGTTTAAGGTGCGAGTGGGAAGGTTTAAAGGGGATGGACAAGGCATGTTTATTTACACAGAGAGTGGTGGGTGCCTGGAACACGCTGCCGGGGGAGGTTGTGGAAGCAGATATGATGGCAACTTTTAAGGGGCACCTTAACAGCTACATGAATGGGATGGGAATAGAGGCATATGGTCTCCAGAAGGGTCGGGGGTTACAATTCACATGGGCAGCATGGTTGCTGCAGGCTTGGAGGGCCGAGGGCCTGTTCCTGTGATGTAATCTTCTTTGTGCTTTGTTCTATGTTCAATGGAGAAATGTCAAGCAACATTCTGGTTAAGGAGAATATCACTGAGGGAGGACACCTCGGAGGGTTCAGGCAGCGAAGCAATATGGGCTGAGCTTAGGAACAGGAAGGGTGCAGTCACAATGTTGGGGGTTTATTACAACAGCCAGCGGGAGATAGAGGAGCAGATATGCATACAGATTTTGGAAAGATGCAAAAACAACAGAGTTGTTGCGGTGGGTGATTTTAACTTTCCCTATATTGACTAGGACTCACTTACAACTCAGGGCTTGGATGGGGCAGAATTTATAAGGAGCGTCCAGGAGGGTTTCCTGAAACAGCATGTAAATAGCCCAACTCGGGAAGGGGCCATATTAGACCTGGTATAGGGGAATGAGCCCGGCCAGGTGATCAAAGTTTCAGTAGGAGAGCATTTCAGGAACAGTGATCATAATTCCGTAAGTTTTAAGGTGCTTGTGGATAAGGACAAGAGTGGTCCTTAGGCGAAGGTGTTAAATTGGGGGAAGACTACAACAACATTAGGCAGGATCTGGAGAGTGTAGATTGAAGGAGGCTGTTTGAGGGTAAATCAGCATCCGACATGTGGGAGTCTTTCAAATGTCAGTTGATTGGAATTCAGAACCAGCATGTACCTGTGAGGATGAAGGACAAGTGTGGCAAGTATCAGGAACGCTGGATAATGAGGGATATTATGAGCCTTGTCAAAAAGAAAAAGGAAGTATTCATAAGGTCTAAAAGGCTAAGGACAGATGAAGTCCTTGAAGAATGTAAAGAATGTAGGAAAGAACCTAAGGAAGGAGTTAGGAGGGCTAAAAGGGGTCATGAAAAGTCCTTGGCAAACAGGATTAAGGAAAATCCTGAGGCAGTTTATATGTATGTAAAGAGCAAGAGGGTAACTAGGGAAAGGGTTGGTCCACTCAAGGATAGTGGAGGGAATCTATGCTTGGAACCAGAGGAAATGGGTGAGATACTAAATGAATACTTTGCCCCAGTATTCACCAAAGAGAGACTTGATGGAGGAGGAGCCTAGGGTAGGGTGTGTAGATATTATTGGTCATTTTGATATCAAAAAGGAGGAAGTATTGGGCATCTAAAAAAACATTGAAGTAGATAAGTCCCCAGGGCCTGATGGGATCTACCCCAGAATACTGAGGGAGGCAAGGTTGGAAATTGCTAGGGCCTTGACAGAAATCTTTGTATCCTCATTGGCTACAGGTGAAGTCATGATGTGGAGATGCCGGCGTTGGACTGGGGTGAACACAGTAAGAAGTCTCACAACACCAGGTTAAAGTCCAACAGGTTTATTTGGTAGCAAATAAACCTGTTGGACTTTAACCTGGTGTTGTGAGACTTCTTACAGGTGAAGTTCCAGAGGACTGGAGGATAGCCAATGTAGTTCCATTGTTTAAGGGCAGCAGGGATAATCCAGGAAATTATAGGTCAGTGAACATTACGTTCAGTGGTAGGGGAATTATTGGAAAAGATCTTAGGGACAGGATTTACTCACATTTGGAAGCAAATGGACATATTAGTGATAGACAGCATGGTTTTGTGATGGGGAGGTCGGGAAGTGACAAACATGATAGATGAAGGAGAGGAGGTGGATGTTGTATATATGGACTTCAGTAAAGCCTTTGACAAGGTACCTCATGTAGACTAATACGAAAGGTGAAGTCACATGGGATCAGAAGGGAGCTGGCAAGATTGATACAGAACTGGCTTGGCCATAGAAGACAGAGAGTAACAGTAGAGAGGTGCTTTTCTGAATGGAGGGTTGTGACCAGTGGTGTTCCACAGGGATCAGTCTGGGACCTTTATTGTATCGTAGTATATATATAAATAATTTAGAGGAAAATGTAGCTGGTCTGATTAGTAAGTTCGCAGCCGACACAAGAATTGGTGGAGTTGCGAAGAGTGAAGAGGATTGTCAGAGGATACAGCAAGATATAGACCGGTTGCAGACTTTGGTGGAGAAATGGCAGATAGGGTTTAATCCAGAGTGTGTGATAATGCATTTTGGAAGCTCCAATGCAAGTGGAAATTTTACAGTAAATGGGAGAACACTTAGGAGTATTGACAGGCACATGTCCACTGATCACTGAAAGTGGCAACGCAGGTGGATAAGGTAGTCAAGAAGGCATATGGCATACTTGCTTCCATCAGTCGGGCACTGAGTATAAAAATTGGCAGGTCATGCTGCAGCGACCTCATTTAGAATATTGTGTAGAATTCTGGTTGCCACACTACCAGAAGGATGTGGATGCTTTGGAGAGGATACAGAAGAGGTTTACCAGGATGTTGCCTGGTCTGGAGGGTATTAGCTATGAGGAGAGGTTGGATAAACTCGGTTTGTTCTCACTGGAATGAAGAAGGTTGAGACGTGACCTGATAGAGGTTTACAAGATTATGAGTGGCATGGACAGAGTGGATAGTCAGATGCTCTTTCCTAGGGTAGAGAAGTCAAGTACTAGGGGACATAGGTTTAAGGTGCATGGGGGAAAGTTTAGAGGAGATGTGCAAGGCAAGTTTTTTTACCTTGAGGATGGTGAATGTCAAGAATACGCTGCCCGGTGAGGTGGGAGCAGGTACGATAGTGGCATTGAAGGGGGAACGAGACAAATATATGAATAGGATGGGAACAGAAGGAAACGGACTCCATAAGTGCATACGGTTTTAGTTTAGGCAGGCATCATGGTCAGCACAGGCTTGGAGTGCCAAAGGGCCTGTTCCTGTGCTGTATTTTTCTTTGTTCTGGCATACCAGATTCCTCTCCCTCTCTTACAATTAACCTTGTGTCCTGTGTTGGAGGAAGAGATCCGGATGCGCCTGAGCCATCTGGACTTGAAACCCCAACTGCAGCTCCCGCCTATATTGAGGCTGACAGCTCCGAAGATTCCTCGGAGGAAGCAGGTGAAGGGACCTCCGAGGGTGGCACCTTTTTGGTGTCAGCTTCCACCTCACAACTCACCATCCCAGAGACTCTCACATCGGTGGCTCCAGTTAATGGTGAGGCTTCTGGGTCACTCTTGAGGGAGCACGACACATCTGACAATGTACATTGGGTGGAGGAGGGAACGTCTGAGGCTTCTGACATGCAGGGGCCTGCCGGAGGTGAGGACTCAGCTGGCCGCAGGCTACATGCTGGGCCTCGGAGATCACTTCTCCATCAGCTGCTGGAAATGCAGCAACAGAGCCAGGAGGGGCTGACGACCACACTGGACCGACTGCAAGGCTGTTGGAAGGAGTCCCAAAGCTTTCAGGCAGACCAGCTATTGCCTGCCTTGCATGGTTCGCAGGCCAACACTGCAAGGATGGTGTCCGCAGTGAAAAGATAAGGGCAGAGAATCCCCACCATGAGTGGCAGACTCCAAGCGATGTCCACAGCAGAGTCCCAGAGGGCCATGACTGAGTCACAGTGGGCCACAGCTGAGGGACTCAACAGGCTTCGAGGTTCTGCGGCCCATGCGAAGAGGCTTGAGAGCTTGCACGAGACCCAACCGGACAGCTGAGACACAGTGGGCTATGGTTGCAGCCTTTGAGAACGTGGCCCAGTCATGAAGGGTCATGGCCGAAGGGCTGCAGAGCGTGGCCCAGTCTCAGAGGGCACTTGCCGCAGCCATTGCAGAGGGCTCAACCATCATAGGTAGAACGCAGGTGGTTTTCCAGGACTGGCAGGGCCAGGTGACGCCGGAGCTTCTGGAGCTCACTGCAGAAGCACCGCAGTCCCATGGAGTGACCCAGGGGCCCACAGGAATCCCAAGGGAGGTGGAAGGCCTCGAGCCAATGCGGGGTCTTCCAGCCAGGTGGCTGTGGCTGTGGATACACCTTCTGACTCCCCCCTTCCTGACACCTGGTCTTCTCAGGGGCAGCAGGATGAAGAGGGTGTCATGGATATGTTCCAGACACTTGAAAGCCAGCCAAGGTGCTCCAGGGTCAGGCCCGCCACCTCCTGATGCGTCAACACCAAATTCATCAGCCGCACTCACAAGACAGCACCGAACATCACCCAAGCACAACGCAACGCCATGCTCTCAAGACCAACCGCAACATTGTCATCAAACCAACAGACAAAGGAGGGGCCATTGTCATACTGAACAGAACGGATTACTGCAAAGAAGTGTGCCGACAACTGAACAATGAGGAACACTACAGACAGTTACCCACAGATCCGACCAAACAACGCACCCGTCAACTCAACACTCTGATCAAGACCTTTGATCCGGACCTTCAGAGCACCCTCCGTGCTCTCATCCCACATACTCCCCGCGTTGGAGATCTCTACTGCCTCCCGAAGATACACAAGGCAAACACACCCAGCCGTCCCATCGTATGGGGCAATGGGACCCTGTGCGAGAACCTCTCCGGTTATGTCGAGGGCATCCTGAAACCCATTGTACAAAGAACCCCCAGTTTTTGTCGCGACACTACGGACTTCCTACACAAACTCAACGCACATGGAGCAGTTGAACCAGGAGCACTCCTCTTCACAATGGATGTCTCGGCACTCTACACCAGCATCCCCCACAATTATGGCTTTGCTGCAATGGCCTCAGTACTCAACGCCGACAACTGCCAGTTTCCAGATGCAATTTTACAACTCATCCGCTTCATCCTGGACCACAATGTCTTCACCTTCAACAACCAGTTCTTCATCCAGACACACGGAACAGCCATGGGGACCAAATTCGCACCTCAATATGCCAACATCTTCATGCACAGGTTCGAACAAGACTTCTTCACTGCACGGGACCTTCAACTGATGCTATACACTAGATACATCGATGACATTTTCTTCCTTTGGACTCATGGTGAACAATCACTGAAACAACTATATGATGACATCAACAAGTTCCATCCCACCATCAGACTCACCATGGATTACTCTCCGGAATCGGTTGCATTCTTGGACACACGCATCTCCATTAAGGACGGTCACCTCAGCACCTCACTGTACCGCAAGCCCACGGATAACCTCATGATGCTCCACTTCTCCAGCTTCCATCCTAAACACGTTAAAGAAGCCATCCCCTACGGACAAGCCCTCCGTATACACAGGATCTGCTCGGATGAGAAGGATCGCAACAGACACCTCCAGATGCTGAAAGATGCTGTCATAAGAACAGGACATGGCGCTCGACTCATTGATTGACAGTTCCGACGCGCCACAGCGAAAAACCGCACCGAACTCCTCAGAAGACAAACACAGGACACGGTGGACAGAGTACCCTTCATCGTCCAGTACTTCCCCGGAGCGGAGAAGCTACGGCATCTCCTCCGGAGCCTTCAACATGTCATTAATGAAGACCAACATCTCGCCAAGGCCATCCCCACACCCTCACTTCTTGCCTTCAAACAACTGCACAACCTCAAACAGACCATTGTCCACAGCAAACTACCCAGCCTTCAGGAGAACAGTGACCACGACACCATACAACCCTGCCACAGCAACCTCTGCAAGACATGCCGGATCATCGACACGGATGCCATCATCTCACGTGAGAACACCATCTACCAGGTACACGGTACATACTCTTGCAACTCGGCCAACGTTGTCTACCTGATACGCTGCAGGAAAGGATGTCCCGAGGCATGGTACATTGGGGAAACCATGCAGACGCTACGATAACGGATGAATGAACACCGCTCGACAATTACCAGGCAAGACTGTTCTCTTCCTGTGGGGGAGCACTTCAGCGGTCACGGGCATTCAGCCTCTGATCTTCGGGTAAACTTGGGGGGAGGGGAGCTAGAAGAGTTGACTAGGATCTTGGGGGGAGGGGAGCTAGAAGAGTTGACTAGGATCAAGGAACTAATTGATGGGGGGGGAGGATGCGGGGGTAAGGGGAATTACAAAATTAGTGGTAGAGGAGAGGGTGCAAGTGAATGAAGGCGGTAATTTAGATAAGGGAGTAGAGGGAGAGGGTGTTCGCGACTCATCAAAGCGGGTCCAGATAAAAGCTGGAATAAGGACACTTTGCCTGAATGCACGAAGCATTCGGAACAAGGTAAATGAGTTGATGGTGCAAATCAGCACAAGTGGGTACGATCTAGTGGCCATTACAGAAACGTGGCTGAAAGGTGACCAGGACTGGGAGATGAATATCCAGGGGTATCAGGCGTTTAGGAAGAATAGACAGGAAGGAAAAGGTGGTGGGGTCGCGCTATTAATAAGAGATAATATCAGGGTAGTACTGAGGGATGACATAGGTTCTGAGGAACAAAACGTGGAATCATTATGGGGAGAGATGAGGAATAGTAGAGGTAGAAAGACACTAGTAGGTGTGGTATATAGGCCCCCAAATAATAATGTTGAGGTAGGGAGGGCTATAAACAAGCAGATAAGGGATGCGTGTAAAAACGGAACGGCAATAATCATGGGGGACTTCAACATGCACATTGACTGGCAGACTCAAGTCGGTAAGGGTGGAATGGAGGAAGAGTTCTTAGAATGCTGTCGGGATAGTTTCCTTGAACAGCATGTTACGGAACCGACGAGGGAACGAGCTATTTTGGATCTGGTATTGTGTAACGAGGTAGGTAGAATTAAGGATCTTATTGTGAAGGACCCTCTTGGGTCTAGTGACCACAATATGGTCGAATTTCTGATTCAGATGGAAGAGGAGAAAGTTTGGTCCCAAACCAGTGTCCTCTGTTTGAACAGAGGGAAATATGATAGGATGAGGGACGAATTGGCTAAGGTAGACTGGGAGAGCAGGCTGGCAGGTAGGATAGCTGAGGAACAGTGGAGGATTTTTAAGGAGATCCTTTTCAGTTCTCAGCAAAAATATATTCCAGCAAAAAACAAGGATTGTAAGAAAAGGGAGAACCAGCCGTGGATAACGAAGGAAATAAAGGAGAGTATTAAAATAAAAACAGCTGCGTACAGAGTGGCCAAAAATAGTGGAGAAACAAGTGATTGGGAAAAATTTAAGAAACAACAAAGAGAGACTAAGAAAGCGATAAAGAAAGGAAGGATAGACTATGAAGCTAGGCTAGCAATTAATATAAAAAATGATAGTAAAAGTTTTTATAAATATATAAAAAGGAATAGAGTGGCTAGAGTGAATGTTGGACCCTTGGAGGACGAGAGGGGGGAGTTAATAGTGGGAAATGAGGATATGGCTGAGTCTTTAAATAAGTTTTTTGTGTCGGTCTTCACGGTGGAGGACACAAATAGTTTGCCAAATATTAACGATAGAGGGTTGGCAACAGGAGAAATACTTAATACAATTAATGTTACCAGAGAGGCAGTGCTGGGTAGACTAATGGGACTGAAGGTGGACAAGTCCCCGGGTCCGGATGGAATGCATCCCAGGGTATTGAAAGAAATGTCAGAGGTAATAGTGGATGCGTTAGTGATTATTTATCAAAACTCGTTGCATTCTGGGGTAGTGCCGGTTGATTGGAAAACGGCTAATGTTACGCCGCTGTTTAAAAAAGGAAGGAGACAAAAGGCGGGTAACTATAGGCCGGTCAGCTTAACGTCTGTAGTAGGGAAAATGCTGGAATCCATTATTAAAGAGGAGATAGCAGGGCATCTGGATAGAAATGGTTCGATCAATCAGACGCAGCATGGATTCATGAGGGGAAAGTCGTGCTTGACGAACATGTTGGATTTTTATGAAGATGTGACTAGGGCGGTTGATGGAGGAGAACCGGTGGATGCGGTGTTTTTGGATTTCCAAAAGGCCTTTGATAAGGTGCCCCATAAAAGGCTGCTGAAGAAGATTAGGGCACACGGAGTTGGGGGTAGTGTGTTAAAGTGGATTGGGGACTGGCTATCCGACAGGAAGCAAAGAGTCGGAATAAATGGGTGTTTTTCCGGTTGGAGGAAGGTAACTAGTGGCGTGCCGCAGGGATCGGTACTCGGGCCGCAACTATTTACCATTTATATAGATGATCTGGAGGAGGGGACGGAGTGTAGGGTAACGAAGTTTGCAGACGACACAAAGATAAGTGGAAAAGTGAATCGTGTGGAGGACGGAGAAGATCTGCAGAGAGATTTGGACAGGCTGAGTGAGTGGGCGAGGATATGGCAAATGGAGTATAACGTTGATAAATGCGAGGTTATACACTTTGGAGGAAATAATAACAAATGGGATTACTATCTCAATGGAAACAAATTAAAACATGCTACCGTGCAAAGGGACCTGGGGATCCTTGTGCATGAGACGCAAAAGCCCAGTCTGCAGGTACAACAGGTGATCAAGAAGGCAAATGGGATGTTGGCCTATATCGCGAGGGGGATAGAATATAAAAGCAGGGATGTCTTGATGCACCTGTACAGGGCATTGGTGAGGCCGCAGCTGGAATACTGTGTGCAGTATTGGTCCCCTTATATGAGGAAGGATATATTGGCATTGGAGGGAGTGCAGAGAAGGTTCACCAGGTTGATACCGGAGATGAGGGGTTTGGATTATGAGGAGAGGCTGAGGAGATTGGGTTTGTACTCGTTGGAGTTTAGAAGGATGAGGGGGGATCTTATGGAGACTTATAAGATAATGCGGGGGCTGGATAGGGTGGAGGCGGAGAGATTCTTTCCACTTAGTAAGGAAGTTAAAACTAGAGGACACAGCCTCAAAATAAAGGGGGGTCGGTTTAAGACAGAGTTGAGGAGGAACTTCTTCTCCCAGAGGGTGGTGAATCTCTGGAATTCTCTGCCCACTGAGGTGGTGGAGGCTACCTCGCTGAATATGTTTAAAGCGCGGATGGATGGATTCCTGATCGGTAAGGGAATTAAGGGTTATGGGGATCAGGCGGGTAAGTGGTACCGATCCACGTCAGATCAGCCATGATCTTATTGAATGGCGGGGCAGGCTCGAGGGGCTAGATGGCCTACTCCTGCTCCTATTTCTTATGTTCTTATGTTCTTATGTAAACGTTCTCCAAGGCAGCCTTCACGACACACGACAGTGCAGAGTCGCTGAGCAGAAACTGATAGCCAAGTTCCGCACACATGAGGACGTCCTAAACCGGGATGTTGGGTTCATGTCACACTATCAGTAACCCCCACAGCTTGCCTCCTGGACTTGCAGAATCTCACTGGCTGTCCTGTCTGGAGACAATACACATCTCTTTAACCTGTGCTTAATGCTCCCTCCACTCACATTGTCTGTATCTTTCAGAGCTGGTTGGCTGTAGAGATTCGCATTCTAATCAGTATTCTGTAACTTGATTTTGTGTCTCTGTGCCCTGTTTGAGAGCAGATTTCCACCCCATCTGACGAAGGAGCAGCGCTCAGAAAGCTAATGGCATTTGCTACCAAATAAACCTGTTGGACTTTAACCTGGTGTTAAAACTCTTGCTGTATTTACCCCAGTCCAATGCCGGCATCTCCACATCATAACAGTGTACCCAGGTCCAACACTCTGGTGTTACAATGTTGTAGGAGATACATATAAATGATTTGGAGGAAAATGTAACTGGTTTGGTTTGTAAGTTTGCGGACGACACAAAGGTTGGTGGATTTGCGGATAGCAGTGAGGACCATCAGAGGATACAGCAGGATATAGGTTGGTTGGAGACTTGGGCGGAGAGATGGTAGATGGAGGTTAATCTGGACAAATGTGAGGTAATGCATTTTGGAAGGTCTGATAGGGATAGTAAATATACAATAAATGGCAGAACACTTAAGGTAGGCAAAGCAATCTGGGTGTACAGGTACACGGGTCACTGAAAGTAGCCAAGAAGGTAGCCAAAAAGGCATATGGCACGCTTGCCTTCATCGGCCAGGGCATTGAGTTTAAAAATTGGCAAGTCATTTTGCAGCTTTATAGAACCTTAGTTAGGCTGCACTTGGAATATAGTGTTCAATTCTGGTCGCTACACTACCAGAAAGATGTGGAGGCTTTGGAAAGGGTACAGAAAAGATTTACTAGGATGTTGCCTGGTATGTAGGGCCTGTTGGACTTTAACCTGGTGTTGTGAGACTTCTTACTGTGCTTACCCCAGTCCAACGCCGGCATCTCCACATCATGTAGGGCATTAGCCATAGAACCATAGAACATTACAGCACGGAAACAGGCCTTTTGGCCCTTCTTGCCTGTGCCGAACCATTTTTGTGCCTGGTCCCACTGACCTGCACCTGGACTATATCCCTCCACACCCCTCTCATCCACGTACCTGTCCAAGTTTTTCTTAAATGTTAAAAGTGTGCCCGCATTCACCACCTCATCTGGCAGCTCATTCCAAACTCCCACCACTCTGTGTAAAGAACCCCCCCCTAAGATTCCCTTTAAACTTTTCTCCCCTCACCCTGAACCCATGTCCTCTAGTTATTTTCTCCCCTCGCCTCAGCGGAAAAAGCCTGCTTGCATTCACTCTATCTATACCCATCATAATTTCATACACCTCCATCAAATCTCCCCTCATTCTTCTACGCTCCAGGGAATAAAGTCCTAACCTATTCAACCTTTCTCTGTAACTCAGTTTCCCAAGTCCCGGCAACATCCTTGTAAACCTTCTCTGCATTATTTCAACCTTATTAATACCCTTCCTGTAATTAGGTGACCAAAACTGCACACAGTCCTCTAAATTCGGCCTCACCAATGTCTTATACAACCTCACCATAGCATTCCAACTCCTATACTCAATACTTTGATTTATAAAGGACAATGTACCAAAAGCACTCTTTACGACCCTATCTACCTGTGACGCCACTTAGGGAATTAGGTATCTGTATTCCCGGATCCCTCTGTTCTCCTGCACTCTTCAGTGTCCTACCACTTGCCTTGTATGTTCTACCTTGGTTTGTCCTTCCAAAGTGCCATACCTCACACTTGTCTGCATTAAACTCCATCTGCCATTTTTCAGCCCATTTTTCTAGCTGGTCCAAATCCCTCTGCAAGCTTTGAAAACCTTCCTCACTGTCCACTCCACCTCCAATCTTTGTATCATCAGCAAACTTGTTGATCCAATTTACCACATCATTATCCAGATCATTGATATAGATGACAAACAACAATGGACCCAACACCGATCCCTGCGGCACACCACTCGTCACAGGCCTCCACTCAGAGAAGCAATCCTCCACAACCACTCTCTGGCTTCTTCCATTGATATGTGGAGATGTCGGCATTGGACTGGGGTAAACACAGTAAGAAGTTTAACAACACCAGGTTAAAGTCCAACAGGTTTATTTGGTAGCTTTGGTAGCAAAAGTGTGGCTTTTGCTCCCAAATAAACCTGTTGGACTTTAACCTGGTGTTGTTAAACTTCTTACTGTGTTCTTCCATTGAGCCAATGTCTAATCCAATTTACTACGTCCATGTACACTTAGCGACTGAACGTTCCTGACTAAGCTCCCATGCGGCACCTTGTCAAAGGCCTTACTGAAGTCCATGTAGACAACATCCACTGCCTTCCCTTCATCCACTTTCCTGGTAACCTCCTCGAAAAACTCTAATAGATTGGTTAAACATGATCTGACACGCACAAAGCCATGTTGACTCTCCCTAATAAGTCCCGGTCTATCCAAATATTTGTAGATTCTGTCTCTTAGTACTCCTTCCAATAATTTACCTGCTACTGACGTCAAACTTACCGGCCTATAATTTTCCGCATTACTTTGAGCCTTTTTTAAACAACGGAACAACATGAGCTATCCTCCAATCATCCAGCACCTCACCCGTGGATACCGACATTTTAAATATATCTGCCAGGGCCCCTGCAATTTCAACACTCATCTCCTTCAAGGTCCAAGAGAATACCCTGTCCGGTCCTGGGGATTTATCTCCTCTGATTTGCCTCAAGACAGCAAGCACCTCCTCCCCTTTAATCTGTATAGGTTCCATGACCTCCCTACTTGTTTGCCTTATTTCCTTAGACTCCATGCCAGTTTCCTTAGTAAATATGGATGAAAAAAACCCATTTAATATCTCCCCCATTTCTTTTGGTTCCATACATAGCCGACCACTCTGATCTTCAAGAGGACCAATTTTATCCCTTACTATCCTTTTGCTCTGAATACACCTGTCGAAGCTCTTTGGATTATCCTTCACCTTGTCTGCCAAAGCAACTTCATGTCTTCTTTTAGCCTTCCTGATTTCTTTCTTAAGTAGTTTCTTGCACTTTTTATACTCCTCAAGCATCTTATTTGCTCCCTGTTGCCTATACGTCATACATCTCTCTCTTCTTTATCAGAGTTCCAATATCCCTCGAAAACCAAGGTTCCTTATTCTTATTCACTTTGCCTTTAATCCTGACAGAAACATACAAACTCTGCACACTCAAAATTTCTCCTTTGAAGGCCTCCCACTTACCAATCACATCCTTGCCAGAGAACAGCCTGTCCCACTCCACGCTTTTTAGATCCTTTCTCATTTCTTCAAATTTGGCCTTTTTCCAGTTTAGAACCTCAACCCGAGGACCAGATCTATCTTTATCCATGATCAAGTTGAAACTAATGGCGTTATGATCACTGGAACCAAAGTGTTCCCCTACACACACTTCTGTCACTTGTCCTAACTCGTTTCCTAATAATAGGTCTAATATTGCATCCTCTCTAGTTGGTACCTCTATATATTGATTTAGAAAATTTTCCTGAACACATTTTACAAACTCCAACTCGTTTAGACCTTTAACAGTATGGGAGTCCCAATCTATATGTGGAAAATTAAAATCCCCTCCTATCACAACTTTATGTTTTCTGCAGTTGTCCGCTATCTCTCTGCAGATTTGCTCCTCCAATTCTCGCTGACTATTGGGTGGTCTATAATACAACCCCATTAATGTGGTCATACCTTTCCGGTTTCTCAGCTCCACCCATATGGCCTCGGTACACAAGCCCTCTAATCTGTCCTGCCTGAGCACTGCTGTAACATTTTCCCTGACTAGCAATGCCACCCCCCCACCCTTCATCCCTCTGCCTCTATCACGTCTGAAACATCGGAACCCTGGAACATTGAGCTGCCAGTCCTGCCCCTCCTGGAGCCAAGTTTCACTAATGGCTATAATGTCATAATTCCATGTGTCAATCCACGCCCTCAGCTCGTCTTCCTTCCCCACAATACTCCTGGCATTGAAATAGACACCTCAGAAGATTATTACCACCACACACAACCCTTCTATTTGTGATTTTGCATGAACTATTAACATCATTTATTTTCACCCCCGCTCCACTATCTGCTCTGGCACTCTGGTTCCCATCCCCCTGCAAATCTAGTTTAAACCCTCCCCAATAACACTGGCAAACCTTCCTGCAAGTATATTGGTCCCCTTGTAGTTCAGGTGTAACCCGTCTCTCTTGTACAGGTCCCACCTGCCCCAGAAGAGGTCCCAATGATCTAGAAATCGGAAACCCTGCCCCCTACACCAGTTCCTCAGCCACGTGTTCATCCGCCCGAGCATCCTACTCTTACCCTCACTGGTACATGGCACAGGTAGCAATCCTGAGATTACTACCCTCGGGGTCCTGCTTTTTAACTTCCTACCAAGCTCTCTATACTCAGACTTCAGGACCTCCTCACTCTTCCTTCCTACGTCATTGGTACCAATGTGTACCATGACATCTGGCTGATCACCCTCCCACTTCAGAATGCTGTGCACGCGATCAGAGACATCCCTGACGCTGGCACCCGGAAGGCAACAAACCATCCGGGAGTCTCTGTCACGACCACAGAACCTCCTGTCTGTACCTCTGACAATCGAGTCCCCTATCACTACCGCTCTCCTCTTCTTCCAACCTCCCTTCTGTGCTGCAGAATCAGACTTAGTTCCAGAGATCCGGCTGCCGCAGCTTGCCCCAGGTAAGGCATCCCCCACAACAGTATCCAAATTGGTATACCTGTTGTGGAGGGGAATGGCCACAGGGAAACCCTGCTCTGCCTGCCCTTTCCCTCGCTTGACGGTAACCCAATTACCTGTGCTCTGTGCCTTTGGCGTAACTGCCTCCCTGAAGCTACTATCTATAAACTCCTCATTCTCCCGAATGATTCGGAGGTCATCCAGCTCCTGCTCCAGTTCCCTAACGCGGTTTGTTAGGAGCTGCAGCTGGATGCGGCATGGTAGCACAGTGGTTAGCACTGCTGCTTCACAGCTCCAGGGTCCCGGGTTCGATTCCTGGCTCGGGTCACTGTCTGTGTGGAGTTTGCACATTCTCCTCGTGTCTGCGTGGGTTTCCTCCGGGTGCTCCGGTTTCCTCCCACAGTCCAAAGATGTGCGGGTTAGGTTGATTGGCCAGGTTAAAAATTGCCCCTTAGAGTCCTGAGATGCGTAGGTTAGAGGGATTAGTGGGTAAAAATATGTGGGGATAGGGCCTGGGTGGGATTGTGGTCGGTGCAGACTCGATGGGCCGAATGGCCTCCTTCTGCACTGTAGGGTTTCTATGATTCTATGCACCTCCTGCAGGTGTCGTTGTCAGGGACACCGGTCACCATGAAGAGAGGTTAGAGAAACTTGGTTTGTTCTCACTGGAACGACAGAGATTGAAGGGTGACCTGATAGAAGTCTACAAGATGAGAGGCATGGACAGAGTGGATAGTCAGAAGCTTTTTCCCATGGTGGAAGAGTCAATTACGAGGGGACACAAGTTTAAGGTGCGAGGGGCAAGGTTTAAAGGAGATGTACAAGACAGATTTTTTATACAGAGGGTGTTGGGTGCCTGGAACTCACTGCTGGGGGAGGTAGTGGAAGCGGATACGGTAGTGTTTTTTAAGGGGTGTCTGGACAAATACATGAATAGGATGGGAATAGAGGGATATGATCCCCGGAAGGGTAGGGGGTTTTAGTTAAGTCTGGCAGCATGGTTGGTGCAAGCTTGGACGGGCAAAGGGCCTGTTCCTGTGTTGTTTATTCTTTGAGATAGTTGGACTTGAGGGTGTGGGGAGGGGGGAAATGGAACCCACATGCATAAACACAGGCCCCTAGTAAGCGAAGCGCCTGGTGATCAGGGCCTCACTCACCGCCCTTGCATGCCTTATTCTTGCTGCCAGCCCTCCAGCGCCTGGGTGGTGTTTCCCGGCGTGGTCCTCCTCCTCTTTCATCTCCTCTTCCTCCTCCTGCTGCTGTGCGGCCTCTTCCCCAGGAGGTGCCTGGCTGGTTGGCCTCCTCCTACTCCAAACGGTCACCTCTCTGCTGCGCCAGGTTGTGAAGGGCACAGCACACCACCACAATGCGGGAAGAAATCAGGGGGTTGTATTGTCGGGTCCTGCCAGACCGGTCCAGGCACCGGAACCGCATTTTCAGGATCCCTATTCACCTCTCCACTATAGAGTGGGTGGCAACGTGGGCCTCATTATACCGAGCCTCAGCCTCAGTCTCAGGCCTTCGCACAGGCGTCAAGTCCGAAGCGGGGGCCCCATGTCACCCACGAGCCATCCCTGCAGCCTGGGCTCCTCCTCAAAGGCCTCCGGTATGTCTGAGCTCCTCAGAATAAAACTGTCATGCACGCTGCCAGGGTGTCTGGCACAGACGGGCATGATATTCATCTTGTGGTCATAAACCAATTTCACCTTTAGGGAGCGGAACCCCTTTCTATTGACAAATCATCGTGGATTCTGAAGCGAGTCCTTGAGGGAGACGTAGATGCTGTCTATAGTCCCCTGCACATTAGGCATCCCCACAATGGCTGCGAATCCTGCAGCCTGGGCTTCCTGCTGGGCCTGGTCCAGGTGAGATTTGATATACTGGCCAGCCTGGGCATACAGGGCATCCGTGACCTCCTTGACACAGGTGTGGACAGCTGACTGTGAAATGCCACATACATCTCCGCTGGGGGTCTGGAAGGACCCAGTGGCATGAAAGTTCAGAGTGGCCGTCAATTTGACAGCCACCGAGAGTGGGTGCGCCCCCCCCCCACTGCCCCGAGGTGCCAGGTCCTGCAACAAGTGGCACAGGTGTGGCACTGTCTCCTTTCAGAGACGGAGCTATCAGCGGCACACGGTGTTCGACACCTGTTTTCATGTGCGGAACTGCCGTGATCTCCGCTCCCTCCTCCTCTTGCACTCCCCCCTGCCTCCCCCCCTCTCCCATGCCACTTCCTGCCTCTGATGGCCGTCTTGTTCTACTCCTGAGAGTGATAAGGCCTGGGCCACCTCCGCCTGCAACTCATCCTCCTGCTCCTCCTCCTCAGCTCCAGCAGCAACCAAATGAACAGCAAGATCAATCAGTTGAGTCACAAAAGCCGTTTTGTCACACTGAAGAGGGGGATTTGCAGAAGGTGAGAGAAGGATTGAAAAAATTAAGGAAATCTGTTTGCCCCTGGCCTAGCAACAAACACTGCCCATACTGCCCATCCCCCGGCAACACAGCCCCCCCCCATTCCCCGGGAACACAGCCCCCCCCCATTCCCCGGCAACACAGCCCCCCCCCCATCCCCCGGCAACACAGCCCCCCCCCCATCCCCCGGCAACACAGCCCCCCCCCCCATTCCCCGGCAACACAGCCCCCCCATCCCCCGGCAACATAGCCTGTCCAAATTATGCTGAAGTATCTCTGCGTCCTTCTCACAGCTCACCCTCCCACCCAACTTTGTATTATTTGCAAATTTGGAGATAATGATTTGGAAGAGGAAACTAAATGTATTAAGATATAATGTGAACAGTTGGGGTCCTAGCACAGATCCATGCGGTACCCCATTGGTCACTACTTGACAATCGGCTAAAGACCCATTTATGCCAACTCTTTGCTTCCTATCTGCAAACCAGCTTCCTAATCATCTCAAAACATTACCTGCAATCCCATGTGCTCTAACTTTACATAGTAGTCTGCGAAGTGAGACCTCATCAAAAGCCTTTTGAAAGTCTAAATAAACCACATCCATCAGTTCTTCCTCGGTCAACCTTACTAGTTACACGCTCAACGAATTCCAATAGATTCATCAAGCATGATTTCTCCTTTGTAAATCCATGCTGACTTTGTCTGATTATACCACTGCTTTCCAAATGTTGAGCTATGAAATCCTTGATAATTGATTCGAGCAACTTCCTCAGCACTGACGTTCACTCACTGGTCACTTGGAAGGACACTTGGAAGCTCAGAGGAAGAGATGAATCTAGGGATACTTAATCACAGATCCCTGAAGGCGGCAGAGCAGGTGAATAAGATAGTGAAGAAGACTTATGGGCTACTTGCTTTTATCAGTCGTAGTACAAAGTGTAAGATCAAGGAGGTACTGTTGGACGGAATGTTGGTTAGGCCACAGTTGGTGTACTGTGTACAGTTCTGGTCATCTCACTATAGGAAGGATGTGATTGCACTGGAATTGGTACAAAGGAGATTCACCAGGATGTTGCCTGGGATGGAGCTTTTGAGATACAAGGAGGCTTGGATTGGTTTCTTTAATGTGGAGATGCTGGCTTTGGACTGGGGTAAATACAGTAAGAGTTTTAACAACACCAGGTTAAAGTCCAACAGGTTTATTTGGTAGCAAATGCCATTAGAAATCATAGAAACCCTACAGTACAGAAAGAGGCCATTCGGCCCATCGAGTCTGCACCGACCACAATCCCACTCAGGCTCCACCCCCATATCCCTACATATTTTACCCACTAATCCCTCTAACCTATGCATCCCAGGACACTAAGGGGCAATTTTAACATGGCCGATCAACCTAACCCGCACATTTTTGGACTGTGGGAGGAAACCGGAGCACCTGGAGGAAACCCACGCAGACACGAGGAGAATGTGCAAACTCCACACAGACAGTGACCCAAGCCGGGAATCGAACCCAGGTCCCTGGAGCTGTGAAGCAGCAGTGCTAGCCACTGTGCTACCGTGCCGCCCCAAGCTTAGCTTTCGGAGCGCTGCTCCTTCGTCAGATGGAGTGAGATATCCTGCTGAATAAAGGATACAAATTCCACATGTTTAGGTAATTTCTAATCACCACAGGAACTCAATTTATGAATCCTACTGGGAGGTCAATCAAGGATCCCCCATGCAAGTCCTGGGGTTTATTATACTCTCCCTCTCCGAGTCTGAGGGCCCCCCTCGCTCTCAAGGCATCGAGGTCATCTTCGTCTTTTGGCCTGTGATTTACTCCCCATTTCACACTCCACATTGTCAGATGCGATATATTGTGTCAGTGAGCGTCTCTTTCTGGATGACCGTCGAACTATCCTTGCAGGTGATTCTTTTTCAACAATGACCTCTGTCTGGGATTTCGCTGCTACCGTATCCATTTCAGAGGTGGAGTCTTCATTGGCTATCTTTGAGACTGTTTAATCTGCTCTGTTTGTGAACAGAATTCCCACTCACCTGAAGGGGCTTGCAGCTCCGAAAGCTTGTGTGGCTTTTGCTACCAAATAAACCTGTTGGACTTTAACCTGGTGTTGTTAAACTTCTTACTATCTTTGAGACTCCCATTAGTTGAGTCCCTTTGTAGTCCATCAGTGTACTTAGGGTCCCAGATGGTATGTTCGCTTTGTTAGTTGCTTCTGTCAGCAGCTCCCAATGGTGTCGGTGGTCTATATGTTTCCTTAGAATCTTGTCCCCAACCTTGTCCCCTATTGTATAGGACGTTGGCCCCGTTCTTGAAAGGATCGTTCCTGGTGTCCATGGGGTGAAGTCTTCAAAGTTTCACATTTGGACAGTGTCCCCCTGGTGAAAAAACTCTATCAGCCTTTTGTCCATCATGGCTGCTTTTCCTCAATTCTTCCACTTAAGTTTGGTAAGATAAAGCTTAGCCTGGTCTGTCGGTGCCTGCCCATCAGTAATCCCGCGGTGATAATCCTGTCGTTGTGTGGTGCCGTCCTATAATTAAGGAGGAATCATGCCTATTTTGTGTCGATAGAACCTGTCTGTTTTTTCATTCCATTTTTGAAAACTTGGACTGCTTGCTCCGCTAATCTGTTTGATGATGGATGGTACGGAGCCGTGCGGACAGGTCTTACTCCGTTTATTGTTATGAATATCCTCAATTCTCCGCTGGTAAATGGGGCCCCATTGTCTGTCACAAAGACTCTGATATCCCATGAGTTCTAATAGATTGTCTAAGTCTTTCCACATGTTATATGATATGATGGACGCCATCCAGTGTATGCCAATCCACTGAGAATGGGCATCGATTAGTATCAGAGGCATTGGACCCATAAATAGTCCTGGGAAACCAGCATTGACCTGAACCCATGGTCTTCCTGGCCATTCCCGGTGTAAAAGGGAGCTACAGGTGGGACTTCCAGTTATCTTGACACATTCTTGGCTTTTACCATCTTCTTTATGCCCCATCTATGCCAGGCCACCAGACGTAGCTTCTCACTGATATCTTCATTTTTGATATCCCTGGATAGCCATTATGAAATTATTGAAGGATAGGCTTTTGGGCAGGCTACCTGGGCTCCCCATAGATAATGCCACCTTCTATGCTTAATTCTAGGTACTTTGTCACATACGGCTTTAAGACTTGTGTTGGACATTCTTGCATTCCTCCATTTAATATTACTTGGCTTTATTTTGCCAAACTGGGATTGTTCCGAGTCCAAGTCTTAATTTGTTCAGCTGAGATTGGTAAGATATCCATAAAATGTAATGCCATTACAACTTTGTCCATTTTCAGTGGTTAGGGTAAGTTTGTGGGCAAAGGTAGTTGGCTCAGGGCATCTGCATTGGTGATCTGTATCCCTGATCTATGTTCCAAGGTGTTCTCATAGGCGCTTAACAATAGCGCCCATTGCTGTATTTGAGCTGACGCTATGGAGGGAATCGATTTATGCTCAGAAAAAGGCCCAATCAAGGTTTGTGATCTGTTTTAATGGTAAAGTGTCAACCACAAGCATATTGATGAAATTTCTTCACTCTGAAGACCATTGCCAAACTCTCCGCTTCGATCTCTGCGTACCTTCTTTCCACATCGGCCAACCTCTGAGGCATACGCAATCGTACGCTCTATCCCGGTGCTCCATCGGTATGACGGTGCCGCACCATTCCATAGGGAGAGGCATCCAATGTTTTGAGCAACGGTCTTTGTGGTTGAAGTGGGTCAACACGTTCTGACTGTAATTGATGTTTCATCCTCACAAAACATCCTCCTGTGGTTCTTTCCAAGCCCACTTCTGATGTTCTTTTACAGAAACATCGAACCATACCATAGAATCCCCACAGTGCAGAAGGAGACCATTCAGCCCATCTAATCTGCACCAACCATGATTGCACCCAGCCCCTATCCCCGTAGCCCTATGTATTTACCCTGCTAATCCCCCGACACCAAGGGGCAATTGAGCATGGCCAATCAACCTAACCCCCACATCTTTGGACTGTGGGAGGAAACCGGAGCACCTGGAGGAAACCCCGCAGACCCGGGGAGAACGTGCAGACTCTGCACAGACAGTGACCCAAACTGGGAATCGAACCCAGGTCCCTGGCGCTGTGAAGCAGCAGTGCTAACCACTGTGCCACCGTGCCGCCAACAAAGCATAGTTAGTGGTGCCAGTAAGGTTGCCAAGTAATAGTTTGTGAGGTTGAGAAACAATTTTAATTTTGTTGTGTTCCTTGTTGTTGCAGCCTCTTTCCTGGACTGGGTGTAGGCCACCTTTGTCGACCCTATAGCTGAGGTACTTTACTTCAGTAGTCTGAAAAATGCATTTTTCCCTTTTTAGTCTGACCCCGGCTTCCGAGAACTGTCGCAAGACCCCCTCTAAATTTTCATGGTGTTTCTTGAAGCTCCTGTGATTAGAAAATCGTCAAGATAAACTATCACTCTGGGTATCCCCTGCCGTATGCTTTCCATTACTCTTTGGAAAATGCGCAAGCTGATGATACCCAAATTGTAGGCGAATATATTCGTATTTACCCTTGTGCATGTTTACTGTCATATACTGTCTTGATGACTCTTCTAGATCTAACTGGAGGTGGAATGACTCATATCCAGCTTTGTGAATATCTGTCCTCTAGACAATTTTGCGTTGAGGTTCTCTGTTCACGGTATCACTTGGAGAAATGCAGCGATCGAATAATGCACAGTTCTTCTAATCAGTTCAGCTCAGTCTCTACTTTGCTCACAGAGCATATGGAACTGGTCTTGTCTTAAAAAAATCTCAGGTGGACATCCAGGCCGACGTAAATATTTGCCTTGACCCCTTTTATCTTTCCAAGCCCTGTTTGGAAAATTTCTGGGTACTTCCCGATTACCTCGTATATGTTACCAATACCCATCTTGAAAATTTGCCATCAATCAAAGTGGATTTTTTTGTAACCAGCCCTTCCCAAAAGGCTATAGATCCTGGCCATTGTACCAGTATAATGGGAGCCGGACTGTCTGTTGGCCATATGTGATTGGGGTTACAGTGGTCCCAATCTTGCCTTAGTGTCTCTCAACTTGAGCGATAAGATGCCCAATTGTAATCTTCTAAATTCTCGCACCTCAACAATGGGTACCACTGCCCCGTGTCCACCTCCATGTTCAATGGGATTCCATTCACTTGAAACGGGATCTGTATTGGGGCTACCTAACTTAATTGTGCTAGTTCCTCTTCCCCAGCCTGACCTATCTAATACATTTTGTTTTGGGGTGGCTTCACCCTTCGATCTGGGCGTTGCACGCTATGTTTCGGTAACCTTGTTTGGGGTGGGCTCCCTGGCTGCATGCACAGTGTTGGTGTGCTAGTCAATCCTTAAACTGTGGGACTCCCTCTCGTCTGGTGCCAGGATTTCCTGTCTGCTCGTTTTTCCTCGCTGGCAACTGGAGGTCACAAGTTTGTTCAACTGGGGACCTGGGTCGGCAGTAGGAGGCCTGCCCGAGCCTAAGGATGTTATGTATGGGTCCTTGCAGCTCTCGTGCTTTCTTTGAGTTGCTAAATCACTTATGCTGCATGCTAAATGATCTCTCAGCATTTCAAGTAATGCTGAGACATACTTGTAATGCTCCGTTGGTTTTCTTCATCATGTCAGGAATTCTGTCTCTGGTTCCCCTGCAAATCTAGTTGTTCTATTGAACCTGTACTGTTCCAAGATAATGGATGGTTTAGGATCGTAATGATTTGCCACCATTTCCACTAACTCCTCAAAGGTCTTGCAATCTGGTGCTGCCGAATATGCCAGACTTTTTATAATACAAAGCATCATGCATGGTCATTAGGATGGCCTTTTGCTAGTTAGCACCTTCTATTCTGTTTGCCTGGAAGAAGTACTTCACTCTCTCAGCATATTGCAGTCAGTCCTCAACACTCGTGTTATATGGCTCAATTTCCCGAAAAACAGCATTTTAAATCTTCACGATGCAGGCTTACCAGAATCCACTGAGCAGGGTTACTGAAACATTCTTTGTACATCGTTGCCTGTATAATAACTCAGGAATCAGCTGTAAAGGAACAGTGCTTTATTGCACAAAGTAAAAGTAAAACCATAAGCCTGTGGTGAATACAAACAGATTCCTACAGGGACGATATAATAATGGACCCACTCAGGGGCCTGCTTTATAAAGGG
This sequence comes from Mustelus asterias, assembly GCF_964213995.1. NCBI lineage: Eukaryota > Metazoa > Chordata > Chondrichthyes > Carcharhiniformes > Triakidae > Mustelus > Mustelus asterias. Next base: position 45,349,481 of record NC_135822.1, on the reverse strand, counting down.
CTTGGGATACGAGTTCCACCTGTTAAGATAATTACCTATCACCACAGGAACTCCTATTCTATGAATCCCACAGGGAGATCAATCAAGGATTTCCCATGTAAATCCTGGGGGGTTATCATAGACAGAAAGCAGGAAATTACAGGCCAGCTTAACATCTGTCGTAGGGAAAATGTTAGAAGTCATTATTAAAGGTGTTATAGCAGGACACTTGGGTAAGTTCAAGCTAATAAGGCAGAGTCAACATAGTTTTGTGCAAGTGAAATTATATTTAACCAATTTGTTGGGAGTTTTTTGAGGAAGTAACCTGCGCTATGGAAAAAGGGGATGAAAGCTGGATATTTCTGGAAGGCATTTGATAAAGTGCCACATCAAAGGTTATTGGAAAAATAAAAGCTCATAGTATAGAGGGTGACATATTGGCATGGGTAAAAGATTGAATGGCTAACAGGGATCAGAGACTAAGCATAACATGGGTCTATTTCAAATTTGCAAGCTGGAACAAGTGGTTTGCCACAGACTTCAGAATCATAGAATCCCTACAGTACAGAAGGAGGTCATCTGGCATTTCAACTATTTACAATTTATATAAATGAAGTGATTGTAAGGATGGTTGTCACATTTGTTGATGACACAAAGATAAGTAGAAATGTAAGTTGTGAAGGGGACACAAGCAAGTTACAAAAAGATATTGGGGCCGATTTTACCAAATCAGCTCTAAGTGCCAGGTGCAGTCGTAAATCAGACCCGTGCCCGGCAGCCGCGCTCCAGCGCCCCCATACGTCTTTTTTCGACGCGGGTCCAGTGGGCGGGGCCGAGCGCATTTGTATCTGTCGGAGCACCGAACTGCGCATGCTCAGTTCGAAGCCGCTGCACTCAGCGCGCCTGAGCGCGAAAGTCAAAGGCAGCGCTGACAACACTGCTGTCTGCGCTGCCTTGGGGGGGGCGGCGGGGGGGGCTGGCGGTGGGATGTGACGTCTCTTCCCTGGGGGGGGGAAGGATAGGGGGGGGGGAAGGATAGGGGGGATGTGACATCTCTTCCCTGAGGTGGGGGTGGGGGGGATCTGACATCTCTTCCCTGGGGGCGGGGGGGGGGGGGGGGGGGGCGGGTAGGGGGGGATCTGACGTCTCTTCCCTGAGGGAGGGGGGGGCGGGATCTGACCTCTCTTCCCAGGGGCAGAGACGTCACATTCCCCCCCCTACACTCTCCCCCCCACCCCCTCAGGGAAGAGATGTCACATCCCCCCTACCCCACCCCCTCAAGGAAGAGATGTCACATCCCCCCCTAACTCCCTCAGGGAAGAGACATCACATCCCCCCTCCCCGCCCTCAGGGAAGAGATGTCACATCCCCCCCCTCCCCCCCATGCCCCCCCCCTCAGGGAAGAGATGTCACATCCCCCCCTCCCCCCCCCCCCCATGCCCCCCTCCCACCCCAGGGAAGAGATGTCACATCCCCCCTACCCTCGCCTCAGGGAAGAGACATCACATCCCCCCCTCAGGGAAGAGATGTCACACACACCCGCCCCCCCGCCCCTGCCCAGTGAAGAGATGTCAACCTACCCATCAGGACCCCCGGAGCAAGGCCAGGATCCAGGATCGCAAGATGCTTTCGACAGACACCAGTGATCAAGGTAGGTCGGGGGCCCGGGGGTCCGATCCCGGAGGGGAGGGGGGGGGGGGGGGGTAGGCGTTGCTGGCGGGGCCTGCGTCCCAGGGTGGTCCGATTGGGGGGGGGGGAGGGCTGCCGGGGTGGTTCGCGGGGGCGATCCGCAAAGGGTGGTCGGGGGCGATTCGGCAGTTCAGTTGCTGAGTTGAAGCCCTATCGGACTTGAATTCAGCAACACGGTAAATGCACGGGCGCCGATCGGATCGGAGCCTCGTAAAGTGGGAATCCTTGGATAAGTTGGGCACGGACTTCATTATGCTGATTTAAATTCATGCAAATGCATTTAAATCAGCCCGCTGGCCGATTCCGGTGCGCGCCAGATCGGCGCCCGGATCAGCCGTTGGCAAAGGCGCAATTGGCCTTGGGTCGGGTCTGGACCGCATTTTAGGCCCGACGCCCAACTTTACCACGATTTCGCGCCTGTTTTCGGGCACGAAAGTTTGGTAAAATCGGGCCCATAGAGTGGTTAAGTGGGTGGGTAAATGGCGTATAATGTGGGAAAATATGAAATTGTTCATTTTAGGATTAAGAATTTTGAAAATCTAAGTGGTGAGAGATTGCAGAGCTCTGAGGTATGGAGGGACCTGGGTATCCAAGTGCATGAATCACAAAAACCTAGTAGGCGGGCACAGCAGCTAATAGAACATCATCATGTATTGCAAGGGGAATTGAATACGAAAGCAGGGAGTTAATGCTTCAGTTGTACAGGGCATTGGTGCAACCACATCTGGAGTACTATGCACAGTATTGGACTTATTCATTGAATCATTGAATCCCTACAGTATAGAAGGAGGCTATGTGGCTCATTGAGCCTGTACCGATAACAATTCCACCTAGGCCCTATCCCTGTAACCCCATGTATATAGCCTGCTCATCCCCCTGACACTAAGAGACAACTTAGCATGGCCAATCCACCTACCTGGCACATCTTTGGACTGTGGGAGGAAACCAGAGCACCTGGAGAAACCCACATAGACACGGGGAGCACATGCAGACTGCACACAGAAAGTCACCTGAGTCCAGAATTGAACCTGGGTCTCTGTCGCTGTGAGGCAGCATTGCTAATCACTGTGCCACCGTGCCACCCTAAGGAAAGATTTAAATGGACTGCAGTTCAGAGAAGGTTTACAAGACTAATACCTGGAATGGGTTGGTGGTCTTATGAGGAAGAGTAGGGCAGGATAGCTAATATCCGCTGGAGTTTAGAAGAGTAAGGGACACCTTGATTGAAACCATTAAGATCCTGAGGGGTATTGACAGGGTGAATGTTGAAAGAATGTTTCCTCTTGTGGGAGAATCTTGAACTCGGGGTAACTGTTTAAAAATAAGTCGCCCATTTAAAACAGAGATGAGATTAAATTTTTTCTGAGGGTGGTCAGTCTTTGAAACTCTCTTCCTGTAAAGGCAGTGGAAGCAGAGTTTGAATATTTTTAAGGCAGAAGTGGAGAGATTCTTGGTAAGCAAGAGGGTGATAGGTAATCGGGGGTAGGCAGGATGCAGATTTGAGGATATTATCAAATCAAGACTGGAGGGGCTGAATGGCCTACTCCTGCACCTCATTTGTATGCTTGTATGTATTTTTATGTAGCCAATTCTGTTCTATTCATAGATAGTGCCTGAACTAATAAACTTGCAAACTATTTTCAATTTTTGTTTCAATAAACATGAAGTTAGGCATGATTTCCTGAAATAAAACACAACTTCTGTATATCTTACCCGGAGGAAGGAGTCCAGTGAACCATTCTCCATAAACTCTGTGATTATCATTACTGGGCTGCTTTTGGTGACCACTCCTTCAAGATGGATAACATTTGGATGGTCAAACTGTCCCATGATGCTTGCTTCACTCAGGAAGTCCCGTCTCTGCTTCTCTGTATAACCAGATTTTAAGGTCTTGATAGCCACAAAAATCTCCCTTTTTCCAGGTAACTTGAGGTGCCCACTGCACACCTCTCCAAATTCACCTGGCAAGGAAGTCAAAATGATTAACCTCACAACTGCTTCCTGTTCAGAGTCTGCTTCCCTATAATACACATGGAAAGGAGATAATTCTGAACCTTCAGACTTTAGAAACGATGAAAATAAACCTTGTTATTGGCATCTCTCAAATTAGTTTCACATCAGTTATTTGCCTGGCAACATTAAACATTCTTGATGGACTAATCTAACCATCCATTCATTTCTATCTCTGCATTGGAGTTAAAGTGTTATAATGTGTTGCTGAGTATTCTTAGACCCATAATCAGTATTTCAGCTCCATGAGTACCCTGTTGGTCCAGTTTATATAAATCAATTACAGTTTCCTTTCTATATTTAACTAGATTCCCCTTCAATTATTAGTTTTAACTATCCCTTATGGTATAACATTCTACATTCCAACCATTCTCTGTCCAAAGACATTTCTCTGAAATTCCCGACTGGGTTTACTGCACCCATTGCATATCCACAATGTCTGGTCTCACCTGAGAGTGGAAACATGTTCTCTTTGTCCAGCATAGACCAGTGCAACAGAGAAACAGGTCAGATTGAGTTTGAAGGGCAATTTAGTGAGGTCAATTGCTCTGATGATTCTCCACATTCACAGGATTCTTACAGTGCAGAAGGAGGCCATTTGGCCCATCGGGTATGCACCGACTCTCTGACAGAGCATCCCACCCAGGCCCCATAGAGTCATAAAGATTTACAGCTTGGAAACAGGCCCTTCAGCCCAACTTGTCCATGCTGCTCTTTTTTTTAACCACCAAGCTAGTCCCAATTGCCCGCGTTTGGTCCATATTCCTTTATAGAACATAGAACATTACAGCGCAGTACAGGCCCTTCGGCCCTCGATGTTGCGCCGACCAGTGGAACCAATCTAAAGCCCCCCTAATCTACACTATTCCAATATCATCCATATGTTTATCCAATAACCATCTAAATGCTCTTAATGTTGATGAGTCCACTACTGCTGCAGGCAGGGCATTCCACGCCCTTACTACTCTCTGAGTAAAGAACCTATCTCTAATATCTGTCCGATATTTATCACCCCTCAACTTAAAGCTATGTCCCCTCGTGCTAGCCATCACCATCCTAGGAAAAAGGCTCTCACTATCCACCCTATCTAATCCTCTGATCATCTTGTATGCCTCTATTAAGTCACCTCTTAACCTTCTTCTCTCTAACGAAAACAACCTCAAGCCCCTCAGCCTTTCCTCATACGATTTTCCCACCATACCAGGCAACATCCTGGTAAATCTCCTCTGCACCCTTTCCAACACTTCCACATCTTTCCTATAATACGGCGACCAGAACTGTACGCAATACTCCAAATGCGGCCGCACCAGAGTTTTGTATAGTTGCAGCATGACCTCCTGGCTCCGAAACTCAATCCCTCTACCAATAAAAGCTAACACACCGTACGCCTTCTTAACAACCCTATCAACCTGGGTGCCAACTTTCAGGGATCTATGCATATGGACACCCAGATCCCTCTGTTCATCCACACTACCAAGTATCTTACCATTAGCCCAGTACTCTGTATTCCTGTTACTCCTTCCAAAGTGAATCACCTCACACTTTTCCGCATTAAACTCCATTTGCCACCTCTCAGCCCAGCTCTGCAGCTTATCTATGTCCCTCTGTAACTTGCCACTTCCCTCCGCACTGTCTACAACTCCACCGACTTTAGTGTCATCCGCAGATTTACTAATCCCTCCTTCCACGCCCTCATCCAGGTCATTAATAAAAATGACAAACAGCAGTGGCCCCAAAACAGATCCTTGCGGTACACCACTAGTAACTGAACTCCAGGATGAATATTTCCCATCAACCACCACCCTCTGTTTTCTTCCAGCTAGCCAATTCATGATCCAAACCTCTAAATCACCCTCAATCCCATGTGTCTGTATTTTTTGCAAAAGCTTACCATGTGGAACCTTATCAAGTGCTTTGCTGAAATCCATATACACCACATCAACCGCTTTACCCTCATCCACCTCTTTAGTCACCTTCTCAAAGAACTCAATAAGGTTCGTGAGGCACGACCTACCCTTCACAAAACTGTGCTGACTATCCCTAATCAAATTATTCCTTTCTAGGTGATTATAAATCCTATCTCTTATAATCCTTTCCAATACTTTGCCCACAACAGAAGTAAGGCTCACCGGTCTATAATTACCAGGGTTGTCCCTACTCCCCTTCTTGAACAAGGGGACAACATTTGCTATCCTCCAGTCTTTTGGCACTGTTCCTGTAGTCAATGACGACACAAAGATCAAAGGCTCTGCAATCTCCTCTCTAGCCTCCCAGAGAATCCTAGGATAAATCCCATCCGGCCCAGGGGACTTATCTATTTTTACCCTTTCCAGAATTGCTAACACCTCCTCCGTATGAACATCAATCCCATCCAGTCCAACAGCCTGCATCTCAGTACTCCCCTCGACAACACTGTCCCTCTCCAGTGTGAATACTGACGAAAAATATTCATTTAGTGCCTCTCCTATCTCTTCAGACTCCACGCACAACTTCCCACTACTGTCCTTGACTGGCCCTAATCTTACCCTCGTCATTCTTTTACTCCTGACATACCTATAGAAAGCTTTAGGGTTTTCCTTGATCCTACCTGCCAAACACTTCTCATGTCCCCTCCTGGCTCTTCTTAACTCTTTCCTTAGGTCCTTCCTGGCTAACTTGTAACTCTCAAGTGCCCTTACTGAGCCTTCACATCTCATCTTAACATAAGTCTCCTTCTTCCTCTTCACAAGAGACTGTAAATTTTGCTCCTTTGTATACTTAATCCCTTTTGAAGGCTCTGGTGAAATCTGAGCACCACATTATCAGGCAGTGCATTTTAAATCCAAATAACTCCTTGGGATAGTGTGTGGAACTTTTGTTTGGGGGCGGGGGGCAGATTGGAGATTTATTTTTGAATTCATGCTTGGGTGTGAATGATGATTCGGCATTGAACGGCTATCCCTTGAGTAGTGGGGAGTTCCCTTTGTGATTTGCTTGGCCACTTCAGAGGGCAGTCAACCATATTGATTGTGGTGAACCATCGTTGGTTCCCACTGGATAGTACTGGGCCAGGGCTGGCCAGCACTATGGGAATGTATATAGGTTACTGTGGGATTGTACTAATGTTGTTGTTGGGCTAGGGTGGGATTGATACACCTGTGATTGTTACTGTTGTGGCACATCCCAGTCGGGCTCCGCCTCCTGGGAGAGGTATAAGACCCCCTGCTCGGACGGGACCCCTTCAGTCTGGGATAGTGTGTTAAAGTTCTGATAGTTCCATTGTTAGTTAATAAAAGCCTTCTTTTACCGAAGCTTTGAGCCTCGTGTCCAATTGATGCGTATCAATTTTATTAACTAAAATTAAACTCTCGACGGAAGAAAAAAAAGAAAGGAGAGTATGGAGCAAATCCTAAAGCCAGAACGTCTGACGCTAGATCCACGTGCGGTGGGCGCTTCTAACACCTTCGACCACTGGCTGAAGTGTTTTGAAGATTACCTAGCAGCCTCCGCAGCGGTCACCACAGATGATGACAGACTCCGGGTCCTCCATGCGAGGGGAAGCGACACAGTCTACCTCGTGATCCGTGCGGCCACCACTTACCCGAAGGCCCTCGAGCTTCTAAAGAAGCGCTATACGAAACCTCCTAACGAGATCCACGCTCGTTACCTCCTCGCTACACGACGTCGGCAGTCGGGCGAAACCATGGAGGACTACGCCAATGAGCTCTTGCAGCTTGCCAGGGGCTGCGACTGCAAAGCTGTGTCGGCTGAGCAGAGCATGTACGACCTCGCCCGAGATGCGTTTGTGGCCGGGGTCGGGTCTTCATACATCCGTCTCAAGCTGCTAGAAAAGGGGAATCTCAACCTGACCCAAGCTATGGAATTAGCTGAAATGCTTGAGGCGGCTTCGAAGAGCTTGGTCCTGTATCCGGAGGACCACGTGGAGACAATGTGGCAGGAGCAGTCGCAAATCCCTCCTCGCCCCTCGGGCTTGAAGTGCAGTGTTATGGCGTGCTCCCATGTGGACCAGACGACGGCTGCAGCCCCATGCGGCCCGCGGTGCTACTTCTGCGGAGGAGCCAAACATACACGACAAAAGTGTCCCGCTAAAGCGGTAGTCTGTACCGCATGCGGTAAAAAAGGGCATTATGCGAAGGTGTGCAGATCGAAGCCCAGGAATGGCAGTGCGGCCTGTGACCCTTCAGAACGGGGATCATCACCATCGTCGTCGAAGTACTCACGGGGTTCGTCCACGTGCGAGTCCAGGACGACGCCATTGCGGTCGACGGAGTCGGAGGAGGATGACCACCAGGGGTCGCTACGTTTGGCGCCCTTACCCATGTGCGATTCATGGGGGCGGCCATTTTGGTCGACGATGACCATGAGCGACCAGCAGGGGTCCTCAGCATCAACCTCAGCTGCCTGCAGTGACGTTCACGGACCAACGGGGGCGTCGATCACCCTGGACCAGGCCAAGCCCCATAGACTCGATCGTTCAATAATGGATATCCAGGTAAACAATCATGTGCTTTATTGTCTGTTTGATAGCGGGAGCACTGAGAGCTTTATCCACCCTGACACAGTGAAGAGGTGTGGACTCCAGATTCAACCTGCCAAACAGACAATCTCTATGGCATCAAGGTCCCGGTCTGTCGCTGTGCTAGGACGTTGTGTGGTAACTTTGAAAGTGCAAGGCACAATTTACGAGCGTTTCAGGCTCCTTGTGTTGCCGCATCTTTGCGCACCAATTCTCCTCGGACTAAACTTTATGGTCCACATGAAGAATGTGATCTACAGTACGGTGGGCCACTCCCTTCGCTGACAGTGGGAGAACAGCTGCAGTCTCCAAATTGTCCAAAGCGCCCCGCCTGCAATCTTTCTACGTTAAAGATCACCACACCCTCTTTATTTCAGAATCTGGTACCAGGCTGCAAGCCCATCGCTACTAAAAGTAGGCGTTACAGCACTGAGGATCGGATCTTCATCAGATCTGAGGTTCAGCGACTCCTCAAAGAAGGGATCATACAGCCCAGTGTTAGTCCGTGGAGAGCACAGGTTGTGGTGGTCAAGAGCGGGAACAAACCCCGGATGGTCATTGATGACAGTCAGACCATTAACCGATATACGCAGCTGGATGCGTATCCTCTCCCGCGCATATCTGATATGGTCAATCAGATTGCGCAGTACCGGGTGTTCTCCACCATAGACCTTAAGTCCGCCTACCACCAACTCCCCATTCGCCCAGAGGACCGACAATACACGGCCTTTGAGGCGGATGGTCGTCTGTATCATTTCCTTAGGGTTCCATTTGGTGTCACCAATGGGGTCTCGGTCTTCCAGCGTGCTATGGACCGACTGGTGGACCAGAACAGGCTGCGGGCTACCTTCCCGTCCCTGGATAATGTCACCATCTGCGGCCGTGATCAGCAGGACCATGACACAAATCTCCAGAACTTCTTACGCACTGCATCTCGCCTGAATTTGACCTACAACAGGGAGAAGTGTGTATTCCGTACACGCCGGTTAGCCATCCTGGGATACGTGGTGGAAAACGGGGTCATTGGCCCTGATCCAGACCGTATGCGCCCCCTTGCTGAACTTCCCTTGCCCGCTAGCGCAAAAGCACTGAGAAGATGCCTCGGCTTCTTCTCCTATTATGCGCAGTGGGTCCCCAACTACGCGGACAAAGCCCGTCCGCTTATTAAGTCCACGACTTTTCCACTCACGCCAGAGGCCCAATTGGCCTTCAAGGAATTGAAACACGACATCGCGAAAGCCACGATGCACGCGGTAGACGAATCCATCCCTTTTCAGGTGGAAAGCGATGCATCTGATTTCGCCCTGGCCGCCACACTTAACCAGGCGGGCAGGCCCGTCGCGTTTTTTTCCTGCACCCTCCAAGGCCCCGAAATTCGGCATTTGGCGGTGGAGAAGGAGGCCCAGGCCATTGTGGAGGCCGTCAGACACTGGCGCCATTACCTGGCGGGAAAGCGGTTCACCCTGATCACGGACCAGCGGTCCGTGGCATTCATGTTCAACAACACGCAGAGGGGCAAGATCAAGAATGACAAGATCTTGCGGTGGAGAATTGAACTCTCCACCTATAACTACGATATCATGTATCATCCAGGGAAACTCAATGAGCCCTCGGATGCCCTCTCGCGCGGAACATGCGCTACTACGCAGGAGGATCGCTTGAACGCCCTCCATAATGACCTGTGCCATCCTGGGGTCACTCGGCTCTACCACTTTGTCAAAGCCCGCAACCTGCCTGACTCGGTGGAGGACGTCAGGTCGGTGACAAGGAGCTGTCGGATTTGCGTGGAATGCAAACCGCACTTTTACCGACCTGACCGGGCACATTTGGTCAAGCCCACTCGCCCCTTCGAGAGGCTGAGTGTTGATTTTAAGTGCCCCCTTCCCTCAACAGGTCGGAACGTGTACTTTCTGAACATAATAGATGAGTACTCCCAGTTCCCGTTTGTTGTCCCCTGCGCGGACACATCGGCTGCGGTGGAGAATCAAGGCATTCGTGATCTTTTTACCCTGTTCGGGTACCCCAGCTATATCCATAGCGACAGGGGCTCGTCGTTCATGAGCAATGACTTGAGGCAATTCCTGCTCTCATACGGGATTGCCTCTAGTAGGACGACGAGTTACAACCCTAGGGGTAATGGACAGGTGGAACGAGAGAATGCTACAGTCTGGAAGGCTGTCCTATTGGCGTTGAAGTCCAAAGGCCTTCCAGTCTCCCGTTGGCAGGAGGTCCTCCCTGATGCGCTTCACTCCATTCGCTCCCTCCTGTGTACGGCAACCAATGCTACTCCCCACGAGAGGATGTTCTCATTCCCTCGGAAGTCGTCCTCGGGGATATCTTTACCAGCCTGGTTGACGTACCCAGGACCCGTCCTCCTGCGGCGACATGTAAGGGCCCGCAAGTCCGACCCCTTGGTCGAACAGGTCCACCTCCTCCACGCCAACCCTCAGTATGCCTATGTGGCATATCCTGACGGGCGAGAGGACACAGTCTCGATCCGAGACCTGGCGCCCGCAGGGGACGTAGCAACTCCTGTCGCTGCCATACCCCCAGTGACGAATCCCTTATCCCTTATTTCTCCCCCGAACGTGGCGCGGACAGCATCGGGACCAGTGCTTAACAGTTTTACTCCAATGCACAGCTTGCCTGAGCCCCGAAGATCGTCGCCACCGCAGAATGTGTCAGGATCCCCTGCACTACCGTTTCATCAGGGTCAACCGGCCTGTGAGTCCGTGGGAGAACAGCTGGATGCCGTTTTGGGGAGAACGCCACCGCAAGTACCTACTCCGGTGTCACCGCCGGTATTGAGGAGGTCACAACGATGGTGCGGTCCTCCAGACCATCTGAACTTATAATCTGTTGACATTTTAGTCTGTTTTCATACCCCGCCGGCCTTTGTTCTCAAAGGAGGGGTGAATGTGGTAAACCATCGTTGGTTCCCACTGGATAGTACTGGGCCAGGGCTGGCCAGCACTATGGGAATGTATATAGGTTACTGTGGGATTGTACTAATGTTGTTGTTGGGCTAGGGTGGGATTGATACACCTGTGATTGTTACTGTTGTGGCACATCCCAGTCGGGCTCTGCCTCCTGGGAGAGGTATAAGACCCCCTGCTCGGACAGGACCCCTTCAGTCTGGGATAGTGTGTTAAAGTTCTGATAGTTCCATTGTTAGTTAATAAAAGCCTTCTTTTACCCGAAGCTTTGAGCCTCGTGTCCAATTGATGCGCATCATTGATGTGAGTCTGGATTCATCTGTGGACCAGACCACAGGAACATCGGATTCCCTTTACTAAAGGATGGACATTAGTGAAGCAGATAGGGTTTTCCCACAATCATGCATTGCACGGTAACCCTTTCAGATACTCTCATTTTAATAGAAAAAAGAACAAAGAAAAGTACAGTACAGGAACAGGCCCCACGGCCCTCCAAACCTGCGCCGATCATGATGCCCCAACGAAACTGAAAAAAAAAGTATTTTGCCCTTTCTTGATCCATAGCCTTCTATTCATCACTTCCCTCTTCATGCACTCATTCAGATGCCTCTTAAATGTTGCTAATGTGCCTGCTTCCACCACCTCCTCTGGCAGCGTGTTCCAGGCACCCACCACTGTCTGTGTGAAAAACTTCCCCTGCATATCTCCCTTAAACTTTCACCTTCTCACCTTGAACCTGTGCCCCATTGTAATTCACACTGCAACCCTGCGAAAAAACCTCTGACTAACCACCCTGTCTATGCCTCTCATAATTTTGTAGACCTTTGCACTCTTTCTAGTTTAATCCCATAATCCCTGTGTATTTAACATGGCCAAGCCACCTAACCTGCACATCTTTGGACTGTGGGAAGAAACCGGAGCACCCGGAGGAAACCCACCCAGATACGGGGAAGATGTGCAAACTGTACAGTCACCCAAAGCCGGAATCAACCTGCGGTCTCCCCTCAGCTTCTGTCTTTCCAGTGAAAACAATCCTAGTTTATTCAACTTCTCCTCATAGCAAACACTCTCGAAACCAGGCAACATGCTGGTGAACCTTCTTTGCACACTTTCCAAAACTTCTACGTCCTTTTGGCAATGTGGTGACCAGAACTGCATGCAATACTCCAAATGCTGCCGAACCAAGGTTTTATATGGCTGCTACATGATTTTCCAACTCTTGTACTCAATGCCCTGGCCAATGAAGGCAAGCATGCTATATGCCTTCTTAATCACCTTGGCCACCTGTGTTGCTACTTTTAGGAAACTGTGGACCTGCATGTCCAGGTCCCTCTGTGTGTTAATGTTCCTAAGGGTTCTGCCATTTTACAGTATAATTACAGTATAATTCACACCTAAATTTGATCCTCCACACAGATCAGCTTGATGGTCAATATCTTTTCCCAAAGATAGGGGAGTTTAAAACTAGGTGGCATAGGTTTAAGGTGAGAGGTGAGAGATACAAAAGTGTCCAGGGGGACAATTTTTTCATACAGAGAGTGGTGAGTATCTGAAACAAGCTGCCAGAGGTAGTCGTAGAGGCGGATACAATTTTGTCTTTTAAAAAGCATTTAGACAGTTACATGGGTAAAATGGGTATATAGGGATATGGGCCAAATGCGGACAATTGGGATTAGTTTCGGAGTTTTAATAAAATAGGGCGGCATGGACAAGTTTAGCCGAAAGGCCTGTTTCCATGCTGTAAACATCTATGACTCTATGACTCCAAAATGCTTCACCTCGCATTTGTCTGGATTAAACTCCATCTGCCGTTTCTGTGTCCAAGTCTCCAATCAATCTATATCCTGTTGTATCCTCTGACAATTCCCCAGCACTAATTTGGGACTGGAACTCATGTCTTTGACTCATTTATCTAAATTACTAGTCCAGTAATTTATTTTTTGAAGAGGTCATTCGGCTTATTGAGTCTGCACCGACTATTCGACAGAGTATCTTACTCAGGCCCTCTTCTCCTACCCTATCCCCGTAACCCCACACATTTCCCTTGGTTAATCCACCTTACCTGCATATCTTTGGATTGTGGGAGGAAACTGGTGCACTTGGAGAAACCCTGCACAGACATAGGGGAATGTGCAAACTCCACAAGTCACCCAAGGCCAGAATGAACCTAGGTCCCTGGAACTGTGAGGAAGCAGTACTGACCATTGTGTCGTGCCATAGAACTAATATGGAACTGAATAATATGAGGCAACAGGTTCTGTGAACCTCTCCACTCTGGCTAGCAAACTGAAGTCAACACCAGCTCAGCTATCCAAAACTGGCAGTCTCACAGTGATCACCATCAGTAGCTACACTGATACTAGTCCAGCAGTTGAGTCAGAGGTCACCCCAGGTATCTGGCAGAGTGTTCACATAGAGAATACTGCCGATGGGGGGGGATGTTCCCACGTAGAGAAACCTGTGGTGGGAGAAGGGGTGGGGGGGTGGTGTTAAATCTTAGTAGTAATGGGATGAGGCCTGAAGGTGGCACTAATTGCTATCTGCTGGATGTTATGTGCCCCTCCCCCACTCCAAACCCACCCACAATGGAAGTGTACAAACCAACCCATAATCATTATCCATCATTCCCAATTTTTGGGACAGATTAGGGATAGTTTCCATTTCCTTCCACCCTGTGTGGACTGGTTCTACCTGAATGACCCATTCGGTTTCCATCGCTGCATTGTAGTTACAAACTTTAACAAAGCCTTAACAGTGACGAAACAGGCCATTCAGTCCAATGGACCCCTGCCAGCATTTTTACTGCACTGTGGCTTCATTCTATGCTTGCCATTTCAATCCATCCACTTATTCATTTATTTCCTTTTCCCTCATTAAATTTCCCAAAAGCTTTTATGCCATTCAACTCAACTCCTGGAAGTCACGTTAAGCCCTGACTTCCACATCTGGACATTGGTGTGGGGCTGAATGCCAGAGCCCACTTTCTGCGTGGCATTCTCCTGCAGATGCTGAAGGGGTCTGTGGGCTGGGTGGAGCTGAGAAAAGGTGATGGGAAGAGGTGAATCCTCAGGGTGCAGAACTCAAAGCCCCGAGGAGAGGAAGCAGGCATGAAGAAGAAGCAGCAGTTTTTTCATATGAAAACAGCAATGAAAGGAGCAAGAGCTACATTGAGAGTAGCCAAAACCTCTGTCAGTGTCTGGAGAACTGCTGAGGGGAGTTGTGACAGGCATATAGCTGATAGAGGGCAAGGAGGATCATCTGGACAACACATAACACCTCCTCCTGGGTTATGAAGCCCTGAAGTAAGGGAGATACCCTTCATGATCAGAATAGCAAGGTAATCTGTATATTCTATCAGCTGGAAGATAGCTGGATAGATTTGAAATGTCAAGTGACCCTTTGGCTAAAGACTGATTGAAGGATGAACAGACATTCTTGGCAAGCAAGGGCCTCACCAGGAGTGAGCAGGTGGTATCCCTGATGGAACATCTGTTTGGCAAAGCCAAGGGGAAAAACTGATGTCCAAAGGGGCTCATATCTGATCTCTGAAGTCCTGACATGGATGTTTATTGACAACAGTATTCTACCAAAGGAAAAGTCTTGGGGCTGAATATAACAAGATGTGGAGGGGTTTGGTGAGGGTTAAGGCTGTGATTTGGTAGGAAGAAAGGGGTCACTCTACCTGGAAGCAGCCCTCCAATTGGCAAAGGACTCTCTGAAAATAGTACTTTCACCCACGTTTTTCTCACACTTTGAAGAGATTGTTTCTAGAAGCTTCTCCACCCCTGAAATTGAATTGGCTGGTCTGTAATTGCTAAGTTTATTCTTACAACCTTAATTGAACAAGTGAATGTTTGCAGTTGCTGAACCTCTGGCACCTCCCCTAACTCTAGGGAGGACTGGATGATTATGACCAATGTTCTTGTAATTTCCACTCTCACTTCCTTCAATATCTTTGGATGCATCTCATCCGGTCCCGGTGTCTTGTCAATGTTCAGTACCGACAGTCGGTTCAACACTTCCTCCTTATCAATTTTGGGCACTTTAAGGGACAGAGTTCTCTCCTCTGTCACCATGGTCCGGGTGGCATCTACCTCCTTGGCAAAGACAGATGCAAAGTATTCATTTAATATCTCAGCCACGCCCCCAGCCTCCGTGTGCAGCTCACCTTTTAGGTCCCTAATTGGCCCAACTCTTCCTTTTACCACTGTTTTGGAGGTGGGTAATTCTGTCTTTTAAAAAGCATTTAGACAGTTACATGGGTAAGATGGAGATAGAGGGATATGGGCCAAACCCGGGCAATTGGGAACAGCTTTGTGGTTAAAAACTGGGCGGCATGGACAAGTTGGGCCAAAGGACCTGTTTCCATGCTGTAAACCTCTACGACTCTATATTAGGGTCTTCAGGCGAGATAGAGGAGGATGTCAAAAGGGAGGTGGTGTAGCACTATTAAGTAAAGAGTCACTAACTGCAACAAAGAGAGATGATCTTGGAAGGGTCTTCAAACAAGGCTTTGTGGGTTGAACTTCGGAATATAAAGAGGGAAGCCACACTACTGAGTGTATCATAGGCCCCCAAAGAGTACACGGGAAATAGAGGAGCAAATATGTAGACAGTGCACAGAGGCGTGTAAGAGTAATAATTGAGTAACTATGCTAGGGGATTTTAACTTTCCCAACATAAATTGAGATAGTCATAGTTTAAGGATTTAGATGGGGCGTGTTTCTTGAAATGTATCCATGGGACTTTTTAGTATCAATATTTGGCAGGCCCAACAAGTGCTGGATCTGGTTCTGGGAGCGAAGCTGGACAAGTGTGCAATGTGGCAGTGGGGGAGCATTTTAGCAATGGCGTCCACAGCATGGTACAGTTCAAATTTGTTATGGACAAGGAGAAAGATGGTCTGCAAAAGGTGACTTTGGATTGGAGAAAGGCAGATTTTATTAAAATAAGGCAGGATCTGGCCAAAGTTGACAGGGAACACTTCTTGCACGGAAGTCTACCGCGGAGCAGTGGGGCGGGTGGGGGCGCATTCAAAAAGGAGTTGGGGAAAGTACAGGTCCAACATGTACCCTTTAGGGGAAATGTAGGAGCAATAAGTTCAGGGAATCCTGGATGTCTAGGACAATTCAGCACTGAATAAGGAAGAAGGAAAAGGCTTTTAGCAAGTCCAAAGGGAGCTACTCAGCTGCAGCCCTAGAGGAATACAGGAAATGCAACAGGGAACATAAGAAAGCAATTAGAAGAGCAAAAAGACTTGCGAATAAGATTAAGGTGAATCCTACAATATTTTAAAAATATAATCAGGGGAAGAGTTTAACCAAGGAAAGAGTAAGGCCCATTAGAAACCAAGGGGGTAAAGGGTTAAATGAAGACTTATCCTAGGTCTTTTCACTCAGAAAAAAGAGAGCGTAGGTACAGAATTCAGGAAAACAGACTGTGGGGAACTTGCACAGTTTGACATAGGGAAGCAGGAGGTATTGGAGATTCTGATGATCTTAAAAGTGGACCAATCCAGGCTGCTGTGGAAGGCGAGGCAGGGAATTGCAGGGGCACTGATGCAAATGTTTAATTCCTCTCTGTCCACAGGTAAATTGATGTGGAAATGCTGGCGTTGGACTGGACAATAAGGAGTCTAACAACACCTGGTCTAACAACACTTTTAACCTGGTGTTTGTTAGACTCCTTACCACGAGTAAAGTGCCAGAGGACTGGCAGACAGCAAATGTGGTTCTATTTTTCAAGAAGGGTGCTGGAGAAGAACCAAGAAATTACAGACCAGTGAGTCTCACGTCAGTAGTAGGAAAACTATTAGAGAAAATTCAGAAGTAATTAATGTCCTCTTGGAAAGGCAAGGGTTAATTAGGGAAAGTCAGCATGGTTTTGTCAGAGGGAGGTTATATCTAACAAATTTGATAGGATTTTTGAAAATGAGATTGAGTGTATGGATGAGGGAAGTTCGTATAGTTTATATGGATTTTGCAAAGCTTTTCATAGAAATCATAGAAACCCTACAGTACAGAAAGAGGCCATTCGGCCCATCGAGTCTGCACCGACCACAATCCCACCCAGGCCCTACCCCCATATCCCTACATATTTACCCACTAACCCCTCTAACCTATGCATCTCAGAACACTAAGGGCAATTT
This sequence comes from Mustelus asterias, assembly GCF_964213995.1. NCBI lineage: Eukaryota > Metazoa > Chordata > Chondrichthyes > Carcharhiniformes > Triakidae > Mustelus > Mustelus asterias. Next base: position 45,332,203 of record NC_135822.1, on the reverse strand, counting down.
TTAGCATGGCCAATCAACCTAACCCGCACATCTTTGGACCGTGGGGGGAAACCGGAGCACCCGGAGGAAACCCACGCAGACACAAGGAGAATGTGCAAACTCCACACAGACAGTGACCCAAGCTGGGACTCGAACCCAGGTCCCTGGAGCTGTGAAGCAGCAGTGCTAACCACTGTGCTACCGTGCCGCCACGTGACCTTTTGACAAGGTCTGACATGGGAGACTAATTGAGAAGGTTGAAGCACATGGAATTCAGGGAAACTTGGTGAGTTGGATCTGAAACTGACTCAGCAATAGGACACAAAGGGTAGTAGTAGAAGGCTTTTTGAGTGACTGGAGGCCAGTGTCCAATGATGTACCACAAGGTTCAGTGCTTGGACCCTTATTGTTTGTTATATATATAAATCATAGAAACCTATGATTTAAATGACATCGAAAATAATGTAGAGGGAATGGTAAGCAAGTTTGCAGATGTGTCCAAGATTGGTAGGATGGTTAATAGTGAAAGAAGGTCATAGGTTGCAGGAAGATATAGATGGGTTGGTCAGATGGACAGAGCAGAAGAAGATGGTACTTCACCCTGATAAGTGCGAGGTGATGCACTTTGAGAGTCTGAGTCCATTATCAAAGATCATACGGCAGAACACTTGGAAAACAGTGGCAGAATCGGACGGAATCAGCATGGATTTACAACAGGGAAATCATGCTTGACTGCACACACTACTCCAGCTGTTGCCTAACCAACATTCTGTACAGCTCCAACATTACCTTCTTTCTCTTATACTCTATGCCAAGACTAATAGAAGCAAGGATGCCAAATGCCTTCTTAACTATCCTATTCACCTGCTCTGCTGTCTTCAGAAATCTGTGAGTTAGTACCTCAGATCCATCTGTTCCTCTGAGCTTCCTAGAGTCTTACCATTCGTTAAATAATCCCTTGTCTTGTTACTTCTTCCAAATCACACCGGAGCATAGAAATCATAGAAATCATAGAAACCCTACAGTGCAGAAGGAGGCCATTCGGCCCATCGAGTCTGTACCGACCACAATCCCACCCAGGCCCTACCCCCACATATTTACCCGCTAATCCCTCTAACCTACACATCCCAGGACTCAAAGGGGCAATTTTTGACCTGGCCAATCAACCTAACCCGCACATCTTTGGACTGTGGGAGGAAACCGGAGCACCCGGAGGAAACCCATGCAGACACGAGGAGAATGTGCAAACTCCACACAGACAGTGACCCGAGCTGGGAATCGAACCCGGGACCCTGGAGCTGTGAAGCAGCAGTGCTAACCACTGTGCTACCGTGCCGCCCATAACCACTGTGCTACCGTGCCGCCCATAACCACTGTGCTACCGTGCCGCCCATCTCTGCATCCTCCTCACAGCTCACCCTCCCACCCACCTTTGTGTCATCTGCAAATTTGGAGTTATTACATTTAATTCTCTCATCTAAATCATTAATATGTATTTGAATAGCTGGGGTCCTGGAACTGATCCTTGTGTGCTCCACTGATCACTGCCTGCCATCCGGGAAATGACCCGTTTATTCCGACTCGTTGTTTCCTGTCTGCCAAAAAGTTTTCTACCCACCTCAATACACTACCCCCAACCCCATGCGCTTTAATTTTACACATTAATCTCTTATGTGGGACTTTGTTGAAAGCCTTCTGAAAGTCCAAATAAACCACATCCACTGGCTCCCCCTCATCAACTCTATTTGTTACATCTTCACACAATTCCAGTAGATTTGTCAAGCATGATTTCCCTTTTATAAATCCATGCTGACCCTGTCCGATCCTGCCGCTGTTTTCCAAGTGTTCTGCCATATAATCTTTGATAATAGACTCTCAGATTTTCTCCACTACCAACGTCAGGTTTACTGGTCTGCAATTCCCTGTCTTCTCTGTACCTCCTTTTTCAAATAGTGGGCTTTGAATAGTGGGCTGCACTCCAATCTGGAAGAACTATTCCAGAGTCTATGGAACCTTGGAAGGTGACCAATGCATTCACTAGGGCCACTTCCTTAAGTACTCTGGGATGTAGGTATCTGGTCCTGGGGATTTATCGGCCAGCAACCTGTCCTGGTCCCCCCATGCCGACACCATAGCTAAGAAAGCCCACCAACGCCTCGACTTTCTCAGAAGACTAAGGAAATATGGCCTGCCAGTTAAGACTCTCACCAACTTTTACAGATGCACCATAGAAAGCATTCTTTCTGGTTGTATCACAGCTTGGTATGGCTCTTGCTCTGCCCAAGACCGCAAGGAAGTACAAAAGGTCGTGCATGTAGCCCAATCCATCATGCACACCAGCCTCCTATCCATTGAGTCTGTCTACACTTCCCGCTGCCTTGGCAAAGCAGCCAGCATAATTAAGGACCCCACGCAACCCAGGCATTCTCTCTTCCACCTTCTTCCATCGGGAAAAAGATACAAAATCTGAGGTCACGTACTAGCCGACTCAAGAACAGCTTCTTCCCTGCTGCTGTCAGACTTTTGAATGGACTTACCTTGCATTAAGTTCATCTTTCTCTACACCCTAGCTATGACTGTAACTCTACATTCTGCACTCTCTCGTTTCCTTCTCTATGAATGTTATGTTTTGTCTGTATAGCTCACAACGAACAATACTTTTCACTGTATGTTAATACCTGTGACAAAAATAAATCAAATCAATTCCCCAACACAATTTCTCTATTAATACAGGTTTCCTTCAGTTCCTCCCTGTCACTGAACCCTGTATTTCCCAACATTTCTGATATGTTATTTGTGTCATCCTTTGTGAAGACAGGATCAAAGTATGTATTTAGTTGGTTAGCATTTCTTTGGTCCCAATTATAATTTCCCTTGTTTCTGACTGTAAGGGACTTACATTTGCCTTCACTGATCTTTTTCTCTCCACCAACTATTGAAACTTTTACAGTTAGTTTTTATGTTCTCTGAAAGCTTACTCTCATACTCAATTTTCCCCTTCTTAATCCTTTGATGAATTCTAAACTGCTCCTAATCTTCAGGTTTGTGTTTTTTTGGCCAATTTGTTTGCCTCTTCCTTGGATCTAATACTATACTACTAATATTATGGGGAGGTGATAGCCTAATGATATTATCGCTAGACTATTAATCCAGGAACTCAACTAATGTTCTGGGGTCCCAGGTTTGAATCCTGCCACAGCAGATGGTGGAATTTGGATTCAATAAACAATATCTGGAATTAAGAATCTCCTGATGACCACAAAGCCATTGTCGATTGTCAGAAAAAAACCCCACCTGGTTCACGAATGCCCTTTAACGAAGAAGATCTGCCATCCTTACCTGGTTTGGCCTACATGTGACGCCAGGGCCACAGCAATGTTGTTGACTCTCAACTGCCCTCCCACGGGAACTAGGGATGGGCATTAAATGCTGGCTCAGCCAGAGACACCCATTTCCCACAGATGAATAAAAAAAACCCTTTAATTTCCCTTGTAAGCCATGGTTTGGCACCTTCCCCTCCCGTTTTACTTTTGTGTCAGACAGGAATAAACAATTGTTGCAGTTCACCAATGCGCTCTTTGAATATTTGCCATTGTCTATCCACTGTCTTGCCTTTCAGTTACATTTCCCAATCCGTCATAGCCAACTCACACCTTATATCATCGTAGTTTCCTTTGTTAAGATTCAGGACCCTCATGTTAGAATCAACCACATCATTTTCCATCTTGATGAAGAATTCTATTATATTATAGTTGTTGATCCTGAAGGAGAGGTGTTCACCAAGGAGAGGGGCCATGTTTTTGAGGATGAGAGTGTGATACAGGCTGATAGGCTGGAGGAGGTAGATGTTCTGAGGGAAGATGTATTAGCATTTTGAAAAACCTGAGGGTCGATAAGTCCCCTGGGCCAGATGGGATATATCGTAGGATTCCTTGGGAGGCAAGGGATGAAATTGCAGAGCCTTTGGCTTTGATCTTTGGGTCCTCACTGTCCACGGGGATAGTGCCAGAGGACTGGAGAGTGGCGAATGCTGTTCCTCTGTTCAAGAAAGGAAATAGGAATGACCCTGGTAATTATAGGCCGGTTAGTCTTACTTCGGTGGTCGGTAAGTTAATGGATAAGGTCCTGAGGGATAGGATTTATGACCATTTAGAAAGATGCAGCTTAATCCGGGATAGTCATCACGGATTTGTGAAGGGTAAGTCTTGCTTCACAAATTTGATTGAATTCTTTGAGGAGGTAACTAAGTGTGTAGATGAAGGTAGAGCAGTTGATGTTGTATACATGGATTTTAGTAAGGCGTTTGATAAGGTTCCCCATGGTCAGCTCATGAAGAAAGTAAGGAAGTGTGGGATAGAGGGAAATTTGGCCGATTGGATAAGTAACTGGCTATCTCATAGAAAGAAGTCTAACAACACCAGGTTAAAGCCCAACAGGTCTATTTGGTAGCAAATGTGGCTTTTGCTACCAAATAAACCTGTTGGACTTTAACCTGGTGTTGTTAAACTTCTTACTGTGTTTACCCCAATCCAATGCCGGCATCTCCACATCATATCTCATAGAAGACAGAGGGTGGTGGTGGATGGAAAATTTTCAGACTGGAGACCAGTTACCAGCAGTGTACCACAGGGATCAGTGCTGGGTCCTCTGCTATTTGTGATTTTTATCAATGACTTGGAGGAGGGAGCTGAAGGGTGGGTCAGTAAATTTGCTGATGACACCAAGATTGGTGGAGTAGTGGATGAGGTGGAGGGCTGTTGTAGGCTCCAAAGAGACATTGATAGGATGCAGAGCTGGGACGGAAAATGGCAGATGGAGTTTAACCCTGATAAGTGCGAGGTGATTCATTTTGGTAGGACAAATTTGAATGCAGATTACAGGGTCAATGGCAGGGTTCTGAGGAATGTGGAGGAACAGAGATCTTGGAGTTCATATCCACAGATCTCTGAAGGTTGCCACTCAAGTGGATAGAGCCGTGAAGAAGGCCTATAGTGTGTTAAGTGTTTATTAACAGGGGGTTTGAGTTCAAGAGCCGTGGGGTTAGGCTGTACAGGACCTTGGTGAGACCACATTTGGAATATTGTGTGCAGTTCTGGTCACCTCACTATAAGAAGGATGTGGAAGCATTGGAAAGAGTGCAAAGGAGATTTACCAGGATGCTGCCTGGTTTGGAGGGTAGGTCTTATGAGGAAAGGTTGAGGGAGCTAGGGCTTTTCTCTTTCGAGCGAAGGAGGATGAGAGGCGACTTGATAGAGGTTTATAAGATGATGAGGGGGCTAGATAGAGTGGACGTTCAGAGACTATTTCCTCGGGTGGATATAGCTGTTACTAGGGGGCATAACTATAGGGTTCATGGTGGGAGATATAGGATGGATGTCCGAGGTAGGTTCTTTACTCAGAGAGTGGTTGGGGTGTGGAATGGACTGCCTGCTGTGATAGTGGAGTCCTTCACTTTAGGAACTTTCAAGCGGTTATTGGATAGGCACATGGAGCACACCAGGATGATAGGGAGTGGGATAGCTTGATCTTGGTTTTGGACAAAGCTCGGTACTGTGCTGTACTGTTCTATGTTCTATGAGTCTTGCGCAACTAGTTTGCTAATTAGTCCTTTCTCATTAGACAATACCCAGTCTAGGATGACCTGTTCTCTCGTTGGTTCCCCGATGTATTGGTCCAGAAAACCATCCCGTATACACTCCAGGAATTCCTCCTCTACGGTATTGTGCCTAATTTGATTTATCCAATCTGTATGCAGATTACGGTCTCCCATAATTACTGATGTTTCTTTGCTGCATGCTTCTCTAATTTCCTGTTTAATGTCATTCCCAACATCACCACGACAGTTTGAGGGTCTATGTGCCTCCTAGTGTTTCTCAGCTTCCCCTTAATGTTTCTCAATTCCACATTTTATTAATTATGGAACTTAAATTCCACCAGCTGCCGTGGTGGGAACTGGACCTCATAGGCTTGGGCATCTGAAATACTCGTCCAATCACATGAGCAAAAAAGCCAATGTTTCCTCTAACTGCAATCCACCTCATGTCTTCCTTAAAATCCACTTTGCTTTTCTACTCAATTTAATAGATTCACAGACATTTGCAGCACAGGAGGCTATTTGGCCCATCATTTCCATGCTGGTCAACAAAGATCTGACTACACTATCCCATTTTCCAGTGTTTGGCCCATTGTCCTGGAGTTTATGACAGCGCAAGTAAATCTCTAAATACTTCTTAAATGTTTCAAGTGTTTCTGGTTCAACCACTCTTTCAGGCAGTGCGTTCCAGACTTCCACCATCCTCTGGGTGAAAAGGTTTTTCCTTAGCTCCCTTCTTAGTCTTCCAGCTCTTATCTTAAATTTCTGCCCTCTGGTTATTGACGCCTATACTGATGGAAAAGGTGACTTCCTATCCACCCTATCTATTCCCATCATAACTTCATCAGGTCCGCAGGGCGGCACAGTAGCACAGTGGTTAGCACTGCTGCTTCACAGTGCCAGAGAACTGGGTTCGATTCCTGGCTTGGGTCATTGTCTGTGTGGAGTTTGCACATTCTCCTCGTGTCTGCGTGGGTTTCCTCTGGGTGTTCCGGTTTCCTCCCACAGTCCAAAGATATGCGAGTTAGGTTGATTGGCCATGCTAAAATTGCCCCTTAGTGTCCTGAGATGCATAGGTTAGAGGGATTAGTGGGTAAAATATGTAGGAATATGGGGGTAGGGCGTGTGTGGGATTGTGGTCGGTGCAGACTCGATGGGCCAAATGGCCTCTTTCTGCACTGTAGGGTTTCTATGAATATTTCTATGAATAAGGTCCCCTCTCAACTTCTGCTGCTCCAAGGAAAACAGTCCCAGCCCATCTAATCTTTCCTCATAGCTCAGACTCTACAGCCCAGGCACCATCCTGGTAAATCTCCTCTGCTCTCTCTCCAGTGCAATCACATCCCATAATGTGGTGGCCAGAACTGCATGCAGTACTCTGGTTGTGGTCTAATTAGCGTTTTATCTACCCTGCAGATTGGAGGGTAGCTAACATCACTCCAATATTCAAAAAGGAAGGTGGAGAGAAAATGGGGAATTATAGACCAGTGAGCTTAATATCGGTAATGGGGAAAAATTTTATCAAGATGGAGGGTGAAGTAGTTAATTCAGAGACGAGGGTGCTGAATCTTAATAAAGCAAACTATGAAGATATGAGGCATGAGTTGACCTTGATAGACTGGGGAGAGTTACTTAAAAGGATGACAGTGGATAGGCAATGGCAAACATTCAAGGAACGCATGGGGGAAGTGCAGCAACTGTTTATTCCTGTCTGGTACCAAAGCAAAATGGGTAAGAGGGCCAATCCATGGCTTACAAAGGAAATTAAAGGGAGTATCTGACCTAAGGAAGAAGCATATAGATTGGCCAAGAAAAATAATAGGTCTGAGGATTGGGAGCAGTTTAGAATTCAGCAAAGAAGGACCAAGGGATTGATTAAGAAGGGGAAAATACAGTATGAAAGTAAGCTTGCAGGAAACATAAAGACTGACACTAAGGGCCCAATTTTACCATTAAGTTGCGCCCATTTGTGGGATCGAAAACTTGGTCAAGTCGGGTGTGAGGTGAGTAGCGCGATCCACGCCTGCCTCCATGCCGGTTCCCCTTTACCAAGGCCCGAAAATGGCTGCGATCGGCATCGCACCCGAAAAAGGCGTGACGGCCATTTAAATGCATTTGCATGCATTTAAATTGACTTAATGGGCTGCACGCCCAACCTTACCGGCACTTCCCCCTTTACCACCGCGTTCGCCCATCCAGATTCGGTGCGAAACAGACACGCTCCACAGAAGTACGATTTGGGCGCTCCAGCTAGTGAGGAGGTAGGTGCCGAGTGTCCGGTGGCTCTCTGCTTGAGATTGCTTGGGGGTGGGGAGGTTGGAGGGTGGGTCCAACGGCTCTCTGCTTGAGATCAGTGATGGGGGGAGGGTGGTCCGCTGCCATGCTGCCTGAGATCAGTGAGGGGGAAAGGGGTGTTTGCAGCCACTCTGCCTGAGATCAGTGAGGGGGAAGGGGGGATCCACTGCCTGAGATCAGTGGGGAAGAAGGGGGGGTCCGCGGCCATTCTGCCCGAGATCAGTCAGGGGAAGGAGGGGAGGGGGCCATGATCGGTCTGGGTGGCGGGGATAAGGGGGTCAGTAATGTTGTGGGTGTGGGGCAATGTCTGTGGGGGCCAGAGGGAGGCATTATCCGGCCCAGGGGAGATGCATTCTATCCTTTATTTTCCTGCGCATGCGTAGTTGGAGGTGCCGATCGGAGCTGCAGGGTTTCAGGTGCGTTAAGCCCCGCCCACAGGCTTCCACAGCACGATTCGGAATCCCTGATATTTTTTCAGGCAGAGTGTGTATGGGGACGCCTGAGAACGGGTCTAAAAGTTGGATCTGAAACACTCCCAGTTCCTAGTCCGCCGAGCAATTAGAATCAAAATGAAGGGAAAGAAGTTGGTGAAGACAAATGTAGGTTCCTTACAGACAGAAACGAGGGAATGTATAATAGGGGACAAAGAAATGGCCGAGCAACTAATACATAATTTGGTTCTGTCTTCACAAAAGACACAAATCAGATACCAGAAATGTTGGAGAATACAAGATTTAGTGAGAGTGAAGAACTGAGGGAGTGTGGTGAACCATTGTTGGTTACCACCAGGAGTGCTGAGCCAGGGTCTGGCCAGTACTATGAGTCTGTAGATATGTTACTGTTAGGGTTAGGGTTGGGCTGTTCTACCTGTTAATATAGTCCTATGGTACACCCCAGTTGGCTCCGCCTCCTGGGAGAGGTATAAAGGTCACTCTCTGCCTGGTGACCCTTTAGTCTGGGATTGTATATTGTATATAGTAGCTCCGTTATTGTTGGCAATAAAAGCCTTTATTTCCCGGGTACATCCTGCCTCCCGTGTGATTTATCGCGCATCAATTTTATTGCCAACAAGTAAAATTTTTTTTTTGCAAAAAAAAAACAACAAAAGAAAACCATGGAGCAAATGCTGAAACCCGAACGGCTTACGTTGGACCCACGTGCGGCGGGAGCATCGAACACTTTCGACCACTGGTTGAAGTGTTTCCAAGATTACCTCGACGCCTCCACAGCGGTCAATGACGATGCCGACAGACTCCGGGTCCTCCACGCGAGGGTAAGCGACGCTGTATACCGAGCGATCTGTGAGGCCCCAGACTACAAAGGGGCCCTCGAGCTTCTCAAAAAACGATACAACAAACCGCCGAATGAGATCCATGCTCGACACCTTCTAGCCACTCGACGGCGGCAGCCCGGCAAAACGACGGAACAGTACGTGTGTGAACTTCAGCAGCTAGCCAGAGCCTGCAACTGCAAGTCAGTGTCGGCAGCCCAGTACATGAGCGACTTAGTTCGAGATGCGTTCGTGGCGGGAATCGGCTCGTCGTACATTCGCCTTCGGCTGCTGGAGCAAGGTAACCTCGATCTCACTAAAACCATAGAGTTAGCTGACGCTCTAGAAACGGCCTCCAAAAGTCTGGAGATGTACCCCGACGACCGCGTGGGGACATTGTGGCAGGTGCAGCCGCAGACTCCACTTTATCCAGCGGGATCGAAAAACTGCGCGATTGCGTTTCCAGCCTCGGATCTGACGACAGCAGCAGCTCCAGGTGGCCCGCGGTGTTACTTCTGTGGGGGGGTGAAACACCCTCGGCAGCGATGTCCAGCTAAAGCGGTATTGTGCTCCGCCTGTGGCAAGAAGGGACATTATTCCAAAGTATGCCGGACCAAACCTCCCTCCAAACACAGCAGTGCGGCGTGTGACTCCCCGGAGCCGGCCTCCTTGTCTTCTGCGTCTTCGAGGTCTTCCACCACGTGCGATTCCAGGACGTCGCCATTCCTAACGACGGAGTCGCAAGACACGCACGACCTGCAGGGGCCGCAGGTTTTGGCGCCATATGGGGGCAGCCATTTTGGTCGGCACCGACCGCGAATGACCAGCAGGGGCCATCATCAACCATCTCAGCTGCCTGCAGTTGCACCCTCGAACCAACGGTGGCGTTAATCATCCTGGACCAGGCCAAGCCTCACAGACTCGACAAGTCCATGATGGACATACAGGTAAACGGACGCCAGATTTATTGTTTGTTTGACAGCGGGAGCATGGAGAGCTTCATTCACCCCGACACCGTGAAGCGGTGTGGTCTCCAAATTCGGACTGTCAAGCAGATAATTTTGATGGCGTCAAGGTCCCGGTCTGTCACCATGCTAGGGAGCTGCGTGGTCAACCTGATGGTGCAGGGCACGGTTTACGAGAACTTCAGGCTCCTTGTGTTACCGCACCTTTGTGCGCCGATACTCCTAGGACTAGATTTTATGGTCCACCTGAAGAGTGTAACCCTGCAGTACGATGGGCCACTCCCTCCGCTTTCAGTGGGAGATCCGCAGCCTCTAAATTGCCCAACGCGCTCCACATGTAGTCTCTCGACGCTCAGGATTACCACACCCTCCCTATTCCAGAATCTCGTGCCAGGCTGCAAGCCCATCGCAAAAAAGAGCAGGCGTTACAGCGCTGAGGATCGGATCTTCATTCGATCTGAAGTTCAGCGGCTCCTCAAGGAAGGGATCATCCAACCTAGCGCTAGTCCTTGGAGAGCGCAAGTCGTGGTGGTTAAGAATGGGAACAAACCCCGGATGGTCATAGACTATAGTCAGACCATTAACAGATACACGCAGCTGGATGCGTATCCCCTCCCACGCATATCTGACATGGTCAATCAGATTGCGCAGTACCGGGTGTTCTCCACCATCGACTTAAATTCTGCTTTCCACCAGCTCCCCATTCGCCCAGAGGACCGACAATACACGGCCTTTGAGGCGGATGGTCGCCTGTACCATTTTTTGAGAGTTCCCTTTGGTGTCACGAATGGGGTCTCGGTCTTCCAGCGTGCTATGGACCGAATGGTGGACCAGAACGGGCTGCGGGCTACCTTCCCGTACCTGGATAACGTCACCATCTGCGGCCATGACCAGCAGGACCACGATGCCACCCTTCTTAGATTCTTATGCACTGCATCTCGCCTGAATCTGACCTACAACAGGGAGAAGTGTGTATTTCGCACGCGCCGCCTAGCTATCCTCGGATACGTGGTGGAAAACGGGGTCCTTGGTCCTGATCCAGATCGTATGCGTCCCCTCCTCGAACTCCCCCTGCCCACTAGCATCAAAGCACTGAGAAGATGTTTCGGCTTCTTCTCATATTATGCACAGTGGGTTCCCAATTACGCGGACAAAGCCCGTCCGCTCATCAAGTCTACCTCCTTTCCCCTAACAACAGAGGCTCGCTTAGCCTTTGCAGGAATAAAAGCCGACATCACGAAAGCCACGATGCATGCTATTGATGAGTCCATCCCCTTCCAGGTGGAGAGTGATGCATCTGATTTCGCCCTGGCCGCCACACTTAACCAGGCGGGCAGGCCCATCGCCTTTTTCTCTCGCACCCTCCAAGGCCCTGAAATTCGGCATTCGGTGGTGGAAAAGGAGGCCCAGGCCATTGTGGAGGCCGTTCGGCATTGGCGCCATTACTTGGCGGGAAAACGGTTCACTCTGCTCACGGACCAGCGGTCCGTGGCGTTCATGTTCAACAACACGTTACGGGGTAAGATCAAGAATGATAAAATCTTGAGGTGGAGAATCGAACTCTCCACCTACAATTATGATATCATGTACCGTCCAGGGAAGCTCAACGAGCCCTCGGACGCCCTGTCGCGTGGAACATGCGCTAGTTTGCAGGAGAATCGATTACAGGCTCTCCACAATGACCTCTGCCATCCGGGGGTCACTCGGCTCTTCCACTTCATAAAGGCCCGGAATCTACCCTACTCGGTGGAGGATGTCAGGTCCATAACCAGAAGCTGCCAGGTATGCGCGGAATGCAAACCGCACTTTTACTGACCTGACAGGGCACACCTCATTAAGGCCACTCGTCCTTTCGAAAGACTGAGTGTGGACTTCAAGGGCCCCCTTCCCTCGACAGATCGGAACGTGTACTTCCTCAATGTGATTGATGAGTACTCACGATTCCCTTTTGTCATTCCCTGTTCTGATATGACCGCTGCCACGGTTATCAAGGCATTACGGGATCTTTTCACCCTGTTCGGTTACCCCTGTTATATCCACAGCGATAGGGGCTCGTCGTTCATGAGCGACGACTTGAGGCAATACCTGCTCTCATATGGGATTGCCTCTAGTAGGACCACGAGCTACAACCCAAGGGGTAACGGACAGGTTGATTGAGAGAATGCTACAGTCTGGAAGGCTGTCTTACTGGCGTTGAGGTCTAAAGGTCTTCCAGTCTCCCGTTGGCAAGAGGTACTCCCTGATGCGCTCCACTCCATACGCTCACTCCTGTGTACGGCAACCAACGCTACTCCTCATGAGAGAATGTTTTCATTCCCTAGGAAGTCTTCCTCTGGGACCTCATTACCGTCTTGGCTGACATACTCAGGACCTGTCCACCTGCGGCGGCATGTTAGGACCTGCAAGTCCGACCCTTTGGTTGAACAGGTCCATTCCTCCACGCCAACCCTCAGTATGCCTATGTGGCATATCCTGACGGGCGAGAGGACACGGTTTCGATTCGAGATCTGGCGCCAGCAGGGGGCTTGGAAACCCCTGTCGCTCCCACACCCCCAGTTAGGGACCCCCCGACCATTATCTCCCCTCCTGACACGGCGCGGGCAGTATCGGGACCACCACTTAACCCTCTTACTCCCGTGTACAGCTTGCCTGAGTCCAGGAGATTGTCGCCACTTCGAGGCGTGCCCGAGTCCAGCGGATTGTCACCACCTCGTGGTCTACTGGCCCGTGAGGAACTGGAGGAGTCACTGGACACCGCCTTGGAGAGAAGGTCACCGCGATTGCCTGAACCGGCGTCATCGCCGGTGTTGAGGAGGTCACAGCGACGGTGCGGTCCCCCAAACCATTTGAACTTATAGACAGATGAACAGTTGTTCTGTGTTTTGTACCCCGCCGGCCTTTGTTTTCAAAGGAGGGGTGAATGTGGTGAACCATTGTTGGTTACCACCAGGAGTGCTGAGCCAGGGTCTGGCCAGTACTATGAGTCTGTAGATATGTTACTGTTGGGGTTAGGGTTGGGCTGTTCTAACTGTTAATATAGTCCTATGGTACACCCCAGTTGGCTCCGCCTCCTGGGAGAGGTATAAAGGTCACTGCTCTGCCTGGTGACCCTTTAGTCTGGGATTGTATATTGTATATAGTAGCTCCGTTATTGTTGGCAATAAAAGTCTTTATTTCCCGGGTACATCCTGCCTCCCGTGTGATTTATCACGCATCAGGGAGATCAGTATTAGTAGAGAAATGGTGCTGGGAAAATTGATGACATTGAGGGTGGATAAGTCCCCAGGGCCTGAGAATCTACATCCAAGAGTACTAAGGAAGTGGCTCTGGAATGCTATAGACTCTGGAACAGTCTCTGCAGATTGGAGGGTAGCGAATGTCACTCCAATATTCGAAAAGGGAGGTAGAGAGAAAACAGGGAATTATAGACCAGTAAGCTTAACATCAGTAATGGGGAAAATTCTCAAATCCATTACCAAGGACTTTATCGCAGAGCATTTAGAAAGCAGTGGCAGGATCAGACAGAGTCAGCATAGATTTATGAAGGAGAAATCATGTTTGACAAATCTGTTGGAATTCATTGAAGATGTAACCAGTAAAGTTGACAGGGGGGAGCCAGTCGATGTGGTACATTTGGACTTTCAGAAGGCGTTTGACAAAGTCCCGCATAAGAGATTATCGTGCAAGATTAAAGCGCATGGGATTGGGGGAAGTGTATTGAGTTGAATGGAAAACTGGTTGGCAGAGAGGAAACAAAGAGTAGGAATTAATGGGTGCTTTTCAAATTGGCAGGCAGTAACTAGTGGGGTGCCACAGGGATAGGTGCTGTGACCTCAGCTATTTATAATATATATTAATGTTTTGGATGAGGGAACAAAATGTCACATCTCAAAATTTGCAGGTGATACCAAGTTGGGTGGGAGGGTGAACTGTGACGAGGATGCAGAGATCCTTCAGAATGATCTGGACAAATTGGGTGAGTGGGCAAATCAATGGCAGATACATTCTGGAAAAATGTGAGGTTATTCAGTTTCGAAGCATAACAAGAAGGCAGATTACTACCTGAATGGCTGTAAATTGGGAGAGGGGATTGTGCAGCGGGACCTGGGTGTCCTTGTGCTCCAGTCAATGAAGGTAAGCATGCAGGTGGAGCAGGTGGTAAAGAAGTCAAATGGAGGTTTTGAGTACAGGAGCAGGGATGTGTTGTTGCAATTATACAGGGCTTTGGTGAGGCCACACCTAGAATATTGTGTACAGTTCTGGTCTCCTTTTCTGAGGAAGGATGTTCTTGCTCTGGAGGGAGTGCAGCGAAGGTTTACCAGGCTGATTCTGGGGATGGCAGGACTGATGTATGAGGAGAGATTAACTAGGTTCGGATTGTTTTCACTTGAGTTCAGACAAATGGACCTCATAGAGACTTATAAAATTCGAACAGTTCTAGACAAGGTAGATGCAGGGAGGATATTCCCAATGATGGGGGAGTCCAGAACCAGGGGTCACAGTCTGAGGATTCAGGGTTGTGGCCAAACGGGCCATCTAAAATGGCGATTTGCAAAGCACTCTGGGACAATTGGGCAAGAACTAAAACAACAGCCTGCAGTTTAAAGACAGAGACAAACAGGCTGCAACCCTGACGAGCGAATAAACAGGATATGTTTCATCTCCAGGATGAAAGAGACTTTCTGGTCACACTGGGTTGTTTACCAGACATAAGGGCACTGTGACCCCTTATTTAGGAGGGAGGTATGTGACCCATGTGCCTCCAGCACCTGCAGACATGGCCGTTGGGGACACACCCAGAGATCGGTGTGGCAGCACCTGATTGGACTCTTATCAATCAGGGTGATCAAGTCCTGATCGATTGATTGGCAATGGCCAAAAGGGTGTGAAACCCAACGGGGTATAAAAGATGCTGTGCAACCAGGAATCTCTCTCTCTCTCTCTTTCTTTCGCTCTCTCTTTCATAGAATCCTACAGTGCAGAAAGAGGACATTCGGCCCATCGAGTCTGCACCAACCACAATCCCACCCAAGCCCTATCCACATATCCCTACATATTTTACCACTAACCCCTCTAACCTATGCATCCCGGGACACTAAGGGGCAATTTAGAATGGCCAATCAACCTAGCCCGCACATCTTTGGACTGTGGGAGGAAACCGGAGCACCCGGAGGAAACCCACGCAGACACAGGGAGAATGTGCAAGCTCCACACAGACAGCGACCCGAGCCGGGAATCGAACCCAGGTCCCTGGAGCTGTGAAGCAGCAGTGCTAACCACTGTGCTACCGTGCCGCCCCAACCACTGTGCTACCGTGCGACCCCAACCACTATGCTACCGTGCCGACCACTTTCTTTTGCTCTCTCTCTCTCTTTCTTTCGCTCTCTCTCTCTGACCCCACGAACGAGCTACAACAACAGTGAACATCACCAGCGACGACCAGCACGAGGAGAGCCACCACACCCGAGAAGGAAGGAAGACCAGAGCCAGAGTGCCAGACCGGACCAAAGGACCAGACTCCGGAGAGGACGACTGAGACAAATGCACAGTTAAAGACCAATATCTGCTTGGGTACTTGCCAGTCTCACAAAGTTAAGTCAAGGTCTTATATTGGACTTGAACTTTAGTATTTTCCTGTAAGATAACTTATCGTTGGTTGGGTGGGTGATTATTGATTGTGTGGGTTTAAATAAATATTGGTTGTACTAATAAGACGTCTACTCGTAGTTATTTGTCCACCGTATAAGGGTTAAAACAGACTATGCGGCAGATAAGAGGCAACAGGGTAGACCATTGAGGACAGAGGTGAGGAGACATTCTTTCACCAAGGGGTGGTGAGCCTGTGGAATTCATTACCACAGGAAGTAGTTGATGCCAAAACATTGAATGTATTCAAGAGTCAGCTGGATATAGCACTTGGGGCGAATGGGATCAAAGGTTATGGGGAAAAAGCAGGATCAGGCTATTGAGTTGGATGATCAGTCATGATCGTAATGAATGGTGGAGCAGGCTCGAAGGGCCAGATGGCCTCCTCCTGCTCCTATCTTCTATGTTTTTATGTTATACAGTTCCAGCATGACCTCCCTGCTCTTGTATTCTGTGCCTTGGCTAATAATGGCAAATATCCCAAATATCCTCTTAACCACCTTATCAACCTGCCCTGCCACCTTCAGGGACCTGGGGATATGCACTCCAAAGTCCCTCTGATCTTCAGCACTTTCCAGGGTCCTACCATTCATTGTGTGATCCTTTGCCCTGTTAGCCCTCCCCAAGTTCATTACCTTACACTTTTCTGGGTTGAATTCCAATTGCCACTGCGCTGCCCATCTGACCAGCCCATATCCTCCTTCAGCCTACAGCTATCCCCCTCACTATTTACCACTCCTACAATTTCCATGTTATCTGCAAACTTCTTGATCATTCTCCCAATTTCCATAGCATAAAGGATAGAATTTGTCTTTTTATGACCTATCCTGCATGTTTTTCACCCTTAAAATACATATTTGCAGCCTTACATCTCATTTTCTTCCATTCCCCATCCACTGCTGTAATTCCTATTATTCTGTTGTAACTTCTGGACCCATCTTTTATTTCTTTGTCACCTCTTTTCTTTTGTCTGATTTGCCCTCCCCTACACCTTATCATGTGGAGATGCTAGCGTTAGGCTGGGGTGGGCACAGTAAGAAGTCTCACAACACCAGGTTAAAGTCCAACAGGTTTATAAAGTAAAGTTTATTAGTCACAAGTAGGCTTACATTCACACTGCAATGAAGTTACTGTGAAAATCTCCTAGTCGCCACACTCTGGCACCTGTTCAGGTTCCTGAGGGAGAATTTAGCACGGCCAATTCACTCAACCAGCATGTCTTTTCGACTGTGGGAGGAAACCGGAGCACCCGGAGAAAACCCACGCAGACACAGATGTGGACGGAGAAAGAACAGCTACAACAATGATTTAACAACAATAATGGAATGACGGAGAATGAGGGGAGACCTAATAGAGGTCTAATAGAGGTGTACAAAATTATGAAGGGTATAGATAGGGTAAACAGTGGGAAGCTTTTTACCAGGTCGGAGGTGACGATCACGCGGGGTCACGGGCTCAAGGTGAGAGGGGCAAGTTATAATTCAGATACCAGAGGGACGTTTTTTTACACAGAGAGTGGTGGGGGTCTGGAATGCACTGCCAAGTAGGGTGGTGGAGGCAGACACGCTGGCATCGTTTAAGACTTACCTGGATAGTCACATAGGGCGGCACGGTAGCACAGTGGTTAGCACTGCTGCTTCACAGCTCCAGGGATCTGGGTTCGATTCCCAGCTTGGGCCACTGTCTGTGTGGAGTTTGCACATTGTCCTCGTGTCTGCGTGGGTTTCCTCCGGGTGCTCCAGTTTCCTCCCACAGTCCAAAGATGTGCGGGTTAGGTTGATTGGCCATGCTAAAATTGCCCCTTAGTGTCCTGAGATGCATAGGTTAAAGTGATTAGTGGGTAAAATATGTAGGGATATGAGGGTAGGGTCTGGGTGGGATTGTGGTCGGTGCAGACTCGATGGGCCGAATGGCCACTTTCTGTGCTGTAGGGTTTCTATGATTTCTATGAGCAGTCTGAGAATGGAGGGATACAAACGAATGGTCCAGTTGGACCAATGAGCGGCACAGGCTTGGAGGGCCGAAGGGCCTGTTTCCTGTGCTGTATTGTTCTTTGTTAAAATGGCTATACTAGCTGAGTGTGAAGCATGCTGAGAATTTTGGTCAACTCATAGGTCGTAAAGAGGCTCTGGTCTGGGAGCTGTGATCTGAAGCTTCCTGTGTTAGTCAGATCAGGGAAGTTGTTTACATTTACCGAGACACCATGGTTCCGATTTTTATGGCTGCTATGTATGGGACATGTAAAATGAACTAAGCATCATGGCATCATTCAAAATTTCACTGGATGTTCAAAACATGTTTCTGGTGACACAGTTGGCTGGATGACAGAGAATTCTCCGGAAGCAAGTGGAGAATTGCGGATAAAAGACATGTGAGTTCTTTGTTTGGCAGCAATACTCAAAGAAAACAATCATCGCAAGAAGAATTGTACCCTAAAGGATACTTCAGAGACAAGAAGATAGATTCTACATCGAGGATATTTCTTGGCCAAGGTTTTCCTAAACTCGGTAGTATCTATTTTCAGTTAAATAGTTAAAGTTGATGTTCAGTTAAAATTAAAGTGCAGTTTAAGAGTTAAAGCTCAGTTGAGAGTTAGTGTGTTGCAACTGTTTATGTTTGAGTTGGTACGAGAAGTGATAAATAAAGAAATAATTGAATCACTGTCCTTGCTTGTCTCATTAAAACTGGAATGCTTGGAAGGTGTTTAAATTAAAGCTGTATAACACAGGGAGAACACACAAACTCCACAAAGACAGTGACCCAAGCCGGGAATAGAACCCGGGTCCCTGGCGTTGCGAGGCAGCAGTGCCAACCACTGTGCCACCCCCTGGTTTATTTGCAATCATGAGCTTTTGGAGTGCTGCTCCTTCATCAGATGAGTGGTGGTAGGTTCATAAATACGGCATACATAGGCATGGACACATTTGCAAGATAATTACAGATTGGAATGTGAAGATTGGTTGGAATGCGAGTCTTTACAGGTAATCAAATCTTTACAGGTATGAACAATGTGAGTGGAGAGAGGGTTAATCACAGGTTAAAGAGGTGTGGATTGTCTCAAGCTGTCCTGGCATGAGACAATTCACACCTCTTTAACCTGTGATTATCCCTCTCTCCACTCACACTGTTCATACCTGTAAAGATTTGATTACCTGTAAAGACTCACATTCCAACCATTCTTCACATTCCAATCTGTAATTATCTTGCAATTGTGTCTTTGCCTATATATGCCGTGTTTGTGAACCTATCTCCACTCATCTAATGAAGGAGCAGCGCTCCGAAATCTCATGATTCAAAATAAACCTGTTGGATTTTAGCCTATGTTGTGAGACTTCTTACTCTGTACACCCTATCTGAGATCTTTCCCTCTATCTGTTCTCTGGCTATCTTTGCCCATGTCACACTGGGTCACCATAATGCTCCTGCTCCATTCGCAACGACCATTGTTTTTGGATTTGGGGGGTGGTTTTACAGCCAGGTGCCCTTCCCTATTTATCCACACTGGGGACTAGCACCATTACACATTGGCTTGCCTGTACCAGTGGTTGGCTTCTTCTGTGGTCAACAGACTTGAAGTGGGGCATAACCTGGAGCATTCTGCCCCAGAAGCAGGGGTACTGCTGCCTGAGCCACAAGACCTGATTTACTTTTTCAAGCTCTGCAGTTATTTATAAGCTATTAAATCTGCATTATTTTGCAGTTCCGATAAAAGGCTCATTAACCTGAAACATTAACTTTGTTCTTCTCTCTGTAGATACTCACCTGTTGAGCATTTTCAGCATTTTATGTTTGACTTCCCATCAATGTTGAGATGCATTTACAACTCACAATAGCAGGTTAGACTAACCAGACAAAATACAGGAAATAGTATGACTGTTTGAATAACTATTTGAACAGCTAGATAGATACCTGCACCAATGACCTGTTCAATCTTCACAGTGGATATGTCAATCTCTTTGGCAAATTCTCGCACAGCCTCATTGGGATCTTCATAGGTGAATGGATCAATATAGATCTTCATTCCAGGTGTCACTGCAATGAGAAAACTAACCTGTGAGAATGTTCAAATTAGATATTACAGCTGCCGGGAACTCTGTTGTAATTGAAGGTTTACACTACTAAAATACATTTAATATCAGAACAGTTGCAAATCTAATGAATAAATCTTCAGAGCAAAAACATTAACCTAAAATGGATGTCGTCAAGTCACATTTAAATTCGAGAAGGGCCAGTGTGTGTGTTAATACCTGCAGTCGTGTGACTATGATTTCAAAATCTGAATGGGAGTTGGAGGACATATTGATAGTTGTATAGAACGATGGTTAGGCCACATTTGGAATACTGCATCCAGTTCTGGTCGCCACACTACCAGAAGGACGTGGAGGCTTTGGAGAGAGTAAGGTTTACCAGGATGTTGCCTGGTATGGAGGGTCTTAGCTATGAGGAGAGATAAGGTAAACTGGGGTTGTTCTCCTTGGAAAGACGGAGGATGAGGGGCGACCTAATAGAGGCGTATAAAATTATGAAGGGCATAGATAGAGTGAACAGTGGGAAGCTTTTTCCCAGGTCGGAGGTGACGAACACAAGGGGTCATGGGTTCAAGGTGAGGGGGGCAAGGTTCAACACAGATGTCAGGGGGACGTATTTTACACAGAGGGTGGTGGGGCCTGGAATACACTGCCAAGCAATTGAGGCGGATACGCTGTGATTGTTTAAGACTTATCTCGATAACCACATGAACAGACTGGGAATAGAGGGATACAAAAGAATGGTCTAGTGGGCACATGAGCGGTGCAGGCTTGGAGGGCCGAAGGGGCTGTATTGTGCTGTATTGTTCTTTGATAGAGTAGATACATAGCAACATCGAAAATAGGAGTAGGAGGAGGTCCTTCAAGCCTGCTCCACCATTCATTGTGATCATGGCTGATCATCCAACTCAATAGCTTAGATCCCCTTCTCCCCATAAGATATATCCAACTGCCTTTCGAAAACATTCAATGTTTTGGCCCCAACTACTTTCTGTAGTAGCGAATTCCACAGGCTGACCACTATCTGGGTGAAGAAATTTCTCCTCATCTCTGTCTTAAATGGCCTACCCAGTATCCTCAGACTGTGACAGCTGGTTCTGGACTCCCCCACCATTAGAAATATCCATCTTGCTTCTACCATGTCGAGTCCTGTTAAAATTTTATAGGTTTCTCTGAGTTCCCCTCTCATTCTTCTGAATTCCAGCGAATATAATCCGTATACACTCACTCTCTCCTCATACGTTCGTCCCACCATCCCAAGAGTCAGTCTGGTAAACCTTCTCTGCACTCCCTCTAGAGCAAAAGCATCCTTGCTCAGATAAAGAGACCAAAGCTGTACACAATATTCCAGGTGTGGCCTCGCCAGGCCCTGTATAACTGCAGCAAGACATACCTGCTCCGGTCTCAAATCTTCTTGCTATGAAGGCCAACATACCATTTGCCTTTTCTACTGCCTGCTGCACCAGGATGCTTACCTTCAGTGACTGATGTACAAGAACACCCAGGTCTCATTACACATTCCCCTCTCCTAAATTATGGCCATTCAGATAATAATCTGCCTTTTTGCTACCAAAGTGGATAACTTCATATTTAGCCACATTATACTGCATCTGCCTATCATTTGCCCACTCACTCAACTTGTCCAAATCACACTGATGGATCTCTGCCTCCTCCTTACAGCTCACCCTCCCACCCAACTTTGTGTCATATGCTTGTTGAAAACATTAGGGATCTTGGGCTTCTTAAATAGACATTCAATACAAAAAGCAGGGAAGTTATACTGGACCCTGTGATGATCCACGTGCTTTGAGGAAACACCTTCATTTTCTTTTTGCACAATATATTTTTTAAGGCCAGGATGAACTGGGGAGTACTCTGAAAGAGGTTTCCTAATTATGTTATCATTAGGTTCGAATAAGTGCCCATGTGACCTGAGGTTGCCATGGGGATGGACAGCAAAGAAACAAAGGCTAGTTGCAATGGGTTTAGGTCAATCTGTGTTTGTTTGTTCAGAAGATACTGAGAATTCAGGTTAGAAAAAAACAAGCAAGGTGTTCTCTGAATGCAACACTTCTCAGTTTGGCAGTTTTTGAACAGATCCTTGTGGTGAAGCAGGTCTCTGCGAATAGAGCAGAGACTGTATTACTGTGTGCATTATTAGGTTGGAAAAAATGCAGAGCTGAAGACAGGAAGGGCAAAGAATTGTGGATTGGACAAGACTCATTGTTGCCAGATCGATTAAAGGGTGAAGAAAAGGGAGTCTCTGGGGATTCTGTGCCATCAACACTGCTTTGACCAGAGTGAGAGGATTTGTAAATGAGAGGGACCTGAGAAATCCTACATAATGGAGGCCAAGTTAGAAAGACTAAGATTGCACATGATACCATATTTGTGCTGCAAATGCTTGTACACATATCTTTGCTGCATCAACCATTCAAAGGGAAATTAACCTCTGCTTGAAATATCCTTCACCAGTTAATTGTGTCTAAATTGGATTGATTTTAGTTGGTTACAGTAGACATTTTCAAAAGTGAAATCTTGCTCTTTCCCTTTATGTTTTAGAGATTTTTTGATTTTAAAAAGTTATTGGTCTTTTCAGAGATTAAAACAATCTTTATAAAATTCTGCTCATGCCACAAGTAGATTATTGTGCCCAGTTTGGTCACTGGAAAGATGTGAGAATCTTTAAAAAGGAGTAGAGGAAATTTCCCAGAATATTTCCAGGGATAAGGTATTTTAGCTGCGAAGTTAGATTGGAAAATCTGTGCTTGTTCTCCTTCAAGGAAAGGAGATTGAGGGGAAATTGGGTGGGTGTGCACAAGATTGTGATAAGCTTGGATATAGTCCACAAAGAACATCTATCTCCATTCGCGGATGATACAAAGATTAGGGGACATGGGGTGCACCATGCACAGATTGAAGGTTTTGGGCAATGGTTGCAGGCGGAATGTGAGAACATAGAACATAGAACAGTACAGCACAAAACAGGCCCTTCGGCCCACGATGTTGTGCCGAGCTTTGTCTGAAACCCAGATCAAGCTATTTCCTCCCTATCATCCCGAAGTGCTCCATGTGCCTATCCAATAGCTTCTTAAATGTTCCTAAAGTTTCTGACTCCACTATCCCTGCAGGCAGTCCATTCCACACCCCAACTACTCTCTGAGTAAAAAACCTACCTCGGACATCCTTCCTATATCTCCCACCATGAACCCTATAGTTATGCCCCCTAGTTACCGCTCCATTCACCCGGGGAAATGGTCTTTGAACGTTCACTCTATCTATCCCCCTCATCATCTTATAAACCTCTATCAAGTCTCCTCTCAACCTCCTCCGCTCCAAAGAGAAAAGCCCAAGTTCCCTCAACCTTTCCTCATAAGACCTACCCTCCAAACCAGACAGCATCCTGGTAAATCTCTTTTGCACTCTTTCCAGTGTCTCCACATCCTTCTTATAGTGAGGTGACCAGAACTGCACACAATATTCCAAATGTGGTCTCACCAAGGTCCTATACAGTTGCAGCATAACCCCACGGCTCTTAAACTCAAACCCCCTGTTAATAAACGCCAACACACTATAGGCCTTCTTCACGGCTCTATCCACTTGAGTGACAATCTTCAGACATCTGTGGATATGAACCCCAAGATCTCTCTGTTCCTCCACATTCTTCAGAACCATAACTTTGACCCTGTAATCCACATTCAAATTTGTCCTACCAAAATGAATCACCTCGCATTTGTCAGGGTTAAACTCCATTTGCCATTTTTCAGCCCAGCTCTGCATCCTATCTATATCTCTTTGCAGCCTACAACAACCCTCCACCTCATCCACTACTCCTCCAATTTTGCTGTCATCAGCAAATTTACTGATCCACCCTTCAGCCCCCTCCTCCAAGTCATTTATAAAAATTACAAATAGCAGAGGACCAAGCACTGATCCCTGTGGCACTCCGATGGTAACCGGTTTCCAGTCTGAAAATTTTCCATCCACCACCACCCTCTGTCTTCTGTTAAATAGCCAGTTACCTATCCAATCGGCCAAACTTCCCTCTATCCCACACATCCTTACTTTCTTCATAAGCCGACCATGGGGGACTTTATCAAACGCAAAGAAAGAACTTTTTACACAGTGAGGGGTGATGACCTGGGACTTGCTACTCATGAGAATGTTGGACCAAACTTTCAATGACATTTGGAGACAAATGATCCTGAACTAGGCATTGTTGATAATTGCCGCATGGACGTGGATGACACACTTCATCACTTTGCCGTTGGTTAAGATCAGACGGATGCGGCAGTAATTAGAGGCATAGAGTCATAGAGGTCTACAGCATGGAAACAGGCCCTTCGGCCCAACTTGTCCATGCCACCCTTTTTTTAAACCCCTAAGCTAATCCCAATTGCCCGCATTTGACCCATACCCCTCTATACCCATCTTATGTAACTGTCTAAATACTTTTTAAAAGACAAAATTGTATCTGCCTCTACTACTACCTTTGGCAACTTGTTACAGGCACTCACCACCCTCTGTGTGAAAAAACTGCCCCTCTGGACACTTTTGTATCTCTCCCCTCTCACCTTAAACCTATGCCCTCTAGTTAAAGACTCCCCTACCTTTGGGGAAAGATATTGGCTACCTAGCTGATCTATGCCCCTCATTATTTTATAGACCTCTATAAGGTCACCCCTCAGCCTTCTACGCTCCAGAGAAAAAAGTCCCAGTCTATCCAGCCTCTCCTTATAACTCAAATCATCAAGTCCAAGACCACATCATCAAAGACCACATTTGGAATATTGTGTGCCGTTCTGGTCACCTCACTATAAGAAGGATGTGGAGACACTGGAAAGAATGCAAAGGAGATTTACCTTTGCTGCCTGGTTTGGAGGGTAGGTCTTATGAGGAAAGGTTGAGGGAACTTGGGCTTTTCTCTTTGGAGCGGAGGAGGTTGAGAGGAGACTTGATAGAGGTTTATAAGATGATGAGGGGGATAGATAGAGTGAACGTTCAAAGACTATTTCCTCGGGTGGATGGAGCTATTACAAGGGGGCATAACTATAGGGTTCATGGTGGGAGATATAGGAAGGATGTCCAAGGTAGGTTTTTTACTCAGAGAGTGGTTGGGGTGTGGAATGGACTGCCTGCAGGGATAGTGGAGTCAGAAACTTTAGGAACATTTAAGAAGCTATTGGATAGGCACATGGAGTACTTCGGGATGATAGGGAGGAAATAGCTTGATCTGGGTTTCAGACAAAGCTCGGCACAACATCGTGGGCCGAAGGGCCTGTTTTGTGCTGTACTGTTCTATGTTCTATGTTCTAAGTCCCTGTCGCATCCTAGTAAATCTTTTCTGCACTCTTTCTAGTTTAATAATATCCTTTCTATAATAGGGTGATCAGAACTGTACACAAGTGTGGCCTTACCAATGTCTTGGACAACTTCAACAAGATGTCCTAACTCCTGTATTCAATGTTCTGACCAATGAAACCAAGCATGCTGAATGCCTTCTTCACCACTCCGTCCACCTGTGACTCCACTTTCAAGGAGCTATGAACATGTACTCCTAGATTTCTTTGTTCTGTAAGTCTTGATTGCATTGTTCTGCTTTTTGTGGACAGAAGATACCTAGGCAATATTCCACATTTCTGGCAAGTTGTGAGCGTTGTAGTTATACTGGAAGAGCTTGGCTGTGAGCACAAATAGTTCTAGAGCACAAGTCTTCAGTACCACAGCCAGAATGTTGTCAGGGCCATAGCCTTTGCTGTATTTGGTGTATTCAGTCATTGTCTGATGTCGTATTGAGTGTTCCAAATTGGCCAAAGACTGCCAGCGGTGATGCTGAGGGAGCTGAGGAAGAGACTGACATGCAGCCAACGACAATACATCATGAAGATGAGAAGGTGAGTTGGCCATTTACTCCTTTGAACCTGTTACACTATTTGATGAGATCACAGCTAACTCTCCATACTTAGAACATAGAACATAGAACATTACAGCGCAGAACAGGCCCTTCGGCCCACGATGTTGCACCGACCAGTTAAAAAAAAACTGTGACCCTCCAACCTAAACCAATTTCTTTTCGTCCATGAACCTATCTACGGATCTCTTAAACGCCCCCAAACTAGGCGCATTTACTACTGATGCTGGCAGGGCATTCCAATCCCTCACCACCCTCTGGGTAAAGAACCTACCCCTGACATCGGTTCTATAACTACCCCCCCTCAATTTAAAGCCATGCCCCCTCGTGCTGGATTTCTCCATCAGAGGAAAAAGGCTATCACTATCCACCCTATCTAAACCTCTAATCATCTTATATGTTTCAATAAGATCCCCTCTTAGCCGCCGCCTTTCCAGCGAAAACAATCCCAAATCCCTCAGCCTCTCCTCATAGGATCTCCCCTCCATACCAGGCAACATCCTGGTAAACCTCCTCTGCACCCTCTCCAAAGCCTCCACATCCTTCCTGTAATGTGGGGACCAGAACTGCACACAGTACTCCAAGTGCGGCCGCACCAGAGTTGTGTACAGTTGCAACATAACGCTACGACTCCTAAATTCAATCCCCCTACCAATAAACGCCAAGACACCATATGCCTTCTTAACAACCTTATCTACTTGATTCCCAACTTTCAGGGATCTATGCACACATACACCTAGATCCCTCTGCTCCTCCACACTATTCAAAGTCCTCCCGTTAGCCCTATACTCAACACATCTGTTATTCCTACCAAAGTGAATTACCTCACACTTCTCCGCATTAAACTCCATCCGCCACCTCTCGGCCCAACTTTGCAACCTGTCTAAGTCTTCCTGCAAACTACGACACCCTTCCTCACTGTCTACCACACCACCGACTTTGGTGTCATCAGCAAATTTGCTAATCCACCCAACTATACCCTCATCCAGATCATTAATAAATATTACAAACAGCAGTGGCCCCAAAACAGATCCCTGAGGTACACCACTTGTAACCGCACTCCATGATGAATATTTACTATCAACCACCACCCTCTGTTTCCTATCCGCTAGCCAATTCCTGATCCAATTTCCTAGATCACCCCCAATCCCATACATCTGCATTTTCTGCAGAAGCCTACCATGGTGAACCTTATCAAACGCCTTACTAAAATCCATATATACCACGTCCACTGCCTTGCCCCCATCCACCTCCTTGGTCACTTTCTCAAAAAACTCAATAAGGTTAGTAAGGCACGACCTACCTGCCACAAAACCATGCTGACTATCACCTATCAATTCATTACTCTCCAAATAACTATAAATCCTATCCTTTATAATTTTTTCCAACATCTTGCCAACAACAGAAGTGAGACTCACCGGTCTATAATTCCCGGGGAAGTCTCTGTTCCCCTTCTTAAACAATGGGACAACATTCGCTAACCTCCAATCTTCTGGTACTATACCAGAGGCCAACGACGACCTGAAGATCAGAGCCAGAGGCTCTGCAATCACTTCTCTTGCCTCCCAGAGAATCCTTGGATAAATCCCATCCGGACCAGGGGATTTATCTATTTTCAGACCCTCCAGAATATCCTGCACATCCTCCTTATCAACTGTAATACTGTCTATTCTACTCCCCTGCAACCCAGTGTCCTCCTCAGCTATATTCATGTCCCCTTGCGTGAACACCGAAGAGAAATATTGGTTCAATGCTTCACCAATCTCCTCCGGTTCCACACATAACTTCCCTCTGCCATCTATAACTGGCCCTAAACTTGCCCTAACCAACCTTCTGTTCTTGACATACCTATAGAACGCCTTAGGATTCTCTTTAACCCTATCCGCCAAAGTCTTCTCATGTCCCCTTTTAGCCCTTCTAAGCTCGCTCTTCAACTCCCTCTTAGCCAATCTAAAGCTTTCTAGTGCACTACCCGAGTGCTCACGTCTCATCCGAACATAAGCCTCCTTTTTCTTTTTAACCAACAAAGAAACTTTTTTGGTGCACCACGGTTCCCTAGCCCTACCAATTCCTCCTTGCCTGACAGGGACATACCTATCACAGACTCGCAGTAGCTGCTCCTTGAAAAAACTCCACATGTCGGACGTTCCCAGTCCCTGTAATCTCCTAGTCCAACCTATGTTTCCTAATTCTCTCCTAATAGCCTCATAATTACCCTTCCCCCAGCTAAAACCACTGGCCCGAGGTTCATGCCTATCCCTTTCCATCACTAAGGTGAACGTAACCGAATTGTGGTCACTATCACCAAAATGCACACCAACTTCCAAGTCTAGCACCTGGTCTGGCTCATTTCCCAGCACCAGATCCAATATAGCCTCACCTCTAGTTGGCCTGTCTACATACTGAGTCAAAAAACCTTCCTGCACGCTTTGAACAAAAACTGACCCCTCTAACGAGCTAGAGCTATAACAATTCCAGTCAATATTAGTCAAGTTAAAATCCCCCATAACAATTGCCCTATTACTTTCACTCCTAAGCAGGATTGACTCCGCAATCCTTTCCTCAACCTCTCTAGAACTTTTAGGAGGTCTATAAAAGACTCCCAACAGGGTGACCTCTCCTCTCCTATTTCTAATCTCCGCCCATACTACCTCAACAGATAAGTCCTCATCAAACCTCCTCTCTGACACTGTGATACAATCTCTGACCAATAATGCTACCCCTCCCCCTCTTCTACCTCCTTCCCTACTTCGACTAAAACATTTGATACTTGCTTTTGCTTTTTATCCTTAAAAACTTCCAGTTAACAAAATTTATCAATCTCAGATTTGAATTTAACTATTGATCGTGCATAAATTGCTGACTGTGGAAGACAGCTTCAATCTTCACCACTCTTTGTAGAAGAATTTCAGTTTTTCACCCTGAAAAGTCAGGATCTCATTTTTAAAGTAATTCACCCGTGTCCTAAACTCCCAACCAATGGAAATGTCTTCTCTTTAACTTAAAATCTTCTCTCAAATTATCTTAATCTCATGGGAATTCCAATTCCTTAGTGCAGCACATGCAAGAGCCAATCAAAGAGCAGCTTTATTTTTGATCTGTTAATGTGCAAGGCCCTCGAGGATTCATTTTATTAATTCATGGGATGTGGGTGTTGCTGGCTAGGCCAGTATTCATTGCCCAAGCCTAATTGCCCTTGAGAATGTGGTGTGAGCTGACTTCTTGAAGCACTGTCGTCTGTGTGGTGTAGGTACACAGTAAGAGTTTGAACAACACCAGGTTAAAGTCCAACAGGTTTATTTGGTAGCAAATACCATTAGCTTTCGGAGCACTGCTCCTTCGTCAGATGGAGTGGAAATGTGCTCTTAAACAGGGCACAGAGACACAAAATCAAGTTACAGAATACTGATTAGAATGCGAATCCCTCCAGCCAACCAGATCTTAAAGATACAGACAATGTGGGTGGAGGGAGCATTAAGCACAGGTTAAAGAGATGTGTATTGTCTCCAGACAGGATAGCCCACAAGTCCCGGAGGCAAGCTGTGGGGGTTACCGATAATGTGACATAAATCCAACATCCCGGTTTAGGCCGTCCTCATGTGTGCGGAACTTGGCTATCAGTTTCTGCTCAGCGACTCTGCGCTGTCGTGTGTCGTGAAGGCCGCCTTGGAGAACGCTTACCTGAAGATCAGAGGCTGAATGCCCGTGACTGCTGAAGTGCTCCCCCACAGGAAGAGAACAGTCTTGCTACCAAATAAACCTGTTGGACTTTAACCTGGTGTTGTTAAAACTCTTCCTGTGTTAACCCCAGTCCAACGCCGGCATCTCCACATCATGGTGTAGGTACACCCATAATGCTGTTAAGAAGGGAATTTCAGAATTTAGACCCAGCGACACTGAAGGGACAGTGATTATATTTCCAAGTCAGGATGGCAAGTTGCTTGGCGGGGAAATCCAGGTGGTGGTGTTCCCAAGTATCTGCTGCCCTTGTCTTTCTAGATGGCAGCAGCCATGGGTTTGGAAGGTGCGGCATAAGGAGCCTTGGTGAGTTTCTGCAGTCCATCTCGTACATGGTACACACCGCCATTGCTGCTTTGTGTTGGTGGTGGAGGGAGTGAATGTTTGTGGAAGGGATACCAATCAAACAGGCTTGGATGGTGTCAAGATTTGACTGTTGGAGCTGCACTCAAGTGGGGAGTATTCCATTACATTCCTGACTTGTGCCTCATAGATTGTTGACAGGCATGGGGGGTGGGGGGGGGGAATTAGAGGCGAGTTACTCTTCAAGGGATTCCTAGCCTGTGACCTCTCATCCCCAGGATGTTAATAATGGGGCTTTCAGCAATGTTGAGGCCATTGAATGTCAAGGGGCGATGGTTAGATTCTCTCTTGCTGAAGATGGTCATGACCTAGAAATTTTCTGGTGCAAATGTTACTTGCCACTTGCCAGCGCAAGCCTAGATATTGTCCAGATTTTGTTGCATTTAGTCATGGAGCGCTTTAGTATCCGAGAAGCTGTGAATAGTGCTAAACATTGTGCAATTATCAGCGAACATCTCCATGATGTTTGGACCTAATTATAAATTATAAAAAGACCACAAGCTAGGTCAGTGTAACTTCAACAAGGAAGAGTTAATTTTACATCTTTACAGTAGCACAGTCAGTCCAAGACTGACTTCCACCAATCTCCACTCTGGTGGAGCATGTTCCCCCAGGTCATGTGATCTGCTCATTAAAGGGGCAGTACTTACCCCCAAACTACATAACATCCACCCCCCCCCCCCCCCGCATATTTCAAAAAGTCCCATTAAGGACCATATATACACAATTTTAAATATGTAGCCAACATTTGTACATGGTAAGAACGATTTACACAAAAACATGGAAAAACACCCACCCTGCCTTTAAGCAATACATCCAATCAGTATCTACATCAACATAATCAGTCTCTCCGGGGGACGGAGCTTCCTAGATGATGGTCTCCTTGTCACAGGAGCCTTTTCTGGTATCATCTCCCAAATTTCTGAAAGTTCCTACTGTTCATAGAACATAGAACATAGAACATTACAGCGCAGAACAGGCCCTTCGGCCCACGATGTTGCACCGACCAGTTAAAAAAAAAAACTGTGACCCTCCAACCTAAACCAATTTCTTTTCGTCCATGAACCTATCTACGGATCTCTTAAACGCCCCCAAACTAGGCGCATTTACTACTGATGCTGGCAGGGCATTCCAATCCCTCACCACCCTCTGGGTAAAGAACCTACCCCTGACATCGGTTCTATAACTACCCCCCCTCAATTTAAAGCCATGCCCCCTCGTGCTGGATTTCTCCATCAGAGGAAAAAGGCTATCACTATCCACCCTATCTAAACCTCTAATCATCTTATATGTTTCAATAAGATCCCCTCTTAGCCGCCGCCTTTCCAGCGAAAACAATCCCAAATCCCTCAGCCTCTCCTCATAGGATCTCCCCTCCATACCAGGCAACATCCTGGTAAACCTCCTCTGCACCCTCTCCAAAGCCTCCACATCCTTCCTGTAATGTGGGGACCAGAACTGCACACAGTACTCCAAGTGCGGCCGCACCAGAGTTGTGTACAGTTGCAACATAACGCTACGACTCCTAAATTCAATCCCCCTACCAATAAACGCCAAGACACCATATGCCTTCTTAACAACCTTATCTACTTGATTCCCAACTTTCAGGGATCTATGCACACATACACCTAGATCCCTCTGCTCCTCCACACTATTCAAAGTCCTCCCGTTAGCCCTATACTCAACACATCTGTTATTCCTACCAAAGTGAATTACCTCACACTTCTCCGCATTAAACTCCATCCGCCACCTCTCGGCCCAACTTTGCAACCTGTCTAAGTCTTCCTGCAAACTACGACACCCTTCCTCACTGTCTACCACACCACCGACTTTGGTGTCATCAGCAAATTTGCTAATCCACCCAACTATACCCTCATCCAGATCATTAATAAATATTACAAACAGCAGTGGCCCCAAAACAGATCCCTGAGGTACACCACTTGTAACCGCACTCCATGATGAATGGAGTTGTATACCTCTCGGGCTGGTTTCCGTTTTCCTTGGACATTGCCACCGTGTGTCTCTGACTAAGACTACCCCTGACTCAGGAACACTTGGCTCGATCGCTTTCCCAGCTCTATCCAAAATGATTCAGAATCTTGGAGAACTTCCCTCCATTGATGAGGTTGGTGACCAGCTGGTCCGTGTGCCTCCTCCAGACCAGCTCTTCCCTGGTCTGCACCGTATACAATAATGGTCCCCTTTGGCCCTCCACCGTCACTGGAATCCATTTTTCTCCAGACGTGTAATTCCTGGTTAAGACGGTCTCTCCCGTCTGGAATATTCTTGTCTTGGAATTTTTGGCCCTGTCATCTGTCCTTTCTGATTTCACCCCACCACCTCCCTGATCTCTCGTGGCCACAGCAGGATAAACGTAGTCCTCAGTTGGTGGGTAAACATTAAAGACGCCGGCGAACACTGGGTCGTTGCGTGTGGCATGTTATGGGACCTGCTGAGGAATCTGTTGATACTATGTCCCAGCGAACCCTCCCCCCGTGAAGCTTTCAGCACCTGCTCAAGGTTTGGACAAATCTCTCTGCCTGGCCATTTATCACCAGGTAATTCAGAGCCGACCTTGCCTGTCAGACTCCTTATTGGTCAAGGTACTCTCCAAACTCCTCCATCACAAGCTGGGACCCAATGTCGCTCACAGCTTGTTTGGGATTCCCGAACCTGGCAAATATTTCATCTAGTCAACCTAGCTTTGCCTCAACAGGCATCCAAATCATATCTGCCAACTCGGTCCACTTGGAGTGCGCATCCACTACCACCGATAACATCTGTCCCTCTACTGGACTTGCAGAATCATCGTGGTTCCACTGCCGTGGAGGTTGGGGCCACTCCCGTGGGTGAAGCAGCGATAAAGGCAGCACCTTCCTTACTAATGCACAGGATTTGCATGATCCTAGCTTCTCCTCAAACTGGTAGTCTACATTCAGCCACCAAAAATAGCTCCTGGCTAGCTCCTTCACATGCCAGGGTGCCCTTGTTCCAGCTCCTTTCCTCTGAATGTGGGAGGAATGACCACTCTCATCCCCCACAGTAGACATTCATCTGTTACGGACACCTCCTGAACAGGTAGGGGCTGATTTCTTTGATTGGTCCTCCCTCTCAGGACTTCGCTCAAAATCAGGTTGTTTCGGGTAGTGTTCCGCACTTGACTCACTGACACCTTGTCTTTCCTTGTTTTGCTGGGAGAAATATATGATTTTCAGATTCCAGTCGGGAACACCTTTCTCCCCCAGTAGAGGCAGCCCTATAGGGAATCGACTCTGCCATGCTTCTCTGATTGTCAGTATTTTATCTCATATGAGTAGGCTGACAGAGCAATGGTCCATCTCTGTTGGCCGGCTGACACATTGATAATATTCCCGTATACGCGCTAAAAATGGTTAGTGGCCTCTGGTGGGCAGGCAGCATGAAATGCCTGCCGTGAAGGAAATGTGTGAACTTCCAACACTGCACACAATGGGCGGCATGGTGGCACAATGGTTAGCACTGCTGCCTCACAGCTCCAGGGACCGGGGTTCGATTCCCGGCTTGGGTCACTGCCTGTATGGAGTCTGCACGTTCTCCCCGTGTCTGCGTGGGTTTCCTCCAGGTGCTCCGGTTTCCTCCCACACTCCAAAGCTGTGCGGGTTAGGTTGATTGGCCATGCTAAATTGCCCCTTAGTGTCCCGGGATGTGTAGGTTAGAGGGATTAGTGGGGTAAATATATGGGGTACGGGGATAGGGCCTGGGTGGGATTGTTGTTGGTGCAGACTCATAGAATCATAGAATCCCTACAGTGCAGAAAGAGGCCATTTGGCCCATCGAGTCTGCACTGACCACAATCCCACCCAGGCCCTACCCCCATATCCCTACATATTTACTCGATGGGCCGAATGGCCTCCTTCTGCACTGTACGGATTTTATGAGTCTATGAATGCTCAAACCTTCTTTTTTGACTTGGGAATGGTTTTCCTCTGTCTTTATTGGTAACCTCAAAGTGAAGGTGATGGGTTTTTCCTCTCCATTTGACAAAATATGGGACACTACAATGCCAACCCCATAAGACGAGGCATTACAGGCAACTGCAATGGCAACTTCGAGTCGAAATGAGTGAATACTTCCGACCTTGTTAAGGCTTGTTTCACCTCCTGGTAAGCCTCCTCACACCGCTGGGTAAATTGCCATGATGTGGAGATGCCAGCGTTGGACTGAGGTAAGCACAGTAAGAAGTCTCAGAACACCAGGTTAAAGTCCAACAGGTTTATTTGGTAGCACAAGCTACCAAGGTGAGTCAAGGGGCGGCACGGTAGCACAGTGGTTAGCACTGCTGCTTCACAGCTCCAGGGTCCCGGGTTCGATTCCCGGCTCGGGTCACTGTCTGTGTGGAGTTTGCACATTCTCCTCATGTCTGCGTGGGTTTCCTCCGGGTGCTCCGGTTTCCTCCCACAGTCCAAAGATGTGCGGGTTAGGTTGATTGGCCAGGTTAAAAATTGCCCCTTAGAGTTCTGAGATGCGTGGATTAGCGGGTAAATACGTGGGGGTAGGGCCTGGGTGGGATTGTGGTCGGTGCAGACTCGATGGGCCGAATGGCCTCCTTCTGCACTGTAGGGTTTCTATGATTGTTGGACTTTAACCTGGTGTTCTGAGACTTCTTACTGTAAATTGCCATGGCCACCGTTTTCCAAGAAACCAGAGTAACAGCTTCAAGCAGGTTGACAGATGCGGAACAAATGCGCCATAGTAATTGACAAGTCTCAAGAACGATCTGAACTGGAACACATTCTTTGGACTAGGGGTCTTCATGATGGCCTCCATCTTCTTGGGCATCTTGTGTTGACCTTCACCATCAATTACATGGCCCAATTATTTGATGGAGTCCCTAAGTAACTTACATTTCTCCCTTTTTACTTGCAGGACGTGCTCCTGCAACCCTCTGAGAGTCTCTTCTAGGTTCTTCAAACACTGCTCTTTGGTGGAGCCTGTAACCAAAATGTTGCCAGATAACACCGAACCCCTGGTAACCCACTTAATATTTGCTCATGGCCCTCCGGAATAGAGCCTCGGGCGCTGATGTGATGCCAAGGAGAAGTCGCTTGTAGCAGTAAAGTCCCCGGTGTGTCATTATCATCAGCAGCGGCAGAGATTCCTTTACGACCCCCATCTGTAAATCGGCCTGTGACAGGCCGATCTTTGAAAATGTCTTCCCCTGCCAGTCCACTGAACAGGTCCTCAATGAGAGTAAGTGAGTATTGATCCACGCATAGCGTTGGGTTGACTGTAACCTTAAAATCACCGCAAATCCTCACCACATTAAGACCGGGACGATTGGAGTAGCCCATTCACTGGTGATTACTGGTTCCAATGCTCCCAGATTATCAACTGCTCCAGTTTTGCCTCTACTGTCGGCTAGACGTGCCTTCAGATTCCTTTGGATGAGCCTCTGGCTTCAGCCTTATTTTAATTTCAATCCCTTTCATTTCTCCCAGGGTTCCCTTGGAGCCATCTTTATACTTGTCTGGAGTATCTTACCGATTCACGTTCGAGTCTGTTCTGAAGTGTTTGTAAAATTATTTAAAAATTGTAAAATGTTAAGAGTGGTAAAATTGCATGGTCTGTTAAAAAAGGTAGCTTTTTTCTGTACTAAAGAGATGCATTTGAAT
Organism: Mustelus asterias; assembly: GCF_964213995.1. Classification (NCBI taxonomy): domain Eukaryota; kingdom Metazoa; phylum Chordata; class Chondrichthyes; order Carcharhiniformes; family Triakidae; genus Mustelus; species Mustelus asterias. Next base: position 45,296,764 of record NC_135822.1, on the reverse strand, counting down.
AATAGCAGCCTATCAGATTTGAATTTGATGTTTTGGTAACCTGTAAACCAATCTATTGTGGGGATTTTGGTATGTCATCAGGGGTATAACAGCCAGCTCCCAGCTCCAGAGAGCCAGACAGCAACTGCCTCTGCCAGCCAACCTCTTCCACAGCTCACAGCCTGAGAGAGAGAGACACAGCTAGCAACTGTCTCTGCCAGTGTAACATAGAACATAGAACATAGAACATTACAGCACAGAACAGGCCCTTCGGCCCACGATGTTGTGCCGACCTTCATCTGAAACCAAGATCAAGCTATCCCACTCCCTACCATCCTGGTGTGCTCCATGTGCCTATCCAATAACCGCTTAAATGTTCCTAAAGTGTCTGACTCCACTATCACTGCAGGCAGTCCATTCCACACCCCAACCACTCTCTGCGTGAAGAACCTACCTCTGATATCCTTCCTATATCTCCCACCATGAACCCTATAGTTATGCCCCCTTGTAATAGCTCCATCCACCCGAGGAAATAGTCTTTGAACGTTCACTCGATCTATCCCCTTCATCATTTTATAAACCTCTATTAAGTCTCCCCTCAATCTCCTCCGCTCCAGAGAGAACAGCCCCAGCTCCCTCAACCTTTCCTCATAAGACCGACAATCCAAACCAGGCAGCATCCTGGTAAATCTCCTCTGCACTCTTTCCAGCGCTTCCACATCCTTCTTATAGTGAGGTGACCAGAACTGCACGCAATATTCCAAATGCGGTCTCACCAAGGTCCTGTACAGTTGTAGCATAACCCCACGGCTCTTAAACTCCAACCCCCTGTTAATAAAAGCTAACGCACTATATGCCTTCTTCACAGCTCTATCCACTTGAGTGGCAACCTTCAGAGATCTGTGGATATGGACCCCAAGATCTCTCTGTTCCTCCACAGTCTTCAGAACCCTACCTTTGACCCTGTAATCCACATTTAAATTAGTCCTACCAAAATGAATCACCTCACATTTATCAGGGTTAAACTCCATTTGCCATTTTTCAGCCCAGCTTTGCATCCTATCTATGTCTCTTTGCAGCCTACAACAGCCCTCCACCTCATCCACTACTCCACCAATCTTGGTGTCATCAGCAAATTTACTGATCCACCCTTCAGCCCCCTCCTCTAAGTCATTAATAAAAATCACAAAGAGCAGAGGACCAAGCACCGATCCCTGCGGCACTCCGCTAGCAACCTGCCTCCAGTCCGAAAATTTTCCATCCACCACCACCCTCTGTCTTCGATCAGATAGCCAGTTACCTATCCAATCGGCCAACTTTCCCTCTATCCCACACCTCCTTACTTTCATCATAAGCCGACCATGGGGGACCTTATCAAACGCCTTACTAAAATCCATGTATATGACATCAACCGCCCTACCTTCATCAACACACCTAGTTACCTCCTCAAAAAATTCTATCAAATTTGTGAGGCACGATTTGCCCTTCACAAATCCGTGCTGACTATCCCGGATTAATCCGCATCTTTCTAAATGGTCGTAAATCCCATCCCTAAGGACCTTTTCCATCAATTTACCAACCACCGAAGTCAGACTAACCGGTCTATAATTACCAGGGTCATCTCTATTCCCTTTCTTAAACAGAGGAACAACATTTGCCACTCTCCAGTCCTCTGGCACCATCCCCGTGGACAGCGAGGACCCAAAGATCAAAGCCAAAGGCTCTGCAATCTCATCCCTCGCCTCCCAAAGAATCCTAGGATACATTTCATCAGGCCCAGGGGACTTATCGACCTTCAGTTTATTCAAAACTGCCAAGACATCCTCCCTCCGAACATCTATTTCCTCCAGCCTATTAGCCTGTAACACCTTCTCTTCCTCAAAAACATGGCCCCTCTCCTTGGTGAACACTGAAGAAAAGTATTCATTCATCACCTCGCCTATCTCTACTGATTCCATACACAAGTTCCCACCACTGTCCTTGACCGGCCCTAACCTCACCCTGGTCATTCTTTTATTCCTCACATAAGAGTAAAAAGCCTTGGGGTTTTCCTTGATCCGACCCGCCAAGGACTTCTCATGTCCCCTCCTAGCTCTCCTCAGCCCCTTTTTCAGCTCATTCCTTGCTAACTTGTAACCCTCAATCGAGCCATCTGAACCTTGTTTCCTCATCCCTACATAAGCTTCCCTCTTCCTTTTCACAAGACATTCCACCTCTTTTGTGAACCACGGTTCCCTCACTCGGCCATTTCCTCCCTGCCTGACAGGGACATACCTATCAAGGACACCCAGTATTTGTTCCTTGAAAAAGTTCCACTTTTCATCAGTGCCTTTCCCTGACAGTTTCTGTTCCCATCTTATGCCCCCTAATTCTTGCCTAATCGCATCATAATTACCTCTCCCCCAATTGTAAGCCTTGCCCTGCCGTCCGGCCCTATCCCTCTCCATTGCAATAACAAAAGACACCGAATTGTGGTCACTATCTCCAAAGTTCTCTCCCACAACCAAATCTAACACTTGGCCCGGTTCATTTCCCAGTACCAAATCCAATGTGGCCTCACCCCTTGTCGGCCTATCCACATATTGTGTCAGGAAACCCTCCTGCACACACTGCACAAAAAGTGCCCCATCCAAACTATTCGACCTACAAAGGTTCCAATCAATATTTGGAAAGTTAAAATCCCCCATGACAACTACCCTGTGACCCCCACACGTATCCATAATCTGCTTTGCAATTTCTTGCTCCACATCTCTATTACTATTTGGGGGCCTATAGTAAACTCCTAGCAACGTGACCGCTCCTTTCCTGTTTCTAACTGCAGCCCATATTACCTCAGTGTGCATATCCCCCTCAAAGTGCTTTTCTGCAGCCGTTAAACTATCCTTGATTAACAATGCTACTCCTCCACCTCTTTTACCAGCTTCCCTACACTTACTGAAACATCTATACCCCGGAACGTCCAACAACCATTCCTGTCCTTGTTCTACCCACGTCTCCGTAATGGCCACAACATCGTAGTCCCAAGTAGCAATCCACGCCCCAAGTTCATCCACCTTGTTCCGGATGCTCCTTGCATTGAAGTAGACACACTTCAACCCATCTTCCTGTCTACCGGTACCCACCCTTGACCTTGATACCTTCCCCAATATCTCACCACCCTCAACACTGACTTCCGGACTACAACTCCTTTTCCCACTCCCCTGACAAATTAGTTTCAATCCCCCTGAAGAGCCGTAGCAAATTTCCCTCCGAGGATATTGGTGCCCCTCTGGTTCAGGTGCACCCCGTCCTGTTTGTAGAGGTCCCACCTTCCCCAGAACGTGTTCCAATTATCCACGTATCTGAAACCCTCCCTCCTGCACCATCCCTGCAACCACATGTTTAAGTGCACTCTCTCCCTGTTCCTCAACTCGCTATCACGTGGCACCGGTAGCGTACCAGAGATGACCACATGTTTTGTCTTTGCTCTCAGCTTCCAGCCCAGCTCCCGAAATTCCTGTTTTACATCCCCGTCCCTTCTCTTACCTATGTCGTTGGTACCAATGTGTACCACGACTTGTGACTGTTTCCCCTCCCCCTTAAGAATCCGGAAAACACGGTCCGAGACGTCACGGACCCTGCCATCCGCTAGGCAACAAACCATCCTCGAGTCTCTTTTGCTGCCACAGAACCTCCTATCTATCCCTCTAACTAACGAGTCCCCAATAACTATTGCCCTCCCGCTCTCCTCCTTACCCTCCTGAGCCACAGGGACGGACTCAGTGCCGGAGATCCTCTCACTGCGGCTCACCACTGGTATGTCGTCCCCCTCAACCGTATCCAAAGCGGAATACTTATTGCTAAGGGGAACGACCACAGGGGATCCCTGCACCGACTGCTTCTTCCCAGCCCCTCTCACCGTCGCCCATCTATTTTCATTCCTCGGAGTAACTGTATCCCTGAAGCTTCTGTCTATGGCCATCTCTGCATCCCTAATGATCCTAAGTTCCTCCAACTCCAGCTCCAGTTCCCTTACACGGTTTTGGAGGAGCTGCAGATGGATGCACTTCTCACAGGTATAATCAGCAGGGACACTGTCGTCGTCCCTCACCTCGAACATAGTGCAAGAGGAACATTGCACTGCCTTCACACCCATCCTCTCTAGATACCCTGCCAGTACCAGGTAGAAACAGCAAAAAATGAATTAACTCACCCAAGCCCTGTGAGCCAAAGCCCTACAGCTTTCACTCTGCCTCCTGCTCACTCTGCTGCCCGCTAACGACGCTGCCCGCTCAAAAGTGCGGCCTACTTTTAAACCCTCCAAAAACCTTCCCAGACTCCTGCTGGGCCCACTTCCTGTTTTAAAAAAAACCTCCGATTTTTTTACACAAATTTAACTTAAAATAAATAAATAAATGTAGTGAACAAACCAACTGCCTTCTCCTCAGCCTGGTAACAGCCACATTTATGTCTTAAAAGAAAGCCTCATCTCGATCATGAATTCAGAAAAAATCAGCAAAGAAGACAGAAGATTCCAGAAGACAACAAACCTGGTTGAAATTTTGAGATTGATTAAAAATTCTATTTTTTTGTTAATAAGTGGGAATTGGATTTATCTAAACAGCATTCCATTAGAATCGTGTTTTATTCGGTTTGTTAATAGTTTAGTTAACCTGTTTACTGTTAGTTAGATAAATAAAGTGTTACCTGTTGCTTTTACAGAGAGAGTCTCAGGTAGTTATTTTGATTTAACCACTAACAGTTGCTGAAGCGCAGATATTACGACTTCTCACACACTTTACCAGATTATGAAGGGAGGTATTCCTCTTTGAGTGGTTAAGTGTTAGTTCTCAGAGAGGAGATCAACCTCCCCCTTCATAACAGGTCTGCCAGCCTATTGATCACACACCAATTCAGATTTAATTTTTGCAACCAGGAATATCCGAATAATGTAGGGTCGTCACCTTTAACTACGTACAGTGGCAACTCTGCACACTGATCCCTTAGCTGTTCTTTCACCAGCACATAGCCCTTCAGTGGCACCACTTGTTCCTATGTACGTAGAGTGACCTTGACAGGCTTTAACGACAGTGCCCTTAATATTTCTTTATACACTGTGTCAGGAATTAGCGACATTGTTGTCCCTGTATCCGCCTCCAATTTAATTGTCTTCCCCTCTAATTTGGGGATAGCCCAGAAACAATCAGCTTCACCCCATATTGACAGGATGTTCATTGAAACTCAATTGATTCTAGACCTTCTCATGGGATTAAGGGGGAGGTGGCTAGATAGGTGGAGAACTGGCTTGGTCACAGAAGACAGAGGGTGGTAGTGGAAGGGTCTTTTTCCGGCTGGATGCCTGTGACTAGTGGTGTTCCGCAGGGCTCTATATTGGGACCTCTGCTGTTTGTGATTTATATAAACAATCTGGAAGAAGGTGTAACTGGGGTGATCAGTAAGTTTGTGGACGACACGAAAATGGCTGGACTTGCAGATAGTGAGGAACATTGTCAGAGGCTACAAAAGGATATAGATAGGCTGGAAGTTTGGGCAAAGAAATGGCAGATGGAGTTCAATCCAGATAAATGCGAAGTGATGCATTTTGGTAGAACTAACGTAGGGGGGAGCTATACCGTAAATTGCAGAACCATAAAGGATGTAGATACACAGAGGGACCTGGGTGTGCAAGTCCACAGATCCTTGAAGGTGACGTCACAGGTGGAGAAGGTAGTGAATAAGGCTTATGGCATGCTTGCCTTTATAGGACGGGGCATAGAGTATAAAAGTTGGGGTCTGATGTTGCAGTTGTATAGAACGTTGGTTCGGCCGCATTTGGAATACTGCGCCCAGTTCTGGTAGCCACACTACCAGAAGGACGTGGAGGCTTTAGAGAGAGTGCAGAGGAGGTTTACCAGGATGTTGCCTGGTATGGAAGGGCTTAGTTATGAGGAGAGATTGGGTAAACTGGGGTTGTTCTCATTGGAAAGACGGAGGATGAGGGGTGACCTAATAGAGGTGTATAAAATTATGAAAGGCATAGATAGGGTGAACGGTGGGAAGCTTTTTCCCAGATCGGTGGTGACGGTCACGAGGGGTCATAGGTTCAAGGTGAGGCAGGGGGAGGTTTAACACAGATATCAGAAGGACATATTTTACACAGAGGGTGGTGGGGTCCTGGAATGCGCTGCCGAGCAAGGTGGTGGGAACACACTGGGAACGTTTAAGACTTATCTAGATAGCCACATGAATGGAGTGGGAATGGAGGGATACAAAAGAATGGTCTAGTTTGGACCAGGGAGCGGCGCGGGCTTGGAGGGCCGAAGGGCCTGTTCCTGTGCTGTATTGTTCTTTGTTCTTTTTGTTCTGCTTCTTCCACAGACCCGGCTGACTCCCTGTCTTCTCCCTGGCTGGAGGCATGTACCTTGTGCTTCGTTCTCTGAATTGTTTCTTTTTGAACCCCTTCTCTCCTTTGGGTTGTACCCATCAATTTTGGACAACGTGGTCCACTCGCTTACATCTGCAGCATTGGGCTTCACTAGTCCAACACGTTGACTCTTTGTGGCCAAACTTTCACCGCTCTCTGTTGAGCTTCCGCTACTTTATGCACTCGTGCACTGACACCCAACTGTGTTGCTTCACTGGCGGCCAACTCCATCCTGTAGCAATTTTGAAAGCTACTTTGAAATCCAGAACTCTCTTTCTTAGCAGCTTCCATTGAATGGCTTTATGTCAGAGGCCACAAACCCAAATGATGCTGCAAGACATTGTGGTGGAACCCTCCAAATTTGCAAATTTCCGCCAACCCCTTCAAAGCAGTCACAAATTGAGCGATGGACTCCCCTTCATATTTTACCTGTTTATAAAAATGGAAATGTTCCAAGGTCATCAGTGGATTGGATGCAAAATGATTTTCCAATACTTCACACAGTTCTCTATCGGTTTTCTCTGTGATTTCTCTGGTTGCACTCGACCTCTTAGGAATTTGTGAATAAGAAAGCCGCCACCATTAAGTCTTCAACTACTTTGTTCACTTTCAGGTATGAACTAAACCGTTCAGTGTACAGAATCTAACTTTCTGTCTTCTCGTTAAATGGTTCCATCCCTCTGAATGGGGCTGCCATTTTGTTTTCCCGCTGGCAGGAATCTATCTCAAGCTCTGACACACCAAACTATATATACAGGTGAGACTTGCTGATTGGGCAGGCAATCTGCACCTCAATCAGGGAGCTCATACTCCAAGAGGCCAACCTAAGGTCATTATACCAGTCATCCAGCCCGTCGAGTCCGCACCAACTCTCCGAAAGAGCATCCCACCTCGGCCTTCCCCTCTGCCCTATCCCCGTAACCCTGCACATTGATCATGGCTAGCCCACCTAGCCTGCACATCGTTGGACTATGGGAGGAAACCGGAGCACCTGGAAGAAAGCAATCAGACATGGGGAGAACACGTAAACTCCACACAGACAGTCACCCAAGGCTGGATTGAACCTGTGAGGCAGCAGTGCCACCGTTCCAATTAAAATCATATTTCTAAAATCAAAATTTTAATTCCACATTTTTTTTAATGAATTCAAATTTCCCATTTGCAGTAGTGGTGAACCCAGATCCCCAGAGCATCACCCTGGGTCTCTGGATTACGAGTCCAGTGACAATACCACCAAGCCACCACCTCATTATGATAGAACCTCTCATTAAAACCAAGGGTCCAGATGAGAGAACAACGCGAGAGGACTCTGAATTCACTAAAAGCCATTCAAAATAAACACTCGTATTCAGGAGGTGGAGAGCTCTGGACCTGCAAGGGACACTCACTGGGACAGGAATGAACACAGCGTGGGGACTGAGGCCTTCATTCACCCTTCGATGACAGGTAGCTCCAGACCTGTGATAGACACTCATCGGGACAGCGACTGTTCAAACAACGCGCTGAGTTTGAAAATAATCCTAGAGTGAGTCACAGGAAAGTGGTAAGCTGATTGGTTGGTGAGTAACTGATATTAAGGACTGTGTTCAAATAGCTGATGCAAAAAGAAACATTGGGAAAATGTTATTTATTATCTGTATCTAGATTTGCAATTCTCTAAGGCATTAGTTGTAAATTTAAAACCTGTCAGGTGTGGACAACTGAGAGGGATGTGTGGTTTGTCACATGTGCAGAGTGCTGGACACTGCCAGTGTCCTAGATGACCACATGTGCAGGAAGTGCTCCCAGCTACAGAAGCTGGAGCTCCAGGTTTCATAGCTTGAGCAGTGGCTGGAGACACTGTGGCGCATCTGTGAGGCTGAGAGTTATGTGGATAGCATGTTTAGAGAGGTGGTCACACTGCAGCTCAATGGACTAAAGGAAAGGGAGTGGGTGACCACCAGACAATCCAGAAACAACAGTGCAGGAGTTCCCTCATAACTCATAACTGGTGTTCCATTTTGGAAGCTGATGAGGGCATTGGTATCTCAGAGCAGTGCAGTCAGAGCTAACCTTCTGGCACCACAAACAGCTTGACTGTACAGCGGGGGAGGAAGAAGAAAAGAAGAGCAATAGTGACCGGGGATTCTTTAGTCGGGGGAGCAAACAGGTGTTTTGCGGCTGAAGACATGACTCCAGGATGGTCTGTTGCCTCCCTGGTGCCAGGGTTTGGGATGTCAGTGAATGGCTCCAGGGCATCCTGAATGGGGAGGGTGATGAGTTAGAGGTACATATTGGTAGCAACGTAATGGCAAAGTGAGGAATTAGTTCTTGCATCAAGAATTCAGGGAGTTCGGCAGTAGATCAAAAAGCGGGACTTCAAAAGTTGTTATCTCTGGATTACTCCCAGTGCCGCGTGCTAACGAGTGTAAAAATAGGAAAATAGGGCAAAATAATGAGTGGCTCAAGAGTTGGTGCAGGAGGGAGAGTTTTAGATTCATGGATCACTGGGACCCTTTCTGGGAAAGATGGGACATATACAAATGAGACGGTCTGCACCTGAATCACATTGGGGCCAACATGCTTGCAGTTAGGTTTGCTCGTGGTGTTGGGAGGAGTTTAAACTAGTTTGGCAGGGGGAGCAAACACAGAATATTGCTGAAAAGGAAGTGAATCAGAGTGAGTTCAGTTATGTTGAGTGTCAAGAGAGCAAGACAAGGCTGGATTGTCTTTACTTTAATGCTAGGTGTGTAATAGGTAAGACTGATGAGTTAAGGGTGTGGATTGACACATGGAATTGTGATATTGTTGCCATCACAGAGACATGATTGATGGAAAGGCAGGGCTGGCAACTCAACATTCCAGGATATAGGATCTTTAGGCAAGACAGAGGAGGTGTAAAAGGGAGGTGGTGTTGCATTATGTGTTGTGGCCGTGAAAGGGACTCCAGGATTGTAGTTTACCTCCCTGGTCCCAGGGTCCTGGATGTCTCTGAGCGGGTACAAAGCATCCTAAAATGGGGAGGGAAATCAGACAGATTGGCACGAATGACAGAGGTAGAAAGAGAAGCGAGATCCTGCAACAGCAATTTAGGGAGTTAAGATTAAAAAGCAGGACCTCTAGGGTATTAATTTCAGGATTAGTCCCCATGCCACGAGCTAATGAGGCTAGGAAACCATAGAAACCATAGAAACCCTACAGTGCAGAAAGAGACCATTCGGCCCATCGAGTCTGCACCGACAACAATCCCACCCAGGCCCTATCCCTGTATCCCTACATGTTTTACCTGCTAATCCCTCTAACCCTCATATTTTACCCACTAATCCCTCTAATCTACGCATCCTGGAACACTAAGGGGCAATTTAGCTTGGCCAATCAACCTAACCCGCACATCTTTGGACTGTGGGAGGAAACCGGAGCACCCGGAGGAAACCCACGCAGACACGGGGAGAATGTGCAAACTCCGCACAGACAGTGACCCGAGCCGGGAATCGAACCCAGGTCCCTGGAGCTGTGAAGCAGCAGTGCTAACCACTATGCTACCATGCCACCCCAAAGTGGGAAGTGGGAGATAGTGCAGCTGAACACATGGTTAAGGAGCTGGTGCATGAGGGAGGGCTTCAGATTTACGGTTCATTGGGATGTCTTCCATGGAAGTTGAGCCCTGTACGTGACAGACGGGTTACTCCTGAACTGGAGGAGTACCAATATCCTGGCGACGAGGTTTGCTAGAGTGGGTCGGGTGGGTTTAAACTAGTGTGGCAGGGGGGTGGGAATCAGAAGAGTAGGTCAGCGAGTGTAGAAACTGGGGATGAGCATGGGACCAAGCCAGGCTAGCTAAGAGGAAGAGCAGGCTGGGGGACGTCGAACTCAGTGGGCCTGGAGGTCTGGAGTGTATCTGCTTCAATGCAAGCGGTATAACAGTTAAGACAGATGAACTTAGAGCCTTGATTCACGCGCGGAACGTGGATGTGGTTGCAGTAATGGAGACTTGGTTAAAAGAGGGACAAAACTGGCAGCCAAATGTTCCGAGATATAGGTGTTTTAGGCGAGACAGAGGGGAAGGCAAAACAAGTGGGGGAGTTGCAATATTGGTTAGGGAACATATTGCAGCTGTACAGAGGGAGGACACCTTGGAAGAATCATGTAATGAGACACTGTGGATACAGCTCAGAAACAGGAAGGGGGCAATCACGATGATGGGATTGTACTTCAGGCCTCCCAACAGCCCATGGGAAGTTCAAGAATGGATATGTAAGCAGATTCTGGACAGATGTAGAAACAAAAGGTTTGTTTTGTAGTGGGAGACTCAATCGCTTAGGGTTAGGGATTCGGATGGTGAGGAATTTGTTAAGTGTATCCAGGAAGGTTTTTGGAACAATATGTGGATAGTCCGACTAGAGAGGGGACTATACTGGACCTGGTACTAGGGAGTGAGCCCAGGCAAGTCATCAAAGTTACAGTGGGGGAACATGTGGCGAACAGTGACCACAAATCCGTAAGTTTTCTGATACTCATGATAAGGAAGGACTGTAGAAAAAGAGATAATCAGCCATGGATAGCTAAGGGAATAAAGGAGGATATCAAATTGAAAGAAAATGCAGACAAAGTGGCGAAGATGAGTGGGAAACTAGAGGATGGAAATCTTTAAAGGTCAAGAGAAAGCCATGAAAAAAGCTATAAAGAAAAGTAAGATGGATTATGAGAGTAAACTAGCTCAGAATATAAAAACAGATAGCAAAAGTTGCTACCAATGTATATAACGAAAAAGAGCGGCTAAAGTAAACATTGGTCTTTTAGAGGATGAGAAGGGGGATGTAATAACTGGGGTAGAGGAAATGGCTGAGGCACTGAACAGGTATTTTGTGTCGGTCTTCACAGTGGAAGACACAAATAACATGCCAAAAATTGATGACAAGGCGGCTATGGCAGGTGAGGGCCGAGAAACTATTATCACTAAAGAGGTAGCGTTGGGCAAGCTAATGGAGCTAAAGGTAGACAAGTCTCCTGACCCTGATGGAATGCATCCCAGGGAATTAAAAGAGATGGCGGGGGAAATAGCAAATACACTTGTGGTAATTTACCAAAATTCGCTGGACTCTGGGGTGTTTCCCGCAGATTGGAAAACAGCAAATGTGACGCCACTGTTTAAAAAAGGAGGTAGACAAAAGGCGGGTAACAATACAGCACAGGACAGGAACAGGTCCTTCGGCCCTCCAACTATAGGTCGGTTAGCTTAACTTCTCTAATAAAGAAAATGTTTGAATCTATAATCAAAGAAGAAATGGCGAAATATCTGGATATAAATTGTCCCATTGGGAAGATGCAGCATGGGTTCATGAAGGGCAGGTCATGTATGACTCTTTTGGTGGAATCCTTTGAGGACATTACGAGCGCAGTGGAGAATGGGAACCTGTGGATGTGGTGTATCTGGATTTTCAGAAGGCATTTGACAAGGTGCCGCACCAAAGGCTGCAGCATAAGATAAAGGTGCATGGTGTTAAGGGTAATATAATAGTATGGTTACTGTGCCCAGATAGTCATGGTTACTGTACTGTGCCCAGTTCTGGTCGCCTCATTACAGAAAGGATGTGGAAGCCATAGAAAGGGTGCAGAGGAGATTTACAAGGATGTTGCCTGGATTAGGTGGCATGCCTTATGAGGATAGGTTGAGAGAGCTAGGTCTTTTCTCTTTGGAGAAGCGAAGGATGGGAGGTGACCTGATAGAGGTGTATAAGATGTTGAGAGGTATTGATCGAGTGGATTCTCAGAGGCTTTTATCCAGGGCTGAAATGGTTGCCACAAGAGGTCACAGGTTTAGGGTGCTGGGGAGTAGGTACAGAGGAGATGTTAGGGGTAAGTTTTTCACTGAGGGTGGTGGGTGCGTGGAATCGGCTGCCAGTAGTGGTGGTGGAGGAGGATTCAATAGGGTCTTTTAAGAGACTTTTGGATAAGTTCATGGAAGTTAGTAAGATAGAGGGTTATAGGTAAGCCTAGTAGGTAGGGACATGTTCGGCGCAACTTGTGGGCCGAAGGGCCTGTTTGTGCTGTAGCTTTTTTATGTTCTATGTTCGAGAATTGGTTAACCAACAGAAAGCGAAGAGTGAGAGTAAATGGGTGTTTTTCTGGTTGGCGATCAGTGACTATTGGTATCCCTCAGGCATCAGCTTTACATTGACGATTTGGAGTTGGGGCCCAAGTGTAGTGTGTCAAAATTTGCAGTTGACATTAAGATGAATGATAGAGCAAAGTGTGCAGAGGACGCTGATAGTCTGCAAAGTGATATAGATAGTCTAAGTGAGTGGGCAAGGGTCTGGCAGATGGAGTACAATGTTGGTCATCCATTTTGGTAGAAATAACAGCAAAATGGACTATTATTTAAATGGTAAAAAAATTGCTGCATGCTGCTGTGCAGAGGGACCTGGGTGTCCTTGTGCATGAATCACAAAAAGTTGGTTTGTAGGTGCAGCAGGTAATTAAGAAGGCAAATGGCATTTTGTCCTTCATTGCTAGAGGGAAGGAGTTTAAACACAGCAAGGTTATGCTGCAGCTGTATGAGGTGCTGGTGAGGCCTCACCTGGAGTACTGTGTACAGTTTTGGTCTCCTTACTTGAGAAAATATATACCGGCACTGGAGGGAGTGCAGAGAAGATTCACTCAGTTGATTCCGGAGTTGAAAGGGTTGACTTATGAGTAGACTGGGGCTATACTCATTGGAATTTAGAAGAATGAGGGGAGATCTTATAGAAACATATAAGATTATGAAGGGAATAGATAAGATTGAAGCAGGGAAGTTGTTTCCACTGGCAGGTGAAACTGGAACTGGTGGGCATGGCCTCAAAATAAGGGGTAGCAGATTTAGGACTGAGTTGAGGAGGAACTTCTTCACACAAAGGGTTGTGAATCTGTGGAATTCCCTGCCCAGTGAAGCAGTTGAGACTACCTCATCGAATGTTTTTAAGGCAACGACAGATACATTTTTGAACAGTAAAGGAATTAAGAGTTATGGTGAGTGGGCCAGGTAAGTGAAGGTGAGTCTGAGAAAAGATCAGCCACAATCTTATTGAATGGTGGAGCTGGCTCAAGGGGCAAATGGCCTGCTCCTGCTCTGACTTATGTTCTTATAGAAAATCATAGAAACCCTACAGTACAGAAAGAGGCCATTCGGCCCATCGAGTCTGCACCGACCACAATCCCACCCAGGCCCTACCCCCACACCCCTACACATTTACCCACTAATCCCTCTAATCTATGCATCCCAGGACACTATGGGGCAATTTTAACATGGCCAATCAACCTAACCCGCACATCTTTGGACTGTGGGAGGAAACCGGAGCACCCGGAGGAAACCCACGCAGACACGAGGAGAATGTGCAAACTCCACACAGACAGTGACCCAAGCCGGGAATCGAACCCAGGTCCCTGGAGCTGTGAAGCAGCAGTGCTAACCACTGTGCTACCGTGCCAGATGTAAAAGGATAAGTGTTGTCCGAGTATTAAGGTGCTAAATTGGGTGAAGGTTAATTACAACTGGATGAGGCAGGTTTGGAGGCTGTTGTTTGGGAGAGGTTGTTGTTTGGGAGAGGCTGTTGGAGGGTAAATCCACATCTGGCATGTGGGAGTCTTTTAAGGAGCAGTTGATCGGAGTGCAGGACAGCCATGTGTCTGTGAAAAGGAAGGGCTGGAAAGGCAGGATTCAGGAACCGTGGATGACCAGGGGAATTGCAAGTCGAGTCAAAAAGGAAAAGGATGTATACAAAAGGCCTAGGCAACTAAAACAGATGAAGCACTTGAAGAACACAGGGAAAGTAGAAAATAACTTAAACAGGGAGTTAGGAGGGCAAAAAGGGTCACGAAATGTCCTTGGCAAGCAGGATTAAAGAGAATCCCAAGGCATTTTATACATATATTCGGAATAAGAGGGTCGCTAGAGAAAGAGTTGGTCCACTCAAGGACAAAGGAGGGAAATTATGCGTAGAACCAAAGCAACTAAGTGAGATCCTTAATGAGCACTTTGCATTGAGATTCACAAAGGAGAGGGGCATGTTGATTGTTGGTGTCTCAGAGGGGTGTATAAACCCTCTCGAGCAAGCCATCATTATGAGGGAGGACTGTGAGGTGTATTAAAAAGCACTGAGGTAGACAAATCCCCGGGGCCAGATGGCATCTATCCCAGATTTATGAGGGAGACAAGAGAGGAAATTGCTGGGCCTCTAACAGAAATCTTTGTTTCCTCGTTGGCCACAGGTGAGGTCCCAGGGGATTGAAGGATAGCCAATGTTGTCCCTTTACTTAAGAAGTGAGCAAGGATAACCCGGATAATTATAGGCCAGTGAGTTTGGTGTCAGTGAAATTGTTGGAGAAGATTCTTAGGGATAGTATCGATACACATTTGGAACGGAACGGTCTTATCAGTGACAGACAGCATGGTTTTGTATGAGGGCGATCATGTCTCACTAATATGATTGAGTTTTTTGAGGAGGTGACCAACAATGATTGATGAGGGAAGGACTGCGGATGTTGTCTACATGGAATTGAGTCAAGCATTTGACAAGGTCCCTCATAGTAGGCTGGTGCAAAAGATTAAATCACACAGGATCAAGGGTGAACTAGCTAGATGGATTCAGAACTGGCTTAGCCATGAAACAGTAAGAAGTTTAACAACACCAGGTTAAAGTCCAGCAGGCTTATTTGGTAGCAAATGCCACAGTGGCATTTGTAACCAAATAAACCTGTTGGATTTTAATCTGGTGTTGTTAAAACTTCTTACTGTGTTTACCCCAGTCCAATGCCGGCATCTCCACATCATGTTAGCCATAAAAGACAGAGGGAAGCGGTGGAAGGGTGTTTTTCTGAACTAGTAGTGTTCCGCAGGGATCAATGCTGAGACCTCTGTTGTTGGCAATATATATGAATGACTTGGAAGAAAATGTAACTGGTCAGATTAGCAAGTTTGTGGGTGATACGAAGATTGCTGGAGTTGCGGATAGTGGTGAAGATTGTCAGAGAACACAGCAGGATATAGATAGACCAAAGAACAATACAGCACAGGAACAGGCCCTTCGGCCCTCTAAGCCCGCGCCGCTCCCAGGTCCAAACTAGACCATTCTTTTGTATCCCTCCATTCCCACTCCGTTCATGTGGCTATCTAGATATGTCTTAAACGTTCCCAGTGTGTCCGCCTCCACCACCTTGCCCGGCAGCGCATTCCAGGCCCCCACCACCCTCTGTGTAAAATACGTCCTTCTGATATCCGTGTTAAACCTCCCCCCACTCACCTTGAACCTATGACCCCTCGTGAACATCACCACCGACCTGGGAAAAAGCTTCCTACCGTTCACCCTATCTATGCCTTTCATAATTTTATACACCTCTATTAGGTCACCCCTCATCCTCCGTCGTTTCAGTGAGAACAACCCCAGTATACCCAATCTCTCCTCATAACTAAGCCCTTCCATACCAGGCAACATCCTGGTAAACCTCCTCTGCACTCTCTCTAAAGCCTCCACGTCCTTCTGGTAGTGTGGCGACCAGAACTGAGCGCAATATTCCAAATGCGGCCGAACCAACGTTCTATACAACTGCAACATCAGACCCCAACTTTTATACTCTATGCCCCGTCCTATAAAGGCAAGCATATCATATGCCTTATTCACTACCTTCTCCACCTGTGACGTCACCTTCAAGGATCTGTGGACTTGCACACCCAGGTCCCTCTGTGTATCTACACCCTTTATGGTTCTGCCATTTATCGTATAGCTCCCCCCTACGTTAGTTCTACCAAAATGCATCACTTCGCATTTATCTGGATTGAACTCCATCTGCCATTTCTTTGCCCAAATTTCCAGCCTATCTATATCCTTCTGTAGCCTCTGACAATGTTCCTCACTATCTGCAAGTCCAGCCATTTTCGTGTCGTCCGCAAACTTATTGATCACCCCAGTTACACCTTCTTCCAGATCATTTATATAAATCACAAACAGCAGAGGTCCCAATATAGAGCCCTGCGGAACACCACTATTCACAGGCATCCAGCCGGAAAAAGACCCTTCCACTACCACCCTCTGTCTTCTGTGACCAAGCCAGATCTCCACCCATCTAGCCACCTCCCCCTTTATCCCATGAGATCCAACCTTTTGCACCAACCTACCATGAGGGACTTTGTCAAACGCTTTACTAAAGTCCATATAGACGACATCCACGGCCCTTCCCTCGTCAACCATTCTAGTCACTTCTTCAAAAAGCTTCACCAGGTTAGTGAGGCATGACCTCCCTCTCACAAAACCATGCTGACTATTGTTAATGAGTTTATTCCTTTCTAAATGCGCATAAATCCTATCACTAAGTGGCACGGTAGCACAGTCGTTAGCACTGCTGCTTCACAGCTCCAGGGACCTGGGTTCGATTCCCGGCTTGGGTCACTGTCTGTGTGGAGTTTGCACATTCTCCTCGTGTCTGCGTGGGTTTCCTCCGGGTGCTCCGGTTTCCACCCACAGTTCAAAGATGTGCGGGTTAGGTTGATTGGCCATGCTAAAATTGCCCTAGTGTCCTGGGATGCGTAGGTTAGAGGGATTAGTGGGTAGGGCCTGAGTGGGATTGTGGTCGGTGCAGACTCGAAGGGCTGAATGGCCTCTTTCTGTGCTGTAGGGTTTCGAAGATTTCGAAGATTCTAAGAATCCTCTCCAACAACTTCCCTACCACGGACGTCAAGGTCACCGGCCTATAATTTCCCGGGTTATCCTTCCTACCCTTCTTAAATAACGGGACCACATTAGCTATCCTCCAATCCTCTGGGACCTCACCTGTGTCCAGTGACGAGACAAAGATTTGCATCAGAGGCCCAGCGATTTCATCTCTCGTCTCCCTGAGCAGCCTTGGATAGATTCCATCAGGCCCTGGGGATTTGTCAGTCTTTATATTCCCTAAAAAACCTAACATTTCCTCCCTTGTAATGGAGATTTTCTCTAACGGGTCAACACTCCCCTCCGAGACACTCCCAGTCAACACATCCCTCTCCTTTGTGAATACCGACGCAAAGTATTCATTTAGGATCTCCCCTACTTCTTTGGGCTCCAAGCATAATTCCCCACTTTTGTCCCTGAGAGGTCCGATTTCTTCCCTGACAACCCTTTTGTTCCTAACGTATGAATATAATGCCTTGGGATTCTCCTTAATCCTGTCTGCCAAGGGCATTTCATGACCCCTTTTTGCCTTCGAATTCCTTGTTTGAGTTCTTTCCTACTTTCTTTGTATTCCTCCAGAGCTCCCTCCGTTTTTAGCTGCCTGGACCTAACGTACGCCTCTCTTTTCTTTTTGACCAATCCCTCAATTTCCCTGGTTACCCACGGTTCTCGAATACTACCCTTCCTATCTCTCTTTTTTACAGGCACATGCCTATCCTGCAGCCCTAACAACTGTTCCTTAAAAGACTCCCACATGCCAGATTTGGATTTACCCTCAAACAGCCTCTCCCAATCAACAGCTGCCAATTTCTGCCTAATCCCACTAAAGTTAGCCTTCCCCCAATCCAACACCTTACCCTTGGGACACCACTTATCCTTTTCCATCACTATCCTAAAGCTAACAGAATTGTGGTCACTATTTGCCACATGTTCCCCGACAGAAACTTTGAAGACATGACCGGGCTCATTCCCCAGTACTAGGTCCAGTATAGCACCCTCTCTCGTCGGGCTATCTACATATTGTTCCAAAGAACCTTCCTGTCTGCATTTTACAAATGCCTCCCCATTCAGACTCCCAGCCCTACGCGATTTCCAGTCTATACCAGGGAAATTGAAGTCTCCCACTACAACAACCCTATTTTTCCTGCACCTATCCATTATCTCCTGACATATCCATTCTTCCACTTCCCTTGGGCTGTTGGGGGGTCTGTAGCATACCCCGAACGTAGTGACTGCGCCCTTCCTGTTTCTGAGTTCCACCCAGAGTGACTCGTTACACGACCCCTCTGAATTGTCCTCCCTCTGCACCGCTGTAATATGCTCTCTAACTAATACTGCTACTCCCCCACCTCTTTTGGCCCCTCCTCTGTCTCGCCTAAAACACTTGTACCCCGGAATATTCAGCTGCCAGTCTTGTCCCTCTTTCAACCAAGTCTCTGTCACCGCAACCACATCCAAATTCCTCGTAAGCATTAAGACCCTAAGTTCGTCTGTCTTACCTGCTACCCTCCTTGCATTGAAGTAGATGCACTCCAGACCTCCAGGCCCAGTGAGGTCATCCTCCCCCAGAGTGCTCTTCTTCTTTGCCAGCCTTGTCCTGGCCCCAAGCTCGTCCCCAGCCTCTACACTTGTAGACATAATTTTTTGGTCCCCACCCCCCTGCCATATTAGTTTAAATTTAAACGAGGAACACTACAGACAGTTACCCACAGATCCGACCAAAGAACACACCCGTCAACTCAACACTCTGATCAAAAACTTTGATCCGGACCTTCAAAACACCCTCCGTGCTCTCATCCCACGTACTCCATGCGTTGGAGATCTCTACTGCCTCCCAAAAATACACAAGGCAAACACACCCGGCTGTCCCATTGTTTCAGGAAATGGAACCCTGTGCGAGAACCTCTCCGGCTATGTCGAGGGCATCTTGAAGCCCATTGTACAAAGAACCCCCAGCTTTTGTCGTGACACTACGGACTTCCTACAGAAACTCAACACACATGGAGCAGTTGAACCAGGAGCACTCCTCGTCACAATGGATGTCTCGGCAGTCTACACCAGCATCCCCCACGATGATGGCATTGCTGCAACGGCCTCAGTACTCAATGCCGTCAACTGCCAGTTTCCAGATGCAATTTTACAACTCATCCGCTTCATCCTGGACCACAATATCTTCACCTTCAACAACCAGTTCTTCATCCAGACACACGGAACAGCCATGGGGACAAAATTCGCACCTCAATATGCCAACATCTTCATGCACAGGTTCGAACAAGACTTCTTCACCGCACAGGACCTTCAACCGATGCTATACACTAGATACATCGATGACATTTTCTTCCTTTGGAGTCATGGTGAGCAATCACTGAAACAACTATATGATGACATTAACAAGTTCCATCCCACCATCAGACTCACCATGGACTACTCTCTGGAATCGGTTGCATTCTTGGACACACGCATCTCCATTAAGGACGGTCACCTCAGCACCTCACTGTACCGCAAGCCCACGGATAACCTCATGATGCTCCACTTCTCCAGCTTCCACCCTAAACACGTAAAAGAAGCCATCCCCTATGGACAAGCCCTCCGAATACACAGGATCTGCTCAGATGAGGAGGATCGCAACAGACACCTCCAGACGTTGAAAGATGCCGTCATAAGAACAGGATATGGCTCTCGACTCATCGATCAACAGTTCCGACGCGCCACAGGTAAAAACCGCACTGACCTCCTCAGAAGACAAACATGGGACACGGTGGACAGAGTACCATGGTAGGCTTCTGCAGAAAATGCAGATGTATGGGATTGGGGGTGATCTAGGAAATTGGATCAGGAATTGGCTAGCGGATAGGAAACAGAGGGTGGTGGTTGATAGTAAATATTCATCATGGAGTGCGGTTACAAGTGGTGTACCTCAGGGATCTGTTTTGGGGCCACTGCTGTTTGTAATATTTATTAATGATCTGGATGAGGGTATAGTTGGGTGGATTAGCAAATTTGCTGATGACACCAAAGTCGGTGGTGTGGTAGACAGTGAGGAAGGGTGTCGTAGTTTGCAGGAAGACTTAGACAGGTTGCAAAGTTGGGCCGAGAGGTGGCGGATGGAGTTTAATGCGGAGAAGTGTGAGGTAATTCACTTTGGTAGGAATAACAGATGTGTTGAGTATAGGGCTAACGGGAGGACTTTGAATAGTGTGGAGGAGCAGAGGGATCTAGGTGTATGTGTGCATAGATCCCTGAAAGTTGGGAATCAAGTAGATAAGGTTGTTAAGAAGGCATATGGTGTCTTGGCGTTTATTGGTAGGGGGATTGAATTTAGGAGTCGTAGCGTTATGTTGCAACTGTACACAACTCTGGTGCGGCCGCACTTGGAGTACTGTGTGCAGTTCTGGTCCCCACATTACAGGAAGGATGTGGAGGCTTTGGAGAGGGTGCAGAGGAGGTTTACCAGGATGTTGCCTGGTATGGAGGGGAGATCCTATGAGGAGAGGCTGAGGGATTTGGGATTGTTTTCGCTGGAAAGGCGGCGGCTAAGAGGGGATCTTATTGAAACATATAAGATGATTAGAGGTTTAGATAGGGCGGATAGTGATAGCCTTTTTCCTCTGATGGAGAAATCCAGCACGAGGGGGCATGGCTTTAAATTGAGGGGGGGTAGTTATAGAACCGATGTCAGGGGTAGGTTCTTTACCCAGAGGGTGGTGAGGGATTGGAATGCCCTGCCAGCATCAGTAGTAAATGCGCCTAGTTTGGGGGCGTTTAAGAGATCCGTAGATAGGTTCATGGACGAAAAGAAATTGGTTTAGGTTGGAGGGTCACAGTTTTTTTTTAACTGGTCGGTGCAACATCGTGGGCCGAAGGGCCTGTTCTGCGCTGTAATGTTCTATGTTCTATGTTCTATGTACCCTTCGTCGTCCAGTACTTCCCCGGAGCGGAGAAGCTACGGCATCTTCTCCGGAGCCTTCAACGTGTCATTGATGAAGACGAACATGTCGCCAAGGCCATCCCCACACCCCCACTTCTTGCCTTCAAACAACCACGCAACCTCAAACAGACCATTGTCCGCAGCAAACTACCCAGCCTTCAGGAGAACAGTGACCACGACACCACACAACCCTGCCACAGCAACCTCTGCAAGACGTGCCGGATCATCGACATGGATGCCATCATCTCACGTGAGAACACCATCTACCAGGTACACGGTACATACTCTTGCAACTCAGCCAACGTTGTCTACCTGATACGCTGCAGGAAAGGATGTCCCGAGGCATAGTACATTGGGGAAACCATGCAGACGCTGCGACAACGGATGAATGAACACCGCTTGACAATCACCAGGCAAGACTGTTCCCTTCCTGTCGGGGAGCACTTCAGCGGTCACGGGCATTCAGCCTCTGATATTCGGGTAAGCGTTCTCCAAGGCGGCCTTCACGACACACGACAACGCAGAGTCGCTGAGCAGAAACTGATAGCCAAGTTCCGCACACATGAGGACGGCCTCAACCGGGATATTGGATTTATGTCACATTATCAGTAACCCCCACAGCTTTCCCCCTGATCTTGCAGAATCTCACGAGCTGTTCTGTCTGGAGACAATACACATCTCTTTAACCTGTGTTGAATGCTCCCTCCACCCACATTGTCTGTACCTTTAAGACCTGGCTGGCTGTAGAGATTCGCATTCTAATTAGTATTCTGTAACTTGATTTCTGTGTCTGTGTACTGTTTGAGAGCACATTTCCACTCCATCTGACGAAGGAGCAGTGCTCCGAAAGCTTATGGTATTTGCTACCAAATAAACCTGTTGGACTTTAACCTGGTGTTGTGAGACTTCTTACTGATATTAGTTTAAACCCACTGGAAAATTGGGCGGAGAAATGGCAGATGAAATTTAATCCAGACAAAATGCAAGGTGATGCATTTTGGTAGATCCAATTCAGGTAGGAGCTATAACATAAATGGCAGAACCATCAGGAGCATAGACATACAGAGAGATCTGGAGTACAGGTCCACAGATCCTACACCCTAGCTATGACTGTCTACACCCTAGCTATGACTGTAACATTACACTCTGAACTCTCTCGTTTCCTTCTCTATGAAGATAGGTTTTGTCTGTATAGCGCGCAAGAAACAATACTTTTCACTGTATGTTAATACATGTGACAATAATAAATCAAATCAAAAGTGGCAGTACAGGTAGAAAAGATGGTGAAGAAAGCATATGGCATACTTGCCTTCATCGGCCAGGGCATCGAGTAAAAAAGTTGGCAAATTATGTTACATTAGGCCACATTTGGAATACTGTATCTACGTTTTACTTTTCTATGTATACTAATATTTGTGACAATAATAAATCAAATCAAAATCAAACCAAATCAATTCTGGTCGCTGCACTACCAGAAGTACGTGGAGGCTTTGGAGAGAGTACAGAAAACATTTACCAGGATGTTACCTGGTATGGAGTGTATTAGCTATGAGGAGAGATTGAATAAACTAGGATTATTCTCCCTGGAAAGACGGGGGCTGAGGGGCGATCTGATAGAAGTTTATAAAATTATGAGAGGTATAGATAAGGTGAACAGTTGGGAGCTTTTTCCCAGGGCAGAAATGACAATTACATGGGGCACAAGTTCAAGGTAAGGGGGGAAAGGTTCAGTGGAGATGTGCGGGGGAGGAGTTTTTTTACACAGAGGGTAGTGGGGGCCCTGTGTCTGCACTGTTGAGGCAGACACTTTAGCAGCATTTAGAACAAAGAGCAAAGAAAATTACAGCACAGGGACAGGCCCTTCAGCCCTCCAAGCCTGCACCGACCATGCTGCCCAAATTTACTAAAACCCCCTACCCTTCTGGGGACCATATCCCTCTATTCCCATTCTATTCATGTATTTGTCAAGACGCCCCTTAAAAGCCACGATTGTATCCGCTTCCACTACCTTCCCAGCAGCACGTTCCAGACACCCACACCCTCTGTGTAAAAAACCTGCCTCGTACATCTCCTTTAAACCTTGCCCCTCACACCTTAAACCTATGCCCCCTAGTAATTGACTCTTCCACCCTAGGAAAAATCTTCTGACTATCCATTCTGTCCATGCCTCTCACAATCTTGTAGACTTCTATCAGATCGCCCCACAACCTCCGTCGTTCCAGTGAGAACAAACCAAGTTTCTCCAACCTTTCCTCATAGTTAATGCCCTCCATACCAGGCAACACCCTGGCAAATCTTTTCTGTACCTCTCCAAAGCCTCCACATACTTCTGCTAGTGTGGCAACCAGAATTGAACACTATATTCCAAGTGCAGCCGAACTAATGTTCTATAAAGCTGCAGCATGACTTGACAATTTTTAAACTAAATGCACTGGCCGGTGAAGGCAAGCATGCTGTATGTCTTCTTGACTACCTTCTCCACCTGCATTGCCACTTTCAGTGACCTGTGTACTTGAACACCCAGATCCCTCTGCCTCTCAATACTCTTAAGGGTTCTGCCATTTACTACATATTTCCTATTTGTATTAGACCTTCCAAAATGCATTACCTCACATTTGTCCAGATTAAACTCCATCTGCCATCTCTCTGCCCAAGTCTCCAACCAGAAGACAGAGGGTGGTAGTGGAAGGGTCTTTTTCCGGCTGGATGCCTGTGAATAGTGGTGTTCCGCAGGGCTCTGTATTGGGACCTCTGCTGTTTGTGATTTATATAAACGATCTGGAAGAAGGTGTAACTGGGGTGACCCATAAGTTTGCGGACGACACGAAAATGGCTGGACTTGCAGATAGTGAGGAACATTGTCAGAGGCTACAGAAGGATATAGATAGGCTGGAAATTTGGGCAAAGAAATGGCAGATGGAGTTCAATCCAGATAAGTGCAAAGTGATGCATTTTGGTAGAGCTAATGTAGGGGGGAGCTATACGATAAATGGCAGAACCATAAAGGGTGCAGATGCGCAGAGGCACCTGGGTGTGCAAGTCCACAGTTCCTTGAAGGTGACGTCACAGGTGGAGAAAGTAGTGGAGAAGGCATATGGCATGCTTGCCTTTATAGGACGGGGCATAGAGTATAAAAGTTGGGGTCTGATGTTGCAGATGTATAGAACGTTGGTTCGGCCGCATTTGGAATACTGCACCCAGTTCTGGTCGCCACACTACCAGAAGGACGTGGAGGTTTTAGAGAGAGTGCAGAGGAGGTTTACCAGGATGTTGCCTGGTATGGAAGGGCTTAGTTATGTGGGGCAGCACGGTAGCACAGTGGTTAGCACTGCTGCTTCACAGCTCCAGGGACCTGGGTTCAATTCCCGGCTTGGATCACTGTCTGTGTGGAGTTTGCACATTCTCCTCGTGTCTGCGTGGGTTTCCTCCGGGTGCTCTGGTTTCCTCCCACAATCCAAAGATGTGCGGGTTAGGTTGATTGGCCATGCTAAAAATTGCCCTTAGTGTCCTGAGATGTGTAGGTTAGAGGGATTAGTGGCAAATATGTAGGGATATGGGGGTAGGGCCTGGGTGGGATTGTGGTCGGTGCAGACTCGATGGGCCGAATGGCCTCTTTCTGTACTGTAGGGTTTCTATGATTCTATGATCTAGGAGAGATTGGGTAAACTGGGGCTCTTCTCACTGGAAAGACGGAGGATGAGGGGTGACCTAATAGAGGTGTATAAAATTATGAAAGGCATAGATAGGGTGAACAGTGGGAAGCTTTTTTCCAGGTCGGTGGTGACGTTCATGAGGGGTCATAGGTTCAAGGTGAGTGGGGGGAGGTTTAACACGGATATCAGAAGGACATATTTTACACAGAGGGTGGTGGGGGCCTGGAATGCGCTGCCGGGCAAGGTGGTGGAGGCAGACACACTGGGAACATTTAAGACTTATCTAGATAGCCACATGAACGGAGTGGGAATGGAGGGATACAAAAGAATGGTCTAGTTTGAACCAGGGAGCGGCGCAGGCTTGGAGGGCCGAAGGGCCTGTTCCTGTGCTGTATTGTTCTTTGTTCTATCTATATTCTGCTGTATCCTCTAATGGTCCTCATCACTATACACAACTCCACAAACCTTTGTGTCATCCGCAAACTTACCAATCAAACCTGTTACATTTTCCTCCAAATCATTTGTATATATTACAAATAGCAAAGGTCCTAGCACTAATCCCTGAGGAACGACATTTGTCCTAGCCCTCCATTCAAAAACGCACCATTCCACTGCTACCCTCTGTCTTCTATGACCAAGCCAGTTCTGTATTCACCTTGCCAGCTCACCTCTGATCCCTCGCGGCTTCACCCTCTGCACCAGTCTGCCATGAGAGACCTTGTCAAAGGCCTTACTGAAGTCCATGTAGACAACATCCACTGCCCTACTCTCATCAACCATCTTCATTACTTCCTCGAAAAATTTGATCAAGTTCATGAGACACGACCTCTCCTTCACAAAACCATGTTGCCACTCGCTAATATGTCCACTTATTTCCAAGTGGGAGTAAATCCTGTTTCGAAGAATCCTCTCCAATAATTTCCATACCACTGATGTAAGGCTCACCGGCCTGTAATTACCTGGATTATTCTTGCTACCCTTCTTAAAGAAAGGAACAACATTGGCTACTCTCCAATCTTCTGGCACCTCCCCTGTAGTCAGTGAGGATACAAAGATTTCTCTCAAGGCCCCAGCAATTTCCTCCCTTGCTGCTCTCAGTATTCTGGGTATATCCGATCAGGCCCTTAATGTTTCTCAAGAACCCCAATACCCCCTCGTTTTTGATCTCAACATGACTCAAAATACCTACACACCCTTTCCCAGACTCATCAGCCACCAAGTCCTTCTCTTTGGTGAATACTGACGCAAATACTAATTTTATACCACGCCCATTTCCTCTGGCTCCACGCATAGATTCCCTCCCCTTCCTTGAGTGGGCCAACCCTCTCCCTGGCTATCCGCTTGCTCTTTATATATATATATATAAAAAGCCTTGGGATTTTCCTTAATCTTGGAGGCCAATACTTTTTCGTGACCCTTTTAGCCTTCCTTAATCCTTGCTTAAGTTTCTTTCTTTGTATTCCACACTTGCTTTGTGTGATCCCAGCCTCCTAGCTTTGACAAATGCTTCTTTTTTCTCTTTGACTAGGCTCACAATTTCTCTCGTTATCCAAGGTTCACAAAACTTACCATACTTATCCTTCATCCTTCCAGGAATGTGCCAGTCCTGAATCCCTATCAACTTACACTTGAAAGCCTCCCACATGCCAGATGTTGATTTGCCCTCAAACATCTGCCCCCAATCTACGTTCTTCAGTTCCTGCCTAATATTGTTATAATTAGCCTTCCCCCAATTTAGCACCTTAACTTGAGGACTACACTTATCTTTATCCATCAGTACCTTAAAGCTTATTGAATTGTGGTCACTATTCCCAAACTGCTCCCATACTGAAACATCAACTACCTGGCTGGGATCATTCCCCAATACCAGGTCCAGTAGGGCCCCTTCCCGAGTTGGACTATCTACATACTGTTTCAAGAAGCTTTCCTGGATGCTCCTTACAAACGCTGCCCCATCCATGTCCCTAGCACCACCACAACAACCCTGTTACTTTTACACCTTGCCAAAATCTGCCTCTATATCCCACTGGCAGTAAACTCCCAACATTGTGACTTTACCCTTCCTAATTTAAGATTTATCTGGATAGACACATGAACAGATGAGGAATAGAGGATACTGGCGGTTGGTCTAGATAGGACAACGTGATCGGTGCAGGCTTTGTGGACCAAAGGACCTGTTCCTGAGATGTGCTGTTGTTTGTTCTATTAATTAGAGTAAACTACTGCAATAAGGAGAGATGATATCTTGGAAGGGTCTTCAAACCAGGCTTTGTGGGTCGAACCTGGGAATGTTAAGGGGGCAGCCACATTACTGGGAGTGCAGCCCCCCCAAAGAGTTAGTGGGAAATAGAGGAGCAGATATGTAGACAGTTCACTGAGGTGTGTAAGCGTAATAATCGGTTAATTATAATAGGGGATTTCAACTTTCCCAACGTAAATTAATCATAATGTTAACGGTTTCGAGGGGGCGGATTTCTTGAAATGTATCTAGGGGAGTTTTTGTATCAATATGTGGAAGGCCCAGTAAGGATGGAGCAGTGCTGGGTCTGGTCCTGGGGAACAAAGCCGAATAAATGTTCAATGTGGCAATGGGGAGCATTTTCGTGATAGCAACCGTAATATGGAACAGTTCAAATTTGTTATGAACAAGGAGAAAGATGGCCTGCAAAAGACAGCTATGGATTGGAGGAAGGCAGATTTTATTAAAATGAGGCAGCATCTGACCAAAGTTGACTGAGAACAATTCCTTGCAGGTAAGTCTACAGCAGAATAGCGTGCGGCATTCAAAATGAAACTGGGGAGATTACAGTTCCCCATAGGGGAAACTGTAGGAGCAATAAGTTCAGGGAATCCTGGATGTTCAGGACAATTCAGAATTGGATGATGAAGAAGAGAAAGGCTTCTATCAAGTCCAAAGGGAGCAATTCAGCTGTGGCCCTAGAGGAATATAGGAAATGCAAGAGGGAACTTTAGAAAGCAATTAGAAGAACAAAAAAGGGGACATGAAAAAGGACTTGCGAACAGGATTAGGGAGAATCCAAAGATATTTTATAAATACATTACAGGGAAGGGGTTAACCAGGGAAAGTGAAGGGCCCATTAGAGACTAAGGGGGTAATCTGTTTGTGAAGCCACAGGATATTGGAAGGGTTTTAAATGCATATTTCTCATTGCTCAGGAAAAGGAGAATTCAGGTGCGGAATTCAGGATGAAGAACTGTGAGGTTCTTGCACAGTTTAACATAGGAAATGAGGAGATATTGGAGGTTCTGATGGGTTTAAAAATGGACAAATCCTCAGGTCCGGATGAATTACATCCCAGGCTGCTGTGGGAGGCGAGGCAGGAAATTGCAGGGAGTCCGACACAAATTTTCAATTCCTCTCTGTCCATGAGGAAGTCATGATGTGGAGATACCGGCGTTGGACTGGGGTAAACACAGTAAGAAGCCTCACAACACCAGGTTAAAGTCCAACAGGTTTATTTGGTAGCAAAAGCCACTGGCTTTCGGAGTGCTGCCCCTTCGTCAGGTGAGTGGGAGTTCTGTTCACAAACAAGGCATATAAAGGCACAAACTCAAGTTACAAAATAATGGTTGGAATGCGAGTCTTTACAGGTAATCAAATCTTAAAGGTACAGACAATGTGAGTGGAGAGAGGGTTAAGCACAGGTTAAAGAGATGGATATTGTCTCCAGACAGGACAGTTAGTGAGATTTTGCAAGCCCAGGAAGTCATGGGGGTTACAGATAGTGTGACATGAACCCGAGATCCTGGTTGAGGCTGTCCTCATGTGTGCGGAACTTGGCTATCAGTCTCTGCTCAGCGACTCTGCGCTGTCGTGTGTCATGAAGGCTGCCGTGGAGAACGCTTTCCCGAAGATCAGAGGCCGAACGCCCGTGACTGCTGAAGTGTTCCCCAGCAGGAAGAGAACATTCTTGCCTGGTGATTGTCGAGCGGTATTCATTCATCCGTTGTCGTAGCGTCTGCATGGTCTCCCCAATGTACCATGCGTCGGAACATCCTTTCCTGCAGCGTATCAGGTAGACAACGTTGGCCGAGTTGCAAGAGTATGTACCATGTACCTGGTGGATGGTGTTCTCATGTGAGATGATGGCATCCGTATCGATGATCTGGCACGTCTTGCAGAGGTTGCTGTGGCAGGGTTGTGTGGTGTCATAGTCACTGGTCTCCTGAAGGCTGGTAGTTTGCTGCGGAAAATGGTCTATTTGAGGTCGTGCGGTTGTTTGAAGGCAAGAGGTGGGGGTGTGGGGATGGCCTTGGCGAGATGTTCGTCTTCATCAATGTCATGATGAAGGCTCTGGAGAAGATGTCGTAGCTTCTCCGCTCCGGGGAAGTACTGGACGACGAAGGGTATTCGGTCTGTCGCGTCCCGTGTTTGTCTTCTGAGGATACCAGCTTCCACCCTAAACACGTTAAAGAAGCCATCCCTTACAGACAAGCCCTCCATATACACAGGATCTGCTCAGATGAGGAGGATCGCAACAGACACCTCCAGACACTGAAAGATGCCCTCATAAGAACAAGATATGGTGCTCGACTCATCGATCAACAGTTCCGATGCGCCACAGCGAAAAACCGCACCGACCTCCTCAGAAGACAAAAACGGGACACGGTGGACAGAGTACCCTTTGTCGTCCAGTACTTCCCCAGAGCGGAGAAGCTACGACATCTTCTGCGGAGCCCTCAACATGTCATTGATGAAGATGAACATCTTGCCAAGGCCATCCCCACACCCCCACTTCTTGCCTTCAAACAACCGCACAACCTCAAACAGACCATTGTCCGCAGCAAATTACCCAGCCTTCAGGAGAACAGTGACCACGACACCACACAACCCTGCCACAGCAACCTCTGCAAGATGTGCCGGATCATCGACATGGATGCCATCATCTCACGTGAGAACACTATCCACCAGGTACACGGTACATACTCTTGCAACTCGGCCAACGTTGTCTACCTGATACGCTGCAGGAAAGGATGTTCCGACGCATGGTACATTGGGGAGACCATGCAGACGCTACAACAACGGATGAATGAACAACGCTTGACAATCACCAGGCAAGAGTGTTCTCTTCCTGTGGGGGAGCACTTCAGCGGTCATGGGCATTCAGCCTCTGATCTTCGGGAAAGCGTTCTCCAAGGTGGCCTTCATGACACACGACAGCGCAGAGTCGCTGAGCAGAAACTGATAGCCAAGTTCCGCACACATGAGGACGGCCTAAACCGGGATCTTGGGTTCATGTCACACTATCAGTAACCCCCACAGCTTGCCTCCTGGACTTGCAGAATCTCACTGGCTGTCCTGTCTGGAGACAATACACATCTCTTTAACCTATGCTTAATGCTACCTCCACTCGCATTGTCTGTATCTTTAAGACCTGTTTGGTTGTAGAGATTCGCATTCTAATCAGTATTCTGTAACTTGATTTTGTCTCTCTGTATGCCCTGTTTGAGAGCAGATATCCACTCCATCTGACGAAGTGGCACGGTAGCACAGTGGTTGGGCGGCACGGTAGCACAGTGGTTAGCACTGCTGCTTCACAGCTCCAGGGACCTGGGTTCAATTCCCGGCTTGGATCACTGTCCGTGTGGAGTTTGCACATTCTCCTCGTGTCTGCGTGGGTTTCCTCCGGGTGCTCCGGTTTCCTCCCACAGTCCAAAGATGTGCAGGTTAGGTTGATTGGCCATGCTAAAATTTCCCCTTAGTGTCCTGGGATGCGTAGATTAGAGGGATTAGCGGGTAAAATATGTAGGGATATGGGGGTAGGGCCTGGATGGGATTGTGGTCGGTGCAGACTCGATGGGCCGAATGGCCTCTTTCTGTACTGTAGGGTTTTCTATGATTTCTATGATTCTATGAAGGAGCAGCGCTCCAAAAGCTAATGGCATTTGCTACCAAATAAACCTGTTGGACTTTAACCTGGTGTTGTTAAAACTCTTACTGTGTTTACCCCAGTCCAACGCCGGCATCTCCACATCATGACCATCTCTTCAGCCACGTATTTATCCGATATATCCTCTCATTTCTACTCTGACCAGCACGTGGCACCGGTAGTAATCCTGAGATCACTACCTTTGAGGTCCAATTTCTTAACTTTCTTCCCAGCTCTCTGCATTCTGCTTTTAGGACCTCATCCCATTTTTTTACCTATGTTGCTTGTACCAACGTGTACTACGACTACTGGCTGTTCGCCCTCCCCCTTCAGAATGTTCTGCAGCCGCTCCGAGACATCCTTGACCCGAGCAGCAACATACCATCCTGGAGTCTCGTTTGCGGCCACAGAAACGTCTGTCTATTCCCCTTATAATTGAATCCCCCATAACTATTGCACTGGCACTCTTTTTACCCCTCCCCTCTGCAGCAGAACCAACCGTGCTGCAACGCGTTTGGCTGCTGCTGCTTTCCCTCGAGAGGTGTATCTGTTTGGCAGGGGAATGGTCACAGGAGATTCCTGCACTACCTGCCTATCCCTCTTGCTCTGTCTAGTGGTCACCCATTCTCTTCCTGCCTGCGGAGTCTGAGTCTGCTGTGTGACCACCGCTCTATACGTGCTATCCACGATACTCTCTGACTCGTGGATGCTCCACCATGTCTCCAGCCGCCGCTCCAGCTCTGAAACTCGAGCTTCCAGGAGCTGTAGCTGGAGACACTTCCTGCACACATGCTGACCCAGGGGACTGGAACTGTCCCCAGCCTGCCACATGGAGCAAGAGGAGCAAACCACGGCTTGGAGCTCTCCTGTCATGTCTTACGCCTTTAAATTAAACTTTTGAAAGATGTTTTGTTTCAGATATATACAATTTTCGAGGGCCTTTCTTTCCTGCTCCTTGTTATTACCGAGTGTAACCTTTCCAAACTATAAACCACAGAAATTATACAGAAACACTATAATCGTGTACAACAACAACAACAACTACAATGCCAAGAGCAAAAGGAAAAAACACTGACCAATCAGCACTCTCGTTTGGAGCCTCTGCTGCCTGTTTCACCCTAACTCCCTGTGTTCACCCAACTCCAGAAGCATTCCTCTCAATCAGACAGCACTCACTGTGAACCTTCTAACCTCACTGATATTCTCTGTTGCAAATGTGCCAGGGACTGCGTCACGCCAGAGACTGCGTCACGCCAGGGACTGCGTCACGCCAGAGACTGCGTCACGCCAGGGACTGCGTCACGCCAGAGACTGCGTCACGCCAGGGACTGCGTCACGCCAGAGACTGCGTCACGCCAGGGACTGCGTCACGCCAGAGACTGCGTCACGCCAGGGACTGCGTCACGCCAGGGACTGCCTCACGCCAGGGACTGCGTCACGCCAGGGACTGCGTCACGCCAGAGACTGCGTCACGCCAGGGACTGCGTCACGCCAGGGACTGCCTCATGCCAGGGACTGCGTCACGCCAGGGACTGCCTCACGCCAGGGACTGCGTCACGCCAGGGACTGCCTCATGCCAGGGACTGCGTCACGCCAGGGACTGCCTCACGCCAGGGACTGCGTCACGCCAGGGACTGCCTCACGCCAGAGACTGCGTCACGCCAGGGACTGCGTCACGCCAGGGACTGCCTCACGCCAGAGACTGCGTCACGCCAGGGACTGCCTCACGCCAGAGACTGCGTCACGCCAGGGGCTGCCTCACGCCAGAGACTGCATCACGCCAGAGACTGCGTCACGCCAGGGACTGCCTCACGCCAGAGACTGCGTCACGCCAGGGACTGCGTCACGCCAGGGACTGCCTCACGCCAGGGACTGCCTCACGCCAGAGACTGCGTCATGCCAGGGACTGCGTCACGCCAGAGACTGCGTCATGCCAGAGACTGCGTCATGCCAGAGACTGCGTCATGCCAGGGACTGCGTCATGCCAGGGACTGCGTCACGCCAGAGACTGCGTCATGCCAGAGACTGCGTCATGCCAGGGACTGCGTCATGCCAGGGACTGCGTCATGCCAGGGACTGCGTCACGCCAGAGACTGCGTCATGCCAGAGACTGCGTCACACAAGGGACTGCATCACGCCAGGGACTGCCTCACGCCAGGGACTGCCTCACGCCAGAGACTGCGTCACGCCAGAGACTGCGTCATGCCAGGGACTGCGTCACGCCAGGGACTGCCTCACGCCAGAGACTGCGTCACGCCAGAGACTGCGTCACGCCAGGGACTGCGTCACGCCAGAGACTGCGTCACACAAGGGACTGCATCACGCCAGGGACAGCGACACGCCAGTGCAGCGACACGCCAGTGCAGTGACATGCCAGTGCAGCGACACACCAGTGCAGTGACACGCCAGTGCAGCAACACGCCAGTGCAGCGACACGCCAAGGACAGTGACACGCCAGGGACAGCGACATGCCAGAGACTGCAACATGCCAGAGACTGCTACACGGCAGAGACTGCATCACAGAGATATATCAGGGCTTTCCTGGGCACAGCTTGTCCTCTGCAATCTAATCAGACTTGATCAAATGCTGAAGTGTACCCGTAGATGTGTTGTAATTTGCTCATCAATTCTGTCTAGTTTATTTGTAACAAATATATGGAGATATCTGAACTCACCATGACCACTGGTGTAATGTTGTAGTTTGTCCGTGTATTCCAAGTCTGCCCGGTCAAACCCGCGTCTCCTGAAAGTGAACCAAGTGAGAGCTGCTGTCAATACATAATTGTTGACATGGTAATAGGTTGAATTTAAAATCTCCCACTTCTATTTCATACAATCACAGAAACAGGGAGTACATCAGCAAACTATTCAATCCATTATGGCTCGGCTGTTTCTTGGAAAGACCAGTCAGACCTATTTAGCCTCACATTCCTGCTTTTGTCCAGAACCCTGTAAGTTCTTCATCCTCAACTTCTATCTGCCTCTCTCTTAAAATTATCGACAGAATCATTTCCCATCACTTTTTCAGGTGAAATGTTCTCATCACTTGCCAATGATTTGAAATCTGTGACCTCTAGCTTTTGATCCACTCTTGAGGGAATAGTCCTCCTATATCCATTTCCCATCAAAATCCCTCATCATCTTGTCAATTTTTAACTCTCTCTGTTTCAAGAATAGTT
Source organism: Mustelus asterias (assembly GCF_964213995.1). Taxonomy (NCBI): domain Eukaryota; kingdom Metazoa; phylum Chordata; class Chondrichthyes; order Carcharhiniformes; family Triakidae; genus Mustelus; species Mustelus asterias. The sequence goes on along the minus strand of NC_135822.1, from coordinate 45,263,070 downwards.
CTGACTTTTTCAATCTCCCCTCATAACTGAAGACCCTCATCCTGGATACCATCTTGCTATCCTCTGTAGCTTTCTCAGCTATTTAGATCTCACCTGAACACTGATGCCAACAGTACACTAGCTGAGACCTGACTCGTGATTTGGAAAGTTACATCACACTTTCATTGATTTTATATTCCATTCCTCTGTTTATAAACCCAGACTGTCACCTTCACGGATTTAAGGATGAACGTCAACATCCCTCTGCTCACCCACATTTTCAATATTGTGCTATTTATTGTTTGGTGTGCTCAATGTCCTTATTAACTTTTGTACAAAGAACAAAGAACAATACAGCACAGGAACAGGCCCTTCGGCCCTCCAAGCCCGTGCCACTCCCTGGTCCAAACTAGACCATTCTTTTGTATCCCTCCATTCCCACTCTGTTCATGTGGCTATCTAGATAAGTCTTAAACGTTCCCAGTGTGCCCGCCTCCACCACCTTGCCCGGCAGCACATTCCAGGCCTCCACCACCCTCTGTGTAAAATGTGTCCTTCTGATATCCGTGTAAAACCTCCCCCCCCCCTCACCTTGAACCTATGACCCCTCGTGAACGTCACCACCGACCTGGGAAAAAGCTTCCCACCGTTCACCCTATCTATGCCTTTCATAATTTTATACACCTCTATTAGGTCTCCCCTCATCCTCCGTCTTTCCAGTGAGAACAATCCCAGTTTACCCAATCTCTCCTCATAACTAAGCCCCTCCATACCAAGCAACATCCTGGTAAACCACCTCTGCACTCTCTCTAAAGCCTCCACGTCCTTCTGGTAGTGTGGCGACCAGAACTGGACGCAGTATTCCAAATGCGGCCAAACCAACGTTCTATACATCTGCAACATCAGACCCCAACTTTTATACTCTATGCCCCATCCTATAAAGGCAAGCATGCCATATGCCTTCTTCACCACCTTCTCCACCTGTGACGTCACCTTCAAGGATCTGTGGACTTGCACACCCAGGTCCCTCTGTGTATCTACACCCTTTATGGTTCTGCCATTTATCGTATAGCTCCCCCCTACATTAGCTCTACCAAAATGCATCACTTTGCATTTATCTGGATTGAACTCCATCTGCCATTTCTTTGCCCAAATTTCCAGCCTATCTATATCCTTCTGTAGCCTCTGACAATGTTCCTCACTATCTGCAAGTCCAGCCAATTTTGTGTCGTGCACAAACTTACTGATCATCCCAGTTACACCTTCTTCCAGATCGTTTATATAAATCACAAACAGTAGAGGTCCCAATACAGAGCCCTGCAATGCACCACTAGTCACAGGCCTCCAGCCAGAAAAAGACCCTTCCACTACCACCCTCTGTCTTCTGTGACCAAGTCAGTTCTCCACCCATCTAGCCACCTCCCCCTTTATCCCATGAAATCCAACCTTTTGTACCAACCTACCATGAGGTAATTTGTCAAACGCTTTACTTAAGTCCAAATAGACGACATCCACGGCCCTTCCCTCGTCAACCATTCTAGTCACTAAAATAAAATACATCATTCACTAAAATACATCATCACTAAAGTAAAATACATCATTCTACATTTCTCCCCAGTGAACTCCATCTACCTTTCTTCAGCTCATGTCACCATCCTGAGGGTTTCATTCAAAATACTAGATGGTGATGATGATAGTTATAAGTTTCAGAAGGTTTTATTCCTTTTTGACTTTTCTGTAGTGTTTTGGTACAACTCAGCATTTTTCTAGGCAATCTGAGTTCAAAGGATAAGGACGGCAGATTTCCATCACTAAAGGGCAATAGAACCAGTTGAGATATTGCAACAATCCAATAGTTTCATAGTCACCATTACTGAGACTAGCTTCTAATTCCAGATTTATTAATGAATTGAATATAAATTCCACCAGCTGCCATGTCCTCAGAATATTAGCCTGTGTCTTTGCATTACCAGTTTAGTAATGTTACCTCCACTCCACCTGTGGATTTTCTCTAATCCACTGCCTACCCCATCAAATCTAGAGAAGATTGGAATCATGGGGAAAGTCCTTCTGCTATCTCCAACCCCAGTCACAAATGACTTATCCACTCACAGTATTATCAGCATTAGTATCAGTATGAAAGGCATCTCCGGCCTCTCAATTTTGACCCCATCCATTTCACAGAATCATATAATCATAGAATTTTGCAGCACAGAAAGAGGCCAGTTGGCCCATTGTGTCTGCACTGGCTCCCGAAAGAGCTACCCAGCGAGTCCCATCCTCCAGCTCTATCTCCATAGCCCTTTAAATTCATGACTTTAAAAATCTGTATCCAACTCTCATTGAAATCTCCCATGGAATCCGCCTCCACCTCTCTCCCAGGCAGAGCATTCCAAATCCCAACAACTCTCTGAGCAAAGAAATTTCTCCTCATCTCATTCTTAGCTCTCTCGCTGACCATCTTGCTGTCCATCTTGAAATGGTGACACCTGGTCACTGACATACCAAATATCCTTCTTTACCCTGTCAAAATTGTTCAGAATTTTGAACACCTTAATAAGATCACCTCTTAATCTTTTCTGCTCCAAGGAGAATAAGCCCAATTTCTCTAATTTTGACTTGAATCTAAAATTCCTCATTCCTGGTATCATTCGAGTAAATCTCCTTTGCACTCCCCTGGGGCTTTAACATCCTTCTTAAATCAAATGCCCAGAACTGAACACAATACTCCAAATGTGGTCTGAGCAATGATTTGCAGAGATGTAGCATTGCTTCCTTACTCTATGCTTCTATTGATAAACGCAAGGATCGTATAATCTTTCTTAACAACTGTTTCAACTTGCCTGGCCACTTTCAGAGAATTATGCACTTGAATCCTGAGGTCCCTCTGCTCCTGTACTGCCCTAGAAGTTGTACCACTGAGCCTGTATTGTCTATCTATGTTTCTTGTACCAAAATGCATTGCTTCACATTTCGCTGCATTGAAATTCATCTGCCAGGCGTCTGCCCATCTGGCCAACTTATCAATGTTCCTCTGAAATTGCTCAGCATCATGCTCACAATTCACTACTGTCGCTAGCTTAGTATCATCAGCAAATTTAGAGATTTTACCCTCAACGCTAAATTGTTTATATAAATCAAAAAAAGCAAGGGTACCAGCCAGCACTGATTCCTGGGGAAAACCACTTTCAACTTGTCTTCAGTCTGAGAAATACCCATCTATACTAATCCTTTGTTTCCTATCTCATAGCCAACCTCTAATCCATACTATCAGGGACCCATCAGCCCAAAACATTTCTAATTTGCTAACCAACCTGCCATGTGACACTGTATCAAATGCTTTCTAAAAATACAAATATACAACATCCATGGCACCACCCTCATCCGCTGCCTGTGTCACCTTGTCAAAGAACTCAAATAAATTTGTAAGACATGACCTGCCCTCGACAAAGTCACCGGTGAACCCCTGGCAAGGAAATTGGTTTCAATCCTGTTGAGGACCAAAATTTACGCTGCCTACTCATTTCCCTGATTGTAGCATGCACCAAAACACTTGGAGATCAGCAGCTCCACTGGCCAAGTGACAGTTGTCAATGGGAGGATTTAAACTGAGAGGCACAAGCTTATTTTAATTTTAAAACATCACAGTTGTCTGGCCATGTTCCTGAATGGTCAGCCAGCAACTGCAGCCGTGGTACAGCTGCCATTATGGGTCTGGGGGAAGGGGAGGGGGGTGCATCTTCTGATTTATCAATCCCAACCTATTCCTTCCGTGAAGCAATTATTTTGACCTGGATTGCAAACTAGGAAACCCCAGTTGGCAACATCAAGACCAAGATGAGTTGCAAGGCCTTATCTTGTCAGCTTGGATCTTGTTTGTCTCTCTTGTGGAGACCATGAATTGGATTCAATTGGATTTTGAATTTGGTTTTTGGAGCAAACAAGGAATGGATTCAGGTCCATCTGGTCCACTCTGAGCACTGTTTCGTAATTTTAAGGATGGAGTAAAAAATTAAATAAAAATAAAACACAGACCTCTTAAATATATTTTATTAATGGGACAGCTGTGGCGATGATGATCCAGATGCAGAACTGTTAAAATTTCAGCCCTTCCCATTCTCCTCATAGCTTTCTTTTCCATCTAGTTTTGTGTTGTCAACAAATTTGACAACAATTAAACCTGACTCTTCATCCAAGTCATTGATAAGGATTGTAAATATTTGAGGTCCTGTGGAAATCTACTACTTGCAGTTTGCTAACCTGAAAATGATTAACTAAGTCTGCCAACCTTCTATCCATAATAATATAATATCTCAACCTGATGTGCTCTAATCATGTGTTGTAACCTTTTATGTGAAATCTAAATATACCAAATCTACTGGTTCCCCTTTATCTACTCTGCTTGTTACATCCTCAAAGAACTCTAACAAATTGATCAGACATGATTTCCTTTTCATAAAACTATTCTGACTTTGCTTGATTTTATTATGGTTCTTAACAGGTCCCATGACCAACTCCTTAATAATGGATTCTGGCATTTTCCCATGCAAGACTAACTGGTCTATAGTTTCCTACTTTCGTTTTCCTCCTTGAACAGAAGTTATGGTTTTCCAATCTGCTGGAATCTTTCCAGAATCTAGGAAATTTTGGAAGAACACAACCAATACATTCAATCTCTCAGAAACCATTTCTTTAATATCCTATTCCCCAGGCCATCAGTCCTGGGGAACTTGGCAGCCTTTAGTCCTATTAATTTTCCTGGTATTTTATTTCTAGTGATTTTGTACTGTGTACTTCTATTTATCTATTATTTCCTATTTATCTTACCTATCCCATAACTATGCTTAGCACTCCTTTTGGTTTTAACATCCTTTCGTGACCTGTCCAAATCTTCTCACTCTGCTCAAACTACTGTCGAACCAATATCCTGTTGAAATTTATCATTGATAAATTATACACCGTGGAGTGGAGAGTCTACTTATTTAAACCATATTGGCAACTCAAGAGTTGGGGACATTTTAAGTGTAAATAAATTACACCCAAAAGCACTTACACTCATATTTTATTTCATCTTTTTCACTAGTTGAACTTTTAATAGACTTTTCCCACTGAACTGTCTGCAACCTTGGGGCAGAATTGCAAAATTGTAAGATTTTGATGATTGCAGTTGTATGGGAAGGCTCTTCTTGCTTTTGTAGTCACAAAGGTTGGTAAATAATATTTAATTTACTAAGAAACTGACTAGTGCATGTAAATGAAACTTTGAAATGGTTCACTAATATTTTATTTCCTCCAAAATGTTGAGTGTCCCTCAACAAGGACACACAAGTCAGCAGCCATGTATGTGGACAGACAGTTTTCAGTGGCATTGACACTCTAACACGTCCTGGTTATTTCTCCTTTGGCAATAGATCCTATTTCAGAAAATTAGCATTGTTTCAGGCACAATGAATGCCAGCTGATTGCACCCAAACTGCAATTTCTATCCCTAAAATATCTACTGGGTTAGTTTGATGCCAGTTAGCTTTCATATAATAATTCTGTTTTTCCAATTAGGTTATGTCTTTCCCTCTGCCTATTTCCTTTATGAAACATAGAAACATAGGCACCAGAAGCAGGAGTAGGCTATTTGGACTTTTAAGCCTGCTCCATCATTCATTTTGATTATGGCAGATCATCGAATTCAACATCCTGATTCCTCCTTCTTCCTATATTCCTTGATTCCTTTAGCCCCCAGAGCTATATCAAATTTCTTCTTGAAGTTCATGCCATACACATGTTGAATTCATTGGTCTATAGTTACTTATTTTGCCCTTTAATCTAGTTTCCCCATAACAGTACTGGTATAGATTTTTGTTTGATTCTTAGTCACGTAATAGCAACTTTCCCATCCTCAAGTGAAAACGTCTGACACTAGCTTCAGCTCGACAAGTTTTTTCATTTCAATTAATCTCCTGCAAGTTCCTCTCCTCTGTTAACCACCCGTCTTGATTCCCTGGTATTGCATCTTCCTCACTCACTGGATGGTTTGTTGAGATATCGATGTTCAGATTGTCTGCCAGTGTCATACCAAAAACCTTTACTTTTAAAGCTCAGAGCTGGCCTTTAAATGATCTTTCACAAGAGTTTGGTTCTTTTAACTATTGGAAGTCTGCTAAGATCTTTTTCTTTTCAATTCTAGGAGTATAAACAATACTGCTGCATTAATACTGGAATAACACCAGTCAAAACAGAGGCAAAAATAGTAATGCTGGGTAGAGGTAGGAAAGGAAGGGAGAGGGAAGAGACGATATGTGCCACCTGGCATTTTTCTTAAAGACTGTAGATCTTGGATCAACTGTTACACCTACTGGGATTATCCATTGGGAAATAAATTAAGGTGTTTGATTGGTAGCAATGACAAGGGAGAGAGAGTGGAAAACAAAGAGCTGGGATTTGGGAGGTTAGACCTGGGAGCCTGGAAGGATGGACCTTGGAGCCGGAAGCTTGAACCTTGTTGGAACTGGAAACCTTGATCTTGGAGCTGGGAGTCTGGACAGAAGATAGGTGACCTGTAGGAGTTAGTGTTGGGTAAAAAGGAGAGAGTTAGGTCCTGTAGTCTCATGGAGATGTCTCTCAAGGGATGAAAATTAGGATTCAGGACATTTAAACAGTGATAAAAGGAAAAGGTTTGTTTTGAGGCACATTTCTGGCTCTGTTTCTATGTGCATGGGCGAGTAACATGGATTAGGAGTCAGGCATTTAGCCTCTTGAGCCTGTTCCACCATTCTAGTTAGATAATGGTTGATCAGTACTTTCACTCCTAGGTTGGTTAACTCTAGTGGAAGAGATGGAACAAACCAACCCCACTTCACTCACAACTACATACAATGACTCCCATTGAGTATATTTACAAAACAATTATATCATAGAGTTTAATGCATAAAAAGAATGCGAGATTTATGCAACAATGTTACATTTGAAATCTGGTTAGAATTCCTTGAGTCTTGTATATGTCAGCATCAAGGATTCTAGACTGGCTGAAAAGAATTGCATTCCATGCAGCACATATCCTGAGGATGCAGCACTGTGGCTGCACTGAGGCAGAACTGCACAGCCCTGCACAGCAATGGAGCAAGAAAAACACTGCAGGCTCCCAACTGGTGTCCCATCAGCATCATATAGAGAGCTAGAGAAAAAAAATCACACCACTTTCTAAATTAAGCAAACAACAAATGATAACTACCATCAGGGCATTGCTGAGAACCAAACCGTAAAATCTAGGAGCAAGTTTGCTACATTTCAAAATAATTCTTAATTGAAGGACTAACATATCATGCACAGAAATAAACTGCACAAGGGATCATGTAACAATAAATAAATATCAATGTTTGGAAGATTGTGAAAGCATCGAGTTACCTGTTGCAAACGATGAGTATGACAACAACAGCAATGATGAAGACCAGTCCAGCAGCTGCAGAGCCGATGATGAGGGGAAGTTTCTCCTGTACACTGGTCTGATATTCAGCTACAAAAAAAAGGCAGTAAATGGGGTGTCCATAGTAGGTTTCGGCAAGAGTTACTACAAATCCCTCCCTTTAAGAATCCGTAATGCAGCTTGTCTGTGGATGTGCTGTACACAGATTTCCAGAGGCGTTTGACAAGGTGCAACATCAAAGGCTACTGCACAAAATAAAAACTCACGTTGCAGGAAATAAATTTGCTGATGGACAAAGTTAGATAGGAAAGCAACATTTGAAGAGGACATAAGGGATATAGAGAGGTTAAGTGAGTGGGCGTACATTTGGCAGATGGAGTATACTGTGGAAAAATGTGAACTTGTCTAATTTGATGGGAAGAATAGAAAAGCTGAATATTATTTAAATAGAGAGAGAGATTGCAGAACTCTTGATGTACAGAGGGATCTGGGTGTCCTGGTACATGAGTAACACAATTATAGTACGCAGCTACAGCAAATGGAATGCTGTTGTTCACTGTAAGGAAAATGAAATAAAAAAATTAGGGATATTTTGCTGCAGTGATATAGGACATTGGTGAGATTATATCTGGAGTACTATGTGTACAGTTTTGGTCTCCCAGTTTGAGAAAGGGCATATTTAATTAAGAAACAAATCAGAGACTGTTCCATAAGACCACAAGACTTAGGAGCAGAATTAGGCCACTCGGCCCATCAAGTCTGCTCCGCCATTCAATCATGGCTGATATTTATCTCATCCCCATTTTCCTGCCTTTTCCCCATAACCCCTGATCCCCTTATTAATCAAGAACCTATCAATCTCTGTCTTAAAGACACTCAGTGACCTGGCCTCCACAGCCTTCTGCGGCGAAGAGTTCCACAGATTCACCATTCTCTGGCTGAAGAAGCTGCATCAGGTGAGCCCCCACAAAGTTTTGACAAAGAGTCGTCTGGACTCGAAATGTCAGCTCTTTTCTCTCCTTACAGATGCTGCCAGACCTGCAGAGATTTTCCAGCATTTTCTCTTTTGGAGCCCTCACAATGAACATAAGAACATAAGAACATAAGAAATAGGAGCAGGAGTAGGCCATCTAGCCCCTCGAGCCTGCCCCGCCATTCAATAAGATCATGGCTGATCTGACGTGGATCAGTACCACTTACCCGCCTGATCCCCATAACCCTTAATTCCCTTACCGATCAGGAATCCATCCATCCGCGCTTTAAACATATTCAGCGAGGTAGCCTCCACCACCTCAGTGGGCAGAGAATTCCAGAGATTCACCACCCTCTGGGAGAAGAAGTTCCTCCTCAACTCTGTCTTAAACCGACCCCCCTTTATTTTGAGGCTGTGTCCTCTAGTTTTAACTTCCTTACAATGCCTGGACTGTGAGCTGCCTATTGACTACCTCTTACCCTGAGTCTTACCCTGAGGGTGGTGAGGCAGCTGAATTATCAATGGTGACGGATAGTTGATATGAGGCTCAAGGTTAACAGGAATCTAAAAGAACACAAGTTCTCTTGTGGCAAGGACACAAGACCAGTGGATGATCAGGATTGAACATCACGCCAACTAATTCTTTGCATTTTGCTACTCTCCGTAAAGCAGTGCAACCACTGTAGAACCTGTCACTTCAATAGTGAATGGCATTCTGGCATACCGCCATGTACCCTCCCCACAAACCCCCTTCCCAAAACCCCCTCCCCATAACCCCCCCACCCACCCAGCCACCGACACTCACATCCCATAAAATGTATTTTTAAAAAGCCAGAGCAGGATTTAGAGTGGCATCAGCAGGGCTTAGAGGGGCCTGAGGAGGGCTCCGACCAGCCAGAGGAGGGCTCCAGCCAGCCAGAGGAGGGCTCCGAGCAGCCAAAGCGGGCCTCCGAGCAGCCAGAGCAGGGCTCCGAGCAGCCAGAGGAGGGCTCCGAGCAGCCAGAGCAGGGCTCCGAGCAGCCAGATCAGGGCTCCGAGCAGCCAGAGCAGGGCTCCGAGCAGCCAGAGCAGGGCTCCGAGCAGCCAGAGCAGGGCTCCGGGCAGCCAGAGGGGGGTTCCGGGCAGCCAGAGGGGGGTTCCGGGCAGCCAGAGGGGGGTTCCGGGCAGTCAGAGGGTGGCTCCGGGCAGCCAGAGGGGGGCTCCGGGCAGCCAGAGGGGGGCTCCGGGCAGCCAGCGGGGGGCTCCGGGCAGCCAGAGGGGTGCTCCGGGCAGCCAGAGGGGGGCTCCGGGCAGCCAGAGGGGGGCTACGGGCAGCCAGAGCGGGGCTCCGGGCAGCCAGAGCGGGGCTCCGAGCAGCCAGAGCAGGGCTCCGAGCAGCCAGAGGAGGGCTCCGAGCAGCCAGAGGAGGGCTCTGAGCAGCCAGAGGAAGGCTCCGAGCAGCCAGAGGAGGGCTCCAAGCAGCCAGATCAGGGCTCCGAGCAGCCAGAGGAGGTCTCCGAGCAGCCAGAGGCGGACTCCGAGCAGCCAGAGGCGGACTCCGAGCAGCCAGTGCAGGTCTCAGAGCAGCCAGAGGAGGGTTCCAAGCAGCGAGAGAGGGCTCAGATGAGCCATTGCAGGTCTCAGAGCAGCCAGTGCAGGTCTCAGAACAGCCAGAGGAGGGCTCAGAACAGCCAGAGGAGGGAGGCAGTGGCATAGTGCTATTGTCACTGGACTTGTAATGCAGAGATCCATGGCAAGATCCGGGGACCTGGGTTCAAATCCCACCACAGCAGATGGTGAATTTTGGATTCAGTCAAAAAACTGGAATCAAAAGTTGAATGATGACCATGAAACCGTTGTTGATTTTTGTAAAAACCCATCTGGTTCACTCATGTCCTTTAGGGAAGGAAATCTGCCGTCCTTACTTGGAGTGGCCTACATATGACTCTCGACTTACAGCAATGTGGTTGACTCTTAAATGCCCTCAGAAATGGAGGGCAGTTAGGAATGGGCTTTGAGTCGTGCTCTGTCTGTTCCAAGCCCTGCTCCAGGTGGATATCCCAAGTGGATATGTCTGGAAAAAGTACATATAAGGCTAACGTGAGACTAGTGGATCAGGGTTTCAAAGAAAAACTTGGAGATCAAGACGGATACCCACATGGTAAGAAAAGTGATGTTGAAAATGCTCTTATCTCTCCTCGTTACATATTTGTGGAAATGTTGGCCAATAGACAGAAAAGCCAGGGTAAACATTTCATAGGAGGGTGTTTTTCAAACCACCTAAATAAATGATTGAAGTAATAGGGAAACTGTAGAAAGTAAATGTGTTTGTGGATTGAAAGATGCATTGAGAGTCTGGTATTTCTCAGTTAGGTCAGTCTTGTTGCAAGTAGGTTGTATTCATCTGGAAGCAAAGCCAGCAATGTTCTACTGGGATAAAGAACAAAGAACAGTACAGCACAGGAACAGGCTCTTCGGTCCTCCAAGCCTGTGCCGATCATGATGCCTGCCTGAACTAAAACCGTATGCACTTATGGAGTCCGTATCCTTCCATTCACATCCTATTCATGTATTTGTCTAGTTGCCCCTTAAATGCTGCAATCGTACCTGCTCCCACCGCCTCCCCGGGCAGTGCATTCCAGACATTCACCACCCTCTGTGTAAAAAGCTTGCCTCGCACATCTCCTCTAAACTTTTCCCCATGTACCTTAAGCCAGTGTCCCTGAATACTTGACTTTTCTACCCTAGGAAAGAGCATCTGACTATCCACTTATCCACGCCACTCATAATCTTGTAGACCTCTATCAGGTCACTTCTCAACCTCGGTTCTTCCAGTGAGAACAAACCGAGTTTATCCAGCCTCTCCTCAAAGCTAATAACCTCCAGACCAGGCAACATCCTGGTAAACCTCTTCTGTATCCTCTCCAAAGCATCCACATCCTTCTGGTAGTGTGGCGATCAGAATTGTACACAATATTCTAAATGAGGCCTAACTAAGGTTCTTGTACAGCTGCAGCGTGACCTGCCAATTTTTGTACTCAATGCCCCAACCGATGAAGGCAGACATGCTATATGCTTTTTTGACTGCCTTACCAACCTGCATTGCCACTTTCAGTGATCGGTGGACATGTACGCCCAGATCTCTCTGTCTGTCAATATTCCTAAGGGTTCTACCATTTACTTTTTAATGCCTACTATTTAATGCCTAATGTCTTCCAAAATGCATTATCTTACACTTGCCCTGATTAAACTCCATCTGCCATTTCTCCGCCCAAATCTCCAACTGGTCTAAGAGAAATACTCAGAAAATCATTGCCATTCACCAGAAAGTTGCCGATGTGGAGGTTCTGCAGAATTTGAGACTGATGACAGGCTTCAGTGCTTTTAAATAACACAGACTGAAACATTAATCAAAATAAATCAGGAATGACATTGAATCAGCAACCACAATTAGAAAGAGTGCATCACATCCTAATAAAAACAGGGCAGCTTGTTACTGAAAGATTAACTTACATCCAGAAAGAAACAGATGAGTTAAGAAGCTTGATTTAACAATTAAACTGGCTTTGCACTGTGACAATAATATGCCTTTAAGAAATGCAATTGAGTCATGTTTGTGTGCAGGAACTGGTTTAAGAGTCTGTTCTAACACCAGTGTCGCATTGTCTGCAACCGACAGCTTCTGTTGTTACTGCAGCAGCAAAACTGCTCCGAATTGCTGGAATGTTTGTTTTAACCTGGGCTAATGCTGTTCCGTTATTTTAATGACTTCCCCTAGGGTTTTGCAGAGTAGGGCTTCATTAGGATGCTTGATAGGGAACAAATCATGTGACTGGGCAGAGCTAGGTCTACACAAATAAATCAAGCTTAGTTGCAGTTTGTAAGTGTTAGAGAGCAGTGCCTCTCTTTCCCTCTCTTGATTCAGAGATTGGGTTCTGTAAAAAGTCACTCTCTTTCTCTGAGATTCTGCTGTTTGGGGGTGTATCTTTCTCTGGAGGTTCCTGCATGAGAGTCAGAAGACAGGTGTCTGTTTCTATCTATCCAGAGGAGTTAAAAGGCTGGAAACATTGCACCCACGTGAATATTTTTGTTTTTGTGCTGATTCTGAAGAGGAAGTTATGTCTGTAAGGATACTGCTTGGATTGGAACTGTAGAGATAGTTAAGAACTATACCTTGTCATACTTAAGTATTTCCAATTGGTAAAGTTTATGCTAATTCTTTTGTTGTATTTTAACGATATTGTGAATAATAAAGTTTGTTTTAATAAAAGCTTCTAAGTCGGTCAATTGAAGCATGCACAAAGGGTAGTGGTTGTTTTTTATATACATAAATAATATTGATGAAAATGTGGGAGAAATGTTTATGTTTAGGTATTAGTGTCACAAGTAGGTTTACATTAACAGTGCAATGAAGCTACTGTGAAAATCCCCTAGTCACCACACTCTGGTGCACGTTCGGATATACTGAGGTGCATTGGCTGTGCTAAATTCTCCCTAACTGGCACGTCTTTCGGACTGTGGGAGGAAACTGGAGTACCCGGAGGAAACTGGATTGATTAGTAAGTTTGCGGATGACACAAAGGTTGGTGGATTTGCGGATAGCGATGAGGAACATCAGAGGATACAGCAGGATATAGATCAGTTGCAGAATTGGGCGGAGAGATGGCAGATGGAGTTTAATCCGGACAAATGTGAGGTAATGCTTTTTGGAAGGTCTAATACAGATAGGAAATATACAGTAAATGGCAGAACCCTTAAGAGTATTGATAGGCAAAGGGATCTGGGTGTACAGGTACACAGGTCACTGAAAGTGGCAATGCAGGTGGAGAAGGTAGTCAAGAAGGCATACGGCATGCTTGCCTTCATCGACCGGGGCATTGAGTTTAAAAATTGGCAAGTCATGTTGCAGCTTTATAGAACCTTAGTTAGGCCACACTTGGGATGTAGTGTTTAATTCTGGTCGCCACACTACCAGAAGGATGTGGAGGCTTTGGAGAGGGTACAGAAAAGATTTACCAGGATGTTGCCTGGTATGGAGGGCATTAGCTATGAGGTGAGATTGGAGAAACTTGGTTTGTTTTCACTGGAGCGACGGAGGTTGAGGGGCGACCTGATAGAAGTCTATAAGCTTAAGAGAGGTATGGACAGAGTGGATAATCAGAAGCTTTTTCCCAGGGTGGAAGAGTCTATTACTAGGGGGCATAGGTTTCAGGATCGAGGGGCAAGGTTTAAAGGAGATGTACGAGGCAGATCGTTTACACAGAGAGTAGTGGGTGCCTGGAACTCGTTGCCGGGGGAAGTAGTGGAAGTGGATACGGTAGTGACTTTTAAGGGGTTTCTTGACAAGTACATGAATAGGATGGGAATAGAGGGATATGGTCCCCGGAAAGGTAGGAAGTTTTAGTTAAGTCAGGCAGCGTGGTCAGTGCAGGCTTGAAGGGCCGAAGGGCCTGTTCCTTTGCTGTAATTTTCTTTGTTCTTTGAAACCTACACAAACATGGGAGAATGTGCAGACTCCACAAAGTCAATGGCCCAAGCCGGGAATTGAACCCTGGTCCCTTGCGCTATGAGGCAGCAGTGCTAACCACTGTGTCACCATGCCGCCCTCTGTTACGCAATATTATGGAAGTCTGTACATGACACCAAGATTGGCAGGATAGTTAGATCGTAGGTTACAGGAAGAAATCGATAGGTTGGTTAAATGGGCAGAGCAGTAGCAAATGGTATTTAACCTTTAAAAGTGCAAGGTGATGCACTTTGGAAGAAGAAACAAGATGAGGGAGTATTTAATGAATGGCAGGACACTGGGAATCTCAGAGGAACAGATGGATCTTGAGTACTTATTCACAGATCCCTGAAGTCAGCAAAGCAAGCGAATAGGATAGTTAAGAAGGCTTATGGGACACTTGCTTTTATCAGTCATGACATAGCGTATAAGAGCAAGGAGGTAATGTTGGAGTTGTACAGACTTTGATTAGGTCACAGCTGAATTACTGTGTGCAGTTCTGGTCACCTCACTATAGAAAGGATGTGACAGCACTAGAATTGGCACAGAGGAGATTCACCAGGATGTTGCCTGGGATGAAGCATTTGAGCTTTAAGGAGAGACTGGATCAGCTTGGATTGTTTTTTTTAGAGCAGAGAAGGCTGAAGGGGAAAATGATAGAGGTGTATAAGATGATGAGGGGTGTGGACAGGGTGACTAGGGAGCAGCTGTTCCCCTTGGTTGAGGGGTCAATCACGAGGGAGTATAGTTTTATGGTAAGGAGATTCAGAAGGGATTTGAGGAAATTAAATTCCCTTAGAAGGTGGTGAGAATCTGGAAAGCGCTGCCTGAAGAGATAGTAGAGGCCGGAAACCTTACAACCTTTAAAACATATTTGGATGAGCGCTTGAAATATCATAAAATTCAAAGATATGGGACAAGTGCAGGAAAATGGGATTAGTTCGCCTTTATCATAGAAATCATAGAATCCCTCCTGTGCAGGAGGAGGCCATTCAGCCCATCGAGTCTGCACCGACCACAATCCCACCCAGGCCCTACCCCCACATATTTACCCGCTAATCCCTCTAACCTACATATCTCAGGACTTTAAGGGCCAATTTTTAACCTGGCCAATCAACCTAACCCACACATCTTTGGACTGTGGGAGGAAACCGGAGCACCCGGAGGAAATCCACGCAGACACGAGAAGAATGTGCAAACTCCACACAGACAGTGACCCAAGCCGGGAATCGAACCCAGGTCCCTGGAGCTGTGAAGCAGCAGTGCCAACCACTCTGCTACCGTGCCGCCCCATATTTACCCGCTAGTGCCTTTAGTGGCAGTTATTTCTGGGGCAGGCTCAATGAGTCAAAAGGCCTTTTCTGCACTGTATGATGCTATGGCGTGAAACACCTTCTGCTTGCCCTAATGCAGAAATCAAAAAAATGTTGGGGTCTAGACTAACTCCATAATATACCTTGGAGTTTCTGATCTGGTTCCTAACAGCACTCAGACCGACATTATGGGTAGGATTTTCTGGTTGTGCTCTTCCCAAAACCGCGGCCTTCCCGCTACAATTCCCATGGCGGGTGGGATGGGAAAATTCCCCCCAATGCCAATTATGAAATGCTGGAACTTAGCATTACAGGTGAGGTGGTTTTTAGGGCAAATAAATCACGAATGAAATTAAATTCAGAGATATGTGTACTCATGTTTCTCGCCCATGGTGATCCAAAGGAGGTTAAATTAGTCTTTCTAGGTGTCACAAGATGATAGTTCTGGTCACCTCACTACAAGAAGGATGTGGAGACACTGGAAAGAGTGCAAAGGAGATTTACCAGGATGCTGCCTGGTTTGGAGGGTAGGTCTTATGAGGAAAGGTTGAGGGAACTTGGGCTTTTCTCTTTGGAGTGGAGGAGGTTGAGAGGAGACTTGATAGAGGTTTATAAGATGATGAGGGGGATAGATAGAGTGAACGTTCAAAGACTATTTCCTCGGGTGAATGGAGCGGTAACTAGGGGGCATAACTATCGGGTTCATGGTGGGAGATATAGGAAGGATGTCCGAGGTAGGTTCTTTACGCAGAGAGTGGTTGGGGTGTGGAATGGACTGCCTGCAGGGATAGTGGAGTCAGAAACTTTAGGAACATTTAAGAAGCTATTGGATAGGCACATGGAGTACTTCGGAATGATAAGGAGGAAATTGGAGGATTGCAGATGTGGTCCCTATATTCAAGAAAGGGAACAGGGACAGCCCAGGAAATTACCGACCGGTGAGTCTAACCTCAGTGGTTGGTAAGTTGATGGAGAGGATCCTGAGAGACAGGATTTATGATCATCTAGAGAAGTTTAGTATGATCAAAAGTAGTCAGCACGGCTTTGTCAAGGGCAGGTCGTGCCTTACGAGCCTGGTTGAGTTCTTTGAAAATGTGACCAAACACATTGACGAAGGAAGAGCGGTGGATGTGGTCTATATGGACTTCAGCAAGGCGTTCGATAAGGTCCCCCATGCAAGACTTCTTGAGAAAGTGAGAGGGCATGGGATCCAAGGGGCTGTTGCCTTGTGCATCCAGAACTGGCTTGCCTGCAGAAGGCAGAGAGTGGCTGTGGAGGGGTCTTTCTCTGCATGGAGGTCAGTGACCAGTGGAGTGCCCCAGGGATCTGTTCTGGGACCCTTGCTGTTTGTCATTTTCATAAATGACCTGGATGAGGAAGTGGAGGGATGGGTTGGTAAGTTTGCTGACGACACCAAGGTAGGTGGTATTGTGGATATTTTGGAGGGATGTCAGAAGTTGCAGCGAGACATAGATAGAATGCAAGACTGGGCGGAGAAGTGGCAGATGGACTTCAACCCGGATAAGTGTGTGGTGATCCATTTTGGCAGATCCAATGGGATGAAGCAGCAGTATAATATGAAGGGTACCATTCTTAGCAGTGTAGAGGATCAGAAGGACCTTGGGGTCCGGGTCCATAGGACTCTTAAATCGGCCTCGCAGGTGGAGGATGCGGTCAAGAAGGCGTACGGCGTACTGGCCTTCATTAATCGAGGGATTGAGTTTAGGAGTCGGGAGATAATGCTGCAGCTTTATAGGACCCTGGTTAGACCCCACTTGGAGTACTGCGCGCAGTTCTGGTCACCTCATTACAGGAAAGATGTTGAAGCCATTGAAAGGGTGCAGAGGAGATTTACAAGGATGTTGCCTGGATTGGGGGGCATGCCTTATGAGGATAGGTTGAGGGAGCTTGGTCTCTTCTCCCTGGAGAGACGAAGGATGAGAGGTGACCTGATAGAGGTTTACAAGATGTTGAGAGGTCTGGATAGGGTAGACTCTCAGAGGCTATTTCCAAGGGCTGAAATGGTTGCTACGAGAGGACACAGGTTTAAGGTGCTGGCGGGTAGGTACAGAGGAGATGTCAGGGGTAAATTTCTCACTCAGAGGGTGGTGGGTGAGTGGAATCGGCTGACGTCGGTGGTGGTGGAGGCAAACTCGTTGGGGTCTTTTAAGAGACTTCTGGATGAGTACATGGGATTTAATGGGATTGAGGGCTATAGATAGGCCTAGAGGTGGGGATGTGATCGGCGCAACTTGTGGGCCGAAGGGCCTGTTTGTGCTGTGGCTTTCTATGTTCTATGTTTAAATAGCTTGATCTGGGTTTCAGACAAAGCTCGGCACAACATCGTGTGCTGAAGGGCCTGTTCTGTGCTGTACTGTTCTATGTTCTATGATAGGATGCTCATCATATAATCCCTACAGTGCAGAAGGAGGCCATTTGGACCATCGGTTCTGCACCAACCACAATCCCACCCAGGCCCTATCCCCATAACCCCAAGTATTTATCCTACTAATCCCCCTGACACTAAGTGGCAATTTAGCATGGCTAATCCACCTAACCCACACATCTTTGGACTGTTTATAAAATGAATTTTAGCCATGTATTTTGTAAACCATGCCTCAGCAGCAAATAAGAGACAGGAAGGAACAGGAAACAGGTTGCTCTTTGCAATTTATACAATTAGTAGTCACAGCGCTGTGAGCCAGGAAGCAGTTTGGACACAGATGAGGCATTGAAAAAGCAGCAGCAATAGAGAGAGAGAAGCAGCCATCCCAGGAATCAGTTCAGCGAGTGATTAGAGGCTGAAGGCAGCAGAAGAGCAGGAGAGCGAGGCAGCCATCTTCAGGAAACAGATCAGCTTGAGAGGCAGTGCTAAAGGTAAGCCAGCCTGTGCAGAAGATCATTTTCTTTGGTCACTTAAGCTGCACAGTCTGGTAATCACTGGCTAGATTTGACCAATAGGTTTATAAGGACTAAGGAAATTTGGCATGTCAGCTACAACTCTCACCAACTTTTATAGATGCACCATAGAAAGAATTCTTCTGGTTGTATCACAGCTTGGTATGGCTCCTACTCTACCCAAGACATGAGAAACTACAAAAGGTCGTGAATGTAGCTCAATCATCACGCAAACCAGCCTCCCATCCATTGACTCTGTCTACAGTTCCCGCTGCCTCAGCAAAGCAGCCAGGATAATTAAGGAACCCACACACCCGGGACGTTCTCTCTTCCACCTTCTTCCATTGGGAAAAAGATATAAAAGTCAGGTCACGTACCAACCGACTCAAGGGGAGAGGAGGAGGGGAAGGGGAGGGGGGAGGAGGAGGGTTGTGGGGGGAGGGGGAGGTGGGAGAGGGGGAGGAGGAGGGGGAGGGGAGGGGGAGGAGGCGGGTGTGGTAAACCACTATTAAGCTTATTGCCTGTGTGTGTGTGTGTGACATACCTGGACATGTCCCTGCCGGCCCTGCCTGGGACTCCTCCCCCCCTGGTGCAGGTATAAAGGTGACTGCTCCCCACCCCCCTGCCTCAGTCCCTGGACCAGTTCATCAGCATGGGTGTGCTCCAAGTCTTTTGCGAATAAAAGCCTATTTGTTCCAGCATACAAACTAGTCTTTGCTTGATTGATAGTGCATCAATTATATTTGCAAAAGTTTTGGGATGGAGCAGATACTAAAACCCGATAGACTTGAATTGGATCCTCAAGCCGTAGGAGCCTCTAACAGCTTCGATCACTGGCTGCGATGTTTCGAAACTTTCCTCACCGCCTCCGCCTCCGTCGTCCGGACCAAAACCGACAAGCTACACGTGCTCCACGCCCAGGTAAGCGATCAAGTATTCTCGATGATTAGAGACGCTGAGACTTACAAGGATGCGATTGAACTTTTAAAAGGCCAGTACAACAAACAGTCTAATGTAATCTACGCCAGACATCTTCTGGCTACTCGCAGACAACAGCCAGGAGAATCGGGCGACCAATTCCTGTGTGCATTGCGAGCACTTGGCAGGGCCTGCAACTGCAAGGCCGTAACAGCCGCCCAAAACACTGAGGACTTAATCAGAGATGCCTATGTCACGGGTATCAGGTCAAACTATATCCGACAACGACTGCTGGAACAAAGTGGGCTGGACCTACAAAAGACTGTGGCACTTGCCGACTCGTTAGAGGTGGCCTTCCGTAATCTCGAGGCCTACACCCCCGACCACGGGGGTGCATCGTGGACGCCGCAGTCGCCGCCACCTCTGTACTCGGGAGGGCCGCAGGCCTACGCCACGCCAGGTCCCACCAATGGCCCGACCGCTGCGGCAGTCTCCGGAGGCCCGAAGTGCTACTTCTGCGGCCTGGGGAAGCACCCCTGACAACGCTGCCCGGCGAAGGAAGCGATCTGCTCCGGGTGTGGAAAGAAGGGCCATTATGTGAAGGTATGCAGGGCGAAATTGACCTCCAAGCCCAGTAGCTCCGCATGCGACCTGTGGGGGCCGCCATCCTGGACACCGTCAGCCGCGTCGCAGAATCCAACGGTGGCTTCGGTTACACTGGACCAATCCAGGCCTCACCAACTCGCCAGGTCCATGATGGACATCGAAGTAAACGGTCGCACTACAAGCTGTTTATTTGACTGTGGGAGTATGAAGAGCTTTATTCACCCTAACACAGTGAGTTGCTACGCCCTTTCAGTACTGCCAGTGAAGCAAACGATCTCCATGGCTTCAAAGTCCCACTCGGTGGATGTCCTCGGGTCCTGCGTGGCGACCCTGACTGTACGGGGCACAGTGTACAAAAATCTCAGGCTCCTCATGCTGCCACAACTCTGCACTGCCGTACTCCTGGGGTTAGATTTCCTGTGTCACCTTAAGAGCGTCACCATGGAGTATAATGGGCCTTTCCCCCCGCTCTCTGTTTGCAATCACCAGTTCTTAGATCGCCCACCACGCACCACCTGCAGCCTCTCGACCCTTAAAGTCGCCCCTCCCTCACTGTTTGAAAATCTCACCCCTGACTGCAAGCCCATCGCCACCAAGAGCAGACGGTACAGTGCTGGAGACAGGGCTTTTGTCAGGTCCGAAGTAGTAGTTGTTAAGACTGCAGAGAAACATCACATGGTCATTGACTACAGTCAGACCATTAACCGCTACACGCAGCTGGACGCGTACCCCCTTCCCCGCATATCTGACATGGTTAATCAGATTGCGCAATATCGGGTGTTCTCCACCATCGACTTAAAATCTGCGTACCACCAGCTCCCTATCCGCCCGGAGGACCGCCAATATACTGCCTTCGAGGCGGATGGCCGCCTCTATCACTTCCTTTGGGTCTCCTTTGGCGTCACCAACGGGGTCTCGGTTTTCCAGCGTGAGATGGACCGAATGGTAGACCAGAACGGGCTGCGGGCCACCTTCCCGTACCTGGATAACGTCACCATCTGCGGCCATGATCAGCAGGACCACAATGCCAACCTCCACAAATTCCTCCACACCGCCACAATCCTAAATCTGACCAATAACAAGGAGAAGTGCGCATTCCGCACACACCGCCTCACCATCCTTGGTTGTGTTGTGGAAAACGGGGTCATCGGTCCTGATTCCGACCGCATGTGTCCCCTCCTGGAACTTCCCCTCCCCACCAGCCTCAAAGCACTGAGGAGATGCCAGGGCTTCTTCTCGTATTACGCCCAGTGGGTCCCCAATTATGCGGATAAAGCCCGTCCGCTCATCAAATCCACCTCTTTTCCCCTGACGGCAGAGGCCCGCCTGGCCTTCGACCGCATCAAAGCAGACATCGCGAAGGCCACGATGCACGCTGTAGACGAATCCATCCCGTTCCAGGTGGAGAGCGATGCGTTTGACTTCGCCCGAGCCGCCACCCTTAACCAGGCGGGCAGACCCGTGGCCTTCTTCTCACGAACCCTCCAAGGCCCTGAAATTCGACACTCCTCTGCCGAAAAGGAGGCCCAAGCCATAGTGGAAGCTATATGGCACTGGCGCTACTACTTAACTGGTAAACGATTCACTCTGCTCACGGACCAACGGTCAGTTGCATTCATGTTTAATAACACGCAGCGGGGCAAGATCAAAAATGATAAAATATTGAGGTGGAGAATCGAGCTTTCCACCTGCAATTACGACATCTTATACCGGCCCGGGAAGCTCAATGAGCCCCCAGAAGCCCTGTCCCGGGGAATATGTGCCAGCGCACAAATAGACCAATTGCAGACTCTCCACAACGACTTCTGCCACCCGGGGGTCACCAGGCTTTTTCACTTCATTAAAGCCCGCAACCTGCCCTACTCCATTGAGGAAGTCAGGTCTCTCACCAGACACTGTCAGGTCTGCGCAGAGTGCAAGCCGCACTTCTATCAGCCAGACCGAGCACACCTCATAAAGGCCACCCGCCCCTTCGGACGCCTGAGCGTTCAACTTCAAAGGCCCCCCTCCCCTCTTCTGACCGCAACATATACTTCCTCAACGTCATTGACGAATATTCATGTTTCCCCTTCGCCATTCCCTGCCCGGATATGACCTCGGCCACGGTCGTCAGGGCCCTGCACAGCCTCTTCACCCTGTTCGGTTTCCCTAGCTATATCCATAGCGACCGGGGATCCTCCTTTATGAGTGATAAGCTGCGACTGTACCTGCTCTCCAAAGGCATAGACTCGAGTTGGACCACCAGCTACAACCCCAGGGGGAACGGACAGGTAGAGAGGGAGAACGCAACAGTCTGGAAGGCCGTTTTACTAGCTCTGAGATCTAAAGGTCTTCCAGTCACCCGCTGGCAAGAGGTCCTCCCTGATGCGCTACAGTCGATTAGATCACTCCTTTGCACAGCTACCAATGCTACCCCTCACGAAAGAATGTTTTTTTTGCCCAGAAAGTCCTCCTCGGGGACCTCACTACCGTCGTGGCTGACGTCCCCAGGCCCTGTCCTGCTCCGGAAGCACGTGAGGACCCATAAGTCGGACCCCCTGGTCAAAAGGGTCCAGCTCCTCCACGCCAACCCCCAAAACGCTTATGTGGCGTACCCCGACGGGCGGGAGGACACGGTCTCCATTCGAGACCTGGCACCCGCAGGTGCCCCAGGGACCACGACGACCCACAACCCCACACCCCCAATTCCCATATAAGAACATAAGAACATAAGAAATAGGAGCAGGAGTAGGCCATCTAGCCCCTCGAGCCTGCCCCGCCATTCAATAAGATCATGGCTGATCTGACGTGGATCAGTACCACTTACCCGCCTGATCCCCATAACCCTTAATTCCCTTACCGATCAGGAATCCATCCATCCGCGCTTTAAACATATTCAGCGAGGTAGCCTCCACCACCTCAGTGGGCAGAGAATTCCAGAGATTCACCACCCTCTGGGAGAAGAAGTTCCTCCTCAACTCTGTCTTAAACCGACCCCCCTTTATTTTGAGGCTGTGTCCTCTAGTTTTAACTTCCTTACTAAGTGGAAAGAATCTCTCCGCCTCCACCCTATCCAGCCCCCGCATTATCTTATAAGTCTCCATAAGATCCCCCCTCATCCTTCTAAACTCCAAGGAGTACAAACCCAATCTCCTCAGCCTCTCCTCGTAATCCAAACCCCTCATCTCCGGTATCAACCTGGTGAACCTTCTCTGCACTCCCTCCAATGCCAATATATCCTTCCTCATATAAGGGGACCAATACTGCACACAGTATTCCAGCTGCGGCCTCAACAATGCCCTGTACAGGTGCATCAAGACATCCCTGCTTTTATATTCTATCCCCCTCGCAATATAGGCCAACATCCCATTTGCCTTCTTGATCACCTGTTGTACCTGCAGACTGGGCTTTTGTGTCTCATGCACAAGGACCCCCAGGTCCCTTTGCACGGTAGCATGTTTTAATTTGTTTCCATTGAGATAGTAATCCCATTTGTTATTATTTCCTCCAAAGTGTATAACCTCGCATTTATCAACGTTATACTCCATTTGCCATATCCTCGCCCACTCACTCAGCTTGTCCAAATCTCTCTGCAGATCTTCTCCGTCCTCCACACGATTCACTTTTCCACTTATCTTTGTGTCGTCTGCAAACTTCGTTACCCTACACTCCGTCCCCTCCTCCAGATCATCTATATAAATGGTAAACAGTTGCGGCCCGAGTACCGATCCCTGCGGCACGCCACTAGTTACCTTCCTCCAACCGGAAAAACACCCATTTATTCCGACTCTTTGCTTCCTGTCGGATAGCCAGTCCCCAATCCACTTTAACACACTACCCCCAACTCCGTGTGCCCTAATCTTCTTCAGCAGCCTTTTATGGGGCACCTTATCAAACGCCTTTTGGAAATCCAAAAACACCGCATCCACCGGTTCTCCTCCATCAACCGCCCTCGTCACATCTTCATAAAAATCCAACATGTTCGTCAAGCACGACTTTCCCCTCATGAATCCATGCTGCGTCTGATTGATCGAACCATTTCTATCCAGATGCCCTGCTATCTCCTCTTTAATAATGGATTCCAGCATTTTCCCTACTACAGACGTTAAGCTGACCGGCCTATAGTTACCCGCCTTTTGTCTCCTTCCTTTTTTAAACAGCGGCGTAACATTAGCCGTTTTCCAATCAACCGGCACTACCCCAGAATGCAACGAGTTTTGATAAATAATCACTAACGCATCCACTATTACCTCTGACATTTCTTTCAATACCCTGGGATGCATTCCATCCGGACCCGGGGACTTGTCCACCTTCAGTCCCATTAGTCTACCCAGCACTGCCTCTCTGGTAACATTAATCGTATTAAGTATTTCTCCTGCTGCCAACCCTCTATCGTTAATATTTGGCAAACTATTTGTGTCCTCCACCGTGAAGACCGACACAAAAAACGTATTTAAAGACTCAGCCATATCCTCATTTCCCACTATTAACTCCCCCCTCTCGTCCTCCAAGGGTCCAACATTCACTCTAGCCACTCTATTCCTTTTTATATATTTATAAAAACTTTTACTATCATTTTTTATATTAATTGCTAGCCTAGCTTCATAGTCTATCCTTCCTTTCTTTATCGCTTTCTTAGTCTCTCTTTGTTGTTTCTTAAATTTTTCCCAATCACTTGTTTCTCCACTATTTTTGGCCACTCTGTACGCAGCTGTTTTTATTTTAATACTCTCCTTTATTTCCTTCGTTATCCACGGCTGGTTCTCCCTTTTCTTACAATCCTTGTTTTTTGCTGGAATATATTTTTGCTGAGAACTGAAAAGGATCTCCTTAAAAATCCTCCACTGTTCCTCAGCTATCCTACCTGCCAGCCTGCTCTCCCAGTCTACCTTAGCCAATTCGTCCCTCATCCTATCATATTTCCCTCTGTTCAAACAGAGGACACTGGTTTGAGACCAAACTTTCTCCTCTTCCATCTGAATCAGAAATTCGACCATATTGTGGTCACTAGACCCAAGAGGGTCCTTCACAATAAGATCCTTAATTCTACCTACCTCGTTACACAATACCAGATCCAAAATAGCTCGTTCCCTCGTCGGTTCCGTAACATGCTGTTCAAGGAAACTATCCCGACAGCATTCTAAGAACTCTTCCTCCATTCCACCCTTACCGACTTGAGTCTGCCAGTCAATGTGCATGTTGAAGTCCCCCATGATTATTGCCGTTCCGTTTTTACACGCATCCCTTATCTGCTTGTCTATAGCCCTCCCTACCTCAACATTATTATTTGGGGGCCTATATACCACACCTACTAGTGTCTTTCTCCCTCTACTATTCCTCATCTCTACCCATAATGATTCCACGTTTTGTTCCTCAGAGCCTATGTCATCCCTCAGTACTACCCTGATATTATCTCTTATTAATAGCGCGACCCCACCACCTTTTCCTTCCTGTCTATTCTTCCTAAACGCCTGATACCCCTGGATATTCATCTCCCAGTCCTGGTCACCTTTCAGCCATGTTTCTGTAATGGCCACCAGATCGTACCCACTTGTGCTGATTTGCACCATCAACTCATTCACCTTGTTCCGAATGCTTCGTGCATTCAGGCAAAGTGTCCTTATTCCAGCTTTTATCTGAACCCGCTTTGATGAGTCGCGAACACCGTCTCCCTCTACTCCCTTATCTAAATTACCGCCTTCATTCACTTGCACCCTCTCCTCTACCATTAATTTTGTAATTCCCCTTACCCCTGCATCCTCCCCCCCATCAATTAGTTCCTTGATCCTAGTCAACTCTTCTAGTTTAAATTCTCCCCAGTAGCCTTAGCCAACCTACCGGCCAGGATATTGGTCCCCGTGTGATTCAAGTTCCACCCGTTTCTTGTATACAGATCACCCCTGCCCCTAAAGAGGTTCCAATGGTCCAGGAACCTGAATCCCTGCCCCCTGCACCAGTCCCTCAGCCACACATTCATCCTCCACCTCACTCCATTCCTGCCCTCACCTTCCTGTGGCACAGGCAGTAATCCTGAGATTACTACCTTTGCTTTCCTCTTTCTCAGCTGTCTCCCTAATTCCCTGTACTCCCTTTTCATGACCCCTTCTCCCTTCCTACCCACATCAGCGGTACCAATATGTACCGCTACCTCAGGCTCCTCTCCCTCCCACCTCAGGATTTCCGGGACGCGACTAGCGACATCCTGGATCCCGGCCCCAGGGAGGCAGACCACCATGCGAGAATCCCGCCTACCTCCGCAGAAACGCCTGTCTGTCCCCTTCACCATCGAGTCCCCGATTAATACAGCACGCCTGAGCCCCAGGAGCAGCCACCACGCACTCGACAATCGGAAGGGACTACAGACGACTCGAGCGACTACGGCCTGGCGCCTGAACCAACACCGCGGCTACCGGAACCGACACCACAACCAGCACTACGGCGGTCGCAGCAGCAGATCAAGCCCCCAGAGAGACTGAATTTGTAAATTTATAACTCTGTAAACATCGTTCCACCCACCTCACCCCCGCCGGACTCTTTTTTAAAAGCAGGGGGTGAGTGTGGTAAACCACTGTTAAGCTTATTGCCTGGGTGTGTGTGTGTGTGACATGCCTGGACATGTCCCTGCCGGCCCTGCCTGAGACTCCTCCCCCCCTGGTGCAGGTACAAAGGTGACTGCTCCCCACCCGACTGCCTCAGTCCCTGGACCAGTTCACCAGCATGGGTGTGCTCCAAGTCTTTTGCGAATAAAAGCCTATTTGTTCCAGCATACAAACTAGTCTTTGCTTGATTGATAGTGCATCAGAGGGGAGGGTTGGGGATGGGGGGAGGGGGAGGGGGAAGGGGGGGAGGGGGGATGAGGGGAGGAGGGGGAGTAGGAGGGGAGGAGGGGGAGGAGGAGAGAGGGGGAGAGGGGGGAGTGAGGGGGGAATGGGGGCAGAGAGGGGGGGAGGGGAGAGTGGGAAGGGAGGGGGGGAAGGGAGCGGGGGAAGGGGGCAGGGAGGGAGGGGGGAAAGTGGAGAGTGGGGGAAGGGGTGGAGGGGGGAGAGGGGAGGTTGGGGTGGGGGATAGGGTGGGGGGTAGGATGAGAGGGTGGGGGGAGGGGGGAGAGGGTGGGGGGAGAGGCGGGAAGGGGGGGAAGTTGGGGGGAGAGGGTGGGGGGGAGAGGTTGGGGGGGGAGAGGGTGGGGGGAGGAAGAGCGGGTGGCGGGGGGGAGGGTGGGGGGGAAGAGGGTGGGGGGGAGAGGGTGGGGGGAGAGGGTGGTGGGAGAGGGTGGGGGGAGAGGGTGGGGTGGCAGGGGGAGAGGGGGGAAGGGGAAGAGGGGAGGAGGGGGGAGGGAGGGGGGACGGAGGGAAGGGGGGAGGGGGGTAAGGTGGGGGGGGGCGAGGTGGGGGAGAAGGGGGGAGGGGAGAGGGGAGAGAGGGGGAAGGAGGAGAGGGGGGTGAGGGGGGGTGGGAGGGGGGAGAGGGGGGGTGGGTGTGGCCAAACGGGCCATCTAAAATGGCGAATTGTCTGGGACAATTGGGCAAGAACTAAAACGACAGGCTGCAGTTTAAAGACGGAGACAAACAGGCTGCAACCCTGACGAGTGAATAAACAGGATATGTTTCATCTCCAGGATGAAAGAGACTTTCTGGTCACACTGGGTTGTTTACCAGACATAAGGGCACCGTGACCCCTTATTTAGGAGGGAAGTATGTGACCCATGTGCCTCCAGCACCTACAGACATGCCCGTTGGGGACACACCCAGAGATCGGTGTGGCAGCACCTGATTGGACTTTTATCGATCAGGGTGATCGAGTCCTGATTGATTGATTGGCAATGGCCAAAAGGGGCGTGAAACCCAACGGGGTATAAAGGGTGCTACGCAACCAGGAATCTCTCTCTCTCGCTCTCTCTCTCTCTTTCTCTCGCTCTCTCTGACCCCATGAACGAGCTACAACAGTGAACATCGCCAGCGACAACCAGCACGAGGAGAGCCACCACACCCGAGAAGGAAGGAAGGCCAGAGCCAGAGTGCCAGACCAGACCAAAGGACCAGACTCCGGAGAGGACGACCGAGACCAACGCACAGATAAAGGCCAATATCTGCTTGGGTACTCGCCAGCCTCACAAAGTTAAGTCAAGGTCTTGTATTGGACTTGAATTCCAGTATTTTCCTGTAAGATAACTTATCGTTGGTTGGGTGGGTGATTATTGATTGTGTGGGTTTAAATAAATATTGGTTGTGCGAATAAGACGTCTACTCGTAGTTATTTGTCCACCGTATACGGGTTAAAACAGACTGTGCAGCAGATAACAGGCAACAGGGGGAAGGTGGGGACGGGGGAAGGGGGGGGACCGGGGGGAGAGGGGGAGGGGGGAACGGGGAGGGGGGGTGGGGAGGGGGGGATGGGGGAGGGGGAAACGGGGATGGGGGAGGGGGGAACGGGGAGGGGGGGACGGGGAGGGGGAAGGGGATATGGGGAGGGGTGTATGGGGAAGGGGGACAGGGAAGGGGGTACGGGGAGGGGGGGAGTGGGAGGGGGGACGGGGAGGGGGGATGGGGAGGGGGGGACGGGGAGGGGGGGATGGGAGAGGGGGAGAGCAGGGGGTGGAGGGGGGGAGGGGGAGGAAGGGGGGTGGGAGGGAGGGGATTGGGGGAGGAGGGGGGAAGGGAGGGGGGGCGGAAGGGGGAGGTGCTGGGTGGAGGGAACGGGTTGGAGGTGGGTGTGGGGAGGGGTGGTGGATGGGGGGAACAGGGTGGAAGTGGGGGTGAGGGGAGGAGCGAGGTAGGGGGCGAAGGTGGGAGGGAGGTGGTGGGGAGGTCGGGGGGGAGGGGGAGAAGGAGCGAGTGGGGGGAGTGTGGTGGGAGGGGGAGAAGGAGCGAGTGGGGGGAGGGTGGTGGGGAGGGGGAGAAGGAGCGAGTGGGGGGAGGGAGGTTGGGGGGGAGGGAGGGAGGGGGCGGAGGTGGGGGGGAGGGAGGTGGGGGGGAAGGGGGCAACGGGGGGGACGACAGGGAGGGGGATGTGGGGGAGGGGGGAGGGAAGGGAGAGGGGAGTTAGAGGGGGGTAGGGCTGAGGGAGAGGGGAGGTTGTGGGAGAGGGGTGTGGGAGGGGGGAGGGGAGGGAAGGGGGGAGAAGAGTGGGGGGGGAGGGGAAGGGGTGAGGGGGAGGGGTGATGGGGCTGTGAAGTGGGGAGAGGAGGAGGCGGGGAGGTAGGGGGGAAGGGGGAGGGAGGTGGGTGGGGAAGGTGGGGGGAAGAGGGGGACGGGGTGGTGGGGGGAGGGGGCGACGGTGGGGGAACGGGGGGAGGTGGGGAAGGGGGGACAGTGGGGTAAGGGGGGAAGGGGGAGAGGAGGGGGGAAGAGGGGGACGGGGGGGGCAGGTGGAACGGGTGAGGGGGCAGGGGGGAGGAGGCAGGGGAGAGGGTGGTGAGGGGGCGGAGGAGGGTAGGGGAGGAGGGGGTGGGGGGAGGATGGGGGAGAGGAGAGGGGGGAGGAGGGTTGGGGAGAGGGGGGGAAGAGGGGGAGAGGGTCGGGAAGAGGGGGAGTGAGGAGTGCTGAGGGTTCGGGGGGGTGGAGGGGTGAGCAGTGCCTGGGGGGGGGTTGGGGGGGGAGTGAGCAGTGCCCGGGGGCGGGGGGGGGGGGCGGTGACCAGTGCCTGGGAGGGGTGGGGGAAGGGGAAGTGAGCAGTGCCAGGTGGGGGGAGGTGGGGGAATGAGCGGTGCTGGGTGGGGGGGGCGGGGGGAGGGGCAAGCAGTGCCTTGGTGGGGGGTGAGCAATGCATGGTGGGGGGGTGGGGGGGGAGTGAGCAGGGCCCGGTGGCGGCGGGGGGGAGGTGGAGGAGCGTGCAGTGCCGGGGGTGTGGGGGAGCAGCGAGCAGTGCCTGGGTGGGGGTGGGGTTGGGAGGGGAAGTGGGCAGTGCCGGGGGGTTGATGGGGGGGCGGGCAGTGCCTTGTAGGGGGGCAGGGAAGGGAAAGAGCAATGCTGGGTGGGGAGGGTCGAGGGGCAAGCAGTGCCTGGGGTGCGGGGGGGGGGGGAAGTGAGCAGTGCCTGGGGGGGTGGTACAGTGGAGGGACGAGCAGTGCCTGGGGGCGGGTGGGGGGAGTGAGCCGTGCTGGGGGGCGGGAGTGCTTGGATGGACGAGCAGTGCCTGGGGGATGGGTGGGGGGGGGGTGGGAGTGAGCATGCGGGGGGGGGGGCTTTGTGGGGGGGTGGCGGCCAGCACTGCCTGGGGGAGGGAGGGGGAGTGTGCAGTGCCGGGGGGGGAGGGGGGTGCGAGGGGGTCGAGGGGAGAGCAGTGCCTGGGGGGTGGGGGAGTGCCGTGTGGGTGGAGGGGGGGGGCGGGTGCGGTGAGGGGAAGAGTGAGCAGTGCTCAGGGCGGAGGAACTGAGCAGTGCCGGGGGGGGGGGGGGGGGGGAGGGAGGGGTGGGGGGGTGGGGGAGCGAGCAGTGCCTGGGCGGGGTGGGGGGAAGTGAGCAGTGCCGGGTTGGGTGGGGGAGTGTGGTGGAGGAGCGAGCAGTGCTTGGAGTGGGGGGAGAGGGAGGGGCGAACAGTGCCGGGTGGGGGAAGGGGGTTGAGCAGTGCCTGGGGGTGTGGGGGGGGCAGGAGTGAGCAGTGCCGGGTAGCGGGGGGAGGGGAGGATGTGAGCAGTGCTGGGGGCGGCGGGGGGCGTGGGGGTGTTGGGGGATGTGAGCAGTGCCGGGAGGGGAGGGATGTGAGCAGTGCCGGGTTGCGGGGGAGGGGAGGGGTGGGGAGATGTGTAGTGTGTGGGGTGGGGAGGTGGGAGGGGGTTGTAGGCAGTGCCGAGGGGTTGGGGGGGGGGGAGCGAGTAGTGTCGGGTGGGGACAGTGTCGGTGGGGGGAGCGAGTAGTGTCGGGTGGGGACAGTGTCGGTGGGGGGAGCGAGCAGTGTCGGGTGGGGACAGTGTCGGTGGGGGGAGCGAGCAGTGTCGGGTGGGGACAGTGTCGGTGGGGGGAGTGAGTAGTGTCGGGTGGGGACAGTGTTGGTGGGGGGAGTGAGCAGTGTCGGTGGAGTGAGCTGTATCGGGGGGGATGATCACTGTCTGGGGCATGCACAGTGTCCGGGGGATCGTTGGTGAACAGTGTCAGGGACATGAGCGGATGCCCTTGAGCATCACTCCGCAAACAGAAAGGTTCAGGCCCTGCTCTCCCCATCAGAATTCCTCCCATGAAGATCAAACCTTTATCTTCCTAGAATCATAGAAACCCTACAGTGCAGAAAGAGGCCATTCGGCCCATCGAGTCTGCACCGACCACAATCCTACCCAGGCCTTATCCCCATATCCCTACATATTTACCCGCGAATCCCTCGAACCTACGCATCCCGGGACACTAAGGGGCAATTTAGCATGGCCAATCAACCTAACCCGCACATCTTTGGACTGTGGGAGGAAACCGGAGCACCCGGAGGAAACCCACGCAGACACAGGAAGAATGTGCAAACTCCACACAGTGACCCAAGCCGGGAATCTTCACACTGAATTCTCGTATCCTGAGTGTACAACTGATAACTGAACACTTTGTGCGCCAATTTTAGCCTTTTTATTTTCTGCTCCTTTGTCGGAACTCGTACCATAAACCATTTCAGGCCATTGAGGTCATTCATAGAATTATTGAATCCTTACAGTGCAGAATGAGGCCATTCAGCCCATCAAGTCTGCACCATCTCTCTGGCAGAGCATCTTACCCAGGCCCTATCCCTGTCTCCCCACACCTTTACCATGGCTAATCCATCTAACCTACACATCTTGGGACACTCAGGGGCAATTTAGCATAGCCAATCCACCTAACCAGCACGCCTTTTGGACTGTGGGAGGAAAACCGGTGCACCCGAAGGAAACCCACAGACAAGGGGAGAATGTGCAAACTCCAACTGCACACAGACAATCGCCCGAGGCTGGAATTGAACCTGGGTCCTGGCACTGAGACAGCAGTGCTAACCACTGTGCCACTGTTCCTCCCAGGACACCTTGTTTTCTGGACACCGGCTCTATTTCTAGTGCACTTGCACTGGGTTGTTGGCACAGAATTAACTCACCTTAATGCTTTACATTCTCACTCAGAGTATCTGTCTTCATGTGTTTAGTCATGAGCTAACCAGGGAAAGAATGTAGGAATTCACCAATCTATTCTCCGAATAACTAGTGACACATACCAATCTGTTATCGACATTCTGAAAAAGATTAAGAGGGGAGAATCTGACTAAAAATTAAACCAATCTGCTTCTTAGCAATGGTCCTAAATGCATAGTGTCCAAGAATAGGGAATAGCTCTTCTTAACGAGGGATTGCGACAGGTCCAAAAGAGAATTTGAAAGTAACGGCTGTAGATTTGTAAGTTTAAACATTTAGGCCGTGATTCTCCGATCCCGCTGTGCTAATTCTTTCGTGCAGTGAGTCAGGAGAATCTCGCGGTGCGCGATGCGTAGGATTTGCGCACACTTTCCGCACATGATAGCGTCTCCCAGGGCCGATTTCAGCTGCTCTGTGCTGGAAATCAGCAGGGAGGCATAGGGGTAATTTTAAACTTATTTTGCATGTGATTTAAATGCCTGGGGCTGAAGTCTCGCTAGCCTTCCTCCTCCCGCCAGGAGTATTTCACCCCAGCAGGGTTTACAGTAGCTCCTCACTTTCGGGAACTAGTGACCTGGCCCCGCTGTAGTGAGGGAGGCGTGGGGGGGGGGGGGGGGGGGGGGGCGTGGCATTGGGACCCTCCAGAGAGTCGGGCACAGTGGGGTTCCCCTGAGCATTAGCATGTAAAGGCTCACATTCCAATCATTATTCATGTAAATTGAGTTTGTGTCTTTGTGCCTTGTTTGTAATCAGAACTCCCACCCACCTGACGAAGAATCAGCCTGTTCCGAAAGCTCGTGGCTTTTGCGACCAAATAAACCTGTTGGACTTTAACCTGGTGTTGTTAGACTTCTTACTTTGTTTACCCCAGTCCAACGATGGCATCTCCACATCATTAGCATCCTGGCAGTGCCTGCCTGTGGGGCAAAGTGCCAATGCCCGGGGGGGGGCACCTTGGCACTGCCCATCAAGCCATGGGCAGTTCCAAGGGGATGGGGCATAGGGGGCAATGGATGGGTGTGGGGGTGGGAGGGGAGGTACCGTTGCCGCTCTGCAGTTGGGATTGGTGGGTGAGGGAGGGAGGCCAGCGATGGGGGCAGGCTGGGGGGCAGTCAGCCTGCTGGGGGGTCAGCACTGCAGGAGAGAGGGGGAGGGACTGCGGGGCATGGATTGGGGATGCGGGGGAGGGCTGGGGGTGGAGGGCTGTGGGCCCGGGGGCGGTGCTTGGGTCTGGGCCTGGTCAGCGGGGCAGCGATTGGGCAGTGGTGGGGGGCGGAGAGCAAGTGTTGTGGGGGTCATGGGGCTGGCCAGCAATCAAGCTGGCCGGCAATCGGGAGGCCATCAGTGCGGAGCCACTGCACTTGCACCGATCTTGGCATTGACAGATCAGCGCAAGCACAGTAGCCCGCTCAGCATGCGAATTTCAGCCTCTCCAGCGGGGATAGGCCCCACACCCTAGTTTTTAATGATATTCATGCTAGTGGCCTGTGCAGTGTACAGAGTTTGGGAGTTCTAGTGTGAACTCCCACTGAACAAAACAGAGTGAATTACTCCAGTTTTCATGCAAATTCGACACTTCGAATTTTTTGCGGAGAATTCCGGCCTTAGTGTTGGTGCATTATAGCCCAAATCGACAGCATTGCTCTGTGATAACATGTGTTGGTGGCATCAGAACCTGGTCATTTTGTGAAATAATTCACAAAGGTTTTTTGGTTGTAGAACATTTTAAATCATGAATACAACCCCCTTGGGATCACTTTTCATTTGAATTCCAGCATGTGTTTGTTTACCTTCTGTCATTGTCTGAAAATACATCTTGCCACTGTATTGGCCAAAGCCAGCCACTGTCCGTGCTCGCACTTGGAAGACGTAGATGGTGCCAGCACGCAGGTTGCGGATGGTCAGTGTGTTTGTCTGGCTCTTCACAGCCGAGGAGTTGTGTTCACTTTGATCCTACACAAGAGAAGGGAAGAAATACTTTTCAGGCACTTCCCAGTCTGGCCACATAACATTTCTAATTCACATCCTATCATTGTTCCCACTGTTAATTCATTAGTTATAGAATCTTAGAATCTAGAAACCCTACAGCACAGAAAGAGGCCATTATACACTGGGAAGCTCAAGAAACTCCTTCAATGTCAAATCAATCTGAGAATACCTGCTGTAGATATGACTAGCTTTCTCAGTTCCGCCCTAAGGGGCATTTGGTTTCTGGTTTGGTTTCCACTTTGGGAAACTATTTGGATCTCCCTTTGGGTAATGTGTGACCTGTTCTGGATTGGGAAGGTTTCCCACTACCGATCAGTTGTTCACTTCTTAGGCAGTCCCTCAGGGTGACCTTCTTCCAATCAGGGGTGTAGATCATGAGGTGATAAAAAGTCCGATGCTGGATCCGCACACCTGCCACAGATGGGGCCGGTAGTGTTTGTTCAGGTGGTTGGGTGGGATGCTCGGACTTTAGTCCTCTCCTTCTGCTGTTTGCACTTTGTCTGTAGCTGGATCTGCCAAAGTCACTCAAAATGGTTGACACTTTCATGGATGTTAGGAACATAAGAATTCGGAGCGGGAGTGGGCAATTCAGCCCTTCGAGCCCATTCTGCCATTTAACATGATCTTGGCGGATCTTATCCCAATCTTAACTCCAGCTTCCTGCCGGACCCCATAGCCCTTTATCCCAAATTTCATCAGAAACATATCTATCTCTTTCTCGAATCTGCTGATTGATTCTGCCTCCGCTGCACTCTAGGCAGTGAGTTCCACAGTTTCACAACCCTCTGAGAGAAGTAGGTTCTCCTCATCTCAGTTTTGAACCTACCTCCTCTCACTCTGTCTATGACCTCTTGCTCTAGACTGTTCCACAAGGGGAACATCTGTTCAACGTCCATGTGATTAATCCCCTTTAGCATTTTATATACCTCGATCAGATCCTCCCTCATTCTTCTGAACTCCTGTGAGTACAAGCCCAAGCGATTCAACCGCTTCTTTCATCCCAGAATCAATCTGGCAAACCTACTTTGAACTTCCTCCAATGCCACCACAACCTTCCTCAAGTAAGGAGAGTAAAATGGGATGCAATACTCCAGGTGTGGAGAGAATTATCTGCCCTCCCCCCCCCCCGCAACCAGAGAACAATCAGCATCTCTCCTCCCCCCCCCCCCCCCCCCCAACCAGAGAACCATCTGGACTCCCTCCTTCCCCGCCCCACCCCTACTCACCAGAGAATGATCAGGCCCGCCTCCCCCCGCCCCCCCGATCTGAGTCAGAGCGCCGTTGGAAGCTCTGAACTTACCTCTTCAGAAGCTGGAGTGCCCGAAACAGACCTTTGCCGAGCAGGTCTATTTCGCACCGAATCTGGACGGGCGAACGCGATGGTAAAGGGGGAAATGCTGGTAAAGTTGGACGGGCAGGCCATTAATTCAATTTAAATGCATGCAAATGCATTTAAATCGCTGTTGCGCCTGTTTTGGGCGCGTTTCGGATCGCAGCCATTTTCGGGTCTTGGTAAAGTGGGCATCTGCGTGGACGCAGGCGTGGATCGCGCTAATGGCCTCACGCCCGACTTTACCAAGTTTTTGCGTCTGATTTTGGGCGCGACGCAATGGTAAAATATGGCCCTGTCAGATTCTGGCCCATTCTCCTAGCCTATCAATGTCCATCTGTAAGCTTTTTATCTCCTCATCACAGCCTGTTTTCCCACCTATTTTACTATCAACTGCAAATGTTACTATATTACACTCATTTATATAGATTGTAAATAGTTGAGGTCCAAGAACTGAACCCTGCAACATCCCGCAAGTTGCAGTTTGCAGTCTCAAGCAAGAGAATCCCACAGATTGGTGGGAATGGTGCATTTTCTCAGGGAGGCTTTGAGAACATCCTTGAAAGGTTTCCTCTGCCCTCCTGGTAACTGCTGGCCATGATGAAGCTCAGAGTACGGAGCTTGCTTTGGGAGTCTTGTGCCAGGCATGCAGATGGCGTGGCCCACCCAATGGGTCAACAATTAACCATAATCGGTGCCTCGATACTGCAGATGTTGATCTGAGAGGATACTGATGTTAGAGCACCTAACTGGCATTTTTGGGATTTTGCAGAGACATCGATGGTGATATTTCTCCAGGGATTTGAGGTATCTGCTGTATGTTGTCCATGTCACTGACGAACACAGAAGGACAGGGTGCACCGAAGCCTTATAGACCATGAGCTTGGAGGCAGGTTTGAAGTCTATTGCGTTCTGAACATACATATTAGGAGCAGGGGTAGACCACTCAGGCTCCTTGAGCTTGAGCATCATTCAATAAGATCATGGTTAATTTAATTTTAACCTCAACTCCACATTTTCACCTACCCCTGATAACCTTTCACCAACTTGCTGATCAAAAGTCTATCAAAGACTCTGCTGCCACTGCCTGATGAGAAAGAGAGTTCCAGCGATTCATGGTCCTCTGACAGAAATTGCTTTTTCACATCAGACACTCTTCCTCAGACAACCGGAGGCTGCGCTGGCACACTGGAGGTGATATTGAGCTTCATTGTTGATTCCTTTCCTCACTGAGAGGAGACTCCCAAGGCCTAAGAAATGTTGTACGTTGTTAGATGGTTCACAATGCATCCTGATAGTTGGTGGATGGGGGTCAGTGTTGCAGTATGGGAGCAGACTGGTAGAGGGCCTTATGTTCAGCCTCAGGTCCTTCCTTTCATATGTCTGCGTGACTGCTTCAATGATAGTTTGGAGCTTGGCCTCAGTGA
Source organism: Mustelus asterias (assembly GCF_964213995.1). Lineage (NCBI taxonomy): Eukaryota > Metazoa > Chordata > Chondrichthyes > Carcharhiniformes > Triakidae > Mustelus > Mustelus asterias. The sequence goes on along the minus strand of NC_135822.1, from coordinate 45,226,684 downwards.
GTACATACAAAAGTGTCATCAGCATAGTGCAGCTCAATGACAGGAGTTGGGGTGACCTTGGTTCTGGACTGAAGGTGGTACAGGTTGAGTAGTTTCCCACTCATCCTGTAGAATAGCTCCACTCTGGCAGGGAGCTTCATGGTGATGGTGTGGAATGTCACAGCGAGGAAGATGAAAAAGGTGGTGATGACACCGCCTTGCTTGACCCCAGTTTGCACTTGTATTGGGTCTGTTGCAAATCTGTTGATAAGGATCATGGTTTCTGTGTCATCACGCAGCAGGCAGGGGATGCCGATGAACTTTTGCCGACAGCCAAATTTTAGGAAGACATTCCTTAATCCGCTGTGAGGTTTTATTTTATGTTTTAAAAAGGTTTTATGTTCAAATTTTAGGAAGACATTCCTTAATCGCTGAGCAGAAACTGATAGCCAAGTTCCACACACGTGAGGATGGCCTCAACCGGGATCTTGGGTTCATGTCTGTAACCCCCACGACTTGCCTGGGCTTGCAAAATCTCACTAACTGTCCTGGCTGGAGACAATACACATCTCTTTAACCTGTGCTTGGCCCTCTCTCCACTCACATTCTCTGTACCTTTAAGACTTGATTACCTGTAAAGACTCACATTCCAACCATTATCTTGTAAATTCAGTTTGTGTCTGTATACGACCTGTTTGAGAACACAAGTCCTCATTCACCTCATGAAGGAGCCTGAGACTCTGAAAGCTAGTGCTGCCAAATAAACCTGTTGGACTTTAACCTGGTGTTGTGAGACTTCTTACAGGTCAAAAAAGGCCATTAGTGATTGCTGCTGCTCTCTGCATTTTTCTTGGACTTGTCTTGCTGTGAAGATCATACCCAGTATGCTCCTTGATGGATAGTTACATCCTTTTGAGGATGTAACTAGTAGTGTTGACTGAGGAGAACCAGTGGATGTGGTTTATTTAGACTTTCAGAAGGCTTTTGACAAAGTCTCGAAGACTATTATGTAAAGTTAAAGCACATCTATGTGCGGATCCACAAGAGATGAATATTTCTCATCAGTATTTACTGTTGAGAAAGGCATGGCTGTGAGGGAATTTGGGGAAATAAATAGTGATGTCTTGAGGAGTGTACATGTAACAGAGAAGGAGATGCTGGAAGTCTTAAAGCGCATCAAAGTAGATAAATCCTCGGGACTTGAACTGTATCCCAGAACGTTGTGGGAGGCTAGGAAGGAAATTGCGGGTCCCCGAGCAGAGATATTTGGATCATCGACAGCCACAGGTGAGGTGCCTGAAGATTGGTGGGTGGCAAATGTCGTGCCTTTGTTTAAAAAGGGCTGCAGGGAAAAGCCTGGGAACTACAGGCTGGTGAGCCTCACATCTGTAATGAGTAAGTTATTAGAAGGTATTCTCAGAGACAGAATCTACAGGCATTTAGAGAGGCAAGGACTGATTAGGGACAGTCAGCATGGCTTTGTGAGTGGAAAATCATGTCTCACAAATTTGATGGAGTTTTTTGAAGAAGGTCGATGATGGCAGTGCAGTTGATGTTGTCTACATGGACTTTAGCAAGGCCTTTGAAAAGGGACCGCATGGTAGGTTGTTGCAGAAAGTTAAATCTCACGGGATCCAGGGTGAGGTAGCCAAATGGATACAAAAGTGGCTGGATGACAGAAGACAGAGGGTGGTTGGAGAGGGTTGTTTTTCAAACTGGAGGCCTATGATCAGCGGTGTGCCTCAGGGATCAGTGCTGGGTCCACTGTTATTTGTCATTTATATTAATGATTTGGATCAGAATATAGGAGGTATAGAACATAGAACATTACAGCGCAGTACAGGCCCTTTGGCCCTCGATGTTGCGCTGACCAGTGAAACCAGTCTAAAGCCCATCTAACCTACACTATTCCAATATCATCCATATGTTTATCCAATGACTATTTAAATGCCCTTAATGTTGGCGAGTCCACTACTGCTGCAGGCAGGGCATTCCACACCCTTACCACTCTCTGAGTAAAGAACCTACCTCTGACATCTGTCCTAAATCTATCACCCCTCAATTTAAAGCTATGGCCCCTCGTGCTAGCTATCACCATCGAGGAAGAAGGCTTTCACTATCCACCCTATCTAATCCTCTGATCATCCTCTATGCCTCTATTAAGTCACCTCTTAACCTTCTTCTCTCTAATGAAAGCAACCTCAAGTCCCTCAGCCTTTCCTCATAAGACCTTCCCACCATACCAGGCAACATCCTAGTAAATTTCCTCTGCACCCTTTCCAATGCTTCCACAGCCTTCCACATTCCAAAGATGTGCGGGTTAGGTTGATTGGCCATGCTTAAATTGCCCCTTAGTGTCCTGAGATGTGTAGGTTAGAGGGATTAGTGGGTAAAATATATCGGGATGTGGGGGTAGGGCCTGGGTGGGATTGTGGTCGGTGCAGACTTGATGGGCCGAATGGCCTCTTTCTGCACTGTAGGGTTTCTATGATTTCTATGATCTTTCCTATAATGCGGCGACCAGAACTGTACGCAATACTCCAAGTGCGGCCGCACCAGAGTTTTGTACAGCTGCAACATGACCTCCTGGCTCCGAAACTCAATCCCTCTACCAATAAAAGCTAACACTCCGTACGCCTTCTTAACAACCCTATCAACCTGGGTGCCAACTTTCAGGGATCTATGCACATGGACACCGAGATCTCTCTGTTCATCCACACTACCAAGTATCTTACCATTAGTCCAGTACTCTGTAATCCTGTTACTCCTTCCAAAGTGAATCACCTCACACTTTTCCGCATTGAATTCCATTTGCCACCTCTCAGCCCAGCACTGCAGCTTATCTATGTCCCTCTGTAACCTGCAACATCCTTCCGTACTGTCCACAACTCCACCAACTTTAGTATCATCCGCAAATTTACTAACCCATCCTTCTACGCCCTCATCCAGGTCATTTATAAAAATGACAAACATCAGTGGCACCAAAACAGATCCTTGCGGTACACCACTAGTAACTGAACTCCAGGATGAATATTTCCCATCAACCACCACCTCTGTCTTCTTACAGCTAGCCAATTCCTTTTCCAAACTGCTAAATCACTAAGTGGACCACTAAGTGGACACTGAAGAAGATTATCAAGGATTGCAATGGGATCGTAATCGATTGGGCCAGTGGGCTGATCAATGGGAGATGGAGTTTAATTTAGGTAAATGCGAGGTGATGTATTTTGGTAGGTCGAACCAGGGCAGTACTTACTCAGCTAATGGTAGGGCGTTGAGAGAGTTATAGAACAAAGATCTTGCGGTACAGGTTCATAGCTCCTTGAAAGTGGAATCACAGATGAACAGAATGGTGAAGAAAGCATTCAGCATCCTTGGTTTCATTGGTCAGAACATTGGGAAAAGATATTGGGAAAAGATATCTCCACATCAGAACATTGAATACAGGAGTTGGGACATCATGCTGAAGTTGTACAAGACATTGGTAAGGCCACACTTGGAATACTGTGTACAGTTCTGGTCACCCTATTATAGAAAGGATATTATTAAACCCTATTATAGAAAGGATGCTATTTAAAAGACTTACTAGGATGCTACCGGGACTTGATGGTTTGAGTTATAAGGAGAGGCTGGATAGAATGTGACCGTTTTCCTCTGGAGTGTAGGAGGCTGAGGGGTGATCTTATCGAGGTCCATAAAAAATGAGGGGCATAGATCAGCTGGATATTCAATATCTTTTCCCAATGATAGGGGAGACTAAAACTAGAGGGCATAGGTTAAAGGTGAGAGGGGAGAGATACAAGTGTCTAGAGGGGCAATTTTTTCACACAGAGGGTGGTGAGTGTCTGGAACAAGCTGCCAGAGGTATAAAGAACAAAGAAAATTACAGCACAGGAACAGGCCCTTCAGCCCTCCAAGCCTGCACCGACCATGCTGTCCGACTTAACTAAAACCCCCTACCCTTCCAGGGACCATATCCCTCCATTCCCATCTCATTCATAAACTTGTCAAGACGCCCCTTAAAAGTCAATACTGTATCCGCTTCCACTACCTCCCCTGGCAACGAGTTCCAGGCACCCACCACTCTCTGTGTAAAAAATCTGCCTTGTCCATCTCTTTTAAACCTTGCCCCTCGCACCTTAAACCTGTGCCCCCTAGTAATTGACTCTTCCACCCTGGGAAAAAGCTTCTGACTATCCACTCTGTCCATACCTCTCATAATCTTGTTGGCTTCTATCAGGTCTCCCCACAACCTCCGTCGCTCCAGTGAGAACAAACCAAGTTTCTCCAACCTCTCCTCATAGCTAGTGCCCTCCATACCAGGCAACATCCTGGTAAATCTTTTCTGTACCCTCTCCAAAGCCTCCACATCCTTCTGGCAGTGTGGCGACCAGAATTGAACACGATATTCCAAGTGCGGCCTAACTAAGGTTCTATAAAGCTGCAACATGACTTGCCAATTTTTAAACTCAACACCCCGGTCAATGAAGGCAAGCATGCCGTATGCCTTCTTGACTACCTTCTCCACCTGCATTGCCACTTTCGGTGACCTGTGTACCTGTACACCCAGATCCCTTTGCCTATCAATAGTAGTAGAGGCGGGTAGAATTTTGTCTTTTAAAAGGCGTTTTGAAAGTTACATGGGTAAGATGGCTATAGAGGGATATGGGCCAAACGCAGGCAACTGGCACTAGCTTCATGGTTAAAAAAAAGGGGCGCATGGACAAGTTGGGCCGAAGGGCTTGTTTCCATGCTGTAAATCTCTATGACTTTATGATTCTATGACACATGGGATTTCCGGTTAATGTTTTGAGATGGATAGAAAGCTGCATTAGCAGACAGGAAGCAAAGAGTTCGCATAAATGGGTATTTTTCTGATTGGCAATCAGTGACTAGTGGGGTTCCACAGGGCTCCCAACTGTTCACATTATATATTAATGATTTGGAAGAGGGAACTGAATGTATTATCTCCAAATTTGCAGATGATACAAAGTTGGGTGGGAGGGTGAGCTGTGAGGAGGATGCAGAGATGCTTCAGCATGATTTGGACAGGCTGTATGTGTGGGCATGTGCATGACAGGTGTAGTATAATGTGGATCAATGCGAGGTTATCCATTTTGACAGCAATAATAGGAAGACAGATTTATCTCTTGAATGGGTGTAAATTGAGGTGGTGGATACTCAATGAGACATTGGAGTTCTCGTGCATCAGTCGCTCAAAAGTAAGCGCGCAGGTACAGCAGGCAGTAAAGAAGTCAAATGGTATGCTGGTCTTCATAGCGAGAGGATTTGAGTAGAGGGATAGGGATGTTCTGCTGCAATTGCATTGGGTGTTGGTGAGGCCACACCTGGAGTATTGTGTGCAATTTTGGTGTGTCCTTATGTGAGGAAGGATGTCCTTGCTGTAGAGGAAGTGCAGCAAAGGTTTACCAGGCTAGTTCTTGGGATGACAGGACTGTTATCAAACAGACTAAGCTGGTTAGGATTGTATTCATTGGCGTTTAGAAAAGTGAGAAGGGATCTCATAGAAACTTATTTAATTCTAACAGAATTAGACAGGGTAGAATCAGAAAAAATATTCCCAATGGTGGGAGAGTGCAGAACTAAAGGTCATAGTTTGAGGATAAGGCGTAAACCTTTGAGAACTTTCAGGAGAAATTTCTTCACCCAGAGAGTGGTGAATGTGTGGAATTCACCACCACAGAATGTAGAGGCCAAAATGCTGTTTGATTTCAAGAGGAAATTAGATATAGCCTTGGGGCTAAGGGATCAAGGGATATGGGAGGAAGGCAGGGTGGATCAGGATATTGAATTCGATGATCGGCCATGATCATAATGAATGACGGAGCAGGTTTGAAGGGCCGAATGCCCTCCTCCTGCTTCTAGTTTCTATGTTTCTTCAGCCACTGGGAGCAGGCAATTGAGAAGAGTTTTACAGTGACCTTCCCCACTGACAGACAACAGTTACTGTAGTTACTGTAGTCGGTCTTGTCTCCTTTTTGAAGACTGTCATAATTACAATTATTCACAAACACACAGAGCAATGAACAATTATTCACTAACACACATCAATTAACACATTCACTCAGACACATCATCAACCACATATTGCCTAACACAGATCAATTAGCGCATATTCCCTAACACACACATCAATTAAAACATATGCACAGTTCGCAAAGCAAATGGCATGTTGGTCTTCATCAAAATAGGATTGCGGTACAGGAGCAAGGATGTCCCATTGCAGTTGTACAAGGCCTTGGTGAGACCACATCTGGAGCTGGTGAACAGTTTTGGTCTCCTTGTCTAAGAAAGGACATACTTAACATAGAGGGAGTACAGTGAATGCTGTCCAGATGGGGCGGCACGGTAGCACAGTGGTTAGCACTGCTGCTTTCACAGCTCCAGGGACCTGGGTTCGATTCCCGGCTTGGGTCACTGTCTGTGTGGAGTTTGCACATTCTCCTCGTGTCTGCGTGGGTTTCCTCCGGGTGCTCCGGTTTCCTCCCACAGTCCAAAGATGTGCAGGTTAGGTTGATAGGCCATGCTAAAAATTGCCCTTAGTGTCCTGAGACGCGTAGGTTGGAGGGATTAGTGGGTAAATATGTAGGGATATGGGGGTAGGGCCTGGGTGGGATTGTGGTCGGTGCAGACTCGATGGGCCAAATCGCCTCTTTCTGTACTGTAGGGTTTCTATGATTTCTATCATCTATGATTGACTCCTGGCAGGATTCCAGATTGTTATATGAGGAGGGATTGTGTCAATTAGGCCTGTAATTTAGGAGAGGGAATCTAATTGAAACATGTAAAATTCTGACAGGGCTGGACAAACTGGATGCAGAGATGTTGCTTCCTCTGACAGGATGTGGGGTAAGCTATTTAGTACTGAAATGAGGATAACATTTCTTCACTCAGAAGGGGGTGAGCCTGTGGAATTCTCTACCACAGAAGGCGTGGAGGCCAAATCACTGAATATATTTCAGAAGGAAATAGGTTTCTACACTCTAAGGGGAGAGTACTGGAGTCTGGTGCTGTGATAGAGGATCAGCCATGTTCATGTTGAATGGTGGAGCATAGAAATCATAGAAACCCTACAGTGTAGGAAGAGGCCATTCGGCTCATCGAGTCTGCACCGACCACAATCCCACCCAGGCCCTACCCCCATATCCCTACATATTTACCTGCTAATCCCTCTAACCTCAGGACACTAAGGGGCAATTTTAGCATGGACGCTGGGGGTTGTGGGAAGGGTCTAAATTTTTCTTCAGCACGCGCGAGGTATATAAGTAGGCCGCACTATTAAGCGGGCAGCGTTGTAGCGGGCAGCGGAGTGAGCGGGGAGCAGAGTGGGAGCTGACGGGCTTTGGCTCATCAGGCTTCGGCGTAAACAGGCAACGGTGGGGTAAGTTTAGACAGTTTTTCCTGTGTCATTGGACGAAAGGGGGAATTATGAGTGTGAGGCCAGTTTGTTGTTCTCAGTGTCGGATGTGGGAGGTCCTGGAGTCAGCTAGCCTCCCGGACATCCATACCTGCGCCAGGTGCGTTGAGCTGCAGCTCTTAAGGGACCACGTTAGGGAACTGGAGCTGCAGCTCAATGACCTTCGTCTGGTTAGGGAGAATGAGGAGGTGATAGATAGGAGTTACAGGCAGGTGGTCACACCGGGGCCACGGGAGACGGACAAGTGGGTCATGGTTAGGAAGGGGAAGGGGAAAGGTCAGGTACTAGAGAGTACCCCAGTGGCTGTGCCCCTTAAAAATAAGTACTCCTGTTTAAGTACTGTTGAGGGGAGCAGCCTACCTGGGGGAAGCAATAGTGGCCGTGCCTCCGGCGCAGAGTCCGGCCCGGCAGCTTAGAAGGGGAGGGAAAGGGAGGATGAGCAAACTGACCACAGCACCAAGGTACAGGGAGCCGTCCAAGTGGGGGGAGAAACAAGAAATGTAGTAGAAATTGGGGACAGTACACTTTTGGATGCTGTTGGGGGGGGAGACTTAGCAGGGGTAAGGTCACTGACTCAGAGTCTGTCCTTGTGGCTCAGAAGGGAAGGGGGGAGAGGAGTAGAGGATTAGTCATTGGGGACTCCATAGTTAAAGGGACGGATAGGAGATTCTGCGGGAACGAGAGAGACTCGCGGTTGGTGTGTTGCCTCCCAGGAGCCAGAGTCCACGATGTCTCGGATCGTGTTTTTGAAATCCTTATGGGGGAGGGGGACCAGCCCCAAGTTGTGGTTCACATAGGTACTCAAGACATAGGTAGGAAAAGGGGTGGGGATGTAAGGCAGAAATTCAGGGAGTTGAGGTGGAAGCTTAGGGCTAGAACAAACAAAGTTGTTATCTCTGGTTTGTTACCCGTGCCACGTGATAGTGAGGAGAGGAATAGGGAAAGAGAGCAGTTGAACACGTGGTTACAGGGATGGTGCAGGACGGAGAGATTCAGATACCTAGACAATTGGGGCTCTTTCTGGGGTAGGTGGGACCTCTACAAACAGGATGGTCTGCACCTGAATCAGAGGGGTACCAATATCTTGGGGGGGAAATTTGCTAATGCTCTTCGGGAGGGTTTAAACTAATTCAGCAGGGGTGTGGGTACCTGAATTGCAGCTCCGGTGTGCAGGAGGTTGAGAGTAGTGAGGTCATGGATGAGGTTTCAGGGTCGCAGGAGTGTACTGGCAGGCAGGAAGGTGGTTTGAAGTATGTATACTTCAATGCCAAGAGCATCCGGAATAAGGTGGATGAGCTTGCAGCATGGGTTGGTACCTGGGATTTCGATGTTGTGGCCACCTTGGAGACATGGATAGAGCAGAGACAGGAATGGTTATTGCAGGTTCCGGGGTTTAGGTGTTTCAGTAAGTGCAGGGAAGGTGGTAAAAGAGGGGGAGGTGTGGCATTGTTAGTCCAGGACAGTATTACAGTGGCAGAAAGGACTTTTGATGAGGACTCGTCTACTGAGGTAGTTTGGGCTGAGGTTAGACACAGGAAAGGAGAGGTCACCCTGTTGGGAGTTTTTTATAGACCTCTGAAAAGTTCCAGAGATGAAGAGGAAAAGATTGCAAAGATGATTCTGGATAGGAGCGAAAGTAACAGGGTAGTTGTTATGGGGGACTTTAACTTTACAAATATTGACTGGAAAAGCTATAGTTCGTGTACTTTAGAGGGGTCGATTTTTGTCCAATGTGTGCAGGAAGGCTTCCTGACACAGTCTGTAGATAGACCAACAAGAGGCGAGGCCACATTGGATTTGGTACTGGGTAATGAACCAGGCCAGGTGTTAAATTTGGAGGTAGGTGAGCACTTTGGTGACAGTGACCACAATTCGATTACATTTACCTTAGCTATGGAAAAGGTTAGGTATATACTAAAGGGCAAGAGTTATAGCTGGGGGAAAGGGCATAGGTTGGGGAAGGAAACTGCAGGGGATGGGCACAATTGAAATGTGGAACTTGTTCAAGGAACAGCTGCTACGCATCCTTGATAAATATGTAAATATTTAAATATATTAAATATATAAATATTTCCTCGGGTGAATGGAGTGGTAACTAGGGGGCATAACTATAGGGTTCATGGTGAGAGATATAGGAAGGATGTCCGAGGTAGGTTTTTTACTCAGAGAGTGGTTGGGGTGTGGAATGGACTGCCTGCAGTGATAGTGGAGTCAGAAACTTTAGGAACATTTAAGAAGCTATTGGACAGGCACATACGGAGTACTTCGGGATGATAGGGAGGAAATAGCTTGATCTGGGTTTCAGACAAAGCTCGGCACAACAACGTGGGCCGAAGGGCCTGTTCTGTGCTGTACTGTTCTATGTTCTATGTACCTGTCAGGCAGGGAGGAAGCAGACATGTGAGGGAACCGTGGTTTACTAAGGAGGTTGAATCTCTTGTGAAGAGGAAGAAGGAGACTTATGTAAAGGTGAGACATGAAGGCTCAGTTAGGGAGCTTGGGAGTTACAAGTTAGCCAGGAAGGATCTAAAGAAAGAGTTAAGAAGAGCCAGGAGGGGACATGAGAAGTCTTTGGCAGGTAGGATCAAGGAAAACCCTAAAGCTTTCTACAGGTATGTCAAGAGTAAAAGAATGACTAGGGTAAGATTAGGGCCAGTCAAGGACAGGAGTGGGAAGTTGTGCGTGGAGTCTGAAGAGATAGGAGAGGCACTAAATGAATATTTTTCGTCAGTATTCACACTAGAGAGGGACAGTGTCGAGGGGAGTACTGAGATGCAGGCTGTTGGACTGGATGGGATTGATGTTCATAAGGAGGAGGTGTTAGCAATTCTGGAAAGGGTAATAATAGATAAGTCCCCTGGGGCAGATGGGATTTATCCTAGGATTCTCTGGGAGGTTAGAGAAGAGATTGCAGAGCCTTTGGCTTTGATCTTTGGGTCGTCATTGTCTACAGGAACAGTGCCAGAAGACTGGAGGATAGCAAATGTTGTCTCCTTGTTCAAAAAGGGGAGTAGGGACAACCCTGGTAATTATAGGCCGGTGAGCCTTACTTCTGTTGTGGGCAAAGTATTCGAAAGGATTATAAGAGATAGGATTTATAATCACCTGGAAAGGAGTAATTTGATTAGGGATAGTCAGCACGGTTTTGTGAAGGGTAGGTCTGGCCTCACAAACCTGATTGAGTTCTTTGAGAAGGTGACCAAAGAGGTGGATGAGGGTAAAGCGGTTGATGTGGTGTATATGGATTTCAGCAAAGCATTTGATCAGGTTCCCCATGGTAAGCTTTTGCAGAAAATACGGACACATGGGATTGAGGGTGATTCAGTGGTTTGGATCAGGAATTGGCTAGCTGGAAGAAAATAGAGGGTGGTGGTTGATGGGAAATATTCATCCTGGAGTTCAGTTACTAGTGGTGTACCGCAAGGATCTGTTTTAGGGCCACTGCTGTTTGTCATTTTTATTAATGACCTGGATGAGGGCGTAGAAGGATGGGTTAGTAAATTTGCGGATGACACTAAAGTCGGTGGAGTTGTAGACAGTGCAGAGGGAAGTGGCAGGTTACAGAGGGACATAGATAAGCTGCAGATCTGGGCTGAGAGATGGCAAATGGAGTTTAATGCGGAAAAGTGCGAAGTGATTCACTTTGGAAGGAGTAACAGGAATACAGAGTACTGGGCTAATTGTAAGATACTTGGTAGTGTGGATGAACAGAGTGTCCATGTGCATAGATCCCTGAAAGTTGGCACCCAGGTTGATAGGGTTGTTGAGAAGGCGTACGGTGTGTTAGCTTTTATTGGTAGAGGGATTGAGTTTCGGAGCCAGGAGGTCATGTTGCAACTGTACAAAACTCTGGTGCGGCCGCACTTGGAGTATTGCATACAGTTCTGGTCGCCGCATTATAGGAAGGATGTGGAAGTGTTGGAAAGGGTGCAGAGGAGATTTACCAGGATGTTGCCTGGTATGGTGGGAAATTCGTATGAGGAAAGGCTGAGGGGCTTGAGGTTGTTTTCGTTAGAGAGAAGAAGGTTAAGAGGTGACTTAATAGAGGCATACAAGATGATCAGAGGATTAGATAGGGTGGATAGTGAGAGCCTTTTTCCTCGGATGGTGATGGCTAACACTAGGGGACATAGCTTTAAATTGAGGGGTGATAGATATAGGACAGATGTTAGAGGTAGGTTCTTTACTCAGAGAGTAGAAAGGGCGTGGAATGCCCTGCCTGCAGCAGTAGTAGACTTGTCAACATTAAGAGCATTCAAATGGTTCTTGGATAAACATATGGATGATATTGGAATAGTGTCGGTTAGATGGGCTTTAGATTGGTTTCACTGGTCGGCGCAACATCGAGGGCCGAAGGGCCTGTACTGCGCTGTAATGTTCTATGTTCAATGTTCTAACCCGCACATCTTTGGACTGTGGGAGGAAACCAGAGCACCCGGAGGAAACCCACACAGACAGTGACCCAAGCCGGGAATCGAACCCAGGTCCCTGGAGCTGTGAAGCAGCAGTGCTAACCACTGTGCTACCGTGCCGCCCTGTGAAGGGCTGAAAGGCCTACTGCTTCTGTTATTTTCTATATTTATATTTTCACCCATAGAAAGTTAGTTATTCACTGTGGGTGGCACAGTTGTTAGCACTGCTGCCTCAGAGTGCCAGGGATTCAGGTTCGATTCCCGGCTGGGTCACTGTCTGTGTGGAGTTCGCACATTCTTCCCATGTCTGCGTGGGTTTCCTCTGGGTGCTCCGGTTTCCTCCCGCAATCCGAAAGACGTGCTGGTTCGGTGCATTGGCAATGCTAAATTCTCCCTCAGTGTATCCGAACAGGCGGCGGCGGACTGTGGCGTCTACGGGATTTTCACACTAACTTCATTGCAGTTTTACTGTCAGCCTGTTTGTGATAATAATGAATAAAGTAAACTTGTTTCTTGTGAATCTGCCCGCACCACAGGCTCAGGCAATTCATTTCAGTTTTGAACCACACTTGCCGTGTAAAAATATTTGTCCTCCTGTCACGTGCTGTGTTACCCAATCATTTAAATTTGGTGTCTGCAGGTTGCAGCTGTATAGAGTGCTGGTGAGGCCACATCTGGAGTACAGTGTACAGTTTTGGTCTCCTTACTTGAGAAAGGATATACTGGCACTGGAGGGGGTGCAGAGGAGATTCACTAGGTTAATTCCGGAGTTGAGAGGGTTGGCTTATGAGGAGAGACTGAGTAGACTGGGGCTATACTCATTGGAATTCTGAAGAATGAGGGGAGATCTTATAGAAACATATAAGATTATGAAGGGAAGAGATAAGATAGAAGCAGGGAAGTTGTTTCCACTGGCGTGTGAAAGTAGAAGTAAGGGGCATGGCCTCAAAATAAGGGGGAGCAGATTTAGGACTGAGTTGAGGAGGAACTTTTTCACACAAAGGGTTGTGAATCTGTGGAATTCCCTGCTCAGTGAAAACAGTTGAGGCTATCTCATTGAATGTTTTTAAGGCAAGGATAGATAAATTTTTGAACAGTAAAGGAATTAAGGATTATGGTGAGTGGGCAGGTAAGTGGAGCTGAGTCCGCAAAAAGATCAGCCATGATCTTATTGAATGGCGGAGCAGGCTGGAGGGGCCAGATGGCCCACTCCTGCTCCTAGTTCTTATGTTCTTCATCCTTCTCTCCATTTGCTTAAATGTCCAACTCCAATAGCCTGGCTGCAGTATCATCAATCTACAAGTTCCACTGCAGCAACTTGTCAAGACTTTATCTACTGCACCAATCAAAACCACAACCACTAATTCCTTGAAGGTACAAGTGTTAAAGGGTGACAGGTACATGGAAACACCACAACCCTTCTCTTCCAGGTTATGTACCTTCCTACTTGCTACTATATTGGCTGTTCCTTCATCATCAAAATGTCAGGATACTGGATCTTCTTCTTTACCAGCACCTGAGAGGATCTGCATCACAAGGAATGCAGTAGTTCATGAAGGCTGTCACTGTAATTGAAAGCTTTCTCTAAAGGATGGGTGACACAAATATTCCATCAAACCTGAGGTTCTTGAGACAAGCTCACGCATTGCAAGAGTTGTACTAAAATATCCAAAAAGTCATTCAGTGGGTGCATTCGGACATGTCTCCATATTTAGAAAAGATTATTTGGATAACAGATTTCAACCAGACATGGATAAGATATTTCTGCTTGTGGCAATCGAAACCAAGGGAGCATAAATAGTCACTGGAGAATTCAGGAGAAATTCTTTATCCAGAGAATGGTGAAAATGAGTGTGTGTGTGAATAGTACAGATATATTTAAGAAGAAGCTGAAGAAGCATTTGGAGGGAGAATGGGATAAAAGGATATGGGATAGGGTGAGCCGAAATGGATGGGAGGAGGTTGTGATGAATGCTGATATAAATATAACATCATATGTGAAGTTGAAGACTGCTTGAAATTCGTTCATGGAAAGTGAAAGCAGAGAATTCCAGCTCCTGCCTCAACTCTTTTAGTTATATTAACAACTCAATTAAATCACCTTTAACGTAACTCGGGGTGGCACGGCAGCACAGTGGTTAGCACTGCTGCTTCACAGCTCCAGGGACCTGGCTTTGATTCCCGGCTTGGGTCACTGTCTGCGTGGAGTTTGCACATTCTCCTCGTGTCTGCATGGGATTCCTCCAGGTGCTCCGGTTTCCTCCCACAGTCCAAAGATGTGTGGGTTTGGTTGATTGGCCATGCTAAAAAATTGCCCCTTAGTGTCCTGAGATGCGTAGGTTAGAGGGATTAGTGGGTAAAATATGTCGGGATATGGGGATAGGGCCTGGGTGAGATTGTGGTGGGCTGAATGGCCTCTTTCTGTACTGTAGGGATTCTATGATGTAACTCATTGCTGAATAGAATGACCTTTTCACATTCCCAATTCCTCTGCCCTTCCATATTAAACTTGACTACTGATGCTTTTAAAATATATTTATATACAAATCTATCCAGGAAAACATTCTATTTTTATCCCACATATCTGGGTTACAACTTACCAGCAGAGGAATGAGAAAAGGCCATTTAAATCCTCAAACCTGTTAGAAATCATAGAATGCTACAGTGCAGAAAGAGGCCATTCGGCCCATCGAGTCTGCACCAACCACAATCCCACCCGGGCCCTATCCCCATATCCCCACATCTTGACCCACTAATCCCTCTAACCTATGCATCCCGGGACACTAAGGGGCAATTTTTTAGCATGGCTAATCAACCTAACCCGCACATCTTTGGACTGTGGGAGGAAACCGGAGCACCCGGAGGAAACCCACGCAGACACGAGGAGAATGTGCAAACTCCACACAGACAGTGACCCGAGCCGGGATTCGAACCCAGGTCCCTGGAGCTGTGAAGCAGCAGTGCTAACCACTGTGCTACCGTGCTGCCCCGTTAGTTTAGTATTCTAAGCCTTTGGATAAAAGTGCATTTTTAAAAGTCCCTCCCCTCCAGGCCGAAGTTACAATGGCACCACATAAGCATTTGCCTTGATGCTGAATACCAGAACGTGCTCACATCTTATACTAAGGAGATGCAGTTTGTTTTAGGAATCTCTTGGGCTTCTTGTTTAAGGACTGCAGGGAAAAGCTTGGAACTACAGGCCGCTGAGCCTAACATCTGCAGTGGGTAAGTTGTCAGAAGATATTTTGAGAGACAGGATCTACAGGCATTTCGAGAGACAAGGACTGATTAGGGACAGTCAACATGGCTTTGTGAGTGGAAAATGTCTCACAAAGCGGGTATCCATGAATGTAGATGAGGGCAGTACAGCTGATGTTGTCTACATGGATTTAGCAAAGCCTTTGACAAGGGACCGCATGGTATGTTGTTGCATAATGTTAAATCTCATGGGATCCAGGGTGAGGTAGACAAATGGATACAAAATTGGCTTGATGACAGAAGAGGGTGCTTGTAGAAGGTTGTTTCAAACTGGAGGTCTGCAACCAGCGGTGTGCCTCAGGGATCGGTGCTGGGTCCACTGTTATTTGTCATTTATATTAATGACTTGGGAGAGAATTTAGGAGGCATGGTTAGTAAGTTTGCAGATGACACCAAGATTGGTGGCACAGTGCACAGTGAAGAAGGTTATCTAGGATTGCAACGGGACCTTGATCAATTGGGCCAGTGGGCTAACAAATGGCAGATGGAGTTTAATTTAGATAAATACGAGGTGATGCATTTTGGTCGATCAGAGCAGGGCAGGACTTACTCAGTTAATGGTAGGGCGTTGGGGAGAGTTCTCGAACAAAGAGATCTAGGGGTACAGGTTCATAGCCCCTTGAAAGTGGAGTCACAAGTGTATAGTGTGGTGAAGAAGACTTTCAGCATGCTTGGTTTAATTAGTCAGAACATTGAAAACAAGAGTTGGGACATCATGTTGAAGTTGCACAGGACATTGGTAAGGCTACACTTGGAATACTGTGTACAGTTCTGGTCACCCTATTATAGAAAGCATATTATTAAACTAGAAAGTGTACAGAAAAGGTTTACTAGGGCGCGACCAGGACTTGATGGAATGAGATACAAGGAGAACTGGATAGACGAAGACATTTTTCCATGGAGCGCAGGAGGCTTAGGGGTGATCTTATAGAGGTCTAGAAAATAATGAGGGGCATAGATTAGCGAGATAGTCAACTTCTTTTCCCAAAGATAAGGGAGTCTAAAGCTAGAGGGCAGAGGTTTAAGGGGAGAGGGGACAGATACAAAAGGTGCAGAGAGGCAATTTTTTCACACAGAGGATAGAAACATAGAAACATATAAAACTACAGCACAAAACAGGCCCTTCGGCCCTACAAGTTGTGCCGAACATATCCCTACCTTTTAGGCCTACCTATAACCCTCCATCCTATTAAGTCCCATGTACTCATCCAGGAGTCTCTTAAAATACCCTATTGAGTTTGCCTCCACCACCACTGACGGCAGCCGATTCCACTCGCCCACCACCCTCTGTGTGAAAAACTTCCCCCTAACATTTCCCCTGTACCTACACCCCAGCACCTTAAACCTGTGTCCTCTCGTAGCAGCCATTTCCACCCTGGGAAAAAGCCTCTGAGAGTCCACCCGATCTATGCCTCTCAACATCTTATATACCTCTATTAGGTCTCCTCTCATCCTACGTCTCTCCAAGGAGAAAAGACCGAGCTCCCTCAGCCTATCCACATAAGGCATGCCACTCAATCCAGACAACATCCTTGTAAATCTCCTCTGCACCCTTTCAATCTTTTCCACATCATTCCTGTAATGAGGCGACCAGAACTGAGCACAGTACTCCAAGTGGGGTCTGACGAGGGTCTTATATAGCTGCATCATTATCCCCGGACTCCTAAACTCAATCCCTCGATTGATAAAGGCCAACACACTATACGCCTTCTTAACCACCTCCTCCACCTGCGCGGCCGATTTTAGAGTCCTATGGACCCGGACCCCAAGGTCCTTCTGATCCTCTACAGTACTAAGAGTCTTTCCCTTTATATTGTACTCCTTCATCCCATTTGACCTGCCAAAATGGACCACTACGCATTTATCTGGGTTGAGGTCCATCTGCCACTTCTCCGCCCAGTCTTGCATCCTATCTATGTCCCTCTGTAACTTCTGACATCCCTCCAGACTATCCACAACCCCACCAACCTTCGTGTCGTCGGCAAACTTACCAACCCATGCCTCCACTTCCTCATCCAGGTCATTTATGAAAATGACAAACAGCAAGGGTCCCAGAACAGATCCCTGGGGCACACCACTGGTGACCGACCTCCACTTAGAAAAAGACCCATCTATACCCACTCTCTGCCTCCTTTGGGCAAACACAGTGAGAAGTTTAACAACACCAGGTTAAAGTCCAACAGGTTTATTTGGTAGCAAAAGCCACACAAGCTTTCAGAGCTCCAAGCTCCTTCTTCAGGTGAGTGGGAATTCTGTTCACTAACAGGGCATATAAAGACACAGACTCAATTTACTAGAATAATGGTTGGAATGCGAATACTTACTGCTCATCAAGTCTTTAAGAAACAAACAATGTGAGTGGAGAGAGCATCAAGACAGGCTAAAAAGATGTGTATTGTCTCCAGACAAGACAGCCAGTGAAACTCTGCAGGTCCAGGCAAACTGGGGATTACAAATAGTGTGACATGAACCTAATATCCCGGTTGAGGCCGTCCTCGTGCATGCGGAACTTGGCTATCAGTTTCTGCTCAGTGACTCTGCGCCATTGTGTGTCGCGAAGGCCGCCTTGGAGAACACTTACCCGAATATCAGAGGCCGAATGCCCGTGACCACTGAAGTGCTCCCCAACAGGAAGAGAACAGTTTTGCCTGGTGATTGTCGAGCGGTGTTCATTCATCCGTTGTCGCAGCATCTGCATAGTTTCCCCAATGTACCATGCCTCGGGACATCCTTTCCTGCAGCGTATCAGGTAGACAACGTTGGCCGAGTTGCAAGAGTATGTACCGTGTACCTGGTGGATGGTGTTCTCATGTGAGATGATGGCATCTGTGTCGATGATCATCATCAATGACATGTTGAAGGCTCCGGAGGAGATGCATCTCCTCCGGAGCTTTCAACATGTCATTGATGAAGACGAACATCTCGCCAAGGCCATCCCCACACCCCCACTTCTTGCCTTCAAACAACCGCACAACCTCAAACAGACCATTGTCCGCAGCAAACTACCCAGCCTTCAGGAGAACAGTGACCATGACACCACACAACCCTGCCACAGCAACATTTGCAAGACGTGCCGGATCATCGACACGGATGCCATCATCTCACGTGAGAACACCATCCACCAGGTACACGGTACATACTCTTGCAACTCGGCCAACGTTGTCTACCTGATACGCTGCAGGAAAGGATGCCCCGAGGCATGGTACATTGGGGAAACTATGCAGACGCTGCGACAATGGATGAATGAACACCGCTCGACAATCACCTGGCAAGACTGTTCTCTTCCTGTTGGGGAGCACTTCAGCGGTCACGGGCATTCGGCCTCTGATATTCGGGTAAACGTTCTCCAAGGCGGCCTTCACGACACACGACGGCGCATAGTCGCTGAGCAGAAACTGATAGCCAAGTTCTGCACACACGAGGACGGTCTCAACCGGGATATTGGGTTCATGTCACACTTTTTGTAACCCCCACAGTTTGCCTGGACCTGCAGAGATTCACTGGCTGTCTTGTCTGGAGACAAAACACATCTTTTTAGCCTGTCTTAATGCTCTCTCCACTCACGTTGTTTGTTTCTTAAAGACTTGATTAGCTGTAAGTATTCGCATTCCAACCATTATTCATGTAAATTGAGTCTATGTCTTTATATGCCCTGTTTGTGAACAGAATTCCCACTCACCTGAAGAAGGGGCTTGGAGCTCTGAAAGCTTGTGTGGCTTTTGCTACCAAATAAACCTGTTGGACTTTAACCTGGTGTTGTTAAACTTCTTACTGTGTTTACCCCAGTCCAACGCCGGCATCTCCACATCATGTCCTTTGGGCAAGCCAGTTCTGGATCCACAGGGCAGCAGCCCCTTGGATCCCATGCCCTCTCCCTTTTTCTAGAAGCCTTGCACGGGGGACCTTATCGAACGCCTTGCTAAAATCCAAATAAACCACATCGACTGCTTTCCCTTCGTCAATGTGTTTAGTCACATTTTTGAAGAACTCCACCAGGCTCGTAAGGCATGATCTGCCTTTGACAATATTCTTGAGCATGGTGAGAGTCTGGAACAAGCTGCCAGAAGTAGTAGTAGAGGCGGGTACAATTCTGTCTTTTAAAAAGCAGTTATATGGGTAAGATGGGTAAAGAGGGACATGGGCCAAACACGGGCAACTGGGACTACCTTGGGGATTTAAATAAAAGGGCAGCATGCACATGTTGGGCCAAAGGGCCTGTTTCCATGCTGTAAACATCTATGATTCTAAGTAAATCTATCAACTTGAAATAAAAAATAAAGGTTTGCATTTGCGTAGCAACCTTCACAATCTCAGGCCATTCCAAGTGTTCTTCAACTAATTATGTAGTTTTGAAGTGTATCCTCACAATATTTTAAATCTGCCTGAATGGGCACACAGAGCCTTAATTTAACCTGGGCCCATGACCATGCAGCAGTCCCTCAGTACTGCACTGGGGTGGGACCTGAACTCACAACTAATTGCCTCTAAAAGACTTCCAACATAGCTACAACTGTATTTAAATGCAACAATCCGAAGAACTTTCATTTTAACTTCCTCTTCCACATCCCACATTCCATACCTTCTCATAATACTGGAGCTCGTAGTCCAGGATCACTCCATTGGGCTGGTCAGGCTGAGACCAGGATAGAGTTACACTGTCCACTGTACGACTCACTTGGTGCATAAATGAAACTGCAGATGGAGCTGGAACAGAAAGCGAACAATTGAGCAAAGCAGCTAAATGCACACTCTCGCTGACACGCACAAACATAAGACACATGCACATTCATTCTCACAGACACATGCATACACAACATTCTCATGCACAGACATGCGCACACATGCATAAACATATACTAACTCACACACTCTCAGTTACAATATTGGATGGTAATTAAAATAGCATTTTGTTCTTGGCCCTCACTGTCATGCTGCAGTTTCTCTCGCCCTGTGGCCCCAGTGCAGGCCCACTGATTAGACTGGTTCTTTCCTCAATCATATTCCTATTATTGTGAATAACTCATAAAAGTCACATTGTTGTTCACTCATATTTTCTCTCCACAGAGACATGCAATGACAACAGACGCTGCCAGACCTCCTGAGTTCTTCCAGAATTTTCTGTTTTCATTTAGATTTCCAGCATCTGCTTTCATATTGGAACAACTACAATAAATCAGCCATAGGGATACATGAAATAAAATTAAAAACAGTTCTGAAGAGTCATATTTTCGTTAAATGTTAACTGTTTCTCTTTCCACAGATGCTGCCAGATCTGCTGAGTGTTACCACATTTTCTGTTTTTGTTTCAGTGATAAACAGTTTGTGCTAATTCCTGCTCACAATTAATATCCAGCAAGTCCAATTCATGACATTTCACTTTAACATTGCTTATTATTCTGGGCCCTTTTTAAAATTAGCATCACCATCGTTGGTTTTAAATCTCTGGCAGTCTCCCTTCACTTCGCTTTGGGCCAGTTGCTAGCCTCTGTTGCAATCACCGGAGGCCAAGGCTGCGGGAAGGGCAGAGCCCAAGATCTAGGAGGAGGAATGCAGTGCAAGGACAAGAAACTGCTGACATTGATCAGGTGGTGAAATGTGAGTAACCCAGAGCAATAGGTTGGAGGGATCAGGGCCCTCAGCTTCCCTGCTGCCATCAGGACCGTCCTTGTATTAAGCTGATCTTTGTCTATATACTAGCAATGATTGTAACGCTACTATTTTACCATTTTGATTCTAAGTGCGGGGTGGACTTGAAACTGGGAGTGTCTCAGGTCCGATTTTTAGACCCTTTCTCCGGTGCCTCCACACACACTCTGCCTGCAAAAATATCAGCAATTCCAAATCACACTGCACAAGCCTGTGGGCGGGGCTTTACACGCCCAAAACCTGCAGCTCCAATTGGCACCTCCAATCACGCATGCGCAGAAAATAAATGATAGAATGTGGCACCCCTGCCACATCACTCCCGGGCCGGATAATGCTTCCCCCTGGCCCCCACAGACATTGCCCCACACCCTCCAACATTACTGACCTCCTTATCCCCCCAACCCCTCTGCCACCCAGATCGATCATGGGCCCCTCCCCCCCTTCCTACCCAGTGATCTCAAGCAGAGCAGCAGCGGACCCCCTTCCCCCCTCACCGATCTCAGGCAGCGTGGCAGCGGACCCCCTTCCCCCCTCACTGATCTCAGGCAGCGTGGCAGCGGACCCCCTTCCCCCCTCACTGATCTCAGGCAGCGTGGCAGCGGACCCCCTTCCCCCCTCACTGATCTCAGGCAGCGTGGCAGCGGACCCACCTACCCCTCAATGATCTCAAGCAGAGAGCCATCAGAAGCTCGGCACTTACCTCCTCACTAACCTTCAGTGATAGAGCACCCGAATCGCACTTATTATGGAGCATACCTGTTTCACGCCGATTCCGGATGGGCGAACGCGGTGGTAAAGGGGGAAGTGCCGGTAAAGTTGGACATGCAGCCTATTAAGTCAATTTAAATGGTCCTGATCACGGCCATTTTCAGGCCTTGGTAAAGGGGCAAGTGACGCGGAGGCGGGCGCTGATCACGCTACTCGCCTCATGAACGACTTTACCAAGTTTCCGTGCCCAAAAATGGGCGCAAACGGGCAGTTAAAATTGGGCCCTAATTCTGGACCCTCTCCTTTCCTTCTCCCCTATGTACTCTACGAATGGTATGCTTTGTCTGTATAGCGCGCAAGAAACAACACCTTTCACTGTATACTAATACATGTGACAATAATAAATCAAATCAAAATTCAATGATACTGTTGTCAACTTAATTGAATGTGTAAAAGGTGTGAAAAGCGTTTTTATTTCTGAGGACAGGAATCATAGAAACCCTACAGTACAGAAAGAGGCCTTTCGGCCCATCGAGTCTGCACCAACCACAATCCCACCCAGGCCCTACCCCCATATCCCTACATATTTACCCTCTAATCCCTCTAACCTACGCATCTCAGGACACCAAGAACATTTTTTTTTAGCATGGCCAATCAACCTAACATGCACATCTTTGGACTGTGGGAGGAAACCGGAGCACCTGGAGGAAACCCACGCAGACACGAGGAGAATGTGCAAACTCCACACAGATAGTGACCCAAGCCGGGAATCGAACCCAGGTCCTTGGAGCTGTGAAGCAGCAGTGCTAACCACTGTGCTACCGTGCCGCCCCAGTAAGATGGTAAGGAGTTCTTCAAAGGACTGCAATTTGACTGATGATTTTACTTTGTGTGTCAATGATTTGCCTAAATTAACACAGCAACCATCGTTATGTTTTTAAATGACAAAAATGCTGCAAGAAGCCAGCCTTGGTGTGGTAGTTTTGAGACAGTTACCACCGAACAGCTCTCACTAGATACATGTGAGAGCTGGGGATCCCTGCCATCTGGAAGATGTCACAAAAGAAAATATTAATGTTATGCTCTAAGACGAAATGAGGCATTTTTCATGTATCATACCGACGGGACCTGTAAAGAAAAAGGGATATTCACTTGCTCCACAAATCTGCTGAGTCGACCTACACAGGCAACCTCCAGGCAGTCAACTACAGAAACCATTGCAACTGCTGTATCAGACTTCAATTTTCAGACACTACAATTTTAGTGCAGCAGGAAATGGGAGAATTGAAGCCACTGCCTTTGCCTCAGTGTTATGTGTAATAACCCATCAGCACATAGCTCTTTGTGGGTAATTTCTTAGATTTTTCTCCAGCTCTGAAATACAAATTATACAGGATGCATTTTATTTGAAGCTTGTGATAAATTGGAAATGTTTGGGAACAAACAACTTCTGAAAACTAAGAGTTTTAAAGATTATTTATTAATGTCACAAGTAAGTTTACATTAACACTGCAATAAAGTTACTGTGAAAATCCCCGAGTTGCCACACTCCAGTGCCTGTTCGGGTACACTGAGGGAGAACTTAGCATGGCCAATGCATCTAACCAGCACGTCTGGACAGGTGCTGGACAGGTGCAGAAAAAATAGGGTTGTTGTAGTGGGAGACTTTAATTTCCCTCACATAGACTGGAAATCGCTTATCGCTGGGGGCCTGGACAGGGAAGAATTTATAAAATGCGTACAGGAAGGTTCTTTGGAACAATATGTTGACAGTCCAACTAGAGAGGGGGCTATACTGGACCTAGTACTGGGGAATGAGCCCGGTCAGGTCATCAAAGTTGCAGTCGGGGAACATGTGGCAAATAGTGACCACAGTTCTGTAAACTTTAGGATAGTAATGGAAAAAGATGAGTGTTGTCCTATGGGTAAGGTGCTGAATTGGGGGAAGGCTAACTACAGCCGGATTAGGCAGGATTTGATGGCTGTTGATTGGGAGAGGCTGTTCGAGGGTAAATCCACATCTGGCATGTGCGAGTCTTTAAGGAGCAGTTGATAGGACTGCAGGACAGGCATGTGCCTGTAAAGTGGAAGGATAGGAAAGGTAGGATTCGGGAGCCGTGGATAACCAGTGAAATTGTGGGTCTAATCAAAAAGAAAAATGAGGCATACATGAGGTCCAGGCAGCTAAAAACAGATGGAGCACCGGAGGAATACAGAGAAAGTAGAAAATAACTCAAACAGGGACTTAGAAGGGCAAAAAGGGGTCACGAAATGTCCTTGGCAGACAGGATTAAGGAGAATCCTAAGGCATTTTATACATACCATAGAAACCATTGAAACCCTACAGTGCAGAAAGAGGCCATTTGGCCCATCGAGTCTGCACCGACCACACTTCCACCCAGGCCCTACTCCCATATCCCTACATATTTACCCTCTAATCCCTCTAACCTACGCAGCTCAAGACACAAACATTTTTTTTAGCATGGCCAATCAACCTAACCCGCACATCTTTGGACTGTGGGAGGAAACTGGAGCACCTGGAGGAAACCCACGCAGATACGAGGAGAACATGCAAACTCCACACAGACAGTGACCCGAGCCGGGAATCGAACCCAGGTCCCTGGAGCTGTGAAGCAGCAGTGCTAACCACTGTGCTGCCGTGCTGCCCACATACATAGAAACATAGAAACCCTACAGTGCAGAAGGAGGCCATTTGGCCCATCGCGTTTGCACCGACCACAATCCCACCCAGGCCCTACCCCCACATATTTTACCCGCTAATCCCTCTAACCTACGCATCCCAGGACTCTAAGGGACAATTTTTAACCTGGCCAATCAACGTAACCTGCACATCTTTGGACTGTGGGAGGAAACCGGAGCACCCGGAGGAAACCACACAGACACGAGGAGAATGTGCAAACTCCACACAGACAGTGACCCGAGCTGGGAATCGAACCCGGGACCCTGGAGCTGTGAAGCAGCAGTGCTAACCACTGTGCTACCGTGCCGCCATACGTTAGGAACAAGAGGGTTGTTAGGGAAAGAATCGGACCTCTCAGGGACAAAGGAGGGGAATTATGCTTAGAACCAAAGGAAGTAGGTGAGATCCTAAACGAATACTTTGCATCAGTATTCACAAAGGAGAGGGACATATTGACTGGTAGTGTTTTAGAGAGATCTGTTGACCCGTTAGAAAAAACCTCAATTACAAGGGAGGAAGTGTTAGGTTTTTTAGGAAACATTAAGACAGACAAATCCCCAGGGCCGGATGGCATCTATCCTAGACTCCTCAGGGAGGCGAGAGATGCAATTGCTGGGCCTCTAATAGAAATCTTTGTCTCTTCACTGGACAAAGGTGAGGTCCCAGAGGATTGGAGGATCGCAAATGTGGTCCCATTATTTAAGAAGGGTAGCAAGGATAACCCGGGTAATTATAGGCCAGTGAGCTTGACATCCGTGGTAGGGAAATTATTGGGGAAGATTCTTAGAGATAGGATATATGCGCATTTAGAACTGAATAATCTCATTAGCGATAGACAGCATGGTTTTGTATGAGGGAGGTCATGGCTCACAAATTTGGTTGAGTTTTTTGAGGAGGTGACAAAAAGGAAGGGCCGTGGATGTACTCTATATGGATTTTAGTAAAGCATTTGACGAGGTCCCTCATGGCAGGCTGGTGCAAAAGGTTAAATCTCACGGGATAAAAGGTGAGCGAGCTAGATGGGTGGAGAACTGACTTAGCCATCGATGTGGAGGTGCCGGCGTTGGACTGGGGTAAACACAGTAAGAGTTTTAACAACACCCTGCGGACACCCTAAACACATTAAAGAAGCCATCCCCTACGGACAAGCCCTCCGTATACACAGGATCTACTCGGATGAGGAGGATCGCAACAGACACCTCCAGACGCTGAAAGATGCCCTCATAAGAACAGGATATGGCGCTCGACTCATCGATCGACAGTTCCGACGCACCACAGCGAAAAACCGCACCGACCTCCTCAGAAGACAAACTTGGGACACGGTGGACAGAGTGCCCATCGTCGTCCAGTACTTCCCCGAAGCGGAGAAGCTACGGTATCACCTCCGGAGCCTTCAACATGTCATTGATGAAGACGAACATCTCGCCAAGGCCATTCCCACACCCCACTTCTTGCCTTCAAACAACCGCACAACCTCAAACAGACCATTGTCCGCAGCAAACTACCCAGCCTTCAGGAGAACAGTGACCACGACACAACACAACCCTGCCACAGCAACCTCTGCAAGATGTGCCGGATCATCGACACGGATGCCATCATCTCACGTGAGAACACCATCTACCAGGTACACGGTACCTACTCTTGCAACTCGGCCAATGTTGTCTACCTGATATGCTGCAGGAAAGGATGTCCCGAGGCATGGTACATTGGGGAAACCATGCAGACGCTACGACAACGGATGAATGAACACCACTCGACAATCACCAGGCAAGACCGTTCTCTTCCTGTGGGGGAGCACTTCAGTGGTCACGGGCATTCAGCCTCTGATCTTCGGGTAAGCGTTCTCCAAGGTGGCCTTCATGACACACGACAGCGCAGAGTCGCTGAGCAGAAACTGATAGCCAAGTTCCGCACACATGAGGACGGCCTACGCCGGGATGTTGGGTTTATGTCGCACTATCAGTAACCCCCACAGATTGCCTCCTGGACTTGCAGAATCTCACTGGCTGTCCTGTCTGGAGACAATACACATCTCTTTAACCTGTGCTTAATGCTCCCTCCACTCACATTGTCTGTATCTTTGAGACCTGGTTGGTTGTAGAGATTCGCATTCTAATCAGTATTCTGTAACTTGATTTTGTGTCTCTGTGCCCTGTTTGAGAGCAGATTTCCACTCCATCTGACGAAGGAGCAGCGCTCCGAAAGCTAATGGCATTTGCTACCAAATAAACCTGTTGGACTTTAACCTGGTGTTATAGAACATAGAAAGCCACAGCACAAACAGGCCCTTCGGCCCACAAGTTGCGCTGATCATATCCCTACCTCTAGACCTATCTATAGCCCTCAATCCCATTAAATCCCATGTACTCATCCAGAAGTCTCTTAAAAGACCCCAACGAGTTTGCCTCCACCACCACCGACGTCAGCCGATTCCACTCACCCACCACCCTCTGAGTGAGAAACTTACCCCTGACATCTCCTCTGTACCTACCCCCCAGCACCTTAAACCTGTGTCCTCTCGTAGCAACCATTTCAGCCCTTGGAAATAGCCTCTGAGAGTCTACCCTATCCAGACCTCTCAACATCTTGTAAACCTCTATCAGGTCACCTCTCATCCTTCGTCTCTCCAGGGAGAAGAGACCAAGCTCCCTCAACCTATCCTCATAAGGCATGCCCCCCAATCCAGGCAACATCCTTGTAAATCTCCTCTGCACCCTTTCAATGGCTTCAACATCTTTCCTGTAATGAGGTGACCAGAACTGCGCGCAGTACTCCAAGTGGGGTCTAACCAGGGTCCTATAAAGCTGCAGCATTATCTCCCGACTCCTAAACTCAATCCCTCGATTAATGAAGGCTAGTACGCCGTACGCCTTCTTGACCGCATCCTCCACCTGCGAGGCCGATTTAAGAGTCCTATGGACCCGGACCCCAAGGTCCTTCTGATCCTCTACACTGCTAAGAATGGTACCCTTCATATTATACTGCTGCTTCATCCCATTGGATCTGCCAAAATGGATCACCACACACTTATCCGGGTTGAAGTCCATCTGCCACTTCTCCGCCCAGTCTTGCATTCTATCTATGTCTCGCTGCAACTTCTGACATCCCTCCAAACTATCCACAACACCACCTACCTTGGTGTCATCAGCAAACTTACCAACCCATCCCTCCACTTCCTCATCCAGGTCATTTATGAAAATGACAAACAGCAAGGGTCCCAGAACAGATCCCTGGGGCACTCCACTGGTCACTGACCTCCATGCAGAGAAAGACCCCTCCACAGCCACTCTCTGCCTTCTGCAGGCAAGCCAGTTCTGGATGCACAAGGCAACAGCCCCTTGGATCCCATGCCCTCTCACTTTCTCAAGAAGTCTTGCATGGGGGACCTTATCGAACGCCTTGCTGAAGTCCATATAGACCACATCCACCGCTCTTCCTTCGTCAATGTGTTTGGTCACATTTTCAAAGAACTCAACCAGGCTCGTAAGGCACGACCTGCCCTTGACAAAGCCGTGCTGACTACTTTTGATCATACTAAACTTCTCTAGATGATCATAAATCCTGTCTCTCAGGATCCTCTCCATCAACTTACCAACCACTGAGGTTAGACTCACCGGTCGGTAATTTCCCGGGCTGTCCCTGTTCCCTTTCTTGAATATAGGGACCACATCTGCAATCCTCCAATCCTCCGGAACCTCTCCCGTCTCCATCGACGATGCAAAGATCATCGCCAAAGGCTCCGCAATCTCCTCCCTCGCCTCCCACAGTAACCTGGGGTACATCCCATCTGGTCCCGGCGACTTACCAACCTTGATGCCATTCAATAGTTCCAACACATCCTCTTTCTTTATGTCCACATGCTCGATCCTTTCTGTCCACCGCAAACCAGCAGTACAACCACCCAGATCCCTTTCCACCGTGAATACCGAGGTAAAGTATTCATTAAGCACCTCCGCCATTTCTAACGGTTCCGCACAAACTTTTCCCCCTTCACCTTTTAAGGGTCCTATGCCTTCACATCTCATCCTTTTACTCTTGACATATTTGTAGAAAGCCTTGGGATTCTCCTTAATCTTACCCGCCAAGGTCTTCTCATGACCCCTTCTCGCTCTCCTAATTTCCTTCTTAAGCTCCTTCCTACATCCCGTATACTCCTCTAAATCCTTAACACCTCCTAGCTCTCTGAACCTTCTGTACGCCTCTCTTTTCTTATTCACCAGGTTCATCACAACCTTCGTGCACCACGGTTCCCGTACCCTACCAACACCCCCCTGTCTCATCGGAACGTTGTCATGCAGAGCTCCAGACAAACATTCCTTGAAAATCCTCCACTTTCCTTCGGTACTTTTCCCCAAGAATGCCTCCTTCCAATTTACCCGTCTAATTTCCTCCCTGATGACACTGTATTTCCCTTTACTCCAGAGAAACACTTTCCTAGCCTGCCTGATCCTATCTCTTTCCAATGCTATCGTGAAGGAGATAGAATTATGATCGCTATCCCCAAGATGCTCACCCACCGAGAGATCCTCCACCTGTCCAGGTTCATTAGCCAGCACCAGATCAAGTACAGCCTCTCCTCTAGTAGGCTTATCCACATACTGTGTCAGGAAACTCTCCTGGACACACCTAACAAACTCCTCTCCATCCAAACCCCTAGCCCTAGGGATATTCCAATCTATGTTTGGGAAATTAAAATCTCCCATCACGACAACTCTGTTATTCCTACATCTCTCCAGGATCTGTTTCCCCATCTGGTGTTGTTAAAACTCTCACTGTGTTTCGCCATAGAAGACAGAGGGTAGCAGTGGAGGGGTGTTTTTCCGGTTGGAGGCCTGTGACTAGTGGAGTTCCGCAGGGCTCTGTCCTGGAACCTCTGCTGTTTGTGATATATATATAAATGATTTGGAGGAAGATGTAGCTGGTGTGATCAGTAAGTTTGCGGACGACACAAAGATTGCTGGAGTTGCGGATAGTGATGAACATTGTCAGAGAATACAGCAGGATATAGATAGGCTGGAACATTGGGCAGAGAAATGGCAGATGGAATTTAATCCAGATAAATGCGAAGTGATGCATTTCGGTAGATCTAATGTAAGGGGGAGCTATACAATAAATGGCAGAACCATCAGGAGTATAGACACACAGAGGGACCTGGGTGTACAAGTCCACAGATCCCTAAAGGTGGCAGCACAGGTGGAGAGGGTGGTGAAGAAGGCATAAGGCATGCTTGCCTTTATTGGACGGGGCATAGAATATAAAAACTGGCATATGATGTTGCAGCTGTATAGAACGATGGTTAGGCCACATTTGGAATACTGCGTCCAGTTCTGGTCGCCACACTACCAGAAGGACGTGGAGGCTTTGGAGAGAGTACAGAGAAGTGGCCTATATCGCAAGGGGGATAGAATATAAAAGCAGTTATGTCTTGCTGCATCTGTCCAGGGCATTGGTGAGGCCGCAGCTGGAATACTGTGTGCAGTATTGGTCCCCTTATTTGTGGAAGGATATATTGGCCTTGGAGGGAGTGCAGAGAAGGTTCACCAGGTTGATACCAGAGATGAGGGGTGTTGATTATGAGGAGAGACTGAGCAGATTGGGTTTGTACTCGTTGGAATTTAGAAGGCTGAGGGGGGATCTTATAATAAGATATAAGATAATGAAGGGGCTGGATAGGGTAGAGGTGGAGAGATTCTTTCCACTTAGACAGGAAGCTAGAACTAGAGGGCACAGCCTCAAAATAAAGGGGGGTCAGTTTAGGACAGAGTTGAGGAGGAACTTCTTCTCTCAGAGGGTGGTGAATCTCTGGAATTCTCTGCCCACTGAAGTGGTGGAGGCTACCTTGAATATGTTTAAATCACGGATAGATGGATTCCTGATCGGTAAGGGAATTAGGGGTTATAGGGATCAGGCGGGTAAGTGGAACTGATCCACTTCAGATCAGCCAGATCGGGCAGGCTCGAGGGGCTAGATGGCCTACTCCTGCTCCTATTTCTTATGTTCTTATGAACACGCTGGGTTTGTTCAAGACTTATCGAGATAACCACATGAACAGACTGGGAACAGAGGGATACAAAAGAATGGTCTAGTGGGCACATGAGCGGCGCAGGCTTGGAGGGCCGAAGGGCCTGTTCCTGTGCTGTATTGTTCTTTGTCTTTCAAACTGTGGGAGGAAACCAGAGCACTCGGAGGAAACTCACGCAGACACGAGAACATGCAGACTCCACACAGACAGTGATCCAAGGCGGGAATCAAACCAGGTCCCTGGTGCTATGAGGCAACAGTGCTAACCACTATGCCACCGTGCCGCCCCAGTAATCCATCCCAAAGTAATTCCAAACTGTGGATCAGGCCTGGTGAAGTCCGGAATGGTCAGTATCTGATTTGATTTGATTTATTATTGTCACATGTGAAAAGTAATGTTTCTTGCGTGCTATACAGACAGAGCATACTATTCATAGAGAAGGAAACGAGAGAGTGCAGAGTGTAGTGTTACAGTCATAGCTAGGGTGTAGAGAAAGATCAGCTGAATGCAAGGTAGGTATATTCAAAAGTCTGACAGCAGGAGGGAAGAAGCTGTTCATGAGTCAGTTGGTATGTGACCTCAGACTTTTGTATCTTTTTCCCAACAGATGAAGGTGGAAGAGAGAATATCCGGGGTGCGTGGGGTCCTTAATTATGCTGGCTGCATTGCCGAGGTAGCGGGCAGTGTAGACAGAGTCAATGGATGGGAGGCTGGTTTCCGTGATGGATTCGGCTACATTCACGACATTTTGTAGCTTCTTGTGGTCTTGGGCAGATCAGGAGCCATATCAAGCTGATATACAACCAGAAAGAATGCTTTGTATGGTGCATCTGTAAAAGTTGGTGACAGTCGTAGCTGACATGACAAATTTCCAAACACTTCTAAGAAAGCAGAGGCGTTGGTGGGCTTTCTTAACTACAGTGTCGGCATGAGGAGACCAGGACAGGTTGTTGATGATCTGGACACTTAAAAACTTGAAGCTCTCGACCCTTTCCACTTTGTCCCCGTTGATGTAGACAGGGGCATGTTCTTCTCGATGCTTCCTGAAGTTTGTTGACATTGAGGGAGAGATTATTGTCACCGCACCAGTTCATCAGATTCTCTATCTCATTCCTGTACTCTGTCTCATCATTGTTTGAGATCCAACCAACTATGGTGGTGTCGTCAGCAAACCTGAAAATCAAGTTGGAGGGGAATTTGGCCGCACAGTCATAGGTGGAAAAGGAGTATAGTCGGGGGCTGAGAACACAGCCTTGTGGGGCACCGGTGTTGAGGATGATCGTGGAGGAGGTGCTGTTGCCTATCCTTACTGATGGTGTTCTGTGAGTCTTGCACAGCCAATGCACAGGGTTTCAGAGTGAAACTTTGTAAGCAGTGACATCTGACAACTCAGCAGCAACATCACACAGAAAACCTGTACTGATGGAGAGCAGGAGCCCAGAGAAAGGCAGACTGATTGGCCTTTGCATTTACTCTGCACTTCTTATTCAATACTTGTTCCATCTGAAATAATTTTGCCGAAATGAAATGAAATCTAATGCTTTCGAATCAGAGATATATTGTTTACTTGGACACAGACTGCTGAGTTCATTTTGTTTGTTTGCGTGACTTGACATGGAAATAAAGAACACCACAATTTTAAAGGTGGGGAAAGTGGAGGGTGGTAGGAATGAGTGAGCTTTGAAGCAGGAGGTGAACCTCAATCATCCAGGGACCTCTGAAGTTGGATTCAGCTCCAATCCTTGATCAACAGTTGAATATGAGAAATTACGACAGGAGGTCAGGACTGGGAATATGAAGGAATGGATTAGACCAGACAGGAAAATAGGGATGGGAATAAGTGGATAGCAGTAATCGATGAGAGGCTTAGAGAACTTAATGTCTTCAATTCCCCACGATGCAGCTACTTAATATCGCAATCTTCGCCATCAGCGATTTCTCATCTCAATATTTACACAGGACATTGACAACATTGAACGTGTATCACATTTGTCGACTCAAAGTGTTACATTAAGGGCAGGAAGAAAGTAATGGAACGGAGACAGTGAGTAATTTCCCCGATTTGAATGACAGACCCACCCAACAATTTGGGGCGGCACGGTGACACATTCGTTCGCACTGCTGCCTCACAGCGCCAGAGACCTGGGTTCAATTCCAGGAATCTGAGACTGTGAATGTCAGCAATCTGACACGGTGAATATCTGCAATCTGTCATTGTGAATATCAGCAATCTGTCATTGTGAATATCAGCAATCTGTCAGAGTGAATATCAGCAATTTGTCACCGTGAATATCAGCAATCTGTCAGTGTGAATGTCAGCAATCTGTCGGCGTGAATATCAGCAATCAGTCAGTGTGAATATCAGCAATCCGGCAGTGTGAATATCAACAATCTGTCGGTGTGAATATCAGCAATCTCTCAGTGTGAATATCGGCAATCTGTCAGTGTGAATATCAGCAATTTGTCAGTGTGAATATCAGCAATCCGGCAGTGTGAATATCAGCAATCTGTCAGTGTGAATATCAGCAATACAGCAGTGTGAATATCAGCAATCTGTCGGTGTGAATATCAGCAATCTGTCGGTGTGAATATCAGCAATCTCTCGGTGTCAATATCAGCAATCTGACAGTGTGAATATCAGCAATCTGTCAGTGTGAATATCAGCAATCCGGCAGTATGAATATCAACAATCTGTCAGTGTGAATATCAGCAATCTGTCAGTGTGAATATCAACAATCTCTCAGAATGAATATCAGCAATCTGTCAGTGTGAATATCAGCAATCTCTCAGTATGAATATCAGCAATCTGTCAGTATGAATATCAACAATCTCTCAGTATGAACATCAACAATCTCTCAGTATGAATATCAGCAATTAGTCAGTATGATTATCAGCAATCTCTCAGTATGAATCATAGAATTATAGAAACCCTACAGTGCAGAAGGAGGCCATTCGGCCCATCGAGTCTGCACCGACCACAATCCCACCCAGGCCCTACCCCCACATATTTACCCACTAATCCCTCGAACCTACGCATCCCAGGACTCTAAGGGGCAATTTTTAACCTGGCCAATCAACCTAACCCGCACATCTTTGGACTGTGGGAGGAAACCGGAGCACCCGGAGGAAACCCACGCAGACACGAGGAGAATGTGCAAACTCCACACAGACAGTGACAGGAGCCGGGAATCGAACCCGGGACCCTGGAGCTGTGAAGCAGCAGTGCTAACCACTGTGCTACCGTGCTGCCCTATATCAGCAATCTGTCGGTGTGAATATCAACAATCTGTCAGTGTGAATATCAGCAATCTGTCAGTGTGAATATCAGCAATCTGTCGGCGTGAATATCAACAATCTGTCATTGTGAATATCAGCAATCTGTCAACGTGAATATCAGCAATCTGTCAGTGTGAATGTCAGCAATCTGTCAGTCAGAATATCAGCAATCTGTCACCGTGAATATCAGCAATCTGACAGTGTGAATGTCAGCAATCTGTCAGTCAGAATATCAGCAATCTGTCATTGTGAATATCAGCCATCTATCAGTGTGAATATCAACAATCTGCCAGTGTGAATATCAGCAATCTGCCATTGTGAATATCAGCAATCTGTCAGTGTGAATGTCAGCAATCTGTCAGTCAGAATATCAGCAATCTGTCACGTGAATATCAGCAATTAGGCAGTGCGAATATTAAGAATCTGTCGGAGTGAATATCAACAATCTGTCGGTGTGAATATCAGCAATCTGTAAGTGTGAATATCAGCAATCCGGCAGTGCGAATATCAGTAATCTGTCAGTGTGAATATCAGCAATCTGTCAGTATGAATATCAGCAACCTGTCAGTGTGAATATCAGCAATCTGTCAGTGTGAATATCAGAAATCTGGCAGTGTGAATATCAGCAATCTCTCAGTGTGAATATCAGCAATCAGTCAGCGAGAATTTCAGCAATCTGTCAGTGTGAATATCAGCAATCTGACAGTGTGAATGTCAGCAATCTGTCGGTGTGAATATCAGCAATCTGCCACTGTGAACATCAGCAATCCATCAGTGTGAATATCAGCAATCTGTCAGCGTGAATATCAGCAATCTGTCACTGTGAATGCGAGCAATCTCTCAGTGTGAATATCAGCAATCTCTCAGTGTGAATGCAAGCAATCTGTCAGTGTAAATATCAGCAATCTGTCAGTGTGAATATCAGCAATCTGTCAGTGTGAATATCAGCAATCTGTCAGTGTGAACATCAGCACTTCGGCAGACTGAATATCAGCAATCTGTCAGTGTGAATATCAGTAATCTGTCAGTCAGAATATCAGCAATCTGTCACGTGAATATCAGCAATTAGGCAGTGTGAATATTAAGAATCTGTCGGTGTGAATATCAACAATCAGTCGGTGTGAATATCAGCAATCTGTAAGTGTGAATATCAGCAATCCGGCAGTGTGAATATCAGCAATCTGTCAGTGTGAATATCAGCAATCTGTGAGTATGAATATCAGCAACCTGTCAGTGTGAATATCAGCAATCTGTCAGTGTGAATATCAGAAATCCGGCAGTGTGAATATCTGCAATCTCTCAGTGTGAATATCAGCAACCTGTCAGTGTGAATATCAGCAATCTGTCAGTGTGAATATCAGAAATCCGGCAGTGTGAATATCAGCAATCTCTCAGTGTGAATATCAGCAATCTGTCAGTGTGAATATCAGCAATCTGTCAGTGTCAATATCAGCAATCAGTCACCGAGAATATCAGCAATCTGTCAGTGTGAATATCAGCAATCTGTCAGCGTGAATATCAGCAATCTGGCAGTGTGAATATCAGCAATCTGCCACGGTGAATATCAGCAATCTGTCAGTGTCAATATCAGCAATCAGTCAGCGAGAATATCAGCAATCTGTCAGTGTGAATATCAGCAATCTGTCAGCGTGAATGCGAGCAATCTGTCAGTGTGAATATCAGCAATCTGCCACTGTGAATATCAGCAATCTATCAGTGTGAATGTCAGCAATCTATCAGTGTGAATATCAGCAATCTGTCAGTGTGAATATCAGCAATCTGTCAGTGTGAATATCAGCAATCGGTCAGTGTGAATATCAGGAATCTGTCAGTGTGAATATCAGCAACCCGGCAGTGTGAATATCAGCAACCTGTCAGTGTGAATATCAGCAATCCGGCAGTGTGAATATCAGCAACCTGTCAGTGTGAATATCAGCAATCTGTCAGTGTGAATATCAGCAATCGGTCAGTGTGAATATCAGCAATCTGGCAGTGTGAATATCAGCAACCTGTCTGTGTGAATATCAGCAACCTGTCAGTGTGAATATCAGCAATTCGGCAGCGCGAATATCAGCAATCTGTCAGTGTGAATATCAGCAATCGGTCAGTGTGAATATCAGCAATCTTTCAGTGTGAATATCGGCAATCCGGCAGTGTGAATATCAGCAATCTGTCAGTGTGAATATCAGCAATTTGTCAGTGTGAATATCAGCAATCTGTCGGTGTGAATATTGTCAATCTGTCACTGTGAATATTAGCAATCTGTCAGTGTGAATATCTGCAATCTGTCGGTGTGAATGTCAGCAATCTGTCGGTGTGAATATCAGCAATCTATCAGTGTGAATATCAGCAATCTGTCAGTGTGAATATCGGCAATCGGGCAGTGTGAATATCAGCAATCGGTCAGTGTGAATATCAGCAATCTGTCAGTATGAATATCGGCAATCCGGCAGTGTGAATATCAGCAATCTGTCAGTGTGAATATCAGCAATCTGTCACTGTGAATATCAGCAATCTGTCAGTGTGAATATCAGCAATACAGCAGTGTGAATGTCAGCAATCTGTCGGTGTGAATATCAGCAATCTGTCGGTGTGAATATCAGCAATCTGTCAGTGAATATCAGCACTCTGTCAATGTGAATGCCAGCAATCTGTCAGCGTGAATATCAGCAATCTGTCAGTGTGAATATCAGCAATCTGTCACTGTGAATGCGAGCAATCTGTCACTGGAGCAAGCTGAGAGGGGTGATTGAAAAGCAGCAGTGCTGGTAAGAGATTAATTGAATTGTTTATTTATTTAATTAGTCAGCTAGTGTGTGTATTTTTTTGGCCTTTACTTTAACAGCAGTTTTTCAAGTTTAAAGTGAAAACTAGAAGTGGGCAGCAAAGGAGTCTGGGAAGGGTTTTTATTTTAACTTTAAAAGTCAGTTACCTGGGAGGTTCCCCCTCATTGATCCACTGGAGCAAGCTGAGAGGGGTGATTGAAAAGCAGCAGTGCTGGTAAGAGATTAATTGGATTAATTGAATTGTTTATTTATTTAATTAGTCAGCTAGTGTGTGTATTTTTTTGGCCTTTACTTTAACAGCAGTTTTTCAAGTTGAAAGTGAAAACTGGAAGTGGGCAGCAAAGGAGTCTGGGAAGGGTTTTTTAAGCGCGTGAAGTATAAAAGGTAGGCTGCAGTATACAGCAGGCAGCGTCGGGAGTGGGCAGGGGAGTGTGTGGGAAGCAGAGTGTGAGCTATAAGACTTTGGCTCACAGGGCTTAGGCAGAAAGGGCGAGCAGGGGTGAGTTGAATTCATTTTTGCACTTTCTACCGGGTACTGGCAAGGTATCTCGAGGGGATGGGTGTGCAGGCAGTGCAATGTTCCTCTTGCACTATGTTTGAGGTGAGGGACGACGACAGTGTCCCTACTGATTACACCTGTGGGAAGTGCACCCATCTGCAGCTCCTCCAAAACCGTGTTAGGGAACTGGAGCTGGAGTTGGAGGAACTTAGGATCATCAGGGACGCAGAGATGGCCATAGACACAAGCTTTAGGAATACAGTTACTCCGAGGATTGAAAACAGATGGGTGACGGTGAGAGGGGCTGGGAGGAAGCAGTCCGTGCAGGGATCCCCGGTGGTCGTTCCCCTTAGCAACAAGTATTCCGCTTTGGATACGGTTGAGGGGGATGACATACCAGTGGGGAGCCGCAGTGAGAGGATCTCCAGCACTGTGTCCGTCTCTGTGGCTCGGGAGGGAAAGGGGGAGAGCGGGAGGGCGATAGTTATTGGGGACTCGTTAGTTAGAGGGATAGATAGGAGGTTCTGTGGCAGCAAAAGAGACTCACGGATGGTATGTTGCCTACCGGATGCCAAGGTCCGTGATGTCTCAGACTGTGTTTTCCAGATTCTGAAGGGGGAGGGGAAACAGTCACAAGTCGTGGTGCACATTGGTACCAATGACATAGGTAAGAGAAGGGACGGGGATTTAAAGCAGGAATTTCTGGAGCTGGGCTGGAAGCTGAGAGCCAAGACGAAACATGTGGTCATCTCTGGTACGTTGCCGGTACCACGTGATAGCGAGTTGAGGAACAGGGAGAGAGTGCAGTTAAATATGTGGTTGCAGGGATGGTGTAGGAGGGAGGGTTTCAGATACGTGGATAATTGGAACACGTTCTGGGGAAGGTGGGACCTGTACAAACAGGACGGGGTGCACCTGAACCAGAGGGGCACCAATATCCTCGGAGGGAAATTTGTTACGGCTCTTCAGGGGGGTTTAAACTAATTTGTCAGGGGAGTGGGAAAGGGAGTTGTAGTCCAGAAGTCAGTGAGGGTGGTGAGGTATTGGGGAAGGTATCAGGGTCAAGGGTGGGTACTGGTAGACAGGAAGGTGGGTTGAAGTGTGTCTACTTCAATGCAAGGAGCATCCGGAACAAGGTAGATGAACTTGGGGCGTGGATTGGTACTTGGGACTACGATGTTGTGGCCATTACGGAGACGTGGGTAGAACAAGGACAGGAATGGTTGTTGGACGTTCCGGGGTATAGATGTTTCACTAAGTGTAGGGAAGCTGGTAAAAGAGGTGGAGGAGTGGCATTGTTAATCAAGGATAGTTTAACGGCTGCGGAAAGGCACTTCGTGGGGGATCTGCACACTGAGGTAATATGGGCTGAAGTTAGAAATAGGAAAGGAGCGGTCACGTTGCTAGGAGTTTACTATAGGCCCCCAAATAGTAATAGAGATGTGGAGGAAGAAATTGCGAAGCAGATTATGGATATGTGTGGGGGTCACAGGGTAGTTGTCATGGGGGACTTTAACTTTCCAAATATTGATTGGAACCTTTGTAGGTCAAATAGTTTGGATGGGGCAGTTTTTGTGCAGTGTGTGCGGGAGGGTTTCCTGACACAATATGTGGATGGGCCGACTAGAGGTGAGGCCACATTGGATTTGGTACTGGGAAATGAACCGGGCCAAGTGTTAGATTTGGTTGTGGGAGAGCAATTTGGAGATAGTGACCACAATTCGGTGTCTTTTGTTATTGCAATGGAGAGGGATAGGGCCGTACGGCAGGGCAAGGTTTACAATTGGGGGAGGGGTAATTATGATGCGATTAGGCAAGAATTAGGGGGCATAAGTTGGGAACAGAAACTGTCAGAGAAAGGAACTAATGAAAAGTGGAATTTTTTCAAGGAACAAATACTGGATGTCCTTGATAGGTATGTTCCTGTCAGGCAGGGAGGAAATGGCCGAGTGAGGGAACCATGGTTCACAAAAGAGGTGGAATGTCTTGTGAAAAGGAAGAGGGAAGCTTATGTCGGGATGAGGAAACAAGGTTCAGATGGCTCGATTGAGGGTTACAAGTTAGCAAGGAATGAGCTGAAAAAGGGGCTTAGGAGAGCTAGGAGGGGACATGAGAAGTCCTTGGCGGGTCGGATCAAGGAAAACCCCAAGGCTTTTTACTCTTATGTGAGGAATAAAAGAATGACCAGGGTGAGGTTAGGGCCGGTCAAGGACAGTAGTGGGAACTTGTGTATGGAGTCAGTAGAGATAGGCGAGGTGATGAATGAATACTTTTCTTCAGTGTTCACCAAGGAGAGGGGCCATGTTTTTCAGGAAGAGAAGGTGTTACAGGCTAATAGGCTGGAGGAAATAGATGTTCGGAGGGAGGATGTCTTGGCAGTTTTGAATAAACTGAAGGTCGATAAGTCCCCTGGGCCTGATGAAATGTATCCTAGGATTCTTTGGGAGGCAAGGGATGAGATTGCAGAGCCTTTGGCGTTGATCTTTGGGTCCTCGCTGTCCACGGGGATGGTGCCAGAGGACTGGAGAATGGCGAATGTTGTTCCTCTGTTTAAGAAAGGGAATAGAAATGACCCTGGTAATTATAGACCGGTTAGTCTTACTTCGGTGGTTGGTAAATTGATGGAAAGGGTCCTTGGGGATGGGATTTACGACCATTTAGAAAGATGCGGATTAATCCGAGATAGTCAGCACGGATTCGTGAAGGGCAAATCGTGCCTCACAAATTTGATAGAATTTTTTGAGGAGGTAACTAAGTGTGTTGATGAAGGTAGGGCAGTTGATGTCATATACATGGATTTTAGTAAGGCGTTTGATAAGGTCCCCCATGGTCGGCTTATGATGAAAGTGAGGAGGTGTGGGATAGAGGGAAAGTTGGCCGATTGGATAGGCAACTGGCTGTCTGACCGAAGACAGAGGGTGGTGGTCGATGGAAAATTTTCGGATTGGAGGCAGGTTGCTAGCGGTGTGCCGCAGGGATCAGTGCTTGGTCCTCTGCTCTTTGTGATTTTTATTAATGACTTAGAGGAGGGGGCTGAAGGGTGGATCAGTAAATTTGCTGATGACACCAAGATTGGTGGAGTAGTGGATGAGGTGGAGGGCTGTTGTAGGCTGCAAAGAGACATAGATAGGATGCAAAGCTGGGCTGAAAAATGGCAAATGGAGTTTAACCCTGATAAATGTGAGGTGATTCATTTTGGTAGGACTAATTTAAATGTGGATTACAGGGTCAAAGGTAGGGTTCTGAAGACTGTGGAGGAACAGAGAGATCTTGGGGTCCATATCCACAGATCTCTAAAGGTTGCCACTCAAGTGGATAGAGCTGTGAAGAAGGCCTGTAGTGTGTTAGCTTTTATTAACAGGGGGTTGGAGTTTAAGAGCCGTGGGGTTATGCTGCAACTGTACAGGACCTTGGTGAGACCACATTTGGAATATTGTGTGCAGTTCTGGTCACCTCACTATAGGAAGGAGGTGGAAGCGCTGGAAGGAGTGCAGAGGAGATTTACCAGGATGCTGCCTGGTTTGGAGGGTAGGTCATATGAGGAAAGGTTGAGGGAGCTAGGGCTATTCTCTCTGGAGCGGAGGAGGCTGAGGGGAGACTTAATAGAGGTGTATAAAATGATGAAGGGGATAGATAGAGTGAACGTTCAAAGACTATTTCCTCGGGTGGATGGAGCTATTACAAGGGGGCATAACTATAGGGTTCGTGGTGGGAGATATAGGACGGATATCAGAGGTAGGTTCTTTACGCAGAGAGTGGTTAGGGTGTGGAATGGACTGCCTGCAGTGATAGTGGAGTCAGACACTTTAGAAACATTTAAGCGGTTATTGGATAGGCACATGGAGCACACCAGGATGATAGGGAGTGGGATAGCTTGATCTTGGTTTCAGATAAAGCTCGGCACAACATCGTGGGCCGAAGGGCCTGTTCTGTGCTGTACTGTTCTATGTTCTATGAATCGCAGGTGGAGGATGCGGTCAAGAAGGCGTATGGCGTACTAGCCTTCATTAATCGAGGGATTGAGTTTAGGAGTCGGGAGATAATGCTGCAGCTTTATAGGACCCTGGTTAGACCCCACTTGGAGTACTGCGCGCAGTTCTGGTCACCTCATTACAGGAAAGATGTTGAAGCCATTGAAAGGGTGCAGAGGAGATTTACAAGGATGTTGCCTGGATTGGGGGGCATGCCTTATGAGGATAGGTTGAGGGAGCTTGGTCTCTTCTCCCTGGAGAGACGAAGGATGAGAGGTGACCTGATAGAGGTTTACAAGATGTTGAGGGGTCTGGATAGGGTGGACTCTCAGAGGCTATTTCCAAGGGCTGAAATGGTTGCTACGAGAGGACACAGGTTTAAGGTGCTGGGGGGTAGGTACAGGGGGGATGTCAGGGGTAAGTTTTTCACTCAGAGGGTGGTGGGTGAGTGGAATCGGCTGACGTCGGTGGTGGTGGAGGCAAACTCGTTGGGGTCTTTTAAGAGACTTCTGGATGAGTACATGGGATTTAATGGGATTGAGGGCTATAGATAGGCCTAGAGGTGGGGATGTGATCGGCGCAACTTGTGGGCCGAAGGGCCTGTTTGTGCTGTGGCTTTCTATGTTCTATAATATCAGCAATCTCTCAGTATGAAAATCAGCAATCTGTCAGTATGAATATCAACAATCCCTCAGCATGAATATCAACAATCTCTCAGTATGAATATCAGCAATCAGTCAGTATGAATACCAGCAATCTCTCAGTATGAATCATAGAATCATAGAAACCCTACAGTGCAGAAGGAGGCCATTCGGCCCATCAAGTCTGCACCGACCACAATCCCACCCAGGCCCTACCCCCACATATCTACCCACTAATCCCTCTAACCTACGCATCCCAGGACTCTAAGGGGCAATTTTCAACCTGGCCAATCAACCTAACCCGCACATCTTTGGACTGTGGGAGGAAACCGGAGCACCCGGAGGAAACCCACGCAGACACGAGGAGAATGTGCAAACTCCACACAGACAGTGACACGAGCCGGGAATCGAACCCGGGACCCTGGAGCTGTGAAGCAGCAGTGCTAACCACTGTGCTAGCGTGCCGCCCTATATCAGCAATCTGTCGGTGTGAATATCAACAATCTGTCATTGTGAATCTCAGCAATCTGTCAGTGTGAATATCAGCAGTCTGTCGGTGTGAATATCAACAATCTGTCATTGTGAATATCAGCAATCTGTCACCGTGAATATCAGCAATCTGACAGTGTGAATGTCAGCAATCTGTCAGTCAGAATATCAGCAATCTGTCATTGTGAATATCAGCCATCTGTCAGTGTGAATATCAACAATCTTGTCAGTGCGAATATCAGCAATCTGGCATTGTGAATATCAGCAATCTGTCAGTGTGAATGTCAGCAATTGTCAGTCAGAATATCAGCAATCTGTCACATGAATATCAGCAATTAGGCAGTGTGAATATTAAGAATCTGTCGGTGTGAATATCAACAATCTGTCGGTGTGAATATCCGCAATCTGTAAGTGTGAATATCAGGAATCCGGCAGTGTGAATATCAGCAATCTGACAGTGTGAACATCAGCAATCCGGCAGTGTGAATATCAGCAATCTGTCAGTGTGAATATCAGCAATCCGGCAGTGTGAATATCAGCAATTCGGCAGCGTGAATATCAGCAATCTGCCAGTGTGAAAATCAGCAATCTGTCAGTGTGAATATCAGCAATCTGTCACTGTGAATGCGAGCAACCTGTCAGTGTGAATATCAGCAATTCGGCAGTGTGAATATCAGCAATCTGTCAGTGTGAATATCAGCAATCTGTCAGTGTGAATATCAGCAATCTCTCAGTATGAATACCAGCAATTTGTCGGTGTGAATATCAGCAATCTGTCAGTGAATATCAGCAATCTGTCAGCGTGAATGTCAGCAATCGGTCAGTGTGAATATCAGCAATCTGTCGGTGTGAATATCGTCAATCTGTCAGTGTGAATATCAGCAATCGGTCAGTGTGAATATCAGCAATCTGTCGGTGTGAATATCGTCAATCTGTCAGTGTGAATATCAGCAATCTGTCGGTGTGAATGTCAGCAATCTGTCAGTGTGAATATCAGCAATCTGTCAGTGTGAATATCGGCAATCCGGCAGTGTGAATATCAGCAATCTGTCACCGTGAATATCAGCAATCTGTCAGTGTGAATGTCAGCAATCTGTCGGTGTGAATATCAGCAATCTGTCAGTGTGAATGTCAGCAATCTGTGGGTGTGAATATCAGCGATCTGTCGGTGTGAATATCAGCAATCTGTCAGTGAATATGAGCAATCTGTCAATGTGAATGTCAGCAATCTGTCAGCGTGAATATCAGCAATCTGTCAGTGTGAATATCAGCAATCTGTCACTGTGAATGCGAGCAATCTGTCAGTGTGAATATCAGCAATCTGTCAGTGTGAATATCAGCAATCTGTCAGTGTGAATATCAGCAATCTGTCAGTGTGAATGTCAGCAATCTGTCAGTGTGAATATCAGCAATCTGTCAGTGTGAATATCGGCAATCCGGCAGTGTGAATATCAGCAATCGGTCAGTGTGAATATCAGCAATCTGTCAGTGTGAATATCGGCAATACGGCAGTGTGAATATCAGCAATCTGTCAGCGTGAATATCAGCAATCTGTCACTGTGAATATCAGCAATCTGTCAGTGTGAATGTCAGCAATCTGTCGGTGTGAATATCAGCAATCTGTGGGTGTGAATATCAGCAATCTGTCGGTGTGAATATCAGCAATCTGTCAGTGAATATGAGCAATCTGTCAATGTGAATGTCAGCAATCTGTCAGCGTGAATATCAGCAATCTGTCAGTGTGAATATCAGCAATCTGTCACTGTGAATGCGAGCAATCTGTCAGTGTGAATATCAGCAA
The DNA here is from genome assembly GCF_964213995.1 of Mustelus asterias. Classification (NCBI taxonomy): domain Eukaryota; kingdom Metazoa; phylum Chordata; class Chondrichthyes; order Carcharhiniformes; family Triakidae; genus Mustelus; species Mustelus asterias. Next base: position 45,183,057 of record NC_135822.1, on the reverse strand, counting down.
TCTGTCAGTGTGAATATCAGCAATCTGTCAGTGTGAATATCAGCAATCTGTCAGTATGAATATCAACAATCTCTCAGTATGAATATCAACAATCTCTCAGCATGAATATCAGCAATCAGTCAGTATGAATACCAGCAATCTCTCAGTATGAATCATAGAATCATAGAAACCGTACAGTGCAGAAGGAGGCCATTCGGCCCATCGAGTCTGCACCGACCACAATCCCACCCAGGCCCTACCCCCACATGTCTACCCACTAATCCCTCTAACCTACGCATCCCAAGACACTAAGGGGCAATTTTTAACCTGGCCAATCAACCATACCCGCACATCTTTGGACTGTGGGAGGAAACCGGAGCACCCGGAGGAAACCCACGCAGACACGAGGAGAATGTGCAAACTCCACACAGACAGTGACACGAGCCGGGAATCGAACCCGGGACCCTGGAGCTGTGAAGCAGCAGTGCTAACTACTGTGCTACCGTGCTGCCCTATATCAGCAATCTGTCGGTGGGAATATCAACAATCTGTCATTGTGAATCTCAGCAATCTGTCAGTGTGAATATCAGCAGTCTGTCGGTGTGAATATCAACAAACTGTCATTGTGAATATCAGCAATCTGTCAGTGTGAATATCAGCAATCTGTCAGTGTGAATGTCAGCAATCTGTCAGTCAGAATATCAGCAAACTGTCACCGTGAATATCAGCAATCTGACAGTGTGAATGTCAGCAATCTGTCAGTCAGAATATCAGCAATCTGTCATTGTGAATATCAGCCATCTGTCAGTGTGAATATCAACAATCTGTCAGTGTGAATATCAGCAATCTGGCATTGTGAATATCAGCAATCTGTCAGTGTGAATGTCAGCAATCTGTCAGTCAGAATATCAGCAATCTGTCACGTGAATATCAGCAATTAGGCAGTGTGAATATTAAGAATCTGTCGGTGTGAATATCAGGAATCCGGCAGTGTGAATATCAGCAATCTGTCAGTGTGAACATCAGCAATCCGGCAGTGTGAATATCAGCAATCTGTCAGTGTGAATATCAGCAATCCGGCAGTGTGAATATCAGCAACCTGTCAGTGTGAATATCAGCAATCCGGCAGTGTGAATATCAGCAACCTGTCGGTGAGAATATCAGCAATCTGTCAGTGTGAATGTCAGCAATCTGTCAGCGTGAATATCAGCAATACGGCAGCGTGGATATCAGCAATCTGTCGGTGTGAATATCAGCAATCTGTCAGTGTGAATGTCAGCAATCTGTCGGAGTGAATATCAGCAATCTGTCGGTGTGAATATCAGCAATCTGACGGTGAGAATATCAGCAATCTGTCACTGTGAATGCGAGCAACCTGTCAGTGTGAATATCAGCAATCTGTCAGTGTGAATATCAGCAATCTGTCAGTGTGAATGTCAGCAATCTGTCACTGCGAATATCAGCAATCTGTCAGTGTGAATATCAGCAAGCTGTCAGTGTGAATATCAGCAATCTGTCAGTGTGAATATAGTCAATCTGTCAGTGTGAATGTCAGCAATCTGTCAGTGAATGTCAGCAATTTGTCAGTGTGAATGTCAGCAATCTCTCAGTATGAATATCAGCAATGTGTCAGTGTGAATATCAGCAATCTGTCGGTGTGAATATCAGCAATCTGTCAGTATGAATATCAGCAATCTGTCAGCGTGAATATCAGCAATCTCTCAGTATGAATATCAGCAATCTGTCAGTGTGAATATAGTCAATCTGTCAGTGTGAATGTCAGCAATCTGTCAGTGAATGTCAGCAATTTGTCAGTGTGAATGTCAGCAATCTCTCAGTATGAATATCAGCAATGTGTCAGTGTGAATATCAGCAATCTGTCGGTGTGAATATCAGCAATCTGTCAGTATGAATATCAGCAATCTGTCAGTGTGAATATCAGCAATCTGTCGGTGTGAATATCAGCAATCTGTCAGTGAATGTCAGCAATCTGTCAGTATGAATGTCAGCAATCTGTCAGCGTGAATATCAGCAATCTGTCACTGTGAATGCGAGCACTCTGTCAGTGTGAATATCAGCAATCTGTCAGTGTGAATATCAGCACTTTGTCAGCGTGAATATCAGCAATCGGACTGTGTGAATATCTGCAATCTGTCAGCATGAATGCGAGCAATCTGTCAGTGTGAATATCAGGAATCTGTCAGTGTGAATATCAGCAATCTGTCAGCGTGAATATCAGCAACCTGTCAGTATGAATGTCAACAATCTGTCAGTGAGAATATCGGCAATCTTTCAGTGTGAATCTCAGCAATCCGGCAGCGTGAATGTCAGCAATCTGTCAGCGTGAATATCAGCAATCTGTCAGCGTGAATATCAGCAATCTCTCAGTATGAATATCAGCAATCTGTCAGTGTGAATATCAGCAATCTGTCAGCGTGAATATCAGCAATCTCTCAGTGTGAATATCAGCAATCTGTCAGTGTGAGTATCAGCAACCTGTCAGCGTGAATATCAACAATCTGTCGGAGTGAATATCAGCAATCTGTCACCGTGAATATCAGCAATCTGACAGTGTGAATGTCAGCAATCTGTCAGTCAGAATATCAGCAATCTGTCATTGTGAATATCTGCCATCTGTCAGTGTGAATATCAACAATCTGTCAGTGTGAATGTCAGAAATCTGGCATTGTGAATATCAGATATCTGTCAGTGTGAATGTCAGCAATTTGTCAGTCAGAATATCAGCAATCTGTCACGTGAATATCAGCAATTAGGCAGTGTGAATATTAAGAATCTGTCGGTGTGAATATCAACAATCTGTCGGTGTGAATATCAGCAATCTGTAAGTGTGAATATCAGGAATCCGGCAGTGTGAATATCAGCAATCCGTCAGTGTGAACATCAGCAATCCGGCAGTGTGAATATCAGCAATCTGTCAGTGTGAATATCAGCAATCCGGCAGTGCGAATATCAGCAACCTGTCAGTGTGAATATCAGCAATCCGGCAGTGTGAATATCAGCAACCTGTCAGTGTGAATATCAGCAATCTGTCAGTGTGAATATCAGCAATACGGCAGCGTGGATATCAGCAATCTGTCAGTGTGAATATCAGCAATCGGTCAGTGTGAATGTCAGCAATCTGTCGGTGTGAATATCAGCAATCTGTCAGTGTGAATGTCAGCAATCTGTCGGTGTGAATATCAGCAATCTGTCGGTGTGAATATCAGCAATCTGTCAGTGTGAATGTCAGCAATCTGTCAGCGTGAATATCAGAAATCTGTCAGTGTGAATATCAGCAATCTGTCAGTGTGAATGCGAGCAACCTGTCAGTGTGAATATCAGCAATTCAGCAGTGTGAATATCAGCAATCTGTCAGTGTGAATATCAGCAATCTGTCAGTGTGAATGTCAGCAATCTGTCAGTGTGAATGTCGGCAATCTGTCAGTGTGAATATCAGCAATCTGTCAGTGTGAATATCAGCAATCTGTCAGTGTGAATATAGTCAATCTGTCAGTGTGAATGTCAGCAATTTGTCAGTGTGAATGTCAGCAATCTCTCAGTATGAATATCAGCAATGTGTCAGTGTGAATATCAGCAATCTGTCGGCGTGAATATCAGCAATCTGTCAGTATGAATATCAGCAATCTGTCAGCGTGAATATCAGCAATCTCTCAGTATGAATATCAGCAATCTGTCAGTGTGAATATCAGCAATCTGTCGGTGTGAATATCAGCAATCTGTCAGTGAATGTCAGCAATCTGTCAGTGTGAATGTCAGCAATCTATCAGCGTGAATATCAGCAATCTGTCACTGTGAATGCGAGCACTCTGTCAGTGTGAATATCAGCAATCTGTCAGTGTGAATATCAGCAATTTGTCAGCGTGAATATCAGCAATCGGTCAGTGTGAATATCTGCAATCTGTCAGCATGAATGCGAGCAATCTGTCAGTGTGAATATCAGCAATCTGTCAGCGTGAATATCAGCAACCTGTCAGTATGAATGTCAACAATCTGTCAGTGAGAATATCGGCAATCTTTCAGCGTGAATCTCAGCAATCCGGCAGCATGAATGTCAGCAATCTGTCAGTGTGAGTATCAGCAACCTGTCAGCGTGAATATCAACAATCTGTCGGAGTGAATATCAGCAATCTGTGACCGTGAATATCAGGAATCTGACAGTGTGAATGTCAGCAATCTGTCAGTCAGAATATCAGCAATCTGTCATTGTGAATATCAGCCATCTGTCAGTGTGAATATCAACAATCTGTCAATGTGAATATCGGCAATCCGGCAGTGTGAATATCAGCAATCGGTCAGTGTGAATATCAGCAATCTGTCAGTGTGAAAATCGGCAATACGGCAGTGTGAATGTCAGCAATCTGTCAGCGTGAATCTCAGCAATCTGTCAGCGTGAATGTCAGCAATCTGTCAGTGTGAATATCAGCAATCTGTCAGTGTGAATGTCAGCAATCAGTCGGTGTGAATATCAGCAATCTGTCAGTGTGAATGTCAGCAATCTGTCAGTGTGAATATCAGCAATCTGTCAGTGTGAATGTCAGCAATCAGTCGGTGTGAATATCAGCAATCTGTCAGTGAATATCAGCAATCTGTCAATGTGAATGTCAGCAATCTGTCAGCGTGAATATCAGCAATCTGTCAGCGTGAATATCAGCAATCTGTCACTGTGAATGCGAGCAATCTGTCAGTGTGAATATCAGCAATTCGGCAGTGTGAATATCAGCAATCTGTCAGTGTGAATATCAGCAATCTCTCAGTATGAATATCAGCAATCTGTCAGTATGAATATCAACAATCTCTCAGTATGAATATCAACAATCTCTCAGTATGAATATCAGCAATCAGTCAGTATGAATACCAGCAATCTCTGAGTATGAATCAGAGAATCATAGAAACCGTACAATGCAGAAAGAGGCCATTCGGCCCATCGAGTCTGCACCGACCACAATCCCACCCAGGCCCTACCCCCACATGTCTACCCACTAATCCCTCTAACCTACGCATCCCCGAACACTAAGGGGCAATTTTTAACCTGGCCAATCAACCATACCCGCACATCTTTGGACTGTGGGAGGAAACCGGAGCACCCGGAGGAAACCCACGCAGACACGAGGAGAATGTGCAAACTCCACACAGACAGTGACACGAGCCGGGAATCGAACCCGGGACCCTGGAGCTGTGAAGCAGCAGTGCTAACGACTGTGCTACCGTGCTGCCCTATATCAGCAATCTGTCGGTGGGAATATCAACAATCTGTCATTGTGAATCTCAGCAATCTGTCAGTGTGAATATCAGCAGTCTGTCGGTGTGAATATCAACAAACTGTCATTGTGAATATCAGCAATCTGTCACCGTGAATATCAGCAATCTGTCAGTGTGAATGTCAGCAATCTGTCAGTCAGAATATCAGCAAACTGTCACCGTGAATATCAGCAATCTGACAGTGTGAATGTCAGCAATCTGTCAGTCAGAATATCAGCAATCTGTCATTGTGAATATCAGCCATCTGTCAGTGTGAATATCAACAATCTGTCAGTGTGAATATCAGCAATCTGTCACTGTGAATATCAACAATCTGTCAGTGTGAATATCAGCAATCTGGCATTGTGAATATCAGCAATCTGTCAGTGTGAATGTCAGCAATTAGGCAGTGTGAATATCAGCAATCTCTCAGTGTGAATATCAACAATCTCTCAGTGTGAATATCAGCCATCTGTCAGTGTGAATATCAACAATCTGTCAGTGTGAATATCAGCAATCTGGCATTGTGAATATCAGCAATCTGTCAGTGTGAATGTCAGCAATCTGTCAGTCAGAATATCAGCAATCTGTCACGTGAATATCAGCAATTAGGCAGTGTGAAGATTAAGAATCTGTTGGTGTGAATATCAACAATCTGTCGGTGTGAATATCAGCAATCTGTAAGTGTGAATATCAGGAATCCGGCAGTGTGAATATCAGCAATCTGTCAGTGTGAACATCAGCAATCCGGCAGTGTGAATATCAGCAATCTGTCAGTGTGAATATCAGCAATCCGGCAGTGTGAATATCAGCAACCTGTCAGTGTGAATATCAGCAATCCGGCAGTGTGAATATCAGCAACCTGTCAGTGTGAATATCAGCAATCTGTCAGTGTGAATATCAGCAATTGGTCAGTGTGAATATCAGCAATCTGGCAGTGTGAATGTCAGCAACCTGTCAGTGTGAATATCAGCAATCTGTCAGCGTGAATATCAGCAATACGGCAGCGTGGATATCAGCAATCTGTCAGTGTGAATATCAGCAATCGGTCAGTGTGAATGTCAGCAATCTGTCGGTGTGAATATCAGCAATCTGTCAGTGTGAATGTCAGCAATCTGTCGGTGTGAATATCAGCAATCTGTCAGTGTGAATATCAGCAATCTGTCGGTGTGAATATCAGCAATCTGTCGGTGAGAATATCAGCAATCTGTCAGTGTGAATGTCAGCAATCTGTCAGCGTGAATATCAGAAATCTGTCAGTGTGAATATCAGCAATCTGTCACTGTGAATGCGAGCAACCTGTCAGTGTGAATAATAGCAATTCGGCAGTGTGAATATCAGCAATCTGTCAGTGTGAATATCAGCAATCTGTCAGTGTGAATGTCAGCAATCTGTCACTGCGAATATCAGCAATCTGTCAGTGTGAATATCAGCAATCTGTCAGTGTGAATATCAGCAATCTGTCAGTGTGAATATAGTCAATCTGTCAGTGTGAATGTCAGCAATCTGTCAGTGAATGTCAGCAATTTGTCAGTGTGAATGTCAGCAATCTCTCAGTATGAATATCAGCAATGTGTCAGTGTGAATATCAGCAATCTGTCGGTGTGAATATCAGCAATCTGTCAGTATGAATATCAGCAATCTGTCAGCGTGAATATCAGCAATCTCTCAGTGTGAATATCAGCAATCTCTCAGTGTGAATATCAGCAATCTGTCGGTGTGAATATCAGCAATCTGTCAGTGAATGTCAGCAATCTGTCAGTGTGAATGTCAGCAATCTGTCAGCGTGAATATCAGCAATCTGTCACTGTGAATGCGAGCACTCTGTCAGTGTGAATATCAGCAATCTGTCAGTGTGAATATCAGCACTTTGTCAGCGTGAATATCAGCAATCGGTCAGTGTGAATATCTGCAATCTGTCAGCATGAATGCGAGCAATCTGTCAGTGTGAATATCAGCAATCTGTCAGCGTGAATATCAGCAACCTGTCAGTATGAATATCAACAATCTGTCAGTGAGAATATCGGCAATCTTTCAGTGTGAATCTCAGCAATCCGGCAGCATGAATGTCAGCAATCTGTCAGCGTGAATATCAGCAATCTGTCAGCGTGAATATCAGCAATCTGTCAGCGTGAATATCAGCAATCTGTCAGCGTGAATGTCAGCAATCTGTCAGCGTGAATATCAGCAATCTGTCAGCGTGAATATCAGCAATCTCTCAGTATGAATATCAGCAATCTGTCAGCGTGAATATCAGCAATCTGTCAGTGTGAGTATCAGCAACCTGTCAGCGTGAATATCAACAATCTGTCGGAGTGAATATCAGCAATCTGTCACCGTGAATATCAGCAATCTGACAGTGTGAATGTCAGCAATCGGTCAGTCAGAATATCAGCAATCTGTCATTGTGAATATCAGTCATCTGTCAGTGTGAATATCAACAATCTGTCAGTGTGAATGTCAGCAATCTGGCATTGTGAATATCAGCAATCTGTCAGTGTGAATGTCAGCAATCTGTCAGTCAGAATATCAGCAAATCTGTCTCGTGAATATCAGCAATTAGGCAGTTTGAATATTAAGAATCTGTCGGTGTGAATATCAACAATCTGTCGGTGTGAATATCAGCAATCTGTAAGTGTGAATATCAGCAACCTGTCAGTGTGAATATCAGCAATCTGTCAGTGTGAATATCAGCAATCTGTCACGTGAATATCAGCAATTAGGCAGTGCGAATATTAAGAATCTGTCGGTGTGAATATCAACAATCTGTCGGTGTGAATATCAGCAATCTGTAAGTGTGAATATCAGCAATCCGGCAGTGCGAATATCAGTAACCTGTCAGCGAGAATTTCAGCAATCTGTCAGTGTGAATATCAGCAATCTGTCAGTGTGAATGTCAGCAATCTGTCGGTGTGAATATCAGCAATCTGCCACTGTGAACATCAGCAATCCATCAGTGTGAATATCAGCAATCTGTCAGCGTGAATATCAGCAATCTGTCACTGTGAATGCGAGCAATCTCTCAGTGTGAATATCAGCAATCTCTCAGTGTGAATGCAAGCAATATGTTAGTGTGAATATCAGCAATCTGTCAGTGTGAATATCAGCAATCTGTCAGTGTGAATATCAGCAATCTGTCAGTGTGAATATCAGCAATCTGTCAGTGTGAACATCAGCACTTCGGCAGACTGAATATCAGCAATCTGTCAGTGTGAATATCAGTAATCTGTCAGTCAGAATATCAGCAATCTGTCACGTGAATATCAGCAATTAGGCAGTGTGAATATTAAGAATCTGTCGGTGTGAATATCAACAATCAGTCGGTGTGAATATCAGCAATCTGTAAGTGTGAATATCAGCAATCTGTAAGTGTGAATATCAGCAATCTGTCAGTGTGAATATCAGCAATCTGTGAGTATGAATATCAGCAACCTGTCAGTGTGAATATCAGCAATCTGTCAGTGTGAATATCAGAAATCCGGCAGTGTGAATATCAGCAATCTCTCAGTGTGAATATCAGCAATCTCTCAGTGTGAATATCAGCAATCTGTCAGTGTGAATATCAGCAATCTCTCAGTGTCAATATCAGCAATCTGTCAGTGTGAATATCAGCAATCTGTCAGCGTGAATATCAGCAATCTGGCAGTGTGAATATCAGCAATCTGCCACTGTGAATATCAGCAATCTGTCAGTGTCAATATCAGCAATCAGTCAGCGAGAATATCAGCAATCTGTCAGTGTGAATGTCAGCAATCTGTCAGCGTGAATATCAGAAATCTGTCAGTGTGAATATCAGCAATCTGTCACTGTGAATGCGAGCAACCTGTCAGTGTGAATATCAGCAATTCGGCAGTGTGAATATCAGCAATCTGTCAGTGTGAATATCAGCAATCTGTCAGTGTGAATGTCAGCAATCTGTCACTGCGAATATCAGCAATCTGTCAGTGTGAATATCAGCAATCTGTCAGTGTGAATATCAGCAATCTGTCAGTGTGAATATAGTCAATCTGTCAGTGTGAATGTCAGCAATCTGTCAGTAAATGTCAGCAATTGTCAGTGTGAATGTCAGCAATCTCTCAGTATGAATATCAGCAATGTGTCAGTGTGAATATCAGCAATCTGTCGGTGTGAATATCAGCAATCTGTCAGTATGAATATCAGCAATCTGTCAGCGTGAATATCAGCAATCTCTCAGTATGAATATCAGCAATCTGTCAGTGTGAATATCAGCAATCTGTTGGTGTGAATATCAGCAATCTGTCAGTGAATGTCAGCAATCTGTCAGTGTGAATGCCAGCAATCTGTCAGCGTGAATATCAGCAATCTGTCACTGTGAATGCGAGCACTCTGTCAGTGTGAATATCAGCAATCTGTCAGTGTCAATATCAGCACTTTGTCAGCGTGAATATCAGCAATCGGGCTGTGTGAATATCTGAAATCTGTCAGCATGAATGCGAGCAATCTGTCAGTGTGAATATCAGCAATCTGTCAGCGTGAATATCAGCAACCTGTCAGTATGAATGTCAACAATCTGTCAGTGAGAATATCGGCAATCTTTCAGTGTGAATCTCAGCAATCCGGCAGCATGAATGTCAGCAATCTGTCAGCGTGAATATCAGCAATCTGTCAGCGTGAATATCAGCAATCTCTCAGTATGAATATCAGCAATCTGTCAGCGTGAATATCAGCAATCTCTCAGTGTGAATATCAGCAATCTGTCAGTGTGAGTATCAGCAACCTGTCAGCGTGAATATCAACAATCTGTCGGAGTGAATATCAGCAATCTGTCACCGTGAATATCAGCAATCTGACAGTGTGAATGTCAGCAATCTGTCAGTCAGAATATCAGCAATCTGTCATTGTGAATATCTGCCATCTGTCAGTGTGAATATCAACAATCTGTCAGTGTGAATGTCAGCAATTTGTCAGTCAGAATATCAGCAATCTGTCACGTGAATATCAGCAATTAGGCAGTGTGAATATTAAGAATCTGTCGGTGTGAATATCAACAATCTGTCGCTGTGAATATCAGCAATCTGTAAGTGTGAATATCAGGAATCCGGCAGTGTGAATATCAGCAATCCGTCAGTGTGAACATCAGCAATCCGGCAGTGTGAATATCAGCAATCTGTCAGTGTGAATATCAGCAACCGGCAGTGCGAATATCAGCAAACTGTCAGTGTGAATATCAGCAATCCGGCAGTGTGAATATCAGCAACCTGTCAGTGTGAATATCAGCAATCTGTCAGTGTGAATATCAGCAATTGGTCAGTGTGAATATCAGCAATCTGGCAGTGTGAATGTCAGCAACCTGTCAGTGTGAATATCAGCAATCTATCAGTGTGAATATCAGCAATACGGCAGCGTGGATATCAGCAATCTGTCAGTGTGAATATCAGCAATCGGTCAGTGTGAATGTCAGCAATCTGTCAGTGTGAATGTCAGCAATCTGTCAGCGTGAATATCAGAAATCTGTCAGTGTGAATATCAGCAATCTGTCAGTGTGAATGCGAGCAACCTGTCAGTGTGAATATCAGCAATTCGGCAGTGTGAATATCAGCAATCTGTCAGTGTGAATTCAGCAATCTGTCAGTGTGAATGTCCGCAATCTGTCACTGCGGATATCAGCAATCTGTCAGTGTGAATATCAGCAATCTGTCAGTGTGAATATCAGCAATCTGTCAGTGTGAATATCAGCAATCTGTCAGTGTGAATATAGTCAATCTGTCAGTGTGAATGTCAGAAATCTGTCAGTGAATGTCAGCAATTTGTCAGTGTGAATGTCAGCAATCTCTCAGTATGAATATCAGCAATGTGTCAGTGTGAATATCAGCAATCTGTCGGTGTGAATATCAGCAATCTGTCAGTATGAATATCAGCAATCTGTCAGCGTGAATATCAGCAATCTCTCAGTATGAATATCAGCAATCTGTCAGTGTGAATATCAGCAATCTGTCGGTGTGAATATCAGCAATCTGTCAGTATGAATATCAGCAATCTGTCAGCGTGAATATCAGCAATCTCTCAGTATGAATATCAGCAATCTGTCAGTGTGAATATAGTCAATCTGTCAGTGTGAATGTCAGCAATCTGTCAGTGAATGTCAGCAATTTGTCAGTGTGAATGTCAGCAATCTCTCAGTATGAATATCAGCAATGTGTCAGTGTGAATATCAGCAATCTGTCGGTGTGAATATCAGCAATCTGTCAGTATGAATATCAGCAATCTGTCAGTGTGAATATCAGCAATCTGTCGGTGTGAATATCAGCAATCTGTCAGTGAATGTCAGCAATCTGTCAGTATGAATGTCAGCAATCTGTCAGCGTGAATATCAGCAATCTGTCACTGTGAATGCGAGCACTCTGTCAGTGTGAATATCAGCAATCTGTCAGTGTGAATATCAGCACTTTGTCAGCGTGAATATCAGCAATCGGACTGTGTGAATATCTGCAATCTGTCAGCATGAATGCGAGCAATCTGTCAGTGTGAATATCAGGAATCTGTCAGTGTGAATATCAGCAATCTGTCAGCGTGAATATCAGCAACCTGTCAGTATGAATGTCAACAATCTGTCAGTGAGAATATCGGCAATCTTTCAGTGTGAATCTCAGCAATCCGGCAGCGTGAATGTCAGCAATCTGTCAGCGTGAATATCAGCAATCTGTCAGCGTGAATATCAGCAATCTCTCAGTATGAATATCAGCAATCTGTCAGTGTGAATATCAGCAATCTGTCAGCGTGAATATCAGCAATCTCTCAGTGTGAATATCAGCAATCTGTCAGTGTGAGTATCAGCAACCTGTCAGCGTGAATATCAACAATCTGTCGGAGTGAATATCAGCAATCTGTCACCGTGAATATCAGCAATCTGACAGTGTGAATGTCAGCAATCTGTCAGTCAGAATATCAGCAATCTGTCATTGTGAATATCTGCCATCTGTCAGTGTGAATATCAACAATCTGTCAGTGTGAATGTCAGAAATCTGGCATTGTGAATATCAGATATCTGTCAGTGTGAATGTCAGCAATTTGTCAGTCAGAATATCAGCAATCTGTCACGTGAATATCAGCAATTAGGCAGTGTGAATATTAAGAATCTGTCGGTGTGAATATCAACAATCTGTCGGTGTGAATATCAGCAATCTGTAAGTGTGAATATCAGGAATCCGGCAGTGTGAATATCAGCAATCCGTCAGTGTGAACATCAGCAATCCGGCAGTGTGAATATCAGCAATCTGTCAGTGTGAATATCAGCAATCCGGCAGTGCGAATATCAGCAACCTGTCAGTGTGAATATCAGCAATCCGGCAGTGTGAATATCAGCAACCTGTCAGTGTGAATATCAGCAATCTGTCAGTGTGAATATCAGCAATACGGCAGCGTGGATATCAGCAATCTGTCAGTGTGAATATCAGCAATCGGTCAGTGTGAATGTCAGCAATCTGTCGGTGTGAATATCAGCAATCTGTCAGTGTGAATGTCAGCAATCTGTCGGTGTGAATATCAGCAATCTGTCGGTGTGAATATCAGCAATCTGTCAGTGTGAATGTCAGCAATCTGTCAGCGTGAATATCAGAAATCTGTCAGTGTGAATATCAGCAATCTGTCAGTGTGAATGCGAGCAACCTGTCAGTGTGAATATCAGCAATTCAGCAGTGTGAATATCAGCAATCTGTCAGTGTGAATATCAGCAATCTGTCAGTGTGAATGTCAGCAATCTGTCAGTGTGAATGTCGGCAATCTGTCAGTGTGAATATCAGCAATCTGTCAGTGTGAATATCAGCAATCTGTCAGTGTGAATATAGTCAATCTGTCAGTGTGAATGTCAGCAATTTGTCAGTGTGAATGTCAGCAATCTCTCAGTATGAATATCAGCAATGTGTCAGTGTGAATATCAGCAATCTGTCGGCGTGAATATCAGCAATCTGTCAGTATGAATATCAGCAATCTGTCAGCGTGAATATCAGCAATCTCTCAGTATGAATATCAGCAATCTGTCAGTGTGAATATCAGCAATCTGTCGGTGTGAATATCAGCAATCTGTCAGTGAATGTCAGCAATCTGTCAGTGTGAATGTCAGCAATCTATCAGCGTGAATATCAGCAATCTGTCACTGTGAATGCGAGCACTCTGTCAGTGTGAATATCAGCAATCTGTCAGTGTGAATATCAGCAATTTGTCAGCGTGAATATCAGCAATCGGTCAGTGTGAATATCTGCAATCTGTCAGCATGAATGCGAGCAATCTGTCAGTGTGAATATCAGCAATCTGTCAGCGTGAATATCAGCAACCTGTCAGTATGAATGTCAACAATCTGTCAGTGAGAATATCGGCAATCTTTCAGCGTGAATCTCAGCAATCCGGCAGCATGAATGTCAGCAATCTGTCAGTGTGAGTATCAGCAACCTGTCAGCGTGAATATCAACAATCTGTCGGAGTGAATATCAGCAATCTGTGACCGTGAATATCAGGAATCTGACAGTGTGAATGTCAGCAATCTGTCAGTCAGAATATCAGCAATCTGTCATTGTGAATATCAGCCATCTGTCAGTGTGAATATCAACAATCTGTCAATGTGAATATCGGCAATCCGGCAGTGTGAATATCAGCAATCGGTCAGTGTGAATATCAGCAATCTGTCAGTGTGAAAATCGGCAATACGGCAGTGTGAATGTCAGCAATCTGTCAGCGTGAATCTCAGCAATCTGTCAGCGTGAATGTCAGCAATCTGTCAGTGTGAATATCAGCAATCTGTCAGTGTGAATGTCAGCAATCAGTCGGTGTGAATATCAGCAATCTGTCAGTGTGAATGTCAGCAATCTGTCAGTGTGAATATCAGCAATCTGTCAGTGTGAATGTCAGCAATCAGTCGGTGTGAATATCAGCAATCTGTCAGTGAATATCAGCAATCTGTCAATGTGAATGTCAGCAATCTGTCAGCGTGAATATCAGCAATCTGTCAGCGTGAATATCAGCAATCTGTCACTGTGAATGCGAGCAATCTGTCAGTGTGAATATCAGCAATTCGGCAGTGTGAATATCAGCAATCTGTCAGTGTGAATATCAGCAATCTCTCAGTATGAATATCAGCAATCTGTCAGTATGAATATCAACAATCTCTCAGTATGAATATCAACAATCTCTCAGTATGAATATCAGCAATCAGTCAGTATGAATACCAGCAATCTCTGAGTATGAATCAGAGAATCATAGAAACCGTACAATGCAGAAAGAGGCCATTCGGCCCATCGAGTCTGCACCGACCACAATCCCACCCAGGCCCTACCCCCACATGTCTACCCACTAATCCCTCTAACCTACGCATCCCCGAACACTAAGGGGCAATTTTTAACCTGGCCAATCAACCATACCCGCACATCTTTGGACTGTGGGAGGAAACCGGAGCACCCGGAGGAAACCCACGCAGACACGAGGAGAATGTGCAAACTCCACACAGACAGTGACACGAGCCGGGAATCGAACCCGGGACCCTGGAGCTGTGAAGCAGCAGTGCTAACGACTGTGCTACCGTGCTGCCCTATATCAGCAATCTGTCGGTGGGAATATCAACAATCTGTCATTGTGAATCTCAGCAATCTGTCAGTGTGAATATCAGCAGTCTGTCGGTGTGAATATCAACAAACTGTCATTGTGAATATCAGCAATCTGTCACCGTGAATATCAGCAATCTGTCAGTGTGAATGTCAGCAATCTGTCAGTCAGAATATCAGCAAACTGTCACCGTGAATATCAGCAATCTGACAGTGTGAATGTCAGCAATCTGTCAGTCAGAATATCAGCAATCTGTCATTGTGAATATCAGCCATCTGTCAGTGTGAATATCAACAATCTGTCAGTGTGAATATCAGCAATCTGTCACTGTGAATATCAACAATCTGTCAGTGTGAATATCAGCAATCTGGCATTGTGAATATCAGCAATCTGTCAGTGTGAATGTCAGCAATTAGGCAGTGTGAATATCAGCAATCTCTCAGTGTGAATATCAACAATCTCTCAGTGTGAATATCAGCCATCTGTCAGTGTGAATATCAACAATCTGTCAGTGTGAATATCAGCAATCTGGCATTGTGAATATCAGCAATCTGTCAGTGTGAATGTCAGCAATCTGTCAGTCAGAATATCAGCAATCTGTCACGTGAATATCAGCAATTAGGCAGTGTGAAGATTAAGAATCTGTTGGTGTGAATATCAACAATCTGTCGGTGTGAATATCAGCAATCTGTAAGTGTGAATATCAGGAATCCGGCAGTGTGAATATCAGCAATCTGTCAGTGTGAACATCAGCAATCCGGCAGTGTGAATATCAGCAATCTGTCAGTGTGAATATCAGCAATCCGGCAGTGTGAATATCAGCAACCTGTCAGTGTGAATATCAGCAATCCGGCAGTGTGAATATCAGCAACCTGTCAGTGTGAATATCAGCAATCTGTCAGTGTGAATATCAGCAATTGGTCAGTGTGAATATCAGCAATCTGGCAGTGTGAATGTCAGCAACCTGTCAGTGTGAATATCAGCAATCTGTCAGCGTGAATATCAGCAATACGGCAGCGTGGATATCAGCAATCTGTCAGTGTGAATATCAGCAATCGGTCAGTGTGAATGTCAGCAATCTGTCGGTGTGAATATCAGCAATCTGTCAGTGTGAATGTCAGCAATCTGTCGGTGTGAATATCAGCAATCTGTCAGTGTGAATATCAGCAATCTGTCGGTGTGAATATCAGCAATCTGTCGGTGAGAATATCAGCAATCTGTCAGTGTGAATGTCAGCAATCTGTCAGCGTGAATATCAGAAATCTGTCAGTGTGAATATCAGCAATCTGTCACTGTGAATGCGAGCAACCTGTCAGTGTGAATAATAGCAATTCGGCAGTGTGAATATCAGCAATCTGTCAGTGTGAATATCAGCAATCTGTCAGTGTGAATGTCAGCAATCTGTCACTGCGAATATCAGCAATCTGTCAGTGTGAATATCAGCAATCTGTCAGTGTGAATATCAGCAATCTGTCAGTGTGAATATAGTCAATCTGTCAGTGTGAATGTCAGCAATCTGTCAGTGAATGTCAGCAATTTGTCAGTGTGAATGTCAGCAATCTCTCAGTATGAATATCAGCAATGTGTCAGTGTGAATATCAGCAATCTGTCGGTGTGAATATCAGCAATCTGTCAGTATGAATATCAGCAATCTGTCAGCGTGAATATCAGCAATCTCTCAGTGTGAATATCAGCAATCTCTCAGTGTGAATATCAGCAATCTGTCGGTGTGAATATCAGCAATCTGTCAGTGAATGTCAGCAATCTGTCAGTGTGAATGTCAGCAATCTGTCAGCGTGAATATCAGCAATCTGTCACTGTGAATGCGAGCACTCTGTCAGTGTGAATATCAGCAATCTGTCAGTGTGAATATCAGCACTTTGTCAGCGTGAATATCAGCAATCGGTCAGTGTGAATATCTGCAATCTGTCAGCATGAATGCGAGCAATCTGTCAGTGTGAATATCAGCAATCTGTCAGCGTGAATATCAGCAACCTGTCAGTATGAATATCAACAATCTGTCAGTGAGAATATCGGCAATCTTTCAGTGTGAATCTCAGCAATCCGGCAGCATGAATGTCAGCAATCTGTCAGCGTGAATATCAGCAATCTGTCAGCGTGAATATCAGCAATCTGTCAGCGTGAATATCAGCAATCTGTCAGCGTGAATGTCAGCAATCTGTCAGCGTGAATATCAGCAATCTGTCAGCGTGAATATCAGCAATCTCTCAGTATGAATATCAGCAATCTGTCAGCGTGAATATCAGCAATCTGTCAGTGTGAGTATCAGCAACCTGTCAGCGTGAATATCAACAATCTGTCGGAGTGAATATCAGCAATCTGTCACCGTGAATATCAGCAATCTGACAGTGTGAATGTCAGCAATCGGTCAGTCAGAATATCAGCAATCTGTCATTGTGAATATCAGTCATCTGTCAGTGTGAATATCAACAATCTGTCAGTGTGAATGTCAGCAATCTGGCATTGTGAATATCAGCAATCTGTCAGTGTGAATGTCAGCAATCTGTCAGTCAGAATATCAGCAAATCTGTCTCGTGAATATCAGCAATTAGGCAGTTTGAATATTAAGAATCTGTCGGTGTGAATATCAACAATCTGTCGGTGTGAATATCAGCAATCTGTAAGTGTGAATATCAGCAACCTGTCAGTGTGAATATCAGCAATCTGTCAGTGTGAATATCAGCAATCTGTCACGTGAATATCAGCAATTAGGCAGTGCGAATATTAAGAATCTGTCGGTGTGAATATCAACAATCTGTCGGTGTGAATATCAGCAATCTGTAAGTGTGAATATCAGCAATCCGGCAGTGCGAATATCAGTAACCTGTCAGCGAGAATTTCAGCAATCTGTCAGTGTGAATATCAGCAATCTGTCAGTGTGAATGTCAGCAATCTGTCGGTGTGAATATCAGCAATCTGCCACTGTGAACATCAGCAATCCATCAGTGTGAATATCAGCAATCTGTCAGCGTGAATATCAGCAATCTGTCACTGTGAATGCGAGCAATCTCTCAGTGTGAATATCAGCAATCTCTCAGTGTGAATGCAAGCAATATGTTAGTGTGAATATCAGCAATCTGTCAGTGTGAATATCAGCAATCTGTCAGTGTGAATATCAGCAATCTGTCAGTGTGAATATCAGCAATCTGTCAGTGTGAACATCAGCACTTCGGCAGACTGAATATCAGCAATCTGTCAGTGTGAATATCAGTAATCTGTCAGTCAGAATATCAGCAATCTGTCACGTGAATATCAGCAATTAGGCAGTGTGAATATTAAGAATCTGTCGGTGTGAATATCAACAATCAGTCGGTGTGAATATCAGCAATCTGTAAGTGTGAATATCAGCAATCTGTAAGTGTGAATATCAGCAATCTGTCAGTGTGAATATCAGCAATCTGTGAGTATGAATATCAGCAACCTGTCAGTGTGAATATCAGCAATCTGTCAGTGTGAATATCAGAAATCCGGCAGTGTGAATATCAGCAATCTCTCAGTGTGAATATCAGCAATCTCTCAGTGTGAATATCAGCAATCTGTCAGTGTGAATATCAGCAATCTCTCAGTGTCAATATCAGCAATCTGTCAGTGTGAATATCAGCAATCTGTCAGCGTGAATATCAGCAATCTGGCAGTGTGAATATCAGCAATCTGCCACTGTGAATATCAGCAATCTGTCAGTGTCAATATCAGCAATCAGTCAGCGAGAATATCAGCAATCTGTCAGTGTGAATGTCAGCAATCTGTCAGCGTGAATATCAGAAATCTGTCAGTGTGAATATCAGCAATCTGTCACTGTGAATGCGAGCAACCTGTCAGTGTGAATATCAGCAATTCGGCAGTGTGAATATCAGCAATCTGTCAGTGTGAATATCAGCAATCTGTCAGTGTGAATGTCAGCAATCTGTCACTGCGAATATCAGCAATCTGTCAGTGTGAATATCAGCAATCTGTCAGTGTGAATATCAGCAATCTGTCAGTGTGAATATAGTCAATCTGTCAGTGTGAATGTCAGCAATCTGTCAGTAAATGTCAGCAATTGTCAGTGTGAATGTCAGCAATCTCTCAGTATGAATATCAGCAATGTGTCAGTGTGAATATCAGCAATCTGTCGGTGTGAATATCAGCAATCTGTCAGTATGAATATCAGCAATCTGTCAGCGTGAATATCAGCAATCTCTCAGTATGAATATCAGCAATCTGTCAGTGTGAATATCAGCAATCTGTTGGTGTGAATATCAGCAATCTGTCAGTGAATGTCAGCAATCTGTCAGTGTGAATGCCAGCAATCTGTCAGCGTGAATATCAGCAATCTGTCACTGTGAATGCGAGCACTCTGTCAGTGTGAATATCAGCAATCTGTCAGTGTCAATATCAGCACTTTGTCAGCGTGAATATCAGCAATCGGGCTGTGTGAATATCTGAAATCTGTCAGCATGAATGCGAGCAATCTGTCAGTGTGAATATCAGCAATCTGTCAGCGTGAATATCAGCAACCTGTCAGTATGAATGTCAACAATCTGTCAGTGAGAATATCGGCAATCTTTCAGTGTGAATCTCAGCAATCCGGCAGCATGAATGTCAGCAATCTGTCAGCGTGAATATCAGCAATCTGTCAGCGTGAATATCAGCAATCTCTCAGTATGAATATCAGCAATCTGTCAGCGTGAATATCAGCAATCTCTCAGTGTGAATATCAGCAATCTGTCAGTGTGAGTATCAGCAACCTGTCAGCGTGAATATCAACAATCTGTCGGAGTGAATATCAGCAATCTGTCACCGTGAATATCAGCAATCTGACAGTGTGAATGTCAGCAATCTGTCAGTCAGAATATCAGCAATCTGTCATTGTGAATATCTGCCATCTGTCAGTGTGAATATCAACAATCTGTCAGTGTGAATGTCAGCAATTTGTCAGTCAGAATATCAGCAATCTGTCACGTGAATATCAGCAATTAGGCAGTGTGAATATTAAGAATCTGTCGGTGTGAATATCAACAATCTGTCGCTGTGAATATCAGCAATCTGTAAGTGTGAATATCAGGAATCCGGCAGTGTGAATATCAGCAATCCGTCAGTGTGAACATCAGCAATCCGGCAGTGTGAATATCAGCAATCTGTCAGTGTGAATATCAGCAACCGGCAGTGCGAATATCAGCAAACTGTCAGTGTGAATATCAGCAATCCGGCAGTGTGAATATCAGCAACCTGTCAGTGTGAATATCAGCAATCTGTCAGTGTGAATATCAGCAATTGGTCAGTGTGAATATCAGCAATCTGGCAGTGTGAATGTCAGCAACCTGTCAGTGTGAATATCAGCAATCTGTCAGTGTGAATATCAGCAATACGGCAGCGTGGATATCAGCAATCTGTCAGTGTGAATATCAGCAATCGGTCAGTGTGAATGTCAGCAATCTGTCAGTGTGAATGTCAGCAATCTGTCAGCGTGAATATCAGAAATCTGTCAGTGTGAATATCAGCAATCTGTCAGTGTGAATGCGAGCAACCTGTCAGTGTGAATATCAGCAATTCGGCAGTGTGAATATCAGCAATCTGTCAGTGTGAATTCAGCAATCTGTCAGTGTGAATGTCCGCAATCTGTCACTGCGGATATCAGCAATCTGTCAGTGTGAATATCAGCAATCTGTCAGTGTGAATATCAGCAATCTGTCAGTGTGAATATCAGCAATCTGTCAGTGTGAATATAGTCAATCTGTCAGTGTGAATGTCAGAAATCTGTCAGTGAATGTCAGCAATTTGTCAGTGTGAATGTCAGCAATCTCTCAGTATGAATATCAGCAATGTGTCAGTGTGAATATCAGCAATCTGTCGGTGTGAATATCAGCAATCTGTCAGTATGAATATCAGCAATCTGTCAGCGTGAATATCAGCAATCTCTCAGTATGAATATCAGCAATCTGTCAGTGTGAATATCAGCAATCTGTCGGTGTGAATATCAGCAATCTGTCAGTGAATGTCAGCAATCTGTCAGTGTGAATGTCAGCAATCTGTCAGCGTGAATATCAGCAATCTGTCACTGTGAATGCGAGCACTCTGTCAGTGTGAATATCAGCAATCGGTCAGTGTGAATATCAGCAATTTGTCAGCGTGAATATCAGCAATCGGTCAGTGTGAATATCTGCAATCTGTCAGCATGAATGCGAGCAATCTGTCAGTGTGAATATCAGCAATCTGTCAGCGTGAATATCAGCAACCTGTCAGTATGAATGTCAACAATCTGTCAGTGAGAATATCGGCAATCTTTCAGCGTGAATCTCAGCAATCCGGCAGCATGAATGTCAGCAATCTGTCAGCGTGAATATCAGCAATCTGTCAGCGTGAATATCAGCAATCTCTCAGTATGAATATCCGCAATCTGTCAGTGTGAGTATCAGCAACCTGTCAGCGTGAATATCAACAATCTGTCGGAGTGAATATCAGCAATCTGTCACCGTGAATATCAGGAATCTGACAGCGTGAATGTCAGCAATCTGTCAGTCAGAATATCAGCAATCTGTCATTGTGAATATCAGCCATCTGTCAGTGTGAATATCAACAATCTGTCAATGTGAATATCGGCAATCCGGCAGTGTGAATATCAGCAATCGGTCAGTGTGAATATCAGCAATCTGTCAGTGTGAAAATCGGCAATACGGCAGTGTGAATGTCAGCAATCTGTCACCGTGAATCTCAGCAATCTGTCACTGTGAATATCAGCAATCTGTCAGTGTGAACGTCAGCAATCTGTCGGTGTGAATATCAGCAATCTGTCAGTGTGAATATCAGCAATCGGTCACTGTGAATATCAGCAATCTGTCAGTGTGAACGTCAGCAATCTGTCGGTGTGAATATCAGCAATCTGTCAGTGTGAATGTCAGCAATCAGTCGGTGTGAATATCAGCAATCTGTCGGTGTGAATATCAGCAATCTGTCAGTGAATATCAGCAATCTGTCAATGTGAATGTCAGCAATCTGTCAGCGTGAATATCAGCAATCTGTCAGCGTGAATATCAGCAATCTGTCACTGTGAATGCGAGCAATCTGTCAGTGTGAATATCAGCAATTCGGCAGTGTGAATATCAGCAATCTGTCAGTGTGAATATCAGCAATCTGTCAGTATGAATATCAGCAATCTCTCAGTATGAATATCAACAATCTCTCAGTATGAATATCAGCAATCAGTCAGTATGAATACCAGCAATCTCTGAGTATGAATCAGAGAATCATAGAAACCGTACAATGCAGAAAGAGGCCATTCGGCCCATCGAGTCTGCACCGACCACAATCCCACCCAGGCCCTACCCCCACATGTCTACCCACTAATCCCTCTAACCTACGCATCCCCGAACACTAAGGGGCAATTTTTAACCTGGCCAATCAACCATACCCGCACATCTTTGGACTGTGGGAGGAAACCGGAGCACCCGGAGGAAACCCACGCAGACACGAGGAGAATGTGCAAACTCCACACAGACAGTGACACGAGCCGGGAATCGAACCCGGGACCCTGGAGCTGTGAAGCAGCAGTGCTAACCACTGTGCTACCGTGCTGCCCTATATCAGCAATCTGTCGGTGGGAATATCAACAATCTGTCATTGTGAATCTCAGCAATCTGTCAGTGTGAATATCAGCAGTCTGTCGGTGTGAATATCAACAAACTGTCATTGTGAATATCAGCAATCTGTCACCGTGAATATCAGCAATCTGTCAGTGTGAATGTCAGCAATCTGTCAGTCAGAATATCAGCAAACTGTCACCGTGAATATCAGCAATCTGACAGTGTGAATGTCAGCAATCTGTCAGTCAGAATATCAGCAATCTGTCATTGTGAATATCAGCCATCTGTCAGTGTGAATATCAACAATCTGTCAGTGTGAATATCAGCAATCTGTCACTGTGAATATCAACAATCTGTCAGTGTGAATATCAGCAATCTGGCATTGTGAATATCAGCAATCTGTCAGTGTGAATGTCAGCAATTAGGCAGTGTGAATATCAGCAATCTCTCAGTGTGAATATCAACAATCTCTCAGTGTGAATATCAGCCATCTGTCAGTGTGAATATCAACAATCTGTCAGTGTGAATATCAGCAATCTGGCATTGTGAATATCAGCAATCTGTCAGTGTGAATGTCAGCAATCTGTCAGCGTGAATATCAGCAATCTGTCAGCGTGAATATCAGCAATCTCTCAGTATGAATATCAGCAATCTGTCAGCGTGAATATCAGCAATCTGTCAGTGTGAGTATCAGCAACCTGTCAGCGTGAATATCAACAATCTGTCGGTGTGAATATCAGCAATCTGTCACCGTGAATATCAGCAATCTGACAGTGTGAATGTCAGCAATCTGTCAGTCAGAATATCAGCAATCTGTCATTGTGAATATCAGTCATCTGTCAGTGTGAATATCAACAATCTGTCAGTGTGAATGTCAGCAATCTGGCATTGTGAATATCAGCAATCTGTCAGTGTGAATGTCAGCAATCTGTCAGTCAGAATATCAGCAATCTGTCTCGTGAATATCAGCAATTAGGCAGTTTGAATATTAAGAATCTGTGGGTGTGAATATCAACAATCTGTCGGTGTGAATATCAGCAATCTGTAAGTGTGAATATCAGGAATCCGGCAGTGTGAATATCAGCAATCCGTCAGTGTGAACATCAGCAATCCGGCAGTGTGAATATCAGCAATCTGTCAGTGTGAATATCAGCAATCCGGCAGTGTGAATATCAGCAACCTGTCAGTGTGAATATCAGCAATCTGTCAGTGTGAATATCAGCAATTGGTCAGTGTGAATATCAGCAATCTGTCACGTGAATATCAGCACTTAGGCAGTGCGAATATTAAGAATCTGTCGGTGTGAATATCAACAATCTGTCGGTGTGAATATCAGCAATCTGTAAGTGTGAATATCAGCAATCCGGCAGTGCGAATATCAGTAATCTGTCAGTGTGAATATCAGCAATCTGTCAGTATGAATATCAGCAACCTGTCAGTGTGAATATCAGCAATCTGTCAGTGTGAATATCAGAAATCAGGCAGTGTGAATATCAGCAATCTCTCAGTGTGAATATCAGCAATCAGTCAGCGAGAATTTCAGCAATCTGTCAGTGTGAATATCAGCAATCTGTCAGTGTGAATGTCAGCAATCAGTCGGTGTGAATATCAGCAATCTGCCACTGTGAACATCAGCAATCCATCAGTGTGAATATCAGCAATCTGTCAGCGTGAATATCAGCAATCTGTCACTGTGAATGCGAGCAATCTCTCAGCGTGAATATCAGCAATCTCTCAGTGTGAATGCAAGCAATATGTTAGTGTGAAAATCAGCAATCTGTCAGTATGAATATCAACAATCCCTCAGTATGAATATCAACAATCTCTCAGTATGAATATCAGCAATCAGTCAGTATGAATATCAGCAATCTCTCAGTATGAATCATAGAATCATAGAAACCCGACAGTGCAGAAGGAGGCCATTCGGCCCATCGAGTCTGCACCGACCACAATCCCACCCAGGCCCTACCCCCACATATCTACCCACTAATCCCTCTAACCTACGCATCCCAGGACTCTAAGGGGCAATTTTTAACCTGGCCAATCAATCTAACCCGCACATCTTTGGACTGTGGGAGGAAACCGGAGCACCCGGAGGAAACCCACGCAGACACGAGGAGAATGCGCAAACTCCACACAGACTGTGACCCGAGCCGGGAATCGAACCCGGGACCCTGGAGCTGTGAAGCAGCAGTGCTAACCACTGTGCTACCGTGCCGCCCTGTGTCAGCAATCTGTCGGTGTGAATATCAACAATCTGTCATTGTGAATCTCAGCAATCTGTCAGTGTGAATATCAGCAGTCTGTCGGTGTGAATATCAACAATCTGTCATTGTGAATATCAGCAATCTGTCACCGTGAATATCAGCAATCTGTCAGTGTGAATGTCAGCAATCTGTCAGTCAGAATATCAGCAATCTATCACCATGAATATCAGCAATCTGACAGTGTGAATGTCAGCAATCTGTCAGTCAGAATATCAGCAATCTGCCATTGTGAATATCAGCCATCTGTCAGTGTGAATATCAACAATCTGTCTGTGTGAATATCAGCAATCTGGCATTGTGAATATCAGCAATCTGTCAGTGTGAATGTCAGCAATCTGTCAGTCAGAATATCAGCAAATCTGTCTCGTGAATATCAGCAATTAGGCAGTTTGAATATTAAGAATCTGTCGGTGTGAATATCAACAATCTGTCGGTGTGAATATCAGCAATCTGTAAGTGTGAATATCAGGAATCTGTCAGTGTGAATATCAGCAATCCGGCAGTGTGAATATCAGCAACCTGTCAGTGTGAATATCAGCAATCTGTCAGTGTGAATATCAGCAATCTGTCACGTGAATATCAGCAATTAGGCAGTGCGAATATTAAGAATCTGTCGGTGTGAATATCAACAATCTGTCGGTGTGAATATCAGCAATCTGTAAGTGTGAATATCAGCAATCCGGCAGTGCGAATATCAGTAACCTGTCAGCGAGAATTTCAGCAATCTGTCAGTGTGAATATCAGCAATCTGTCAGTGTGAATGTCAGCAATCTGTCGGTGTGAATATCAGCAATCTGCCACTGTGAACATCAGCAATCCATCAGTGTGAATATCAGCAATCTGTCAGCGTGAATATCAGCAATCTGTCACTGTGAATGCGAGCAATCTCTCAGTGTGAATATCAGCAATCTCTCAGTGTGAATGCAAGCAATATGTTAGTGTGAATATCAGCAATCTGTCAGTGTGAATATCAGCAATCTGTCTGTGTGAATATCAGCAATCTGTCAGTGTGAATATCAGCAATCTGTCAGTGTGAACATCAGCACTTCGGCAGACTGAATATCAGCAATCTGTCAGTGTGAATATCAGTAATCTGTCAGCCAGAATATCAGCAATCTGTCACGTGAATATCAGCAATTAGGCAGTGTGAATATTAAGAATCTGTCGGTGTGAATATCAACAATCAGTCGGTGTGAATATCAGCAATCTGTAAGTGTGAATATCAGCAATCTGTAAGTGTGAATATCAGCAATCTGTCAGTGTGAATATCAGCAATCTGTGAGTATGAATATCAGCAACCTGTCAGTGTGAATATCAGCAATCTGTCAGTGTGAATATCAGAAATCCGGCAGTGTGAATATCAGCAATCTCTCAGTGTGAATATCAGCAATCTCTCAGTGTGAATATCAGCAATCTGTCAGTGTGAATATCAGCAATCTCTCAGTGTCAATATCAGCAATCTGTCAGTGTGAATATCAGCAATCTGTCAGCGTGAATATCAGCAATCTGGCAGTGTGAATATCAGCAATCTGCCACTGTGAATATCAGCAATCTGTCAGTGTCAATATCAGCAATCAGTCAGCGAGAATATCAGCAATCTGTCAGTGTGAATGTCAGCAATCTGTCAGCGTGAATATCAGAAATCTGTCAGTGTGAATATCAGCAATCTGTCACTGTGAATGCGAGCAACCTGTCAGTGTGAATATCAGCAATTCGGCAGTGTGAATATCAGCAATCTGTCAGTGTGAATATCAGCAATCTGTCAGTGTGAATGTCAGCAATCTGTCACTGCGAATATCAGCAATCTGTCAGTGTGAATATCAGCAATCTGTCAGTGTGAATATCAGCAATCTGTCAGTGTGAATATAGTCAATCTGTCAGTGTGAATGTCAGCAATCTGTCAGTAAATGTCAGCAATTGTCAGTGTGAATGTCAGCAATCTCTCAGTATGAATATCAGCAATGTGTCAGTGTGAATATCAGCAATCTGTCGGTGTGAATATCAGCAATCTGTCAGTATGAATATCAGCAATCTGTCAGCGTGAATATCAGCAATCTCTCAGTATGAATATCAGCAATCTGTCAGTGTGAATATCAGCAATCTGTTGGTGTGAATATCAGCAATCTGTCAGTGAATGTCAGCAATCTGTCAGTGTGAATGCCAGCAATCTGTCAGCGTGAATATCAGCAATCTGTCACTGTGAATGCGAGCACTCTGTCAGTGTGAATATCAGCAATCTGTCAGTGTCAATATCAGCACTTTGTCAGCGTGAATATCAGCAATCGGACTGTGTGAATATCTGAAATCTGTCAGCATGAATGCGAGCAATCTGTCAGTGTGAATATCAGCAATCTGTCAGCGTGAATATCAGCAACCTGTCAGTATGAATGTCAACAATCTGTCAGTGAGAATATCGGCAATCTTTCAGTGTGAATCTCAGCAATCCGGCAGCATGAATGTCAGCAATCTGTCAGCGTGAATATCAGCAATCTGTCAGCGTGAATATCAGCAATCTCTCAGTATGAATATCAGCAATCTGTCAGCGTGAATATCAGCAATCTCTCAGTGTGAATATCAGCAATCTGTCAGTGTGAGTATCAGCAACCTGTCAGCGTGAATATCAACAATCTGTCGGAGTGAGTATCAGCAATCTGTCACCGTGAATATCAGCAATCTGACAGTGTGAATGTCAGCAATCTGTCAGTCAGAATATCAGCAATCTGTCATTGTGAATATCTGCCATCTGTCAGTGTGAATATCAACAATCTGTCAGTGTGAATGTCAGCAATTTGTCAGTCAGAATATCAGCAATCTGTCACGTGAATATCAGCAATTAGGCAGTGTGAATATTAAGAATCTGTCGGTGTGAATATCAACAATCTGTCGCTGTGAATATCAGCAATCTGTAAGTGTGAATATCAGGAATCCGGCAGTGTGAATATCAGCAATCCGTCAGTGTGAACATCAGCAATCCGGCAGTGTGAATATCAGCAATCTGTCAGTGTGAATATCAGCAACCGGCAGTGCGAATATCAGCAACCTGTCAGTGTGAATATCAGCAATCCGGCAGTGTGAATATCAGCAACCTGTCAGTGTGAATATCAGCAATCTGTCAGTGTGAATATCAGCAATTGGTCAGTGTGAATATCAGCAATCTGGCAGTGTGAATGTCAGCAACCTGTCAGTGTGAATATCAGCAATCTGTCAGTGTGAATATCAGCAATACGGCAGCGTGGATATCAGCAATCTGTCAGTGTGAATATCAGCAATCGGTCAGTGTGAATGTCAGCAATCTGTCAGTGTGAATGTCAGCAATCTGTCAGCGTGAATATCAGAAATCTGTCAGTGTGAATATCAGCAATCTGTCAGTGTGAATGCGAGCAACCTGTCAGTGTGAATATCAGCAATTCGGCAGTGTGAATATCAGCAATCTGTCAGTGTGAATTCAGCAATCTGTCAGTGTGAATGTCCGCAATCTGTCACTGCGAATATCAGCAATCTGTCAGTGTGAATATCAGCAATCTGTCAGTGTGAATATCAGCAATCTGTCAGTGTGAATATAGTCAATCTGTCAGTGTGAATGTCAGAAATCTGTCAGTGAATGTCAGCAATTTGTCAGTGTGAATGTCAGCAATCTCTCAGTATGAATATCAGCAATGTGTCAGTGTGAATATCAGCAATCTGTCGGTGTGAATATCAGCAATCTGTCAGTATGAATATCAGCAATCTGTCAGCGTGAATATCAGCAATCTCTCAGTATGAATATCAGCAATCTGTCAGTGTGAATATCAGCAATCTGTCGGTGTGAATATCAGCAATCTGTCAGTGAATGTCAGCAATCTGTCAGTGTGAATGTCAGCAATCTGTCAGCGTGAATATCAGCAATCTGTCACTGTGAATGCGAGCACTCTGTCAGTGTGAATATCAGCAATCTGTCAGTGTGAATATCAGCAATTTGTCAGCGTGAATATCAGCAATCGGTCAGTGTGAATATCTGCAATCTGTCAGCATGAATGCGAGCAATCTGTCAGTGTGAATATCAGCAATCTGTCAGCGTGAATATCAGCAACCTGTCAGTATGAATGTCAACAATCTGTCAGTGAGAATATCGGCAATCTTTCAGCGTGAATCTCAGCAATCCGGCAGCATGAATGTCAGCAATCTGTCAGCGTGAATATCAGCAATCTGTCAGCGTGAATATCAGCAATCTCTCAGTATGAATATCCGCAATCTGTCAGTGTGAGTATCAGCAACCTGTCAGCGTGAATATCAACAATCTGTCACCGTGAATATCAGGAATCTGACAGCGTGAATGTCAGCAATCTGTCAGTCAGAATATCAGCAATCTGTCATTGTGAATATCAGCCATCTGTCAGTGTGAATATCAACAATCTGTCAATGTGAATATCGGCAATCCGGCAGTGTGAATATCAGCAATCGGTCAGTGTGAATATCAGCAATCTGTCAGTGTGAAAATCGGCAATACGGCAGTGTGAATGTCAGCAATCTGTCACCGTGAATCTCAGCAATCTGTCACTGTGAATATCAGCAATCTGTCAGTGTGAACGTCAGCAATCTGTCGGTGTGAATATCAGCAATCTGTCAGTGTGAATATCAGCAATCGGTCACTGTGAATATCAGCAATCTGTCAGTGTGAACGTCAGCAATCTGTCGGTGTGAATATCAGCAATCTGTCAGTGTGAATATCAGCAATCGGTCACTGTGAATATCAGCAATCTGTCAGTGTGAACGTCAGCAATCTGTCGGTGTGAATATCAGCAATCTGTCAGTGTGAATGTCAGCAATCAGTCGGTGTGAATATCAGCAATCTGTCGGTGTGAATATCAGCAATCTGTCAGTGAATATCAGCAATCTGTCAATGTGAATGTCAGCAATCTGTCAGCGTGAATATCAGCAATCTGTCAGCGTGAATATCAGCAATCTGTCACTGTGAATGCGAGCAATCTGTCAGTGTGAATATCAGCAATTCGGCAGTGTGAATATCAGCAATCTGTCAGTGTGAATATCAGCAATCTGTCAGTATGAATATCAGCAATCTCTCAGTATGAATATCAACAATCTCTCAGTATGAATATCAGCAATCAGTCAGTATGAATACCAGCAATCTCTGAGTATGAATCAGAGAATCATAGAAACCGTACAATGCAGAAAGAGGCCATTCGGCCCATCGAGTCTGCACCGACCACAATCCCACCCAGGCCCTACCCCCACATGTCTACCCACTAATCCCTCTAACCTACGCATCCCCGAACACTAAGGGGCAATTTTTAACCTGGCCAATCAACCATACCCGCACATCTTTGGACTGTGGGAGGAAACCGGAGCACCCGGAGGAAACCCACGCAGACACGAGGAGAATGTGCAAACTCCACACAGACAGTGACACGAGCCGGGAATCGAACCCGGGACCCTGGAGCTGTGAAGCAGCAGTGCTAACCACTGTGCTACCGTGCTGCCCTATATCAGCAATCTGTCGGTGGGAATATCAACAATCTGTCATTGTGAATCTCAGCAATCTGTCAGTGTGAATATCAGCAGTCTGTCGGTGTGAATATCAACAAACTGTCATTGTGAATATCAGCAATCTGTCACCGTGAATATCAGCAATCTGTCAGTGTGAATGTCAGCAATCTGTCAGTCAGAATATCAGCAAACTGTCACCGTGAATATCAGCAATCTGACAGTGTGAATGTCAGCAATCTGTCAGTCAGAATATCAGCAATCTGTCATTGTGAATATCAGCCATCTGTCAGTGTGAATATCAACAATCTGTCAGTGTGAATATCAGCAATCTGTCACTGTGAATATCAACAATCTGTCAGTGTGAATATCAGCAATCTGGCATTGTGAATATCAGCAATCTGTCAGTGTGAATGTCAGCAATTAGGCAGTGTGAATATCAGCAATCTCTCAGTGTGAATATCAACAATCTCTCAGTGTGAATATCAGCCATCTGTCAGTGTGAATATCAACAATCTGTCAGTGTGAATATCAGCAATCTGGCATTGTGAATATCAGCAATCTGTCAGTGTGAATGTCAGCAATCTGTCAGCGTGAATATCAGCAATCTGTCAGCGTGAATATCAGCAATCTCTCAGTATGAATATCAGCAATCTGTCAGCGTGAATATCAGCAATCTGTCAGTGTGAGTATCAGCAACCTGTCAGCGTGAATATCAACAATCTGTCGGTGTGAATATCAGCAATCTGTCACCGTGAATATCAGCAATCTGACAGTGTGAATGTCAGCAATCTGTCAGTCAGAATATCAGCAATCTGTCATTGTGAATATCAGTCATCTGTCAGTGTGAATATCAACAATCTGTCAGTGTGAATGTCAGCAATCTGGCATTGTGAATATCAGCAATCTGTCAGTGTGAATGTCAGCAATCTGTCAGTCAGAATATCAGCAATCTGTCTCGTGAATATCAGCAATTAGGCAGTTTGAATATTAAGAATCTGTGGGTGTGAATATCAACAATCTGTCGGTGTGAATATCAGCAATCTGTAAGTGTGAATATCAGGAATCCGGCAGTGTGAATATCAGCAATCCGTCAGTGTGAACATCAGCAATCTGGCAGTGTGAATATCAGCAATCTGTCAGTGTGAATATCAGCAATCCGGCAGTGTGAATATCAGCAACCTGTCAGTGTGAATATGAGCAATCTGTCAGTGTGAATATCAGCAATTGGTCAGTGTGAATATCAGCAATCTGTCATGTGAATATCAGCACTTAGGCAGTGCGAATATTAAGAATCTGTCGGTGTGAATATCAACAATCTGTCGGTGTGAATATCAGCAATCTGTCAGTGTGAATGTCAGCAATCTGTCAGTCAGAATATCAGCAATCTGTCTCGTGAATATCAGCAATTAGGCAGTTTGAATATTAAGAATCTGTGGGTGTGAATATCAACAATCTGTCGGTGTGAATATCAGCAATCTGTAAGTGTGAATATCAGGAATCCGGCAGTGTGAATATCAGCAATCCGTCAGTGTGAACATCAGCAATCCGGCAGTGTGAATATCAGCAATCTGTCAGTGTGAATATCAGCAATCCGGCAGTGTGAATATCAGCAACCTGTCAGTGTGAATATCAGCAATCTGTCAGTGTGAATATCAGCAATTGGTCAGTGTGAATATCAGCAATCTGTCACGTGAATATCAGCACTTAGGCAGTGCGAATATTAAGAATCTGTCGGTGTGAATATCAACAATCTGTCGGTGTGAATATCAGCAATCTGTAAGTGTGAATATCAGCAATCCGGCAGTGCGAATATCAGTAATCTGTCAGTGTGAATATCAGCAATCTGTCAGTATGAATATCAGCAACCTGTCAGTGTGAATATCAGCAATCTGTCAGTGTGAATATCAGAAATCAGGCAGTGTGAATATCAGCAATCTCTCAGTGTGAATATCAGCAATCAGTCAGCGAGAATTTCAGCAATCTGTCAGTGTGAATATCAGCAATCTGTCAGTGTGAATGTCAGCAATCAGTCGGTGTGAATATCAGCAATCTGCCACTGTGAACATCAGCAATCCATCAGTGTGAATATCAGCAATCTGTCAGCGTGAATATCAGCAATCTGTCACTGTGAATGCGAGCAATCTCTCAGCGTGAATATCAGCAATCTCTCAGTGTGAATGCAAGCAATATGTTAGTGTGAAAATCAGCAATCTGTCAGTATGAATATCAACAATCCCTCAGTATGAATATCAACAATCTCTCAGTATGAATATCAGCAATCAGTCAGTATGAATATCAGCAATCTCTCAGTATGAATCATAGAATCATAGAAACCCGACAGTGCAGAAGGAGGCCATTCGGCCCATCGAGTCTGCACCGACCACAATCCCACCCAGGCCCTACCCCCACATATCTACCCACTAATCCCTCTAACCTACGCATCCCAGGACTCTAAGGGGCAATTTTTAACCTGGCCAATCAATCTAACCCGCACATCTTTGGACTGTGGGAGGAAACCGGAGCACCCGGAGGAAACCCACGCAGACACGAGGAGAATGCGCAAACTCCACACAGACTGTGACCCGAGCCGGGAATCGAACCCGGGACCCTGGAGCTGTGAAGCAGCAGTGCTAACCACTGTGCTACCGTGCCGCCCTGTGTCAGCAATCTGTCGGTGTGAATATCAACAATCTGTCATTGTGAATCTCAGCAATCTGTCAGTGTGAATATCAGCAGTCTGTCGGTGTGAATATCAACAATCTGTCATTGTGAATATCAGCAATCTGTCACCGTGAATATCAGCAATCTGTCAGTGTGAATGTCAGCAATCTGTCAGTCAGAATATCAGCAATCTATCACCATGAATATCAGCAATCTGACAGTGTGAATGTCAGCAATCTGTCAGTCAGAATATCAGCAATCTGTCATTGTGAATATCAGCCATCTGTCAGTGTGAATATCAACAATCTGTCTGTGTGAATATCAGCAATCTGGCATTGTGAATATCAGCAATCTGTCAGTGTGAATGTCAGCAATCTGTCAGCGTGAATATCAGAAATCTGTCAGTGTGAATATCAGCAATCTGTCACTGTGAATATCAGCAATCTGTCAGTGTGAATATCAGCAATCTGTCAGTGTGAATATCAGCAATCTGTCAGTGTGAATATCAGCAATCTGTCAGTGTGAATATAGTCAATCTGTCAGTGTGAATGTCAGCAATCTGTCAGTGAATGTCAGCAATTTGTCAGTGTGAATGTCAGCAATCTCTCAGTATGAATATCAGCAATGTGTCAGTGTGAATATCAGCAATCTGTCCGTGTGAATATCAGCAATCTGTCAGTATGAATATCAGCAATCTGTCAGCGTGAATATCAGCAATCTCTCAGTATGAATATCAGCAATCTGTCAGTGTGAATATCAGCAATCTGTCGGTGTGAATATCAGCAATCTGTCAGTGAATGTCAGCAATCTGTCAGTGTGAATGTCAGCAATCTATCAGCGTGAATATCAGCAATCTGTCACTGTGAATGCGAGCACTCTGTCAGTGTGAATATCAGCAATCTGTCAGTGTGAATATCAGCAATCTTTCAGTGTGAATCTCAGCAATCCGGCAGCATGAATGTCAGCAATCTGTCAGTGTGAATATCAGCAATCTGTCAGCGTGAATATCAGCAATCTCTCAGTGTGAATATCAGCAATCTGTCAGTATGAGTATCAGCAACCTGTCAGCGTGAATATCAACAATCTGTCGGAGTGAATATCAGCAATCTGTCACCGTGAATATCAGCAATCTGACAGTGTGAATGTCAGCAATCTGTCAGTCAGAATATCAGCAATCTGTCATTGTGAATATCAGCCATCTGTCAGTGTGAATATCAACAATCTGTCAGTGTGAATATCAGCAATCTGGCATTGTGAATATCAGCAATCTGTCAGTGTGAATGTCAGCAATCTGTCAGTCAGAATATCAGCAATCTGTCACGTGAATATCAGCAATTCGGCAGTGTGAATATTAAGAATCTGTCGGTGTGAATATCAACAATCTGTCGGTGTGAATATCAGCAATCTGTAAGTGTGAATATCAGGAATCTGTCAGTGTGAACATCAGCAATCCGGCAGTGTGAATATCAGCAATCTGTCAGTGTGAACATCAACAATCCGGCAGTGTGAATATCAGCAATCTGTCAGTGTGAACATCAGCAATCCGGCAGTGTGAATATCAGCAATCTGTCAGTGTGAACATCAGCAATCCGGCAGTGTGAATATCAGCAATCTGTCAGTGTGAACATCAGCAATCCGGCAGTGTGAATATCAGCAATCTGTCAGTGTGAATATCAGCAATCCGGCAGTGTGAATATCAGCAACCTGTCAGTGTGAATATCAGCAATCCGGCAGTGTGAATATCAGGAACCTGTCAGTGTGAATATCAGCAATCTGTCAGTGTGAATATCAGCAATTGGTCAGTGTGAATATCAGCAATCTGGCAGTGTGAATGTCAGCAACCTGTCAGTGTGAATATCAGCAATCTGTCAGTGTGAATATCAGCAATCTGTCAGTGTGAATATAGTCAATCTGTCAGTGTGAATGTCAGCAATCTGTCAGTGAATGTCAGCAATTTGTCAGTGTGAATGTCAGCAATCTCTCAGTATGAATATCAGCAATGTGTCAGTGTGAATATCAGCAATCTGTCGGTGTGAACATCAGCAATCTGTCAGTATGAATATCAGCAATCTGTCAGTGTGAATATCAGCAATCTGTCGGTGTGAATATCAGCAATCTGTCAGTATGAATATCAGCAATCTGTCAGCGTGAATATCAGCAATCTCTCAGTATGAATATCAGCAATCTGTCAGTGTGAATATCAGCAACCTGTCGGTGTGAATATCAGCAATCTGTCAGTGTGAATATCAGCAATTTGTCAGCGTGAATATCAGCAATCGGTCAGTGTGAATATCTGCAATCTGTCAGCATGAATGCGAGCAATCTGTCAGTGTGAATATCAGCAATCTGTCAGCGTGAATATCAGCATCCTGTCAGTATGAATGTCAACAATCTGTCAGTGAGAATATCGGCAATCTTTCAGCGCGAATATCAGCAATCTGTCAGCATGAATATCAGCAATCCCTCAGTGTGAATATCAGCAATCGCTCAGTGTGAATATCAGCAATCTGTCAGTGTGAATATCAGCAATCTGTCAGTGTGAATATCAGCAATCTGTCAGCGTGAATATCAGCAATCTGTCAGTGAATGTCAGCAATCTGTCAGTGTGAATGTCAGCAATCTATCAGCGTGAATATCAGCAATCTGTCACTGTGAATGCGAGCACTCTGTCAGTGTGAATATCAGCAATCTGTCAGTGTGAATATCAGCAATTTGTCAGCGTGAATATCAGCAATCGGTCAGTGTGAATATCTGCAATCTGTCAGCATGAATGCGAGCAATCTGTCAGTGTGAATATCAGCAATCTGTCAGCGTGAATATCATCATCCTGTCAGTATGAATGTCAACAATCTGTCTGTGAGAATATCGGCAATCTTTCAGCGCGAATATCAGCAATCTGTCAGCGTGAATATCAGCAATCTCTCAGTATGAATATCAGCAATCTGTCAGTGTGAATATCAGCAATCTGTCAGCGTGAATATCAGCAATCTCTCAGTGTGAATATCCGCAATCTGTCAGTGTGAGTATCAGCAACCTGTCAGCGTGAATATCAACAATCTGTCGGAGTGAATATCAGCAATCTGTCACCGTGAATATCAGGAATCTGACAGTGTGAATGTCAGCAATCTGTCAGTGTGAATATCAGCAATCTGTCAGTCAGAATATCAGCAATCTGTCACTGTGAATATCAGCCATCTGTCAGTGTGAATATCAACAATCTGTCAATGTGAATATCGGCAATCCGGCAGTGTGAATATCAGCAATCTGTCAGTGTGAATATCAGCAATCTGTCGGTGTGAATATCAGCAATCTGTCAGTGAATGTCAGCAATCTGTCAGTGTGAATGTCAGCAATCTATCAGCGTGAATATCAGCAATCTGTCACTGTGAATGCGAGCACTCTGTCAGTGTGAATATCAGCAATCTGTCAGTGTGAATATCAGCAATTGGTCAGTGTGAATATCAGCAATCTGGCAGTGTGAATGTCAGCAACCTGTCAGTGTGAATATCAGCAATCTGTCAGTGTGAATATCAGCAATCTGTCAGTGTGAATATAGTCAATCTGTCAGTGTGAATGTCAGCAATCTGTCAGTGAATGTCAGCAATTTGTCAGTGTGAATGTCAGCAATCTCTCAGTATGAATATCAGCAATGTGTCAGTGTGAATATCAGCAATCTGTCGGTGTGAACATCAGCAATCTGTCAGTATGAATATCAGCAATCTGTCAGTGTGAATATCAGCAATCTGTCGGTGTGAATATCAGCAATCTGTCAGTATGAATATCAGCAATCTGTCAGCGTGAATATCAGCAATCTCTCAGTATGAATATCAGCAATCTGTCAGTGTGAATATCAGCAATCTGTCGGTGTGAATATCAGCAATCTGTCAGTGTGAATATCAGCAATTTGTCAGCGTGAATATCAGCAATCGGTCAGTGTGAATATCTGCAATCTGTCAGCATGAATGCGAGCAATCTGTCAGTGTGAATATCAGCAATCTGTCAGCGTGAATATCAGCATCCTGTCAGTATGAATGTCAACAATCTGTCAGTGAGAATATCGGCAATCTTTCAGCGCGAATATCAGCAATCTGTCAGCATGAATATCAGCAATCCCTCAGTGTGAATATCAGCAATCGCTCAGTGTGAATATCAGCAATCTGTCAGTGTGAATATCAGCAATCTGTCAGTGTGAATATCAGCAATCTGTCAGCGTGAATATCAGCAATCTGTCAGTGAATGTCAGCAATCTGTCAGTGTGAATGTCAGCAATCTATCAGCGTGAATATCAGCAATCTGTCACTGTGAATGCGAGCACTCTGTCAGTGTGAATATCAGCAATCTGTCAGTGTGAATATCAGCAATTTGTCAGCGTGAATATCAGCAATCGGTCAGTGTGAATATCTGCAATCTGTCAGCATGAATGCGAGCAATCTGTCAGTGTGAATATCAGCAATCTGTCAGCGTGAATATCATCATCCTGTCAGTATGAATGTCAACAATCTGTCTGTGAGAATATCGGCAATCTTTCAGCGCGAATATCAGCAATCTGTCAGCGTGAATATCAGCAATCTCTCAGTATGAATATCAGCAATCTGTCAGTGTGAATATCAGCAATCTGTCAGCGTGAATATCAGCAATCTCTCAGTGTGAATATCCGCAATCTGTCAGTGTGAGTATCAGCAACCTGTCAGCGTGAATATCAACAATCTGTCGGAGTGAATATCAGCAATCTGTCACCGTGAATATCAGGAATCTGACAGTGTGAATGTCAGCAATCTGTCAGTGTGAATATCAGCAATCTGTCAGTCAGAATATCAGCAATCTGTCACTGTGAATATCAGCCATCTGTCAGTGTGAATATCAACAATCTGTCAATGTGAATATCGGCAATCCGGCAGTGTGAATATCGGCAATCTGTCAGTGTGAATATCAGCAATCTGTCGGTGTGAATATCAGCAATCTGTCAGTGAATGTCAGCAATCTGTCAGTGTGAATGTCAGCAATCTATCAGCGTGAATATCAGCAATCTGTCACTGTGAATGCGAGCACTCTGTCAGTGTGAATATCAGCAATCTGTCAGTGTGAATATCAGCAATCTTTCAGTGTGAATCTCAGCAATCCGGCAGCATGAATGTCAGCAATCTGTCAGCGTGAATATCAGCAATCTGTCAGCGTGAATATCAGCAATCTCTCAGTGTGAATATCAGCAATCTGTCAGTGTGCGTATCAGCAACCTGTCAGCGTGAATATCAACAATCTGTCGGAGTGAATATCAGCAATCTATCACCGTGAATATCAGCAATCTGACAGTGTGAATGTCAGCAATCTGTCAGTCAGAATATCAGCAATCTGTCATTGTGAATATCGGCCATCTGTCAGTGTGAATATCAACAATCTGTCAGTGTGAATATCAGCAATCTGGCACTGTGAATATCAGCAATCTGTCAGTGTGAATGTCAGCAATCTGTCAGCGTGAATATCAGAAATCTGTCAGTGTGAATATCAGCAATCTGTCAGTGTGAATATCAGCAATCTGTCAGTGTGAATATCAGCAATCTGTCAGTGTGAATATAGTCAATCTGTCAGTGTGAATGTCAGCAATCTGTCAGTGAATGTCAGCAATTTGTCAGTGTGAATGTCAGCAATCTCTCAGTATGAATATCAGCAATGTGTCAGTGTGAATATCAGCAATCTGTCCGTGTGAATATCAGCAATCTGTCAGTATGAATATCAGCAATCTGTCAGCGTGAATATCAGCAATCTCTCAGTATGAATATCAGCAATCTGTCAGTGTGAATATCAGCAATCTGTCGGTGTGAATATCAGCAATCTGTCAGTGAATGTCAGCAATCTGTCAGTGTGAATGTCAGCAATCTATCAGCGTGAATATCAGCAATCTGTCACTGTGAATGCGAGCACTCTGTCAGTGTGAATATCAGCCATCTGTCAGTGTGAATATCAGCAATCTGTCAGTGTGAATCTCAGCAATCCGGCAGCATGAATGTCAGCAATCTGTCAGCGTGAATATCAGCAATCTGTCAGCGTGAATATCAGCAATCTCTCAGTGTGAATATCAGCAATCTGTCAGTATGAGTATCAGCAACCTGTCAGCGTGAATATCAACAATCTGTCGGAGTGAATATCAGCAATCTGTCACCGTGAATATCAGCAATCTGACAGTGTGAATGTCAGCAATCTGTCAGTCAGAATATCAGCAATCTGTCATTGTGAATATCAGCCATCTGTCAGTGTGAATATCAACAATCTGTCAGTGTGAATATCAGCAATCTGGCATTGTGAATATCAGCAATCTGTCAGTGTGAATGTCAGCAATCTGTCAGCGTGAATATCAGAAATCTGTCAGTGTGAATATCAGCAATCTGTCAGTGTGAATGTCAGCAATCTCTCAGTGTGAATATCAGCAATCTGTCAGTGTGCGTATCAGCAACCTGTCAGCGTGAATATCAACAATCTGTCGGAGTGAATATCAGCAATCTATCACCGTGAATATCAGCAATCTGACAGTGTGAATGTCAGCAATCTGTCAGTCAGAATATCAGCAATCTGTCATTGTGAATATCAGCCATCTGTCAGTGTGAATATCAACAATCTGTCAGTGTGAATATCAGCAATCTGGCATTGTGAATATCAGCAATCTGTCAGCGTGAATGTCAGCAATCTGTCAGCGTGAATATCAGAAATCTGTCAGTGTGAATATCAGCAATCTGTCACTGTGAATATCAGCAATCTGTCAGTGTGAATATCAGCAATCTGTCAGTGTGAATATCAGCAATCTGTCAGTGTGAATATCAGCAATCTGTCAGTGTGAATATAGTCAATCTGTCAGTGTGAATGTCAGCAATCTGTCAGTGAATGTCAGCAATTTGTCAGTGTGAATGTCAGCAATCTCTCAGTATGAATATCAGCAATGTGTCAGTGTGAATATCAGCAATCTGTCCGTGTGAATATCAGCAATCTGTCAGTATGAATATCAGCAATCTGTCAGCGTGAATATCAGCAATCTCTCAGTATGAATATCAGCAATCTGTCAGTGTGAATATCAGCAATCTGTCGGTGTGAATATCAGCAATCTGTCAGTGAATGTCAGCAATCTGTCAGTGTGAATGTCAGCAATCTATCAGCGTGAATATCAGCAATCTGTCACTGTGAATGCGAGCACTCTGTCAGTGTGAATATCAGCAATCTGTCAGTGTGAATATCAGCAATCTTTCAGTGTGAATCTCAGCAATCCGACAGCATGAATGTCAGCAATCTGTCAGTGTGAATATCAGCAATCTATCACCGTGAATATCAGCAATCTGACAGTGTGAATGTCAGCAATCTGTCAGTCAGAATATCAGCAATCTGTCAGCGTGAATATCAGCAATCTCTCAGTGTGAATATCAGCAATCTGTCAGTGTGAGTATCAGCAACCTGTCAGCGTGAATATCAACAATCTGTCGGAGTGAATATCAGCAATCTGTCACCGTGAATATCAGCAATCTGACAGTGTGAATGTCAGCAATCTGTCAGTCAGGATATCAGCAATCTGTCATTGTGAATATCAGCCATCTGTCAGTGTGAATATAGTCAATCTGTCAGTGTGAATGTCAGCAATCTGTCAGTGAATGTCAGCAATTTGTCAGTGTGAATGTCAGCAATCTGTCCGTGTGAATATCAGCAATCTGTCAGTATGAATATCAGCAATCTGTCAGCGTGAATATCAGCAATCTCTCAGTATGAATATCAGCAATCTGTCAGTGTGAATATCAGCAATCTGTCGGTGTGAATATCAGCAATCTGTCAGTGAATGTCAGCAATCTGTCAGTGTGAATGTCAGCAATCTATCAGCGTGAATATCAGCAATCTGTCACTGTGAATGCGAGCACTCTGTCAGTGTGAATATCAGCCATCTGTCAGTGTGAATATCAGCAATCTTTCAGTGTGAATCTCAGCAATCCGGCAGCATGAATGTCAGCAATCTGTCAGCGTGAATATCAGCAATCTGTCAGCGTGAATATCAGCAATCTCTCAGTGTGAATATCAGCAATCTGTCAGTATGAGTATCAGCAACCTGTCAGCGTGAATATCAACAATCTGTCGGAGTGAATATCAGCAATCTGTCACCGTGAATATCAGCAATCTGACAGTGTGAATGTCAGCAATCTGTCAGTCAGAATATCAGCAATCTGTCATTGTGAATATCAGCCATCTGTCAGTGTGAATATCAACAATCTGTCAGTGTGAATATCAGCAATCTGGCATTGTGAATATCAGCAATCTGTCAGTGTGAATGTCAGCAATCTGTCAGCGTGAATATCAGAAATCTGTCAGTGTGAATATCAGCAATCTGTCAATGTGAATGTCAGCAATCTCTCAGTGTGAATATCAGCAATCTGTCAGTGTGCGTATCAGCAACCTGTCAGCGTGAATATCAACAATCTGTCGGAGTGAATATCAGCAATCTATCACCGTGAATATCAGCAATCTGACAGTGTGAATGTCAGCAATCTGTCAGTCAGAATATCAGCAATCTGTCATTGTGAATATCAGCCATCTGTCAGTGTGAATATCAACAATCTGTCAGTGTGAATATCAGCAATCTGGCATTGTGAATATCAGCAATCTGTCAGTGTGAATGTCAGCAATCTGTCAGCGTGAATATCAGAAATCTGTCAGTGTGAATATCAGCAATCTGTCACTGTGAATATCAGCAATCTGTCAGTGTGAATATCAGCAATCTGTCAGTGTGAATATCAGCAATCTGTCAGTGTGAATATCAGCAATCTGTCAGTGTGAATATAGTCAATCTGTCAGTGTGAATGTCAGCAATCTGTCAGTGAATGTCAGCAATTTGTCAGTGTGAATGTCAGCAATCTCTCAGTATGAATATCAGCAATGTGTCAGTGTGAATATCAGCAATCTGTCCGTGTGAATATCAGCAATCTGTCAGTATGAATATCAGCAATCTGTCAGCGTGAATATCAGCAATCTCTCAGTATGAATATCAGCAATCTGTCAGTGTGAATATCAGCAATCTGTCGGTGTGAATATCAGCAATCTGTCAGTGAATGTCAGCAATCTGTCAGTGTGAATGTCAGCAATCTATCAGCGTGAATATCAGCAATCTGTCACTGTGAATGCGAGCACTCTGTCAGTGTGAATATCAGCAATCTGTCAGTGTGAATATCAGCAATCTTTCAGTGTGAATCTCAGCAATCCGGCAGCATGAATGTCAGCAATCTGTCAGTGTGAATATCAGCAATCTGTCAGCGTGAATATCAGCAATCTCTCAGTGTGAATATCAGCAATCTGTCAGTATGAGTATCAGCAACCTGTCAGCGTGAATATCAACAATCTGTCGGAGTGAATATCAGCAATCTGTCACCGTGAATATCAGCAATCTGACAGTGTGAATGTCAGCAATCTGTCAGTCAGAATATCAGCAATCTGTCATTGTGAATATCAGCCATCTGTCAGTGTGAATATCAACAATCTGTCAGTGTGAATATCAGCAATCTGGCAT
Organism: Mustelus asterias; assembly: GCF_964213995.1. Classification (NCBI taxonomy): domain Eukaryota; kingdom Metazoa; phylum Chordata; class Chondrichthyes; order Carcharhiniformes; family Triakidae; genus Mustelus; species Mustelus asterias. The sequence continues at coordinate 45,140,749 of NC_135822.1, read as the reverse complement.
TGTGAATATCAGCAATCTGTCAGTGTGAATGTCAGCAATCTGTCAGTCAGAATATCAGCAATCTGTCACGTGAATATCAGCAATTCGGCAGTGTGAATATTAAGAATCTGTCGGTGTGAATATCAACAATCTGTCGGTGTGAATATCAGCAATCTGTAAGTGTGAATATCAGGAATCTGTCAGTGTGAACATCAGCAATCCGGCAGTGTGAATATCAGCAATCTGTCAGTGTGAACATCAACAATCCGGCAGTGTGAATATCAGCAATCTGTCAGTGTGAACATCAGCAATCCGGCAGTGTGAATATCAGCAATCTGTCAGTGTGAACATCAGCAATCCGGCAGTGTGAATATCAGCAATCTGTCAGTGTGAACATCAGCAATCCGGCAGTGTGAATATCAGCAATCTGTCAGTGTGAACATCAGCAATCCGGCAGTGTGAATATCAGCAATCTGTCAGTGTGAACATCAGCAATCCGGCAGTGTGAATATCAGCAATCTGTCAGTGTGAATATCAGCAATCCGGCAGTGTGAATATCAGCAACCTGTCAGTGTGAATATCAGCAATCCGGCAGTGTGAATATCAGGAACCTGTCAGTGTGAATATCAGCAATCTGTCAGTGTGAATATCAGCAATTGGTCAGTGTGAATATCAGCAATCTGGCAGTGTGAATGTCAGCAACCTGTCAGTGTGAATATCAGCAATCTGTCAGTGTGAACATCAGCAATCCGGCAGTGTGAATATCAGCAATCTGTCAGTGTGAATATCAGCAATCCGGCAGTGTGAATATCAGCAACCTGTCAGTGTGAATATCAGCAATCCGGCAGTGTGAATATCAGGAACCTGTCAGTGTGAATATCAGCAATCTGTCAGTGTGAATATCAGCAATTGGTCAGTGTGAATATCAGCAATCTGGCAGTGTGAATGTCAGCAACCTGTCAGTGTGAATATCAGCAATCTGTCAGTGTGAATATCAGCAATACGGCAGCGTGGATATCAGCAGTCTGTCAGTGTGAATATCAGCAATCGGTCAGTGTGAATATCAGCAATCTGTCAGTGTGAATATCAGCAATCTGTCGGTGTGAATATCAGCAATCTGTCGGTGTGAATATCAGCAATCTGTCGGTGTGAATATCAGCAATCTGTCAATGTGAATGTCAGCAATCTGTCAGCGTGAATATCAGAAATCTGTCAGTGTGAATATCAGCAATCTGTCACTGTGAATGCGAGCAACCTGTCAGTGTGAATATCAGCAATTCGGCAGTGTGAATATCAGCAATCTGTCAGTGTGAATATCAGCAATCTGTCAGTGTGAATGTCAGCAATCTGTCACTGCGAATATCAGCAATCTGTCAGTGTGAATATCAGCAATCTGTCAGTGTGAATATCAGCAATCTGTCAGTGTGAATATCAGCAATCTGTTAGTGTGAATATAGTCAATCTGTCAGTGTGAATGTCAGCAATCTGTCAGTGAATGTCAGCAATTTGTCAGTGTGCATGTCAGCAATCTCTCAGTATGAATATCAGCAATGTGTCAGTGTGAATATCAGCAATCTGTCGGTGTGAATATCAGCAATCTGTCGGTGTGAATATCAGCAATCTGTCAGTTTGAATATCAGCAAACTGTCAGCGTGAATTTCAGCAATCTGTCGGTGTGAATATCAGCAATCTGTCAGTTTGAATATCGGGCGGCACGGTAGCACAGTGGTTAGCACTGCTGCTTCACAGCTCCAGGGTCCCGGGTTCGATTCCCGGCTCGGGTCACTGTCTGTGTGGAGTTTGCACATTCTCCTCGTGTCTGCGTGGGTTTCCTCCGGGTGCTCCGGTTTCCTCCCACAGTCCAAAGATGTGCGGGTTAGGTTGATTGGCCAGGTTAAAAAATTGCCCCTTAGAGTCCTGGGATGTGTAGGTTAGAGGGGTTAGTGGGTAAAATATGTGGGGGTAGGGCCTGGGTGGGATTGTGGTCGGTGCAGACTCGATGGGCCGAATGGCCTCCTTCTGCACTGTAGGGTTTCTATGACTTCTATGACTTCAGTGTGAATATCAGCAATCTGTCAGTGTGAATGTCAGCAATCTGTCAGTGTGAATGTCAGCAATCTGTCAGTGTGACTTTCAGTAATCTCTCAGTGTGAATATCAGCAATCTGACAGTCAGAATATCAGGAATCTTTCACCATGAATATCAGCAATCCGGCAGTGTGAATATCACCAATCTAAAAGTGTGAATATCAGCAACCTGTCCGTGTGAATATCAGCAATCTGTCAGTGTGAATATCAGCAATCTGTCAGTGTGAATATCAGCAATCTGTCAGGGTGAATATCAGCAATCTGTCAGTGTGAATATCAGAAATCTGTCGGTGTGAATATCAGCAATCTATCAGCGTGAATATCAGCAATCTGTCACTGTGAATGCGAGCACTCTTTCAGTGTGAATATCAGAATTCTGTCAGTGTGAATATCAGCAATCGTTCAGTGTGAATCTCAGCAATCTGGCAGCATGAATGTCAGCAATCTGTCAGCGTGAATATCAGCAATCTGTCAGCGTGAATATCAGCAATCTCTCAGTATGAATATCAGCAATCTGTCAGTGTGAATATCAGCAATCTGTCAGCGTGAATATCAGCAATCTCTCAGTGTGAATATCAGCAATCTCTCAGTGTGAGTATCAGCAACCTGTCAGCGTGAATATCAACAATCTGTCGGAGTGAATATCAGCAATCTGTCACCGTGAGTTATCAGCAATCTGACAGTGTGAATGTCAGCAATCTGTCAGTCAGAATATCAGCAATCTGTCATTGTGAATATCAGCCATCTGTCAGTGTGAATATCAACAATCTGTCAGTGTGAATATCAGCAATCTGGCATTGTGAATATCAGCAATCTCAGTGTGAATGTCAGCAATCTGTCAGCGTGAATATCAGAAATCTGTCACTGTGAATGCGAGCAACCTGTCAGTGTGAATATCAGCAATTCGGCAGTGTGAATATCAGCAATCTGTCAGTGTGAATATCAGCAATCTGTCAGTGTGAATGTCAGCAATCTGTCACTGCGAATATCAGCAATCTGTCAGTGTGAATATCAGCAATCTGTCAGTGTGAATATCAGCAATCTGTCAGTGTGAATATAGTCAATCTGTCAGTGTGAATGTCAGCAATCTGTCAGTGAATGTCAGCAATTTGTCAGTGTGAATGTCAGCAATCTCTCAGTATGAATATCAGCAATGTGTCAGTGTGAATATCAGCAATCTGTCGGTGTGAACATCAGCAATCTGTCAGTATGAATATCAGCAATCTGTCAGCGTGAATATCAGCAATCTCTCAGTATGAATATCAGCAATCTGTAAGTGTGAATATCAGCAATCTGTCGGTGTGAATATCAGCAATCTGTCAGTGAATGTCAGCAATCTGTCAGCGTGAATATCAGCAATCTGTCACTGTGAATGCGAACACTCTGTCAGTGTGAATATCAGCAATCTGTCAGTGTGAATATCAGCACTTTGTCAGCGTGAATATCAGCAATCGGTCAGTGTGAATATCTGCAATCTGTCAGCATGAATGCGAGCAATCTGTCAGTGTGAATATCAGCAATTGGTCAGTGTGAATATCAGCAATCTGGCAGTGTGAATGTCAGCAACCTGTCAGTGTGAATATCAGCAATCTGTCAGTGTGAATATCAGCAATACGGCAGCGTGGATATCAGCAATCTGTCAGTGTGAATATCAGCAATCGGTCAGTGTGAATGTCAGCAATCTGTCACTGTGAATATCAGCAATCTGTCAGTGTGAATATCAGCAATCTGTCAGTGTGAATATCAGCAATCTGTCAGTGTGAATATAGTCAATCTGTCAGTGTGAATGTCAGCAATCTGTCAGCGTGAATATCAGCAATTTGTCAGCGTGAATATCAGCAATCTCTCAGTGTGAATATCAGCAATCTGTCAGTGTGAGTATCAGCAACCTGTCAGCGTGAATATCAACAATCTGTCGGAGTGAATATCAGCAATCTGTCACCGTGAATATCAGCAATCTGACAGTGTGAATGTCAGCAATCTGTCAGTCAGGATATCAGCAATCTGTCATTGTGAATATCAGCCATCTGTCAGTGTGAATATCAACAATCTGTCAGTGTGAATATCAGCAATCTGGCATTGTGAATGTCAGCAATCTGTCAGCGTGAATATCAGAAATCTGTCAGTGTGAATATCAGCAATCTGTCACTGTGAATGCGAGCAACCTGTCAGTGTGAATATCAGCAATTCGGCAGTGTGAATATCAGCAATCTGTCAGTGTGAATATCAGCAATCTGTCAGTGTGAATGTCAGCAATCTGTCACTGCGAATATCAGCAATCTGTCAGTGTGAATATCAGCAATCTGTCAGTGTGAATATCAGCAATCTGTCAGTGTGAATATAGTCAATCTGTCAGTGTGAATATCAGCAATCTGTCCGTGTGAATATCAGCAATCTGTCAGTATGAATATCAGCAATCTGTCAGCGTGAATATCAGCAATCTCTCAGTATGAATATCAGCAATCTGTCAGTGTGAATATCAGCAATCTGTCAGTGTGAATATCAGCAATTTGTCAGCGTGAATATCAGCAATCGGTCAGTGTGAATATCTGCAATCTGTCAGCATGAATGCGAGCAATCTGTCAGTGTGAATATCAGCAATCTGTCAGCGTGAATATCAGCATCCTGTCAGTATGAATGTCAACAATCTGTCAGTGAGAATATCGGCAATCTTTCAGCGTGAATCTCAGCAATCCGGCAGCATGAATGTCAGCAATCTGTCAGCGCGAATATCAGCAATCTGTCAGCGCGAATATCAGCAATCTCTCAGTATGAATATCAGCAATCTGTCAGTGTGAATATCAGCAATCTGTCAGCGTGAATATCAGCAATCTCTCAGTGTGAATATCCGCAATCTGTCAGTGTGAGTATCAGCAACCTGTCAGCGTGAATATCAACAATCTGTCGGAGTGAATATCAGCAATCTGTCACCGTGAATATCAGGAATCTGACAGTGTGAATGTCAGCAATCTGTCAGTGTGAATATCAGCAATCTGTCAGTCAGAATATCAGCAATCTGTCATTGTGAATATCAGCAATCTGTCAGTGTGAATATCAGCAATCTGTCAGTCAGAATATCAGCAATCTGTCATTGTGAATATCAGCCATCTGTCAGTGTGAATATCAACAATCTGTCAATGTGAATATCGGCAATCCGGCAGCAATCTGTCAGTGTGAATATCAGCAATCTGTCGGTGTGAATATCAGCAATCTGTCAGTGAATGTCAGCAATCTGTCAGTGTGAATGTCAGCAATCTATCAGCGTGAATATCAGCAATCTGTCACTGTGAATGCGAGCACTCTGTCAGTGTGAATATCAGCAATCTGTCAGTGTGAATATCAGCAATCTTTCAGTGTGAATCTCAGCAATCCGGCAGCATGAATGTCAGCAATCTGTCAGCGTGAATATCAGCAATCTGTCAGCGTGAATATCAGCAATCTCTCAGTGTGAATATCAGCAATCTGTCAGTGTGAGTATCAGCAACCTGTCAGCGTGAATATCAACAATCTGTCGGAGTGAATATCAGCAATCTGTCACCGTGAATATCAGCAATCTGACAGTGTGAATGTCAGCAATCTGTCAGTCAGAATATCAGCAATCTGTCATTGTGAATATCAGCCATCTGTCAGTGTGAATATCAACAATCTGTCAGTGTGAATATCAGCAATCTGGCATTGTGAATATCAGCAATCTGTCAGTGTGAATGTCAGCAATCTGTCAGCGTGAATATCAGAAATCTGTCAGTGTGAATATCAGCAATCTGTCACTGTGAATGCGAGCAACCTGTCAGTGTGAACATCAGCAATTCGGCAGTGTGAATGTCAGCAATCTGTCAGCGTGAATATCAGAAATCTGTCAGTGTGAATATCAGCAATCTGTCACTGTGAATGCGAGCAACCTGTCAGTGTGAATATCAGCAATTCGGCAGTGTGAATATCAGCAATCTGTCAGTGTGAATATCAGCAATCTGTCAGTGTGAATGTCAGCAATCTGTCACTGCGAATATCAGCAATCTGTCACTGTGAATATCAGCAATCTGTCAGTGTGAATATAGTCAATCTGTCAGTGTGAATGTCAGCAATCTGTCAGTGAATGTCAGCAATTTGTCAGTGTGAATGTCAGCAATCTCTCAGTATGAATATCAGCAATGTGTCAGTGTGAATATCAGCAATCTGTCGGTGTGAATATCAGCAATCTGTCAGTCTGAATATCAGCAATCTGTCAGCGTGAATATCAGCAATCTCTCAGTATGAATATCAGCAATCTGTCAGTGTGAATACCAGCAATCTGTCGGTGTGAATATCAGCAATCTGTCAGTGAATGTCAGCAATCTGTCAGTGTGAATGTCAGCAATCTATCAGCGTGAATATCAGCAATCTGTCACTGTGAATGCGAGCACTCTGTCAGTGTGAATATCAGCAATCTGTCAGTGTGAATATCAGCAATTTGTCAGCGTGAATATCAGCAATCGGTCAGTGTGAATATCTGCAATCTGTCAGCATGAATGCGAGCAATCTGTCAGTGTGAATATCAGCAATCTGTCAGCGTGAATATCAGCATCCTGTCAGTATGAATGTCAACAATCTGTCAGTGAGAATATCGGCAATCTTTCAGCGTGAATCTCAGCAATCCGGCAGCATGAATGTCAGCAATCTGTCAGCGCGAATATCAGCAATCTGTCAGCGTGAATATCAGCAATCTCTCAGTATGAATATCAGCAATCTGTCAGTGTGAATATCAGCAATCTGTCAGCGTGAATATCAGCAATCTGTCAGTGTGAATATAGTCAATCTGTCAGTGTGAATGTCAGCAATCTGTCAGTGAATGTCAGCAATTTGTCAGTGTGAATGTCAGCAATCTCTCAGTATGAATATCAGCAATGTGTCAGTGTGAATATCAGCAATCTGTCCGTGTGAATATCAGCAATCTGTCAGTATGAATATCAGCAATCTGTCAGCGTGAATATCAGCAATCTCTCAGTATGAATATCAGCAATCTGTCAGTGTGAATATCAGCAATCTGTCGGTGTGAATATCAGCAATCTGTCAGTGAATGTCAGCAATCTGTCAGTGTGAATGTCAGCAACCTATCAGCGTGAATATCAGCAATCTGTCACTGTGAATGCGAGCACTCTGTCAGTGTGAATATCAGCAATCTGTCAGTGTGAATATCAGCAATTTGTCAGCGTGAATATCAGCAATCGGTCAGTGTGAATATCTGCAATCTGTCAGCATGAATGCGAGCAATCTGTCAGTGTGAATATCAGCAATCTGTCAGCGTGAATATCAGCATCCTGTCAGTATGAATGTCAACAATCTGTCAGTGAGAATATCGGCAATCTTTCAGCGTGAATCTCAGCAATCCGGCAGCATGAATGTCAGCAATCTGTCAGCGCGAATATCAGCAATCTGTCAGCGTGAATATCAGCAATCTCTCAGTATGAATATCAGCAATCTGTCAGTGTGAATATCAGCAATCTGTCAGCGTGAATATCAGCAATCTCTCAGTGTGAATATCCGCAATCTGTCAGTGTGAGTATCAGCAACCTGTCAGCGTGAATATCAACAATCTGTCGGAGTGAATATCAGCAATCTGTCACCGTGAATATCAGGAATCTGACAGTGTGAATGTCAGCAATCTGTCAGTGTGAATATCAGCAATCTGTCAGTCAGAATATCAGCAATCTGTCATTGTGAATATCAGCAATCTGTCAGTGTGAATATCAGCAGTCTGTCAGTCAGAATATCAGCAATCTGTCATTGTGAATATCAGCCATCTGTCAGTGTGAATATCAACAATCTGTCAATGTGAATATCGGCAATCCGGCAGCAATCTGTCAGTGTGAATATCAGCAATCTGTCGGTGTGAATATCAGCAATCTGTCAGTGAATGTCAGCAATCTGTCAGTGTGAATGTCAGCAATCTATCAGCGTGAATATCAGCAATCTGTCACTGTGAATGCGAGCACTCTGTCAGTGTGAATATCAGCAATCTGTCAGTGTGAATATCAGCAATCTTTCAGTGTGAATCTCAGCAATCCGGCAGCATGAATGTCAGCAATTTGTCAGCGTGAATATCAGCAATCTGTCAGCGTGAATATCAGCAATCTCTCAGTGTGAATATCAGCAATCTGTCAGTGTGAGTATCAGCAACCTGTCAGCGTGAATATCAACAATCTGTCGGAGTGAATATCAGCAATCTGTCACCGTGAATATCAGCAATCTGACAGTGTGAATGTCAGCAATCTGTCAGTCAGAATATCAGCAATCTGTCATTGTGAATATCAGCCATCTGTCAGTGTGAATATCAACAATCTGTCAGCGTGAATATCAGAAATCTGTCAGTGTGAATATCAGCAATCTGTCACTGTGAATGCGAGCAACCTGTCAGTGTGAATATCAGCAATTCGGCAGTGTGAATATCAGCAATCTGTCAGTGTGAATATCAGCAATCTGTCAGTGTGAATGTCAGCAATCTGTCACTGCGAATATCAGCAATCTGTCAGTGTGAATATCAGCAATCTGTCAGTGTGAATATAGTCAATCTGTCAGTGTGAATGTCAGCAATCTGTCAGTGAATGTCAGCAATTTGTCAGTGTGAATGTCAGCAATCTCTCAGTATGAATATCAGCAATGTGTCAGTGTGAATATCAGCAATCTGTCGGTGTGAATATCAGCAATCTGTCAGACTGAATATCAGCAATCTGTCAGCGTGAATATCAGCAATCTCTCAGTATGAATATCAGCAATCTGTCAGTGTGAATATCAGCAATCTGTCGGTGTGAATATCAGCAATCTGTCAGTGAATGTCAGTGTGAATGTCAGCAATCTATCAGCGTGAATATCAGCAATCTGTCACTGTGAATGCGAGCACTCTGTCAGTGTGAATATCAGCAATCTGTCAGTGTGAATATCAGCAATTTGTCAGCGTGAATATCAGTAATCGCTCAGTGTGAATATCTGCAATCTGTCAGCATGAATGCGAGCAATCTGTCAGTGTGAATATCAGCAATCTGTCAGCGTGAATATCAGCATCCTGTCAGTATGAATGTCAACAATCTGTCAGTGAGAATATCGGCAATCTTTCCGCGTGAATCTCAGCAATCCGGCAGCATGAATGTCAGCAATCTGTCAGCGCGAATATCAGCAATCTGTCAGCGTGAATATCAGCAATCTCTCAGTATGAATATCAGCAATCTGTCAGTGTGAATATCAGCAATCTGTCAGCGTGAATATCAGCAATCTCTCAGTGTGAATATCCGCAATCTGTCAGTGTGAGTATCAGCAACCTGTCAGCGTGAATATCAACAATCTGTCTGAGTGAATATCAGCAATCAGTCACCGTGAATATCAGGAATCTGACAGTGTGAATGTCAGCAATCTGTCAGTGTGAATATCAGCAATCTGTCAGTCAGAATATCAGCAATCTGTCATTGTGAATATCAGCCATCTGTCAGTGTGAATATCAACAATTTGTCAGTGTGAATATCAGCAATCTGTCAGTGTGAATATCAGCAATCTGTCAGTGTGAATATAGTCAATCTGTCAGTGTGAATATCAGCCATCTGTCAGTGTGAATATCAACAATCTGTCAGTGTGAATATCAGCAATCTGTCAGTGTGAATATCAGCAATCTGTCAGTGTGAATATAGTCAATCTGTCAGTGTGAATATCAGCCATCTGTCAGTGTGAATATCAACAATCTGTCAGTGTGAATATCAGCAATCTGTCAGTGTGAATATCAGCAATCTGTCAGTGTGAATATAGTCAATCTGTCAGTGTGAATGTCAGCAATCTGTCAGTGAATGTCAGCAATGTGTCAGTGTGAATATCAGCAATCTGTCGGTGTGAACATCAGCAATCTGTCAGTATGAATATCAGCAATCTGTCAGTGTGAATATCAGCAATCTGTCGGTGTGAATATCAGCAATCTGTCAGTATGAATATCAGCAATCTGTCAGCGTGAATATCAGCAATCTCTCAGTATGAATATCAGCAATCTGTCAGTGTGAATATCAGCAATCTGTCGGTGTGAATATCAGCAATCTGTCAGTGTGAATATCAGCAATTTGTCAGCGTGAATATCAGCAATCGGTCAGTGTGAATATCTGCAATCTGTCAGCATGAATGCGAGCAATCTGTCAGTGTGAATATCAGCAATCTGTCAGCGTGAATATCAGCATCCTGTCAGTATGAATGTCAACAATCTGTCAGTGAGAATATCGGCAATCTTTCAGCGCGAATATCAGCAATCTGTCAGCATGAATATCAGCAATCCCTCAGTGTGAATATCAGCAATCGCTCAGTGTGAATATCAGCAATCTGTCAGTGTGAATATCAGCAATCTGTCATTGTGAATATCAGCAATCTGTCAGCGTGAATATCAGCAATCTGTCAGTGAATGTCAGCAATCTGTCAGTGTGAATGTCAGCAATCTATCAGCGTGAATATCAGCAATCTGTCACTGTGAATGCGAGCACTCTGTCACTGTGAATGCGAGCACTCTGTCAGTGTGAATATAGTCAATCTGTCAGTGTGAATATCAGCAATCTGTCCGTGTGAATATCAGCAATCTGTCAGTATGAATATCAGCAATCTGTCAGCGTGAATATCAGCAATCTCTCAGTATGAATATCAGCAATCTGTCAGTGTGAATATCAGCAATCTGTCAGTGTGAATATCAGCAATTTGTCAGCGTGAATATCAGCAATCGGTCAGTGTGAATATCTGCAATCTGTCAGCATGAATGCGAGCAATCTGTCAGTGTGAATATCAGCAATCTGTCAGCGTGAATATCAGCATCCTGTCAGTATGAATGTCAACAATCTGTCAGTGAGAATATCGGCAATCTTTCAGCGTGAATCTCAGCAATCCGGCAGCATGAATGTCAGCAATCTGTCAGCGCGAATATCAGCAATCTGTCAGCGCGAATATCAGCAATCTCTCAGTATGAATATCAGCAATCTGTCAGTGTGAATATCAGCAATCTGTCAGCGTGAATATCAGCAATCTCTCAGTGTGAATATCCGCAATCTGTCAGTGTGAGTATCAGCAACCTGTCAGCGTGAATATCAACAATCTGTCGGAGTGAATATCAGCAATCTGTCACCGTGAATATCAGGAATCTGACAGTGTGAATGTCAGCAATCTGTCAGTGTGAATATCAGCAATCTGTCAGTCAGAATATCAGCAATCTGTCATTGTGAATATCAGCAATCTGTCAGTGTGAATATCAGCAATCTGTCAGTCAGAATATCAGCAATCTGTCATTGTGAATATCAGCCATCTGTCAGTGTGAATATCAACAATCTGTCAATGTGAATATCGGCAATCCGGCAGCAATCTGTCAGTGTGAATATCAGCAATCTGTCGGTGTGAATATCAGCAATCTGTCAGTGAATGTCAGCAATCTGTCAGTGTGAATGTCAGCAATCTATCAGCGTGAATATCAGCAATCTGTCACTGTGAATGCGAGCACTCTGTCAGTGTGAATATCAGCAATCTGTCAGTGTGAATATCAGCAATCTTTCAGTGTGAATCTCAGCAATCCGGCAGCATGAATGTCAGCAATCTGTCAGCGTGAATATCAGCAATCTGTCAGCGTGAATATCAGCAATCTCTCAGTGTGAATATCAGCAATCTGTCAGTGTGAGTATCAGCAACCTGTCAGCGTGAATATCAACAATCTGTCGGAGTGAATATCAGCAATCTGTCACCGTGAATATCAGCAATCTGACAGTGTGAATGTCAGCAATCTGTCAGTCAGAATATCAGCAATCTGTCATTGTGAATATCAGCCATCTGTCAGTGTGAATATCAACAATCTGTCAGTGTGAATATCAGCAATCTGGCATTGTGAATATCAGCAATCTGTCAGTGTGAATGTCAGCAATCTGTCAGCGTGAATATCAGAAATCTGTCAGTGTGAATATCAGCAATCTGTCACTGTGAATGCGAGCAACCTGTCAGTGTGAACATCAGCAATTCGGCAGTGTGAATGTCAGCAATCTGTCAGCGTGAATATCAGAAATCTGTCAGTGTGAATATCAGCAATCTGTCACTGTGAATGCGAGCAACCTGTCAGTGTGAATATCAGCAATTCGGCAGTGTGAATATCAGCAATCTGTCAGTGTGAATATCAGCAATCTGTCAGTGTGAATGTCAGCAATCTGTCACTGCGAATATCAGCAATCTGTCAGTGTGAATATCAGCAATCTGTCAGTGTGAATATAGTCAATCTGTCAGTGTGAATGTCAGCAATCTGTCAGTGAATGTCAGCAATTTGTCAGTGTGAATGTCAGCAATCTCTCAGTATGAATATCAGCAATGTGTCAGTGTGAATATCAGCAATCTGTCGGTGTGAATATCAGCAATCTGTCAGTCTGAATATCAGCAATCTGTCAGCGTGAATATCAGCAATCTCTCAGTATGAATATCAGCAATCTGTCAGTGTGAATACCAGCAATCTGTCGGTGTGAATATCAGCAATCTGTCAGTGAATGTCAGCAATCTGTCAGTGTGAATGTCAGCAATCTATCAGCGTGAATATCAGCAATCTGTCACTGTGAATGCGAGCACTCTGTCAGTGTGAATATCAGCAATCTGTCAGTGTGAATATCAGCAATTTGTCAGCGTGAATATCAGCAATCGGTCAGTGTGAATATCTGCAATCTGTCAGCATGAATGCGAGCAATCTGTCAGTGTGAATATCAGCAATCTGTCAGCGTGAATATCAGCATCCTGTCAGTATGAATGTCAACAATCTGTCAGTGAGAATATCGGCAATCTTTCAGCGTGAATCTCAGCAATCCGGCAGCATGAATGTCAGCAATCTGTCAGCGCGAATATCAGCAATCTGTCAGCGTGAATATCAGCAATCTCTCAGTATGAATATCAGCAATCTGTCAGTGTGAATATCAGCAATCTGTCAGCGTGAATATCAGCAATCTGTCAGTGTGAATATAGTCAATCTGTCAGTGTGAATGTCAGCAATCTGTCAGTGAATGTCAGCAATTTGTCAGTGTGAATGTCAGCAATCTCTCAGTATGAATATCAGCAATGTGTCAGTGTGAATATCAGCAATCTGTCCGTGTGAATATCAGCAATCTGTCAGTATGAATATCAGCAATCTGTCAGCGTGAATATCAGCAATCTCTCAGTATGAATATCAGCAATCTGTCAGTGTGAATATCAGCAATCTGTCGGTGTGAATACCAGCAATCTGTCGGTGTGAATATCAGCAATCTGTCAGTGTGAATGTCAGCAACCTATCAGCGTGAATATCAGCAATCTGTCACTGTGAATGCGAGCACTCTGTCAGTGTGAATATCAGCAATCTGTCAGTGTGAATATCAGCAATTTGTCAGCGTGAATATCAGCAATCGGTCAGTGTGAATATCTGCAATCTGTCAGCATGAATGCGAGCAATCTGTCAGTGTGAATATCAGCAATCTGTCAGCGTGAATATCAGCATCCTGTCAGTATGAATGTCAACAATCTGTCAGTGAGAATATCGGCAATCTTTCAGCGTGAATCTCAGCAATCCGGCAGCATGAATGTCAGCAATCTGTCAGCGCGAATATCAGCAATCTGTCAGCGTGAATATCAGCAATCTCTCAGTATGAATATCAGCAATCTGTCAGTGTGAATATCAGCAATCTGTCAGCGTGAATATCAGCAATCTCTCAGTGTGAATATCCGCAATCTGTCAGTGTGAGTATCAGCAACCTGTCAGCGTGAATATCAACAATCTGTCGGAGTGAATATCAGCAATCTGTCACCGTGAATATCAGGAATCTGACAGTGTGAATGTCAGCAATCTGTCAGTGTGAATATCAGCAATCTGTCAGTCAGAATATCAGCAATCTGTCATTGTGAATATCAGCAATCTGTCAGTGTGAATATCAGCAGTCTGTCAGTCAGAATATCAGCAATCTGTCATTGTGAATATCAGCCATCTGTCAGTGTGAATATCAACAATCTGTCAATGTGAATATCGGCAATCCGGCAGCAATCTGTCAGTGTGAATATCAGCAATCTGTCGGTGTGAATATCAGCAATCTGTCAGTGAATGTCAGCAATCTGTCAGTGTGAATGTCAGCAATCTATCAGCGTGAATATCAGCAATCTGTCACTGTGAATGCGAGCACTCTGTCAGTGTGAATATCAGCAATCTGTCAGTGTGAATATCAGCAATCTTTCAGTGTGAATCTCAGCAATCCGGCAGCATGAATGTCAGCAATTTGTCAGCGTGAATATCAGCAATCTGTCAGCGTGAATATCAGCAATCTCTCAGTGTGAATATCAGCAATCTGTCAGTGTGAGTATCAGCAACCTGTCAGCGTGAATATCAACAATCTGTCGGAGTGAATATCAGCAATCTGTCACCGTGAATATCAGCAATCTGACAGTGTGAATGTCAGCAATCTGTCAGTCAGAATATCAGCAATCTGTCATTGTGAATATCAGCCATCTGTCAGTGTGAATATCAACAATCTGTCAGCGTGAATATCAGAAATCTGTCAGTGTGAATATCAGCAATCTGTCACTGTGAATGCGAGCAACCTGTCAGTGTGAATATCAGCAATTCGGCAGTGTGAATATCAGCAATCTGTCAGTGTGAATATCAGCAATCTGTCAGTGTGAATGTCAGCAATCTGTCACTGCGAATATCAGCAATCTGTCAGTGTGAATATCAGCAATCTGTCAGTGTGAATATAGTCAATCTGTCAGTGTGAATGTCAGCAATCTGTCAGTGAATGTCAGCAATTTGTCAGTGTGAATGTCAGCAATCTCTCAGTATGAATATCAGCAATGTGTCAGTGTGAATATCAGCAATCTGTCGGTGTGAATATCAGCAATCTGTCAGACTGAATATCAGCAATCTGTCAGCGTGAATATCAGCAATCTCTCAGTATGAATATCAGCAATCTGTCAGTGTGAATATCAGCAATCTGTCCGTGTGAATATCAGCAATCTGTCAGTGAATGTCAGTGTGAATGTCAGCAATCTATCAGCGTGAATATCAGCAATCTGTCACTGTGAATGCGAGCACTCTGTCAGTGTGAATATCAGCAATCTGTCAGTGTGAATATCAGCAATTTGTCAGCGTGAATATCAGTAATCGGTCAGTGTGAATATCTGCAATCTGTCAGCATGAATGCGAGCAATCTGTCAGTGTGAATATCAGCAATCTGTCAGCGTGAATATCAGCATCCTGTCAGTATGAATGTCAACAATCTGTCAGTGAGAATATCGGCAATCTTTCCGCGTGAATCTCAGCAATCCGGCAGCATGAATGTCAGCAATCTGTCAGCGCGAATATCAGCAATCTGTCAGCGTGAATATCAGCAATCTCTCAGTATGAATATCAGCAATCTGTCAGTGTGAATATCAGCAATCTGTCAGCGTGAATATCAGCAATCTCTCAGTGTGAATATCCGCAATCTGTCAGTGTGAGTATCAGCAACCTGTCAGCGTGAATATCAACAATCTGTCTGAGTGAATATCAGCAATCAGTCACCGTGAATATCAGGAATCTGACAGTGTGAATGTCAGCAATCTGTCAGTGTGAATATCAGCAATCTGTCAGTCAGAATATCAGCAATCTGTCATTGTGAATATCAGCCATCTGTCAGTGTGAATATCAACAATTTGTCAGTGTGAATATCAGCAATCTGTCAGTGTGAATATCAGCAATCTGTCAGTGTGAATATAGTCAATCTGTCAGTGTGAATATCAGCCATCTGTCAGTGTGAATATCAACAATCTGTCAGTGTGAATATCAGCAATCTGTCAGTGTGAATATCAGCAATCTGTCAGTGTGAATATAGTCAATCTGTCAGTGTGAATATCAGCCATCTGTCAGTGTGAATATCAACAATCTGTCAGTGTGAATATCAGCAATCTGTCAGTGTGAATATCAGCAATCTGTCAGTGTGAATATAGTCAATCTGTCAGTGTGAATGTCAGCAATCTGTCAGTGAATGTCAGCAATGTGTCAGTGTGAATATCAGCAATCTGTCGGTGTGAACATCAGCAATCTGTCAGTATGAATATCAGCAATCTGTCAGTGTGAATATCAGCAATCTGTCGGTGTGAATATCAGCAATCTGTCAGTATGAATATCAGCAATCTGTCAGCGTGAATATCAGCAATCTCTCAGTATGAATATCAGCAATCTGTCAGTGTGAATATCAGCAATCTGTCGGTGTGAATATCAGCAATCTGTCAGTGTGAATATCAGCAATTTGTCAGCGTGAATATCAGCAATCGGTCAGTGTGAATATCTGCAATCTGTCAGCATGAATGCGAGCAATCTGTCAGTGTGAATATCAGCAATCTGTCAGCGTGAATATCAGCATCCTGTCAGTATGAATGTCAACAATCTGTCAGTGAGAATATCGGCAATCTTTCAGCGCGAATATCAGCAATCTGTCAGCATGAATATCAGCAATCCCTCAGTGTGAATATCAGCAATCGCTCAGTGTGAATATCAGCAATCTGTCAGTGTGAATATCAGCAATCTGTCATTGTGAATATCAGCAATCTGTCAGCGTGAATATCAGCAATCTGTCAGTGAATGTCAGCAATCTGTCAGTGTGAATGTCAGCAATCTATCAGCGTGAATATCAGCAATCTGTCACTGTGAATGCGAGCACTCTGTCACTGTGAATGCGAGCACTCTGTCAGTGTGAATATCAGCAATCTGTCTGTGTGAATATCAGCAATCTTTCAGTGTGAATCTCAGCAATCCGGCAGCATGAATGTCAGCAATCTGTCAGCGTGAATATCAGCAATCTGTCAGCGTGAATATCAGCAATCTCTCAGTGTGAATATCAGCAATCTGTCAGTGTGCGTATCAGCAACCTGTCAGCGTGAATATCAACAATCTGTCGGAGTGAATATCAGCAATCTATCACCGTGAATATCAGCAATCTGACAGTGTGAATGTCAACAATCTGTCAGTCAGAATATCAGCAATCTGTCATTGTGAATATCAGCCATCTGTCAGTGTGAATATCAACAATCTGTCAGTGTGAATATCAGCAATCGGGCATTGTGAATATCAGCAATCTGTCAGTGTGAATGTCAGCAATCTGTCAGCGTGAATATCAGAAATCTGTCAGTGTGAATATCAGCAATCTGTCAGTGTGAATATCAGCAATCTGTCAGTGTGAATATCAGCAATCTGTCAGTGTGAATATAGTCAATCTGTCAGTGTGAATGTCAGCAATCTGTCAGTGAATGTCAGCAATTTGTCAGTGTGAATGTCAGCAATCTCTCAGTATGAATATCAGCAATGTGTCAGTGTGAATATCAGCAATCTGTCCGTGTGAATATCAGCAATCTGTCAGTATGAATATCAGCAATCTGTCAGCGTGAATATCAGCAATCTCTCAGTATGAATATCAGCAATCTGTCAGTGTGAATATCAGCAATCTGTCGGTGTGAATATCAGCAATCTGTCAGTGAATGTCAGCAATCTGTCAGTGTGAATGTCAGCAATCTATCAGCGTGAATATCAGCAATCTGTCACTGTGAATGCGAGCACTCTGTCAGTGTGAATATCAGCCATCTGTCAGTGTGAATATCAGCAATCTTTCAGTGTGAATCTCAGCAATCCGGCAGCATGAATGTCAGCAATCTGTCAGCGTGAATATCAGCAATCTGTCAGCGTGAATATCAGCAATCTCTCAGTGTGAATATCAGCAATCTGTCAGTATGAGTATCAGCAACCTGTCAGCGTGAATATCAACAATCTGTCGGAGTGAATATCAGCAATCTGTCACCGTGAATATCAGCAATCTGACAGTGTGAATGTCAGCAATCTGTCAGTCAGAATATCAGCAATCTGTCATTGTGAATATCAGCCATCTGTCAGTGTGAATATCAACAATCTGTCAGTGTGAATATCAGCAATCTGGCATTGTGAATATCAGCAATCTGTCAGTGTGAATGTCAGCAATCTGTCAGCGTGAATATCAGAAATCTGTCAGTGTGAATATCAGCAATCTGTCAGTGTGAATGTCAGCAATCTCTCAGTGTGAATATCAGCAATCTGTCAGTGTGCGTATCAGCAACCTGTCAGCGTGAATATCAACAATCTGTCGGAGTGAATATCAGCAATCTATCACCGTGAATATCAGCAATCTGACAGTGTGAATGTCAGCAATCTGTCAGTCAGAATATCAGCAATCTGTCATTGTGAATATCAGCCATCTGTCAGTGTGAATATCAACAATCTGTCAGTGTGAATATCAGCAATCTGGCATTGTGAATATCAGCAATCTGTCAGTGTGAATGTCAGCAATCTGTCAGCGTGAATATCAGAAATCTGTCAGTGTGAATATCAGCAATCTGTCACTGTGAATATCAGCAATCTGTCAGTGTGAATATCAGCAATCTGTCAGTGTGAATATCAGCAATCTGTCAGTGTGAATATCAGCAATCTTTCAGTGTGAATATAGTCAATCTGTCAGTGTGAATGTCAGCAATCTGTCAGTGAATGTCAGCAATTTGTCAGTGTGAATGTCAGCAATCTCTCAGTATGAATATCAGCAATGTGTCAGTGTGAATATCAGCAATCTGTCCGTGTGAATATCAGCAATCTGTCAGTATGAATATCAGCAATCTGTCAGCGTGAATATCAGCAATCTCTCAGTATGAATATCAGCAATCTGTCAGTGTGAATATCAGCAATCTGTCGGTGTGAATATCAGCAATCTGTCAGTGAATGTCAGCAATCTGTCAGTGTGAATGTCAGCAATCTATCAGCGTGAATATCAGCAATCTGTCACTGTGAATGCGAGCACTCTGTCAGTGTGAATATCAGCAATCTGTCAGTGTGAATATCAGCAATCTTTCAGTGTGAATCTCAGCAATCCGGCAGCATGAATGTCAGCAATCTGTCAGTGTGAATATCAGCAATCTGTCAGCGTGAATATCAGCAATCTCTCAGTGTGAATATCAGCAATCTGTCAGTATGAGTATCAGCAACCTGTCAGCGTGAATATCAACAATCTGTCGGAGTGAATATCAGCAATCTGTCACCGTGAATATCAGCAATCTGACAGTGTGAATGTCAGCAATCTGTCAGTCAGAATATCAGCAATCTGTCATTGTGAATATCAGCCATCTGTCAGTGTGAATATCAACAATCTGTCAGTGTGAATATCAGCAATCTGGCATTGTGAATATCAGCAATCTGTCAGTGTGAATGTCAGCAATCTGTCAGTCAGAATATCAGCAATCTGTCACGTGAATATCAGCAATTCGGCAGTGTGACTATTAAGAATCTGTCGGTGTGAATATCAACAATCTGTCGGTGTGAATATCAGCAATCTGTAAGTGTGAATATCAGGAATCTGTCAGTGTGAACATCAGCAATCCGGCAGTGTGAATATCAGCAATCTGTCAGTGTGAACATCAACAATCCGGCAGTGTGAATATCAGCAATCTGTCAGTGTGAACATCAGCAATCCGGCAGTGTGAATATCAGCAATCTGTCAGTGTGAACATCAGCAATCCGGCAGTGTGAATATCAGCAATCTGTCAGTGTGAATATCAGCAATCCGGCAGTGTGAATATCAGCAACCTGTCAGTGTGAATATCAGCAATCCGGCAGTGTGAATATCAGCAACCTGTCAGTGTGAATATCAGCAATCTGTCAGTGTGAATATCAGCAATTGGTCAGTGTGAATATCAGCAATCTGGCAGTGTGAATGTCAGCAACCTGTCAGTGTGAATATCAGCAATCTGTCAGTGTGAATATCAGCAATACGGCAGCGTGGATATCAGCAATCTGTCAGTGTGAATATCAGCAATCGGTCAGTGTGAATGTCAGCAATCTGTCGGTGTGAATATCAGCAATCTGTCAGTGTGAATATCAGCAATCTGTCGGTGTGAATATCAGCAATCTGTCGGTGTGAATATCAGCAATCTGTCAACGTGAATGTCAGCAATCTGTCAGCGTGAATATCAGAAATCTGTCAGTGTGAATATCAGCAATCTGTCACTGTGAATGCGAGCAACCTGTCAGTGTGAATATCAGCAATTCGGCAGTGTGAATATCAGCAATAGGTCAGTGTGAATATCAGCAATCTGTCAGTGTGAATGTCAGCAATCTGTCACTGCGAATATCAGCAATCTGTCAGTGTGAATATCAGCAATCTGTCAGTGTGAATATCAGCAATCTGTCGGTGTGAATATCAGCAATCTGTCAGTTTGAATATCAGCAAACTGTCAGCGTGAATTTCAGCAATCTCTCAGTATGAATATCAGCAATCTGTCACTGTGAATATCAGCAATCTGTCGGTGTGAATATCAGCAATCTGTCAGTGAATGTCAGCAATCTGTCAGTGTGAATGTCAGCAATCTGTCAGCGTGAATATCAGCAATCTGTCACTGTGAATGCGAGCACTCTGTCAGTGTGAATATCAGCAATCTGTCAGTGTGAATATCAGCAATTTGTCAGCGTGAATATCAGCAATCGGTCAGTGTGAATATCTGCAATCTGTCAGCATGAATGCGAGCAATCTGTCAGTGTGAATATCAGCAATGTGTCAGCGTGAATATCAGCAACCTGTCAGTATGAATGTCAACAATCTGTCAGTGAGAATATCGGCAATCGTTCAGTGTGAATCTCAGCAATCCGGCAGCATGAATGTCAGCAATCTGTCAGCGTGAATATCAGCAATCTGTCAGCGTGAATATCAGCAATCTGTCAGCGTGAATATCAGCAATCTGTCAGCGTGATTATGATTAATCAGTCAGTCAGAATATCGGCAGTCTGTCAGTGTGAATGTTAGCAATCTGTCAGCGTGAATGTTCACAATCTGTCTGTGTGAATATCAGCAATCTGTCAGTGTGAATGTCAGCAATCTGTCAGTGTGAATATCAGCAATCTCTCAGTGTGAATATCAGCAATCTGTCAGTGTGAATGTCAGCAATCTGTCAGTGTGAATGTCAGCAATCTGTCAGTGTGACTTTCAGTAATCTCTCAGTGTGAATATCAGCAATCTGTCAGTCAGAATATCAGGAATCATTCACCATGAATATCAGCAATCCGGCAGTGTGAATATCACCAATCTAAAAGTGTGAATATCAGCAACCTGTCCGTGTGAATATCAGCAATCTGTCAGGGTGAATATCAGCAATCTGTCAGTGTGAATATCAGAAACCTGTCGGTGTGAATATCAGCAATCTGTCAGTGAATGTCAGCAATCTGTCAGTGTGAATGTCAGCAATCTATCAGCGTGAATATCAGCAATCTGTCACTGTGAATGCGAGCACTCTTTCAGTGTGAATATCAGCAATCTGTCAGTGTGAATATCAGCAATCGTTCAGTGTGAATCTCAGCAATCTGGCAGCATGAATGTCAGCAATCTGTCAGCGTGAATATCAGCAATCTGTCAGCGTGAATATCAGCAATCTCTCAGTATGAATATCAGCAATCTGTCAGTGTGAATATCAGCAATCTGTCAGCGTGAATATCAGCAATCTCTCAGTGTGAATATCAGCAATCTCTCAGTGTGAGTATCAGCAACCTGTCAGCGTGAATATCAACAATCTGTCGGAGTGAATATCAGCAATCTGTCACCGTGAATATCAGCAATCTGACAGTGTGAATGTCAGCAATCTGTCAGTCAGAATATCAGCAATCTGTCATTGTGAATATCAGCCATCTGTCAGTGTGAATATCAACAATCTGTCAGTGTGAATATCAGCAATCTGGCATTGTGAATATCAGCAATCTGTCAGTGTGAATGTCAGCAATCTGTCAGCGTGAATATCAGAAATCTGTCAGTGTGAATGCGAGCAACCTGACAGTGTGAATATCAGCAATTCGGCAGTGTGAATATCAGCAATCTGTCAGTGTGAATATCAGCAATCTGTCAGTGCGAATGTCAGCAATCTGTCACTGCGAATATCAGCAATCTGTCAGTGTGAATATCAGCAATCTGTCAGTGTGAATATCAGCAATCTGTCAGTGTGAATATCGTCAATCTGTCAGTGTGAATGTCAGCAATCTGTCAGTGAATGTCAGCAATTTGTCAGTGTGAATGTCAGCAATCTCTCAGTATGAATATCAGCAATGTGTCAGTGTGAATATCAGCAATCTGTCGGTGTGAATATCAGCAATCTGTCAGTATGAATATCAGCAATCTGTCAGCGTGAATATCAGCAATCTCTCAGTATGAATATCAGCAATCTGTCAGTGTGAATATCAGCAATCTGTCGGTGTGAATATCAGCAATCTGTCAGTGAATGTCAGCAATCTGTCAGTGTGAATGTCAGCAATCTATCAGCGTGAATATCAGCAATCTGTCACTGTGAATGCGAGCACTCTGTCAGTGTGAATACCAGCAATCTGTCAGTGTGAATATAAGCAATTTGTCAGCGTGAATATCAGCAATCGGTCAGTGTGAATATCAGCCATCTGTCAGTGTGAATGTCAGCAATCTGGCAGTGTGAATGTCAGCAATCCGGCAGTGTGAATATCAACAATCTGTCAGTGTGAATATCAGCAATCTGTCAGTGTGAATGTCAGCAATCTGTCATTGTGAATATCAGCCATCTGTCAGTGTGAATATCAACAATCTGTCAGTGTGAATATCAGCAATCTGGCATTGTGAATATCAGCAATCTGTCAGTGTGAATGTCAGCAATCTGTCAGCGTGAATATCAGAAATCTGTCAGTGTGAATATCAGCAATCTGTCACTGTGAATGCGAGCAACCTGTCAGTGTGAATATCAGCAATTCGGCAGTGTGAATATCAGCAATCTGTCAGTGTGAATATCAGCAATCTGTCAGTGTGAATGTCAGCAATCTGTCACTGCGAATATCAGCAATCTGTCAGTGTGAATATCAGCAATCTGTCAGTGTGAATATCAGCAATCTGTCAGTGTGAATATAGTCAATCTGTCAGTGTGAATGTCAGCAATCTGTCAGTGAATGTCAGCAATTTGTCAGTGTGAATGTCAGCAATCTGTCAGTGAATGTCAGCAATTTGTCAGTGTGAATATCAGCAATCTGTCGGTGTGAATATCAGCAATCTGTCAGCGTGAATATCAGCAATCTGTCAGCGTGAATATCAGCAATCTGTCAGCGTGAATGTCAGCAATCTGTCAGCGTGAATATCAGCAATCTGTCAGCGTGAATATCAGCAATCTCTCAGTATGAATATCAGCAATCTGTCAGCGTGAATATCAGCAATCTGTCAGCGTGAATGTCAGCAATCTGTCAGCGTGAATATCAGCAATCTGTCAGTGAGAATATCAGCAATCTCTCAGCATGAATATCAGCAATCTGTCAGTGTGAACATCAGCAATCTGTCAGTGTGAGTATCAGCAACCTGTCAGCGTGAATATCAGCAATCTGTCAGCGTGAATATCAGCAATCTGTCAGCGTGAATATCAGCAATCTGTCAGTGTGAACATCAGCAATCAGTCAGCGTGAATATCAGCAATCTCTCAGTATGAATATCAGCAATCTGTCAGTGTGAATATCAGCAATCTGTCAGCGTGAATATCAGCAATCTCTCAGTGTGAATATCCGCAATCTGTCAGTGTGAGTATCAGCAACCTGTCAGCGTGAATATCAACAATCTGTCGGAGTGAATATCAGCAATCTGTCACCGTGAATAGCAGGAATCTGACAGTGTGAATGTCAGCAATCTGTCAGTGTGAATATCAGCAATCTGTCAGTCAGAATATCAGCAATCTGTCATTGTGAATATCAGCCATCTGTCAGTGTGAATATCAGCAATCTGTCAGTCAGAATATCAGCAATCTGTCATTGTGAATATCAGCCATCTGTCAGTGTGAATATCAACAATCTGTCAGTGTGAATATCAGCAATCTGTCAGTGTGAATATCAGCAATCTGTCAGTGTGAATATAGTCAATCTGTCAGTGTGAATGTCAGCAATCTGTCAGTGAATGTCAGCAATTTGTCAGTGTGAATGTCAGCAATCTCTCAGTATGAATATCAGCAATGTGTCAGTGTGAATATCAGCAATCTGTCGGTGTGAATATCAGCAATCTGTCAGTATGAATATCAGCAATCTGTCAGCGTGAATATCAGCAATCTCTCAGTATGAATATCAGCAATCTGTCAGTGTGAATATCAGCAATCTGTCGGTGTGAATATCAGCAATCTGTCAGTGTGAATATCAGCAATTTGTCAGCGTGAATATCAGCAATCGGTCAGTGTGAATATCTGCAATCTGTCAGCATGAATGCGAGCAATCTGTCAGTGTGAATATCAGCAATCTGTCAGCGTGAATATCAGCATCCTGTCAGTATGAATGTCAACAATCTGTCAGTGAGAATATCGGCAATCTTTCAGCGCGAATATCAGCAATCTGTCAGCATGAATATCAGCAATCCCTCAGTGTGAATATCAGCAATCGCTCAGTGTGAATATCAGCAATCTGTCAGTGTGAATATCAGCAATCTGTCAGTGTGAATATCAGCAATCTGTCAGCGTGAATATCAGCAATCTGTCAGTGAATGTCAGCAATCTGTCAGTGTGAATGTCAGCAATCTATCAGCGTGAATATCAGCAATCTGTCACTGTGAATGCGAGCACTCTGTCAGTGTGAATATCAGCAATCTGTCAGTGTGAATATCAGCAATTTGTCAGCGTGAATATCAGCAATCGGTCAGTGTGAATATCTGCAATCTGTCAGCATGAATGCGAGCAATCTGTCAGTGTGAATATCAGCAATCTGTCAGCGCGAATATCAGCAATCTCTCAGTATGAATATCAGCAATCTGTCAGTGTGAATATCAGCAATCTGTCAGCGTGAATATCAGCAATCTCTCAGTGTGAATATCCGCAATCTGTCAGTGTGAGTATCAGCAACCTGTCAGCGTGAATATCAACAATCTGTCGGAGTGAATATCAGCAATCTGTCACCGTGAATATCAGGAATCTGACAGTGTGAATGTCAGCAATCTGTCAGTGTGAATATCAGCAATCTGTCAGTCAGAATATCAGCAATCTGTCATTGTGAATATCAGCAATCTGTCAGTGTGAATATCAGCAATCTGTCAGTCAGAATATCAGCAATCTGTCATTGTGAATATCAGCCATCTGTCAGTGTGAATATCAACAATCTGTCAATGTGAATATCGGCAATCCGGCAGCAATCTGTCAGTGTGAATATCAGCAATCTGTCGGTGTGAATATCAGCAATCTGTCAGTGAATGTCAGCAATCTGTCAGTGTGAATGTCAGCAATCTATCAGCGTGAATATCAGCAATCTGTCACTGTGAATGCGAGCACTCTGTCAGTGTGAATATCAGCAATCTGTCAGTGTGAATATCAGCAATCTTTCAGTGTGAATCTCAGCAATCCGGCAGCATGAATGTCAGCAATCTGTCAGCGTGAATATCAGCAATCTGTCAGCGTGAATATCAGCAATCTCTCAGTGTGAATATCAGCAATCTGTCAGTGTGAGTATCAGCAACCTGTCAGCGTGAATATCAACAATCTGTCGGAGTGAATATCAGCAATCTGTCACCGTGAATATCAGCAATCTGACAGTGTGAATGTCAGCAATCTGTCAGTCAGAATATCAGCAATCTGTCATTGTGAATATCAGCCATCTGTCAGTGTGAATATCAACAATCTGTCAGTGTGAATATCAGCAATCTGGCATTGTGAATATCAGCAATCTGTCAGTGTGAATGTCAGCAATCTGTCAGCGTGAATATCAGAAATCTGTCAGTGTGAATATCAGCAATCTGTCACTGTGAATGCGAGCAACCTGTCAGTGTGAACATCAGCAATTCGGCAGTGTGAATGTCAGCAATCTGTCAGCGTGAATATCAGAAATCTGTCAGTGTGAATATCAGCAATCTGTCACTGTGAATGCGAGCAACCTGTCAGTGTGAATATCAGCAATTCGGCAGTGTGAATATCAGCAATCTGTCAGTGTGAATATCAGCAATCTGTCAGTGTGAATGTCAGCAATCTGTCACTGCGAATATCAGCAATCTGTCACTGTGAATATCAGCAATCTGTCAGTGTGAATATAGTCAATCTGTCAGTGTGAATGTCAGCAATCTGTCAGTGAATGTCAGCAATTTGTCAGTGTGAATGTCAGCAATCTCTCAGTATGAATATCAGCAATGTGTCAGTGTGAATATCAGCAATCTGTCGGTGTGAATATCAGCAATCTGTCAGTCTGAATATCAGCAATCTGTCAGCGTGAATATCAGCAATCTCTCAGTATGAATATCAGCAATCTGTCAGTGTGAATACCAGCAATCTGTCGGTGTGAATATCAGCAATCTGTCAGTGAATGTCAGCAATCTGTCAGTGTGAATGTCAGCAATCTATCAGCGTGAATATCAGCAATCTGTCACTGTGAATGCGAGCACTCTGTCAGTGTGAATATCAGCAATCTGTCAGTGTGAATATCAGCAATTTGTCAGCGTGAATATCAGCAATCGGTCAGTGTGAATATCTGCAATCTGTCAGCATGAATGCGAGCAATCTGTCAGTGTGAATATCAGCAATCTGTCAGCGTGAATATCAGCATCCTGTCAGTATGAATGTCAACAATCTGTCAGTGAGAATATCGGCAATCTTTCAGCGTGAATCTCAGCAATCCGGCAGCATGAATGTCAGCAATCTGTCAGCGCGAATATCAGCAATCTGTCAGCGTGAATATCAGCAATCTCTCAGTATGAATATCAGCAATCTGTCAGTGTGAATATCAGCAATCTGTCAGCGTGAATATCAGCAATCTGTCAGTGTGAATATAGTCAATCTGTCAGTGTGAATGTCAGCAATCTGTCAGTGAATGTCAGCAATTTGTCAGTGTGAATGTCAGCAATCTCTCAGTATGAATATCAGCAATGTGTCAGTGTGAATATCAGCAATCTGTCCGTGTGAATATCAGCAATCTGTCAGTATGAATATCAGCAATCTGTCAGCGTGAATATCAGCAATCTCTCAGTATGAATATCAGCAATCTGTCAGTGTGAATATCAGCAATCTGTCGGTGTGAATATCAGCAATCTGTCAGTGAATGTCAGCAATCTGTCAGTGTGAATGTCAGCAACCTATCAGCGTGAATATCAGCAATCTGTCACTGTGAATGCGAGCACTCTGTCAGTGTGAATATCAGCAATCTGTCAGTGTGAATATCAGCAATTTGTCAGCGTGAATATCAGCAATCGGTCAGTGTGAATATCTGCAATCTGTCAGCATGAATGCGAGCAATCTGTCAGTGTGAATATCAGCAATCTGTCAGCGTGAATATCAGCATCCTGTCAGTATGAATGTCAACAATCTGTCAGTGAGAATATCGGCAATCTTTCAGCGTGAATCTCAGCAATCCGGCAGCATGAATGTCAGCAATCTGTCAGCGCGAATATCAGCAATCTGTCAGCGTGAATATCAGCAATCTCTCAGTATGAATATCAGCAATCTGTCAGTGTGAATATCAGCAATCTGTCAGCGTGAATATCAGCAATCTCTCAGTGTGAATATCCGCAATCTGTCAGTGTGAGTATCAGCAACCTGTCAGCGTGAATATCAACAATCTGTCGGAGTGAATATCAGCAATCTGTCACCGTGAATATCAGGAATCTGACAGTGTGAATGTCAGCAATCTGTCAGTGTGAATATCAGCAATCTGTCAGTCAGAATATCAGCAATCTGTCATTGTGAATATCAGCAATCTGTCAGTGTGAATATCAGCAGTCTGTCAGTCAGAATATCAGCAATCTGTCATTGTGAATATCAGCCATCTGTCAGTGTGAATATCAACAATCTGTCAATGTGAATATCGGCAATCCGGCAGCAATCTGTCAGTGTGAATATCAGCAATCTGTCGGTGTGAATATCAGCAATCTGTCAGTGAATGTCAGCAATCTGTCAGTGTGAATGTCAGCAATCTATCAGCGTGAATATCAGCAATCTGTCACTGTGAATGCGAGCACTCTGTCAGTGTGAATATCAGCAATCTGTCAGTGTGAATATCAGCAATCTTTCAGTGTGAATCTCAGCAATCCGGCAGCATGAATGTCAGCAATTTGTCAGCGTGAATATCAGCAATCTGTCAGCGTGAATATCAGCAATCTCTCAGTGTGAATATCAGCAATCTGTCAGTGTGAGTATCAGCAACCTGTCAGCGTGAATATCAACAATCTGTCGGAGTGAATATCAGCAATCTGTCACCGTGAATATCAGCAATCTGACAGTGTGAATGTCAGCAATCTGTCAGTCAGAATATCAGCAATCTGTCATTGTGAATATCAGCCATCTGTCAGTGTGAATATCAACAATCTGTCAGCGTGAATATCAGAAATCTGTCAGTGTGAATATCAGCAATCTGTCACTGTGAATGCGAGCAACCTGTCAGTGTGAATATCAGCAATTCGGCAGTGTGAATATCAGCAATCTGTCAGTGTGAATATCAGCAATCTGTCAGTGTGAATGTCAGCAATCTGTCACTGCGAATATCAGCAATCTGTCAGTGTGAATATCAGCAATCTGTCAGTGTGAATATAGTCAATCTGTCAGTGTGAATGTCAGCAATCTGTCAGTGAATGTCAGCAATTTGTCAGTGTGAATGTCAGCAATCTCTCAGTATGAATATCAGCAATGTGTCAGTGTGAATATCAGCAATCTGTCGGTGTGAATATCAGCAATCTGTCAGACTGAATATCAGCAATCTGTCAGCGTGAATATCAGCAATCTCTCAGTATGAATATCAGCAATCTGTCAGTGTGAATATCAGCAATCTGTCGGTGTGAATATCAGCAATCTGTCAGTGAATGTCAGTGTGAATGTCAGCAATCTATCAGCGTGAATATCAGCAATCTGTCACTGTGAATGCGAGCACTCTGTCAGTGTGAATATCAGCAATCTGTCAGTGTGAATATCAGCAATTTGTCAGCGTGAATATCAGTAATCGGTCAGTGTGAATATCTGCAATCTGTCAGCATGAATGCGAGCAATCTGTCAGTGTGAATATCAGCAATCTGTCAGCGTGAATATCAGCATCCTGTCAGTATGAATGTCAACAATCTGTCAGTGAGAATATCGGCAATCTTTCCGCGTGAATCTCAGCAATCCGGCAGCATGAATGTCAGCAATCTGTCAGCGCGAATATCAGCAATCTGTCAGCGTGAATATCAGCAATCTCTCAGTATGAATATCAGCAATCTGTCAGTGTGAATATCAGCAATCTGTCAGCGTGAATATCAGCAATCTCTCAGTGTGAATATCCGCAATCTGTCAGTGTGAGTATCAGCAACCTGTCAGCGTGAATATCAACAATCTGTCTGAGTGAATATCAGCAATCAGTCACCGTGAATATCAGGAATCTGACAGTGTGAATGTCAGCAATCTGTCAGTGTGAATATCAGCAATCTGTCAGTCAGAATATCAGCAATCTGTCATTGTGAATATCAGCCATCTGTCAGTGTGAATATCAACAATTTGTCAGTGTGAATATCAGCAATCTGTCAGTGTGAATATCAGCAATCTGTCAGTGTGAATATAGTCAATCTGTCAGTGTGAATATCAGCCATCTGTCAGTGTGAATATCAACAATCTGTCAGTGTGAATATCAGCAATCTGTCAGTGTGAATATCAGCAATCTGTCAGTGTGAATATAGTCAATCTGTCAGTGTGAATATCAGCCATCTGTCAGTGTGAATATCAACAATCTGTCAGTGTGAATATCAGCAATCTGTCAGTGTGAATATCAGCAATCTGTCAGTGTGAATATAGTCAATCTGTCAGTGTGAATGTCAGCAATCTGTCAGTGAATGTCAGCAATGTGTCAGTGTGAATATCAGCAATCTGTCGGTGTGAACATCAGCAATCTGTCAGTATGAATATCAGCAATCTGTCAGTGTGAATATCAGCAATCTGTCGGTGTGAATATCAGCAATCTGTCAGTATGAATATCAGCAATCTGTCAGCGTGAATATCAGCAATCTCTCAGTATGAATATCAGCAATCTGTCAGTGTGAATATCAGCAATCTGTCGGTGTGAATATCAGCAATCTGTCAGTGTGAATATCAGCAATTTGTCAGCGTGAATATCAGCAATCGGTCAGTGTGAATATCTGCAATCTGTCAGCATGAATGCGAGCAATCTGTCAGTGTGAATATCAGCAATCTGTCAGCGTGAATATCAGCATCCTGTCAGTATGAATGTCAACAATCTGTCAGTGAGAATATCGGCAATCTTTCAGCGCGAATATCAGCAATCTGTCAGCATGAATATCAGCAATCCCTCAGTGTGAATATCAGCAATCGCTCAGTGTGAATATCAGCAATCTGTCAGTGTGAATATCAGCAATCTGTCATTGTGAATATCAGCAATCTGTCAGCGTGAATATCAGCAATCTGTCAGTGAATGTCAGCAATCTGTCAGTGTGAATGTCAGCAATCTATCAGCGTGAATATCAGCAATCTGTCACTGTGAATGCGAGCACTCTGTCACTGTGAATGCGAGCACTCTGTCAGTGTGAATATAGTCAATCTGTCAGTGTGAATATCAGCAATCTGTCCGTGTGAATATCAGCAATCTGTCAGTATGAATATCAGCAATCTGTCAGCGTGAATATCAGCAATCTCTCAGTATGAATATCAGCAATCTGTCAGTGTGAATATCAGCAATCTGTCAGTGTGAATATCAGCAATTTGTCAGCGTGAATATCAGCAATCGGTCAGTGTGAATATCTGCAATCTGTCAGCATGAATGCGAGCAATCTGTCAGTGTGAATATCAGCAATCTGTCAGCGTGAATATCAGCATCCTGTCAGTATGAATGTCAACAATCTGTCAGTGAGAATATCGGCAATCTTTCAGCGTGAATCTCAGCAATCCGGCAGCATGAATGTCAGCAATCTGTCAGCGCGAATATCAGCAATCTGTCAGCGCGAATATCAGCAATCTCTCAGTATGAATATCAGCAATCTGTCAGTGTGAATATCAGCAATCTGTCAGCGTGAATATCAGCAATCTCTCAGTGTGAATATCCGCAATCTGTCAGTGTGAGTATCAGCAACCTGTCAGCGTGAATATCAACAATCTGTCGGAGTGAATATCAGCAATCTGTCACCGTGAATATCAGGAATCTGACAGTGTGAATGTCAGCAATCTGTCAGTGTGAATATCAGCAATCTGTCAGTCAGAATATCAGCAATCTGTCATTGTGAATATCAGCAATCTGTCAGTGTGAATATCAGCAATCTGTCAGTCAGAATATCAGCAATCTGTCATTGTGAATATCAGCCATCTGTCAGTGTGAATATCAACAATCTGTCAATGTGAATATCGGCAATCCGGCAGCAATCTGTCAGTGTGAATATCAGCAATCTGTCGGTGTGAATATCAGCAATCTGTCAGTGAATGTCAGCAATCTGTCAGTGTGAATGTCAGCAATCTATCAGCGTGAATATCAGCAATCTGTCACTGTGAATGCGAGCACTCTGTCAGTGTGAATATCAGCAATCTGTCAGTGTGAATATCAGCAATCTTTCAGTGTGAATCTCAGCAATCCGGCAGCATGAATGTCAGCAATCTGTCAGCGTGAATATCAGCAATCTGTCAGCGTGAATATCAGCAATCTCTCAGTGTGAATATCAGCAATCTGTCAGTGTGAGTATCAGCAACCTGTCAGCGTGAATATCAACAATCTGTCGGAGTGAATATCAGCAATCTGTCACCGTGAATATCAGCAATCTGACAGTGTGAATGTCAGCAATCTGTCAGTCAGAATATCAGCAATCTGTCATTGTGAATATCAGCCATCTGTCAGTGTGAATATCAACAATCTGTCAGTGTGAATATCAGCAATCTGGCATTGTGAATATCAGCAATCTGTCAGTGTGAATGTCAGCAATCTGTCAGCGTGAATATCAGAAATCTGTCAGTGTGAATATCAGCAATCTGTCACTGTGAATGCGAGCAACCTGTCAGTGTGAACATCAGCAATTCGGCAGTGTGAATGTCAGCAATCTGTCAGCGTGAATATCAGAAATCTGTCAGTGTGAATATCAGCAATCTGTCACTGTGAATGCGAGCAACCTGTCAGTGTGAATATCAGCAATTCGGCAGTGTGAATATCAGCAATCTGTCAGTGTGAATATCAGCAATCTGTCAGTGTGAATGTCAGCAATCTGTCACTGCGAATATCAGCAATCTGTCAGTGTGAATATCAGCAATCTGTCAGTGTGAATATAGTCAATCTGTCAGTGTGAATGTCAGCAATCTGTCAGTGAATGTCAGCAATTTGTCAGTGTGAATGTCAGCAATCTCTCAGTATGAATATCAGCAATGTGTCAGTGTGAATATCAGCAATCTGTCGGTGTGAATATCAGCAATCTGTCAGTCTGAATATCAGCAATCTGTCAGCGTGAATATCAGCAATCTCTCAGTATGAATATCAGCAATCTGTCAGTGTGAATACCAGCAATCTGTCGGTGTGAATATCAGCAATCTGTCAGTGAATGTCAGCAATCTGTCAGTGTGAATGTCAGCAATCTATCAGCGTGAATATCAGCAATCTGTCACTGTGAATGCGAGCACTCTGTCAGTGTGAATATCAGCAATCTGTCAGTGTGAATATCAGCAATTTGTCAGCGTGAATATCAGCAATCGGTCAGTGTGAATATCTGCAATCTGTCAGCATGAATGCGAGCAATCTGTCAGTGTGAATATCAGCAATCTGTCAGCGTGAATATCAGCATCCTGTCAGTATGAATGTCAACAATCTGTCAGTGAGAATATCGGCAATCTTTCAGCGTGAATCTCAGCAATCCGGCAGCATGAATGTCAGCAATCTGTCAGCGCGAATATCAGCAATCTGTCAGCGTGAATATCAGCAATCTCTCAGTATGAATATCAGCAATCTGTCAGTGTGAATATCAGCAATCTGTCAGCGTGAATATCAGCAATCTGTCAGTGTGAATATAGTCAATCTGTCAGTGTGAATGTCAGCAATCTGTCAGTGAATGTCAGCAATTTGTCAGTGTGAATGTCAGCAATCTCTCAGTATGAATATCAGCAATGTGTCAGTGTGAATATCAGCAATCTGTCCGTGTGAATATCAGCAATCTGTCAGTATGAATATCAGCAATCTGTCAGCGTGAATATCAGCAATCTCTCAGTATGAATATCAGCAATCTGTCAGTGTGAATATCAGCAATCTGTCGGTGTGAATACCAGCAATCTGTCGGTGTGAATATCAGCAATCTGTCAGTGTGAATGTCAGCAACCTATCAGCGTGAATATCAGCAATCTGTCACTGTGAATGCGAGCACTCTGTCAGTGTGAATATCAGCAATCTGTCAGTGTGAATATCAGCAATTTGTCAGCGTGAATATCAGCAATCGGTCAGTGTGAATATCTGCAATCTGTCAGCATGAATGCGAGCAATCTGTCAGTGTGAATATCAGCAATCTGTCAGCGTGAATATCAGCATCCTGTCAGTATGAATGTCAACAATCTGTCAGTGAGAATATCGGCAATCTTTCAGCGTGAATCTCAGCAATCCGGCAGCATGAATGTCAGCAATCTGTCAGCGCGAATATCAGCAATCTGTCAGCGTGAATATCAGCAATCTCTCAGTATGAATATCAGCAATCTGTCAGTGTGAATATCAGCAATCTGTCAGCGTGAATATCAGCAATCTCTCAGTGTGAATATCCGCAATCTGTCAGTGTGAGTATCAGCAACCTGTCAGCGTGAATATCAACAATCTGTCGGAGTGAATATCAGCAATCTGTCACCGTGAATATCAGGAATCTGACAGTGTGAATGTCAGCAATCTGTCAGTGTGAATATCAGCAATCTGTCAGTCAGAATATCAGCAATCTGTCATTGTGAATATCAGCAATCTGTCAGTGTGAATATCAGCAGTCTGTCAGTCAGAATATCAGCAATCTGTCATTGTGAATATCAGCCATCTGTCAGTGTGAATATCAACAATCTGTCAATGTGAATATCGGCAATCCGGCAGCAATCTGTCAGTGTGAATATCAGCAATCTGTCGGTGTGAATATCAGCAATCTGTCAGTGAATGTCAGCAATCTGTCAGTGTGAATGTCAGCAATCTATCAGCGTGAATATCAGCAATCTGTCACTGTGAATGCGAGCACTCTGTCAGTGTGAATATCAGCAATCTGTCAGTGTGAATATCAGCAATCTTTCAGTGTGAATCTCAGCAATCCGGCAGCATGAATGTCAGCAATTTGTCAGCGTGAATATCAGCAATCTGTCAGCGTGAATATCAGCAATCTCTCAGTGTGAATATCAGCAATCTGTCAGTGTGAGTATCAGCAACCTGTCAGCGTGAATATCAACAATCTGTCGGAGTGAATATCAGCAATCTGTCACCGTGAATATCAGCAATCTGACAGTGTGAATGTCAGCAATCTGTCAGTCAGAATATCAGCAATCTGTCATTGTGAATATCAGCCATCTGTCAGTGTGAATATCAACAATCTGTCAGCGTGAATATCAGAAATCTGTCAGTGTGAATATCAGCAATCTGTCACTGTGAATGCGAGCAACCTGTCAGTGTGAATATCAGCAATTCGGCAGTGTGAATATCAGCAATCTGTCAGTGTGAATATCAGCAATCTGTCAGTGTGAATGTCAGCAATCTGTCACTGCGAATATCAGCAATCTGTCAGTGTGAATATCAGCAATCTGTCAGTGTGAATATAGTCAATCTGTCAGTGTGAATGTCAGCAATCTGTCAGTGAATGTCAGCAATTTGTCAGTGTGAATGTCAGCAATCTCTCAGTATGAATATCAGCAATGTGTCAGTGTGAATATCAGCAATCTGTCGGTGTGAATATCAGCAATCTGTCAGACTGAATATCAGCAATCTGTCAGCGTGAATATCAGCAATCTCTCAGTATGAATATCAGCAATCTGTCAGTGTGAATATCAGCAATCTGTCGGTGTGAATATCAGCAATCTGTCAGTGAATGTCAGTGTGAATGTCAGCAATCTATCAGCGTGAATATCAGCAATCTGTCACTGTGAATGCGAGCACTCTGTCAGTGTGAATATCAGCAATCTGTCAGTGTGAATATCAGCAATTTGTCAGCGTGAATATCAGTAATCGGTCAGTGTGAATATCTGCAATCTGTCAGCATGAATGCGAGCAATCTGTCAGTGTGAATATCAGCAATCTGTCAGCGTGAATATCAGCATCCTGTCAGTATGAATGTCAACAATCTGTCAGTGAGAATATCGGCAATCTTTCCGCGTGAATCTCAGCAATCCGGCAGCATGAATGTCAGCAATCTGTCAGCGCGAATATCAGCAATCTGTCAGCGTGAATATCAGCAATCTCTCAGTATGAATATCAGCAATCTGTCAGTGTGAATATCAGCAATCTGTCAGCGTGAATATCAGCAATCTCTCAGTGTGAATATCCGCAATCTGTCAGTGTGAGTATCAGCAACCTGTCAGCGTGAATATCAACAATCTGTCTGAGTGAATATCAGCAATCAGTCACCGTGAATATCAGGAATCTGACAGTGTGAATGTCAGCAATCTGTCAGTGTGAATATCAGCAATCTGTCAGTCAGAATATCAGCAATCTGTCATTGTGAATATCAGCCATCTGTCAGTGTGAATATCAACAATTTGTCAGTGTGAATATCAGCAATCTGTCAGTGTGAATATCAGCAATCTGTCAGTGTGAATATAGTCAATCTGTCAGTGTGAATATCAGCCATCTGTCAGTGTGAATATCAACAATCTGTCAGTGTGAATATCAGCAATCTGTCAGTGTGAATATCAGCAATCTGTCAGTGTGAATATAGTCAATCTGTCAGTGTGAATATCAGCCATCTGTCAGTGTGAATATCAACAATCTGTCAGTGTGAATATCAGCAATCTGTCAGTGTGAATATCAGCAATCTGTCAGTGTGAATATAGTCAATCTGTCAGTGTGAATGTCAGCAATCTGTCAGTGAATGTCAGCAATGTGTCAGTGTGAATATCAGCAATCTGTCGGTGTGAACATCAGCAATCTGTCAGTATGAATATCAGCAATCTGTCAGTGTGAATATCAGCAATCTGTCGGTGTGAATATCAGCAATCTGTCAGTATGAATATCAGCAATCTGTCAGCGTGAATATCAGCAATCTCTCAGTATGAATATCAGCAATCTGTCAGTGTGAATATCAGCAATCTGTCGGTGTGAATATCAGCAATCTGTCAGTGTGAATATCAGCAATTTGTCAGCGTGAATATCAGCAATCGGTCAGTGTGAATATCTGCAATCTGTCAGCATGAATGCGAGCAATCTGTCAGTGTGAATATCAGCAATCTGTCAGCGTGAATATCAGCATCCTGTCAGTATGAATGTCAACAATCTGTCAGTGAGAATATCGGCAATCTTTCAGCGCGAATATCAGCAATCTGTCAGCATGAATATCAGCAATCCCTCAGTGTGAATATCAGCAATCGCTCAGTGTGAATATCAGCAATCTGTCAGTGTGAATATCAGCAATCTGTCATTGTGAATATCAGCAATCTGTCAGCGTGAATATCAGCAATCTGTCAGTGAATGTCAGCAATCTGTCAGTGTGAATGTCAGCAATCTATCAGCGTGAATATCAGCAATCTGTCACTGTGAATGCGAGCACTCTGTCACTGTGAATGCGAGCACTCTGTCAGTGTGAATATCAGCAATCTGTCTGTGTGAATATCAGCAATCTTTCAGTGTGAATCTCAGCAATCCGGCAGCATGAATGTCAGCAATCTGTCAGCGTGAATATCAGCAATCTGTCAGCGTGAATATCAGCAATCTCTCAGTGTGAATATCAGCAATCTGTCAGTGTGCGTATCAGCAACCTGTCAGCGTGAATATCAACAATCTGTCGGAGTGAATATCAGCAATCTATCACCGTGAATATCAGCAATCTGACAGTGTGAATGTCAACAATCTGTCAGTCAGAATATCAGCAATCTGTCATTGTGAATATCAGCCATCTGTCAGTGTGAATATCAACAATCTGTCAGTGTGAATATCAGCAATCGGGCATTGTGAATATCAGCAATCTGTCAGTGTGAATGTCAGCAATCTGTCAGCGTGAATATCAGAAATCTGTCAGTGTGAATATCAGCAATCTGTCAGTGTGAATATCAGCAATCTGTCAGTGTGAATATCAGCAATCTGTCAGTGTGAATATAGTCAATCTGTCAGTGTGAATGTCAGCAATCTGTCAGTGAATGTCAGCAATTTGTCAGTGTGAATGTCAGCAATCTCTCAGTATGAATATCAGCAATGTGTCAGTGTGAATATCAGCAATCTGTCCGTGTGAATATCAGCAATCTGTCAGTATGAATATCAGCAATCTGTCAGCGTGAATATCAGCAATCTCTCAGTATGAATATCAGCAATCTGTCAGTGTGAATATCAGCAATCTGTCGGTGTGAATATCAGCAATCTGTCAGTGAATGTCAGCAATCTGTCAGTGTGAATGTCAGCAATCTATCAGCGTGAATATCAGCAATCTGTCACTGTGAATGCGAGCACTCTGTCAGTGTGAATATCAGCCATCTGTCAGTGTGAATATCAGCAATCTTTCAGTGTGAATCTCAGCAATCCGGCAGCATGAATGTCAGCAATCTGTCAGCGTGAATATCAGCAATCTGTCAGCGTGAATATCAGCAATCTCTCAGTGTGAATATCAGCAATCTGTCAGTATGAGTATCAGCAACCTGTCAGCGTGAATATCAACAATCTGTCGGAGTGAATATCAGCAATCTGTCACCGTGAATATCAGCAATCTGACAGTGTGAATGTCAGCAATCTGTCAGTCAGAATATCAGCAATCTGTCATTGTGAATATCAGCCATCTGTCAGTGTGAATATCAACAATCTGTCAGTGTGAATATCAGCAATCTGGCATTGTGAATATCAGCAATCTGTCAGTGTGAATGTCAGCAATCTGTCAGCGTGAATATCAGAAATCTGTCAGTGTGAATATCAGCAATCTGTCAGTGTGAATGTCAGCAATCTCTCAGTGTGAATATCAGCAATCTGTCAGTGTGCGTATCAGCAACCTGTCAGCGTGAATATCAACAATCTGTCGGAGTGAATATCAGCAATCTATCACCGTGAATATCAGCAATCTGACAGTGTGAATGTCAGCAATCTGTCAGTCAGAATATCAGCAATCTGTCATTGTGAATATCAGCCATCTGTCAGTGTGAATATCAACAATCTGTCAGTGTGAATATCAGCAATCTGGCATTGTGAATATCAGCAATCTGTCAGTGTGAATGTCAGCAATCTGTCAGCGTGAATATCAGAAATCTGTCAGTGTGAATATCAGCAATCTGTCACTGTGAATATCAGCAATCTGTCAGTGTGAATATCAGCAATCTGTCAGTGTGAATATCAGCAATCTGTCAGTGTGAATATCAGCAATCTTTCAGTGTGAATATAGTCAATCTGTCAGTGT
The DNA here is from genome assembly GCF_964213995.1 of Mustelus asterias. Lineage (NCBI taxonomy): Eukaryota > Metazoa > Chordata > Chondrichthyes > Carcharhiniformes > Triakidae > Mustelus > Mustelus asterias. Next base: position 45,102,207 of record NC_135822.1, on the reverse strand, counting down.
GAATGTCAGCAATCTGTCAGTGAATGTCAGCAATTTGTCAGTGTGAATGTCAGCAATCTCTCAGTATGAATATCAGCAATGTGTCAGTGTGAATATCAGCAATCTGTCCGTGTGAATATCAGCAATCTGTCAGTATGAATATCAGCAATCTGTCAGCGTGAATATCAGCAATCTCTCAGTATGAATATCAGCAATCTGTCAGTGTGAATATCAGCAATCTGTCGGTGTGAATATCAGCAATCTGTCAGTGAATGTCAGCAATCTGTCAGTGTGAATGTCAGCAATCTATCAGCGTGAATATCAGCAATCTGTCACTGTGAATGCGAGCACTCTGTCAGTGTGAATATCAGCAATCTGTCAGTGTGAATATCAGCAATCTTTCAGTGTGAATCTCAGCAATCCGGCAGCATGAATGTCAGCAATCTGTCAGTGTGAATATCAGCAATCTGTCAGCGTGAATATCAGCAATCTCTCAGTGTGAATATCAGCAATCTGTCAGTATGAGTATCAGCAACCTGTCAGCGTGAATATCAACAATCTGTCGGAGTGAATATCAGCAATCTGTCACCGTGAATATCAGCAATCTGACAGTGTGAATGTCAGCAATCTGTCAGTCAGAATATCAGCAATCTGTCATTGTGAATATCAGCCATCTGTCAGTGTGAATATCAACAATCTGTCAGTGTGAATATCAGCAATCTGGCATTGTGAATATCAGCAATCTGTCAGTGTGAATGTCAGCAATCTGTCAGTCAGAATATCAGCAATCTGTCACGTGAATATCAGCAATTCGGCAGTGTGACTATTAAGAATCTGTCGGTGTGAATATCAACAATCTGTCGGTGTGAATATCAGCAATCTGTAAGTGTGAATATCAGGAATCTGTCAGTGTGAACATCAGCAATCCGGCAGTGTGAATATCAGCAATCTGTCAGTGTGAACATCAACAATCCGGCAGTGTGAATATCAGCAATCTGTCAGTGTGAACATCAGCAATCCGGCAGTGTGAATATCAGCAATCTGTCAGTGTGAACATCAGCAATCCGGCAGTGTGAATATCAGCAATCTGTCAGTGTGAATATCAGCAATCCGGCAGTGTGAATATCAGCAACCTGTCAGTGTGAATATCAGCAATCCGGCAGTGTGAATATCAGCAACCTGTCAGTGTGAATATCAGCAATCTGTCAGTGTGAATATCAGCAATTGGTCAGTGTGAATATCAGCAATCTGGCAGTGTGAATGTCAGCAACCTGTCAGTGTGAATATCAGCAATCTGTCAGTGTGAATATCAGCAATACGGCAGCGTGGATATCAGCAATCTGTCAGTGTGAATATCAGCAATCGGTCAGTGTGAATGTCAGCAATCTGTCGGTGTGAATATCAGCAATCTGTCAGTGTGAATATCAGCAATCTGTCGGTGTGAATATCAGCAATCTGTCGGTGTGAATATCAGCAATCTGTCAACGTGAATGTCAGCAATCTGTCAGCGTGAATATCAGAAATCTGTCAGTGTGAATATCAGCAATCTGTCACTGTGAATGCGAGCAACCTGTCAGTGTGAATATCAGCAATTCGGCAGTGTGAATATCAGCAATAGGTCAGTGTGAATATCAGCAATCTGTCAGTGTGAATGTCAGCAATCTGTCACTGCGAATATCAGCAATCTGTCAGTGTGAATATCAGCAATCTGTCAGTGTGAATATCAGCAATCTGTCGGTGTGAATATCAGCAATCTGTCAGTTTGAATATCAGCAAACTGTCAGCGTGAATTTCAGCAATCTCTCAGTATGAATATCAGCAATCTGTCACTGTGAATATCAGCAATCTGTCGGTGTGAATATCAGCAATCTGTCAGTGAATGTCAGCAATCTGTCAGTGTGAATGTCAGCAATCTGTCAGCGTGAATATCAGCAATCTGTCACTGTGAATGCGAGCACTCTGTCAGTGTGAATATCAGCAATCTGTCAGTGTGAATATCAGCAATTTGTCAGCGTGAATATCAGCAATCGGTCAGTGTGAATATCTGCAATCTGTCAGCATGAATGCGAGCAATCTGTCAGTGTGAATATCAGCAATGTGTCAGCGTGAATATCAGCAACCTGTCAGTATGAATGTCAACAATCTGTCAGTGAGAATATCGGCAATCGTTCAGTGTGAATCTCAGCAATCCGGCAGCATGAATGTCAGCAATCTGTCAGCGTGAATATCAGCAATCTGTCAGCGTGAATATCAGCAATCTGTCAGCGTGAATATCAGCAATCTGTCAGCGTGATTATGATTAATCAGTCAGTCAGAATATCGGCAGTCTGTCAGTGTGAATGTTAGCAATCTGTCAGCGTGAATGTTCACAATCTGTCTGTGTGAATATCAGCAATCTGTCAGTGTGAATGTCAGCAATCTGTCAGTGTGAATATCAGCAATCTCTCAGTGTGAATATCAGCAATCTGTCAGTGTGAATGTCAGCAATCTGTCAGTGTGAATGTCAGCAATCTGTCAGTGTGACTTTCAGTAATCTCTCAGTGTGAATATCAGCAATCTGTCAGTCAGAATATCAGGAATCATTCACCATGAATATCAGCAATCCGGCAGTGTGAATATCACCAATCTAAAAGTGTGAATATCAGCAACCTGTCCGTGTGAATATCAGCAATCTGTCAGGGTGAATATCAGCAATCTGTCAGTGTGAATATCAGAAACCTGTCGGTGTGAATATCAGCAATCTGTCAGTGAATGTCAGCAATCTGTCAGTGTGAATGTCAGCAATCTATCAGCGTGAATATCAGCAATCTGTCACTGTGAATGCGAGCACTCTTTCAGTGTGAATATCAGCAATCTGTCAGTGTGAATATCAGCAATCGTTCAGTGTGAATCTCAGCAATCTGGCAGCATGAATGTCAGCAATCTGTCAGCGTGAATATCAGCAATCTGTCAGCGTGAATATCAGCAATCTCTCAGTATGAATATCAGCAATCTGTCAGTGTGAATATCAGCAATCTGTCAGCGTGAATATCAGCAATCTCTCAGTGTGAATATCAGCAATCTCTCAGTGTGAGTATCAGCAACCTGTCAGCGTGAATATCAACAATCTGTCGGAGTGAATATCAGCAATCTGTCACCGTGAATATCAGCAATCTGACAGTGTGAATGTCAGCAATCTGTCAGTCAGAATATCAGCAATCTGTCATTGTGAATATCAGCCATCTGTCAGTGTGAATATCAACAATCTGTCAGTGTGAATATCAGCAATCTGGCATTGTGAATATCAGCAATCTGTCAGTGTGAATGTCAGCAATCTGTCAGCGTGAATATCAGAAATCTGTCAGTGTGAATGCGAGCAACCTGACAGTGTGAATATCAGCAATTCGGCAGTGTGAATATCAGCAATCTGTCAGTGTGAATATCAGCAATCTGTCAGTGCGAATGTCAGCAATCTGTCACTGCGAATATCAGCAATCTGTCAGTGTGAATATCAGCAATCTGTCAGTGTGAATATCAGCAATCTGTCAGTGTGAATATCGTCAATCTGTCAGTGTGAATGTCAGCAATCTGTCAGTGAATGTCAGCAATTTGTCAGTGTGAATGTCAGCAATCTCTCAGTATGAATATCAGCAATGTGTCAGTGTGAATATCAGCAATCTGTCGGTGTGAATATCAGCAATCTGTCAGTATGAATATCAGCAATCTGTCAGCGTGAATATCAGCAATCTCTCAGTATGAATATCAGCAATCTGTCAGTGTGAATATCAGCAATCTGTCGGTGTGAATATCAGCAATCTGTCAGTGAATGTCAGCAATCTGTCAGTGTGAATGTCAGCAATCTATCAGCGTGAATATCAGCAATCTGTCACTGTGAATGCGAGCACTCTGTCAGTGTGAATACCAGCAATCTGTCAGTGTGAATATAAGCAATTTGTCAGCGTGAATATCAGCAATCGGTCAGTGTGAATATCAGCCATCTGTCAGTGTGAATGTCAGCAATCTGGCAGTGTGAATGTCAGCAATCCGGCAGTGTGAATATCAACAATCTGTCAGTGTGAATATCAGCAATCTGTCAGTGTGAATGTCAGCAATCTGTCATTGTGAATATCAGCCATCTGTCAGTGTGAATATCAACAATCTGTCAGTGTGAATATCAGCAATCTGGCATTGTGAATATCAGCAATCTGTCAGTGTGAATGTCAGCAATCTGTCAGCGTGAATATCAGAAATCTGTCAGTGTGAATATCAGCAATCTGTCACTGTGAATGCGAGCAACCTGTCAGTGTGAATATCAGCAATTCGGCAGTGTGAATATCAGCAATCTGTCAGTGTGAATATCAGCAATCTGTCAGTGTGAATGTCAGCAATCTGTCACTGCGAATATCAGCAATCTGTCAGTGTGAATATCAGCAATCTGTCAGTGTGAATATCAGCAATCTGTCAGTGTGAATATAGTCAATCTGTCAGTGTGAATGTCAGCAATCTGTCAGTGAATGTCAGCAATTTGTCAGTGTGAATGTCAGCAATCTGTCAGTGAATGTCAGCAATTTGTCAGTGTGAATATCAGCAATCTGTCGGTGTGAATATCAGCAATCTGTCAGCGTGAATATCAGCAATCTGTCAGCGTGAATATCAGCAATCTGTCAGCGTGAATGTCAGCAATCTGTCAGCGTGAATATCAGCAATCTGTCAGCGTGAATATCAGCAATCTCTCAGTATGAATATCAGCAATCTGTCAGCGTGAATATCAGCAATCTGTCAGCGTGAATGTCAGCAATCTGTCAGCGTGAATATCAGCAATCTGTCAGTGAGAATATCAGCAATCTCTCAGCATGAATATCAGCAATCTGTCAGTGTGAACATCAGCAATCTGTCAGTGTGAGTATCAGCAACCTGTCAGCGTGAATATCAGCAATCTGTCAGCGTGAATATCAGCAATCTGTCAGCGTGAATATCAGCAATCTGTCAGTGTGAACATCAGCAATCAGTCAGCGTGAATATCAGCAATCTCTCAGTATGAATATCAGCAATCTGTCAGTGTGAATATCAGCAATCTGTCAGCGTGAATATCAGCAATCTCTCAGTGTGAATATCCGCAATCTGTCAGTGTGAGTATCAGCAACCTGTCAGCGTGAATATCAACAATCTGTCGGAGTGAATATCAGCAATCTGTCACCGTGAATAGCAGGAATCTGACAGTGTGAATGTCAGCAATCTGTCAGTGTGAATATCAGCAATCTGTCAGTCAGAATATCAGCAATCTGTCATTGTGAATATCAGCCATCTGTCAGTGTGAATATCAGCAATCTGTCAGTCAGAATATCAGCAATCTGTCATTGTGAATATCAGCCATCTGTCAGTGTGAATATCAACAATCTGTCAGTGTGAATATCAGCAATCTGTCAGTGTGAATATCAGCAATCTGTCAGTGTGAATATAGTCAATCTGTCAGTGTGAATGTCAGCAATCTGTCAGTGAATGTCAGCAATTTGTCAGTGTGAATGTCAGCAATCTCTCAGTATGAATATCAGCAATGTGTCAGTGTGAATATCAGCAATCTGTCGGTGTGAATATCAGCAATCTGTCAGTATGAATATCAGCAATCTGTCAGCGTGAATATCAGCAATCTCTCAGTATGAATATCAGCAATCTGTCAGTGTGAATATCAGCAATCTGTCGGTGTGAATATCAGCAATCTGTCAGTGTGAATATCAGCAATTTGTCAGCGTGAATATCAGCAATCGGTCAGTGTGAATATCTGCAATCTGTCAGCATGAATGCGAGCAATCTGTCAGTGTGAATATCAGCAATCTGTCAGCGTGAATATCAGCATCCTGTCAGTATGAATGTCAACAATCTGTCAGTGAGAATATCGGCAATCTTTCAGCGCGAATATCAGCAATCTGTCAGCATGAATATCAGCAATCCCTCAGTGTGAATATCAGCAATCGCTCAGTGTGAATATCAGCAATCTGTCAGTGTGAATATCAGCAATCTGTCAGTGTGAATATCAGCAATCTGTCAGCGTGAATATCAGCAATCTGTCAGTGAATGTCAGCAATCTGTCAGTGTGAATGTCAGCAATCTATCAGCGTGAATATCAGCAATCTGTCACTGTGAATGCGAGCACTCTGTCAGTGTGAATATCAGCAATCTGTCAGTGTGAATATCAGCAATTTGTCAGCGTGAATATCAGCAATCGGTCAGTGTGAATATCTGCAATCTGTCAGCATGAATGCGAGCAATCTGTCAGTGTGAATATCAGCAATCTGTCAGCGTGAATATCAGCATCCTGTCAGTATGAATGTCAACAATCTGTCTGTGAGAATATCGGCAATCTTTCAGCGCGAATATCAGCAATCTGTCAGCGTGAATATCAGCAATCTCTCAGTATGAATATCAGCAATCTGTCAGTGTGAATATCAGCAATCTGTCAGCGTGAATATCAGCAATCTCTCAGTGTGAATATCCGCAATCTGTCAGTGTGAGTATCAGCAACCTGTCAGCGTGAATATCAACAATCTGTCGGAGTGAATATCAGCAATCTGTGACCGTGAATATCAGGAATCTGACAGTGTGAATGTCAGCAATCTGTCAATGTGAATATCAGCAATCTGTCAGTCAGAATATCAGCAATCTGTCATTGTGAATATCAGCCATCTGTCAGTGTGAATATCAGCAATCTGTCAGTCAGAATATCAGCAATCTGTCATTGTGAATATCAGCCATCTGTCAGTGTGAATATCAACAATCTGTCAATGTGAATATCGGCAATCCGGCAGTGTGAATATCAGCAATCTGTCAGTGTGAATATCAGCAATCTGTCGGTGTGAATATCAGCAATCTGTCAGTGAATGTCAGCAATCTGTCAGTGTGAATGTCAGCAATCTATCAGCGTGAATATCAGCAATCTGTCACTGTGAATGCGAGCACTCTGTCAGTGTGAATATCAGCAATCTGTCAGTGTGAATATCAGCAATCTTTCAGTGTGAATCTCAGCAATCCGGCAGCATGAATGTCAGCAATCTGTCAGCGTGAATATCAGCAATCTGTCAGCGTGAATATCAGCAATCTCTCAGTGTGAATATCAGCAATCTGTCAGTGTGCGTATCAGCAACCTGTCAGCGTGAATATCAACAATCTGTCGGAGTGAATATCAGCAATCTATCACCGTGAATATCAGCAATCTGACAGTGTGAATGTCAGCAATCTGTCAGTCAGAATATCAGCAATCTGTCATTGTGAATATCAGCCATCTGTCAGTGTGAATATCAACAATCTGTCAGTGTGAATATCAGCAATCTGGCATTGTGAATATCAGCAATCTGTCAGTGTGAATGTCAGCAATCTGTCAGCGTGAATATCAGAAATCTGTCAGTGTGAATATCAGCAATCTGTCACTGTGAATATCAGCAATCTGTCAGTGTGAATATCAGCAATCTGTCAGTGTGAATATCAGCAATCTGTCAGTGTGAATGTCAGCAATCTGTCAGTGAATGTCAGCAATTTGTCAGTGTGAATGTCAGCAATCTCTCAGTATGAATATCAGCAATGTGTCAGTGTGAATATCAGCAATCTGTCCGTGTGAATATCAGCAATCTGTCAGTATTAATATCAGCAATCTGTCAGCGTGAATATCAGCAATCTCTCAGTATGAATATCAGCAATCTGTCAGTGTGAATATCAGCAATCTGTCGGTGTGAATATCAGCAATCTGTCAGTGAATGTCAGCAATCTGTCAGTGTGAATGTCAGCAATCTATCAGCGTGAATATCAGCAATCTGTCACTGTGAATGCGAGCACTCTGTCAGTGTGAATATCAGCAATCTGTCAGTGTGAATATCAGCAATCTGTCAGTGTGAATCTCAGCAATCCGGCAGCATGAATGTCAGCAATCTGTCAGCGTGAATATCAGCAATCTGTCAGCGTGAATATCAGCAATCTGTCAGCGTGAATATCAGCAATCTCTCAGTGTGAATATCAGCAATCTGTCAGTATGAGTATCAGCAACCTGTCAGCGTGAATATCAACAATCTGTCGGAGTGAATATCAGCAATCTGTCACCGTGAATATCAGCAATCTGACAGTGTGAATGTCAGCAATCTGTCAGTCAGAATATCAGCAATCTGTCATTGTGAATATCAGCCATCTGTCAGTGTGAATATCAACAATCTGTCAGTGTGAATATCAGCAATCTGGCATTGTGAATATCAGCAATCTGTCAGTGTGAATGTCAGCAATCTGTCAGCGTGAATATCAGAAATCTGTCAGTGTGAATATCAGCAATCTGTCAGTGTGAATGTCAGCAATCTGTCACTGCGAATATCAGCAATCTGTCAGTGTGAATATCAGCAATCTGTCAGTGTGAATATCAGCAATCTGTCAGTGTGAATATAGTCAATCTGTCAGTGTGAATGTCAGCAATCTGTCAGTGAATGTCAGCAATTTGTCAGTGTGAATGTCAGCAATCTCTCAGTATGAATATCAGCAATGTGTCAGTGTGAATATCAGCAATCTGTCGGTGTGAATATCAGCAATCTGTCAGTATGAATATCAGCAATCTGTCAGCGTGAATATCAGCAATCTGTCGGTGTGAATATCAGCAATCTGTCAGTGAATGTCAGCAATCTGTCAGTGTGAATGTCAGCAATCTGTCAGCGTGAATATCAGCAATCTGTCACTGTGAATGCGAGCACTCTGTCAGTGTGAATATCAGCAATCTGTCAGTGTGAATATCAGCACTTTGTCAGCGTGAATATCAGCAATCGGTCAGTGTGAATATCTGCAATGTGTCAGCATGAATGCGAGCAATCTGTCAGTGTGAATATCAGCAATCTGTCAGCGTGAATATCAGCAACCTGTCAGTATGAATGTCAACAATCTGTCAGTGAGAATATCGGCAATCATTCAGTGTGAATCTCAGCAATCCGGCAGCATGAATATCAGCAATCTGGCAGCGTGAATATCAGCAATCTGTCAGCGTGAATATCAGCAATCTCTCAGTATGAATATCAGCAATCTGTCAGTGTGTATATCAGCAATCTGTCAGCGTGAATATCAGCAATCTCTCAGTGTGAATATCAGCAATCTGTCAGTGTATCAGCAACCTGTCAGCGTGAATATCAACAATCTGTCGGAGTGAATATCAGCAATCTGTCACCGTGAATATCAGCAATCGGACAGTGTGAATGTCAGCAATCTGTCAGTCAGAATATCAGGAAACTGTCATTGTGAATATCAGCCATCTGTCAGTGTGAATGTCAGCAATCTGGCATTGTGAATATCAGCAATCTGTCAGTGTGAATGTCAGCAATCTGTCAGTCAGAATATCAGCAATCTGTCACGTGAATATCAGCAATTCGGCAGTGTGAATATTAAGAATCTGTCGGTGTGAATATCAACAATCTGTCGGTGTGAATATCAGCAATCTGTAAGTGTGAATATCAGGAATCTGTCAGTGTGAACATCAGCAATCCGGCAGTGTGAATATCAGCAATCTGTCAGTGTGAACATCAGCAATCCGGCAGTGTGAATATCAGCAATCTGTCAGTGTGAACAACAGCAATCCGGCAGTGTGAATATCAGCAATCTGTCAGTGTGAACATCAGCAATCCGGCAGTGTGAATATCAGCAATCTGTCAGTGTGAATATCAGCAATCCGGCAGTGTGAATATCAGCAACCTGTCAGTGTGAATATCAGCAATCCGGCAGTGTGAATATCAGCAACCTGTCAGTGTGAATATCAGCAATCTGTCAGTGTGAATATCAGCAATTGGTCAGTGTGAATATCAGCAATCTGGCAGTGTGAATGTCAGCAACCTGTCAGTGTGAATATCAGCAATCTGTCAGTGTGAATATCAGCAATACGGCAGCGTGGATATCAGCAATCTGTCAGTGTGAATATCAGCAATCGGTCAGTGTGAATGTCAGCAATCTGTCGGTGTGAATATCAGCAATCTGTCAGTGTGAATATCAGCAATCTGTCGGTGTGAATATCAGCAATCTGTCGGTGTGAATATCAGCAATCTGTCAACGTGAATGTCAGCAATCTGTCAGCGTGAATATCAGAAATCTGTCAGTGTGAATATCAGCAATCTGTCACTGTGAATGCGAGCAACCTGTCAGTGTGAATATCAGCAATTCGGCAGTGTGAATATCAGCAATCTGTCAGTGTGAATATCAGCAATCTGTCAGTGTGAATGTCAGCAATCTGTCACTGCGAATATCAGCAATCTGTCAGTGTGAATATCAGCAATCTGTCAGTGTGAATATCAGCAATCTGTCAGTGTGAATATAGTCAATCTGTCAGTGTGAATGTCAGCAATCTGTCAGTGAATGTCAGCAATTTGTCAGTGTGCATGTCAGCAATCTCTCAGTATGAATATCAGCAATGTGTCAGTGTGAATATCAGCAATCTGTCAGTGTGAATATCAGCAATCTGTCAGTTTGAATATCAGCAAACTGTCAGCGTGAATTTCAGCAATCTCTCAGTATGAATATCAGCAATCTGTCAGTGTGAATATCAGCAATCTGTCGGTGTGAATATCAGCAATCTGTCAGTGAATGTCAGCAATCTGTCAGTGTGAATGTCAGCAATCTGTCAGCGTGAATATCAGCAATCTGTCACTCTGAATGCGAGCACTCTGTCAGTGTGAATATCAGCAATCTGTCAGTGTGAATATCAGCAATTTGTCAGCGTGAATATCAGCAATCGGTCAGTGTGAATATCTGCAATCTGTCAGCATGAATGCGAGCAATCTGTCAGTGTGAATATCAGCAATCTGTCAGCGTGAATATCAGCAACCTGTCAGTATGAATGTCAACAATCTGTCAGTGAGAATATCGGCAATCTTTCAGTGTGAATCTCAGCAATCCGGCAGCATGAATGTCAGCAATCTGTCAGCGTGAATATCAGCAATCTGTCAGCGTGAATATCAGCAATCTGTCAGCGTGAATATCAACAATCTGTCAGCGTGATTATGATTAATCAGTCAGTCAGAATATCGGCAGTCTGTCAGTGTGAATGTTAGCAATCTGTCAGCGTGAATGTTCACAATCTGTCTGTGTGAATATCAGCAATCTGTCAGTGTGAATGTCAGCAATCTGTCAGTGTGAATATCAGCAATCTCTCAGTGTGAATATCAGCAATCTGTCAGTGTGAATGTCAGCAATCTGTCAGTGTGAATGTCAGCAATCTGTCAGTGTGACTTTCAGTAATCTCTCAGTGTGAATATCAGCAATCTGTCAGTCAGAATATCAGGAATCATTCACCATGAATATCAGCAATCCGGCAGTGTGAATATCACCAATCTAAAAGTGTGAATATCAGCAACCTGTCCGTGTGAATATCAGAAACCTGTCGGTGTGAATATCAGCAATCTGTCAGTGAATGTCAGCAATCTGTCAGTGTGAATGTCAGCAATCTATCAGCGTGAATATCAGCAATCTGTCACTGTGAATGCGAGCACTCTTTCAGTGTGAATATCAGCAATCTGTCAGTGTGAATATCAGCAATCGTTCAGTGTGAATCTCAGCAATCTGGCAGGATGAATGTCAGCAATCTGTCAGCGTGAATATCAGCAATCTGTCAGCGTGAATATCAGCAATCTCTCAGTATGAATATCAGCAATCTGTCAGTGTGAATATCAGCAATCTGTCAGCGTGAATATCAGCAATCTCTCAGTGTGAATATCAGCAATCTCTCAGTGTGAGTATCAGCAACCTGTCAGCGTGAATATCAACAATCTGTCGGAGTGAATATCAGCAATCTGTCACCGTGGGTTATCTGCAATCTGACAGTGTGAATGTCAGCAATCTGTCAGTCAGAATATCAGCAATCTGTCATTGTGAATATCAGCCATCTGTCAGTGTGAATATCAACAATCTGTCAGTGTGAATATCAGCAATCTGGCATTGTGAATATCAGCAATCTGTCAGTGTGAATGTCAGCAATCTGTCAGCGTGAATATCAGAAATCTGTCAGTGTGAATGCGAGCAACCTGTCAGTGTGAATATCAGCAATTCGGCAGTGTGAATATCAGCAATCTGTCAGTGTGAATATCAGCAATCTGTCAGTGTGAATGTCAGCAATCTGTCACTGCGAATATCAGCAATCTGTCAGTGTGAATATCAGCAATCTGTCAGTATGAATATCAGCAATGTGTCAGTGTGAATATCAGCAATCTGTCCGTGTGAATATCAGCAATCTGTCAGTATTAATATCAGCAATCTGTCAGCGTGAATATCAGCAATCTCTCAGTATGAATATCAGCAATCTGTCAGTGTGAATATCAGCAATCTGTCGGTGTGAATATCAGCAATCTGTCAGTGAATGTCAGCAATCTGTCAGTGTGAATGTCAGCAATCTATCAGCGTGAATATCAGCAATCTGTCACTGTGAATGCGAGCACTCTGTCAGTGTGAATATCAGCAATCTGTCAGTGTGAATATCAGCAATCTGTCAGTGTGAATCTCAGCAATCCGGCAGCATGAATGTCAGCAATCTGTCAGCGTGAATATCAGCAATCTGTCAGCGTGAATATCAGCAATCTGTCAGCGTGAATATCAGCAATCTCTCAGTGTGAATATCAGCAATCTGTCAGTATGAGTATCAGCAACCTGTCAGCGTGAATATCAACAATCTGTCGGAGTGAATATCAGCAATCTGTCACCGTGAATATCAGCAATCTGACAGTGTGAATGTCAGCAATCTGTCAGTCAGAATATCAGCAATCTGTCATTGTGAATATCAGCCATCTGTCAGTGTGAATATCAACAATCTGTCAGTGTGAATATCAGCAATCTGGCATTGTGAATATCAGCAATCTGTCAGTGTGAATGTCAGCAATCTGTCAGCGTGAATATCAGAAATCTGTCAGTGTGAATATCAGCAATCTGTCAGTGTGAATGTCAGCAATCTGTCACTGCGAATATCAGCAATCTGTCAGTGTGAATATCAGCAATCTGTCAGTGTGAATATCAGCAATCTGTCAGTGTGAATATAGTCAATCTGTCAGTGTGAATGTCAGCAATCTGTCAGTGAATGTCAGCAATTTGTCAGTGTGAATGTCAGCAATCTCTCAGTATGAATATCAGCAATGTGTCAGTGTGAATATCAGCAATCTGTCGGTGTGAATATCAGCAATCTGTCAGTATGAATATCAGCAATCTGTCAGCGTGAATATCAGCAATCTGTCGGTGTGAATATCAGCAATCTGTCAGTGAATGTCAGCAATCTGTCAGTGTGAATGTCAGCAATCTGTCAGCGTGAATATCAGCAATCTGTCACTGTGAATGCGAGCACTCTGTCAGTGTGAATATCAGCAATCTGTCAGTGTGAATATCAGCACTTTGTCAGCGTGAATATCAGCAATCGGTCAGTGTGAATATCTGCAATGTGTCAGCATGAATGCGAGCAATCTGTCAGTGTGAATATCAGCAATCTGTCAGCGTGAATATCAGCAACCTGTCAGTATGAATGTCAACAATCTGTCAGTGAGAATATCGGCAATCATTCAGTGTGAATCTCAGCAATCCGGCAGCATGAATATCAGCAATCTGGCAGCGTGAATATCAGCAATCTGTCAGCGTGAATATCAGCAATCTCTCAGTATGAATATCAGCAATCTGTCAGTGTGTATATCAGCAATCTGTCAGCGTGAATATCAGCAATCTCTCAGTGTGAATATCAGCAATCTGTCAGTGTATCAGCAACCTGTCAGCGTGAATATCAACAATCTGTCGGAGTGAATATCAGCAATCTGTCACCGTGAATATCAGCAATCGGACAGTGTGAATGTCAGCAATCTGTCAGTCAGAATATCAGGAAACTGTCATTGTGAATATCAGCCATCTGTCAGTGTGAATGTCAGCAATCTGGCATTGTGAATATCAGCAATCTGTCAGTGTGAATGTCAGCAATCTGTCAGTCAGAATATCAGCAATCTGTCACGTGAATATCAGCAATTCGGCAGTGTGAATATTAAGAATCTGTCGGTGTGAATATCAACAATCTGTCGGTGTGAATATCAGCAATCTGTAAGTGTGAATATCAGGAATCTGTCAGTGTGAACATCAGCAATCCGGCAGTGTGAATATCAGCAATCTGTCAGTGTGAACATCAGCAATCCGGCAGTGTGAATATCAGCAATCTGTCAGTGTGAACAACAGCAATCCGGCAGTGTGAATATCAGCAATCTGTCAGTGTGAACATCAGCAATCCGGCAGTGTGAATATCAGCAATCTGTCAGTGTGAATATCAGCAATCCGGCAGTGTGAATATCAGCAACCTGTCAGTGTGAATATCAGCAATCCGGCAGTGTGAATATCAGCAACCTGTCAGTGTGAATATCAGCAATCTGTCAGTGTGAATATCAGCAATTGGTCAGTGTGAATATCAGCAATCTGGCAGTGTGAATGTCAGCAACCTGTCAGTGTGAATATCAGCAATCTGTCAGTGTGAATATCAGCAATACGGCAGCGTGGATATCAGCAATCTGTCAGTGTGAATATCAGCAATCGGTCAGTGTGAATGTCAGCAATCTGTCGGTGTGAATATCAGCAATCTGTCAGTGTGAATATCAGCAATCTGTCGGTGTGAATATCAGCAATCTGTCGGTGTGAATATCAGCAATCTGTCAACGTGAATGTCAGCAATCTGTCAGCGTGAATATCAGAAATCTGTCAGTGTGAATATCAGCAATCTGTCACTGTGAATGCGAGCAACCTGTCAGTGTGAATATCAGCAATTCGGCAGTGTGAATATCAGCAATCTGTCAGTGTGAATATCAGCAATCTGTCAGTGTGAATGTCAGCAATCTGTCACTGCGAATATCAGCAATCTGTCAGTGTGAATATCAGCAATCTGTCAGTGTGAATATCAGCAATCTGTCAGTGTGAATATAGTCAATCTGTCAGTGTGAATGTCAGCAATCTGTCAGTGAATGTCAGCAATTTGTCAGTGTGCATGTCAGCAATCTCTCAGTATGAATATCAGCAATGTGTCAGTGTGAATATCAGCAATCTGTCAGTGTGAATATCAGCAATCTGTCAGTTTGAATATCAGCAAACTGTCAGCGTGAATTTCAGCAATCTCTCAGTATGAATATCAGCAATCTGTCAGTGTGAATATCAGCAATCTGTCGGTGTGAATATCAGCAATCTGTCAGTGAATGTCAGCAATCTGTCAGTGTGAATGTCAGCAATCTGTCAGCGTGAATATCAGCAATCTGTCACTCTGAATGCGAGCACTCTGTCAGTGTGAATATCAGCAATCTGTCAGTGTGAATATCAGCAATTTGTCAGCGTGAATATCAGCAATCGGTCAGTGTGAATATCTGCAATCTGTCAGCATGAATGCGAGCAATCTGTCAGTGTGAATATCAGCAATCTGTCAGCGTGAATATCAGCAACCTGTCAGTATGAATGTCAACAATCTGTCAGTGAGAATATCGGCAATCTTTCAGTGTGAATCTCAGCAATCCGGCAGCATGAATGTCAGCAATCTGTCAGCGTGAATATCAGCAATCTGTCAGCGTGAATATCAGCAATCTGTCAGCGTGAATATCAACAATCTGTCAGCGTGATTATGATTAATCAGTCAGTCAGAATATCGGCAGTCTGTCAGTGTGAATGTTAGCAATCTGTCAGCGTGAATGTTCACAATCTGTCTGTGTGAATATCAGCAATCTGTCAGTGTGAATGTCAGCAATCTGTCAGTGTGAATATCAGCAATCTCTCAGTGTGAATATCAGCAATCTGTCAGTGTGAATGTCAGCAATCTGTCAGTGTGAATGTCAGCAATCTGTCAGTGTGACTTTCAGTAATCTCTCAGTGTGAATATCAGCAATCTGTCAGTCAGAATATCAGGAATCATTCACCATGAATATCAGCAATCCGGCAGTGTGAATATCACCAATCTAAAAGTGTGAATATCAGCAACCTGTCCGTGTGAATATCAGAAACCTGTCGGTGTGAATATCAGCAATCTGTCAGTGAATGTCAGCAATCTGTCAGTGTGAATGTCAGCAATCTATCAGCGTGAATATCAGCAATCTGTCACTGTGAATGCGAGCACTCTTTCAGTGTGAATATCAGCAATCTGTCAGTGTGAATATCAGCAATCGTTCAGTGTGAATCTCAGCAATCTGGCAGGATGAATGTCAGCAATCTGTCAGCGTGAATATCAGCAATCTGTCAGCGTGAATATCAGCAATCTCTCAGTATGAATATCAGCAATCTGTCAGTGTGAATATCAGCAATCTGTCAGCGTGAATATCAGCAATCTCTCAGTGTGAATATCAGCAATCTCTCAGTGTGAGTATCAGCAACCTGTCAGCGTGAATATCAACAATCTGTCGGAGTGAATATCAGCAATCTGTCACCGTGGGTTATCTGCAATCTGACAGTGTGAATGTCAGCAATCTGTCAGTCAGAATATCAGCAATCTGTCATTGTGAATATCAGCCATCTGTCAGTGTGAATATCAACAATCTGTCAGTGTGAATATCAGCAATCTGGCATTGTGAATATCAGCAATCTGTCAGTGTGAATGTCAGCAATCTGTCAGCGTGAATATCAGAAATCTGTCAGTGTGAATGCGAGCAACCTGTCAGTGTGAATATCAGCAATTCGGCAGTGTGAATATCAGCAATCTGTCAGTGTGAATATCAGCAATCTGTCAGTGTGAATGTCAGCAATCTGTCACTGCGAATATCAGCAATCTGTCAGTGTGAATATCAGCAATCTGTCAGTGTGAATATCAGCAATCTGTCAGTGTGAATATAGTCAATCTGTCAGTGTGAATGTCAGCAATCTGTCAGTGAATGTCAGCAATTTGTCAGTGTGAATGTCAGCAATCTCTCAGTATGAATATCAGCAATGTGTCAGTGTGAATATCAGCAATCTGTCGGTGTGAATATCAGCAATCTGTCAGTATGAATATCAGCAATCTGTCAGTGTGAATATCAGCAATCTCTCAGTATGAATATCAGCAATCTGTCAGTGTGAATATCAGCAATCTGTCGGTGTGAATATCAGCAATCTGTCAGTGAATGTCAGCAATCTGTCAGTGTGAATGTCAGCAATCTATCAGCGTGAATATCAGCAATCTGTCACTGTGAATGCGAGCACTCTGTCCGTGTGAATATCAGCAATCTGTCAGTGTGAATATCAGCAATTTGTCAGCGTGAATATCAGCAATCGGTCAGTGTGAATATCTGCAATCTGTCAGCATGAATGCGAGCAATCTGTCAGTGTGAATATCAGCAATCTGTCAGCGTGAATATCAGCAATCTGTCAGCGTGAATATCAGCAATCTCTCAGTATGAATGTCAACAATCTGTCAGTGAGAATATCGGCAATCTTTCAGCGTGAATCTCAGCAATCCGGCAGCATGAATGTCAGCAATCTGTCAGCGCGAATATCAGCAATCTGTCAGCGTGAATATCAGCAATCTCTCAGTATGAATATCAGCAATCTGTCAGTGTGAATATCAGCAATCTGTCAGCGTGAATATCAGCAATCTCTCAGTGTGAATATCCGCAATCTGTCAGTGTGAGTATCAGCAACCTGTCAGCGTGAATATCAACAATCTGTCGGAGTGAATATCAGCAATCTGTCACCGTGAATATCAGGAATCTGACAGTGTGAATGTCAGCAATCTGTCAGTGTGAATATCAGCAATCTGTCAGTCAGAATATCAGCAATCTGTCATTGTGAATATCAGCCATCTGTCAGTGTGAATATCAGCAATCTGTCAGTCAGAATATCAGCAATCTGTCATTGTGAATATCAGCCATCTGTCAGTGTGAATATCAACAATCTGTCAATGTGAATATCGGCAATCCGGCAGTGTGAATATCAGCAATCTGTCACCGTGATTATCAGGAATCTGACAGTGTGAATGTCAGCAATCTGTCAGTGTGAATATCAGCAATCTGTCAGTCAGAATATCAGCAATCTGTCATTGTGAATATCAGCCATCTGTCAGTGTGAATATCAGCAATCTGTCAGTCAGAATATCAGCAATCTGTCATTGTGAATATCAGCCATCTGTCAGTGTGAATATCAACAATCTGTCAATGTCAATATCGGCAATCCGGCAGTGTGAATATCAGCAATCTGTCAGTGTGAATATCAGTAATCTGTCGGTGTGAATATCAGCAATCTGTCAGTGAATGTCAGCAATCTGTCAGTGTGAATGTCAGCAATCTATCAGCGTGAATATCAGCAATCTGTCACTGTGAATGCGAGCACTCTGTCAGTGTGAATATCAGCAATCTGTCAGCGTGAATATCAGCAATCGTTCAGTGTGAATCTCAGCAATCCGGCAGCATGAATGTCAGCAATCTGTCAGCGTGAATATCAGCAATCTGTCAGCGTGAATATCAGCAATCTCTCAGTGTGAATATCAGCAATCTGTCAGTGTGAGTATCAGCAACCTGTCAGCGTGAATATCAACAATCTGTCGGAGTGAATATCAGCAATCTGTCACCGTGAATATCAGCAATCTGACAGTGTGAATGTCAGCAATCTGTCAGTCAGAATATCAGCAATCTGTCATTGTGAATATCAGCCATCTGTCAGTGTGAATATCAACAATCTGTCAGTGTGAATATCAGCAATCTGGCATTGTGAATATCAGCAATCTGTCAGTGTGAATGTCAGCAATCTGTCAGCGTGAATATCAGAAATCTGTCAGTGTGAATATCAGCAATCTGTCACTGTGAATGCGAGCAACCTGTCAGTGTGAATATCAGCAATTCGGCAGTGTGAATATCAGCAATCTGTCAGTGTGAATATCAGCAATCTGTCAGTGTGAATGTCAGCAATCTGTCACTGCGAATATCAGCAATCTGTCAGTGTGAATATCAGCAATCTGTCAGTGTGAATATCAGCAATCTGTCAGTGTGAATATAGTCAATCTGTCAGTGTGAATGTCAGCAATCTGTCAGTGAATGTCAGCAATTTGTCAGTGTGAATGTCAGCAATCTCTCAGTATGAATATCAGCAATGTGTCAGTGTGAATATCAGCAATCTGTCGGTGTGAATATCAGCAATCTATCAGTATGAATATCAGCAATCTGTCAGCGTGAATATCAGCAATCTCTCAGTATGAATATCAGCAATCTGTCAGTGTGAATATCAGCAATCTGTCGGTGTGAATATCAGCAATCTGTCAGTGAATGTCAGCAATCTGTCAGTGTGAATGTCTGCAATCTGTCAGCGTGAATATCAGCAATCTGTCACTGTGAATGCGAGCACTCTGTCAGTGTGAATATCAGCAATCTGTCAGTGTGAATATCAGCACTTTGTCAGCGGGAATATCAGCAATCGGTCAGTGTGAATATCTGCAATCTGTCAGCATGAATGCGAGCAATCTGTCAGTGTGAATATCAGCAATGTGTCAGCGTGAATATCAGCAACCTGTCAGTATGAATGTCAACAATCTGTCAGTGAGAATATTGGCAATCTTTCAGTGTGAATCTCAGCAATCCGGCAGCATGAATATCAGCAATCTGGCAGCGTGAATATCAGCAATCTGTCAGCGTGAATATCAGCAATCTCTCAGTATGAATATCAGCAATCTGTCAGTGTGAATATCAGCAATCTGTCAGCGTGAATATCAGCAATCTCTCAGTGTGAATATCAGCAATCTGTCAGTGTGAGTATCAGCAACCTGTCAGCGTGAATATCAACAATCTGTCGGAGTGAATATCAGCAATCTGTCACCGTGAATATCAGCAATCGGACAGTGTGAATGTCAGCAATCTGTCAGTCAGAATATCAGCAATCTGTCATTGTGAATATCAGCCATCTGTCAGTGTGAATATCAACAATCTGTCAGTGTGAATGTCAGCAATCTGGCATTGTGAATATCAGCAATCTGTCAGTGTGAATGTCAGCAATCTGTCAGTCAGAATATCAGCAATCTGTCACGTGAATATCAGCAATTCGGCAGTGTGAATATTAAGAATCTGTCGGTGTGAATATCAACAATCTGTCGGTGTGAATATCAGCAATCTGTAAGTGTGAATATCAGGAATCCGGCAGTGTGAATATCAGCAATCTGTCAGTGTGAACATCAGCAATCCGGCAGTGTGAATATCAGCAATCTGTCAGTGTGAATATCAGCAATCCGGCAGTGTGACTATCAGCAACCTGTCAGTGTGAATATCAGCAATCCGGCAGTGTGAATATCAGCAACCTGTCAGTGTGAATATCAGCAATCTGTCAGTGTGAATATCAGCAATTGGTCAGTGTGAATATCAGCAATCTGGCAGTGTGAATGTCAGCAACCTGTCAGTGTGAATATCAGCAATCTGTCAGTGTGAATATCAGCAATACGGCAGCGTGGATATCAGCAATCTGTCAGTGTGAATATCAGCAATCGGTCAGTGTGAATGTCAGCAATCTGTCGGTGTGAATATCAGCAATCTGTCAGTGTGAATATCAGCAATCTGTCAGTGTGAATATCAGCAATCTGTCGGTGTGAATATCAGCAATCTGTCAATGCGAATGTCAGCAATCTGTCAGCGTGAATATCAGAAATCTGTCAGTGTGAATATCAGCAATCTGTCACTGTGAATGCGAGCAACCTGTCAGTGTGAATATCAGCAATCTGTCAGTGTGAATATAGTCAATCTGTCAGTGTGAATGTCAGCAATCTGTCAGTGAATGTCAGCAATTTGTCAGTGTGAATATAGTCAATCTGTCAGTGTGAATGTCAGCAATCTGTCAGTGAATGTCAGCAATTTGTCAGTGTGCATGTCAGCAATCTCTCAGTATGAATATCAGCAATGTGTCAGTGTGAATATCAGCAATCTGTCGGTGTGAATATCAGCAATCTGTCAGTTTGAATATCAGCAAACTGTCAGCGTGAATTTCAGCAATCTCTCAGTATGAATATCAGCAATCTGTCAGTGTGAATATCAGCAATCTGTCGGTGTGAATATCAGCAATCTGTCAGTGAATGTCAGCAATCTGTCAGTGTGAATGTCAGCAATCTGTCAGCGTGAATATCAGCAATCTGTCACTGTGAATGCGAGCACTCTGTCAGTGTGAATATCAGCAATCTGTCAGCGTGAATATCAGCAATCTGTCACTGTGAATGCGAGCACTCTGTCAGTGTGAATATCAGCAATCTGTCAGTGTGAATATCAGCAATTTGTCAGCGTGAATATCAGCAATCGGTCAGTGTGAATATATGCAATCTGTCAGCATGAATGCGAGCAATCTGTCAGTGTGAATATCAGCAATCTGTCAGCGTGAATATCAGCAACCTGTCAGTATGAATGTCAACAATCTGTCAGTGAGAATATCGGCAATCTTTCAGTGTGAATCTCAGCAATCCGGCAGCATGAATGTCAGCAATCTGTCAGCGTGAATATCAGCAATCTGTCAGCGTGAATATCAGCAATCTGTCAGCGTGATTATGATTAATCTGTCAGTCAGAATATCGGCATTGGGTCAGTGTGAATGTTAGCAATCTGTCAGTGTGAATGTTCACAATCTGTCTGTGTGAATATCAGCAATCTGTCAGTGTGAATGTCAGCAATCTGTCAGTGTGAATATCAGCAATCTCTCAGTGTGAATATCAGCAATCTGTCAGTGTGAATGTCAGCAATCTGTCAGTGTGAGTGTCAGCAATCTGTCAGTGTGACTTTCAGTAATCTCTCAGTGTGAATATCAGCAATCTGTCAGTCAGAATATCAGGAATGTTTCACCATGAATATCAGCAATCCGGCAGTGTGAATATCAGCAATCTAAAAGTGTGAATATCAGCAACCTGTCCGTGTGAATATCAGCAATCTGTCGGTGTGAATCTCAGCAATCTGTCAGGGTGAATATCAGCAATCTGTCAGTGTGAATATCAGAAATCTGTCGGTGCGAATATCAGCAATCTGTCAGTGAATGTCAGCAATCTGTCAGTGTGAATGTCAGCAATCTATCAGCGTGAATATCAGCAATCTGTCACTGTGAATGCGAGCACTCTTTCAGTGTGAATATCAGCAATCTGTCAGCGTGAATATCAGCAACCTGTCAGTATGAATGTCAACAATCTGTCAGTGAGTATATCGGCAATCTGTCAGTGTGAATATCAGCAATCTGTCTGTGTGAATATCAGCAAACTGTCAGTGAATGTCAGCAATCTGTCAGTGTGAATGTCAGCAATCTGTCAGTGTGAATATCAGCAATCTGTCACTGTGAATGGGAGCACTCTGTCAGTGTGAATATCAGCAATCTGTCAGTGTGAATATCGGCAATTTGTCAGTGTGAATATCAGCAATCTGTCAGTGTGAATATCTGCAATCTGTCAGCATGAATGCGAGCAATCTGTCAGTGTGAATATCAGAAATCTGTCAGCGTGAATATCAGCAACCTGTCAGTATGAATGTCAACAATCTGTCAGTGAGTATATCGGCAATCTGTCAGTGTGAATATCAGCAATCCGGCAGCATGAATGTCAGCAATCTGTCAGCGTGAATATCAGCAATCTGTCAGCGTGAATATCAGCAATCTGTCGGAGTGAATATCAGCAATCTGTCAGTGTGAATATCAGGAATCTGGCAGTGTGAATATCAGCAATCTGTCAGTGTGAATATCTGCAATCTGTCAGTGTGAATATCAGCAATCTGTCAGGGTGAATATCAGCAAACTGTCAGTGTGAATATCAGCAATCTGTCATTGTGACTTTCAGCAATCTCTCAGTGTGAATATCAGCAATCTGTCTGTCAGAATATCAGGAATCTTTCACCATGAATATCAGCAATCCGGCAGTGTGAATATCAGCAATCTGGCAGTGCGAATATCAGCAACCTGTCAGTGTGAATATCAACAATCTGTCGGTGTGAATATCAGCAATCTGTCAGTGAGAATATCAGCAATCTGTCAGTGTGAATATCAGCAATCTGTCAGTGTGAATATAGTCAATCTGTCAGTGTGAATGTCAGCAATCTGTCAGTGAATGTCAGCAATTTGTCAGTGTGAATGACAGCAATCTCTCAGTATGAATATCAGCAATGTGTCAGTGTGAATATCAGCAATCTGTCGGTGTGAATATCAGCAATCTCTCAGTATGAATATCAACAATCTGTCAGTATGAATATCAGCAATCTGTCAGCGTGAATATCAGCAATCTCTCAGTATGAATATCAGCAAACTGTCAGTGTGAATATTAGCAATCTGTCGGTGTGAATATCAGCAATCTGTCAGCGTGAATATCAGCAATCTCTCAGTATGAATATCAGCAATCTGTCAGTGTGAATATTAGCAATCTGTCGGTGTGAATATCAGCAATCTGTCAGTGAATGTCAGCAATCTGTCAGTGCGAATGTCAGCAATCTGTCAGCGTGAATATCAGCAATCTGTCACTGTGAATGGGAGCACTCTGTCAGTGTGAATATCGGCAATTTGTCAGTGCGAATATCAGCAATCTGTCAGTGTGAATATCTGCAATCTGTCAGCATGAACGCGAGCAATCTGTCACTGTGAATATCAGAAATCTGTCAGCGTGAATATCAGCAATCTCTCAGTGTGAATATCAGCAATCTGTCAGTGTGAATATCAACAATCTGTCAGCGTGAATATCAGCAATCTCTCAGTGTGAATATCAGCAATCTGTCAGTGTGAGTATCAGCAACCTGTCAGTCTGAATATCAACAATCTGTCGGAGTGAATATCAGCAATCTGTCAGTGTGAATATCAGGAATCTGGCAGTGTGAATATCAGCAATCTGTCAGTGTGAATATTAGCAATCCGGCAGAGTGAATATCAGCAATCTGTCATCGTTAATATCTGCAATCTGTCAGTGTGAATATCGTGAATCTGTCAGGGTGAATGTTTGCAACCTGTCAGTGTGAATATCAGCAATCTGCCAGTGTGAATGTCAGCAATCTGTCAGTGTGAATATCAGCAATCTCTCAGTGTGAATATCAGCAACCTGTCAGTGTGAATATCAGCAATCTGCCAGTGTGAATGTCAGCAATCTGTCAGTGTGAATATCAGCAATCTCTCAGTGTGAATATCAGCAATTTGTCAGTGTGAATATCAGCAATCTGTCAGTGTGAATATCAGCAATCTGTCAGTGTGACTTTCAGTAATCTCTCAGTGTGAATATCAGCAATCTGTCAGTCAGAATATCAGGAATCTTTCACCATGAATATCAGCAATCCGGCAGTGTGAATATCAGCAATCGAAAAGTGTGAATATCAGCACCTGTCCGTGTGAATATCAGCAATCTGTCAGTGTGAATATCAGCAATCTGTCAGTGTGAATATAGTCAATCTGTCAGTGTGAATTTCAGCAATCTGTCAGTGAATGTCAGCAATTTGTCAGTGTGACGGTCAGTAATCTCTCAGTATGAATATCAGCAATGTGTCAGTGTGAATATCAGCAATCGGTCGGTGTGAATATCAACAATGTCTCAGTATGAATATCAGCTATCTGTCAGTATGAATATCAGCAATCTGCCATCGTGAATATCAGCAATCTCTCAGTATGAATATCAGCAATCTGTCAGTGTGAATATCAGCAATCTGTCGGTGTGAATATCAGCAATCTGTCAGTGAATGTCAGCAATCTGTCAGTGTGAATGTCAGCAATCTGTCAGTGTGAATATCAGCAATCTGTCAGTGTGAATATCGGCAATTTGTCAGTGTGAATATCAGCAATCTGTCAGTGTGAATATCTGCAATCTGTCAGCATGAACGCGAGCAATCTGTCAGTGTGAATATCAGAAATCTGTCAGCGTGAATACCAGCAACCTGTCAGTATGAATGTCAACAATCTGTCAGTGAGTATATCGGCAATCTGTCAGTGTGAATATCAGCAATCTGTCGGTGTGAATATCAGCAAACTGTCAGTGAATGTCAGCAATCTGTCAGTGTGAATGTCAGCAATCTGTCAGCGTGAATATCAGCAATCTGTCACTGTGAATGGGAGCACTCTGTCAGTGTGAATATCAGCAATCTGTCAGTGTGAATATCGGCAATTTGTCAGTGTGAATATCAGCAATCTGTCAGTGTGAATATCTGCAATCTGTCAGCATGAACGCGAGCAATCTGTCAGTGTGAATATCAGAAATCTGTCAGCGTGAATATCAGCAACCTGTCAGAATGAATGTCAACAATCTGTCAGTGAGTATATCGGCAATCTGTCAGTGTGAATATCAGCAATCCGGCAGCATGAATGTCAGCAATCTGTCAGCGTGAATATCAGCAATCTGTCAGCGTGAATATCAGCAATCTGTCGGAGTGAATATCAGCAATCTGTCAGTGTGAATATCAGGAATCTGGCAGTGTGAATATCAGCAATCTGTCAGTGTGAATATTAGCAATCCGGCAGAGTGAATATCAGCAATCTGTCATCGTTAATATCTGCAATCTGTCAGTGTGAATATCAGCAATCTGTCAGGTGAATGTTTGCAACCTATCAGTGTGAATATCAGCAATCTGCCAGTGTGAATGTCAGCAATCTGTCAGTGTGAATATCAGCAATCTCTCAGTGTGAATATCAGCAATCTGTCAGTGTGAATATCAGCAAACTGTCAGTGTGAATATCAGCAATCTGTCATTGTGACTTTCAGCAATCTCTCAGTGTGAATATCAGCAATCTGTCTGTCAGAATATCAGGAATCTTTCACCATGAATATCAGCAATCCGGCAGTGTGAATATCAGCAATCTGGCAGTGTGAATATCAGCAACCTGTCAGTGTGAATATCAACAATCTGTCGGTGTGAATATCAGCAATCTGTCAGTGAGAATATCAGCAATCTGTCAGTGTGAATATCAGCAATCTGTCAGTGTGAATATAGTCAATCTGTCAGTGTGAATGTCAGCAATCTGTCAGTGAATGTCAGCAATTTGTCAGTGTGAATGTCAGCAATCTCTCAGTATGAATATCAGCAATGTGTCAGTGTGAATATCAGCAATCTGTCGGTGTGAATATCAGCAATCTCTCAGTATGAATATCAACAATCTGTCAGTATGAATATCAGCAATCTGTCAGCGTGAATATCAGCAATCTCTCAGTATGAATATCAGCAATCTGTCAGTGTGAATATTAGCAATCTGTCGGTGTGAATATCAGCAATCTGTCAGTGAATGTCAGCAATCTGTCAGTGTGAATGTCAGCAATCTGTCAGCGTGAATATCAGCAATCTGTCAGCGTGAATGGGAGCACTCTGTCAGTGTGAATATCGGCAATTTGTCAGTGTGAATATCAGCAATCTGTCAGTGTGAATATCTGCAATCTGTCAGCATGAACGCGAGCAATCTGTCACTGTGAATATCAGAAATCTGTCAGCGTGAATATCAGCAATCTCTCAGTGTGAATATCAGCAATCTGTCAGTGTGAATATCAACAATCTGTCAGCGTGAATATCAGCAATCTCTCAGTGTGAATATCAGCAATCTGTCAGTGTGAGTATCAGCAACCTGTCAGTGTGAATATCAACAATCTGTCGGAGTGAATATCAGCAATCTGTCAGTGTGAATATCAGGAATCTGGCAGTGTGAATATCAGCAATCTGTCAGTGTGAATATTAGCAATCCGGCAGAGTGAATATCAGCAATCTGTCATCGTTAATATCTGCAATCTGTCAGTGTGAATATCAGCAATCTGTCAGGGTGAATGTTTGCAACCTGTCAGTGTGAATATCAGCAATCTGCCAGTGTGAATGTCAGCAATCTGTCAGTGTGAATATCAGCAATCTCTCAGTGTGAATATCAGCAACCTGTCAGTGTGAATATCAGCAATCTGCCAGTGTGAATGTCAGCAATCTGTCAGTGTGAATATCAGCAATCTCTCAGTGTGAATATCAGCAATTTGTCAGGGTGAATATCAGCAATCTGACAGTGTGAATATCAGCAATCTGTCAGTGTGACTTTCAGTAATCTCTCAGTGTGAATATCAGCAATCTGTCAGTCAGAATATCAGGAATCTTTCACCATGAATATCAGCAATCCGGCAGTGTGAATATCAGCAATCTAAAAGTGTGAATATCAGCACCTGTCCGTGTGAATATCAGCAATCTGTCAGTGTGAATATCAGCAATCTGTCAGTGTGAATATAGTCAATCTGTCAGTGTGAATTTCAGCAATCTGTCAGTGAATGTCAGCAATTTGTCAGTGTGACTGTCAGTAATCTCTCAGTATGAATATCAGCAATGTGTCAGTGTGAATATCAGCTATCTGTCAGTATGAATATCAGCAATCTGCCAGCGTGAATATCAGCAGTCTCTCAGTATGAATATCAGCAATCTGTCAGTGTGAATATCAGCAATCTGTCGGTGTGAATATCAGCAATCTGTCAGTGAATGTCAGCAATCTGACAGTGTGAATGTCAGCAATCTGTCAGTGTGAATATAGTCAATCTGTCAGTGTGAATGTCAGCAATCTGTCAGTGAATGTCAGCAATTTGTCAGTGTGAATGTCAGCAATCTCTCAGTATGAATATCAGCAATGTGTCAGTGTGAATATCAGCAATCTGTCGGTGTGAATATCAGCAATCTCTCAGTATGAATATCAACAATCTGTCAGTATGAATATCAGCAATCTGTCAGCGTGAATATCAGCAATCTCTCAGTATGAATATCAGCAATCTGTCAGTGTGAATATTAGCAATCTGTCGGTGTGAATATCAGCAATCTGTCAGCGTGAATATCAGCAATCTCTCAGTATGAATATCAGCAATCTGTCAGTGTGAATATTAGCAATCTGTCGGTGTGAATATCAGCAATCTGTCAGTGTGAATGTCAGCAATCTGTCAGCGTGAATATCAGCAATCTGTCACTGTGAATGGGAGCACTCTGTCAGTGTGAATATCGGCAATTTGTCAGTGTGAATATCAGCAATCTGTCAGTGTGAATATCTGCAATCTGTCAGCATGAACGCGAGCAATCTGTCACTGTGAATATCAGAAATCTGTCAGCGTGAATATCAGCAATCTGTCAGTATGAATGTCAACAATCTGTCAGTGAGTATATCGGCAATCTGTCAGTGTGAATATCAGCAATCCGGCAGCATGGATGTCAGCAATCTGTCAGCGTGAATATCAGCAATCTGTCAGCGTGAATATCAGCAATCTCTCAGTGTGAATATCAGCAATCTGTCAGTGTGAATATCAACAATCTGTCAGCGTGAATATCAGCAATCTCTCAGTGTGAATATCAGCAATTTGTCAGTGTGAGTATCAGCAACCTGTCAGTGTGAATATCAACAATCTGTCGGAGTGAATATCAGCAATCTGTCAGTGTGAATATCAGGAATCTGGCAGTGTGAATATCAGCAATCTGTCAGTGTGAATATTAGCAATCCGGCAGAGTGAATATCAGCAATCTGTCATCGTTAATATCTGCAATCTGTCAGTGTGAATATCAGCAATCTGTCAGGGTGAATGTTTGCAACCTGTCAGTGTAAATATCAGCTATCCGCCAATGTGAATGTCAGCAATCTGTCAGTGTGAATATCAGCAATCTCTCAGTGTGAATATCAGCAATCTGTCAGTGTGAATATCAGCAATCTGTCAGTGTGAATATCAGCAATCTGTCATTGTGACTTTCAGCAATCTCTCAGTGTGAATATCAGCAATCTGTCTGTCAGAATATCAGGAATCTTTCACCATGAATATCAGCAATCCGGCAGTGTGAATATCAGCAATCTGGCAGTGTGAATATCAGCAACCTGTCAGTGTGAATATCAACAATCTGTCGGTGTGAATATCAGCAATCTGTCAGTGAGAATATCAGCAATCTGTCAGTGTGAATATCAGCAATCTGTCAGTGTGAATATAGTCAATCTGTCAGTGTGAATGTCAGCAATCTGTCAGTGAATGTCAGCAATTTGTCAGTGTGAATGTCAGCAATCTCTCAGTATGAATATCAGCAATGTGTCAGTGTGAATATCAGCAATCTGTCGGTGTGAATATCAGCAATCTGTCAGTGAGAATATCAGCAATCTGTCAGTGTGAATATCAGCAATCTGTCAGTGTGAATATAGTCAATCTGTCAGTGTGAATGTCAGCAATCTGTCAGTGAATGTCAGCAATTTGTCAGTGTGAATGTCAGCAATCTCTCAGTATGAATATCAGCAATGTGTCAGTGTGAATATCAGCAATCTGTCGGTGTGAATATCAGCAATCTCTCAGTATGAATATCAACAATCTGTCAGTATGAATATCAGCAATCTGTCAGCGTGAATATCAGCAATCTCTCAGTATGAATATCAGCAATCTGTCAGTGTGAATATTAGCAATCTGTCGGTGTGAATATCAGCAATCTGTCAGTGAATGTCAGCAATCTGTCAGTGTGAATGTCAGCAATCTGTCAGCGTGAATATCAGCAATCTGTCAGCGTGAATGGGAGCACTCTGTCAGTGTGAATATCGGCAATTTGTCAGTGTGAATATCAGCAATCTGTCAGTGTGAATATCTGCAATCTGTCAGCATGAACGCGAGCAATCTGTCACTGTGAATATCAGAAATCTGTCAGCGTGAATATCAGCAATCTCTCAGTGTGAATATCAGCAATCTGTCAGTGTGAGTATCAGCAACCTGTCAGTGTGAATATCAACAATCTGTCGGAGTGAATATCAGCAATCTGTCAGTGTGAATATCAGGAATCTGGCAGTGTGAATATCAGCAATCTGTCAGTGTGAATATTAGCAATCCGGCAGAGTGAATATCAGCAATCTGTCATCGTTAATATCTGCAATCTGTCAGTGTGAATATCAGCAATCTGTCAGGGTGAATGTTTGCAACCTGTCAGTGTGAATATCAGCAATCTGCCAGTGTGAATGTCAGCAATCTGTCAGTGTGAATATCAGCAATCTCTCAGTGTGAATATCAGCAACCTGTCAGTGTGAATATCAGCAATCTGCCAGTGTGAATGTCAGCAATCTGTCAGTGTGAATATCAGCAATCTCTCAGTATGAATATCAGCAATGTGTCAGTGTGAATATCAGCAATCTGTCGGTGTGAATATCAGCAATCTGTCAGTGAGAATATCAGCAATCTGTCAGTGTGAATATCAGCAATCTGTCAGTGTGAATATAGTCAATCTGTCAGTGTGAATGTCAGCAATCTGTCAGTGAATGTCAGCAATTTGTCAGTGTGAATGTCAGCAATCTCTCAGTATGAATATCAGCAATGTGTCAGTGTGAATATCAGCAATCTGTCGGTGTGAATATCAGCAATCTCTCAGTATGAATATCAACAATCTGTCAGTATGAATATCAGCAATCTGTCAGCGTGAATATCAGCAATCTCTCAGTATGAATATCAGCAATCTGTCAGTGTGAATATTAGCAATCTGTCGGTGTGAATATCAGCAATCTGTCAGTGAATGTCAGCAATCTGTCAGTGTGAATGTCAGCAATCTGTCAGCGTGAATATCAGCAATCTGTCAGCGTGAATGGGAGCACTCTGTCAGTGTGAATATCGGCAATTTGTCAGTGTGAATATCAGCAATCTGTCAGTGTGAATATCTGCAATCTGTCAGCATGAACGCGAGCAATCTGTCACTGTGAATATCAGAAATCTGTCAGCGTGAATATCAGCAATCTCTCAGTGTGAATATCAGCAATCTGTCAGTGTGAGTATCAGCAACCTGTCAGTGTGAATATCAACAATCTGTCGGAGTGAATATCAGCAATCTGTCAGTGTGAATATCAGGAATCTGGCAGTGTGAATATCAGCAATCTGTCAGTGTGAATATTAGCAATCCGGCAGAGTGAATATCAGCAATCTGTCATCGTTAATATCTGCAATCTGTCAGTGTGAATATCAGCAATCTGTCAGGGTGAATGTTTGCAACCTGTCAGTGTGAATATCAGCAATCTGCCAGTGTGAATGTCAGCAATCTGTCAGTGTGAATATCAGCAATCTCTCAGTGTGAATATCAGCAACCTGTCAGTGTGAATATCAGCAATCTGCCAGTGTGAATGTCAGCAATCTGTCAGTGTGAATATCAGCAATCTCTCAGTGTGAATATCAGCAATTTGTCAGTGTGAATATCAGCAATCTGACAGTGTGAATATCAGCAATCTGTCAGTGTGACTTTCAGTAATCTCTCAGTGTGAATATCAGCAATCTGTCAGTCAGAATATCAGGAATCTTTCACCATGAATATCAGCAATCCGGCAGTGTGAATATCAGCAATCTGTCATCGTTAATATCTGCAATCTGTCAGTGTGAATATCAGCAATCTGTCAGGGTGAATGTTTGCAACCTGTCAGTGTAAATATCAGCTATCCGCCAATGTGAATGTCAGCAATCTGTCAGTGTGAATATAGTCAATCTGTCAGTGTGAATGTCAGCAATCTGTCAGTGAATGTCAGCAATTTGTCAGTGTGAATGACAGCAATCTCTCAGTATGAATATCAGCAATGTGTCAGTGTGAATATCAGCAATCTGTCGGTGTGAATATCAGCAATCTCTCAGTATGAATATCAACAATCTGTCAGTATGAATATCAGCAATCTGTCAGCGTGAATATCAGCAATCTCTCAGTATGAATATCAGCAAACTGTCAGTGTGAATATTAGCAATCTGTCGGTGTGAATATCAGCAATCTGTCAGCGTGAATATCAGCAATCTCTCAGTATGAATATCAGCAATCTGTCAGTGTGAATATTAGCAATCTGTCGGTGTGAATATCAGCAATCTGTCAGCGTGAATATCAGCAATCTCTCAGTATGAATATCAGCAATCTGTCAGTGTGAATATTAGCAATCTGTCGGTGTGAATATCAGCAATCTGTCAGTGTGAATGTCAGCAATCTGTCAGTGTGAATATAGTCAATCTGTCAGTGTGAATGTCAGCAATCTGTCAGTGAATGTCAGCAATTTGTCAGTGTGAATGTCAGCAATCTCTCAGTATGAATATCAGCAATGTGTCAGTGTGAATATCAGCAATCTGTCGGTGTGAATATCAGCAATCTCTCAGTATGAATATCAACAATCTGTCAGTATGAATATCAGCAATCTGTCAGCGTGAATATCAGCAATCTCTCAGTATGAATATCAGCAATCTGTCAGTGTGAATATTAGCAATCTGTCGGTGTGAATATCAGCAATCTGTCAGTGAATGTCAGCAATCTGTCAGTGTGAATGTCAGCAATCTGTCAGCGTGAATATCAGCAATCTGTCAGCGTGAATGGGAGCACTCTGTCAGTGTGAATATCGGCAATTTGTCAGTGTGAATATCAGCAATCTGTCAGTGTGAATATCTGCAATCTGTCAGCATGAACGCGAGCAATCTGTCACTGTGAATATCAGAAATCTGTCAGCGTGAATATCAGCAATCTCTCAGTGTGAATATCAGCAATCTGTCAGTGTGAGTATCAGCAACCTGTCAGTGTGAATATCAACAATCTGTCGGAGTGAATATCAGCAATCTGTCAGTGTGAATATCAGGAATCTGGCAGTGTGAATATCAGCAATCTGTCAGTGTGAATATTAGCAATCCGGCAGAGTGAATATCAGCAATCTGTCATCGTTAATATCTGCAATCTGTCAGTGTGAATATCAGCAATCTGTCAGGGTGAATGTTTGCAACCTGTCAGTGTGAATATCAGCAATCTGCCAGTGTGAATGTCAGCAATCTGTCAGTGTGAATATCAGCAATCTCTCAGTGTGAATATCAGCAACCTGTCAGTGTGAATATCAGCAATCTGCCAGTGTGAATGTCAGCAATCTGTCAGTGTGAATATCAGCAATCTCTCAGTGTGAATATCAGCAATTTGTCAGTGTGAATATCAGCAATCTGACAGTGTGAATATCAGCAATCTGTCAGTGTGACTTTCAGTAATCTCTCAGTGTGAATATCAGCAATCTGTCAGTCAGAATATCAGGAATCTTTCACCATGAATATCAGCAATCCGGCAGTGTGAATATCAGCAATCTGTCATCGTTAATATCTGCAATCTGTCAGTGTGAATATCAGCAATCTGTCAGGGTGAATGTTTGCAACCTGTCAGTGTAAATATCAGCTATCCGCCAATGTGAATGTCAGCAATCTGTCAGTGTGAATATAGTCAATCTGTCAGTGTGAATGTCAGCAATCTGTCAGTGAATGTCAGCAATTTGTCAGTGTGAATGACAGCAATCTCTCAGTATGAATATCAGCAATGTGTCAGTGTGAATATCAGCAATCTGTCGGTGTGAATATCAGCAATCTCTCAGTATGAATATCAACAATCTGTCAGTATGAATATCAGCAATCTGTCAGCGTGAATATCAGCAATCTCTCAGTATGAATATCAGCAAACTGTCAGTGTGAATATTAGCAATCTGTCGGTGTGAATATCAGCAATCTGTCAGCGTGAATATCAGCAATCTCTCAGTATGAATATCAGCAATCTGTCAGTGTGAATATTAGCAATCTGTCGGTGTGAATATCAGCAATCTGTCAGTGAATGTCAGCAATCTGTCAGTGCGAATGTCAGCAATCTGTCAGCGTGAATATCAGCAATCTGTCACTGTGAATGGGAGCACTCTGTCAGTGTGAATATCGGCAATTTGTCAGTGCGAATATCAGCAATCTGTCAGTGTGAATATCTGCAATCTGTCAGCATGAACGCGAGCAATCTGTCACTGTGAATATCAGAAATCTGTCAGCGTGAATATCAGCAATCTCTCAGTGTGAATATCAGCAATCTGTCAGTGTGAATATCAACAATCTGTCAGCGTGAATATCAGCAATCTCTCAGTGTGAATATCAGCAATCTGTCAGTGTGAGTATCAGCAACCTGTCAGTCTGAATATCAACAATCTGTCGGAGTGAATATCAGCAATCTGTCAGTGTGAATATCAGGAATCTGGCAGTGTGAATATCAGCAATCTGTCAGTGTGAATATTAGCAATCCGGCAGAGTGAATATCAGCAATCTGTCATCGTTAATATCTGCAATCTGTCAGTGTGAATATCGTGAATCTGTCAGGGTGAATGTTTGCAACCTGTCAGTGTGAATATCAGCAATCTGCCAGTGTGAATGTCAGCAATCTGTCAGTGTGAATATCAGCAATCTCTCAGTGTGAATATCAGCAACCTGTCAGTGTGAATATCAGCAATCTGCCAGTGTGAATGTCAGCAATCTGTCAGTGTGAATATCAGCAATCTCTCAGTGTGAATATCAGCAATTTGTCAGTGTGAATATCAGCAATCTGTCAGTGTGAATATCAGCAATCTGTCAGTGTGACTTTCAGTAATCTCTCAGTGTGAATATCAGCAATCTGTCAGTCAGAATATCAGGAATCTTTCACCATGAATATCAGCAATCCGGCAGTGTGAATATCAGCAATCGAAAAGTGTGAATATCAGCACCTGTCCGTGTGAATATCAGCAATCTGTCAGTGTGAATATCAGCAATCTGTCAGTGTGAATATAGTCAATCTGTCAGTGTGAATTTCAGCAATCTGTCAGTGAATGTCAGCAATTTGTCAGTGTGACGGTCAGTAATCTCTCAGTATGAATATCAGCAATGTGTCAGTGTGAATATCAGCAATCGGTCGGTGTGAATATCAACAATGTCTCAGTATGAATATCAGCTATCTGTCAGTATGAATATCAGCAATCTGCCATCGTGAATATCAGCAATCTCTCAGTATGAATATCAGCAATCTGTCAGTGTGAATATCAGCAATCTGTCGGTGTGAATATCAGCAATCTGTCAGTGAATGTCAGCAATCTGTCAGTGTGAATGTCAGCAATCTGTCAGTGTGAATATCAGCAATCTGTCAGTGTGAATATCGGCAATTTGTCAGTGTGAATATCAGCAATCTGTCAGTGTGAATATCTGCAATCTGTCAGCATGAACGCGAGCAATCTGTCAGTGTGAATATCAGAAATCTGTCAGCGTGAATACCAGCAACCTGTCAGTATGAATGTCAACAATCTGTCAGTGAGTATATCGGCAATCTGTCAGTGTGAATATCAGCAATCTGTCGGTGTGAATATCAGCAAACTGTCAGTGAATGTCAGCAATCTGTCAGTGTGAATGTCAGCAATCTGTCAGCGTGAATATCAGCAATCTGTCACTGTGAATGGGAGCACTCTGTCAGTGTGAATATCAGCAATCTGTCAGTGTGAATATCGGCAATTTGTCAGTGTGAATATCAGCAATCTGTCAGTGTGAATATCTGCAATCTGTCAGCATGAACGCGAGCAATCTGTCAGTGTGAATATCAGAAATCTGTCAGCGTGAATATCAGCAACCTGTCAGAATGAATGTCAACAATCTGTCAGTGAGTATATCGGCAATCTGTCAGTGTGAATATCAGCAATCCGGCAGCATGAATGTCAGCAATCTGTCAGCGTGAATATCAGCAATCTGTCAGCGTGAATATCAGCAATCTGTCGGAGTGAATATCAGCAATCTGTCAGTGTGAATATCAGGAATCTGGCAGTGTGAATATCAGCAATCTGTCAGTGTGAATATTAGCAATCCGGCAGAGTGAATATCAGCAATCTGTCATCGTTAATATCTGCAATCTGTCAGTGTGAATATCAGCAATCTGTCAGGTGAATGTTTGCAACCTATCAGTGTGAATATCAGCAATCTGCCAGTGTGAATGTCAGCAATCTGTCAGTGTGAATATCAGCAATCTCTCAGTGTGAATATCAGCAATCTGTCAGTGTGAATATCAGCAAACTGTCAGTGTGAATATCAGCAATCTGTCATTGTGACTTTCAGCAATCTCTCAGTGTGAATATCAGCAATCTGTCTGTCAGAATATCAGGAATCTTTCACCATGAATATCAGCAATCCGGCAGTGTGAATATCAGCAATCTGGCAGTGTGAATATCAGCAACCTGTCAGTGTGAATATCAACAATCTGTCGGTGTGAATATCAGCAATCTGTCAGTGAGAATATCAGCAATCTGTCAGTGTGAATATCAGCAATCTGTCAGTGTGAATATAGTCAATCTGTCAGTGTGAATGTCAGCAATCTGTCAGTGAATGTCAGCAATTTGTCAGTGTGAATGTCAGCAATCTCTCAGTATGAATATCAGCAATGTGTCAGTGTGAATATCAGCAATCTGTCGGTGTGAATATCAGCAATCTCTCAGTATGAATATCAACAATCTGTCAGTATGAATATCAGCAATCTGTCAGCGTGAATATCAGCAATCTCTCAGTATGAATATCAGCAATCTGTCAGTGTGAATATTAGCAATCTGTCGGTGTGAATATCAGCAATCTGTCAGTGAATGTCAGCAATCTGTCAGTGTGAATGTCAGCAATCTGTCAGCGTGAATATCAGCAATCTGTCAGCGTGAATGGGAGCACTCTGTCAGTGTGAATATCGGCAATTTGTCAGTGTGAATATCAGCAATCTGTCAGTGTGAATATCTGCAATCTGTCAGCATGAACGCGAGCAATCTGTCACTGTGAATATCAGAAATCTGTCAGCGTGAATATCAGCAATCTCTCAGTGTGAATATCAGCAATCTGTCAGTGTGAATATCAACAATCTGTCAGCGTGAATATCAGCAATCTCTCAGTGTGAATATCAGCAATCTGTCAGTGTGAGTATCAGCAACCTGTCAGTGTGAATATCAACAATCTGTCGGAGTGAATATCAGCAATCTGTCAGTGTGAATATCAGGAATCTGGCAGTGTGAATATCAGCAATCTGTCAGTGTGAATATTAGCAATCCGGCAGAGTGAATATCAGCAATCTGTCATCGTTAATATCTGCAATCTGTCAGTGTGAATATCAGCAATCTGTCAGGGTGAATGTTTGCAACCTGTCAGTGTGAATATCAGCAATCTGCCAGTGTGAATGTCAGCAATCTGTCAGTGTGAATATCAGCAATCTCTCAGTGTGAATATCAGCAACCTGTCAGTGTGAATATCAGCAATCTGCCAGTGTGAATGTCAGCAATCTGTCAGTGTGAATATCAGCAATCTCTCAGTGTGAATATCAGCAATTTGTCAGGGTGAATATCAGCAATCTGACAGTGTGAATATCAGCAATCTGTCAGTGTGACTTTCAGTAATCTCTCAGTGTGAATATCAGCAATCTGTCAGTCAGAATATCAGGAATCTTTCACCATGAATATCAGCAATCCGGCAGTGTGAATATCAGCAATCTAAAAGTGTGAATATCAGCACCTGTCCGTGTGAATATCAGCAATCTGTCAGTGTGAATATCAGCAATCTGTCAGTGTGAATATAGTCAATCTGTCAGTGTGAATTTCAGCAATCTGTCAGTGAATGTCAGCAATTTGTCAGTATGACTGTCAGTAATCTCTCAGTATGAATATCAGCAATGTGTCAGTGTGAATATCAGCTATCTGTCAGTATGAATATCAGCAATCTGCCAGCGTGAATATCAGCAGTCTCTCAGTATGAATATCAGCAATCTGTCAGTGTGAATATCAGCAATCTGTCGGTGTGAATATCAGCAATCTGTCAGTGAATGTCAGCAATCTGACAGTGTGAATGTCAGCAATCTGTCAGTGTGAATATAGTCAATCTGTCAGTGTGAATGTCAGCAATCTGTCAGTGAATGTCAGCAATTTGTCAGTGTGAATGTCAGCAATCTCTCAGTATGAATATCAGCAATGTGTCAGTGTGAATATCAGCAATCTGTCGGTGTGAATATCAGCAATCTCTCAGTATGAATATCAACAATCTGTCAGTATGAATATCAGCAATCTGTCAGCGTGAATATCAGCAATCTCTCAGTATGAATATCAGCAATCTGTCAGTGTGAATATTAGCAATCTGTCGGTGTGAATATCAGCAATCTGTCAGCGTGAATATCAGCAATCTCTCAGTATGAATATCAGCAATCTGTCAGTGTGAATATTAGCAATCTGTCGGTGTGAATATCAGCAATCTGTCAGTGTGAATGTCAGCAATCTGTCAGCGTGAATATCAGCAATCTGTCACTGTGAATGGGAGCACTCTGTCAGTGTGAATATCGGCAATTTGTCAGTGTGAATATCAGCAATCTGTCAGTGTGAATATCTGCAATCTGTCAGCATGAACGCGAGCAATCTGTCACTGTGAATATCAGAAATCTGTCAGCGTGAATATCAGCAATCTGTCAGTATGAATGTCAACAATCTGTCAGTGAGTATATCGGCAATCTGTCAGTGTGAATATCAGCAATCCGGCAGCATGGATGTCAGCAATCTGTCAGCGTGAATATCAGCAATCTGTCAGCGTGAATATCAGCAATCTCTCAGTGTGAATATCAGCAATCTGTCAGTGTGAATATCAACAATCTGTCAGCGTGAATATCAGCAATCTCTCAGTGTGAATATCAGCAATTTGTCAGTGTGAGTATCAGCAACCTGTCAGTGTGAATATCAACAATCTGTCGGAGTGAATATCAGCAATCTGTCAGTGTGAATATCAGGAATCTGGCAGTGTGAATATCAGCAATCTGTCAGTGTGAATATTAGCAATCCGGCAGAGTGAATATCAGCAATCTGTCATCGTTAATATCTGCAATCTGTCAGTGTGAATATCAGCAATCTGTCAGGGTGAATGTTTGCAACCTGTCAGTGTAAATATCAGCTATCCGCCAATGTGAATGTCAGCAATCTGTCAGTGTGAATATCAGCAATCTCTCAGTGTGAATATCAGCAATCTGTCAGTGTGAATATCAGCAATCTGTCAGTGTGAATATCAGCAATCTGTCATTGTGACTTTCAGCAATCTCTCAGTGTGAATATCAGCAATCTGTCTGTCAGAATATCAGGAATCTTTCACCATGAATATCAGCAATCCGGCAGTGTGAATATCAGCAATCTGGCAGTGTGAATATCAGCAACCTGTCAGTGTGAATATCAACAATCTGTCGGTGTGAATATCAGCAATCTGTCAGTGAGAATATCAGCAATCTGTCAGTGTGAATATCAGCAATCTGTCAGTGTGAATATAGTCAATCTGTCAGTGTGAATGTCAGCAATCTGTCAGTGAATGTCAGCAATTTGTCAGTGTGAATGTCAGCAATCTCTCAGTATGAATATCAGCAATGTGTCAGTGTGAATATCAGCAATCTGTCGGTGTGAATATCAGCAATCTGTCAGTGAGAATATCAGCAATCTGTCAGTGTGAATATCAGCAATCTGTCAGTGTGAATATAGTCAATCTGTCAGTGTGAATGTCAGCAATCTGTCAGTGAATGTCAGCAATTTGTCAGTGTGAATGTCAGCAATCTCTCAGTATGAATATCAGCAATGTGTCAGTGTGAATATCAGCAATCTGTCGGTGTGAATATCAGCAATCTCTCAGTATGAATATCAACAATCTGTCAGTATGAATATCAGCAATCTGTCAGCGTGAATATCAGCAATCTCTCAGTATGAATATCAGCAATCTGTCAGTGTGAATATTAGCAATCTGTCGGTGTGAATATCAGCAATCTGTCAGTGAATGTCAGCAATCTGTCAGTGTGAATGTCAGCAATCTGTCAGCGTGAATATCAGCAATCTGTCAGCGTGAATGGGAGCACTCTGTCAGTGTGAATATCGGCAATTTGTCAGTGTGAATATCAGCAATCTGTCAGTGTGAATATCTGCAATCTGTCAGCATGAACGCGAGCAATCTGTCACTGTGAATATCAGAAATCTGTCAGCGTGAATATCAGCAATCTCTCAGTGTGAATATCAGCAATCTGTCAGTGTGAGTATCAGCAACCTGTCAGTGTGAATATCAACAATCTGTCGGAGTGAATATCAGCAATCTGTCAGTGTGAATATCAGGAATCTGGCAGTGTGAATATCAGCAATCTGTCAGTGTGAATATTAGCAATCCGGCAGAGTGAATATCAGCAATCTGTCATCGTTAATATCTGCAATCTGTCAGTGTGAATATCAGCAATCTGTCAGGGTGAATGTTTGCAACCTGTCAGTGTGAATATCAGCAATCTGCCAGTGTGAATGTCAGCAATCTGTCAGTGTGAATATCAGCAATCTCTCAGTGTGAATATCAGCAACCTGTCAGTGTGAATATCAGCAATCTGCCAGTGTGAATGTCAGCAATCTGTCAGTGTGAATATCAGCAATCTCTCAGTATGAATATCAGCAATGTGTCAGTGTGAATATCAGCAATCTGTCGGTGTGAATATCAGCAATCTGTCAGTGAGAATATCAGCAATCTGTCAGTGTGAATATCAGCAATCTGTCAGTGTGAATATAGTCAATCTGTCAGTGTGAATGTCAGCAATCTGTCAGTGAATGTCAGCAATTTGTCAGTGTGAATGTCAGCAATCTCTCAGTATGAATATCAGCAATGTGTCAGTGTGAATATCAGCAATCTGTCGGTGTGAATATCAGCAATCTCTCAGTATGAATATCAACAATCTGTCAGTATGAATATCAGCAATCTGTCAGCGTGAATATCAGCAATCTCTCAGTATGAATATCAGCAATCTGTCAGTGTGAATATTAGCAATCTGTCGGTGTGAATATCAGCAATCTGTCAGTGAATGTCAGCAATCTGTCAGTGTGAATGTCAGCAATCTGTCAGCGTGAATATCAGCAATCTGTCAGCGTGAATGGGAGCACTCTGTCAGTGTGAATATCGGCAATTTGTCAGTGTGAATATCAGCAATCTGTCAGTGTGAATATCTGCAATCTGTCAGCATGAACGCGAGCAATCTGTCACTGTGAATATCAGAAATCTGTCAGCGTGAATATCAGCAATCTCTCAGTGTGAATATCAGCAATCTGTCAGTGTGAGTATCAGCAACCTGTCAGTGTGAATATCAACAATCTGTCGGAGTGAATATCAGCAATCTGTCAGTGTGAATATCAGGAATCTGGCAGTGTGAATATCAGCAATCTGTCAGTGTGAATATTAGCAATCCGGCAGAGTGAATATCAGCAATCTGTCATCGTTAATATCTGCAATCTGTCAGTGTGAATATCAGCAATCTGTCAGGGTGAATGTTTGCAACCTGTCAGTGTGAATATCAGCAATCTGCCAGTGTGAATGTCAGCAATCTGTCAGTGTGAATATCAGCAATCTCTCAGTGTGAATATCAGCAACCTGTCAGTGTGAATATCAGCAATCTGCCAGTGTGAATGTCAGCAATCTGTCAGTGTGAATATCAGCAATCTCTCAGTGTGAATATCAGCAATTTGTCAGTGTGAATATCAGCAATCTGACAGTGTGAATATCAGCAATCTGTCAGTGTGACTTTCAGTAATCTCTCAGTGTGAATATCAGCAATCTGTCAGTCAGAATATCAGGAATCTTTCACCATGAATATCAGCAATCCGGCAGTGTGAATATCAGCAATCTGTCATCGTTAATATCTGCAATCTGTCAGTGTGAATATCAGCAATCTGTCAGGGTGAATGTTTGCAACCTGTCAGTGTAAATATCAGCTATCCGCCAATGTGAATGTCAGCAATCTGTCAGTGTGAATATCAGCAATCTCTCAGTGTGAATATCAGCAATCTGTCAGTGTGAATATCAGCAATCTGTCAGTGTGAATATCAGCAATCTGTCATTGTGACTTTCAGCAATCTCTCAGTGTGAATATCAGCAATCTGTCTGTCAGAATATCAGGAATCTTTCACCATGAATATCAGCAATCCGGCAGTGTGAATATCAGCAATCTGGCAGTGTGAATATCAGCAACCTGTCAGTGTGAATATCAACAATCTGTCGGTGTGAATATCAGCAATCTGTCAGTGAGAATATCAGCAATCTGTCAGTGTGAATATCAGCAATCTGTCAGTGTGAATATAGTCAATCTGTCAGTGTGAATGTCAGCAATCTGTCAGTGAATGTCAGCAATTTGTCAGTGTGAATGTCAGCAATCTCTCAGTATGAATATCAGCAATGTGTCAGTGTGAATATCAGCAATCTGTCGGTGTGAATATCAGCAATCTGTCAGTGAGAATATCAGCAATCTGTCAGTGTGAATATCAGCAATCTGTCAGTGTGAATATAGTCAATCTGTCAGTGTGAATGTCAGCAATCTGTCAGTGAATGTCAGCAATTTGTCAGTGTGAATGTCAGCAATCTCTCAGTATGAATATCAGCAATGTGTCAGTGTGAATATCAGCAATCTGTCGGTGTGAATATCAGCAATCTCTCAGTATGAATATCAACAATCTGTCAGTATGAATATCAGCAATCTGTCAGCGTGAATATCAGCAATCTCTCAGTATGAATATCAGCAATCTGTCAGTGTGAATATTAGCAATCTGTCGGTGTGAATATCAGCAATCTGTCAGTGAATGTCAGCAATCTGTCAGTGTGAATGTCAGCAATCTGTCAGCGTGAATATCAGCAATCTGTCAGCGTGAATGGGAGCACTCTGTCAGTGTGAATATCGGCAATTTGTCAGTGTGAATATCAGCAATCTGTCAGTGTGAATATCTGCAATCTGTCAGCATGAACGCGAGCAATCTGTCACTGTGAATATCAGAAATCTGTCAGCGTGAATATCAGCAATCTCTCAGTGTGAATATCAGCAATCTGTCAGTGTGAGTATCAGCAACCTGTCAGTGTGAATATCAACAATCTGTCGGAGTGAATATCAGCAATCTGTCAGTGTGAATATCAGGAATCTGGCAGTGTGAATATCAGCAATCTGTCAGTGTGAATATTAGCAATCCGGCAGAGTGAATATCAGCAATCTGTCATCGTTAATATCTGCAATCTGTCAGTGTGAATATCAGCAATCTGTCAGGGTGAATGTTTGCAACCTGTCAGTGTGAATATCAGCAATCTGCCAGTGTGAATGTCAGCAATCTGTCAGTGTGAATATCAGCAATCTCTCAGTGTGAATATCAGCAACCTGTCAGTGTGAATATCAGCAATCTGCCAGTGTGAATGTCAGCAATCTGTCAGTGTGAATATCAGCAATCTCTCAGTGTGAATATCAGCAATTTGTCAGTGTGAATATCAGCAATCTGACAGTGTGAATATCAGCAATCTGTCCGTGTGACTTTCAGTAATCTCTCAGTGTGAATATCAGCAATCTGTCAGTCAGAATATCAGGAATCTTTCACCATGAATATCAGCAATCCGGCAGTGTGAATATCAGCAATCTAAAAGTGTGAATATCAGCACCTGTCCGTGTGAATATCAGCAATCTGTCAGTGTGAATATCAGCAATCTGTCAGTGTGAATATAGTCAATCTGTCAGTGTGAATTTCAGCAATCTGTCAGTGAATGTCAGCAATTTGTCAGTGTGACTGTCAGTAATCTCTCAGTATGAATATCAGCAATCTGCCAGCGTGAATATCAGCAATCTCTCAGTATGAATATCAGCAATCTGTCAGTGTGAATATCAGCAATCTGTCGGTGTGAATATCAGCAATCTGTCAGTGAATGTCAGCAATCTGACAGTGTGAATGTCAGCAATCTGTCAGTGTGAATATAGTCAATCTGCCAGTGTGAATGTCAGCAATCTGTCAGTGAATGTCAGCAATTTGTCAGTGTGAATGTCAGCAATCTCTCAGTATGAATATCAGCAATGTGTCAGTGTGAATATCAGCAATCTGTCGGTGTGAATATCAGCAATCTCTCAGTATGAATATCAACAATCTGTCAGTATGAATATCAGCAATCTGTCAGCGTGAATATCAGCAATCTCTCAGTATGAATATCAGCAATCTGTCAGTGTGAATATTAGCAATCTGTCGGTGTGAATATCAGCAATCTGTCAGCGTGAATATCAGCAATCTCTCAGTATGAATATCAGCAATCTGTCAGTGTGAATATTAGCAATCTGTCGGTGTGAATATCAGCAATCTGTCAGTGTGAATGTCAGCAATCTGTCAGTGTGAATGTCAGCAATCTGTCAGCGTGAATA
The DNA here is from genome assembly GCF_964213995.1 of Mustelus asterias. Taxonomy (NCBI): domain Eukaryota; kingdom Metazoa; phylum Chordata; class Chondrichthyes; order Carcharhiniformes; family Triakidae; genus Mustelus; species Mustelus asterias. The sequence goes on along the minus strand of NC_135822.1, from coordinate 45,058,435 downwards.
TCAGCAATCTGTCACTGTGAATGGGAGCACTCTGTCAGTGTGAATATCGGCAATTTGTCAGTGTGAATATCAGCAATCTGTCAGTGTGAATATCTGCAATCTGTCAGCATGAACGCGAGCAATCTGTCACTGTGAATATCAGAAATCTGTCAGCGTGAATATCAGCAATCTGTCAGTATGAATGTCAACAATCTGTCAGTGAGTATATCGGCAATCTGTCAGTGTGAATATCAGCAATCCGGCAGCATGGATGTCAGCAATCTGTCAGCGTGAATATCAGCAATCTGTCAGCGTGAATATCAGCAATCTCTCAGTGTGAATATCAGCAATCTGTCAGTGTGCATATCAACAATCTGTCAGCGTGAATATCAGCAATCTCTCAGTATGAATATCAGCAATGTGTCAGTGTGAATATCAGCAATCTGTCGGTGTGAATATCAGCAATCTGTCAGTGAGAATATCAGCAATCTGTCAGTGTGAATATCAGCAATCTGTCAGTGTGAATATAGTCAATCTGTCAGTGTGAATGTCAGCAATCTGTCAGTGAATGTCAGCAATTTGTCAGTGTGAATGTCAGCAATCTCTCAGTATGAATATCAGCAATGTGTCAGTGTGAATATCAGCAATCTGTCGGTGTGAATATCAGCAATCTCTCAGTATGAATATCAACAATCTGTCAGTATGAATATCAGCAATCTGTCAGCGTGAATATCAGCAATCTCTCAGTATGAATATCAGCAATCTGTCAGTGTGAATATTAGCAATCTGTCGGTGTGAATATCAGCAATCTGTCAGTGAATGTCAGCAATCTGTCACTGTGAATGTCAGCAATCTGTCAGCGTGAATATCAGCAATCTGTCAGCGTGAATGGGAGCACTCTGTCAGTGTGAATATCGGCAATTTGTCAGCGTGAATATCAGCAATCTGTCAGCGTGAATATCTGCAATCTGTCAGCATGAACGCGAGCAATCTGTCACTGTGAATATCAGAAATCTGTCAGCGTGAATATCAGCAATCTCTCAGTGTGAATATCAGCAATCTGTCAGTGTGAATATCAACAATCTGTCAGCGTGAATATCAGCAATCTCTCAGTGTGAATATCAGCAATCTGTCAGTGTGAGTATCAGCAACCTGTCAGTGTGAATATCAACAATCTGTCGGAGTGAATATCAGCAATCTGTCAGTGTGAATATCAGGAATCTGGCAGTGTGAATATCAGCAATCTGTCAGTGTGAATATTAGCAATCCGGCAGAGTGAATATCAGCAATCTGTCATCGTTAATATCTGCAATCTGTCAGTGTGAATATCAGCAATCTGTCAGGGTGAATGTTTGCAACCTGTCAGTGTGAATATCAGCAATCTGCCAGTGTGAATGTCAGCAATCTGTCAGTGTGAATATCAGCAATCTCTCAGTGTGAATATCAGCAACCTGTCAGTGTGAATATCAGCAATCTGCCAGTGTGAATGTCAGCAATCTGTCAGTGTGAATATCAGCAATCTCTCAGTGTGAATATCAGCAATTTGTCAGTGTGAATATCAGCAATCTGACAGTGTGAATATCAGCAATCTGTCAGTGTGACTTTCAGTAATCTCTCAGTGTGAATATCAGCAATCTGTCAGTCAGAATATCAGGAATCTTTCACCATGAATATCAGCAATCCGGCAGTGTGAATATCAGCAATCTAAAAGTGTGAATATCAGCACCTGTCCGTGTGAATATCAGCAATCTGTCAGTGTGAATATCAGCAATCTGTCAGTGTGAATATAGTCAATCTGTCAGTGTGAATTTCAGCAATCTGTCAGTGAATGTCAGCAATTTGTCAGTGTGACTGTCAGTAATCTCTCAGTATGAATATCAGCAATGTGTCAGTGTGAATATCAGCTATCTGTCAGTATGAATATCAGCAATCTGCCAGCGTGAATATCAGCAATCTCTCAGTATGAATATCAGCAATCTGTCAGTGTGAATATCAGCAATCTGTCGGTGTGAATATCAGCAATCTGTCAGTGAATGTCAGCAATCTGACAGTGTGAATGTCAGCAATCTGTCAGTGTGAATATAGTCAATCTGTCAGTGTGAATGTCAGCAATCTGTCAGTGAATGTCAGCAATTTGTCAGTGTGAATGTCAGCAATCTCTCAGTATGAATATCAGCAATGTGTCAGTGTGAATATCAGCAATCTGTCGGTGTGAATATCAGCAATCTCTCAGTATGAATATCAACAATCTGTCAGTATGAATATCAGCAATCTGTCAGCGTGAATATCAGCAATCTCTCAGTATGAATATCAGCAATCTGTCAGTGTGAATATTAGCAATCTGTCGGTGTGAATATCAGCAATCTGTCAGCGTGAATATCAGCAATCTCTCAGTATGAATATCAGCAATCTGTCAGTGTGAATATTAGCAATCTGTCGGTGTGAATATCAGCAATCTGTCAGTGTGAATGTCAGCAATCTGTCAGTGTGAATGTCAGCAATCTGTCAGCGTCAATATCAGCAATCTGTCACTGTGAATGGGAGCACTCTGTCAGTGTGAATATCGGCAATTTGTCAGTGTGAATATCAGCAATCTGTCAGTGTGAATATCTGCAATCTGTCAGCATGAACGCGAGCAATCTGTCACTGTGAATATCAGAAATCTGTCAGCGTGAATATCAGCAATCTGTCAGTATGAATGTCAACAATCTGTCAGTGAGTATATCGGCAATCTGTCAGTGTGAATATCAGCAATCCGGCAGCATGGATGTCAGCAATCTGTCAGCGTGAATATCAGCAATCTGTCAGCGTGAATATCAGCAATCTCTCAGTGTGAATATCAGCAATCTGTCAGTGTGAATATCAACAATCTGTCAGCGTGAATATCAGCAATCTCTCAGTGTGAATATCAGCAATCTGTCAGTGTGAGTATCAGCAACCTGTCAGTGTGAATATCAACAATCTGTCGGAGTGAATATCAGCAATCTGTCAGTGTGAATATCAGGAATCTGGCAGTGTGAATATCAGCAATCTGTCAGTGTGAATATTAGCAATCCGGCAGAGTGAATATCAGCAATCTGTCATCGTTAATATCTGCAATCTGTCAGTGTGAATATCAGCAATCTGTCAGGGTGAATGTTTGCAACCTGTCAGTGTGAATATCAGCTATCCGCCAATGTGAATGTCAGCAATCTGTCAGTGTGAATATCAGCAATCTGTCAGTGTGAATATCAGCAATCTGTCAGTGTGAATATCAGCAATCTGTCATTGTGACTTTCAGCAATCTCTCAGTGTGAATATCAGCAATCTGTCTGTCAGAATATCAGGAATCTTTCACCATGAATATCAGCAATCCGGCAGTGTGAATATCAGCAATCTGGCAGTGTGAATATCAGCAACCTGTCAGTGTGAATATCAACAATCTGTCGGTGTGAATATCAGCAATCTGTCAGTGAGAATATCAGCAATCTGTCAGTGTGAATATCAGCAATCTGTCAGTGTGAATATAGTCAATCTGTCAGTGTGAATGTCAGCAATCTGTCAGTGAATGTCAGCAATTTGTCAGTGTGAATGTCAGCAATCTCTCAGTATGAATATCAGCAATGTGTCAGTGTGAATATCAGCAATCTGTCGGTGTGAATATCAGCAATCTCTCAGTATGAATATCAACAATCTGTCAGTATGAATATCAGCAATCTGTCAGCGTGAATATCAGCAATCTCTCAGTATGAATATCAGCAATCTGTCGGTGTGAATATCAGCAATCTGTCAGTGAATGTCAGCAATCTGTCAGTGTGAATGTCAGCAATCTGTCAGCGTGAATATCAGCAATCTGTCAGCGTGAATGGGAGCACTCTGTCAGTGTGAATATCGGCAATTTGTCAGTGTGAATATCAGCAATCTGTCAGTGTGAATATCTGCAATCTGTCAGCATGAACGCGAGCAATCTGTCACTGTGAATATCAGAAATCTGTCAGCGTGAATATCAGCAGTCTCTCAGTGTGAATATCAGCAATCTGTCAGTGTGAATATCAACAATCTGTCAGCGTGAATATCAGCAATCTCTCAGTGTGAATATCAGCAATCTGTCAGTGTGAGTATCAGCAACCTGTCAGTGTGAATATCAACAATCTGTCGGAGTGAATATGAGCAATCTGTCAGTGTGAATATCAGGAATCTGGCAGTGTGAATATCAGCAATCTGTCAGTGTGAATATTAGCAATCCGGCAGAGTGAATATCAGCAATCTGTCATCGTTAATATCTGCAATCTGTCAGTGTGAATATCAGCAATCTGTCAGGTGAATGTTTGCAACCTGTCAGTGTGAATATCAGCAATCTGCCAGTGTGAGTGTCAGCAATCTGTCAGTGTGAATATCAGCAATCTCTCAGTGTGAATATCAGCAACCTGTCAGTGTGAATATCAGCAATCTGCCAGTGTGAATGTCAGCAATCTGTCAGTGTGAATATCAGCAATCTCTCAGTGTGAATATCAGCAATTTGTCAGTGTGAATATCAGCAATCTGACAGTGTGAATATCAGCAATCTCTCAGTGTGAATATCAGCAATCTGTCAGTGTGAGTATCATCAACCTGTCAGTGTGAATATCAACAATCTGTCGGAGTGAATATCAGCAATCTGTCAGTGTGAATATCAGGAATCTGGCAGTGTGAATATCAGCAATCTCTCAGTATGAATATCAGCATTCTGTCAGTGTGAATATCAGCAATCTGTCGGTGTGAATATCAGCAATCTGTCAGTGAATGTCAGCAATCTGTCAGTGTGAATGTCAGCAATCTATCAGCGTGAATATCAGCAATCTGTCACTGTGAATGCGAGCACTCTGTCAGTGTGAATATCAGCAATCTGTCAGTGTGAATATCAGCAATTTGTCAGCGTGAATATCAGCAATCGGTCAGTGTGAATATCAGCCATCTGTCAGTGTGAATGTCAGCAATCTGGCAGTGTGAATGTCAGCAATCCGGCAGTGTGAATATCAGCAATCTGTCGGTGTGAATATCAGCAATCTGTCAGTATGAATATCAGCAATCTGTCGGTGTGAATATCAGCAATCTGTCACTGTGAATGCGAGCACTCTGTCAGTGTGAATATCAGCAATCTGTCAGTGTGAATATCAGCAATTTGTCAGCGTGAATATCAGCAATCGGTCAGTGTGAATATCTGCAATCTGTCAGCATGAATGCGAGCAATCTGTCAGTGTGAATATCAGCAATCTGTCAGCGTGAATATCAGCATCCTGTCAGTATGAATGTCAACAATCTGTCAGTGAGAATATCGGCAATCTCTCAGCGTGAATCTCAGCAATCCGGCAGCATGAATGTCAGCAATCTGTCAGCGCGAATATCAGCAATCTCTCAGTGTGAATATCCGCAATCTGTCAGTGTGAGTATCAGCAACCTGTCAGCGTGAATATCAACAATCTGTCGGAGTGAATATCAGCAATCTGTCACCGTGAATATCAGGAATCTGACAGTGTGAATGTCAGCAATCTGTCAGTGTGAATATCAGCAATCTGTCAGTCAGAATATCAGCAATCTGTCATTGTGAATATCAGCAATCTGTCAGTGTGAATATCAGCAATCTGTCAGTCAGAATATCAGCAATCTGTCATTGTGAATATCAGCCATCTGTCAGTGTGAATATCAACAATCCGACAATGTGAATATCGGCAATCCGGCAGCAATCTGTCAGTGTGAATATCAGCAATCTGTCGGTGTGAATATCAGCAATCTGTCAGTGAATGTCAGCAATCTGTCAGTGTGAATGTCAGCAATCTATCAGCGTGAATATCAGCAATCTGTCACTGTGAATGCGAGCACTCTGTCAGTGTGAATATCAGCAATCTGTCAGTGTGAATATCAGCAATCTTTCAGTGTGAATCTCAGCAATCCGGCAGCATGAATGTCAGCAATCTGTCAGCGTGAATATCAGCAATCTGTCAGCGTGAATATCAGCAATCTCTCAGTGTGAATATCAGCAATCTGTCAGTGTGAGTATCAGCAACCTGTCAGCGTGAATATCAACAATCTGTCGGAGTGAATATCAGCAATCTGTCACCGTGAATATCAGCAATCTGACAGTGTGAATGTCAGCAATCTGTCAGTCAGAATATCAGCAATCTGTCATTGTGAATATCAGCCATCTGTCAGTGTGAATATCAACAATCTGTCAGTGTGAATATCAGCAATCTGGCATTGTGAATATCAGCAATCTGTCAGTGTGAATGTCAGCAATCTGTCAGCGTGAATATCAGAAATCTGTCAGTGTGAATATCAGCAATCTGTCACTGTGAATGCGAGCAACCTGTCAGTGTGAATATCAGCAATTCGGCAGTGTGAATATCAGCAATCTGTCAGTGTGAATATCAGCAATCTGTCAGTGTGAATGTCAGCAATCTGTCACTGCGAATATCAGCAATCTGTCAGTGTGAATATCAGCAATCTGTCAGTGTGAATATAGTCAATCTGTCAGTGTGAATGTCAGCAATCTGTCAGTGAATGTCAGCAATTTGTCAGTGTGAATGTCAGCAATCTCTCAGTATGAATATCAGCAATGTGTCAGTGTGAATATCAGCAATCTGTCGGTGTGAATATCAGCAATCTGTCAGTGTGAATATCAGCAATCTCTCAGTATGAATATCAGCAATCTGTCAGTGTGAATATCAGCAATCTGTCGGTGTGAATATCAGCAATCTGTCAGTGAATGTCAGCAATCTGTCAGTGTGAATGTCAGCAATCTATCAGCGTGAATATCAGCAATCTGTCACTGTGAATGCGAGCACTCTGTCAGTGTGAATATCAGCAATCTGTCAGTGTGAATATCAGCAATTTGTCAGCGTGAATATCAGCAATCGGTCAGTGTGAATATCTGCAATCTGTCAGCATGAATGCGAGCAATCTGTCAGTGTGAATATCAGCAATCTGTCAGCGTGAATATCAGCATCCTGTCAGTATGAATGTCAACAATCTGTCAGTGAGAATATCGGCAATCTTTCAGCGTGAATTTCAGCAATCCGGCAGCATGAATGTCAGCAATCTGTCAGCGCGAATATCAGCAATCAGTCAGCGTGAATATCAGCAATCTCTCAGTATGAATATCAGCAATCTGTCAGTGTGAATATCAGCAATCTGTCAGCGTGAATATCAGCAATCTCTCAGTGTGAATATCCGCAATCTGTCAGTGTGAGTATCAGCAACCTGTCAGCGTGAATATCAACAATCTGTCGGAGTGAATATCAGCAATCTGTCACCGTGAATAGCAGGAATCTGACAGTGTGAATGTCAGCAATCTGTCAGTGTGAATATCAGCAATCTGTCAGTCAGAATATCAGCAATCTGTCATTGTGAATATCAGCCATCTGTCAGTGTGAATATCAGCAATCTGTCAGTCAGAATATCAGCAATCTGTCATTGTGAATATCAGCCATCTGTCAGTGTGACTATCAACAATCTGTCAGTGTGAATATCAGCAATCTGTCAGTGTGAATATCAGCAATCTGTCAGTGTGAATATAGTCAATCTGTCAGTGTGAATGTCAGCAATCTGTCAGTGAATGTCAGCAATTTGTCAGTGTGAATGTCAGCAATCTCTCAGTATGAATATCAGCAATGTGTCAGTGTGAATATCAGCAATCTGTCGGTGTGAATATCAGCAATCTGTCAGTATGAATATCAGCAATCTGTCAGCGTGAATATCAGCAATCTCTCAGTATGAATATCAGCAATCTGTCAGTGTGAATATCAGCAATCTGTCGGTGTGAATATCAGCAATCTGTCAGTGTGAATATCAGCAATTTGTCAGCGTGAATATCAGCAATCGGTCAGTGTGAATATCTGCAATCTGTCAGCATGAATGCGAGCAATCTGTCAGTGTGAATATCAGCAATCTGTCAGCGTGAATATCAGCATCCTGTCAGTATGAATGTCAACAATCTGTCAGTGAGAATATCGGCAATCTCTCAGCGTGAATCTCAGCAATCCGGCAGCATGAATGTCAGCAATCTGTCAGCGCGAATATCAGCAATCTCTCAGTGTGAATATCCGCAATCTGTCAGTGTGAGTATCAGCAACCTGTCAGCGTGAATATCAACAATCTGTCGGAGTGAATATCAGCAATCTGTCACCGTGAATATCAGGAATCTGACAGTGTGAATGTCAGCAATCTGTCAGTGTGAATATCAGCAATCTGTCAGTCAGAATATCAGCAATCTGTCATTGTGAATATCAGCAATCTGTCAGTGTGAATATCAGCAATCTGTCAGTCAGAATATCAGCAATCTGTCATTGTGAATATCAGCCATCTGTCAGTGTGAATATCAACAATCCGACAATGTGAATATCGGCAATCCGGCAGCAATCTGTCAGTGTGAATATCAGCAATCTGTCGGTGTGAATATCAGCAATCTGTCAGTGAATGTCAGCAATCTGTCAGTGTGAATGTCAGCAATCTATCAGCGTGAATATCAGCAATCTGTCACTGTGAATGCGAGCACTCTGTCAGTGTGAATATCAGCAATCTGTCAGTGTGAATATCAGCAATCTTTCAGTGTGAATCTCAGCAATCCGGCAGCATGAATGTCAGCAATCTGTCAGCGTGAATATCAGCAATCTGTCAGCGTGAATATCAGCAATCTCTCAGTGTGAATATCAGCAATCTGTCAGTGTGAGTATCAGCAACCTGTCAGCGTGAATATCAACAATCTGTCGGAGTGAATATCAGCAATCTGTCACCGTGAATATCAGCAATCTGACAGTGTGAATGTCAGCAATCTGTCAGTCAGACTATCAGCAATCTGTCATTGTGAATATCAGCCATCTGTCAGTGTGAATATCAACAATCTGTCAGTGTGAATATCAGTAATCTGGCATTGTGAATATCAGCAATCTGTCAGTGTGAATGTCAGCAATCTGTCAGCGTGAATATCAGAAATCTGTCAGTGTGAATATCAGCAATCTGTCACTGTGAATGCGAGCAACCTGTCAGTGTGAATATCAGCAATTCGGCAGTGTGAATATCAGCAATCTGTCAGTGTGAATATCAGCAATCTGTCAGTGTGAATGTCAGCAATCTGTCAGTGCGAATATCAGCAATCTGTCAGTGTGAATATCAGCAATCTGTCAGTGTGAATATAGTCAATCTGTCAGTGTGAATGTCAGCAATCTGTCAGTGAATGTCAGCAATTTGTCAGTGTGAATGTCAGCAATCTCTCAGTATGAATATCAGCAATGTGTCAGTGTGAATATCAGCAATCTGTCGGTGTGAATATCAGCAATCTGTCAGTGTGAATATCAGCAATCTCTCAGTATGAATATCAGCAATCTGTCAGTGTGAATATCAGCAATCTGTCGGTGTGAATATCAGCAATCTGTCAGTGAATGTCAGCAATCTGTCAGTGTGAATGTCAGCAATCTATCAGCGTGAATATCAGCAATCTGTCACTGTGAATGCGAGCACTCTGTCAGTGTGAATATCAGCAATCTGTCAGTGTGAATATCAGCAATTTGTCAGCGTGAATATCAGCAATCGGTCAGTGTGAATATCTGCAATCTGTCAGCATGAATGCGAGCAATCTGTCAGTGTGAATATCAGCAATCTGTCAGCGTGAATATCAGCATCCTGTCAGTATGAATGTCAACAATCTGTCAGTGAGAATATCGGCAATCTTTCAGCGTGAATTTCAGCAATCCGGCAGCATGAATGTCAGCAATCTGTCAGCGCGAATATCAGCAATCAGTCAGCGTGAATATCAGCAATCTCTCAGTATGAATATCAGCAATCTGTCAGTGTGAATATCAGCAATCTGTCAGCGTGAATATCAGCAATCTCTCAGTGTGAATATCCGCAATCTGTCAGTGTGAGTATCAGCAACCTGTCAGCGTGAATATCAACAATCTGTCGGAGTGAATATCAGCAATCTGTCACCGTGAATAGCAGGAATCTGACAGTGTGAATGTCAGCAATCTGTCAGTGTGAATATCAGCAATCTGTCAGTCAGAATATCAGCAATCTGTCATTGTGAATATCAGCCATCTGTCAGTGTGAATATCAGCAATCTGTCAGTCAGAATATCAGCAATCTGTCATTGTGAATATCAGCCATCTGTCAGTGTGACTATCAACAATCTGTCAGTGTGAATATCAGCAATCTGTCAGTGTGAATATCAGCAATCTGTCAGTGTGAATATAGTCAATCTGTCAGTGTGAATGTCAGCAATCTGTCAGTGAATGTCAGCAATTTGTCAGTGTGAATGTCAGCAATCTCTCAGTATGAATATCAGCAATGTGTCAGTGTGAATATCAGCAATCTGTCGGTGTGAATATCAGCAATCTGTCAGTATGAATATCAGCAATCTGTCAGCGTGAATATCAGCAATCTCTCAGTATGAATATCAGCAATCTGTCAGTGTGAATATCAGCAATCTGTCGGTGTGAATATCAGCAATCTGTCAGTGTGAATATCAGCAATTTGTCAGCGTGAATATCAGCAATCGGTCAGTGTGAATATCTGCAATCTGTCAGCATGAATGCGAGCAATCTGTCAGTGTGAATATCAGCAATCTGTCAGCGTGAATATCAGCATCCTGTCAGTATGAATGTCAACAATCTGTCAGTGAGAATATCGGCAATCTTTCAGCGCGAATATCAGCAATCTGTCAGCATGAATATCAGCAATCCCTCAGTGTGAATATCAGCAATCGCTCAGTGTGAATATCAGCAATCTGTCAGTGTGAATATCAGCAATCTGTCAGTGTGAATATCAGCAATCTGTCAGCGTGAATATCAGCAATCTGTCAGTGAATGTCAGCAATCTGTCAGTGTGAATATCAGCAATTTGTCAGCGTGAATATCAGCAATCGGTCAGTGTGAATATCTGCAATCTGTCAGCATGAATGCGAGCAATCTGTCAGTGTGAATATCAGCAATCTGTCAGCGTGAATATCAGCATCCTGTCAGTATGAATGTCAACAATCTGTCAGTGAGAATATCGGCAATCTTTCAGCGCGGATATCAGCAATCTGTCAGCATGAATATCAGCAATCCCTCAGTGTGAATATCAGCAATCGCTCAGTGTGAATATCAGCAATCTGTCAGTGTGAATATCAGCAATCTGTCAGTGTGAATATCAGCAATCTGTCAGCGTGAATATCAGCAATCTGTCAGTGAATGTCAGCAATCTGTCAGTGTGAATGTCAGCAATCTATCAGCGTGAATATCAGCAATCTGTCACTGTGAATGCGAGCACTCTGTCAGTGTGAATATCAGCAATCTGTCAGTGTGAATATCAGCAATTTGTCAGCGTGAATATCAGCAATCTGTCAGCGTGAATATCAGCAATCTCTCAGTGTGAATATCCGCAATCTGTCAGTGTGAGTATCAGCAACCTGTCAGCGTGAATATCAACAATCTGTCGGAGTGAATATCAGCAATCTGTCACCGTGAATATCAGGAATCTGACAGTGTGAATGTCAGCAATCTGTCAGTGTGAATATCAGCAATCTGTCAGTCAGAATATCAGCAATCTGTCATTGTGAATATCAGCCATCTGTCAGTGTGAATATCAGCAATCTGTCAGTCAGAATATCAGCAATCTGTCATTGTGAATATCAGCCATCTGTCAGTGTGAATATCAACAATCTGTCAATGTGAATATCGGCAATCCGGCAGTGTGAATATCAGCAATCTGTCAGTGTGAATATCAGCAATCTGTCGGTGTGAATATCAGCAATCTGTCAGTGAATGTCAGCAATCTGTCAGTGTGAATGTCAGCAATCTATCAGCGTGAATATCAGCAATCTGTCACTGTGAATGCGAGCACTCTGTCAGTGTGAATATCAGCAATCTGTCAGTGTGAATATCAGCAATCTTTCAGTGTGAATCTCAGCAATCCGGCAGCATGAATGTCAGCAATCTGTCAGCGTGAATATCAGCAATCTGTCAGCGTGAATATCAGCAATCTCTCAGTGTGAATATCAGCAATCTGTCAGTGTGCGTATCAGCAACCTGACAGCGTGAATATCAACAATCTGTCGGAGTGAATATCAGCAATCTATCACCGTGAATATCAGCAATCTGACAGTGTGAATGTCAGCAATCTGTCAGTCAGAATATCAGCAATCTGTCATTGTGAATATCAGCCATCTGTCAGTGTGAATATCAACAATCTGTCAGTGTGAATATCAGCAATCTGGCATTGTGAATATCAGCAATCTGTCAGTGTGAATGTCAGCAATCTGTCAGCGTGAATATCAGAAATCTGTCAGTGTGAATATCAGCAATCTGTCACTGTGAATATCAGCAATCTGTCAGTGTGAATATCAGCAATCTGTCAGTGTGAATATCAGCAATCTGTCAGTGTGAATATAGTCAATCTGTCAGTGTGAATGTCAGCAATCTGTCAGTGAATGTCAGCAATTTGTCAGTGTGAATGTCAGCAATCTCTCAGTATGAATATCAGCAATGTGTCAGTGTGAATATCAGCAATCTGTCCGTGTGAATATCAGCAATCTGTCAGTATTAATATGAGCAATCTGTCAGCGTGAATATCAGCAATCTCTCAGTATGAATATCAGCAATCTGTCAGTGTGAATATCAGCAATCTGTCGGTGTGAATATCAGCAATCTGTCAGTGAATGTCAGCAATCTGTCAGTGTGAATGTCAGCAATCTATCAGCGTGAATATCAGCAATCTGTCACTGTGAATGCGAGCACTCTGTCAGTGTGAATATCAGCAATCTGTCAGTGTGAATATCAGCAATCTTTCAGTGTGAATCTCAGCAATCCGGCAGCATGAATGTCAGCAATCTGTCAGCGTGAATATCAGCAATCTGTCAGCGTGAATATCAGCAATCTCTCAGTGTGAATATCAGCAATCTGTCAGTATGAGTATCAGCAACCTGTCAGCGTGAATATCAACAATCTGTCGGAGTGAATATCAGCAATCTGTCACCGTGAATATCAGCAATCTGACAGTGTGAATGTCAGCAATCTGTCAGTCAGAATATCATCAATCTGTCATTGTGAATATCAGCCATCTGTCAGTGTGAATATCAACAATCTGTCAGTGTGAATATCAGCAATCTGGCATTGTGAATATCAGCAATCTGTCAGTGTGAATGTCAGCAATCTGTCAGCGTGAATATCAGAAATCTGTCAGTGTGAATATCAGCAATCTGTCAGTGTGAATGTCAGCAATCTGTCACTGCGAATATCAGCAATCTGTCAGTGTGAATATCAGCAATCTGTCAGTGTGAATATCAGCAATCTGTCAGTGTGAATATAGTCAATCTGTCAGTGTGAATGTCAGCAATCAGTCAGTGAATGTCAGCAATTTGTCAGTGTGAATGTCAGCAATCTCTCAGTATGAATATCAGCAATGTGTCAGTGTGAATATCAGCAATCTGTCGGTGTGAATATCAGCAATCTGTCAGTATGAATATCAGCAATCTGTCAGCGTGAATATCAGCAATCTGTCGGTGTGAATATCAGCAATCTGTCAGTGAATGTCAGCAATCTGTCAGTGTGAATGTCAGCAATCTGTCAGCGTGAATATCAGCAATCTGTCACTGTGAATGCGAGCACTCTGTCAGTGTGAATATCAGCAATCTGTCAGTGTGAATATCAGCACTTTGTCAGCGTGAATATCAGCAATCGGTCAGTGTGAATATCTGCAATGTGTCAGCATGAATGCGAGCAATCTGTCAGTGTGAATATCAGCAATCTGTCAGCGTGAATGTCAACAATCTGTCAGTGAGAATATCGGCAATCATTCAGTGTGAATCTCAGCAATCCGGCAGCATGAATATCAGCAATCTGGCAGCGTGAATATCAGCAATCTGTCAGCGTGAATATCAGCAATCTCTCAGTATGAATATCAGCAATCTGTCAGTGTGTATATCAGCAATCTGTCAGCGTGAATATCAGCAATCTCTCAGTGTGAATATCAGCAATCTGTCAGTGTGAGTATCAGCAACCTGTCAGCGTGAATATCAACAATCTGTCGGAGTGAATATCAGCAATCTGTCACCGTGAATATCAGCAATCGGACAGTGTGAATGTCAGCAATCTGTCAGTCAGAATATCAGGAAACTGTCATTGTGAATATCAGCCATCTGTCAGTGTGAATGTCAGCAATCTGGCATTGTGAATATCAGCAATCTGTCAGTGTGAATGTCAGCAATCTGTCAGTCAGAATATCAGCAATCTGTCACGTGAATATCAGCAATTCGGCAGTGTGAATATTAAGAATCTGTCGGTGTGAATATCAACAATCTGTCGGTGTGAATATCAGCAATCTGTAAGTGTGAATATCAGGAATCTGTCAGTGTGAACATCAGCAATCCGGCAGTGTGAATATCAGCAATCTGTCAGTGTGAACATCAGCAATCCGGCAGTGTGAATATCAGCAATCTGTCAGTGTGAACATCAGCAATCCGGCAGTGTGAATATCAGCAATCTGTCAGTGTGAACATCAGCAATCCGGCAGTGTGAATATCAGCAATCTGTCAGTGTGAATATCAGCAATCCGGCAGTGTGAATATCAGCAACCTGTCAGTGTGAATATCAGCAATCCGGCAGTGTGAATATCAGCAACCTGTCAGTGTGAATATCAGCAATCTGTCAGTGTGAATATCAGCAATTGGTCAGTGTGAATATCAGCAATCTGGCAGTGTGAATGTCAGCAACCTGTCAGTGTGAATATCAGCAATCTGTCAGTGTGAATATCAGCAATACGGCAGCGTGGATATCAGCAATCTGTCAGTGTGAATATCAGCAATCGGTCAGTGTGAATGTCAGCAATCTGTCGGTGTGAATATCAGCAATCTGTCAGTGTGAATATCAGCAATCTGTCGGTGTGAATATCAGCAATCTGTCGGTGTGAATATCAGCAATCTGTCGGTGTGAATATCAGCAATCTGTCAACGTGAATGTCAGCAATCTGTCAGCGTGAATATCAGAAATCTGTCAGTGTGAATATCAGCAATCTGTCACTGTGAATGCGAGCAACCTGTCAGTGTGAATATCAGCAATTCGGCAGTGTGAATATCAGCAATCTGTCAGTGTGAATATCAGCAATCTGTCAGTGTGAATGTCAGCAATCTGTCACTGCGAATATCAGCAATCTGTCAGTGTGAATATCAGCAATCTGTCAGTGTGAATATCAGCAATCTGTCAGTGTGAATATAGTCAATCTGTCAGTGTGAATGTCAGGAATCTGTCAGTGAATGTCAGCAATTTGTCAGTGTGCATGTCAGCAATCTCTCAGTATGAATATCAGCAATGTGTCAGTGTGAATATCAGCAATCTGTCGGTGTGAATATCAGCAATCTGTCAGTTTGAATATCAGCAAACTGTCAGCGTGAATTTCAGCAATCTCTCAGTATGAATATCAGCAATCTGTCAGTGTGAATATCAGCAATCTGTCGGTGTGAATATCAGCAATCTGTCAGTGAATGTCAGCAATCTGTCAGTGTGAATGTCAGCAATCTGTCAGCGTGAATATCAGCAATCTGTCACTGTGAATGCGAGCACTCTGTCAGTGTGAATATCAGCAATCTGTCAGTGTGAATATCAGCAATTTGTCAGCGTGAATATCAGCAATCGGTCAGTGTGAATATCTGCAATCTGTCAGCATGAATGCGAGCAATCTGTCAGTGTGAATATCAGCAATCTGTCAGCGTGAATATCAGCAACCTGTCAGTATGAATGTCAACAATCTGTCAGTGAGAATATCGGCAATCTTTCAGTGTGAATCTTAGCAATCCGGCAGCATGAATGTCAGCAATCTGTCAGCGTGAATATCAGCAATCTGTCAGCGTGAATATCAGCAATCTGTCAGCGTGAATATCAGCAATCTGTCAGCGTGATTATGATTAATCAGTCAGTCAGAATATCGGCAGTCTGTCAGTGTGAATGTTAGCAATCTGTCAGCGTGAATGTTCACAATCTGTCTGTGTGAATATCAGCAATCTGTCAGTGTGAATGTCAGCAATCTGTCAGTGTGAATATCAGCAATCTCTCAGTGTGAATATCAGCAATCTGTCAGTGTGAATGTCAGCAATCTGTCAGTGTGAATGTCAGCAATCTGTCAGTGTGACTTTCAGTAATCTCTCAGTGTGAATATCAGCAATCTGTCAGTCAGAATATCAGGAATCATTCACCATGAATATCAGCAATCCGGCAGTGTGAATATCACCAATCTAAAAGTGTGAATATCAGCAACCTGTCCGTGTGAATATCAGCAATCTGTCAGGGTGAATATCAGCAATCTGTCAGTGTGAATATCAGAAACCTGTCGGTGTGAATATCAGCAATCTGTCAGTGAATGTCAGCAATCTGTCAGTGTGAATGTCAGCAATCTATCAGCGTGAATATCAGCAATCTGTCACTGTGAATGCGAGCACTCTTTCAGTGTGAATATCAGCAATCTGTCAGTGTGAATATCAGCAATCGTTCAGTGTGAATCTCAGCAATCTGGCAGCATGAATGTCAGCAATCTGTCAGCGTGAATATCAGCAATCTGTCAGCGTGAATATCAGCAATCTCTCAGTATGAATATCAGCAATCTGTCAGTGTGAATATCAGCAATCTGTCAGCGTGAATATCAGCAATCTCTCAGTGTGAATATCAGCAATCTCTCAGTGTGAGTATCAGCAACCTGTCAGCGTGAATATCAACAATCTGTCAGTCAGAATATCAGCAATCTGTCATTGTGAATATCAGCCATCTGTCAGTGTGAATATCAACAATCTGTCAGTGTGAATATCAGCAATCTGGCATTGTGAATATCAGCAATCTGTCAGTGTGAATGTCAGCAATCTGTCAGCGTGAATATCAGAAATCTGTCAGTGTGAATGCGAGCAACCTGTCAGTGTGAATATCAGCAATTCGGCAGTGTGAATATCAGCAATCTGTCAGTGTGAATATCAGCAATCTGTCAGTGTGAATGTCAGCAATCTGTCACTGCGAATATCAGCAATCTGTCAGTGTGAATATCAGCAATCTGTCAGTGTGAATATCAGCAATCTGTCAGTGTGAATATAGTCAATCTGTCAGTGTGAATGTCAGCAATCTGTCAGTGAATGTCAGCAATTTGTCAGTGTGAATGTCAGCAATCTCTCAGTATGAATATCAGCAATGTGTCAGTGTGAATATCAGCAATCTGTCGGTGTGAATATCAGCAATCTGTCAGTATGAATATCAGCAATCTGTCAGTGTGAATATCAGCAATCTCTCAGTATGAATATCAGCAATCTGTCAGTGTGAATATCAGCAATCTGTCGGTGTGAATATCAGCAATCTGTCAGTGAATGTCAGCAATCTGTCAGTGTGAATGTCAGCAATCTATCAGCGTGAATATCAGCAATCTGTCACTGTGAATGCGAGCACTCTGTCAGTGTGAATATCAGCAATCTGTCAGTGTGAATATCAGCAATTTGTCAGCGTGAATATCAGCAATCGGTCAGTGTGAATATCTGCAATCTGTCAGCATGAATGCGAGCAATCTGTCAGTGTGAATATCAGCAATCTGTCAGCGTGAATATCAGCAATCTGTCAGCGTGAATATCAGCAATCTCTCAGTATGAATGTCAACAATCTGTCAGTGAGAATATCGGCAATCTTTCAGCGTGAATCTCAGCAATCCGGCAGCATGAATGTCAGCAATCTGTCAGCGCGAATATCAGCAATCTGTCAGCGTGAATATCAGCAATCTCTCAGTATGAATATCAGCAATCTGTCAGTGTGAATATCAGCAATCTGTCAGCGTGAATATCAGCAATCTCTCAGTGTGAATATCCGCAATCTGTCAGTGTGAGTATCAGCAACCTGTCAGCGTGAATATCAACAATCTGTCGGAGTGAATATCAGCAATCTGTCACCGTGAATATCAGGAATCTGACAGTGTGAATGTCAGCAATCTGTCAGTGTGAATATCAGCAATCTGTCAGTCAGAATATCAGCAATCTGTCATTGTGAATATCAGCCATCTGTCAGTGTGAATATCAGCAATCTGTCAGTCAGAATATCAGCAATCTGTCATTGTGAATATCAGCCATCTGTCAGTGTGAATATCAACAATCTGTCAATGTGAATATCGGCAATCCGGCAGTGTGAATATCAGCAATCTGTCACCGTGATTATCAGGAATCTGACAGTGTGAATGTCAGCAATCTGTCAGTGTGAATATCAGCAATCTGTCAGTCAGAATATCAGCAATCTGTCATTGTGAATATCAGCCATCTGTCAGTGTGAATATCAGCAATCTGTCAGTCAGAATATCAGCAATCTGTCATTGTGAATATCAGCCATCTGTCAGTGTGAATATCAACAATCTGTCAATGTGAATATCGGCAATCCGGCAGTGTGAATATCAGCAATCTGTCAGTGTGAATATCAGTAATCTGTCGGTGTGAATATCAGCAATCTGTCAGTGAATGTCAGCAATCTGTCAGTGTGAATGTCAGCAATCTATCAGCGTGAATATCAGCAATCTGTCACTGTGAATGCGAGCACTCTGTCAGTGTGAATATCAGCAATCTGTCAGCGTGAATATCAGCAATCGTTCAGTGTGAATCTCAGCAATCCGGCAGCATGAATGTCAGCAATCTGTCAGCGTGAATATCAGCAATCTGTCAGCGTGAATATCAGCAATCTCTCAGTGTGAATATCAGCAATCTGTCAGTGTGAGTATCAGCAACCTGTCAGCGTGAATATCAACAATCTGTCGGAGTGAATATCAGCAATCTGTCACCGTGAATATCAGCAATCTGACAGTGTGAATGTCAGCAATCTGTCAGTCAGAATATCAGCAATCTGTCATTGTGAATATCAGCCATCTGTCAGTGTGAATATCAACAATCTGTCAGTGTGAATATCAGCAATCTGGCATTGTGAATATCAGCAATCTGTCAGTGTGAATGTCAGCAATCTGTCAGCGTGAATATCAGAAATCTGTCAGTGTGAATATCAGCAATCTGTCACTGTGAATGCGAGCAACCTGTCAGTGTGAATATCAGCAATTCGGCAGTGTGAATATCAGCAATCTGTCAGTGTGAATATCAGCAATCTGTCAGTGTGAATGTCAGCAATCTGTCACTGCGAATATCAGCAATCTGTCAGTGTGAATATCAGCAATCTGTCAGTGTGAATATCAGCAATCTGTCAGTGTGAATATCGTCAATCTGTCAGTGTGAATGTCAGCAATCTGTCAGTGAATGTCAGCAATTTGTCAGTGTGAATGTCAGCAATCTCTCAGTATGAATATCAGCAATGTGTCAGTGTGAATATCAGCAATCTGTCGGTGTGAATATCAGCAATCTATCAGTATGAATATCAGCAATCTGTCAGCGTGAATATCAGCAATCTCTCAGTATGAATATCAGCAATCTGTCAGTGTGAATATCAGCAATCTGTCGGTGTGAATATCAGCAATCTGTCAGTGAATGTCAGCAATCTGTCAGTGTGAATGTCTGCAATCTGTCAGCGTGAATATCAGCAATCTGTCACTGTGAATGCGAGCACTCTGTCAGTGTGAATATCAGCAATCTGTCAGTGTGAATATCAGCACTTTGTCAGCGGGAATATCAGCAATCGGTCAGTGTGAATATCTGCAATCTGTCAGCATGAATGCGAGCAATCTGTCAGTGTGAATATCAGCAATGTGTCAGCGTGAATATCAGCAACCTGTCAGTATGAATGTCAACAATCTGTCAGTGAGAATATCGGCAATCTTTCAGTGTGAATCTCAGCAATCCGGCAGCATGAATATCAGCAATCTGGCAGCGTGAATATCAGCAATCTGTCAGCGTGAATATCAGCAATCTCTCAGCATGAATATCAGCAATCTGTCAGTGTGAATATCAGCAATCTGTCAGCGTGAATATCAGCAATCTCTCAGTGTGAATATCAGCAATCTGTCAGTGTGAGTATCAGCAACCTGTCAGCGTGAATATCAACAATCTGTCGGAGTGAATATCAGCAATCTGTCACCGTGAATATCAGCAATCGGACAGTGTGAATGTCAGCAATCTGTCAGTCAGAATATCAGCAATCTGTCATTGTGAATATCAGCCATCTGTCAGTGTGAATATCAACAATCTGTCAGTGTGAATGTCAGCAATCTGGCATTGTGAATATCAGCAATCTGTCAGTGTGAATGTCAGCAATCTGTCAGTCAGAATATCAGCAATCTGTCACGTGAATATCAGCAATTCGGCAGTGTGAATATTAAGAATCTGTCGGTGTGAATATCAACAATCTGTCGGTGTGAATATCAGCAATCTGTAAGTGTGAATATCAGGAATCCGGCAGTGTGAATATCAGCAATCTGTCAGTGTGAACATCAGCAATCCGGCAGTGTGAATATCAGCAATCTGTCAGTGTGAATATCAGCAATCCGGCAGTGTGACTATCAGCAACCTGTCAGTGTGAATATCAGCAATCCGGCAGTGTGAATATCAGCAACCTGTCAGTGTGAATATCAGCAATCTGTCAGTGTGAATATCAGCAATTGGTCAGTGTGAATATCAGCAATCTGGCAGTGTGAATGTCAGCAACCTGTCAGTGTGAATATCAGCAATCTGTCAGTGTGAATATCAGCAATACGGCAGCGTGGATATCAGCAATCTGTCAGTGTGAATATCAGCAATCGGTCAGTGTGAATGTCAGCAATCTGTCGGTGTGAATATCAGCAATCTGTCAGTGTGAATATCAGCAATCTGTCGGTGTGAATATCAGCAATCTGTCGGTGTGAATATCAGCAATCTGTCAATGCGAATGTCAGCAATCTGTCAGCGTGAATATCAGAAATCTGTCAGTGTGAATATCAGCAATCTGTCACTGTGAATGCGAGCAACCTGTCAGTGTGAATATCAGCAATCTGTCAGTGTGAATATCAGCAATCTGTCAGTGTGAATATCAGCAATCTGTCAGTGTGAATAGCAGCAATCTGTCAGTGTGAATATAGTCAATCTGTCAGTGTGAATGTCAGCAATCTGTCAGTGAATGTCAGCAATTTGTCAGTGTGCATGTCAGCAATCTCTCAGTATGAATATCAGCAATGTGTCAGTGTGAATATCAGCAATCTGTCGGTGTGAATATCAGCAATCTGTCAGTTTGAATATCAGCAAACTGTCAGCGTGAATTTCAGCAATCTCTCAGTATGAATATCAGCAATCTGTCAGTGTGAATATCAGCAATCTGTCGGTGTGAATATCAGCAATCTGTCAGTGAATGTCAGCAATCTGTCAGTGTGAATGTCAGCAATCTGTCAGCGTGAATATCAGCAATCTGTCACTGTGAATGCGAGCACTCTGTCAGTGTGAATATCAGCAATCTGTCAGTGTGAATATCAGCAATTTGTCAGCGTGAATATCAGCAATCGGTCAGTGTGAATATCTGCAATCTGTCAGCATGAATGCGAGCAATCTGTCAGTGTGAATATCAGCAATCTGTCAGCGTGAATATCAGCAACCTGTCAGTATGAATGTCAGCAATCTGTCAGTGAGAATATCGGCAATCTTTCAGTGTGAATCTCAGCAATCCGGCAGCATGAATGTCAGCAATCTGGCAGCGTGAATATCAGCAATCTGTCAGCCTGAATATCAGCAATCTCTCAGTATGAATATCAGCAATCTGTCAGTGTGTATATCAGCAATCTGTCAGCGTGAATATCAGCAATCTCTCAGTGTGAATATCAGCAATCTGTCAGTGTGAGTATCAGCAACCTGTCAGCGTGAATATCAACAATCTGTCGGAGTGAATATCAGCAATCTGTCACCGTGAATATCAGCAATCGGACAGTGTGAATGTCAGCAATCTGTCAGTCAGAATATCAGGAAACTGTCATTGTGAATATCAGCCATCTGTCAGTGTGAATGTCAGCAATCTGGCATTGTGAATATCAGCAATCTGTCAGTGTGAATGTCAGCAATCTGTCAGTCAGAATATCAGCAATCTGTCACGTGAATATCAGCAATTCGGCAGTGTGAATATTAAGAATCTGTCGGTGTGAATATCAACAATCTGTCGGTGTGAATATCAGCAATCTGTAAGTGTGAATATCAGGAATCTGTCAGTGTGAACATCAGCAATCCGGCAGTGTGAATATCAGCAATCTGTCAGTGTGAACATCAGCAATCCGGCAGTGTGAATATCAGCAATCTGTCAGTGTGAACATCAGCAATCCGGCAGTGTGAATATCAGCAATCTGTCAGTGTGAACATCAGCAATCCGGCAGTGTGAATATCAGCAATCTGTCAGTGTGAATATCAGCAATCCGGCAGTGTGAATATCAGCAACCTGTCAGTGTGAATATCAGCAATCCGGCAGTGTGAATATCAGCAACCTGTCAGTGTGAATATCAGCAATCTGTCAGTGTGAATATCAGCAATTGGTCAGTGTGAATATCAGCAATCTGGCAGTGTGAATGTCAGCAACCTGTCAGTGTGAATATCAGCAATCTGTCAGTGTGAATATCAGCAATACGGCAGCGTGGATATCAGCAATCTGTCAGTGTGAATATCAGCAATCGGTCAGTGTGAATGTCAGCAATCTGTCGGTGTGAATATCAGCAATCTGTCAGTGTGAATATCAGCAATCTGTCGGTGTGAATATCAGCAATCTGTCGGTGTGAATATCAGCAATCTGTCGGTGTGAATATCAGCAATCTGTCAACGTGAATGTCAGCAATCTGTCAGCGTGAATATCAGAAATCTGTCAGTGTGAATATCAGCAATCTGTCACTGTGAATGCGAGCAACCTGTCAGTGTGAATATCAGCAATTCGGCAGTGTGAATATCAGCAATCTGTCAGTGTGAATATCAGCAATCTGTCAGTGTGAATGTCAGCAATCTGTCACTGCGAATATCAGCAATCTGTCAGTGTGAATATCAGCAATCTGTCAGTGTGAATATCAGCAATCTGTCAGTGTGAATATAGTCAATCTGTCAGTGTGAATGTCAGGAATCTGTCAGTGAATGTCAGCAATTTGTCAGTGTGCATGTCAGCAATCTCTCAGTATGAATATCAGCAATGTGTCAGTGTGAATATCAGCAATCTGTCGGTGTGAATATCAGCAATCTGTCAGTTTGAATATCAGCAAACTGTCAGCGTGAATTTCAGCAATCTCTCAGTATGAATATCAGCAATCTGTCAGTGTGAATATCAGCAATCTGTCGGTGTGAATATCAGCAATCTGTCAGTGAATGTCAGCAATCTGTCAGTGTGAATGTCAGCAATCTGTCAGCGTGAATATCAGCAATCTGTCACTGTGAATGCGAGCACTCTGTCAGTGTGAATATCAGCAATCTGTCAGTGTGAATATCAGCAATTTGTCAGCGTGAATATCAGCAATCGGTCAGTGTGAATATCTGCAATCTGTCAGCATGAATGCGAGCAATCTGTCAGTGTGAATATCAGCAATCTGTCAGCGTGAATATCAGCAACCTGTCAGTATGAATGTCAACAATCTGTCAGTGAGAATATCGGCAATCTTTCAGTGTGAATCTTAGCAATCCGGCAGCATGAATGTCAGCAATCTGTCAGCGTGAATATCAGCAATCTGTCAGCGTGAATATCAGCAATCTGTCAGCGTGAATATCAGCAATCTGTCAGCGTGATTATGATTAATCAGTCAGTCAGAATATCGGCAGTCTGTCAGTGTGAATGTTAGCAATCTGTCAGCGTGAATGTTCACAATCTGTCTGTGTGAATATCAGCAATCTGTCAGTGTGAATGTCAGCAATCTGTCAGTGTGAATATCAGCAATCTCTCAGTGTGAATATCAGCAATCTGTCAGTGTGAATGTCAGCAATCTGTCAGTGTGAATGTCAGCAATCTGTCAGTGTGACTTTCAGTAATCTCTCAGTGTGAATATCAGCAATCTGTCAGTCAGAATATCAGGAATCATTCACCATGAATATCAGCAATCCGGCAGTGTGAATATCACCAATCTAAAAGTGTGAATATCAGCAACCTGTCCGTGTGAATATCAGCAATCTGTCAGGGTGAATATCAGCAATCTGTCAGTGTGAATATCAGAAACCTGTCGGTGTGAATATCAGCAATCTGTCAGTGAATGTCAGCAATCTGTCAGTGTGAAGTCAGCAATCTATCAGCGTGAATATCAGCAAGCTGTCACTGTGAATGCGAGCACTCTTTCAGTGTGAATATCAGCAATCTGTCAGTGTGAATATCAGCAATCGTTCAGTGTGAATCTCAGCAATCTGGCAGCATGAATGTCAGCAATCTGTCAGCGTGAATATCAGCAATCTGTCAGCGTGAATATCAGCAATCTCTCAGTATGAATATCAGCAATCTGTCAGTGTGAATATCAGCAATCTGTCAGCGTGAATATCAGCAATCTCTCAGTGTGAATATCAGCAATCTCTCAGTGTGAGTATCAGCAACCTGTCAGCGTGAATATCAACAATCTGTCAGTCAGAATATCAGCAATCTGTCATTGTGAATATCAGCCATCTGTCAGTGTGAATATCAACAATCTGTCAGTGTGAATATCAGCAATCTGGCATTGTGAATATCAGCAATCTGTCAGTGTGAATGTCAGCAATCTGTCAGCGTGAATATCAGAAATCTGTCAGTGTGAATGCGAGCAACCTGTCAGTGTGAATATCAGCAATTCGGCAGTGTGAATATCAGCAATCTGTCAGTGTGAATATCAGCAATCTGTCAGTGTGAATGTCAGCAATCTGTCACTGCTAATATCAGCAATCTGTCAGTGTGAATATCAGCAATCTGTCAGTGTGAATATCAGCAATCTGTCAGTGTGAATATAGTCAATCTGTCAGTGTGAATGTCAGCAATCTGTCAGTGAATGTCAGCAATTTGTCAGTGTGAATGTCAGCAATCTCTCAGTATGAATATCAGCAATGTGTCAGTGTGAATATCAGCAATCTGTCGGTGTGAATATCAGCAATCTGTCAGTATGAATATCAGCAATCTGTCAGTGTGAATATCAGCAATCTCTCAGTATGAATATCAGCAATCTGTCAGTGTGAATATCAGCAATCTGTCGGTGTGAATATCAGCAATCTGTCAGTGAATGTCAGCAATCTGTCAGTGTGAATGTCAGCAATCTATCAGCGTGAATATCAGCAATCTGTCACTGTGAATGCGAGCACTCTGTCAGTGTGAATATCAGCAATCTGTCAGTGTGAATATCAGCAATTTGTCAGCGTGAATATCAGCAATCGGTCAGTGTGAATATCTGCAATCTGTCAGCATGAATGCGAGCAATCTGTCAGTGTGAATATCAGCAATCTGTCAGCGTGAATATCAGCAATCTGTCAGCGTGAATATCAGCAATCTCTCAGTATGAATGTCAACAATCTGTCAGTGAGAATATCGGCAATCTTTCAGCGTGAATCTCAGCAATCCGGCAGCATGAATGTCAGCAATCTGTCAGCGCGAATATCAGCAATCTGTCAGCGTGAATATCAGCAATCTCTCAGTATGAATATCAGCAATCTGTCAGTGTGAATATCAGCAATCTGTCAGCGTGAATATCAGCAATCTCTCAGTGTGAATATCCGCAATCTGTCAGTGTGAGTATCAGCAACCTGTCAGCGTGAATATCAACAATCTGTCGGAGTGAATATCAGCAATCTGTCACCGTGAATATCAGGAATCTGACAGTGTGAATGTCAGCAATCTGTCAGTGTGAATATCAGCAATCTGTCAGTCAGAATATCAGCAATCTGTCATTGTGAATATCAGCCATCTGTCAGTGTGAATATCAGCAATCTGTCAGTCAGAATATCAGCAATCTGTCATTGTGAATATCAGCCATCTGTCAGTGTGAATATCAACAATCTGTCAATGTGAATATCGGCAATCCGGCAGTGTGAATATCAGCAATCTGTCACCGTGATTATCAGGAATCTGACAGTGTGAATGTCAGCAATCTGTCAGTGTGAATATCAGCAATCTGTCAGTCAGAATATCAGCAATCTGTCATTGTGAATATCAGCCATCTGTCAGTGTGAATATCAGCAATCTGTCAGTCAGAATATCAGCAATCTGTCATTGTGAATATCAGCCATCTGTCAGTGTGAATATCAACAATCTGTCAATGTGAATATCGGCAATCCGGCAGTGTGAATATCAGCAATCTGTCAGTGTGAATATCAGTAATCTGTCGGTGTGAATATCAGCAATCTGTCAGTGAATGTCAGCAATCTGTCAGTGTGAATGTCAGCAATCTATCAGCGTGAATATCAGCAATCTGTCACTGTGAATGCGAGCACTCTGTCAGTGTGAATATCAGCAATCTGTCAGCGTGAATATCAGCAATCGTTCAGTGTGAATCTCAGCAATCCGGCAGCATGAATGTCAGCAATCTGTCAGCGTGAATATCAGCAATCTGTCAGCGTGAATATCAGCAATCTCTCAGTGTGAATATCAGCAATCTGTCAGTGTGAGTATCAGCAACCTGTCAGCGTGAATATCAACAATCTGTCGGAGTGAATATCAGCAATCTGTCACCGTGAATATCAGCAATCTGACAGTGTGAATGTCAGCAATCTGTCAGTCAGAATATCAGCAATCTGTCATTGTGAATATCAGCCATCTGTCAGTGTGAATATCAACAATCTGTCAGTGTGAATATCAGCAATCTGGCATTGTGAATATCAGCAATCTGTCAGTGTGAATGTCAGCAATCTGTCAGCGTGAATATCAGAAATCTGTCAGTGTGAATATCAGCAATCTGTCACTGTGAATGCGAGCAACCTGTCAGTGTGAATATCAGCAATTCGGCAGTGTGAATATCAGCAATCTGTCAGTGTGAATATCAGCAATCTGTCAGTGTGAATGTCAGCAATCTGTCACTGCGAATATCAGCAATCTGTCAGTGTGAATATCAGCAATCTGTCAGTGTGAATATCAGCAATCTGTCAGTGTGAATATCGTCAATCTGTCAGTGTGAATGTCAGCAATCTGTCAGTGAATGTCAGCAATTTGTCAGTGTGAATGTCAGCAATCTCTCAGTATGAATATCAGCAATGTGTCAGTGTGAATATCAGCAATCTGTCGGTGTGAATATCAGCAATCTATCAGTATGAATATCAGCAATCTGTCAGCGTGAATATCAGCAATCTCTCAGTATGAATATCAGCAATCTGTCAGTGTGAATATCAGCAATCTGTCGGTGTGAATATCAGCAATCTGTCAGTGAATGTCAGCAATCTGTCAGTGTGAATGTCTGCAATCTGTCAGCGTGAATATCAGCAATCTGTCACTGTGAATGCGAGCACTCTGTCAGTGTGAATATCAGCAATCTGTCAGTGTGAATATCAGCACTTTGTCAGCGGGAATATCAGCAATCGGTCAGTGTGAATATCTGCAATCTGTCAGCATGAATGCGAGCAATCTGTCAGTGTGAATATCAGCAATGTGTCAGCGTGAATATCAGCAACCTGTCAGTATGAATGTCAACAATCTGTCAGTGAGAATATCGGCAATCTTTCAGTGTGAATCTCAGCAATCCGGCAGCATGAATATCAGCAATCTGGCAGCGTGAATATCAGCAATCTGTCAGCGTGAATATCAGCAATCTCTCAGCATGAATATCAGCAATCTGTCAGTGTGAATATCAGCAATCTGTCAGCGTGAATATCAGCAATCTCTCAGTGTGAATATCAGCAATCTGTCAGTGTGAGTATCAGCAAACTGTCAGCGTGAATATCAACAATCTGTCGGAGTGAATATCAGCAATCTGTCACCGTGAATATCAGCAATCGGACAGTGTGAATGTCAGCAATCTGTCAGTCAGAATATCAGCAATCTGTCATTGTGAATATCAGCCATCTGTCAGTGTGAATATCAACAATCTGTCAGTGTGAATGTCAGCAATCTGGCATTGTGAATATCAGCAATCTGTCAGTGTGAATGTCAGCAATCTGTCAGTCAGAATATCAGCAATCTGTCACGTGAATATCAGCAATTCGGCAGTGTGAATATTAAGAATCTGTCGGTGTGAATATCAACAATCTGTCGGTGTGAATATCAGCAATCTGTAAGTGTGAATATCAGGAATCCGGCAGTGTGAATATCAGCAATCTGTCAGTGTGAACATCAGCAATCCGGCAGTGTGAATATCAGCAATCTGTCAGTGTGAATATCAGCAATCCGGCAGTGTGACTATCAGCAACCTGTCAGTGTGAATATCAGCAATCCGGCAGTGTGAATATCAGCAACCTGTCAGTGTGAATATCAGCAATCTGTCAGTGTGAATATCAGCAATTGGTCAGTGTGAATATCAGCAATCTGGCAGTGTGAATGTCAGCAACCTGTCAGTGTGAATATCAGCAATCTGTCAGTGTGAATATCAGCAATACGGCAGCGTGGATATCAGCAATCTGTCAGTGTGAATATCAGCAATCGGTCAGTGTGAATGTCAGCAATCTGTCGGTGTGAATATCAGCAATCTGTCAGTGTGAATATCAGCAATCTGTCGGTGTGAATATCAGCAATCTGTCGGTGTGAATATCAGCAATCTGTCAATGCGAATGTCAGCAATCTGTCAGCGTGAATATCAGAAATCTGTCAGTGTGAATATCAGCAATCTGTCACTGTGAATGCGAGCAACCTGTCAGTGTGAATATCAGCAATCTGTCAGTGTGAATATCAGCAATCTGTCAGTGTGAATATCAGCAATCTGTCAGTGTGAATAGCAGCAATCTGTCAGTGTGAATATAGTCAATCTGTCAGTGTGAATATCAGCAATCTGTCAGTGAATGTCAGCAATTTGTCAGTGTGCATGTCAGCAATCTCTCAGTATGAATATCAGCAATGTGTCAGTGTGAATATCAGCAATCTGTCGGTGTGAATATCAGCAATCTGTCAGTTTGAATATCAGCAAACTGTCAGCGTGAATTTCAGCAATCTCTCAGTATGAATATCAGCAATCTGTCAGTGTGAATATCAGCAATCTGTCGGTGTGAATATCAGCAATCTGTCAGTGAATGTCAGCAATCTGTCAGTGTGAATGTCAGCAATCTGTCAGCGTGAATATCAGCAATCTGTCACTGTGAATGCGAGCACTCTGTCAGTGTGAATATCAGCAATCTGTCAGTGTGAATATCAGCAATTTGTCAGCGTGAATATCAGCAATCGGTCAGTGTGAATATCTGCAATCTGTCAGCATGAATGCGAGCAATCTGTCAGTGTGAATATCAGCAATCTGTCAGCGTGAATATCAGCAACCTGTCAGTATGAATGTCAACAATCTGTCAGTGAGAATATCGGCAATCTTTCAGTGTGAATCTCAGCAATCCGGCAGCATGAATGTCAGCAATCTGTCAGCGTGAATATCAGCAATCTGTCAGCGTGAATATCAGCAATCTGTCAGCGTGATTATGATTAATCTGTCAGTCAGAATATCGGCATTGGGTCAGTGTGAATGTTAGCAATCTGTCAGTGTGAATGTTCACAATCTGTCTGTGTGAATATCAGCAATCTGTCAGTGTGAATGTCAGCAATCTGTCAGTGTGAATATCAGCAATCTCTCAGTGTGAATATCAGCAATCTGTCAGTGTGAATGTCAGCAATCTGTCAGTGTGAGTGTCAGCAATCTGTCAGTGTGACTTTCAGTAATCTCTCAGTGTGAATATCAGCAATCTGTCAGTCAGAATATCAGGAATGTTTCACCATGAATATCAGCAATCCGGCAGTGTGAATATCAGCAATCTAAAAGTGTGAATATCAGCAACCTGTCCGTGTGAATATCAGCAATCTGTCAGGGTGAATATCAGCAATCTGTCAGTGTGAATATCAGAAATCTGTCGGTGCGAATATCAGCAATCTGTCAGTGAATGTCAGCAATCTGTCAGTGTGAATGTCAGCAATCTATCAGCGTGAATATCAGCAATCTGTCACTGTGAATGCGAGCACTCTTTCAGTGTGAATATCAGCAATCTGTCATTGTGACTTTCAGCAATCTCTCAGTGTGAATATCAGCAATCTGTCTGTCAGAATATCAGGAATTTTTCACCATGAATATCAGCAATCCGGCAGTGTGAATATCAGCAATCTGGCAGTGTGAATATCAGCAACCTGTCAGTGTGAATATCAACAATCTGTCGGTGTGAATATCAGCAATCTGTCAGTGAAAATATCAGCAATCTGTCAGTGTGAATATCAGCAATCTGTCAGTGTGAATATAGTCAATCTGTCAGTGTGAATGTCAGCAATCTGTCAGTGAATGTCAGCAATTTGTCAGTGTGAATGTCAGCAATCTCTCAGTATGAATATCAGCAATGTGTCAGTGTGAATATCAGCAATCTGTCGGTGTGAATATCAGCAATCTCTCAGTATGAATATCAACAATCTGTCAGTATGAATATCAGCAATCTGTCAGCGTGAATATCAGCAATCTCTCAGTATGAATATCAGCAATCTGTCAGTGTGAATATTAGCAATCTGTCGGTGTGAATATCAGCAATCTGTCAGTGAATATCAGCAATCTGTCAGTGTGAATGTCAGCAATCTGTCAGCGTGAATATCAGCAATCTGTCACCGTGAATGGGAGCACTCTGTCAGTGTGAATATCGGCAATTTGTCAGTGTGAATATCAGCAATCTGTCAGTGTGAATATCTGCAATCTGTCAGCATGAACGCGAGCAATCTGTCACTGTGAATATCAGAAATCTGTCAGCGTGAATATCAGCAATCTCTCAGTGTGAATATCAGCAATCTGTCAGTGTGAATATCAACAATCTGTCAGCGTGAATATCAGCAATCTCTCAGTGTGAATATCAGCAATCTGTCAGTGTGAGTATCAGCAACCTGTCAGTGTGAATATCAACAATCTGTCGGAGTGAATATCAGCAATCTGTCAGTGTGAATATCAGGAATCTGGCAGTGTGAATATCAGCAATCTGTCAGTGTGAATATTAGCAATCCGGCAGAGTGAATATCAGCAATCTGTCATCGTTAATATCTGCAATCTGTCAGTGTGAATATCAGCAATCTGTCAGGGTGAATGTTTGCAACCTGTCAGTGTGAATATCAGCAATCTGCCAGTGTGAATGTCAGCAATCTGTCAGTGTGAATATCAGCAATCTCTCAGTGTGAATATCAGCAACCTGTCAGTGTGAATATCAGCAATCTGCCAGTGTGAATGTCAGCAATCTGTCAGTGTGAATATCAGCAATCTCTCAGTGTGAATATCAGCAATTTGTCAGTGTGAATATCAGCAATCTGACAGTGTGAATATCAGCAATCTGTCAGTGTGACTTTCAGTAATCTCTCAGTGTGAATATCAGCAATCTGTCAGTCAGAATATCAGGAATCTTTCACCATGAATATCAGCAATCCGGCAGTGTGAATATCAGCAATCTAAAAGTGTGAATATCAGCACCTGTCCGTGTGAATATCAGCAATCTGTCAGTGTGAATATCAGCAATCTGTCAGTGTGAATATAGTCAATCTGTCAGTGTGAATTTCAGCAATCTGTCAGTGAATGTCAGCAATTTGTCAGTGTGACTGTCAGTAATCTCTCAGTATGAATATCAGCAATGTGTCAGTGTGAATATCAGCAATCGGTCGGTGTGAATATCAACAATGTCTCAGTATGAATATCAGCTATCTGTCAGTATGAATATCAGCAATCTGCCAGCGTGAATATCAGCAATCTCTCAGTATGAATATCAGCAATCTGTCAGTGTGAATATCAGCAATCTGTCGGTGTGAATATCAGCAATCTGTCAGTGAATGTCAGCAATCTGTCAGTGTGAATGTCAGCAATCTGTCAGTGTGAATATAGTCAATCTGTCAGTGTGAATGTCAGCAATCTGTCAGTGAATGTCAGCAATTTGTCAGTGTGAATGTCAGCAATCTCTCAGTATGAATATCAGCAATGTGTCAGTGTGAATATCAGCAATCTGTCGGTGTGAATATCAGCAATCTCTCAGTATGAATATCAACAATCTGTCAGTATGAATATCAGCAATCTGTCAGCGTGAATATCAGCAATCTCTCAGTATGAATATCAGCAATCTGTCAGTGTGAATATTAGCAATCTGTCAGCGTGAATATCAGCAATCTCTCAGTATGAATATCAGCAATCTGTCAGTGTGAATATTAGCAATCTGTCGGTGTGAATATCAGCAATCTGTCAGTGTGAATGTCAGCAATCTGTCAGTGTGAATGTCAGCAATCTGTCAGCGTGAATATCAGCAATCTGTCACTGTGAATGGGAGCACTCTGTCAGTGTGAATATCGGCAATTTGTCAGTGTGAATATCAGCAATCTGTCAGTGTGAATATCTGAAATCTGTCAGCATGAACGCGAGCAATCTGTCACTGTGAATACCAGAAATCTGTCAGCGTGAATATCAGCAATCTGTCAGTATGAATGTCAACAATCTGTCAGTGAGTATATCGGCAATCTGTCAGTGCGAATATCAGCAATCCGGCAGCATGGATGTCAGCAATCTGTCAGCGTGAATATCAGCAATCTGTCAGCGTGAATATCAGCAATCTCTCAGTGTGAATATCAGCAATCTGTCAGTGTGAATATCAACAATCTGTCAGCGTGAATATCAGCAATCTCTCAGTGTGAATATCAGCAATCTGTCAGTGTGAGTATCAGCAACCTGTCAGTGTGAATATCAACAATCTGTCGGAGTGAATATCAGCAATCTGTCAGTGTGAATATCAGGAATCTGGCAGTGTGAATATTAGCAATCCGGCAGAGTGAATATCAGCAATCTGTCATCGTTAATATCTGCAATCTGTCAGTGTGAATATCAGCAATCTGTCAGGGTGAATGTTTGCAACCTGTCAGTGTGAATATCAGCTATCCGCCAGTGTGAATGTCAGCAATCTGTCAGTGTGAATATCAGCAATCTCTCAGTGTGAATATCAGCAATCTGTCAGTGTGAATATCAGCAATCTGTCAGTGTGAATATCAGCAATCTGTCATTGTGACTTTCAGCAATCTCTCAGTGTGAATATCAGCAATCTGTCTGTCAGAATATCAGGAATCTTTCACCATGAATATCAGCAATCCGGCAGTGTGAATATCAGCAATCTGGCAGTGTGAATATCAGCAACCTGTCAGTGTGAATATCAACAATCTGTCGGTGTGAATATCAGCAATCTGTCAGTGAGAATATCAGCAATCTGTCAGTGTGAATATCAGCAATCTGTCAGTGTGAATATAGTCAATCTGTCAGTGTGAATGTCAGCAATCTGTCAGTGAATGTCAGCAATTTGTCAGTGTGAATGTCAGCAATCTCTCAGTATGAATATCAGCAATGTGTCAGTGTGAATATCAGCAATCTGTCAGCGTGAATATCAGCAATCTCTCAGTATGAATATCAGCAATCTGTCAGTGTGAATATTAGCAATCTGTCGGTGTGAATATCAGCAATCTGTCAGTGAGAATGTCAGCAATCTGTCAGTGTGATTGTCAGCAATCTGTCAGCGTGAATATCAGCAATCTGTCACTGTGAATGTGAGCACTCTGTCAGTGTGAATATCGGCAATTTGTCAGTGTGAATATCAGCAATCTGTCAGTGTGAATATCTGAAATCTGTCAGCATGAACGCGAGCAATCTGTCACTGTGAATATCAGAAATCTGTCAGCGTGAATATCAGCAATCTGTCAGTATGAATGTCAACAATCTGTCAGTGAGTATATCGGCAATCTGTCAGTGTGAATATCAGCAATCCGGCAGCATGTATGTCAGCAATCTGTCAGCGTGAATATCAGCAATCTGTCAGCGTGAATATCAGCAATCTCTCAGTGTGAATATCAGCAATCTGTCAGTGTGAATATCAACAATCTGTCAGCGTGAATATCAGCAATCTCTCAGTGTGAATATCAGCAATCTGTCAGTGTGAGTATCAGCAACCTGTCAGTGTGAATATCAACAATCTGTCGGTGTGAATATCAGCAATCTGTCAGTTTGAATATCAGCAAACTGTCAGCGTGAATTTCAGCAATCTCTCAGTATGAATATCAGCAATCTGTCAGTGTGAATATCAGCAATCTGTCGGTGTGAATATCAGCAATCTGTCAGTGAATGTCAGCAATCTGTCAGTGTGAATGTCAGCAATCTGTCAGCGTGAATATCAGCAATCTGTCACTGTGAATGCGAGCACTCTGTCAGTGTGAATATCAGCAATCTGTCAGTGTGAATATCAGCAATTTGTCAGCGTGAATATCAGCAATCGGTCAGTGTGAATATCTGCAATCTGTCAGCATGAATGCGAGCAATCTGGCAGTGTGAATATCAGCAATCTGTCAGCGTGAATATCAGCAACCTGTCAGTATGAATGTCAACAATCTGTCAGTGAGAATATCGGCAATCTTTCAGTGTGAATCTCAGCAATCCGGCAGCATGAATGTCAGCAATCTGTCAGCGTGAATATCAGCAATCTGTCAGCGTGAATATCAGCAATCTGTCAGCGTGATTATGATTAATCTGTCAGTCAGAATATCGGCATTGGGTCAGTGTGAATGTTAGCAATCTGTCAGTGTGAATGTTCACAATCTGTCTGTGTGAATATCAGCAATCTGTCAGTGTGAATGTCAGCAATCTGTCAGTGTGAATATCAGCAATCTCTCAGTGTGAATATCAGCAATCTGTCAGTGTGAATGTCAGCAATCTGTCAGTGTGAGTGTCAGCAATCTGTCAGTGTGACTTTCAGTAATCTCTCAGTGTGAATATCAGCAATCTGTCAGTCAGAATATCAGGAATGTTTCACCATGAATATCAGCAATCCGGCAGTGTGAATATCAGCAATCTAAAAGTGTGAATATCAGCAACCTGTCCGTGTGAATATCAGCAATCTGTCAGGGTGAATATCAGCAATCTGTCAGTGTGAATATCAGAAATCTGTCGGTGCGAATATCAGCAATCTGTCAGTGAATGTCAGCAATCTGTCAGTGTGAATGTCAGCAATCTATCAGCGTGAATATCAGCAATCTGTCACTGTGAATGCGAGCACTCTTTCAGTGTGAATATCAGCAATCTGTCATTGTGACTTTCAGCAATCTCTCAGTGTGAATATCAGCAATCTGTCTGTCAGAATATCAGGCATTTTTCACCATGAATATCAGCAATCCGGCAGTGTGAATATCAGCAATCTGGCAGTGTGAATATCAGCAACCTGTCAGTGTGAATATCAACAATCTGTCGGTGTGAATATCAGCAATCTGTCAGTGAGAATATCAGCAATCTGTCAGTGTGAATATCAGCAATCTGTCAGTGTGAATATAGTCAATCTGTCAGTGTGAATGTCAGCAATCTGTCAGTGAATGTCAGCAATTTGTCAGTGTGAATGTCAGCAATCTCTCAGTATGAATATCAGCAATGTGTCAGTGTGAATATCAGCAATCTGTCGGTGTGAATATCAGCAATCTCTCAGTATGAATATCAACAATCTGTCAGTATGAATATCAGCAATCTGTCAGCGTGAATATCAGCAATCTCTCAGTATGAATATCAGCAATCTGTCAGTGTGAATATTAGCAATCTGTCGGTGTGAATATCAGCAATCTGTCAGTGAATATCAGCAATCTGTCAGTGTGAATGTCAGCAATCTGTCAGCGTGAATATCAGCAATCTGTCACCGTGAATGGGAGCACTCTGTCAGTGTGAATATCGGCAATTTGTCAGTGTGAATATCAGCAATCTGTCAGTGTGAATATCTGCAATCTGTCAGCATGAACGCGAGCAATCTGTCACTGTGAATATCAGAAATCTGTCAGCGTGAATATCAGCAATCTCTCAGTGTGAATATCAGCAATCTGTCAGTGTGAATATCAACAATCTGTCAGCGTGAATATCAGCAATCTCTCAGTGTGAATATCAGCAATCTGTCAGTGTGAGTATCAGCAACCTGTCAGTGTGAATATCAACAATCTGTCGGAGTGAATATCAGCAATCTGTCAGTGTGAATATCAGGAATCTGGCAGTGTGAATATCAGCAATCTGTCAGTGTGAATATTAGCAATCCGGCAGAATGAATATCAGCAATCTGTCATCGTTAATATCTGCAATCTGTCAGTGTGAATATCAGCAATCTGTCAGGGTGAATGTTTGCAACCTGTCAGTGTGAATATCAGCAATCTGCCAGTGTGAATGTCAGCAATCTGTCAGTGTGAATATCAGCAATCTCTCAGTGTGAATATCAGCAACCTGTCAGTGTGAATATCAGCAATCTGCCAGTGTGAATGTCAGCAATCTGTCAGTGTGAATATCAGCAATCTCTCAGTGTGAATATCAGCAATTTGTCAGTGTGAATATCAGCAATCTGACAGTGTGAATATCAGCAATCTGTCAGTGTGACTTTCAGTAATCTCTCAGTGTGAATATCAGCAATCTGTCAGTCAGAATATCAGGAATCTTTCACCATGAATATCAGCAATCCGGCAGTGTGAATATCAGCAATCTAAAAGTGTGAATATCAGCACCTGTCCGTGTGAATATCAGCAATCTGTCAGTGTGAATATCAGCAATCTGTCAGTGTGAATATAGTCAATCTGTCAGTGTGAATTTCAGCAATCTGTCAGTGAATGTCAGCAATTTGTCAGTGTGACTGTCAGTAATCTCTCAGTATGAATATCAGCAATGTGTCAGTGTGAATATCAGCAATCGGTCGGTGTGAATATCAACAATGTCTCAGTATGAATATCAGCTATCTGTCAGTATGAATATCAGCAATCTGCCAGCGTGAATATCAGCAATCTCTCAGTATGAATATCAGCAATCTGTCAGTGTGAATATCAGCAATCTGTCGGTGTGAATATCAGCAATCTGTCAGTGAATGTCAGCAATCTGTCAGTGTGAATGTCAGCAATCTGTCAGTGTGAATATAGTCAATCTGTCAGTGTGAATGTCAGCAATCTGTCAGTGAATGTCAGCAATTTGTCAGTGTGAATGTCAGCAATCTCTCAGTATGAATATCAGCAATGTGTCAGTGTGAATATCAGCAATCTGTCGGTGTGAATATCAGCAATCTCTCAGTATGAATATCAACAATCTGTCAGTATGAATATCAGCAATCTGTCAGCGTGAATATCAGCAATCTCTCAGTATGAATATCAGCAATCTGTCAGTGTGAATATTAGCAATCTGTCGGTGTGAATATCAGCAATCTGTCAGCGTGAATATCAGCAATCTGTCAGTGTGAATATTAGCAATCTGTCGGTGTGAATATCAGCAATCTGTCAGTGTGAATGTCAGCAATCTGTCAGTGTGAATGTCAGCAATCTGTCAGCGTGAATATCAGCAATCTGTCACTGTGAATGGGAGCACTCTGTCAGTGTGAATATCGGCAATTTGTCAGTGTGAATATCAGCAATCTGTCAGTGTGAATATCTGAAATCTGTCAGCATGAACGCGAGCAATCTGTCACTGTGAATACCAGAAATCTGTCAGCGTGAATATCAGCAATCTGTCAGTATGAATGTCAACAATCTGTCAGTGAGTATATCGGCAATCTGTCAGTGCGAATATCAGCAATCCGGCAGCATGGATGTCAGCAATCTGTCAGCGTGAATATCAGCAATCTGTCAGCGTGAATATCAGCAATCTCTCAGTGTGAATATCAGCAATCTGTCAGTGTGAATATCAACAATCTGTCAGCGTGAATATCAGCAATCTCTCAGTGTGAATATCAGCAATCTGTCAGTGTGAGTATCAGCAACCTGTCAGTGTGAATATCAACAATCTGTCGGAGTGAATATCAGCAATCTGTCAGTGTGAATATCAGGAATCTGGCAGTGTGAATATTAGCAATCCGGCAGAGTGAATATCAGCAATCTGTCATCGTTAATATCTGCAATCTGTCAGTGTGAATATCAGCAATCTGTCAGGGTGAATGTTTGCAACCTGTCAGTGTGAATATCAGCTATCCGCCAGTGTGAATGTCAGCAATCTGTCAGTGTGAATATCAGCAATCTCTCAGTGTGAATATCAGCAATCTGTCAGTGTGAATATCAGCAATCTGTCAGTGTGAATATCAGCAATCTGTCATTGTGACTTTCAGCAATCTCTCAGTGTGAATATCAGCAATCTGTCTGTCAGAATATCAGGAATCTTTCACCATGAATATCAGCAATCCGGCAGTGTGAATATCAGCAATCTGGCAGTGTGAATATCAGCAACCTGTCAGTGTGAATATCAACAATCTGTCGGTGTGAATATCAGCAATCTGTCAGTGAGAATATCAGCAATCTGTCAGTGTGAATATCAGCAATCTGTCAGTGTGAATATAGTCAATCTGTCAGTGTGAATGTCAGCAATCTGTCAGTGAATGTCAGCAATTTGTCAGTGTGAATGTCAGCAATCTCTCAGTATGAATATCAGCAATCTGTCAGTGTGAATATTAGCAATCTGTCGGTGTGAATATCAGCAATCTGTCAGTGAGAATGTCAGCAATCTGTCAGTGTGATTGTCAGCAATCTGTCAGCGTGAATATCAGCAATCTGTCACTGTGAATGGGAGCACTCTGTCAGTGTGAATATCGGCAATTTGTCAGTGTGAATATCAGCAATCTGTCAGTGTGAATATCTGAAATCTGTCAGCATGAACGCGAGCAATCTGTCACTGTGAATATCAGAAATCTGTCAGCGTGAATATCAGCAATCTGTCAGTATGAATGTCAACAATCTGTCAGTGAGTATATCGGCAATCTGTCAGTGTGAATATCAGCAATCCGGCAGCATGTATGTCAGCAATCTGTCAGCGTGAATATCAGCAATCTGTCAGCGTGAATATCAGCAATCTCTCAGTGTGAATATCAGCAATCTGTCAGTGTGAATATCAACAATCTGTCAGCGTGAATATCAGCAATCTCTCAGTGTGAATATCAGCAATCTGTCAGTGTGAGTATCAGCAACCTGTCAGTGTGAATATCAACAATCTGTCGGAGTGAATATCAGCAATCTGTCAGTGTGAATATCAGGAATCTGGCAGTGTGAATATCAGCAATCTGTCAGTGTGAATATTAGCAATCCGGCAGAGTGAATATTAGCAATCTGTCATCGTTAATATCTGCAATCTGTCAGTGTGAATATCAGCAATCTGTCAGGGTGAATGTTTGCAACCTGTCA
This sequence comes from Mustelus asterias, assembly GCF_964213995.1. NCBI lineage: Eukaryota > Metazoa > Chordata > Chondrichthyes > Carcharhiniformes > Triakidae > Mustelus > Mustelus asterias. Next base: position 45,019,355 of record NC_135822.1, on the reverse strand, counting down.
GTGTGAGTATCAGCTATCCGCCAGTGTGAATGTCAGCAATCTGTCAGTGTGAATATCAGCAATCTCTCAGTGTGAATATCAGCAATCTGTCAGTGTGAATATCAGCAATCTGTCAGTGTGAATATCAGCAATCTGTCATTGTGACTTTCAGCAATCTCTCAGTGTGAATATCAGCAATCTGTCTGTCAGAATATCAGGAATCTTTCACCATGAATATCAGCAATCCGGCAGCGTGAATATCAGCAATCTGGCAGTGTGAATATCAGCAACCTGTCAGTGTGAATATCAACAATCTGTCGGTGTGAATATCAGCAATCTGTCAGTGAGAATATCAGCAATCTGTCAGTGTGAATATCAGCAATCTGTCAGTGTGAATATAGTCAATCTGTCAGTGTGAATGTCAGCAATCTGTCAGTGAATGTCAGCAATTTGTCAGTGTGAATGTCAGCAATCTCTCAGTATGAATATCAGCAATGTGTCAGTGTGAATATCAGCAATCTGTCGGTGTGAATATCAGCAATCTCTCAGTATGAATATCAACAATCTGTCAGTATGAATATCAGCAATCTGTCAGCGTGAATATCAGCAATCTCTCAGTATGAATATCAGCAGTCTGTCAGTGTGAATATTAGCAATCTGTCGGTGTGAATAACAGCAATCTGTCAGTGAATGTCAGCAATCTGTCAGTGTGAATATCGGCAATTTGTCAGTGTGAATATCAGCAATCTGTCAGTGTGAATATCTGCAATCTGTCAGCATGAACGCGAGCAATCTGTCACTGTGAATATCGGCAATCTGTCAGTGTGAATATCAGCAATCCGGCAGCATGAATGTCAGCAATCTGTCAGCGTGAATATCAGCAATCTGTCAGCGTGAATATCAGCAATCTCTCAGTGTGAATATCAGCAATCTGTCAGTGTGAATATCAACTATCTGTCAGCGTGAATATCAGCAATTTCTCAGTGTGAATATCAGCAATCTGTCAGTGTGAGTATCAGCAACCTGTCAGTGTGAATATCAACAATCTGTCGGAGTGAATATCAGCAATCTGTCAGTGTGAATATCAGGAATCTGGCAGTGTGAATATCAGCAATCTGTCAGTGTGAATATTAGCAATCCGGCAGTGTGAATATCAGCAATCTGTCATCGTTAATATCTGCAATCTGTCAGGGTGAATGTTTGCAACCTGTCAGTGTGAATATCAGCAATCTGCCAGTGTGAATGTCAGCAATCTGTCAGTGTGAATATCAGCAATCTGTCAGTGTGAATATCTGCAATCTGTCATTGTGACTTTCAGCAATCTCTCAGTGTGAAGATCAGCAATCTGTCAGTGTGAATATAGTCAATCTGTCAGTGTGAATGTCAGCAATCTATCAGCGTGAATATCAGCAATCTGTCACTGTGAATGTCAGCAATCTGTCAGTCAGAATATCAGCAATCTGTCATTGTGAATATCAGCCATGTGTCAGTGTGAATATCAACAATCTGTCAGTGTGAATATCAGCAATCTGGCATTGTGAATATCAGCAATCTGTCAGTGTGAATGTCAGCAATCTGTCAGCGTGAATATCAGAAATCTGTCAGTGTGAATATCAGCAATCTGTCACTGTGAATGCGAGCAACCTGTCAGTGTGAATATCAACAATTCGGCAGTGTGAATATCAGCAATCTGTCAGTGTGAATATCAGCAATCTGTCAGTGTGAATGTCAGCAATCTGTCACTGCGAATATCAGCAATCTGTCAGTGTGAATATCAGCAATCTGTCAGTGTGAATATCAGCAATCTGTCAGTGTGAATATAGTCAATCTGTCAGTGTGAATGTCAGCAATCTGTCAGTGAATGTCAGCAATCTGTCAGTGTGAATGTCAGCAATCTCTCAGTATGAATATCAGCAATGTGTCAGTGTGAATATCAGCAATCTGTCGGTGTGAATATCAGCAATCTGTCAGTATGAATATCAGCAATCTGTCAGCGTGAATATCAGCAATCTCTCAGTATGAATATCAGCAATCTGTCAGTGTGAATATCAGCAATCTGTCGGTGTGAATATCAGCAATCTGTCAGTGAATGTCAGCAATCTGTCAGTGTGAATGTCAGCAATCTGTCAGCGTGAATATCAGCAATCTGTCACTGTGAATGCGAGCACTCTGTCAGTGTGAATATCAGCAATCTGTCAGTGTGAATATCAGCACTTTGTCAGCGTGAATATCAGCAATCGGTCAGTGTGAATATCTGCAATCTGTCAGCATGAATGCGAGCAATCTGTCAGTGTGAATATCAGCAATCTGTCAGCGTGAATATCAGCAACCTGACAGTATGAATGTCAACAATCTGTCAGTGAGAATATCGGCAATCTTTCAGTGTGAATCTCAGCAATCCGGCAGCATGAATGTCAGCAATCTGTCAGTGTGAATATCAGCAATCTGTCAGTGTGAATATCAGCAATCTCTCAGTATGAATATCAGCAATCTGTCAGTGTGAATATCAGCAATCTGTCAGCGTGAATATCAGCAATCTCTCAGTGTGAATATCAGCAATCTGTCAGTGTGAGTATCAGAAACCTGTCAGCGTGAATATCAACAATCTGTCGGAGTGAATATCAGCAATCTGTCACCGTGAATATCAGCAATCTGACAGTGTGAATGTCAGCAATCTGTCAGTCAGAATATCAGCAATCTGTCATTGTGAATATCAGCCATCTGTCAGTGTGAATATCAACAATCTGTCAGTATGAATATCAGCAATCTGTCAGCGTGAATATCAGCAATCTCTCAGTATGAATATCAGCAATCTGTCAGTGTGAATATCAGCAATCTGTCAGTGTGAATATCAGCAATCTGTCATTGTGACTTTCAGCAATCTGTCAGTGAGAATATCAGCAATCTGTCAGTGTGAATATCAGCAATCTGTCAGTGTGAATATAGTCAATCTGTCAGTGTGAATGTCAGCAATCTGTCAGTGAATGTCAGCAATTTGTCAGTGTGAATGTCAGCAATCTCTCAGTATGAATATCAGCAATGTGTCAGTGTGAATATCAGCAATCTGTCAGCGTGAATATCAGCAATCTCTCAGTATGAATATCAGCAATCTGTCAGTGTGAATATTAGCAATCTGTCGGTGTGAATATCAGCAATCTGTCAGTGAGAATGTCAGCAATCTGTCATTGTGACTTTCAGCAATCTCTCAGTGTGAATATCAGCAATCTGTCTGTCAGAATATCAGGAATCTTTCACCATGAATATCAGCAATCCGGCAGCGTGAATATCAGCAATCTGGCAGTGTGAATATCAGCAACCTGTCAGTGTGAATATCAACAATCTGTCGGTGTGAATATCAGCAATCTGTCAGTGAGAATATCAGCAATCTGTCAGTGTGAATATCAGCAATCTGTCAGTGTGAATATAGTCAATCTGTCAGTGTGAATGTCAGCAATCTGTCAGTGAATGTCAGCAATTTGTCAGTGTGAATGTCAGCAATCTCTCAGTATGAATATCAGCAATGTGTCAGTGTGAATATCAGCAATCTGTCGGTGTGAATATCAGCAATCTCTCAGTATGAATATCAACAATCTGTCAGTATGAATATCAGCAATCTGTCAGCGTGAATATCAGCAATCTCTCAGTATGAATATCAGCAGTCTGTCAGTGTGAATATTAGCAATCTGTCGGTGTGAATAACAGCAATCTGTCAGTGAATGTCAGCAATCTGTCAGTGTGAATATCGGCAATTTGTCAGTGTGAATATCAGCAATCTGTCAGTGTGAATATCTGCAATCTGTCAGCATGAACGCGAGCAATCTGTCACTGTGAATATCGGCAATCTGTCAGTGTGAATATCAGCAATCCGGCAGCATGAATGTCAGCAATCTGTCAGCGTGAATATCAGCAATCTGTCAGCGTGAATATCAGCAATCTCTCAGTGTGAATATCAGCAATCTGTCAGTGTGAATATCAACTATCTGTCAGCGTGAATATCAGCAATTTCTCAGTGTGAATATCAGCAATCTGTCAGTGTGAGTATCAGCAACCTGTCAGTGTGAATATCAACAATCTGTCGGAGTGAATATCAGCAATCTGTCAGTGTGAATATCAGGAATCTGGCAGTGTGAATATCAGCAATCTGTCAGTGTGAATATTAGCAATCCGGCAGTGTGAATATCAGCAATCTGTCATCGTTAATATCTGCAATCTGTCAGGGTGAATGTTTGCAACCTGTCAGTGTGAATATCAGCAATCTGCCAGTGTGAATGTCAGCAATCTGTCAGTGTGAATATCAGCAATCTGTCAGTGTGAATATCTGCAATCTGTCATTGTGACTTTCAGCAATCTCTCAGTGTGAAGATCAGCAATCTGTCAGTGTGAATATAGTCAATCTGTCAGTGTGAATGTCAGCAATCTATCAGCGTGAATATCAGCAATCTGTCACTGTGAATGTCAGCAATCTGTCAGTCAGAATATCAGCAATCTGTCATTGTGAATATCAGCCATGTGTCAGTGTGAATATCAACAATCTGTCAGTGTGAATATCAGCAATCTGGCATTGTGAATATCAGCAATCTGTCAGTGTGAATGTCAGCAATCTGTCAGCGTGAATATCAGAAATCTGTCAGTGTGAATATCAGCAATCTGTCACTGTGAATGCGAGCAACCTGTCAGTGTGAATATCAACAATTCGGCAGTGTGAATATCAGCAATCTGTCAGTGTGAATATCAGCAATCTGTCAGTGTGAATGTCAGCAATCTGTCACTGCGAATATCAGCAATCTGTCAGTGTGAATATCAGCAATCTGTCAGTGTGAATATCAGCAATCTGTCAGTGTGAATATAGTCAATCTGTCAGTGTGAATGTCAGCAATCTGTCAGTGAATGTCAGCAATCTGTCAGTGTGAATGTCAGCAATCTCTCAGTATGAATATCAGCAATGTGTCAGTGTGAATATCAGCAATCTGTCGGTGTGAATATCAGCAATCTGTCAGTATGAATATCAGCAATCTGTCAGCGTGAATATCAGCAATCTCTCAGTATGAATATCAGCAATCTGTCAGTGTGAATATCAGCAATCTGTCGGTGTGAATATCAGCAATCTGTCAGTGAATGTCAGCAATCTGTCAGTGTGAATGTCAGCAATCTGTCAGCGTGAATATCAGCAATCTGTCACTGTGAATGCGAGCACTCTGTCAGTGTGAATATCAGCAATCTGTCAGTGTGAATATCAGCACTTTGTCAGCGTGAATATCAGCAATCGGTCAGTGTGAATATCTGCAATCTGTCAGCATGAATGCGAGCAATCTGTCAGTGTGAATATCAGCAATCTGTCAGCGTGAATATCAGCAACCTGACAGTATGAATGTCAACAATCTGTCAGTGAGAATATCGGCAATCTTTCAGTGTGAATCTCAGCAATCCGGCAGCATGAATGTCAGCAATCTGTCAGTGTGAATATCAGCAATCTGTCAGTGTGAATATCAGCAATCTCTCAGTATGAATATCAGCAATCTGTCAGTGTGAATATCAGCAATCTGTCAGCGTGAATATCAGCAATCTCTCAGTGTGAATATCAGCAATCTGTCAGTGTGAGTATCAGAAACCTGTCAGCGTGAATATCAACAATCTGTCGGAGTGAATATCAGCAATCTGTCACCGTGAATATCAGCAATCTGACAGTGTGAATGTCAGCAATCTGTCAGTCAGAATATCAGCAATCTGTCATTGTGAATATCAGCCATCTGTCAGTGTGAATATCAACAATCTGTCAGTATGAATATCAGCAATCTGTCAGCGTGAATATCAGCAATCTCTCAGTATGAATATCAGCAATCTGTCAGTGTGAATATCAGCAATCTGTCAGTGTGAATATCAGCAATCTGTCATTGTGACTTTCAGCAATCTGTCAGTGAGAATATCAGCAATCTGTCAGTGTGAATATCAGCAATCTGTCAGTGTGAATATAGTCAATCTGTCAGTGTGAATGTCAGCAATCTGTCAGTGAATGTCAGCAATTTGTCAGTGTGAATGTCAGCAATCTCTCAGTATGAATATCAGCAATGTGTCAGTGTGAATATCAGCAATCTGTCGGTGTGAATATCAGCAATCTCTCAGTATGAATATCAACAATCTGTCAGTATGAATATCAGCAATCTGTCAGCGTGAATATCAGCAATCTCTCAGTATGAATATCAGCAGTCTGTCAGTGTGAATATTAGCAATCTGTCGGTGTGAATAACAGCAATCTGTCAGTGAATGTCAGCAATCTGTCAGTGTGAATATCGGCAATTTGTCAGTGTGAATATCAGCAATCTGTCAGTGTGAATATCTGCAATCTGTCAGCATGAACGCGAGCAATCTGTCACTGTGAATATCGGCAATCTGTCAGTGTGAATATCAGCAATCCGGCAGCATGAATGTCAGCAATCTGTCAGCGTGAATAACAGCAATCTGTCAGCGTGAATATCAGCAATCTCTCAGTGTGAATATCAGCAATCTGTCAGTGTGAATATCAACTATCTGTCAGCGTGAATATCAGCAATCTCTCAGTGTGAATATCAGCAATCTGTCAGTGTGAGTATCAGCAACCTGTCAGTGTGAATATCAACAATCTGTCGGAGTGAATATCAGCAATCTGTCAGTGTGAATATCAGGAATCTGGCAGTGTGAATATCAGCAATCTGTCAGTGTGAATATTAGCAATCCGGCAGTGTGAATATCAGCAATCTGTCATCGTTAATATCTGCAATCTGTCAGGGTGAATGTTTTCAACCTGTCAGTGTGAATATCAGCAATCTGCCAGTGTGAATGTCAGCAATCTGTCAGTGTGAATATCAGCAATCTGTCAGTGTGAATATCAGCAATCTGCCAGTGTGAATGTCAGCAATCTGTCAGTGTGAATATCAGCAATCTGTCAGTGTGAATATCAGCAATCTGTCAGTGTGAATATCAGCAATCTGTCATTGTGACTTTCAGCAATCTCTCAGTGTGAATATCAGCAATCTGTCTGTCAGAATATCAGGAATCTTTCACCATGAATATCAGCAATCCGGCAGTGTGAATATCAGCAATCTGGCAGTGTGAATATCAGCAAACTGTCAGTGTGAATATCAGCAATCTGTCGGTGTGAATATCAGCAATCTCTCAGTATGAATATCAGCAATCTGTCAGTGTGAATATTAGCAATCTGTCGGTGTGAATATCAGCAATCTGTCAGTGAATGTCAGCAATCTGTCAGTGTGAATGTCAGCAATCTGTCAGCGTGAATATCAGCAATCTGTCACTGTGAATGCGAGCACTCTGTCAGTGTGAATATCAGCAATCTGTCAGTGTGAATATCAGCAATTTGTCAGCGTGAATATCAGCAATCGGTCAGTGTGAATATCTGCAATCTGTCAGCATGAATGCGAGCAATCTGTCAGTGTGAATATCAGCAATCTGTCAGCGTGAATATCAGCAACCTGTCAGTATGAATGTCAACAATCTGTCAGTGAGAATATCGGCAATCTTTCAGTGTGAATCTCAGCAATCCGGCAGCATGAATGTCAGCAATCTGTCAGCGTGAATATCAACAATCTGTCAGCGTGAATATCAGCAATCTGTCAGCGTGAATATCAGCAATCTGTCAGTGTCAATGTCACCAATCTGTCAGTGTGAATATCAGCAATCTGTCAGTGTGAATGTCAGCAATCTGTCAGTGTGAATATCAGCAATCTGTCAGTGTGACTTTCAGTAATCTCTCAGTGTGAATATCAGCAATCTGTCAGTCAGAATATCAGGAATCTTTCACCATGAATATCAGCAATACGGCAGTGTGAATATCAGCAATCTAAAAGTGTGAATATCAGCAACCTGTCCGTGTGAATATCAGCAATCTGTCAGTGTGAATATCAGCAATCTGTCAGTGTGAATATAGTCAATCTGTCAGCGTGAATATCAGCAATCTGTCAGTGTGAATATCAGCAATCTGTCAGTGTGAATATAGTCAATCTGTCAGTGTGAATATCAACAATCTGTCAGTGTGAATATCAGCAATCTGTCAGTGTGAATATCAGCAATCTGTCAGTGTGAATATAGTCAATCTGTCAGTGTGAATGTCAGCAATCTGTCAGTGAATGTCAGCAATTTGTCAGTGTGACTGTCAGTAATCTCTCAGTATGAATATCAGCAATGTGTCAGTGTGAATATCAGCAATCGGTCGGTGTGAATACTAGCAATCTCTCAGTATGAATATCAGCAATCTGTCAGTATGAATATCAGCAATCTGCCAGCGTGAATATCAGCAATTTCTCAGTATGAATATCAGCAATCTGTCAGTGTGAATATCGGCAATTTGTCAGTGTGAATATCAGCAATCTGTCAGTGTGAATATCGGCAATTTGTCAGTGTGAATATCAGCAATCTGTCAGTGTGAATATCTGCAATCTGTCAGCATGAACGCGAGCAATCTGTCAGTGTGAATATCAGAAATCTGTCAGCGTGAATATCAGCAATCCGCCAGCATGAATGTCAGCAATCTGTCAGCGTGAATATCAGCAATCTGTCAGCGTGAATATCAGCAATCTCTCAGTGTGAATATCAGCAATCTGTCAGTGAGTATATCGGCAATCTGTCAGTGTGAATATCAGCAATCCGGCAGCATGAATGTCAGCAATCTGTCAGCGTGAATATCAGCAATCTGTCAGCGTGAATATCAGCAATCTCTCAGTGGGAATATCAGCAATCTGTCAGTGTGAATATCAACAACCTGTCAGCGTGAATATCAGCAATCTGTCGGTGTGAATATCAGCAAACTGTCAGTGAATGTCAGCAATCTGTCAGTGTGAATGTCAGCAATCTGTCAGCGTGAATATCAGCAATCTGTCACTGTGAATGGGAGCACTCTGTCAGTGTGAATATCAGCAATCTGTCAGTGTGAATATCGGCAATTTGTCAGTGTGAATATCAGCAATCTGTCAGTGTGAATATCTGCAATCTGTCAGCATGAACGCGCGCAATCTGTCAGTGTGAAAATCAGAAATCTGTCAGCGTGAATATCAGCAATCTGTCAGTATGAATGTCAACAATCTGTCGGAGTGAATATCAGCAATCTGTCAGTGTGAATATCAGGAATCTGGCAGTGTGAATATCAGCAATCTGTCAGTGTGAATATTAGCAATCCGGCAGAGTGAATATCAGCAATCTGTCACCGTTAATATCTGCAATCTGTCAGTGTGAATATCAGCAATCTGTCAGGGTGAATGTTTGCAACCTGTCAGTGTGAATATCAGCAATCTGCCAGTGTGAATGTCAGCAATCTGTCAGTGTGAATATCAGCAATCTGTCACTGTGAATATCAGCAATCTGTCAGTGTGAATATCAGCAATCTGTCAGTGTGAATATCTGCAATCTGTCATTGTGACTTTCAGCAATCTCTCAGTGTGAAGATCAGCAATCTGTCAGTGTGAATATAGTCAATCTGTCAGTGTGAATGTCAGCAATCTATCAGCGTGAATATCAGCAATCTGTCACTGTGAATGTCAGCAATCTGTCAGTCAGAATATCAGCAATCTGTCATTGTGAATATCAGCCATGTGTCAGTGTGAATATCAACAATCTGTCAGTGTGAATATCAGCAATCTGGCATTGTGAATATCAGCAATCTGTCAGTGTGAATGTCAGCAATCTGTCAGCGTGAATATCAGAAATCTGTCAGTGTGAATATCAGCAATCTGTCACTGTGAATGCGAGCAACCTGTCAGTGTGAATATCAACAATTCGGCAGTGTGAATATCAGCAATCTGTCAGTGTGAATATCAGCAATCTGTCAGTGTGAATGTCAGCAATCTGTCACTGCGAATATCAGCAATCTGTCAGTGTGAATATCAGCAATCTGTCAGTGTGAATATCAGCAATCTGTCAGTGTGAATATAGTCAATCTGTCAGTGTGAATGTCAGCAATCAGTCAGTGAATGTCAGCAATCTGTCAGTGTGAATGTCAGCAATCTCTCAGTATGAATATCAGCAATGTGTCAGTGTGAATATCAGCAATCTGTCGGTGTGAATATCAGCAATCTGTCAGTATGAATATCAGCAATCTGTCAGCGTGAATATCAGCAATCTCTCAGTATGAATATCAGCAATCTGTCAGTGTGAATATCAGCAATCTGTCGGTGTGAATATCAGCAATCTGTCAGAGAATGTCAGCAATCTGTCAGTGTGAATGTCAGCAATCTGTCAGCGTGAATATCAGCAATCTGGCATTGTGAATATCAGCAATCTGTCAGTGTGAATGTCAGCAATCTGTCAGCGTGAATATCAGAAATCTGTCAGTGTGAATATCAGCAATCTGTCACTGTGAATGCGAGCAACCTGTCAGTGTGAATATCAACAATTCGGCAGTGTGAATATCAGCAATCTGTCAGTGTGAATATCAGCAATCTGTCAGTGTGAATGTCAGCAATCTGTCACTGCGAATATCAGCAATCTGTCAGTGTGAATATCAGCAATCTGTCAGTGTGAATATCAGCAATCTGTCAGTGTGAATATAGTCAATCTGTCAGTGTGAATGTCAGCAATCAGTCAGTGAATGTCAGCAATCTGTCAGTGTGAATGTCAGCAATCTCTCAGTATGAATATCAGCAATGTGTCAGTGTGAATATCAGCAATCTGTCGGTGTGAATATCAGCAATCTGTCAGTATGAATATCAGCAATCTGTCAGCGTGAATATCAGCAATCTCTCAGTATGAATATCAGCAATCTGTCAGTGTGAATATCAGCAATCTGTCGGTGTGAATATCAGCAATCTGTCAGAGAATGTCAGCAATCTGTCAGTGTGAATGTCAGCAATCTGTCAGCGTGAATATCAGCAATCTGTCACTGTGAATGCGAGCACTCTGTCAGTGTGAATATCAGCAATCTGTCAGTGTGAATATCAGCACTTTGTCAGCGTGAATATCAGCAATCGGTCAGTGTGAATATCTGCAATCTGTCAGCATGAATGCGAGCAATCTGTCAGTGTGAATATCAGCAATCTGTCAGCGTGAATATCAGCAACCTGACAGTATGAATGTCAACAATCTGTCAGTGAGAATATCGGCAATCTTTCAGTGTGAATCTCAGCAATCCGGCAGCATGAATGTCAGCAATCTGTCAGCGTGAATATCAGCAATCTGTCAGTGTGAATATCAGCAATCTCTCAGTATGAATATCAGCAATCTGTCAGTGTGAATATCAGCAATCTGTCAGCGTGAATATCAGCAATCTCTCAGTGTGAATATCAGCAATCTGTCAGTGTGAGTATCAGAAACCTGTCAGCGTGAATATCAACAATCTGTCGGAGTGAATATCAGCAATCTGTCACCGTGAATATCAGCAATCTGACAGTGTGAATGTCAGCAATCTGTCAGTCAGAATATCAGCAATCTGTCATTGTGAATATCAGCCATCTGTCAGTGTGAATATCAACAATCTGTCAGTGTGAATGTCAGCAATCTGGCATTGTGAATATCAGCAATCTGTCAGTGTGAATGTCAGCAATCTGTCAGTCAGAATATCAGCAATCTGTCACGTGAATATCAGCAATTAGGCAGTGTGAATATTAAGAATCTGTCGGTGTGAATATCAACAATCTGTCGGTGTGAATATCAGCAATCTGTAAGTGTGAATATCAGGAATCCGGCAGTGTGAATATCAGCAACCCGTCAGTGTGAATATCAGCAATCCGGCAGTGTGAATATCAGCAACCTGTCAGTGTGAATATCAGCAATCTGTCAGTGTGAATATCAGCAATTGGTCAGTGTGAATATCAGCAATCTGGCAGTGTGAATGTCAGCAACCTGTCAGTGTGAATATCAGCAATCTGTCAGTGTGAACATCAGCAATCCGGCAGTGTGAATATCAGCAATCTGTCAGTGTGAATATCAGCAATCCGGCAGTGTGAATATCAGCAACCCGTCAGTGTGAATATCAGCAATCCGGCAGTGTGAATATCAGCAACCTGTCAGTGTGAATATCAGCAATCTGTCAGTGTGAATATCAGCAATTGGTCAGTGTGAATATCAGCAATCTGGCAGTGTGAATGTCAGCAACCTGTCAGTGTGAATATCAGCAATCTGTCAGTGTGAATATCAGCAATACGGCAGCGTGGATATCAGCAATCTGTCAGTGTGAATATCAGCAATCGGTCAGTGTGAATGTCAGCAATCTGTCGGTGTGAATATCAGCAATCTGTCAGTGTGAATGTCAGCAATCTGTCGGTGTGAATATCAGCAATCTGTCGGTGTGAATATCAGCAACCTTTCAATGTGAATGTCAGCAATCTGTCAGCGTGAATATCAGAAATCTGTCAGTGTGAATATCAGCAATCTGTCACTGTGAATGCGAGCAACCTGTCAGTGTGAATATCAGCAATCTGTCAGTGTGAATATCAGCAATCTGTCAGTGTGAATATCAGCAATCTGTCAGTGTGAATATAGTCAATCTGTCAGTGTGAATGTCAGCAATCTGTCGGTGAATGTCAGCAATTTGTCAGTGTAAATGTCAGCAATCTCTCAGTATGAATATCAGCAATGTGTCAGTGTGAATATCAGCAATCTGTCGGTGTGAATATCAGCAATCTGTCAGTTTGAATATCAGCAAACTGTCAGCGTGAATTTCAGCAATCTGTCAGCGTGAATATCAGCAATCTGTCACTGTGAATGCGAGCACTCTGTCAGTGTGAATATCAGCAATCTGTCAGTGTGAATATCAGCAATTTGTCAGCGTGAATATCAGCAATCGGTCAGTGTGAATATCTGCAATCTGTCAGCATGAATGCGAGCAATCTGTCAGTGTGAATATCAGCAATCTGTCAGCGTGAATATCAGCAACCTGTCAGTATGAATGTCAACAATCTGTCAGTGAGAATATCGGCAATCTTTCAGTGTGAATCTCAGCAATCCGGCAGCATGAATGTCAGCAACCTGTCAGCGTGAATATCAGCAATCTGTCAGCGTGAATATCAGCAATCTGTCAGCGTGAATATCAGCAATCTGTCAGCGTGATTATCATTAATCTGTCAGTCAGAATATCGGCAGTCTGTCAGTGTGAATGTTAGCAATCTGTCAGTGTGAATGTTCACAATCTGTCTGTGTGAATATCAGCAATCTGTCAGTGTGAATGTCAGCAATCTGCCAGTGTGAATATCAGCAATCTCTCAGTGTGAAAGTCAGCAATCTGTCAGTGTGAATGTCAGCAATCTGTCAGTGTGACTTTCAGTAATCTCTCAGTGTGAATATCAGCAATCTGTCAGTCAGAATATCAGGAATCTTTCACCATGAATATCAGCAATCCGGCAGTGTCAATATCAGCAATCTAAAAGTGTGAATATCAGCAACCTGTCCGTGTGAATATCAGCAATCTGTCAGGTTGAATATCCGCAATCTGTCAGTGTGAATATCTGCAATCTGTCACTGTGAATGCGAGCAACCTGTCAGTGTGAATATCAGCAATCTGTCAGTGTGAATATAGTCAATCTGTCAGTGTGAATGTCAGCAATCTATCAGTGAATGTCAGCAATTTGTCAGTGTGACTGTCAGTAATCTCTCAGTATGAATATCAGCAATGTGTCAGTGTGAACATCAGCAATCGGTCGGTGTGAATATCAGCAATTTCTCAGTATGAATCTCAGCAATCTGTCAGTATGAATATCAGCAATCTGCCAGCGTGAATATCAGCAATCTCTCAGTATGAATATCAGCAATCTGTCAGTGTGAATATCAGAAATCTGTCGGTGTGAATATCAGCAATCTGTCAGTGAATGTCAGCAATCTGTCAGTGTGAATGTCAGCAATCTGTCAGCGTGAATATCAGCAATCTGTCACTGTGAATGGGAGCACTCTGTCAGTGTGAATATCAGCAATCTGTCAGTGTGAATATCGGCAATTTGTCAGTGTGAATATCAGGAATCTGTCAGTGTGAATATCTGCAATCTGTCAGTGTGAATATCAGCAATCTGTCACTGTGAATGCGAGCAACCTGTCAGTGTGAATATCAGCAATTCGGCAGTGTGAATATCAGCAATCTGTCAGTGTGAATATCAGCAATCTGTCAGTGTGAATGTCAGCAATCTGTCACTGCGAATATCAGCAATCTGTCAGTGTGAATATCAGCAATCTGTCAGTGTGAATATAGTCAATCTGTCAGTGTGAATGTCAGCAATCTGTCAGTGAATGTCAGCAAATTGTCAGTGTGAATGTCAGCAATCTGTCGGTGTGAATATCAGCAATCTGTCAGTATGAATATCAGCAATCTGTCAGCGTGAATATCAGCAATCTCTCAGTATGAATATCAGCAATCTGTCAGTGTGAATATCAGCAATCTGTCGGTGTGAGTATCAGCAATCTGTCAGTGAATGTCAGCATTCTGTCAGTGTGAATGTCAGCAATCTGTCAGCGTGAATATCAGCAATCTGTCACTGTGAATGCGAGCACTCTGTCAGTGTGAATATCAGCAATCTGTCAGTGTGAATATCAGCAATTTGTCAGCGTGAATATCAGCAATCGGTCAGTGTGAATATCTGCAATCTGTCAGCATGAATGCGAGCAATCTGTCAGTGTGAATATCAGCAATCTGTCAGCGTGAATATCAGCAACCTGTCAGTATGAATGTCAGCAATCTGTCAGCGTGAATATCAGCAATCTGTCAGCGTGAATATCAGCAATCTCTCAGTTTGAATATCAGCAATCTGTCAGTGTGAATATTAGCAATCTGTCGGTGTGAATATCAGCAATCTGTCAGCGTGAATATCAGCAATCTCTCAGTATGAATATCAGCAATCTGTCAGTGTGAATATTAGCAATCTGTCGGTGTGAATATCAGCAATCTGTCAGTGAATGTCAGCAATCTGTCAGTGTGAATGTCAGCAATCGGTCAGCGTGAATATCAGCAATCTGTCACTGTGAATGGGAGCACTCTGTCAGTGTGAATATCGGCAATGTGTCAGTGTGAATATCAGCAATCTGTCAGTGTGAATATCTGCAATCTGTCAGCATGAACGCGAGCAATCTGTCACTGTGAATATCAGAAATCTGTCAGCGTGAATATCAGCAATCTGTCAGTATGAATGTCAACAATCTGTCAGTGAGTATGTCGGCAATCTGTCGGTGTGAATATCAGCAATCTGTCAGTGAATGTCAGCATTCTGTCAGTGTGAATGTCAGCAATCTGTCAGCGTGAATATCAGCAATCGGTCAGTGTGAATATCTGCAATCTGTCAGCATGAATGCGAGCAATCTGTCAGTGTGAATATCAGCAATCTGTCAGCGTGAATATCAGCAACCTGTCAGTATGAATGTCAACAATCTGTCAGTGAGAATATCGGCAATCTTTCAGTGTGAATCTCAGCAATCCGGCAGCATGAATGTCAGCAATCTGTCAGCGTGAATATCAGCAATCTGTCAGCGTGAATATCAGCAATCTGTCAGCGTGATTATCATTAATCTGTCAGTCACAATATCGGCAGTCTGTCAGCGTGAACGTTAGCAATCTGTCAGTGTGAATGTTCACAATCTGGCTGTGTGAATATCAGCAATCTTTCAGTGTGAATGTCAGCAATCTGTCAGTGTGAATATCAGCAATCTGTCAGTGTGAATGTCAGCAATCTGTCAGTGTGAATATCAGCAATCTGTCAGTGTGAATATCAGCAATCTGTCAGTGTGAATCTCAGCAATCTGTCAGTGTGAATATCAGCAATCTGTCGGTGTGAATATCAGCAATCGCTCAGTATGAATATCACCAATCTCTCAGTATGAGTATCACCAATCTGTCGGTGTGAATATCACCAATCTCTCAGTATGAATATCACAAATCTCTCAGTGTGAATATCACCAATCTGTCGGTGTGAATATCACCAATCTCTCAGTGTGAATATCACCAATCTGTCGGTGTGAATGTCAGCAATCTCTCAGTATGGATATCACCAATCTCTCAGTATGAATATCACCAATCTGTCAGTATGAATGTCAGCAATCTGTCAGTGTGAATATCAGCAATCTGTCAGCATGAATATCAGCAATCTGTCAGTGTGAATATCAGCAATCTGTCAGTGTGAATATTAGCAATCTGTCACCATGAATATCAGCAATCTGTCAGTGTGAATGTCTGCAATCTGTCAGTGTGAATATCAGCAATCTGTCAGTGTAAATATCAGCAATTTCTCAGTGTGAATATCAGCAATCTCTCAGTCTGAATATCAGCAAACTGTCAGTGTGAATATCAGCAATCTGTCAGTGTGAATGTCAGCAATCCGGCAGTGTGAATATCAGCAATCTGTCAGTGTGAATATCAGCAATCTGTCAGTGTGAATATCAGCAATCCCTCAGTGTGAATATCAGCAATCTGTCGGTGTGAATATCGGCAATCTGTCAGTGTGAATATCAGCAACCTGTCAGTGTGAATATCAGCAATCTGTCAGTGTGAATATCAGCAATCCGGCAGTGTGAATATCAGCAATCTGTCAGTGTGAATATCAGCAATCTGTCGGTGTGAATATCAGCAATCTGTCAGTTTGAATATCAGCAAACTGTCAGCGTGAATTTCAGCAATCTGTCAGCGTGAATATCAGCAATCTGTCACTGTGAATGCGAGCACTCTGTCAGTGTGAATATCAGCAATCTGTCAGTGTGAATATCAGCAATTTGTCAGCGTGAATATCAGCAATCGGTCAGTGTGAATATCTGCAATCTGTCAGCATGAATGCGAGCAATCTGTCAGTGTGAATATCAGCAATCTGTCAGCGTGAATATCAGCAACCTGTCAGTATGAATGTCAACAATCTGTCAGTGAGAATATCGGCAATCTTTCAGTGTGAATCTCAGCAATCCGGCAGCATGAATGTCAGCAACCTGTCAGCGTGAATATCAGCAATCTGTCAGCGTGAATATCAGCAATCTGTCAGCGTGAATATCAGCAATCTGTCAGCGTGATTATCATTAATCTGTCAGTCAGAATATCGGCAGTCTGTCAGTGTGAATGTTAGCAATCTGTCAGTGTGAATGTTCACAATCTGCCAGTGTGAATATCAGCAATCTCTCAGTGTGAAAGTCAGCAATCTGTCAGTGTGAATGTCAGCAATCTGTCAGTGTGACTTTCAGTAATCTCTCAGTGTGAATATCAGCAATCTGTCAGTCAGAATATCAGGAATCTTTCACCATGAATATCAGCAATCCGGCAGTGTCAATATCAGCAATCTAAAAGTGTGAATATCAGCAACCTGTCCGTGTGAATATCAGCAATCTGTCAGGTTGAATATCCGCAATCTGTCAGTGTGAATATCTGCAATCTGTCACTGTGAATGCGAGCAACCTGTCAGTGTGAATATCAGCAATCTGTCAGTGTGAATATAGTCAATCTGTCAGTGTGAATGTCAGCAATCTATCAGTGAATGTCAGCAATTTGTCAGTGTGACTGTCAGTAATCTCTCAGTATGAATATCAGCAATGTGTCAGTGTGAACATCAGCAATCGGTCGGTGTGAATATCAGCAATTTCTCAGTATGAATCTCAGCAATCTGTCAGTATGAATATCAGCAATCTGCCAGCGTGAATATCAGCAATCTCTCAGTATGAATATCAGCAATCTGTCAGTGTGAATATCAGAAATCTGTCGGTGTGAATATCAGCAATCTGTCAGTGAATGTCAGCAATCTGTCAGTGTGAATGTCAGCAATCTGTCAGCGTGAATATCAGCAATCTGTCACTGTGAATGGGAGCACTCTGTCAGTGTGAATATCAGCAATCTGTCAGTGTGAATATCGGCAATTTGTCAGTGTGAATATCAGGAATCTGTCAGTGTGAATATCTGCAATCTGTCAGTGTGAATATCAGCAATCTGTCACTGTGAATGCGAGCAACCTGTCAGTGTGAATATCAGCAATTCGGCAGTGTGAATATCAGCAATCTGTCAGTGTGAATATCAGCAATCTGTCAGTGTGAATGTCAGCAATCTGTCACTGCGAATATCAGCAATCTGTCAGTGTGAATATCAGCAATCTGTCAGTGTGAATATAGTCAATCTGTCAGTGTGAATGTCAGCAATCTGTCAGTGAATGTCAGCAAATTGTCAGTGTGAATGTCAGCAATCTGTCGGTGTGAATATCAGCAATCTGTCAGTATGAATATCAGCAATCTGTCAGCGTGAATATCAGCAATCTCTCAGTATGAATATCAGCAATCTGTCAGTGTGAATATCAGCAATCTGTCGGTGTGAGTATCAGCAATCTGTCAGTGAATGTCAGCATTCTGTCAGTGTGAATGTCAGCAATCTGTCAGCGTGAATATCAGCAATCTGTCACTGTGAATGCGAGCACTCTGTCAGTGTGAATATCAGCAATCTGTCAGTGTGAATATCAGCAATCTGTCAGTGTGAATGTCAGCAATCTGTCACTGCGAATATCAGCAATCTGTCAGTGTGAATATCAGCAATCTCTCAGTATGAATATCAGCAATCTGTCAGTGTGAATATCAGAAATCTGTCGGTGTGAATATCAGCAATCTGTCAGTGAATGTCAGCAATCTGTCAGTGTGAATGTCAGCAATCTGTCAGCGTGAATATCAGCAATCTGTCACTGTGAATGGGAGCACTCTGTCAGTGTGAATATCAGCAATCTGTCAGTGTGAATATCGGCAATTTGTCAGTGTGAATATCAGGAATCTGTCAGTGTGAATATCTGCAATCTGTCAGTGTGAATATCAGCAATCTGTCACTGTGAATGCGAGCAACCTGTCAGTGTGAATATCAGCAATTCGGCAGTGTGAATATCAGCAATCTGTCAGTGTGAATATCAGCAATCTGTCAGTGTGAATGTCAGCAATCTGTCACTGCGAATATCAGCAATCTGTCAGTGTGAATATCAGCAATCTGTCAGTGTGAATATAGTCAATCTGTCAGTGTGAATGTCAGCAATCTGTCAGTGAATGTCAGCAAATTGTCAGTGTGAATGTCAGCAATCTGTCGGTGTGAATATCAGCAATCTGTCAGTATGAATATCAGCAATCTGTCAGCGTGAATATCAGCAATCTCTCAGTATGAATATCAGCAATCTGTCAGTGTGAATATCAGCAATCTGTCGGTGTGAGTATCAGCAATCTGTCAGTGAATGTCAGCATTCTGTCAGTGTGAATGTCAGCAATCTGTCAGCGTGAATATCAGCAATCTGTCACTGTGAATGCGAGCACTCTGTCAGTGTGAATATCAGCAATCTGTCAGTGTGAATATCAGCAATTTGTCAGCGTGAATATCAGCAATCGGTCAGTGTGAATATCTGCAATCTGTCAGCATGAATGCGAGCAATCTGTCAGTGTGAATATCAGCAATCTGTCAGCGTGAATATCAGCAACCTGTCAGTATGAATGTCAGCAATCTGTCAGCGTGAATATCAGCAATCTGTCAGCGTGAATATCAGCAATCTGTCAGCGTGATTATCATTAATCTGTCAGTCAGAATATCGGCAGTCTGTCAGCGTGAATGTTAGCAATCTGTCAGTGTGAATGTTCACAATCTGGCTGTGTGAATATCAGCAATCTGTCAGTGTGAATGTCAGCAATCTGTCAGTGTGAATATCAGCAATCTGTCAGTGTGAATGTCAGCAATCTGTCAGTGTGAATATCAGCAATCTGTCACTGTGACTTTCAGTAATCTCTCAGTGTGAATATCAGCAATGTGTCAGTGTGAACATCAGCAATCGGTCGGTGTGAATATCAGCAATCTCTCAGTATGAATCTCAGCAATCTGTCAGTATGAATATCAGCAATCTGCCAGCGTGAATATCAGCAATCTCTCAGTATGAATATCAGCAATCTGTCAGTGTGAATATCAGCAATCTGTCAGTGTGAATATCTGCAATCTGTCACTGTGAATGCGAGCAACCTGTCAGTGTGAATATCAGCAATTCGGCAGTGTGAATATCAACAATCTGTCAGTGTGAATATCAGCAATCTGTCAGTGTGAATATCAGCAATCTGTCAGTGTGAATATCAGCAATCTGTCAGTGTGAATATAGTCAATCTGTCAGTGTGAATGTCAGCAATCTGTCAGTGAATGTCAGCAAATTGTCAGTGTGAATGTCAGCAATCTCTCAGTATGAATATCAGTAATGTGTCAGTGTGAATATCAGCAATCTGTCGGTGTGAATATCAGCAATCTGTCAGTATGAATATCAGCAATCTATCAGTGTGAATATCAGCAATCTGTCGGTGTGAATATCAGCAATCTGTCAGTGAATGTCAGCATTCTGTCAGTGTGAATGTCAGCAATCTGTCAGCGTGAATATCAGCAATCTGTCACTGTGAATGCGAGCACTCTGTCAGTGTGAATATCAGCAATCTGTCAGTGTGAATATCAGCAATTTGTCAGCGTGAATATCAGCAATCGGTCAGTGTGAATATCTGCAATCTGTCAGCATGAATGCGAGCAATCTGTCAGTGAGAATATCGGCAATCTTCCAGTGTGAATCTCAGCAATCCGGCAGCATGAATGTCAGCAATCTGTCAGCGTGAATATCAACAATCTGTCAGCGTGAATATCAGCAATCTGTCGGCGTGATTATCATTAATCTGTCAGTCAGAATATCGGCAGTCTGTCAGCGTGAATGTTAGCAATATGTCAGTGTGAATGTTCACAATCTGTCTGTGTGAATATCAGCAATCTGTCAGTGTGAATATCAGCAATCTGTCAGTGTGAATGTCAGCAATCTGTCAGTGTGAATATCAGCAATCTGTCAGTGTGACTTTCAGTAATCTCTCAGTGTGAATATCAGCAATCTGTCAGTCAGAATATCAGGAATCTTTCACCATGAATATCAGCAATCCGGCAGTGTGAATATCAGCAATCTAAAAGTGTGAATATCAGCACCTGTCCGTGTGAATATCAGCAATCTGTCAGTGTGAATATCAGCAATCTGTCAGTGTGAATATAGTCAATCTGTCAGTGTGAATTTCAGCAATCTGTCAGTGTGAATATCAGCAATCGGTCGGTGTGAATATCAACAATGTCTCAGTATGAATATCAGCAATCTGTCAGTATGAATATCAGCAATCTGCCAGCGTGAATATCAGCAATCTCTCAGTATGAATATCAGCAATCTGTCAGTGTGAATATCAGCAATCTGTCGGTGTGAATATCAGCAATCTGTCAGTGAATGTCAGCAATCTGTCAGTGTGAATGTCAGCAATCTGTCAGTGTGAATATCAGCAATCTGTCAGTGTGAATATCGGCAATTTGTCAGTGTGAATATCAGCAATCTGTCAGTGTGAATATCTGCAATCTGTCAGCATGAACGCGAGCAATCTGTCAGTGTGAATATCAGAAATCTGTCAGCGTGAATATCAGCAACCTGTCAGTATGAATGTCAACAATCTGTCAGTGAGTAAATCGGCAATCTGTCAGTGTGAATATCAGCAATCCGGCAGCATGAATGTCAGCAATCTGTCAGCATGAATATCAGCAATCTGTCAGCGTGAATATCAGCAATCTCTCAGTGTGAATATCAGCAATCTGTCAGTGTGAATATCAACAATCTGCCAGCGTGAATATCAGCAATCTGTCGGTGTGAATATCAGCAAACTGTCAGTGAATATCGGCAATTTGTCAGTGTGAATATCAGAAATCTGTCAGCGTGAATATCAGCAACCTGTCAGTATGAATGTCAACAATCTGTCAGTGAGTATATCGGCAATCTGTCAGTGTGAATATCAGCAATCCGGCAGCATGAATGTCAGCAATCTGTCAGCGTGAATATCAGCAATCTGTCAGCGTGAATATCAGCAATCTCTCAGTGTGAATATCAGCAATCTGTCAGTGTGAATATCAACAATCTGTCAGCGTGAATATCAGCAATCTCTCAGTGTGAATATCAGCAATCTGTCAGTGTGAGTATCAGCAACCTGTCAGTGTGAAAATCAACAATCTGTCATCGTTAATATCTGCAATCTGTCAGTGTGAATATCAGCAATCTGTCAGGGTGAATGTTTGCAACCTGTCAGTGTGAATATCAGCAATCTGCCAGTGTGAATGTCAGCAATCTCTCAGTGTGAATATCAGCAATCTGTCAGTGTGAATATCAGCAATCTGTCAGTGAGAATATCAGCAATCTGTCAGTGTGAATATCAGCAATCTGTCAGTGTGAATATAGTCAATCTGTCAGTGTGAATGTCAGCAATCTGTCAGTGAATGTCAGCAATTTGTCAGTTTGAATGTCAGCAATCTCTCAGTATGAATATCAGCAATGTGTCAGTGTGAATATCAGCAATCTGTCGGTGTGAATATCAGCAATCTCTCAGTATGAATATCAACAATCTGTCAGTATGAATATCAGCAATCTGTCAGCGTGAATATCAGCAATCTCTCAGTTTGAATATCAGCAATCTGTCAGTGTGAATATTAGCAATCTGTCGGTGTGAATATCAGCAATCTGTCAGCGTGAATATCAGCAATCTCTCAGTATGAATATCAGCAATCTGTCAGTGTGAATATTAGCAATCTGTCGGTGTGAATATCAGCAATCTGTCAGTGAATGTCAGCAATCTGTCAGTGTGAATGTCAGCAATCGGTCAGCGTGAATATCAGCAATCTGTCACTGTGAATGGGAGCACTCTGTCAGTGTGAATATCGGCAATGTGTCAGTGTGAATATCAGCAATCTGTCAGTGTGAATATCTGCAATCTGTCAGCATGAACGCGAGCAATCTGTCACTGTGAATATCAGAAATCTGTCAGCGTGAATATCAGCAATCTGTCAGTATGAATGTCAACAATCTGTCAGTGAGTATGTCGGCAATCTGTCGGTGTGAATATCAGCAATCTGTCAGTGAATGTCAGCATTCTGTCAGTGTGAATGTCAGCAATCTGTCAGCGTGAATATCAGCAATCTGTCACTGTGAATGCGAGCACTCTGTCAGTGTGAATATCAGCAATCTGTCAGTGTGAATATCAGCAATTTGTCAGCGTGAATATCAGCAATCGGTCAGTGTGAATATCTGCAATCTGTCAGCATGAATGCGAGCAATCTGTCAGTGTGAATATCAGCAATCTGTCAGCGTGAATATCAGCAACCTGTCAGTATGAATGTCAACAATCTGTCAGTGAGAATATCGGCAATCTTTCAGTGTGAATCTCAGCAATCCGGCAGCATGAATGTCAGCAATCTGTCAGCGTGAATATCAGCAATCTGTCAGCGTGAATATCAGCAATCTGTCAGCGTGATTATCATTAATCTGTCAGTCACAATATCGGCAGTCTGTCAGCGTGAACGTTAGCAATCTGTCAGTGTGAATGTTCACAATCTGGCTGTGTGAATATCAGCAATCTTTCAGTGTGAATGTCAGCAATCTGTCAGTGTGAATATCAGCAATCTGTCAGTGTGAATGTCAGCAATCTGTCAGTGTGAATATCAGCAATCTGTCAGTGTGAATATCAGCAATCTGTCAGTGTGAATCTCAGCAATCTGTCAGTGTGAATATCAGCAATCTGTCGGTGTGAATATCAGCAATCTCTCAGTATGAATATCACCAATCTCTCAGTATGAGTATCACCAATCTGTCGGTGTGAATATCACCAATCTCTCAGTATGAATATCACAAATCTCTCAGTGTGAATATCACCAATCTGTCGGTGTGAATATCACCAATCTCTCAGTGTGAATATCACCAATCTGTCGGTGTGAATGTCAGCAATCTCTCAGTATGGATATCACCAATCTCTCAGTATGAATATCACCAATCTGTCAGTATGAATGTCAGCAATCTGTCAGTGTGAATATCAGCAATCTGTCAGCATGAATATCAGCAATCTGTCAGTGTGAATATCAGCAATCTGTCAGTGTGAATATTAGCAATCTGTCACCATGAATATCAGCAATCTGTCAGTGTGAATGTCTGCAATCTGTCAGTGTGAATATCAGCAATCTGTCAGTGTAAATATCAGCAATTTCTCAGTGTGAATATCAGCAATCTCTCAGTCTGAATATCAGCAAACTGTCAGTGTGAATATCAGCAATCTGTCAGTGTGAATGTCAGCAATCCGGCAGTGTGAATATCAGCAATCTGTCAGTGTGAATATCAGCAATCTGTCAGTGTGAATATCAGCAATCCCTCAGTGTGAATATCAGCAATCTGTCGGTGTGAATATCGGCAATCTGTCAGTGTGAATATCAGCAACCTGTCAGTGTGAATATCAGCAATCTGTCAGTGTAAATATCAGCAATCCGGCAGTGTGAATATCAGCAATCTGTCAGTGTGAATATCAGCAATCTGTCGGTGTGAATATCAGCAATCTGTCAGTTTGAATATCAGCAAACTGTCAGCGTGAATTTCAGCAATCTGTCAGCGTGAATATCAGCAATCTGTCACTGTGAATGCGAGCACTCTGTCAGTGTGAATATCAGCAATCTGTCAGTGTGAATATCAGCAATTTGTCAGCGTGAATATCAGCAATCGGTCAGTGTGAATATCTGCAATCTGTCAGCATGAATGCGAGCAATCTGTCAGTGTGAATATCAGCAATCTGTCAGCGTGAATATCAGCAACCTGTCAGTATGAATGTCAACAATCTGTCAGTGAGAATATCGGCAATCTTTCAGTGTGAATCTCAGCAATCCGGCAGCATGAATGTCAGCAACCTGTCAGCGTGAATATCAGCAATCTGTCAGCGTGAATATCAGCAATCTGTCAGCGTGAATATCAGCAATCTGTCAGCGTGATTATCATTAATCTGTCAGTCAGAATATCGGCAGTCTGTCAGTGTGAATGTTAGCAATCTGTCAGTGTGAATGTTCACAATCTGTCTGTGTGAATATCAGCAATCTGTCAGTGTGAATGTCAGCAATCTGCCAGTGTGAATATCAGCAATCTCTCAGTGTGAAAGTCAGCAATCTGTCAGTGTGAATGTCAGCAATCTGTCAGTGTGACTTTCAGTAATCTCTCAGTGTGAATATCAGCAATCTGTCAGTCAGAATATCAGGAATCTTTCACCATGAATATCAGCAATCCGGCAGTGTCAATATCAGCAATCTAAAAGTGTGAATATCAGCAACCTGTCCGTGTGAATATCAGCAATCTGTCAGGTTGAATATCCGCAATCTGTCAGTGTGAATATCTGCAATCTGTCACTGTGAATGCGAGCAACCTGTCAGTGTGAATATCAGCAATCTGTCAGTGTGAATATAGTCAATCTGTCAGTGTGAATGTCAGCAATCTATCAGTGAATGTCAGCAATTTGTCAGTGTGACTGTCAGTAATCTCTCAGTATGAATATCAGCAATGTGTCAGTGTGAACATCAGCAATCGGTCGGTGTGAATATCAGCAATTTCTCAGTATGAATCTCAGCAATCTGTCAGTATGAATATCAGCAATCTGCCAGCGTGAATATCAGCAATCTCTCAGTATGAATATCAGCAATCTGTCAGTGTGAATATCAGAAATCTGTCGGTGTGAATATCAGCAATCTGTCAGTGAATGTCAGCAATCTGTCAGTGTGAATGTCAGCAATCTGTCAGCGTGAATATCAGCAATCTGTCACTGTGAATGGGAGCACTCTGTCAGTGTGAATATCAGCAATCTGTCACTGTGAATGCGAGCAACCTGTCAGTGTGAATATCAGCAATTCGGCAGTGTGAATATCAGCAATCTGTCAGTGTGAATATCAGCAATCTGTCAGTGTGAATGTCAGCAATCTGTCACTGCGAATATCAGCAATCTGTCAGTGTGAATATCAGCAATCTGTCAGTGTGAATATAGTCAATCTGTCAGTGTGAATGTCAGCAATCTGTCAGTGAATGTCAGCAAATTGTCAGTGTGAATGTCAGCAATCTGTCGGTGTGAATATCAGCAATCTGTCAGTATGAATATCAGCAATCTGTCAGCGTGAATATCAGCAATCCCTCAGTATGAATATCAGCAATCTGTCAGTGTGAATATCAGCAATCTGTCGGTGTGAGTATCAGCAATCTGTCAGTGAATGTCAGCATTCTGTCAGTGTGAATGTCAGCAATCTGTCAGCGTGAATATCAGCAATCTGTCACTGTGAATGCGAGCACTCTGTCAGTGTGAATATCAGCAATCTGTCAGTGTGAATATCAGCAATTTGTCAGCGTGAATATCAGCAATCGGTCAGTGTGAATATCTGCAATCTGTCAGCATGAATGCGAGCAATCTGTCAGTGTGAATATCAGCAATCTGTCAGCGTGAATATCAGCAACCTGTCAGTATGAATGTCAGCAATCTGTCAGCGTGAAGATCAGCAATCTGTCAGCGTGAATATCAGCAATCTGTCAGCGTGATTATCATTAATCTGTCAGTCAGAATATCGGCAGTCTGTCAGCGTGAATGTTAGCAATCTGTCAGTGTGAATGTTCACAATCTGGCTGTGTGAATATCAGCAATCTGTCAGTGTGAATGTCAGCAATCTGTCAGTGTGAATATCAGCAATCTGTCAGTGTGAATGTCAGCAATCTGTCAGTGTGAATATCAGCAATCTGTCACTGTGACTTTCAGTAATCTCTCAGTGTGAATATCAGCAATGTGTCAGTGTGAACATCAGCAATCGGTCGGTGTGAATATCAGCAATCTCTCAGTATGAATCTCAGCAATCTGTCAGTATGAATATCAGCAATCTGCCAGCGTGAATATCAGCAATCTCTCAGTATGAATATCAGCAATCTGTCAGTGTGAATATCAGCAATCTGTCAGTGTGAATATCTGCAATCTGTCACTGTGAATGCGAGCAACCTGTCAGTGTGAATATCAGCAATTCGGCAGTGTGAATATCAACAATCTGTCAGTGTGAATATCAGCAATCTGTCAGTGTGAATATCAGCAATCTGTCAGTGTGAATATCAGCAATCTGTCAGTGTGAATATAGTCAATCTGTCAGTGTGAATGTCAGCAATCTGTCAGTGAATGTCAGCAAATTGTCAGTGTGAATGTCAGCAATCTCTCAGTATGATTATCAGTAATGTGTCAGTGTGAATATCAGCAATCTGTCGGTGTGAATATCAGCAATCTGTCAGTATGAATATCAGCAATCTATCAGTGTGAATATCAGCAATCTGTCGGTGTGAATATCAGCAATCTGTCAGTGAATGTCAGCATTCTGTCAGTGTGAATGTCAGCAATCTGTCAGTTTGAATGTCAGCAATCTCTCAGTATGAATATCAGCAATGTGTCAGTGTGAATATCAGCAATCTGTCGGTGTGAATATCAGCAATCTCTCAGTATGAATATCAACAATCTGTCAGTATGAATATCAGCAATCTGTCAGCGTGAATATCAGCAATCTCTCAGTTTGAATATCAGCAATCTGTCAGTGTGAATATTAGCAATCTGTCGGTGTGAATATCAGCAATCTGTCAGCGTGAATATCAGCAATCTCTCAGTATGAATATCAGCAATCTGTCAGTGTGAATATTAGCAATCTGTCGGTGTGAATATCAGCAATCTGTCAGTGAATGTCAGCAATCTGTCAGTGTGAATGTCAGCAATCGGTCAGCGTGAATATCAGCAATCTGTCACTGTGAATGGGAGCACTCTGTCAGTGTGAATATCGGCAATGTGTCAGTGTGAATATCAGCAATCTGTCAGTGTGAATATCTGCAATCTGTCAGCATGAACGCGAGCAATCTGTCACTGTGAATATCAGAAATCTGTCAGCGTGAATATCAGCAATCTGTCAGTATGAATGTCAACAATCTGTCAGTGAGTATGTCGGCAATCTGTCGGTGTGAATATCAGCAATCTGTCAGTGAATGTCAGCATTCTGTCAGTGTGAATGTCAGCAATCTGTCAGCGTGAATATCAGCAATCTGTCACTGTGAATGCGAGCACTCTGTCAGTGTGAATATCAGCAATCTGTCAGTGTGAATATCAGCAATTTGTCAGCGTGAATATCAGCAATCGGTCAGTGTGAATATCTGCAATCTGTCAGCATGAATGCGAGCAATCTGTCAGTGTGAATATCAGCAATCTGTCAGCGTGAATATCAGCAACCTGTCAGTATGAATGTCAACAATCTGTCAGTGAGAATATCGGCAATCTTTCAGTGTGAATCTCAGCAATCCGGCAGCATGAATGTCAGCAATCTGTCAGCGTGAATATCAGCAATCTGTCAGCGTGAATATCAGCAATCTGTCAGCGTGATTATCATTAATCTGTCAGTCACAATATCGGCAGTCTGTCAGCGTGAACGTTAGCAATCTGTCAGTGTGAATGTTCACAATCTGGCTGTGTGAATATCAGCAATCTTTCAGTGTGAATGTCAGCAATCTGTCAGTGTGAATATCAGCAATCTGTCAGTGTGAATGTCAGCAATCTGTCAGTGTGAATATCAGCAATCTGTCAGTGTGAATATCAGCAATCTGTCAGTGTGAATCTCAGCAATCTGTCAGTGTGAATATCAGCAATCTGTCGGTGTGAATATCAGCAATCTCTCAGTATGAATATCACCAATCTCTCAGTATGAGTATCACCAATCTGTCGGTGTGAATATCACCAATCTCTCAGTATGAATATCACAAATCTCTCAGTGTGAATATCACCAATCTGTCGGTGTGAATATCACCAATCTCTCAGTGTGAATATCACCAATCTGTCGGTGTGAATGTCAGCAATCTCTCAGTATGGATATCACCAATCTCTCAGTATGAATATCACCAATCTGTCAGTATGAATGTCAGCAATCTGTCAGTGTGAATATCAGCAATCTGTCAGCATGAATATCAGCAATCTGTCAGTGTGAATATCAGCAATCTGTCAGTGTGAATATTAGCAATCTGTCACCATGAATATCAGCAATCTGTCAGTGTGAATGTCTGCAATCTGTCAGTGTGAATATCAGCAATCTGTCAGTGTAAATATCAGCAATTTCTCAGTGTGAATATCAGCAATCTCTCAGTCTGAATATCAGCAAACTGTCAGTGTGAATATCAGCAATCTGTCAGTGTGAATGTCAGCAATCCGGCAGTGTGAATATCAGCAATCTGTCAGTGTGAATATCAGCAATCTGTCAGTGTGAATATCAGCAATCCCTCAGTGTGAATATCAGCAATCTGTCGGTGTGAATATCGGCAATCTGTCAGTGTGAATATCAGCAACCTGTCAGTGTGAATATCAGCAATCTGTCAGTGTGAATATCAGCAATCCGGCAGTGTGAATATCAGCAATCTGTCAGTGTGAATATCAGCAATCTGTCGGTGTGAATATCAGCAATCTGTCAGTTTGAATATCAGCAAACTGTCAGCGTGAATGTCAGCAATCTGTCAGCGTGAATATCAGCAATCTGTCACTGTGAATGCGAGCACTCTGTCAGTGTGAATATCAGCAATCTGTCAGTGTGAATATCAGCAATTTGTCAGCGTGAATATCAGCAATCGGTCAGTGTGAATATCTGCAATCTGTCAGCATGAATGCGAGCAATCTGTCAGTGTGAATATCAGCAATCTGTCAGCGTGAATATCAGCAACCTGTCAGTATGAATGTCAACAATCTGTCAGTGAGAATATCGGCAATCTTTCAGTGTGAATCTCAGCAATCCGGCAGCATGAATGTCAGCAACCTGTCAGCGTGAATATCAGCAATCTGTCAGCGTGAATATCAGCAATCTGTCAGCGTGAATATCAGCAATCTGTCAGCGTGATTATCATTAATCTGTCAGTCAGAATATCGGCAGTCTGTCAGTGTGAATGTTAGCAATCTGTCAGTGTGAATGTTCACAATCTGTCTGTGTGAATATCAGCAATCTGTCAGTGTGAATGTCAGCAATCTGCCAGTGTGAATATCAGCAATCTCTCAGTGTGAAAGTCAGCAATCTGTCAGTGTGAATGTCAGCAATCTGTCAGTGTGACTTTCAGTAATCTCTCAGTGTGAATATCAGCAATCTGTCAGTCAGAATATCAGGAATCTTTCACCATGAATATCAGCAATCCGGCAGTGTCAATATCAGCAATCTAAAAGTGTGAATATCAGCAACCTGTCCGTGTGAATATCAGCAATCTGTCAGGTTGAATATCCGCAATCTGTCAGTGTGAATATCTGCAATCTGTCACTGTGAATGCGAGCAACCTGTCAGTGTGAATATCAGCAATCTGTCAGTGTGAATATAGTCAATCTGTCAGTGTGAATGTCAGCAATCTATCAGTGAATGTCAGCAATTTGTCAGTGTGACTGTCAGTAATCTCTCAGTATGAATATCAGCAATGTGTCAGTGTGAACATCAGCAATCGGTCGGTGTGAATATCAGCAATTTCTCAGTATGAATCTCAGCAATCTGTCAGTATGAATATCAGCAATCTGCCAGCGTGAATATCAGCAATCTCTCAGTATGAATATCAGCAATCTGTCAGTGTGAATATCAGAAATCTGTCGGTGTGAATATCAGCAATCTGTCAGTGAATGTCAGCAATCTGTCAGTGTGAATGTCAGCAATCTGTCAGCGTGAATATCAGCAATCTGTCACTGTGAATGGGAGCACTCTGTCAGTGTGAATATCAGCAATCTGTCAGTGTGAATATCGGCAATTTGTCAGTGTGAATATCAGGAATCTGTCAGTGTGAATATCTGCAATCTGTCAGTGTGAATATCAGCAATCTGTCACTGTGAATGCGAGCAACCTGTCAGTGTGAATATCAGCAATTCGGCAGTGTGAATATCAGCAATCTGTCAGTGTGAATATCAGCAATCTGTCAGTGTGAATGTCAGCAATCTGTCACTGCGAATATCAGCAATCTGTCAGTGTGAATATCAGCAATCTGTCAGTGTGAATATAGTCAATCTGTCAGTGTGAATGTCAGCAATCTGTCAGTGAATGTCAGCAAATTGTCAGTGTGAATGTCAGCAATCTGTCGGTGTGAATATCAGCAATCTGTCAGTATGAATATCAGCAATCTGTCAGCGTGAATATCAGCAATCTCTCAGTATGAATATCAGCAATCTGTCAGTGTGAATATCAGCAATCTGTCGGTGTGAGTATCAGCAATCTGTCAGTGAATGTCAGCATTCTGTCAGTGTGAATGTCAGCAATCTGTCAGCGTGAATATCAGCAATCTGTCACTGTGAATGCGAGCACTCTGTCAGTGTGAATATCAGCAATCTGTCAGTGTGAATATCAGCAATTTGTCAGCGTGAATATCAGCAATCGGTCAGTGTGAATATCTGCAATCTGTCAGCATGAATGCGAGCAATCTGTCAGTGTGAATATCAGCAATCTGTCAGCGTGAATATCAGCAACCTGTCAGTATGAATGTCAGCAATCTGTCAGCGTGAATATCAGCAATCTGTCAGCGTGAATATCAGCAATCTGTCAGCGTGATTATCATTAATCTGTCAGTCAGAATATCGGCAGTCTGTCAGCGTGAATGTTAGCAATCTGTCAGTGTGAATGTTCACAATCTGGCTGTGTGAATATCAGCAATCTGTCAGTGTGAATGTCAGCAATCTGTCAGTGTGAATATCAGCAATCTGTCAGTGTGAATGTCAGCAATCTGTCAGTGTGAATATCAGCAATCTGTCACTGTGACTTTCAGTAATCTCTCAGTGTGAATATCAGCAATGTGTCAGTGTGAACATCAGCAATCGGTCGGTGTGAATATCAGCAATCTCTCAGTATGAATCTCAGCAATCTGTCAGTATGAATATCAGCAATCTGCCAGCGTGAATATCAGCAATCTCTCAGTATGAATATCAGCAATCTGTCAGTGTGAATATCAGCAATCTGTCAGTGTGAATATCTGCAATCTGTCACTGTGAATGCGAGCAACCTGTCAGTGTGAATATCAGCAATTCGGCAGTGTGAATATCAACAATCTGTCAGTGTGAATATCAGCAATCTGTCAGTGTGAATATCAGCAATCTGTCAGTGTGAATATCAGCAATCTGTCAGTGTGAATATAGTCAATCTGTCAGTGTGAATGTCAGCAATCTGTCAGTGAATGTCAGCAAATTGTCAGTGTGAATGTCAGCAATCTCTCAGTATGAATATCAGTAATGTGTCAGTGTGAATATCAGCAATCTGTCGGTGTGAATATCAGCAATCTGTCAGTATGAATATCAGCAATCTATCAGTGTGAATATCAGCAATCTGTCGGTGTGAATATCAGCAATCTGTCAGTGAATGTCAGCATTCTGTCAGTGTGAATGTCAGCAATCTGTCAGCGTGAATATCAGCAATCTGTCACTGTGAATGCGAGCACTCTGTCAGTGTGAATATCAGCAATCTGTCAGTGTGAATATCAGCAATTTGTCAGCGTGAATATCAGCAATCGGTCAGTGTGAATATCTGCAATCTGTCAGCATGAATGCGAGCAATCTGTCAGTGAGAATATCGGCAATCTTCCAGTGTGAATCTCAGCAATCCGGCAGCATGAATGTCAGCAATCTGTCAGCGTGAATATCAACAATCTGTCAGCGTGAATATCAGCAATCTGTCGGCGTGATTATCATTAATCTGTCAGTCAGAATATCGGCAGTCTGTCAGCGTGAATGTTAGCAATATGTCAGTGTGAATGTTCACAATCTGTCTGTGTGAATATCAGCAATCTGTCAGTGTGAATATCAGCAATCTGTCAGTGTGAATGTCAGCAATCTGTCAGTGTGAATATCAGCAATCTGTCAGTGTGACTTTCAGTAATCTCTCAGTGTGAATATCAGCAATCTGTCAGTCAGAATATCAGGAATCTTTCACCATGAATATCAGCAATCCGGCAGTGTGAATATCAGCAATCTAAAAGTGTGAATATCAGCACCTGTCCGTGTGAATATCAGCAATCTGTCAGTGTGAATATCAGCAATCTGTCAGTGTGAATATAGTCAATCTGTCAGTGTGAATTTCAGCAATCTGTCAGTGTGAATATCAGCAATCGGTCGGTGTGAATATCAACAATGTCTCAGTATGAATATCAGCAATCTGTCAGTATGAATATCAGCAATCTGCCAGCGTGAATATCAGCAATCTCTCAGTATGAATATCAGCAATCTGTCAGTGTGAATATCAGCAATCTGTCGGTGTGAATATCAGCAATCTGTCAGTGAATGTCAGCAATCTGTCAGTGTGAATGTCAGCAATCTGTCAGTGTGAATATCAGCAATCTGTCAGTGTGAATATCGGCAATTTGTCAGTGTGAATATCAGCAATCTGTCAGTGTGAATATCTGCAATCTGTCAGCATGAACGCGAGCAATCTGTCAGTGTGAATATCAGAAATCTGTCAGCGTGAATATCAGCAACCTGTCAGTATGAATGTCAACAATCTGTCAGTGAGTAAATCGGCAATCTGTCAGTGTGAATATCAGCAATCCGGCAGCATGAATGTCAGCAATCTGTCAGCATGAATATCAGCAATCTGTCAGCGTGAATATCAGCAATCTCTCAGTGTGAATATCAGCAATCTGTCAGTGTGAATATCAACAATCTGCCAGCGTGAATATCAGCAATCTGTCGGTGTGAATATCAGCAAACTGTCAGTGAATATCGGCAATTTGTCAGTGTGAATATCAGAAATCTGTCAGCGTGAATATCAGCAACCTGTCAGTATGAATGTCAACAATCTGTCAGTGAGTATATCGGCAATCTGTCAGTGTGAATATCAGCAATCTGTCAGCGTGAATATCAGCAATCTCTCAGTGTGAATATCAGCAATCTGTCAGTGTGAATATCAACAATCTGTCAGCGTGAATATCAGCAATCTCTCAGTGTGAATATCAGCAATCTGTCAGTGTGAGTATCAGCAACCTGTCAGTGTGAAAATCAACAATCTGTCATCGTTAATATCTGCAATCTGTCAGTGTGAATATCAGCAATCTGTCAGGGTGAATGTTTGCAACCTGTCAGTGTGAATATCAGCAATCTGCCAGTGTGAATGTCAGCAATCTCTCAGTGTGAATATCAGCAATCTGTCAGTGTGAATATCAGCAATCTGTCAGTGAGAATATCAGCAATCTGTCAGTGTGAATATCAGCAATCTGTCAGTGTGAATATAGTCAATCTGTCAGTGTGAATGTCAGCAATCTGTCAGTGAATGTCAGCAATTTGTCAGTTTGAATGTCAGCAATCTCTCAGTATGAATATCAGCAATGTGTCAGTGTGAATATCAGCAATCTGTCGGTGTGAATATCAGCAATCTCTCAGTATGAATATCAACAATCTGTCAGTATGAATATCAGCAATCTGTCACCATGAATATCAGCAATCTGTCAGTGTGAATGTCTGCAATCTGTCAGTGTGAATATCAGCAATCTGTCAGTGTAAATATCAGCAATTTCTCAGTGTGAATATCAGCAATCTCTCAGTCTGAATATCAGCAAACTGTCAGTGTGAATATCAGCAATCTGTCAGTGTGAATGTCAGCAATCCGGCAGTGTGAATATCAGCAATCTGTCAGTGTGAATATCAGCAATCTGTCAGTGTGAATATCAGCAATCCCTCAGTGTGAATATCAGCAATCTGTCGGTGTGAATATCGGCAATCTGTCAGTGTGAATATCAGCAACCTGTCAGTGTGAATATCAGCAATCTGTCAGTGTGAATATCAGCAATCCGGCAGTGTGAATATCAGCAATCTGTCAGTGTGAATATCAGCAATCTGTCGGTGTGAATATCAGCAATCTGTCAGTTTGAATGTCAGCAATCTCTCAGTATGAATATCAGCAATGTGTCAGTGTGAATATCAGCAATCTGTCGGTGTGAATATCAGCAATCTCTCAGTATGAATATCAACAATCTGTCAGTATGAATATCAGCAATCTGTCAGCGTGAATATCAGCAATCTCTCAGTTTGAATATCAGCAATCTGTCAGTGTGAATATTAGCAATCTGTCGGTGTGAATATCAGCAATCTGTCAGCGTGAATATCAGCAATCTCTCAGTATGAATATCAGCAATCTGTCAGTGTGAATATTAGCAATCTGTCGGTGTGAATATCAGCAATCTGTCAGTGAATGTCAGCAATCTGTCAGTGTGAATGTCAGCAATCGGTCAGCGTGAATATCAGCAATCTGTCACTGTGAATGGGAGCACTCTGTCAGTGTGAATATCGGCAATGTGTCAGTGTGAATATCAGCAATCTGTCAGTGTGAATATCTGCAATCTGTCAGCATGAACGCGAGCAATCTGTCACTGTGAATATCAGAAATCTGTCAGCGTGAATATCAGCAATCTGTCAGTATGAATGTCAACAATCTGTCAGTGAGTATGTCGGCAATCTGTCGGTGTGAATATCAGCAATCTGTCAGTGAATGTCAGCATTCTGTCAGTGTGAATGTCAGCAATCTGTCAGCGTGAATATCAGCAATCGGTCAGTGTGAATATCTGCAATCTGTCAGCATGAATGCGAGCAATCTGTCAGTGTGAATATCAGCAATCTGTCAGCGTGAATATCAGCAACCTGTCAGTATGAATGTCAACAATCTGTCAGTGAGAATATCGGCAATCTTTCAGTGTGAATCTCAGCAATCCGGCAGCATGAATGTCAGCAATCTGTCAGCGTGAATATCAGCAATCTGTCAGCGTGAATATCAGCAATCTGTCAGCGTGATTATCATTAATCTGTCAGTCACAATATCGGCAGTCTGTCAGCGTGAACGTTAGCAATCTGTCAGTGTGAATGTTCACAATCTGGCTGTGTGAATATCAGCAATCTTTCAGTGTGAATGTCAGCAATCTGTCAGTGTGAATATCAGCAATCTGTCAGTGTGAATGTCAGCAATCTGTCAGTGTGAATATCAGCAATCTGTCAGTGTGAATATCAGCAATCTGTCAGTGTGAATCTCAGCAATCTGTCAGTGTGAATATCAGCAATCTGTCGGTGTGAATATCAGCAATCTCTCAGTATGAATATCACCAATCTCTCAGTATGAGTATCACCAATCTGTCGGTGTGAATATCACCAATCTCTCAGTATGAATATCACAAATCTCTCAGTGTGAATATCACCAATCTGTCGGTGTGAATATCACCAATCTCTCAGTGTGAATATCACCAATCTGTCGGTGTGAATGTCAGCAATCTCTCAGTATGGATATCACCAATCTCTCAGTATGAATATCACCAATCTGTCAGTATGAATGTCAGCAATCTGTCAGTGTGAATATCAGCAATCTGTCAGCATGAATATCAGCAATCTGTCAGTGTGAATATCAGCAATCTGTCAGTGTGAATATTAGCAATCTGTCACCATGAATATCAGCAATCTGTCAGTGTGAATGTCTGCAATCTGTCAGTGTGAATATCAGCAATCTGTCAGTGTAAATATCAGCAATTTCTCAGTGTGAATATCAGCAATCTCTCAGTCTGAATATCAGCAAACTGTCAGTGTGAATATCAGCAATCTGTCAGTGTGAATGTCAGCAATCCGGCAGTGTGAATATCAGCAATCTGTCAGTGTGAATATCAGCAATCTGTCAGTGTGAATATCAGCAATCCCTCAGTGTGAATATCAGCAATCTGTCGGTGTGAATATCGGCAATCTGTCAGTGTGAATATCAGCAACCTGTCAGTGTGAATATCAGCAATCTGTCAGTGTGAATATCAGCAATCCGGCAGTGTGAATATCAGCAATCTGTCAGTGTGAATATCAGCAATCTGTCGGTGTGAATATCAGCAATCTGTCAGTTTGAATATCAGCAAACTGTCAGCGTGAATTTCAGCAATCTGTCAGCGTGAATATCAGCAATCTGTCACTGTGAATGCGAGCACTCTGTCAGTGTGAATATCAGCAATCTGTCAGTGTGAATATCAGCAATTTGTCAGCGTGAATATCAGCAATCGGTCAGTGTGAATATCTGCAATCTGTCAGCATGAATGCGAGCAATCTGTCAGTGTGAATATCAGCAATCTGTCAGCGTGAATATCAGCAACCTGTCAGTATGAATGTCAACAATCTGTCAGTGAGAATATCGGCAATCTTTCAGTGTGAATCTCAGCAATCCGGCAGCATGAATGTCAGCAACCTGTCAGCGTGAATATCAGCAATCTGTCAGCGTGAATATCAGCAATCTGTCAGCGTGAATATCAGCAATCTGTCAGCGTGATTATCATTAATCTGTCAGTCAGAATATCGGCAGTCTGTCAGTGTGAATGTTAGCAATCTGTCAGTGTGAATGTTCACAATCTGTCTGTGTGAATATCAGCAATCTGTCAGTGTGAATGTCAGCAATCTGCCAGTGTGAATATCAGCAATCTCTCAGTGTGAAAGTCAGCAATCTGTCAGTGTGAATGTCAGCAATCTGTCAGTGTGACTTTCAGTAATCTCTCAGTGTGAATATCAGCAATCTGTCAGTCAGAATATCAGGAATCTTTCACCATGAATATCAGCAATCCGGCAGTGTCAATATCAGCAATCTAAAAGTGTGAATATCAGCAACCTGTCCGTGTGAATATCAGCAATCTGTCAGGTTGAATATCCGCAATCTGTCAGTGTGAATATCTGCAATCTGTCACTGTGAATGCGAGCAACCTGTCAGTGTGAATATCAGCAATCTGTCAGTGTGAATATAGTCAATCTGTCAGTGTGAATGTCAGCAATCTATCAGTGAATGTCAGCAATTTGTCAGTGTGACTGTCAGTAATCTCTCAGTATGAATATCAGCAATGTGTCAGTGTGAACATCAGCAATCGGTCGGTGTGAATATCAGCAATTTCTCAGTATGAATCTCAGCAATCTGTCAGTATGAATATCAGCAATCTGCCAGCGTGAATATCAGCAATCTCTCAGTATGAATATCAGCAATCTGTCAGTGTGAATATCAGAAATCTGTCGGTGTGAATATCAGCAATCTGTCAGTGAATGTCAGCAATCTGTCAGTGTGAATGTCAGCAATCTGTCAGCGTGAATATCAGCAATCTGTCACTGTGAATGGGAGCACTCTGTCAGTGTGAATATCAGCAATCTGTCAGTGTGAATATCGGCAATTTGTCAGTGTGAATATCAGGAATCTGTCAGTGTGAATATCTGCAATCTGTCAGTGTGAATATCAGCAATCTGTCACTGTGAATGCGAGCAACCTGTCAGTGTGAATATCAGCAATTCGGCAGTGTGAATATCAGCAATCTGTCAGTGTGAATATCAGCAATCTGTCAGTGTGAATGTCAGCAATCTGTCACTGCGAATATCAGCAATCTGTCAGTGTGAATATCAGCAATCTGTCAGTGTGAATATAGTCAATCTGTCAGTGTGAATGTCAGCAATCTGTCAGTGAATGTCAGCAAATTGTCAGTGTGAATGTCAGCAATCTGTCGGTGTGAATATCAGCAATCTGTCAGTATGAATATCAGCAATCTGTCAGCGTGAATATCAGCAATCTCTCAGTATGAATATCAGCAATCTGTCAGTGTGAATATCAGCAATCTGTCGGTGTGAGTATCAGCAATCTGTCAGTGAATGTCAGCATTCTGTCAGTGTGAATGTCAGCAATCTGTCAGCGTGAATATCAGCAATCTGTCACTGTGAATGCGAGCACTCTGTCAGTGTGAATATCAGCAATCTGTCAGTGTGAATATCAGCAATTTGTCAGCGTGAATATCAGCAATCGGTCAGTGTGAATATCTGCAATCTGTCAGCATGAATGCGAGCAATCTGTCAGTGTGAATATCAGCAATCTGTCAGCGTGAATATCAGCAACCTGTCAGTATGAATGTCAGCAATCTGTCAGCTTGAATATCAGCAATCTGTCAGCGTGAATATCAGCAATCTGTCAGCGTGATTATCATTAATCTGTCAGTCAGAATATCGGCAGTCTGTCAGCGTGAATGTTAGCAATCTGTCAGTGTGAATGTTCACAATCTGGCTGTGTGAATATCAGCAATCTGTCAGTGTGAATGTCAGCAATCTGTCAGTGTGAATATCAGCAATCTGTCAGTGTGAATGTCAGCAATCTGTCAGTGTGAATATCAGCAATCTGTCACTGTGACTTTCAGTAATCTCTCAGTGTGAATATCAGCAATGTGTCAGTGTGAACATCAGCAATCGGTCGGTGTGAATATCAGCAATCTCTCAGTATGAATCTCAGCAATCTGTCAGTATGAATATCAGCAATCTGCCAGCGTGAATATCAGCAATCTCTCAGTATGAATATCAGCAATCTGTCAGTGTGAATATCAGCAATCTGTCAGTGTGAATATCTGCAATCTGTCACTGTGAATGCGAGCAACCTGTCAGTGTGAATATCAGCAATTCGGCAGTGTGAATATCAACAATCTGTCAGTGTGAATATCAGCAATCTGTCAGTGTGAATATCAGCAATCTGTCAGTGTGAATATCAGCAATCTGTCAGTGTGAATATAGTCAATCTGTCAGTGTGAATGTCAGCAATCTGTCAGTGAATGTCAGCAAATTGTCAGTGTGAATGT
The DNA here is from genome assembly GCF_964213995.1 of Mustelus asterias. Classification (NCBI taxonomy): domain Eukaryota; kingdom Metazoa; phylum Chordata; class Chondrichthyes; order Carcharhiniformes; family Triakidae; genus Mustelus; species Mustelus asterias. Next base: position 44,980,029 of record NC_135822.1, on the reverse strand, counting down.
CAGCAATCTCTCAGTATGAATATCAGTAATGTGTCAGTGTGAATATCAGCAATCTGTCGGTGTGAATATCAGCAATCTGTCAGTATGAATATCAGCAATCTATCAGTGTGAATATCAGCAATCTGTCGGTGTGAATATCAGCAATCTGTCAGTGAATGTCAGCATTCTGTCAGTGTGAATGTCAGCAATCTGTCAGCGTGAATATCAGCAATCTGTCACTGTGAATGCGAGCACTCTGTCAGTGTGAATATCAGCAATCTGTCAGTGTGAATATCAGCAATTTGTCAGCGTGAATATCAGCAATCGGTCAGTGTGAATATCTGCAATCTGTCAGCATGAATGCGAGCAATCTGTCAGTGAGAATATCGGCAATCTTCCAGTGTGAATCTCAGCAATCCGGCAGCATGAATGTCAGCAATCTGTCAGCGTGAATATCAACAATCTGTCAGCGTGAATATCAGCAATCTGTCGGCGTGATTATCATTAATCTGTCAGTCAGAATATCGGCAGTCTGTCAGCGTGAATGTTAGCAATATGTCAGTGTGAATGTTCACAATCTGTCTGTGTGAATATCAGCAATCTGTCAGTGTGAATATCAGCAATCTGTCAGTGTGAATGTCAGCAATCTGTCAGTGTGAATATCAGCAATCTGTCAGTGTGACTTTCAGTAATCTCTCAGTGTGAATATCAGCAATCTGTCAGTCAGAATATCAGGAATCTTTCACCATGAATATCAGCAATCCGGCAGTGTGAATATCAGCAATCTAAAAGTGTGAATATCAGCACCTGTCCGTGTGAATATCAGCAATCTGTCAGTGTGAATATCAGCAATCTGTCAGTGTGAATATAGTCAATCTGTCAGTGTGAATTTCAGCAATCTGTCAGTGTGAATATCAGCAATCGGTCGGTGTGAATATCAACAATGTCTCAGTATGAATATCAGCAATCTGTCAGTATGAATATCAGCAATCTGCCAGCGTGAATATCAGCAATCTCTCAGTATGAATATCAGCAATCTGTCAGTGTGAATATCAGCAATCTGTCGGTGTGAATATCAGCAATCTGTCAGTGAATGTCAGCAATCTGTCAGTGTGAATGTCAGCAATCTGTCAGTGTGAATATCAGCAATCTGTCAGTGTGAATATCGGCAATTTGTCAGTGTGAATATCAGCAATCTGTCAGTGTGAATATCTGCAATCTGTCAGCATGAACGCGAGCAATCTGTCAGTGTGAATATCAGAAATCTGTCAGCGTGAATATCAGCAACCTGTCAGTATGAATGTCAACAATCTGTCAGTGAGTAAATCGGCAATCTGTCAGTGTGAATATCAGCAATCCGGCAGCATGAATGTCAGCAATCTGTCAGCATGAATATCAGCAATCTGTCAGCGTGAATATCAGCAATCTCTCAGTGTGAATATCAGCAATCTGTCAGTGTGAATATCAACAATCTGCCAGCGTGAATATCAGCAATCTGTCGGTGTGAATATCAGCAAACTGTCAGTGAATATCGGCAATTTGTCAGTGTGAATATCAGAAATCTGTCAGCGTGAATATCAGCAACCTGTCAGTATGAATGTCAACAATCTGTCAGTGAGTATATCGGCAATCTGTCAGTGTGAATATCAGCAATCTGTCAGCGTGAATATCAGCAATCTCTCAGTGTGAATATCAGCAATCTGTCAGTGTGAATATCAACAATCTGTCAGCGTGAATATCAGCAATCTCTCAGTGTGAATATCAGCAATCTGTCAGTGTGAGTATCAGCAACCTGTCAGTGTGAAAATCAACAATCTGTCATCGTTAATATCTGCAATCTGTCAGTGTGAATATCAGCAATCTGTCAGGGTGAATGTTTGCAACCTGTCAGTGTGAATATCAGCAATCTGCCAGTGTGAATGTCAGCAATCTCTCAGTGTGAATATCAGCAATCTGTCAGTGTGAATATCAGCAATCTGTCAGTGAGAATATCAGCAATCTGTCAGTGTGAATATCAGCAATCTGTCAGTGTGAATATAGTCAATCTGTCAGTGTGAATGTCAGCAATCTGTCAGTGAATGTCAGCAATTTGTCAGTTTGAATGTCAGCAATCTCTCAGTATGAATATCAGCAATGTGTCAGTGTGAATATCAGCAATCTGTCGGTGTGAATATCAGCAATCTCTCAGTATGAATATCAACAATCTGTCAGTATGAATATCAGCAATCTGTCAGCGTGAATATCAGCAATCTCTCAGTTTGAATATCAGCAATCTGTCAGTGTGAATATTAGCAATCTGTCGGTGTGAATATCAGCAATCTGTCAGCGTGAATATCAGCAATCTCTCAGTATGAATATCAGCAATCTGTCAGTGTGAATATTAGCAATCTGTCGGTGTGAATATCAGCAATCTGTCAGTGAATGTCAGCAATCTGTCAGTGTGAATGTCAGCAATCGGTCAGCGTGAATATCAGCAATCTGTCACTGTGAATGGGAGCACTCTGTCAGTGTGAATATCGGCAATGTGTCAGTGTGAATATCAGCAATCTGTCAGTGTGAATATCTGCAATCTGTCAGCATGAACGCGAGCAATCTGTCACTGTGAATATCAGAAATCTGTCAGCGTGAATATCAGCAATCTGTCAGTATGAATGTCAACAATCTGTCAGTGAGTATGTCGGCAATCTGTCGGTGTGAATATCAGCAATCTGTCAGTGAATGTCAGCATTCTGTCAGTGTGAATGTCAGCAATCTGTCAGCGTGAATATCAGCAATCTGTCACTGTGAATGCGAGCACTCTGTCAGTGTGAATATCAGCAATCTGTCAGTGTGAATATCAGCAATTTGTCAGCGTGAATATCAGCAATCGGTCAGTGTGAATATCTGCAATCTGTCAGCATGAATGCGAGCAATCTGTCAGTGTGAATATCAGCAATCTGTCAGCGTGAATATCAGCAACCTGTCAGTATGAATGTCAACAATCTGTCAGTGAGAATATCGGCAATCTTTCAGTGTGAATCTCAGCAATCCGGCAGCATGAATGTCAGCAATCTGTCAGCGTGAATATCAGCAATCTGTCAGCGTGAATATCAGCAATCTGTCAGCGTGATTATCATTAATCTGTCAGTCACAATATCGGCAGTCTGTCAGCGTGAACGTTAGCAATCTGTCAGTGTGAATGTTCACAATCTGGCTGTGTGAATATCAGCAATCTTTCAGTGTGAATGTCAGCAATCTGTCAGTGTGAATATCAGCAATCTGTCAGTGTGAATGTCAGCAATCTGTCAGTGTGAATATCAGCAATCTGTCAGTGTGAATATCAGCAATCTGTCAGTGTGAATCTCAGCAATCTGTCAGTGTGAATATCAGCAATCTGTCGGTGTGAATATCAGCAATCTCTCAGTATGAATATCACCAATCTCTCAGTATGAGTATCACCAATCTGTCGGTGTGAATATCACCAATCTCTCAGTATGAATATCACAAATCTCTCAGTGTGAATATCACCAATCTGTCGGTGTGAATATCACCAATCTCTCAGTGTGAATATCACCAATCTGTCGGTGTGAATGTCAGCAATCTCTCAGTATGGATATCACCAATCTCTCAGTATGAATATCACCAATCTGTCAGTATGAATGTCAGCAATCTGTCAGTGTGAATATCAGCAATCTGTCAGCATGAATATCAGCAATCTGTCAGTGTGAATATCAGCAATCTGTCAGTGTGAATATTAGCAATCTGTCACCATGAATATCAGCAATCTGTCAGTGTGAATGTCTGCAATCTGTCAGTGTGAATATCAGCAATCTGTCAGTGTAAATATCAGCAATTTCTCAGTGTGAATATCAGCAATCTCTCAGTCTGAATATCAGCAAACTGTCAGTGTGAATATCAGCAATCTGTCAGTGTGAATGTCAGCAATCCGGCAGTGTGAATATCAGCAATCTGTCAGTGTGAATATCAGCAATCTGTCAGTGTGAATATCAGCAATCCCTCAGTGTGAATATCAGCAATCTGTCGGTGTGAATATCGGCAATCTGTCAGTGTGAATATCAGCAACCTGTCAGTGTGAATATCAGCAATCTGTCAGTGTGAATATCAGCAATCCGGCAGTGTGAATATCAGCAATCTGTCAGTGTGAATATCAGCAATCTGTCAGTGTGAATGTCTGCAATCTGTCAGTGTGAATATCAGCAATCTGTCAGTGTAAATATCAGCAATCTGTCAGTGTGAATATCAGCAATCTGTCGGTGTGAATATCGGCAATCTGTCAGGGTGAATATCAGCAACCTGTCAGTGTGAATATCAGCAATCTGTCAGTGTGAATATCAGCAATCTGTCAGTGTGAATATCAGCAATCCCTCAGTGTGAATATCAGCAATCGCTCAGTGTGAATATCAGCAATCTGTCAGTGTGAATATCAGCAATCTGTCAGTGTGAATATCAGCAATCTGTCAGCGTGAATATCAGCAATCTGTCGCCATGAATATCAGCAATCTCTCAGTATGAATATCAGCAATCCGGCAGTGTGAATATCGGCAATCTGTCACTGTGAATGCGAGCAATCTGTCAGTGAATATCAGCTATCTGTCAGTGTGAATATTCGCAATCTGTCACCATGAATATCAGCAATCTGTCAGTGTGAATATCAGCAATCTCTCAGTCTGAATATCAGCAATCTGTCAGTGTGAATATCAGCAATCTGTCGGTGTGAATATCGGCAATATGTCAGTGTGAATATCAGCAACCTGTCAGTGTGAATGTCTGCAATCTGTCAGTGTGTATATCAGCAATCTGTCAGTGTAAATATCAGCAATTTCTCAGTGTGAATATCAGCAATCTGTCAGTGTGAATGTCAGCAATCCGGCAGTGTGAATGTCAGCAATCCGGCATTGTGAATATCAGCAATCTGTCAGTGTGAATATCAGCAATCTGTCAGTGTGAACATCAGCAATCTGTCAGTGTGAATGTCTTCAATCTGTCAGTGTGAATATCAGCAATCTCTCAGTGTGAATATCAGCAATCTGTCGGTGTGAATATCAGCAACCTGCCAGTGTGAATATCAGCAATCTTTCAGTGTGAATATCAGCAATCCGGCAGTGTGAATATCAGCAATCTGTCAGTGTGAATATCAGCAATCTGTCAGTGTGAATATCAGCAATCTGTCAGTGTGAATGTCTGCAATCTGTCAGTGTGAATATCAGCAATCTGTCAGTGTCAATATCAGCAATCTGTCAGTGTGAATATCAGGAATCTGTCGGTGTGAATATCGGCAATCTGTCAGTGTGAATATCAGCAACCTGTCAGTGTGAATATCAGCAATCTGTCAGTGTGAATATCAGCAATCTGTCAGTGTGAATATCAGCAATCCCTCAGTGTGAATATCAGCAATCGCTCAGTGTGAATATCAGCAATCTGTCAGTGTGAATATCAGCAATCTGTCAGTGTGAATATCAGCAATCTGTCAGCGTGAATATCAGCAATCTGTCACCATGAATATCAGCAATCTCTCAGTATGAATATCAGCAATCCGGCAGTGTGAATATCGGCAATCTAACACTGTGAATGCGAGCAATCTGTCAGTGAATATCAGCAATCTGTCAGTGTGAATATTCGCAATCTGTCACCATGAATATCAGCAATCTGTCAGTGTGAATATCAGCAATCTCTCAGTCTGAATATCAGCAATCTGTCAGTGTGAATATCAGCAATCTGTCAGTGTCAATATCAGCAATCTGTCAGTGTGAATTTCAGCAATCTGTCAGCGTGAATATCAGCAATCTGTCACCATGAATATCAGCAATCTCTCAGTATGAATATCAGCAATCCGGCAGTGTGAATATCGGCAATTTGTCAGTGTGAATGTCTGCAATCTGTCAGTGTGAATATCAGCAATCTGTCAGTGTAAATATCAGCAATCTCTCAGTGTGAATATCAGCAATCTGTCGGTGTGAATATCGGCAATCTGTCAGTGTGAATATCAACAACCTGTCAGTGTGAATATCAGCAATCTGTCAGTGTGAATATCAGCAATCCGGCAGTGTGAATATCAGCAATCTGTCAGTGTGAATATCAGCAATCTGTCAGTGTGAATATCAGCAATCTGTCAGTGTGAATGTCTGCAATCTGTCAGTGTGAATATCAGCAATCTGTCAGTGTAAATATCAGCAATCTGTCAGTGTGAATATCAGCAATCTGTCGGTGTGAATATCGGCAATCTGTCAGTGTGAATATCAGCAACCTGTCAGTGTGAATATCAGCAATCTGTCAGTGTGAATATCAGCAATCTGTCAGTGTGAATATCAGCAATCCCTCAGTGTGAATATCAGCAATCGCTCAGTGTGAATATCAGCAATCTGTCAGTGTGAATATCAGCAATCTGTCAGTGTGAATATCAGCAATCTGTCAGCGTGAATATCAGCAATCTGTCACCATGAATATCAGCAATCTCTCAGTATGAATATCAGCAATCCGGCAGTGTGAATATCGGCAATCTGTCACTGTGAATGCGAGCAATCTGTCAGTGAATATCAGCAATCTGTCAGTGTGAATATTCGCAATCTGTCACCATGAATATCAGCAATCTGTCAGTGTGAATATCAGCAATCTCTCAGTCTGAATATCAGCAATCTGTCAGTGTGAATATCAGCAATCTGTCGGTGTGAATATCGGCAATCTGTCAGTGTGAATATCAGCAACCTGTCAGTGTGAATATCAGCAATCTGTCAGTGTGAATATCAGCAATCTGTCAGTGTGAATATCAGCAATCCCTCAGTGTGAATATCAGCAATCGCTCAGTGTGAATATCAGCAATTTGTCAGTGTGAATATCAGCAATCTGTCAGCGTGAATATCAGCTATCTGTCACCATGAATTTCAGCAATCTCTCAGTATGAATATCAGCAAACCGGCAGTGTGAATATCGGCAATCTGTCACTGTGAATGCGAGCAATCTGTCAGTGAATATCAGCAATCTGTCAGTGTGAATATTCGCAATCTGTCACCATGAATATCAGCAATCTGTCAGTGTGAATATCAGCAATCTCTCAGTATGAATATCAGCTATCCGGCAGTGTGAATATCGGCAATCTGTCAGTGTGAATATCAGCAATCTGTCAGTGTGATTATCAGCAATCTGTCACTGTGAATGCGAGCAATCTGTCAGTGAATATCCGCAATCTGTCAGCGTGAATGTGGGCAATCTGTCAGTGTGAATATCAGCAATCTATCAGTGTGATTATCAGCAATCCGGCAGTGTGAATATCAAGAATCTGTCAGTGTGAATATCGGCAATCCGGCAGTGTGAATATCAGCAATCTGTCAGTGTGAATATCAGCAATCTGTCAGTGTGAATATCAGCAATCCGGCAGTGTGAATATCAGCAATCTGGCAGTGTGAATATCAGCAATCTGTCCGTGTGAATATCAGCAATCTTTCAGTTTGAATGTCAGCAATCCGGCAGTGTGAATATCAGCAATCTGTCACTGTCAATATCAGCAATCTGTCAGTGTGAATATCAGCAATCTCTCAGTGTGAATATCAGCAATCTGGCAGAGTGAATATCAGCAATCTGTCAGTGTGAATATCAGTAATCTGTCAGTGTGAATATCAGCAATCCGGCAGTGTGAATATCAGCAATTCGGCAGCGTGAATATCAGCAATCTGTCAGTGTGAATATCAGCAATCCCTCAGTGTGAATATCAGCAAGCTGTCAGTGTGAATATCAGCAATCTGTCAGCGTGAATATCAGCAATCTGTCACCATGAATATCAGCAATCTCTCAGTATGAATATCAGCAAATCGGCAGTGTGAATATCGGCAATCTGTCACTGTGAATGCGAGCAATCTGTCAGTGAATATCAGCTATCTGTCAGTGTGAATATTCGCAATCTGTCACCATGAATATCAGCAATCTGTCAGTGTGAATATCAGCAATCTCTCAGTCTGAATATCAGCAATCTGTCAGTGTGAATATCAGCAATCTGTCGGTGTGAATATCGGCAATATGTCAGTGTGAATATCAGCAACCTGTCAGTGTGAATGTCTGCAATCTGTCAGTGTGTATATCAGCAATCTGTCAGTGTAAATATCAGCAATTTCTCAGTGTGAATATCAGCAATCTGTCAGTGTGAATGTCAGCAATCCGGCAGTGTGAATGTCAGCAATCCGGCATTGTGAATATCAGCAATCTGTCAGTGTGAATATCAGCAATCTGTCAGTGTGAACATCAGCAATCTGTCAGTGTGAATGTCTTCAATCTGTCAGTGTGAATATCAGCAATCTCTCAGTGTGAATATCAGCAATCTGTCGGTGTGAATATCAGCAACCTGCCAGTGTGAATATCAGCAATCTTTCAGTGTGAATATCAGCAATCCGGCAGTGTGAATATCAGCAATCTGTCAGTGTGAATATCAGCAATCTGTCAGTGTGAATATCAGCAATCTGTCAGTGTGAATGTCTGCAATCTGTCAGTGTGAATATCAGCAATCTGTCAGTGTCAATATCAGCAATCTGTCAGTGTGAATATCAGGAATCTGTCGGTGTGAATATCGGCAATCTGTCAGTGTGAATATCAGCAACCTGTCAGTGTGAATATCAGCAATCTGTCAGTGTGAATATCAGCAATCTGTCAGTGTGAATATCAGCAATCCCTCAGTGTGAATATCAGCAATCGCTCAGTGTGAATATCAGCAATCTGTCAGTGTGAATATCAGCAATCTGTCAGTGTGAATATCAGCAATCTGTCAGCGTGAATATCAGCAATCTGTCACCATGAATATCAGCAATCTCTCAGTATGAATATCAGCAATCCGGCAGTGTGAATATCGGCAATCTAACACTGTGAATGCGAGCAATCTGTCAGTGAATATCAGCAATCTGTCAGTGTGAATATTCGCAATCTGTCACCATGAATATCAGCAATCTGTCAGTGTGAATATCAGCAATCTCTCAGTCTGAATATCAGCAATCTGTCAGTGTGAATATCAGCAATCTGTCAGTGTCAATATCAGCAATCTGTCAGTGTGAATTTCAGCAATCTGTCAGCGTGAATATCAGCAATCTGTCACCATGAATATCAGCAATCTCTCAGTATGAATATCAGCAATCCGGCAGTGTGAATATCGGCAATTTGTCAGTGTGAATGTCTGCAATCTGTCAGTGTGAATATCAGCAATCTGTCAGTGTAAATATCAGCAATCTCTCAGTGTGAATATCAGCAATCTGTCGGTGTGAATATCGGCAATCTGTCAGTGTGAATATCAACAACCTGTCAGTGTGAATATCAGCAATCTGTCAGTGTGAATATCAGCAATCCGGCAGTGTGAATATCAGCAATCTGTCAGTGTGAATATCAGCAATCTGTCAGTGTGAATATCAGCAATCTGTCAGTGTGAATGTCTGCAATCTGTCAGTGTGAATATCAGCAATCTGTCAGTGTAAATATCAGCAATCTGTCAGTGTGAATATCAGCAATCTGTCGGTGTGAATATCGGCAATCTGTCAGTGTGAATATCAGCAACCTGTCAGTGTGAATATCAGCAATCTGTCAGTGTGAATATCAGCAATCTGTCAGTGTGAATATCAGCAATCCCTCAGTGTGAATATCAGCAATCGCTCAGTGTGAATATCAGCAATCTGTCAGTGTGAATATCAGCAATCTGTCAGTGTGAATATCAGCAATCTGTCAGCGTGAATATCAGCAATCTGTCACCATGAATATCAGCAATCTCTCAGTATGAATATCAGCAATCCGGCAGTGTGAATATCGGCAATCTGTCACTGTGAATGCGAGCAATCTGTCAGTGAATATCAGCAATCTGTCAGTGTGAATATTCGCAATCTGTCACCATGAATATCAGCAATCTGTCAGTGTGAATATCAGCAATCTCTCAGTCTGAATATCAGCAATCTGTCAGTGTGAATATCAGCAATCTGTCGGTGTGAATATCGGCAATCTGTCAGTGTGAATATCAGCAACCTGTCAGTGTGAATATCAGCAATCTGTCAGTGTGAATATCAGCAATCTGTCAGTGTGAATATCAGCAATCCCTCAGTGTGAATATCAGCAATCGCTCAGTGTGAATATCAGCAATTTGTCAGTGTGAATATCAGCAATCTGTCAGCGTGAATATCAGCTATCTGTCACCATGAATTTCAGCAATCTCTCAGTATGAATATCAGCAAACCGGCAGTGTGAATATCGGCAATCTGTCACTGTGAATGCGAGCAATCTGTCAGTGAATATCAGCAATCTGTCAGTGTGAATATTCGCAATCTGTCACCATGAATATCAGCAATCTGTCAGTGTGAATATCAGCAATCTCTCAGTATGAATATCAGCTATCCGGCAGTGTGAATATCGGCAATCTGTCAGTGTGAATATCAGCAATCTGTCAGTGTGATTATCAGCAATCTGTCACTGTGAATGCGAGCAATCTGTCAGTGAATATCCGCAATCTGTCAGTGTGAATATCTGCAATCTGTCAGCGTGAATGTGGGCAATCTGTCAGTGTGAATATCAGCAATCTATCAGTGTGATTATCAGCAATCCGGCAGTGTGAATATCAAGAATCTGTCAGTGTGAATATCGGCAATCCGGCAGTGTGAATATCAGCAATCTGTCAGTGTGAATATCAGCAATCTGTCAGTGTGAATATCAGCAATCCGGCAGTGTGAATATCAGCAATCTGGCAGTGTGAATATCAGCAATCTGTCCGTGTGAATATCAGCAATCTTTCAGTTTGAATGTCAGCAATCCGGCAGTGTGAATATCAGCAATCTGTCACTGTCAATATCAGCAATCTGTCAGTGTGAATATCAGCAATCTCTCAGTGTGAATATCAGCAATCTGGCAGAGTGAATATCAGCAATCTGTCAGTGTGAATATCAGTAATCTGTCAGTGTGAATATCAGCAATCCGGCAGTGTGAATATCAGCAATTCGGCAGCGTGAATATCAGCAATCTGTCAGTGTGAATATCAGCAATCCCTCAGTGTGAATATCAGCAATCTGTCAGTGTGAATATCAGCAATCTGTCAGCGTGAATATCAGCAATCTGTCACCATGAATATCAGCAATCTCTCAGTATGAATATCAGCAAATCGGCAGTGTGAATATCGGCAATCTGTCACTGTGAATGCGAGCAATCTGTCAGTGAATATCAGCAATCTGTCAGTGTGAATATTCGCAATCTGTCACCATGAATATCAGCAATCTGTCAGTGTGAATATCAGCAATCTCTCAGTATGAATATCAGCTATCCGGCAGTGTGAATATCGGCAATCTGTCAGTGTGAATATCAGCAATCTGTCAGTGTGAATATCAGCAATCTGTCACTGTGAATGCGAGCAATCTGTCAGTGAATATCAGCAATCTGTCAGTGTGAATATCTGCAATCTGTCAGCGTGAATGCGGGCAATCTGTCAGTGTGAATATCAGCAATCGATCAGTGTGAAGATCTGCAATCTGTCAGTGTGAATATCAGCAATCTGTCAGTGTGAATATCAGTAATCTGTCGGCGTGAATGTCAGCAATCTCTCAGTATGAATATCACCAATCTCACAGTATGAATATCACCAATCTGTCGGTGTGAATATCAGCAATTTCTCAGTATAAATATCACCAATCTCTCAGTATGAGTATCACCAATCTGTCGGTGTGAATATCACCAATCTCTCAGTATGAATATCACTAATCTCTCAGTGTGAATATCACCAATCTGTCGGTGTGAATATCACCAATCTCTCAGTGTGAATATCACCAATCTGTCGGTGTGAATGTCAGCAATCTCTCAGTATGAATATCACCAATCTCTCAATATGAATATCACCAATCTGTCAGGATGAATGTCAGCAATCTGTCAGTGTGAATATCAGCAATCTGTCAGTGTGAATATCAGCAATCTGTCAGCATGAATATCAGCAATCTGTCAGCGTGAATATCAGCAATCTGTCAGTGTGAATATCAGCAATCTGTCAGTGTGAATATTAGCAATCTGTCAGTGTGAATATCAGCAATCTGTCAGTGTGAATGTCAGCAATCCAGCAGTGTGAATATCAGCAATCTGTCAGTGTAAATATCAGCAATTTCTCAGTGTGAATATCAGCAATCTGTCAGCCTGAAAATCAGCAATCTGTCAGTGTGAATATCAGCAATCTGTCAGTGTGAATGTCAGCAATCCGGCAGTGTGAATATCAGCAATCTGTCAGTGTGAATATCAGCAATCTCTCAGTGTGAATATCAGCAATCTGGCAGAGTGAATATCAGCAATCTGTCAGTGTGAATATTAGTAATCTGTCAGTGTGAATATCAGCAATCCGGCAGTGTGAATATCAGCAATTCGGCAGCGTGAATATCAGCAATCTGTCAGTGTGAATATCAGCAATCCCTCAGTGTGAATATCAGCAATCTGTCAGTGTGAATATCAGCAATCTGTCAGCGTGAATATCAGCAATCTGTCACCATGAATATCAGCAATCTCTCAGCCTGAAAATCAGCAATCTGTCAGTGTGAATATCAGCAATCTGTCAGTGTGAATGTCAGCAATCCGGCAGTGTGAATATCAGCAATCTGTCAGTGTGAATATCAGCAATCTGTCAGTGTGAATATCAGCAATCTGCCAGTGTGAATGTCTGAAATCTGTCAGTGTGAATATCAGCAATCTGTCAGTGTAAATATCAGCAATCTCTCAGTGTGAATATCAGCAATCTCTCAGTGTGAATATCAGCAATCTGTCAGTGTGAATATCGGCAATCTGTCGGTGTGAATATCGGCAATCTGTCAGTGTGAATATCAGCAATCTGTCAGTGTGAATATCAGCAATCTGTCAGTGTGAATATCAGCAATCCCTCAGTGTGAATATCAGCAATCGCTCACTGTGAAAATCAGCAATCTGTCAGTGTCAATATCAGCAATCTGTCAGTGTGAATATCAGCAATCTGTCAGCGTCAATATCAGCAATCTGTCACCATGAATATCAGCAATCTCTCAGTATGAATATCAGCAATCCGGCAGTGTGAATATCGGCAATTTGTCAGTGTGAATATCAGCAATCTGGCAGTGTGAATATCAGCAATCTGTCAGTGTGAATATCAGCAATCTGTCAGTGAATATCAGCAATCTGTCACGGTGAATGCGAGCAATCTGTCAGTGAATATCAGCAATCTGTCAGTGTGAATATCAGCAATCTCTCAGTATGAATATCACTAATCTCTCAGTGTGAATATCACCAATCTGTCGGTGTGAATATCACCAATCTCTCAGTGTGAATATCACCAATCTGTCACTGTGAATGCGAGCAATCTGTCAGTGAATATCAGCAATCTGTCAGTGTGAATATCTGCAATCTGTCAGCGTGAATGCGAGCAATCTGTCAGTGTGAATATCAGCAATCTCTCAGTATGAATATCACCAAACTCTCAGTATGAATATCACCAATATGTCGGTGTGAATATCAGCAATCTCTCAGTATGAATATCACCAATCTCTCAGTATGAGTATCACCAATCTGTCGGTGTGAATATCACCAATCTCTCAGCATGAATATCAATAATCTCTCAGTGTGAATATCACCAATCTGTCGGTGTGAATATCACCAATCTCTCAGTGTGAATATCACCAATCTGTCGGTGTGAATGTCAGCAATCTCTCAGTATGAATATCACCAATCTCTCAGTATGAATATCACCAATCTCTCAGTGTGAATATCAGCAATCTGTCAGTGTGAATATCAGCAATCTGTCAGTGTGAATGTCTGCAATCTGTCAGTGTGAATATCAGCAATCTGTCAGTGTAAATATCAGCAATCTGTCAGTGTGAATATCAGCAATCTGCCGGTGTGAATATCGGCAATCTGTCAGTGTGAATATCAGCAACCTGTCAGTGTGAATATCAGCAATCTGTCAGTGTGAATATCAGCAATCTGTCAGTGTGAATATCAGCAATCCCTCAGTGTGAATATCAGCAATCTGTCAGTGTGAATATCAGCAATCTGTCAGTGTGAATATCAGCAATCTGTCAGCGTGAATATCAGCAATCTGTCACCATGAATATCAGCAATCTCTCAGTATGAATATCAGCAATCCGGCAGTGTGAATATCGGCAATCTGTCACTGTGAATGCGAGCAATCTGTCAGTGAATATCAGCAATCTGTCAGTGTGAATATTCGCAATCTGTCACCATGAATATCAGCAATCTGTCAGTGTGAATATCAGCAATCTCTCAGTCTGAATATCAGCAATCTGTCAGTGTGAATATCAGCAATCTGTCGGTGTGAATATCGGCAATCTGTCAGTGTGAATATCAGCAACCTGTCAGTGTGAATATCAGCAATCTGCCAGTGTGAATGTCAGCAATCTGTCAGTGTGAATATCAGCAATCTCTCAGTGTGAATATCAGCAATCTGTCAGTGTGAATATCAGCAATCTGTCAGTGAGAATATCAGCAATCTGTCAGTGTGAATATCAGCAATCTGTCAGTGTGAATATAGTCAATCTGTCAGTGTGAATGTCAGCAATCTGTCAGTGAATGTCAGCAATTTGTCAGTTTGAATGTCAGCAATCTCTCAGTATGAATATCAGCAATGTGTCAGTGTGAATATCAGCAATCTGTCGGTGTGAATATCAGCAATCTCTCAGTATGAATATCAACAATCTGTCAGTATGAATATCAGCAATCTGTCAGCGTGAATATCAGCAATCTCTCAGTTTGAATAGCAGCAATCTGTCAGTGTGAATATTAGCAATCTGTCGGTGTGAATATCAGCAATCTGTCAGCGTGAATATCAGCAATCTCTCAGTATGAATATCAGCAATCTGTCAGTGTGAATATTAGCAATCTGTCGGTGTGAATATCAGCAATCTGTCAGTGAATGTCAGCAATCTGTCAGTGTGAATGTCAGCAATCGGTCAGCGTGAATATCAGCAATCTGTCACTGTGAATGGGAGCACTCTGTCAGTGTGAATATCGGCAATGTGTCAGTGTGAATATCAGCAATCTGTCAGTGTGAATATCTGCAATCTGTCAGCATGAACGCGAGCAATCTGTCACTGTGAATATCAGAAATCTGTCAGCGTGAATATCAGCAATCTGTCAGTATGAATGTCAACAATCTGTCAGTGAGTATGTCGGCAATCTGTCGGTGTGAATATCAGCAATCTGTCAGTGAATGTCAGCATTCTGTCAGTGTGAATGTCAGCAATCTGTCAGCGTGAATATCAGCAATCTGTCACTGTGAATGCGAGCACTCTGTCAGTGTGAATATCAGCAATCTGTCAGTGTGAATATCAGCAATTTGTCAGCGTGAATATCAGCAATCGGTCAGTGTGAATATCTGCAATCTGTCAGCATGAATGCGAGCAATCTGTCAGTGTGAATATCAGCAATCTGTCAGCGTGAATATCAGCAACCTGTCAGTATGAATGTCAACAATCTGTCAGTGAGAATATCGGCAATCTTTCAGTGTGAATCTCAGCAATCCGGCAGCATGAATGTCAGCAATCTGTCAGCGTGAATATCAGCAATCTGTCAGCGTGAATATCAGCAATCTGTCAGCGTGATTATCATTAATCTGTCAGTCAGAATATCGGCAGTCTGTCAGCGTGAACGTTAGCAATCTGTCAGTGTGAATGTTCACAATCTGGCTGTGTGAATATCAGCAATCTTTCAGTGTGAATGTCAGCAATCTGTCAGTGTGAATATCAGCAATCTGTCAGTGTGAATGTCAGCAATCTGTCAGTGTGAATATCAGCAATCTGTCAGTGTGAATATCAGCAATCTGTCAGTGTGAATCTCAGCAATCTGTCAGTGTGAATATCAGCAATCTGTCGGTGTGAATATCAGCAATCTCTCAGTATGAATATCACCAATCTCTCAGTATGAGTATCACCAATCTGTCGGTGTGAATATCACCAATCTCTCAGTATGAATATCACAAATCTCTCAGTGTGAATATCACCAATCTGTCGGTGTGAATATCACCAATCTCTCAGTGTGAATATCACCAATCTGTCGGTGTGAATGTCAGCAATCTCTCAGTATGGATATCACCAATCTCTCAGTATGAATATCACCAATCTGTCAGTATGAATGTCAGCAATCTGTCAGTGTGAATATCAGCAATCTGTCAGCATGAATATCAGCAATCTGTCAGTGTGAATATCAGCAATCTGTCAGTGTGAATATTAGCAATCTGTCACCATGAATATCAGCAATCTGTCAGTGTGAATGTCTGCAATCTGTCAGTGTGAATATCAGCAATCTGTCAGTGTAAATATCAGCAATTTCTCAGTGTGAATATCAGCAATCTCTCAGTCTGAATATCAGCAAACTGTCAGTGTGAATATCAGCAATCTGTCAGTGTGAATGTCAGCAATCCGGCAGTGTGAATATCAGCAATCTGTCAGTGTGAATATCAGCAATCTGTCAGTGTGAATATCAGCAATCCCTCAGTGTGAATATCAGCAATCTGTCGGTGTGAATATCGGCAATCTGTCAGTGTGAATATCAGCAACCTGTCAGTGTGAATATCAGCAATCTGTCAGTGTGAATATCAGCAATCCGGCAGTGTGAATATCAGCAATCTGTCAGTGTGAATATCAGCAATCTGTCAGTGTGAATGTCTGCAATCTGTCAGTGTGAATATCAGCAATCTGTCAGTGTAAATATCAGCAATCTGTCAGTGTGAATATCAGCAATCTGTCGGTGTGAATATCGGCAATCTGTCAGGGTGAATATCAGCAACCTGTCAGTGTGAATATCAGCAATCTGTCAGTGTGAATATCAGCAATCTGTCAGTGTGAATATCAGCAATCCCTCAGTGTGAATATCAGCAATCGCTCAGTGTGAATATCAGCAATCTGTCAGTGTGAATATCAGCAATCTGTCAGTGTGAATATCAGCAATCTGTCAGCGTGAATATCAGCAATCTGTCGCCATGAATATCAGCAATCTCTCAGTATGAATATCAGCAATCCGGCAGTGTGAATATCGGCAATCTGTCACTGTGAATGCGAGCAATCTGTCAGTGAATATCAGCTATCTGTCAGTGTGAATATTCGCAATCTGTCACCATGAATATCAGCAATCTGTCAGTGTGAATATCAGCAATCTCTCAGTCTGAATATCAGCAATCTGTCAGTGTGAATATCAGCAATCTGTCGGTGTGAATATCGGCAATATGTCAGTGTGAATATCAGCAACCTGTCAGTGTGAATGTCTGCAATCTGTCAGTGTGTATATCAGCAATCTGTCAGTGTAAATATCAGCAATTTCTCAGTGTGAATATCAGCAATCTCTTAGTATGAATATCAGCAATCTGTCAGTGTGAATATCAGCAATCTGTCAGTGTGAATGTCAGCAATCCGGCAGTGTGAATGTCAGCAATCCGGCATTGTGAATATCAGCAATCTGTCAGTGTGAATATCAGCAATCTGTCAGTGTGAACATCAGCAATCTGTCAGTGTGAATGTCTGCAATCTGTCAGTGTGAATATCAGCAATCTCTCAGTGTGAATATCAGCAATCTGTCGGTGTGAATATCGGCAATCTGTCAGTGTGAATATCAGCAACCTGCCAGTGTGAATATCAGCAATCTTTCAGTGTGAATATCAGCAATCCGGCAGTGTGAATATCAGCAATCTGTCAGTGTGAATATCAGCAATCTGTCAGTGTGAATATCAGCAATCTGTCAGTGTGAATGTCTGCAATCTGTCAGTGTGAATATCAGCAATCTGTCAGTGTAAATATCAGCAATCTGTCAGTGTGAATATCAGGAATCTGTCGGTGTGAATATCGGCAATCTGTCAGTGTGAATATCAGCAATCTGTCAGTGTGAATATCAGCAATCTGTCAGTGTGAATATCAGCAATCCCTCAGTGTGAATATCAGCAATCGCTCAGTGTGAATATCAGCAATCTGTCAGTGTGAATATCAGCAATCTGTCAGCGTGAATATCAGCAATCTGTCACCATGAATATCAGCAATCTCTCAGTATGAATATCAGCAATCCGGCAGTGTGAATATCGGCAATCTAACACTGTGAATGCGAGCAATCTGTCAGTGAATATCAGCAATCTGTCAGTGTGAATATTCGCAATCTGTCACCATGAATATCAGCAATCTGTCAGTGTGAATATCAGCAATCTCTCAGTCTGAATATCAGCAATCTGTCAGTATGAATATCAGCAATCTGTCAGTGTCAATATCAGCAATCTGTCAGTGTGAATTTCAGCAATCTGTCAGCGTGAATATCAGCAATCTGTCACCATGAATATCAGCAATCTCTCAGTATGAATATCAGCAAACCGGCAGTGTGAATATCGGCAATTTGTCAGTGTGAATGTCTGCAATCTGTCAGTGTGAATATCAGCAATCTGTCAGTGTAAATATCAGCAATCTCTCAGTGTGAATATCAGCAATCTGTCGGTGTGAATATCGGCAATCTGTCAGTGTGAATATCAGCAACCTGTCAGTGTGAATATCAGCAATCTGTCAGTGTGAATATCAGCAATCCGGCAGTGTGAATATCAGCAATCTGTCAGTGTGAATATCAGCAATCTGTCAGTGTGAATATCAGCAATCTGTCAGTGTGAATGTCTGCAATCTGTCAGTGTGAATATCAGCAATCTGTCAGTGTAAATATCAGCAATCTGTCAGTGTGAATATCAGCAATCTGTCGGTGTGAATATCGGCAATCTGTCAGTGTGAATATCAGCAACCTGTCAGTGTGAATATCAGCAATCTGTCAGTGTGAATATCAGCAATCTGTCAGTGTGAATATCAGCAATCCCTCAGTGTGAATATCACCAATCGCTCAGTGTGAATATCAGCAATCTGTCAGTGTGAATATCAGCAATCTGTCAGTGTGAATATCAGCAATCTGTCAGCGTGAATATCAGCAATCTGTCACCATGAATATCAGCAATCTCTCAGTATGAATATCAGCAATCCGGCAGTGTGAATATCGGCAATCTGTCACTGTGAATGCGAGCAATCTGTCAGTGAATATCAGCAATCTGTCAGTGTGAATATTCGCAATCTGTCACCATGAATATCAGCAATCTGTCAGTGTGAATATCAGCAATCTCTCAGTCTGAATATCAGCAATCTGTCAGTGTGAATATCAGCAATCTGTCGGTGTGAATATCGGCAATCTGTCAGTGTGAATATCAGCAACCTGTCAGTGTGAATATCAGCAATCTGTCAGTGTGAATATCAGCAATCTGTCAGTGTGAATATCAGCAATCCCTCAGTGTGAATATCAGCAATCGCTCAGTGTGAATATCAGCAATTTGTCAGTGTGAATATCAGCAATCTGTCAGCGTGAATATCAGCTATCTGTCACCATGAATTTCAGCAATCTCTCAATATGAATATCAGCAAACCGGCAGTGTGAATATCGGCAATCTGTCACTGTGAATGCGAGCAATCTGTCAGTGAATATCAGCAATCTGTCAGTGTGAATATTCGCAATCTGTCACCATGAATATCAGCAATCTGTCAGTGTGAATATCAGCAATCTCTCAGTATGAATATCAGCTATCCGGCAGTGTGAATATCGGCAATCTGTCAGTGTGAATATCAGCAATCTGTCAGTGTAAATATCAGCAATTTCTCAGTGTGAATATCAGCAATCTCTCAGCCTGAAAATCAGCAATCTGTCAGTGTGAATATCAGCAATCTGTCAGTGTGAATGTCAGCAATCCGGCAGTGTGAATATCAGCAATCTGTCAGTGTGAATATCAGCAATCTGCCAGTGTGAATGTCTGAAATCTGTCAGTGTGAATATCAGCAATCTGTCAGTGTAAATATCAGCAATCTCTCAGTGTGAATATCAGCAATCTCTCAGTGTGAATATCAGCAATCTGTCAGTGTGAATATCGGCAATCTGTCGGTGTGAATATCGGCAATCTGTCAGTGTGAATATCAGCAATCTGTCAGTGTGAATATCAGCAATCTGTCAGTGTGAATATCAGCAATCCCTCAGTGTGAATATCAGCAATCGCTCACTGTGAAAATCAGCAATCTGTCAGTGTCAATATCAGCAATCTGTCAGTGTGAATATCAGCAATCTGTCAGCGTCAATATCAGCAATCTGTCACCATGAATATCAGCAATCTCTCAGTATGAATATCAGCAATCCGGCAGTGTGAATATCGGCAATTTGTCAGTGTGAATATCAGCAATCTGGCAGTGTGAATATCAGCAATCTGTCAGTGTGAATATCAGCAATCTGTCAGTGAATATCAGCAATCTGTCACGGTGAATGCGAGCAATCTGTCAGTGAATATCAGCAATCTGTCAGTGTGAATATCAGCAATCTCTCAGTATGAATATCACTAATCTCTCAGTGTGAATATCACCAATCTGTCGGTGTGAATATCACCAATCTCTCAGTGTGAATATCACCAATCTGTCACTGTGAATGCGAGCAATCTGTCAGTGAATATCAGCAATCTGTCAGTGTGAATATCTGCAATCTGTCAGCGTGAATGCGAGCAATCTGTCAGTGTGAATATCAGCAATCTCTCAGTATGAATATCACCAAACTCTCAGTATGAATATCACCAATATGTCGGTGTGAATATCAGCAATCTCTCAGTATGAATATCACCAATCTCTCAGTATGAGTATCACCAATCTGTCGGTGTGAATATCACCAATCTCTCAGCATGAATATCAATAATCTCTCAGTGTGAATATCACCAATCTGTCGGTGTGAATATCACCAATCTCTCAGTGTGAATATCACCAATCTGTCGGTGTGAATGTCAGCAATCTCTCAGTATGAATATCACCAATCTCTCAGTATGAATATCACCAATCTCTCAGTGTGAATATCAGCAATCTGTCAGTGTGAATATCAGCAATCTGTCAGTGTGAATGTCTGCAATCTGTCAGTGTGAATATCAGCAATCTGTCAGTGTAAATATCAGCAATCTGTCAGTGTGAATATCAGCAATCTGTCGGTGTGAATATCGGCAATCTGTCAGTGTGAATATCAGCAACCTGTCAGTGTGAATATCAGCAATCTGTCAGTGTGAATATCAGCAATCTGTCAGTGTGAATATCAGCAATCCCTCAGTGTGAATATCAGCAATCTGTCAGTGTGAATATCAGCAATCTGTCAGTGTGAATATCAGCAATCTGTCAGCGTGAATATCAGCAATCTGTCACCATGAATATCAGCAATCTCTCAGTATGAATATCAGCAATCCGGCAGTGTGAATATCGGCAATCTGTCACTGTGAATGCGAGCAATCTGTCAGTGAATATCAGCAATCTGTCAGTGTGAATATTCGCAATCTGTCACCATGAATATCAGCAATCTGTCAGTGTGAATATCAGCAATCTCTCAGTCTGAATATCAGCAATCTGTCAGTGTGAATATCAGCAATCTGTCGGTGTGAATATCGGCAATCTGTCAGTGTGAATATCAGCAACCTGTCAGTGTGAATATCAGCAATCTGTCAGTGTGAATATCAGCAATCTGGCAGTGTGAATATCAGCAACCTGTCAGTGTAAATATCAGCAATCTGTCAGTGTGAATATCAGTAATCTGTCAGTGTGAATATCAGCAATCCGGCAGTGTGAATATCAGCAATTCGGCAGCGTGAATATCAGCAATCGGTCAGTGTGAATATCAGCAATCTGTCAGTATGAATATCAGCAATCTGTCAGTGTGAATATCAGCAATCTGTCAGTGTGAATGTCAGCAATCTGTGAGTGAATGTCAGCAATTTGTCAGTGTGAATGTCAGCAATTTCTCAGTATGAATATCAGCAATGTGTCAGTGTGAATATCAGCAATCTGTCGGTGTGAATATCAGCAATCTCTCAGTATGAATATCAGCAATCTGTCAGTGTGAATATCAGCAATCTGTCGGTGTGAATATCAGCAATCTGTGAGTGAATGTCAGCAATCTGTCAGTGTGAATGTCAGCAATCTGTCAGCGTGAATATCAGCAATCTGTCACTGGGAATGCGAGCACTCTGTCAGTGTGAATATCAGCAATCTGTCGGTATGAATATCAGCAATCTGTGAGTGAATGTCAGCAATCTGTCAGTGTGAATGTCAGCAATCTGTCAGCGTGAATATCATCAATCTGTCACTGTGAATGCGAGCACTCTGTCAGTGTGAATATCAGCAATCTGTCAGTGTGAATATCAGCAATTGGTCAGTGTGAATATCAGCAATCTGTCAGTGTGACTATCTACAATCTGTCAGCATGAACGCGAGCAATCTGTCAGTGTGGATATCGGCAATCTGTCAGCGTGAATATCAGCAATCTGTCAGCGTGAATATCAGTATTCTCTCAGTGTGAATATCAGCAATCTGTCAGTGTGAATATCAGCAATCTGTCAGTGTGAATATCAGTAATCTGTCAGTGTGAATATCAGCAATCCGGCAGTGTGAATATCAGCAATTCGGCAGTGTGAATATCAGCAATCTGTCAGTGTGAATATCAGCAATCTCTCAGTATGAATATCAGCAATCCGGCAGTGTGAATATCGGCAATTTGTTAGTGTGAATATTAGCAATCTGTCAGTGTGAATATCAGCAATCTGTCAGTGTGAATGCGAGAAATCTGTCAGTGAACATCAGCAATCTGTCAGTGTGAATATCTGCAATCTGTCAGCGTGAATGCGAGCAATCTGTCAGTGTGAATATCAGCAATCTGTCAGTGTGAATATCAGCAATCTGCCACTCTGAAAATCAGCAATCTGTCAACGTGAATATCAGCAATCTGTCAGAGTGAATATCAGCAATCTGTCAGTGTGAAGATCTGCAATCTGTCAGTGTGAATATCAGCAATCTGTCAGTGTGAATATCAGCAATCTCTCAGAGTGATGATCAGCAATCTGTCAGTGTGAATATCAGCAATCTGTCGGCGTGAATGTCAGCAATCTCTCAGTATGAATATCACCAATCTCTCAGTATGAATATCACCAATCTGTCGGTGTGAATATCAGCAATTGGTCAGTGTGAATATCAGCAATCTGTCAGTGTGAATATCTGCAATCTGTCAGCATGAACGCGAGCAATCTGTCAGTGTGAATATCAGAAATCTGTCAGCGTGAATATCAGCAACCTGTCAGTATGAATGTCAACAATCTGTCAGTGAGTATATCGGCAATCTGTCAGCGTGAATATCAGCAATCTGTCAGCGTGAATATCAGCATTCTCTCAGTGTGAATATCAGCAATCTGTCAGTGTGAATATCAGCAATCTGTCAGCGTGAATATCAGCAATCTCTCAGTGTGAATATCAGCAATCTGCCAGTGTGAGTATCAGCAATCTGTCAGCATGAACGCGAGCAATCTGTCAGTGTGAATATCAGAAATCTGTCAGCGTGAATATCAGCAATCTGTCAATGTGAATATCAGCAATCTGTCAGTGTGAATATCAGCAATCTCTCAGTGTGAATATCAGCAATCTGGCAGTGTGAATATCAGCAACCTGTCAGTGTAAATATCAGCAATCTGTCAGTGTGAATATCAGTAATCTGTCAGTGTGAATATCAGCAATCCGGCAGTGTGAATATCAGCAATTCGGCAGCGTGAATATCAGCAATCGGTCAGTGTGAATATCAGCAATCTGTCAGTATGAATATCAGCAATCTGTCAGTGTGAATATCAGCAATCTGTCAGTGTGAATATAGTCAATCTGTCAGTGTGAATATCAGCAATCTGTGAGTGAATGACAGCAATCTGTCAGTGTGAATGTCAGCCATCTGTCAGCGTGAAAATCAGCAATCTGTCATTGTGAATGCGAGCACTCTGTCAGTGTGAATATCAGCAATCTGTCAGTGTGAATATCAGCAATTGGTCAGTGTGAATATCAGCAACCTGTCAGTATGAATGTCAACAATCTGTCAGTGAGTATATCGGCAATCTGTCAGCGTGAATATCAGCAATCTGTTAGCGTGAATATCAGCATTCTCTCAGTGTGAATATCACCAATCTCTCAGTATGAGTATCACCAATCTGTCGGTGTGAATATCACCAATCTCTCAGCATGAATATCAATAATCTCTCAGTGTGAATATCACCAATCTGTCGGTGTGAATATCACCAATCTCTCAGTGTGAATATCACCAATCTGTCGGTGTGAATGTCAGCAATCTCTCAGTATGAATATCACCAATCTCTCAGTATGAATATCACCAATCTCTCAGTAGGAATATCACCAATCTGTCGGTGTGAATATCAGCAATCTCTCAGTATGAATATCACCAATCTATCAGTATGATTATCACCAATCTGTCGGTGTGAATATCACCAATCTCTCAGTGTGAATATCACCAATCTGTCGGTGTGAATGTCAGCAATCTCTCAGTGTGAATATCACCAATCTCTCAGTATGAATATCACCAATCTGTCAGTATGAATGTCAGCACTTTGTCAGTGTGAATATCAGCAATCTGTCAGCATGAATATCAGCAATCTGTCAGTGTGAATATCAGCAATCTGTCAGTGTGAATATTAGCAATCTGTCACCATGAATATCAGCAATCTGTCAGTGTGAATGTCTGCAATCTGTCAGTGTGAATATCAGCAATCTGTCAGTGTAAATATCAGCAATTTCTCACTGTGAATATCAGCAATCTGTCAGTGTCAATATCAGCAATCTGTCAGTGTGAATATCAGCAATCTGTCAGCGTGAATATCAGCAATCTGTCACCATGAATATCAGCAATCTCTCAGTATGAATATCAGCAATCCGGCAGTGTGAATATCGGCAATTTGTCAGTGTGAATGTCTGCAATCTGTCAGTGTGAATATCAGCAATCTGTCAGTGTAAATATCAGCAATCTCTCAGTGTGAATATCAGCAATCTGTCGGTGTGAATATCGGCAATCTGTCAGTGTGAATATCAGCAACCTGTCAGTGTGAATATCAGCAATCTGTCAGTGTGAATATCAGCAATCCGGCAGTGTGAATATCAGCAATCTGTCAGTGTGAATATCAGCAATCTGTCAGTGTGAATGTCTGCAATCTGTCAGTGTGAATATCAGCAATCTGTCAGTGGAAATATCAGCAATCTGTCAGTGTGAATATCAGCAATCTGTCGGTGTGAATATCGGCAATCTGTCAGTGTGAATATCAGCAACCTGTCAGTGTGAATATCAGCAATCTGTCAGTGTGAATATCAGCAATCTGTCAGTGTGAATATCAGCAATCCCTCAGTGTGAATATCAGCAATCGCTCAGTGTGAATATCAGCAATCTGTCAGTGTGAATATCAGCAATCTGTCAGTGTGAATATCAGCAATCTGCCAGCGTGAATATCAGCAATCTGTCACCATGAATATCAGCAATCTCTCAGTATGAATATCAGCAATCCGGCAGTGTGAATATCGGCAATCTGTCACTGTGAATGCGAGCAATCTGTCAGTGAATATCAGCAATCTGTCAGTGTGAATATTCGCAATCTGTCACCATGAATATCAGCAATCTGTCAGTGTGAATATCAGCAATCTCTCAGTCTGAATATCAGCAATCTGTCAGTGTGAATATCAGCAATCTGTCGGTGTGAATATCGGCAATCTGTCAGTGTGAATATCAGCAATCTGTCAGTGTGAATATCAGCAATCTGTCAGTGTGAATATCAGCAATCCCTCAGTGTGAATATCAGCAATCGCTCAGTGTGAATATCAGCAATCTGTCAGTGTGAATATCAGCAATCTGTCAGCGTGAATATCAGCAATCTGTCACCATGAATATCAGCAATCTCTCAGTATGAATATCAGCAAACCGGCAGTGTGAATATCGGCAATCTGTCACTGTGAATGCGAGCAATCTGTCAGTGAATATCAGCAATCTGTCAGTGTGAATATTCGCAATCTGTCACCATGAATATCAGCAATCTGTCAGTGTGAATATCAGCAATCTCTCAGTATGAATATCAGCTATCCGGCAGTGTGAATATCGGCAATCTGTCAGTGTGAATATCAGCAATCTGTCAGTGTGATTATCAGCAATCTGTCACTGTGAATGCGAGCAATCTGTCAGTGAATATCCGCAATCTGTCAGTGTGAATATCTGCAATCTGTCAGCGTGAATGCGGGCAATCTGTCAGTGTGAATATCAGCAATCTATCAGTGTGATTATCAGCAATCCGGCAGTGTGAATATCAAGAATCTGTCAGTGTGAATATCGGCAATCCGGCAGTGTGAATATCAGCAATCAGTCTGTGTGAATATCAGCAATCAGTCAGTGTGAATATCAGCAATCCGGCAGTGTGAATATCAGCAATCTGGCAGTGTGAATATCAGCAATCTGTCCGTGTGAATATCAGCAATCTGTCAGTTTGAATGTCAGCAATCCGGCAGTGTGAATATCAGCAATCTGTCAATGTCAATATCAGCAATCTGTCAGTGTGAATATCAGCAATCTCTCAGTGTGAATATCAGCAATCTGTCAGTGTGAATATCAGTAATCTGTCAGTGTGAATATCAGCAATCCGGCAGTGTGAATATCAGCAATTCGGCAGCGTGAATATCAGCAATCTGTCAGTGTGAATATCAGCAATCGGTCAGTGTGAATATCAGCAATCTGTCAGTGTGAATATCAGCAAACTGTCAGTGTGAATATAGTCAATCTGTCAGTGTGAATGTCAGCAATCTGTGAGTGAATGTCAGCAATTTGTCAGTGTGAATGTCAGCAATCTCTCAGTATGAATATCAGCAATGTGTCAGTGTGAATATCAGCAATCTGTCGGTGTGAATATCAGCAATCTCTCAGTATGAATATCCGCAATCTGTCAGTGTGAATATCAGCAATCTGTCGGTGTGAATATCAGCAATCTGTCAGTGTGAATATCAGCAATCTGTCAGTGTGAATATCAGCAATCCGGCAGTGTGAATATCAGCAATCCAGCAGCGTGAATATCAGCAATCTGTCAGTGTGAATATCAGCAATCGGTCTGTGTGAATATCAGCAATCTGTCAGTGTGAATATCAGCAATCTGTCAGTGTGAATATAGTCAATCTGTCAGTGTGAATGTCAGCAATCTGTGAGTGAATGTCAGCAATTTGTCAGTGTGAATGTCAGCAATCTCTCAGTATGAATATCAGCGATGTGTCAGTGTGAATATCAGCAATCTGTCGGTGTGAATATCAGCAATCTCTCAGTATGAATATCAGCAATCTGTCAGTGTGAATATCAGCAATCTGTCGGTGTGAATATCAGCAATCTGTGAGTGAATGACAGCAATCTGTCAGTGTGAATGTCAGCCATCTGTCAGCGTGAAAATCAGCAATCTGTCATTGTGAATGCGAGCACTCTGTCAGTGTGAATATCAGCAATCTGTCAGTGTGAATATCAGCAATTGGTCAGTGTGAATATCAGCAATCTGTCAGTGTGAATATCTGCAATCTGTCAGCATGAACGCGAGCAATCTGTCAGTGTGAATATCAGAAATCTGTCAGCGTGAATATCAGCAACCTGTCAGTATGAATGTCAACAATCTGTCAGTGAGTATATCGGCAATCTGTCAGCGTGAATATCAGCAATCTGTCAGCGTGAATATCAGCATTCTCTCAGTGTGAATATCAGCAACCTGTCAGTGTGAATATCAGCAATCTGTCAGTGTGAATATCAGCAATCTGTCAGCGTGAATATCAGCAATCTCTCAGTGTGAATATCAGCAATCTGTCAGTGTGAGTATCAGCAACCTGTCAGTGTGAATATCAACAATCTGTCGGAGTGAAAATCAGCAATCTGTCAGTGTGAATATCAGCAATCTGTCAGTGTGAATATCAGGAATCTGGCAGTGTGAATGTCAGCAATCTGTCAGTGTGAATGTCAGCAATCCGGCAGTGTGAATATCAGCAATCTGTCAGTGTGAATATCAGCAATCTGTCAGTGTGAATGTCAGCAATCTGTCAGTGTGAATATCAGCAATCTGTCAGTGTGAATATCAGCAATCTGTCAGTGAATATCAGCAATCTGTCACTGTGAATGCGAGCAATCTGTCAGTGAATATCAGCAATCTGTCAGTGTGAATATCTGCAATCTGTCAGCGTGAATGCGAGCAATCTGTCAGTGTGAATATCAGCAATCTGTCAGTGTGAATATCAGCAATCTGCCACTCTGAAAATCTGCAATCTGTCAACGTGAATAGCAGCAATCTGTCAGTGTGAATATCAGCAATCTGTCAGTGTGAATATCAGCAATCGGGCAGTGTGAATATCAGCAATCTGTCAGTGTGAATATCAGCAATCTATCAGTGTGAATGTCAGCAATCCGGCAGTGTGAATATCAGCAATCTGTCAATGTGAATATCAGCAATCTGTCAGTGTGAATATCAGCAATCTCTCAGTGTGAATATCAGCAATCTGGCAGTGTGAATATCAGCAACCTGTCAGTGTAAATATCAGCAATCTGTCAGTGTGAATATCAGTAATCTGTCAGTGTGAATATCAGCAATCCGGCAGTGTGAATATCAGCAATTCGGCAGCGTGAATATCAGCAATCGGTCAGTGTGAATATCAGCAATCTGTCAGTATGAATATCAGCAATCTGTCAGTGTGAATATCAGCAATCTGTCAGTGTGAATGTCAGCAATCTGTGAGTGAATGTCAGCAATTTGTCAGTGTGAATGTCAGCAATTTCTCAGTATGAATATCAGCAATGTGTCAGTGTGAATATCAGCAATCTGTCGGTGTGAATATCAGCAATCTCATAGTATGAATATCAGCAATCTGTCAGTGTGAATATCAGCAATCTGTCGGTGTGAATATCAGCAATATGTG
This sequence comes from Mustelus asterias, assembly GCF_964213995.1. Taxonomy (NCBI): domain Eukaryota; kingdom Metazoa; phylum Chordata; class Chondrichthyes; order Carcharhiniformes; family Triakidae; genus Mustelus; species Mustelus asterias. The sequence continues at coordinate 44,951,293 of NC_135822.1, read as the reverse complement.
TGTGAATGTCAGCAATCTGTCAGCGTGAATATCAGCAATCTGTCACTGGGAATGCGAGCACTCTGTCAGTGTGAATATCAGCAATCTGTCGGTATGAATATCAGCAATCTGTGAGTGAATGTCAGCAATCTGTCAGTGTGAATGTCAGCAATCTGTCAGCGTGAATATCATCAATCTGTCACTGTGAATGCGAGCACTCTGTCAGTGTGAATATCAGCAATCTGTCAGTGTGAATATCAGCAATTGGTCAGTGTGAATATCAGCAATCTGTCAGTGTGATTATCCACAATCTGTCAGCATGAACGCGAGCAATCTGTCAGTGTGGATATCGGCAATCTGTCAGCGTGAATATCAGCAATCTGTCAGCGTGATTATCAGTATTCTCTCAGTGTGAATATCAGCAATCTGTCAGTGTGAATATCAGCAATCTGTCAGTGTAAATATCAGTAATCTGTCAGTGTGAATATCAGCAATCCGGCAGTGTGAATATCAGCAATTCGGCAGTGTGAATATCGGCAATTTGTCAGTGTGAATATCAGCAATCTGTCAGTGTGAATATCTGCAATCTGTCAGCGTGAATGCGAGCAATCTGTCAGTGTGAATATCAGCAATCTGTCAGTGTGAATATCAGCAATCTGCCACTCTGAAAATCAGCAATCTGTCAGTGTGAAGATCTGCAATCTGTCAGTGTGAATATCAGCAATCTGTCAGTGTGAATATCAGCAATCTCTCAGAGTGATGATCAGCAATCTGTCAGTGTGAATATCAGCAATCTGTCGGCGTGAATGTCAGCAATCTCTCAGTATGAATATCACCAATCTCTCAGTATGAATATCACCAATCTGTCGGTGTGAATATCAGCAATTGGTCAGTGTGAATATCAGCAATCTGTCAGTGTGAACATCTGCAATCTGTCAGCATGAACGCGAGCAATCTGTCAGTGTGAATATCAGAAATCTGTCAGCGTGAATATCAGCAACCTGTCAGTATGAATGTCAACAATCTGTCAGTGAGTATATCGGCAATCTGTCAGCGTGAATATCAGCAATCTGTCAGCGTGAATATCAGCATTCTCTCAGTGTGAATATCAGCAATCTGTCAGTGTGAATATCAGCAATCTGTCAGCGTGAATATCAGCAATCTCTCAGTGTGAATATCAGCAATCTGCCAGTGTGAGTATCAGCAATCTGTCAGCATGAACGCGAGCAATCTGTCAGTGTGAATATCAGAAATCTGTCAGCGTGAATATCAGCAATCTGTCAATGTGAATATCAGCAATCTGTCAGTGTGAATATCAGCAATCTCTCAGTGTGAATATCAGCAATCTGGCAGTGTGAATATCAGCAACCTGTCAGTGGAAATATCAGCAATCTACAGTGTGAATATCAGTAATCTGTCAGTGTGAATATCAGCAATCGGTCAGTGTGAATATCAGCAATCTGTCAGTATGAATATCAGCAATCTGTCAGTGTGAATATCAGCAATCTGTCAGTGTGAATATAGTCAATCTGTCAGTGTGAATATCAGCAATCTGTGAGTGAATGACAGCAATCTGTCAGTGTGAATGTCAGCCATCTGTCAGCGTGAAAATCAGCAATCTGTCATTGTGAATGCGAGCACTCTGTCAGTGTGAATATCAGCAATCTGTCAGTGTGAATATCAGCAATTGGTCAGTGTGAATATCAGCAATCTGTCAGTGTGAATATCTGCAATCTGTCAGCATGAACGCGAGCAATCTGTCAGTGTGAATATCAGAAATCTGTCAGCGTGAATATCAGCAACCTGTCAGTATGAATGTCAACAATCTGTCAGTGAGTATATCGGCAATCTGTCAGCGTGAATATCAGCAATCTGTCAGCGTGAATATCAGCATTCTCTCAGTGTGAATATCAGCAATCTGTCAGTGTGAATATCAGCAATCTCTCAGTGTGAATATCAGCAATCTGTCAGTGTGAGTATCAGCAACCTGTCAGTGTGAATATCAACAATCTGTCGGAGTGAAAATCAGCAATCTGTCAGCGTGAATATCAGCAATCTGTCAGTGTGAATATCAGGAATCTGGCAGTGTGAATGTCAGCAATCTGTCAGTGTGAATGTCAGCAATCCGGCAGTGTGAATATCAGCAATCTGTCAGTGTGAATATCAGCAATCTGTCAGTGTGAATGTCAGCAATCTGTCAGTGTGAATATCAGCAATCTGTCAGTGTGAATATCAGCAATCTGTCAGTGAATATCAGCAATCTGTCACTGTGAATGCGAGCAAACTGTCAGTGAATATCAGCAATCTGTCAGTGTGAATATCTGCAATCTGTCAGCGTGAATGCGAGCAATCTGTCAGTGTGAATATCAGCAATCTGTCAGTGTGAATATCAGCAATCTGCCACTCTGAAAATCAGCAATCTGTCAACGTGAATAGCAGCAATCTGTCAGTGTGAATATCAGCAATCTGTCAGTGTGAATATCAGCAATCGGGCAGTGTGAATATCAGCAATCTGTCAGTGTGAATATCAGCAATCTGTCAGTGTGAATATCTGCAATCTGTCAGCATGAACGCGAGCAATCTGTCAGTGTGAATATCAGAAATCTGTCAGCGTGAATATCAGCAACCTGTCAGTATGAATGTCAACAATCTGTCAGTGAGTATATCGGCAATCTGTCAGCGTGAATATCAGCAATCTGTCAGCGTGAATATCAGCATTCTCTCAGTGTGAATATCAGCAATCTGTCAGTGTGAATATCAGCAATCTGTCAGTGTGAATATCAGCAATCTGTCAGCGTGAATATCAGCAATCTCTCAGTGTGAATATCAGCAATCTGTCAGTGTGAGTATCAGCAACCTGTCAGTGTGAATATCAACAATCTGTCGGAGTGAAAATCAGCAATCTGTCAGTGTGAATATCAGCAATCTGTCAGTGTGAATATCAGGAATCTGGCAGTGTGAATGTCAGCAATCTGTCAGTGTGAATGTCAGCAATCCGGCAGTGTGAATATCAGCAATCTGTCAGTGTGAATATCAGCAATCTGTCAGTGTGAATGTCAGCAATCTGTCAGTGTGAATATCAGCAATCTGTCAGTGTGAATATCAGCAATCTGTCAGTGAATATCAGCAATCTGTCACTGTGAATGCGAGCAATCTGTCAGTGAATATCAGCAATCTGTCAGTGTGAATATCTGCAATCTGTCAGCGTGAATGCGAGCAATCTGTCAGTGTGAATATCAGCAATCTGTCAGTGTGAATATCAGCAATCTGCCACTCTGAAAATCTGCAATCTGTCAACGTGAATAGCAGCAATCGGTCAGTGTGAATATCAGCAATCTGTCAGTGTGAATATCAGCAATCGGGCAGTGTGAATATCAGCAATCTGTCAGTGTGAATATCAGCAATCTATCAGTGTGAATGTCAGCAATCCGGCAGTGTGAATATCAGCAATCTGTCAATGTGAATATCAGCAATCTGTCAGTGTGAATATCAGCAATCTCTCAGTGTGAATATCAGCAATCTGGCAGTGTGAATATCAGCAACCTGTCAGTGTAAATATCAGCAATCTGTCAGTGTGAATATCAGTAATCTGTCAGTGTGAATATCAGCAATCCGGCAGTGTGAATATCAGCAATTCGGCAGCGTGAATATCAGCAATCGGTCAGTGTGAATATCAGCAATCTGTCAGTATGAATATCAGCAATCTGTCAGTGTGAATATCAGCAATCTGTCAGTGTGAATGTCAGCAATCTGTGAGTGAATGTCAGCAATTTGTCAGTGTGAATGTCAGCAATTTCTCAGTATGAATATCAGCAATGTGTCAGTGTGAATATCAGCAATCTGTCGGTGTGAATATCAGCAATCTCATAGTATGAATATCAGCAATCTGTCAGTGTGAATATCAGCAATCTGTCGGTGTGAATATCAGCAATATGTGTGTGAATGTCAGCAATCTGTCAGCGTGAATATCAGCAATCTGTCACTGGGAATGCGAGCACTCTGTCAGTGTGAATATCAGCAATCTGTCGGTATGAATATCAGCAATCTGTGAGTGAATGTCAGCAATCTGTCAGTGTGAATGTCAGCAATCTGTCAGCGTGAATATCATCAATCTGTCACTGTGAATGCGAGCACTCTGTCAGTGTGAATATCAGCAATCTGTCAGTGTGAATATCAGCAATTGGTCAGTGTGAATATCAGCAATCTGTCAGTGTGATTATCCACAATCTGTCAGCATGAACGCGAGCAATCTGTCAGTGTGGATATCGGCAATCTGTCAGCGTGAATATCAGCAATCTGTCAGCGTGATTATCAGTATTCTCTCAGTGTGAATATCAGCAATCTGTCAGTGTGAATATCAGCAATCTGTCAGTGTAAATATCAGTAATCTGTCAGTGTGAATATCAGCAATCCGGCAGTGTGAATATCAGCAATTCGGCAGTGTGAATATCGGCAATTTGTCAGTGTGAATATCAGCAATCTGTCAGTGTGAATGTCTGCAATCTGTCAGCGTGAATGCGAGCAATCTGTCAGTGTGAATATCAGCAATCTGTCAGTGTGAATATCAGCAATCTGCCACTCTGAAAATCAGCAATCTGTCAACGTGAATATCAGCAATCTGTCAGTGTGAATATCAGCAATCTGTCAGTGTGAAGATCTGCAATCTGTCAGTGTGAATATCAGCAATCTGTCAGTGTGAATATCAGCAATCTCTCAGAGTGATGATCAGCAATCTGTCAGTGTGAATATCAGCAATCTGTCGGCGTGAATGTCAGCAATCTCTCAGTATGAATATCACCAATCTCTCAGTATGAATATCACCAATCTGTTGGTGTGAATATCAGCAATTGGTCAGTGTGAATATCAGCAATCTGTCAGTGTGAATATCTGCAATCTGTCAGCATGAACGCGAGCAATCTGTCAGTGTGAATATCAGAAATCTGTCAGCGTGAATATCAGCAACCTGTCAGTATGAATGTCAACAATCTGTCAGTGAGTATATCGGCAATCTGTCAGCGTGAATATCAGCAATCTGTCAGCGTGAATATCAGCATTCTCTCAGTGTGAATATCAGCAATCTGTCAGTGTGAATATCAGCAATCTGTCAGCGTGAATATCAGCAATCTCTCAGTGTGAATATCAGCAATCTGCCAGTGTGAGTATCAGCAATCTGTCAGCATGAACGCGAGCAATCTGTCAGTGTGAATATCAGAAATCTGTCAGCGTGAATATCAGCAATCTGTCAATGTGAATATCAGCAATCTCTCAGTGTGAATATCAGCAATCTGGCAGTGTGAATATCAGCAACCTGTCAGTGGAAATATCAGCAATCTGTCAGTGTGAATATCAGTAATCTGTCAGTGTGAATATCAGCAATCGGTCAGTGTGAATATCAGCAATCTGTCAGTATGAATATCAGCAATCTGTCAGTGTGAATATCAGCAATCTGTCAGTGTGAATATAGTCAATCTGTCAGTGTGAATATCAGCAATCTGTGAGTGAATGACAGCAATCTGTCAGTGTGAATGTCAGCCATCTGTCAGCGTGAAAATCAGCAATCTGTCATTGTGAATGCGAGCACTCTGTCAGTGTGAATATCAGCAATCTGTCAGTGTGAATATCAGCAATTGGTCAGTGTGAATATCAGCAATCTGTCAGTGTGAATATCTGCAATCTGTCAGCATGAACGCGAGCAATCTGTCAGTGTGAATATCAGAAATCTGTCAGCGTGAATATCAGCAACCTGTCAGTATGAATGTCAACAATCTGTCAGTGAGTATATCGGCAATCTGTCAGCGTGAATATCAGCAATCTGTCAGCGTGAATATCAGCATTCTCTCAGTGTGAATATCAGCAATCTGTCAGTGTGAATATCAGCAATCTCTCAGTGTGAATATCAGCAATCTGTCAGTGTGAGTATCAGCAACCTGTCAGTGTGAATATCAACAATCTGTCGGAGTGAAAATCAGCAATCTGTCAGCGTGAATATCAGCAATCTGTCAGTGTGAATATCAGGAATCTGGCAGTGTGAATGTCAGCAATCTGTCAGTGTGAATGTCAGCAATCCGGCAGTGTGAATATCAGCAATCTGTCAGTGTGAATATCAGCAATCTGTCAGTGTGAATGTCAGCAATCTGTCAGTGTGAATATCAGCAATCTGTCAGTGTGAATATCAGCAATCTGTCAGTGAATATCAGCAATCTGTCACTGTGAATGCGAGCAAACTGTCAGTGAATATCAGCAATCTGTCAGTGTGAATATCTGCAATCTGTCAGCGTGAATGCGAGCAATCTGTCAGTGTGAATATCAGCAATCTGTCAGTGTGAATATCAGCAATCTGCCACTCTGAAAATCAGCAATCTGTCAACGTGAATAGCAGCAATCTGTCAGTGTGAATATCAGCAATCTGTCAGTGTGAATATCAGCAATCGGGCAGTGTGAATATCAGCAATCTGTCAGTGTGAATATCAGCAATCTGTCAGTGTGAATGTCAGCAATCCGGCAGTGTGAATATCAGCAATCTGTCAATGTGAATATCAGCAATCTGTCAGTGTGAATATCAGCAATCTCTCAGTGTGAATATCAGCAATCTGGCAGTGTGAATATCAGCAACCTGTCAGTGTAAATATCAGCAATCTGTCAGTGTGAATATCAGTAATCTGTCAGTGTGAATATCAGCAATCCGGCAATGTGAATATCAGCAATTCGGCAGCGTGAATATCAGCAATCGGTCAGTGTGAATATCAGCAATCTGTCAGTATGAATATCAGCAATCTGTCAGTGTGAATATCAGCAATCTGTCAGTGTGAATATAGTCAATCTGTCAGTGTGAATGTCAGCAATCTGTGAGTGAATGTCAGCAATTTGTCAGTGTGAATGTCAGCAATTTCTCAGTATGAATATCAGCAATGTGTCAGTGTGAATATCAGCAATCTGTCGGTGTGAATATCAGCAATCTCTCAGTATGAATATCAGCAATCTGTCAGTGTGAATATCAGCAATCTGTCGGTGTGAATATCAGCAATCTGTGAGTGAATGTCAGCAATCTGTCAGTGTGAATGTCAGCAATCTGTCAGCGTGAATATCAGCAATCTGTCACTGGGAATGCGAGCACTCTGTCAGTGTGAATATCAGCAATCTGTTGGTATGAATATCAGCAATCTGTGAGTGAATGTCAGCAACCTGTCAGTGTGAATGTCAGCAATCTGTCAGCGTGAATATCATCAATCTGTCACTGTGAATGCGAGCACTCTGTCAGTGTGAATATCAGCAATCTGTCAGTGTGAATATCAGCAATTGGTCAGTGTGAATATCAGCAATCTGTCAGTGTGACTATCTACAATCTGTCAGCATGAACGCGAGCAATCTGTCAGTGTGGATATCGGCAATCTGTCAGCGTGAATATCAGCAATCTGTCAGCGTGAATATCAGTATTCTCTCAGTGTGAATATCAGCAATCTGTCAGTGTGAATATCAGCAATCTGTCAGTGTGAATAGCAGTAATCTGTCAGTGTGAATATCAGCAATCCGGCAGTGTGAATATCAGCAATTCGGCAGTGTGAATATCAGCAATCTGTCAGTGTTAATATCAGCAATCTCTCAGTATGAATATAGGCAATCCGGCAGTGTGAATTTCGGCAATTTGTCAGTGTGAATATTAGCAATCTGTCAGTGTGAATATCAGCAATCTGTCAGTGTGAATGCGAGCAATCTGTCAGTGAACATCAGCAATCTGTCAGTGTGAATATCTGCAATCTGTCAGCGTGAATATCAGCAATCTGCCACTCTGAAAATCAGCAATCTGTCAACGTGAATATCAGCAATCTGTCAGTGTGAATATCAGCAATCTGTCAGTGTGAAGATCTGCAATCTGTCAGTGTGAATATCAGCAATCTGTCAGTGTGAATATCAGCAATCTCTCAGAGTGATGATCAGCAATCTGTCAGTGTGAATATCAGCAATCTGTCGGCGTGAATGTCAGCAATCTCTCAGTATGAATATCACCAATCTCACAGTATGAATATCACCAATCTGTCGGTGTGAATATCAGCAATTGGTCAGTGTGAATATCAGCAATCTGTCAGTGTGAATATCTGCAATCTGTCAGCATGAACGCGAGCAATCTGTCAGTGTGAATATCAGAAATCTGTCAGCGTGAATATCAGCAACCTGTCAGTATGAATGTCAACAATCTGTCAGTGAGTATATCGGCAATCTGTCAGCGTGAATATCAGCAATCTGTCAGCGTGAATATCAGCATTCTCTCAGTGTGAATATCAGCAATCTGTCAGTGTGAATATCAGCAATCTGTCAGCGTGAATATCAGCAATCTCTCAGTGTGAATATCAGCAATCTGCCAGTGTGAGTATCAGCAATCTGTCAGCATGAACGCGAGCAATCTGTCAGTGTGAATATCAGAAATCTGTCAGCGTGAATATCAGCAATCTGTCAATGTGAATATCAGCAATCTGTCAGTGTGAATATCAGCAATCTCTCAGTGTGAATATCAGCAATCTGGCAGTGTGAATATCAGCAACCTGTCAGTGTAAATATCAGCAATCTGTCAGTGTGAATATCAGTAATCTGTCAGTGTGAATATCAGCAATCCGGCAGTGTGAATATCAGCAATTCGGCAGCGTGAATATCAGCAATCGGTCAGTGTGAATATCAGCAATCTGTCAGTATGAATATCAGCAATCTGTCAGTGTGAATATCAGCAATCTGTCAGTGTGAATATAGTCAATCTGTCAGTGTGAATATCAGCAATCTGTGAGTGAATGACAGCAATCTGTCAGTGTGAATGTCAGCCATCTGTCAGCGTGAAAATCAGCAATCTGTCATTGTGAATGCGAGCACTCTGTCAGTGTGAATATCAGCAATCTGTCAGTGTGAATATCAGCAATTGGTCAGTGTGAATATCAGCAACCTGTCAGTATGAATGTCAACAATCTGTCAGTGAGTATATCGGCAATCTGTCAGCGTGAATATCAGCAATCTGTTAGCGTGAATATCAGCATTCTCTCAGTGTGAATATCACCAATCTCTCAGTATGAGTATCACCAATCTGTCGGTGTGAATATCACCAATCTCTCAGCATGAATATCAATAATCTCTCAGTGTGAATATCACCAATCTGTCGGTGTGAATATCACCAATCTCTCAGTGTGAATATCACCAATCTGTCGGTGTGAATGTCAGCAATCTCTCAGTATGAATATCACCAATCTCTCAGTATGAATATCACCAATCTCTCAGTAGGAATATCACCAATCTGTCGGTGTGAATATCAGCAATCTCTCAGTATGAATATCACCAATCTATCAGTATGATTATCACCAATCTGTCGGTGTGAATATCACCAATCTCTCAGTGTGAATATCACCAATCTGTCGGTGTGAATGTCAGCAATCTCTCAGTGTGAATATCACCAATCTCTCAGTATGAATATCACCAATCTGTCAGTATGAATGTCAGCACTTTGTCAGTGTGAATATCAGCAATCTGTCAGCATGAATATCAGCAATCTGTCAGTGTGAATATCAGCAATCTGTCAGTGTGAATATTAGCAATCTGTCACCATGAATATCAGCAATCTGTCAGTGTGAATGTCTGCAATCTGTCAGTGTGAATATCAGCAATCTGTCAGTGTAAATATCAGCAATTTCTCACTGTGAATATCAGCAATCTGTCAGTGTCAATATCAGCAATCTGTCAGTGTGAATATCAGCAATCTGTCAGCGTGAATATCAGCAATCTGTCACCATGAATATCAGCAATCTCTCAGTATGAATATCAGCAATCCGGCAGTGTGAATATCGGCAATTTGTCAGTGTGAATGTCTGCAATCTGTCAGTGGAATATCAGCAATCTCTCAGTGTGAATATCAGCAATCTGTCGGTGTGAATATCGGCAATCTGTCAGTGTGAATATCAGCAACCTGTCAGTGTGAATATCAGCAATCTGTCAGTGTGAATATCAGCAATCCGGCAGTGTGAATATCAGCAGCCTGTCAGTGTGAATATCAACAATCTGTCGGAGTGGAAATCAGCAATCTGTCAGTGTGAATATCAGCAATCTGTCAGTGTGAATATCAGCAATCTGTCAGCGTGAATGTCAGCAATCCGGCAGTGTGAATATTAGCAATCTGTCAATGTGAATATCAGCAATCTGTCAGTGTGAATATCAGCAATCTCTCAGTGTGAATATCAGCAATCTGGCAGTGTGAATATCAGCAACCTGTCAGTGTAAATATCAGCAATCTGTCAGTGTGAATATCAGTAATCTGTCAGTGTGAATATCAGCAATCCGGCAGTGTGAATATCAGCAATTCGGCAGCGTGAATATCAGCAATCGGTCAGTGTGAATATCAGCAATCTGTCAGTATGAATTTCAGCAATCTGTCAGTGTGAATATCAGCAATCTGTCAGTGTGAATATAGTCAATCTGTCAGTGTGAATGTCAGCAATCTGTGAGTGAATGTCAGCAATTTGTCAGTGTGAATGTCAGCAATTTCTCAGTATGAATATCAGCAATGTGTCAGTGTGAATATCAGCAATCTGTCGGTGTGAATATCAGCAATCTCTCAGTATGAATATCAGCAATCTGTCAGTGTGAATATCAGCAATCTGTCGGTGTGAATATCAGCAATCTGTGAGTGAATGTCAGCAATCTGTCAGTGTGAATGTCAGCAATCTGTCAGTGTGAATATCAGCAATCTGTCGGTATGAATATCAGCAATCTGTGAGTGAATGTCAGCAATCTGTCAGTGTGAATGTCAGCAATCTGTCAGCGTGAATATCATCAATCTGTCACTGTGAATGCGAGCACTCTGTCAGTGTGAATATCAGCAATCTGTCAGTGTGAATATCAGCAATTGGTCAGCGTGAATATCAGCAATTTGTCAGTGTGACTATCTACAATCTGTCAGCATGAACGCGAGCAATCTGTCAGTGTGGATATCGGCAATCTGTCAGCGTGAATATCAGCAATCTGTCAGCGTGAATATCAGTATTCTCTCAGTGTGAATATCAGCAATCTGTCAGTGTGAATATCAGCAATCTGTCAGTGTGAATATCAGTAATCTGTCAGTGTGAATATCAGCAATCCGGCAGTGTGAATATCAGCAATCTGTCAGTGTGAATATCAGCAATCTCTCAGTATGAATATCAGCAATCCGGCAGTGTGAATATCGGCAATTTGTCAGTGTGAATATTAGCAATCTGTCAGTGTGAATATCAGCAATCTGTCAGTGTGAATGCGAGCAATCTGTCAGTGAACATCAGCAATCTGTCAGTGTGAATATCTGCAATCTGTCAGCGTGAATGCGAGCAATCTGTCAGTGTGAATATCAGCAATCTGTCAGTGTGAATATCAGCAACCTGCCACTCTGAAAATCAGCAATCTGTCAACGTGATATTCACACTGACAGATTACTGATATTCACACTGACAGATTGCTGATATTCACACTGACAGATTGCTGATATTCACACTGAGAGAATACTGATATTCACGCTGACAGATTGCTGATATTCACGCTGACAGATTGCCGATATCCACACTGACAGATTGCTCGCGTTCATGCTGACAGATTGTAGATAGTCACACTGACAAATTGCTGATATTCACGCGAATTCACGTGAATATCAGCAATCTGTCAGTGTGAATATCAGCAAACTGTCAGTGTGAAGATCTGCAATCTGTCAGTGTGAATATCAGCAATCTGTCAGTGTGAATATCAGCAATCTCTCAGAGTGATGATCAGCAATCTGTCAGTGTGAATATCAGCAATCTGTCGGCGTGAATGTCAGCAATCTCTCAGTATGAATATCACAACGATTGCTCGCATTCACGCTGACAGATTGCAGATATTCACACTGACAGATTGCTGATGTTCACTGACAGATTGCTCGCATTCACACTGACAGATTGCTGATATTCACACTGACAGATTGCTAATATTCACACTGACAAATTGCCGATATTCACACTGCCGGATTGCTGATATTCATACTGAGAGATTGCTGATATTCACACTGACAGATTGCTGATATTCACACTGCCGGATTGCTGATATTCACACTGACAGATTACTGATATTCACACTGACAGATTGCTGATATTCACACTGACAGATTGCTGATATTCACACTGAGAGAATACTGATATTCACGCTGACAGATTGCTGATATTCACGCTGACAGATTGCCGATATCCACACTGACAGATTGCTCGCGTTCATGCTGACAGATTGTAGATAGTCACACTGACAAATTGCTGATATTCACGCGAATTCACGTGAATATCAGCAATCTGTCAGTGTGAATATCAGCAAACTGTCAGTGTGAAGATCTGCAATCTGTCAGTGTGAATATCAGCAATCTGTCAGTGTGAATATCAGCAATCTCTCAGAGTGATGATCAGCAATCTGTCAGTGTGAATATCAGCAATCTGTCGGCGTGAATGTCAGCAATCTCTCAGTATGAATATCACCAATCTCTCAGTATGAGTATCACCAATCTGTCGGTGTGAATATCACCAATCTCTCAGGATGAATATCACTAATCTCTCAGTGTGAATATCACCAATCTGTCGGTGTGAATATCACCAATCTCTCAGTGTGAATATCACCAATCTGTCAGAATGAATGTCAGTAATCTGTCAGTGTGAATATCAGCAATCTGTCAGTGTGAATATCAGCAATCTGCCAGTGTGAATGTCTGCAATCTGTCAGTGTGAATATCAGCAATCTGTCAGTGTAAATATCAGCAATCTCTCAGTGTGAATATCAGCAATCTCTCAGTGTGAATATGAGCAATCTGTCAGTGTGAATATCGGCAATCTGTCGGTGTGAATATCGGCAATCTGTCTGTGTGAATATCAGCAATCTGTCAGTGTGAATATCAGCAATTTGTCAGTGTGAATATCAGCAATCCCTCAGTGTGAATATCAGCAATCGCTCACTGTGAATATCAGCAATCTGTCAGTGTCAATATCAGCAATCTGTCAGTGTGAATATCAGCAATCTGTCAGCGTGAATATCAGCAATCTGTCACCATGAATATCAGCAATCTCTCAGTATGAATATCAGCAATCCGGCAGTGAGAATATCGGCAATTTGTCAGTGTGAATATCAGCAATTTGGCAGTGTGAATATCAGCAATCTGTCAGTGTGAATATCAGCAATCTGTCAGTGAATATCAGCAATCTGTCACTGTGAATGCGAGCAATCTGTCAGTGTGAAGATCAGCAATCTGTCAGTGTGAATATCAGCAATTGGTCAGCGTGAATATCAGCAATCTGTCAGTGTGACTATCTACAATCTGTCAGCATGAACGCGAGCAATCTGTCAGTGTGGATATCGGCAATCTGTCAGCGTGAATATCAGCAATCTGTCAGCGTGAATATCAGTATTCTCTCAGTGTGAATATCAGCAATCTGTCAGTGTGAATATCAGCAATCTGTCAGTGCGAATATCAGTAATCTGTCAGTGTGAATATCAGCAATCCGGCAGTGTGAATATCAGCAATTCGGCAGTGTGAATATCAGCAATCTGTCAGTGTGAATATCAGCAATCTCTCAGTATGAATATCAGCAATCCGGCAGTGTGAATATCGGCAATTTGTCAGTGTGAATATTAGCAATCTGTCAGTGTGAATATCAGCAATCTGTCAGTGTGAATATCAGCAATCTGTCAGTGTGAATGCGAGCAATCTGTCAGTGAACATCAGCAATCTGTCAGTGTGAATATCTGCAATCTGTCAGCGTGAATGCGAGCAATCTGTCAGTGTGAATATCAGCAATCTGTCAGTGTGAATATCAGCAACCTGCCACTCTGAAAATCAGCAATCTGTCAACGTGAATATCAGCAATCTGTCAGTGTGAATATCAGCAATCTGTCAGTGTGAAGATCTGCAATCTGTCAGTGTGAATATCAGCAATCTGTCAGTGTGAATATCAGCAATCTCTCAGAGTGATGATCAGCAATCTGTCAGTGTGAATATCTGCAATCTGTCGGCGTGAATGTCAGCAATCTCTCAGTATGAATATCACCAATCTCACAGTATGAAAATCACCAATCTGTCGGTGTGAATATCAGCAATTTCTCAGTATGAATATCACCAATCTCTCAGTATGAGTATCACCAATCTGTCGGTGTGAATATCACCAATCTCTCAGTATGAATATCACTAATCTCTCAGTGTGAATATCACCAATCTGTCGGTGTGAATATCACCAATCTCTCAGTGTGAATATCACCAATCTGTCAGTATGAATGTCAGTAATCTGTCAGTGTGAATATCAGCAATCTGTCAGTGTGAATATCAGCAATCTGCCAGTGTGAATGTCTGCAATCTGTCAGTGTGAATATCAGCAATCTGTCAGTGTAAATATCAGCAATCTCTCAGTGTGAATATCAGCAATCTCTCAGTGTGAATATGAGCAATCTGTCAGTGTGAATATCGGCAATCTGTCGGTGTGAATATCGGCAATCTGTCTGTGTGAATATCAGCAATCTGTCAGTGTGAATATCAGCAATCTGTCAGTGTGAATATCAGCAATCCCTCAGTGTGAATATCAGCAATTGCTCACTGTGAATATCAGCAATCTGTCAGTGTCAATATCAGCAATCTGTCAGTGTGAATATCAGCAATCTGTCAGCGCGAATATCAGCAATCTGTCACCATGAATATCAGCAATCTCTCAGTATGAATATCAGCAATCCGGCTGTGAGAATATCGGCACTTTGTCAGTGTGAATATCAGCAATCTGGCAGTGTGAATATCAGCAATCTGTCAGTGTGAATATCAGCAATCTGTCAGTGAATATCAGCAATCTGTCACTGTGAATGCGAGCAATCTGTCAGTGAATATCAGCAATCTGTCAGTGTGAATATCAGCAATCTCTCAGTATGAATATCAGCAATCCGGCAGTGTGAATATCGGCAATCTGTCAGTGTGAATATCAGCAATCTGTCAGTGTGAGTATCAGCAATCTCTCAGTATGAATATCACTAATCTCTCAGTGTGAATATCACCAATCTGTCGGTGTGAATATCACCAATCTCTCAGTGTGAATATCACCAATCTGTCACTGTGAATGCGAGCAATCTGTCAGTGAATATCAGCAATCTGTCAGTGTGAATATCAGCAATCTGTCAGTGTGAATACCAGAAATCTGTCAGTGTGAATATCAGCAATCCGGCAGTGTGAATATCAGCAATTCGGCAGTGTGAATATCAGCAATCTATCAGTGTGAATATCAGCAATCTCTCAGTATGAATATCAGCAATCCGGCAGTGTGAATATCGGCAATTTGTCAGTGTGAATATTAGCAATCTGTCAGTGTGAATATCAGCAATCTGTCAGTGTGAATGCGAGCAATCTGTCAGTGAACATCAGCAATCTGTCAGTGTGAATATCTGCAATCTGTCAGCGTGAATGCGAGCAATCTGTCAGTGTGAATATCAGCAATCTGTCAGTGTGAATATCAGCAAACTGCCACTCTGAAAATCAGCAATCTGTCAACGTGAATATCAGCAATCTGTCAGTGTGAATATCAGCAATCTGTCAGTGTGAAGATCTGCAATCTGTCAGTGTGAATATCAGCAATCTGTCAGTGTGAATATCAGCAATCTCTCAGAGTGATGATCAGCAATCTGTCAGTGTGAATATCAGCAATCTGTCGGCGTGAATGTCAGCAATCTCTCAGTATGAATATCACCAATCTCACAGTATGAATATCACCAATCTGTCGGTGTGAATATCAGCAATTGGTCAGTGTGAATATCAGCAATCTGTCAGTGTGAATATCTGCAATCTGTCAGCATGAACGCGAGCAATCTGTCAGTGTGAATATCAGAAATCTGTCAGCGTGAATATCAGCAACCTGTCAGTATGAATGTCAACAATCTGTCAGTGAGTATATCGGCAATCAGTCAGCGTGAATATCAGCAATCTGTCAGCGTGAATATCAGCATTCTCTCAGTGTGAATATCAGCAATCTGTCAGTGTGAATATCAGCAATCTGTCAGCGTGAATATCAGCAATCTCTCAGTGTGAATATCAGCAATCTGCCAGTGTGAGTATCAGCAACCTGTCAGTGTGAATATCAACAATCTGTCGGAGTGAAAATCAGCAATCTGTCAGCGTGAATATCAGCAATCTGTCAGTGTGAATATCAGGAATCTGGCAGTGTGAATGTCAGCAATCTGTCAGTGTGAATGTCAGCAATCCGGCAGTGTGAATATCAACAATCTGTCAGTGTGAATATCAGCAATCTGTCAGTGTGAATGTCAGCAATCTGTCAGTGTGAATATCAGCAATCTGTCAGTGTGAATATCAGCAATCTGTCAGTGAATATCAGCAATCTGTCACTGTGAATGCGTGCAATCTGTCAGTGAATATCAGCAATCTGTCAGTGTGAATATCTGCAATCTGTCAGCGTGAATGCGAGCAATCTGTCAGTGTGAATATCAGCAATCTGTCAGTGTGAATATCAGCAATCTGCCACTCTGAAAATCAGCAATCTGTCAACGTGAATATCAGCAATCTGTCAGTGTGAATATCAGCAATCTGTCAGTGTGAATATCAGCAATCGGGCAGTGTGAATATCAGCAATCTGTCAGTGTGAATATCAGCAATTGGTCAGTGTGAATATCAGCAATCTGTCAGCGTGAATATCAGCAATTGGTCAGTGTGAATATCAGCAATCTGTCAGTGTGAATATCAGCAATTGGTCAGTGTGAATATCAGCAATCTGTCAGTGTGAATATCTGCAATCTGTCAGCATGAACGCGAGCAATCTGTCAGTGTGAATATCAGAAATCTGTCAGCGTGAATATCAGCAATCTGTCAACGTGAATATCAGCAATCTGTCAGTGTGAATATCAGCAATCTCTCAGTGTGAATATCAGCAATCTGGCAGTGTGAATATCTGCAACCTGTCAGTGTAAATATCAGCAATCTGTCAGTGTGAATATCAGTAATCTGTCAGTGTGAATACCAGCAATTCGGCAGCGTGAATATCAGTAATCTATCAGTGTGAATACCAGCAATTCGGCAGCGTGAATATCAGCAATCTGCCACTCTGAAAATCAGCAATCTGTCAACGTGAATATCAGCAATCTGTCAGTGTGAATATCAGCAATCTGTCAGTGTGAAGATCTGCAATCTGTCAGTGTGAATATCAGCAATCTGTCAGTGTGAATATCAGCAATCTCTCAGAGTGATGATCAGCAATCTGTCAGTGTGAATATCAGCAATCTGTAGGCGTGAATGTCAGCAATCTCTCAGTATGAATATCACCAATCTCACAGTATGAATATCACCAATCTGTCGGTGTGAATATCAGCAATTGGTCAGTGTGAATATCAGCAATCTGTCAGTGTGAATATCTGCAATCTGTCAGCATGAACGCGAGCAATCTGTCAGTGTGAATATCAGAAATCTGTCAGCGTGAATATCAGCAACCTGTCAGTATGAATGTCAACAATCTGTCAGTGAGTATATCGGCAATCTGTCAGCGTGAATATCAGCAATCTGTCAGCGTGAATATCAGCATTCTCTCAGTGTGAATATCAGCAATCTGTCAGTGTGAATATCAGCAATCTGTCAGCGTGAATATCAGCAATCTCTCAGTGTGAATATCAGCAATCTGCCAGTGTGAGTATCAGCAGCCTGTCAGTGTGAATATCAACAATCTGTCGGAGTGAAAATCAGCAATCTGTCAGTGTGAATATCAGCAATCTGTCAGTGTGAATATCAGCAATCTGTCAGCGTGAATGTCAGCAATCCGGCAGTGTGAATATCAGCAATCTGTCAATGTGAATATCAGCAATCTGTCAGTGTGAATATCAGCAATCTCTCAGTGTGAATATCAGCAATCTGGCAGTGTGAATATCAGCAACCTGTCAGTGTAAATATCAGCAATCTGTCAGTGTGAATATCAGTAATCTGTCAGTGTGAATATCAGCAATCCGGCAGTGTGAATATCAGCAATTCGGCAGCGTGAATATCAGCAATCGGTCAGTGTGAATATCAGCAATCTGTCAGTATGAATTTCAGCAATCTGTCAGTGTGAATATCAGCAATCTGTCAGTGTGAATATAGTCAATCTGTCAGTGTGAATGTCAGCAATCTGTGAGTGAATGTCAGCAATTTGTCAGTGTGAATGTCAGCAATTTCTCAGTATGAATATCAGCAATGTGTCAGTGTGAATATCAGCAATCTGTCGGTGTGAATATCAGCAATCTCTCAGTATGAATATCAGCAATCTGTCAGTGTGAATATCAGCAATCTGTCGGTGTGAATATCAGCAATCTGTGAGTGAATGTCAGCAATCTGTCAGTGTGAATGTCAGCAATCTGTCAGTGTGAATATCAGCAATCTGTCGGTATGAATATCAGCAATCTGTGAGTGAATGTCAGCAATCTGTCAGTGTGAATGTCAGCAATCTGTCAGCGTGAATATCATCAATCTGTCACTGTGAATGCGAGCACTCTGTCAGTGTGAATATCAGCAATCTGTCAGTGTGAATATCAGCAATTGGTCAGCGTGAATATCAGCAATTTGTCAGTGTGACTATCTACAATCTGTCAGCATGAACGCGAGCAATCTGTCAGTGTGGATATCGGCAATCTGTCAGCGTGAATATCAGCAATCTGTCAGCGTGAATATCAGTATTCTCTCAGTGTGAATATCAGCAATCTGTCAGTGTGAATATCAGCAATCTGTCAGTGTGAATATCAGTAATCTGTCAGTGTGAATATCAGCAATCCGGCAGTGTGAATATCAGCAATCTGTCAGTGTGAATATCAGCAATCTCTCAGTATGAATATCAGCAATCCGGCAGTGTGAATATCGGCAATTTGTCAGTGTGAATATTAGCAATCTGTCAGTGTGAATATCAGCAATCTGTCAGTGTGAATGCGAGCAATCTGTCAGTGAACATCAGCAATCTGTCAGTGTGAATATCTGCAATCTGTCAGCGTGAATGCGAGCAATCTGTCAGTGAACATCAGCAATCTGTCAGTGTGAATATCAGCAACCTGCCACTCTGAAAATCAGCAATCTGTCAACGTGAATATCAGCAATCTGTCAGTGTGAATATCAGCAAACTGTCAGTGTGAAGATCTGCAATCTGTCAGTGTGAATATCAGCAATCTGTCAGTGTGAATATCAGCAATCTCTCAGAGTGATGATCAGCAATCTGTCAGTGTGAATATCAGCAATCTGTCGGCGTGAATGTCAGCAATCTCTCAGTATGAATATCACCAATCTCTCAGTATGAGTATCACCAATCTGTCGGTGTGAATATCACCAATCTCTCAGTATGAATATCACTAATCTCTCAGTGTGAATATCACCAATCTGTCGGTGTGAATATCACCAATCTCTCAGTGTGAATATCACCAATCTGTCAGAATGAATGTCAGTAATCTGTCAGTGTGAATATCAGCAATCTGTCAGTGTGAATATCAGCAATCTGCCAGTGTGAATGTCTGCAATCTGTCAGTGTGAATATCAGCAATCTGTCAGTGTAAATATCAGCAATCTCTCAGTGTGAATATCAGCAATCTCTCAGTGTGAATATGAGCAATCTGTCAGTGTGAATATCGGCAATCTGTCGGTGTGAATATCGGCAATCTGTCTGTGTGAATATCAGCAATCTGTCAGTGTGAATATCAGCAATCTGTCAGTGTGAATATCAGCAATCCCTCAGTGTGAATATCAGCAATCGCTCACTGTGAATATCAGCAATCTGTCAGTGTCAATATCAGCAATCTGTCAGTGTGAATATCAGCAATCTGTCAGCGTGAATATCAGCAATCTGTCACCATGAATATCAGCAATCTCTCAGTATGAATATCAGCAATCCGGCAGTGAGAATATCGGCAATTTGTCAGTGTGAATATCAGCAATTTGGCAGTGTGAATATCAGCAATCTGTCAGTGTGAATATCAGCAATCTGTCAGTGAATATCAGCAATCTGTCACTGTGAATGCGAGCAATCTGTCAGTGTGAATATCAGCAATCTGTCAGTGTGAATATCAGCAATTGGTCAGCGTGAATATCAGCAATCTGTCAGTGTGACTATCTACAATCTGTCAGCATGAACGCGAGCAATCTGTCAGTGTGGATATCGGCAATCTGTCAGCGTGAATATCAGCAATCTGTCAGCGTGAATATCAGTATTCTCTCAGTGTGAATATCAGCAATCTGTCAGTGTGAATATCAGCAATCTGTCAGTGCGAATATCAGTAATCTGTCAGTGTGAATATCAGCAATCCGGCAGTGTGAATATCAGCAATTCGGCAGTGTGAATATCAGCAATCTGTCAGTGTGAATATCAGCAATCTCTCAGTATGAATATCAGCAATCTGTCAGTGTGAATATCTGCAATCTGTCAGCGTGAATGCGAGCAATCTGTCAGTGTGAATATCAGCAATCTGTCAGTGTGAATATCAGCAACCTGCCACTCTGAAAATCAGCAATCTGTCAACGTGAATATCAGCAATCTGTCAGTGTGAATATCAGCAATCTGTCAGTGTGAAGATCTGCAATCTGTCAGTGTGAATATCAGCAATCTGTCGGCGTGAATGTCAGCAATCTCTCAGTATGAATATCACCAATCTCACAGTATGAATATCACCAATCTGTCGGTGTGAATATCAGCAATTTCTCAGTATGAATATCACCAATCTCTCAGTATGAGTATCACCAATCTGTCGGTGTGAATATCACCAATCTCTCAGTATGAATATCACTAATCTCTCAGTGTGAATATCACCAATCTGTCGGTGTGAATATCACCAATCTCTCAGTGTGAATATCACCAATCTGTCAGTATGAATGTCAGTAATCTGTCAGTGTGAATATCAGCAATCTGTCAGTGTGAATATCAGTAATCTGTCAGTGTGAATATCAGCAATCCGGCAGTGTGAATATCAGCAATCTGTCAGTGTGAATATCAGCAATCTCTCAGTATGAATATCAGCAATCTGGCAGTGTGAATATCGGCAATTTGTCAGTGTGAATATTAGCAATCTGTCAGTGTGAATATCAGCAATCTGTCAGTGTGAATGCGAGCAACCTGTCAGTGAACATCAGCAATCTGTCAGTGTGAATATCTGCAATCTGTCAGCGTGAATGCGAGCAATCTGTCAGTGTGAATATCAGCAATCTGTCAGTGTGAATATCAGCAACCTGCCACTCTGAAAATCAGCAATCTGTCAACGTGAATATCAGCAATCTGTCAGTGTGAATATCAGCAAACTGTCAGTGTGAAGATCTGCAATCTGTCAGTGTGAATATCAGCAATCTGTCAGTGTGAATATCAGCAATCTCTCAGAGTGATGATCAGCAATCTGTCAGTGTGAATATCAGCAATCTGTCGGCGTGAATGTCAGCAATCTCTCAGTATGAATATCACCAATCTCTCAGTATGAGTATCACCAATCTGTCGGTGTGAATATCACCAATCTCTCAGTATGAATATCACTAATCTCTCAGTGTGAATATCACCAATCTGTCGGTGTGAATATCACCAATCTCTCAGTGTGAATATCACCAATCTGTCAGAATGAATGTCAGTAATCTGTCAGTGTGAATATCAGCAATCTGTCAGTGTGAATATCAGCAATCTGCCAGTGTGAATGTCTGCAATCTGTCAGTGTGAATATCAGCAATCTGTCAGTGTAAATATCAGCAATCTCTCAGTGTGAATATCAGCAATCTCTCAGTGTGAATATGAGCAATCTGTCAGTGTGAATATCGGCAATCTGTCGGTGTGAATATCGGCAATCTGTCTGTGTGAATATCAGCAATCTGTCAGTGTGAATATCAGCAATCTGTCAGTGTGAATATCAGCAATCCCTCAGTGTGAATATCAGCAATCGCTCACTGTGAATATCAGCAATCTGTCAGTGTCAATATCAGCAATCTGTCAGTGTGAATATCAGCAATCTGTCAGCGTGAATATCAGCAATCTGTCACCATGAATATCAGCAATCTCTCAGTATGAATATCAGCAATCCGGCAGTGAGAATATCGGCAATTTGTCAGTGTGAATATCAGCAATTTGGCAGTGTGAATATCAGCAATCTGTCAGTGTGAATATCAGCAATCTGTCAGTGAATATCAGCAATCTGTCACTGTGAATGCGAGCAATCTGTCAGTGTGAATATCAGCAATCTGTCAGTGTGAATATCAGCAATTGGTCAGCGTGAATATCAGCAATCTGTCAGTGTGACTATCTACAATCTGTCAGCATGAACGCGAGCAATCTGTCAGTGTGGATATCGGCAATCTGTCAGCGTGAATATCAGCAATCTGTCAGCGTGAATATCAGTATTCTCTCAGTGTGAATATCAGCAATCTGTCAGTGTGAATATCAGCAATCTGTCAGTGCGAATATCAGTAATCTGTCAGTGTGAATATCAGCAATCCGGCAGTGTGAATATCAGCAATTCGGCAGTGTGAATATCAGCAATCTGTCAGTGTGAATATCAGCAATCTCTCAGTATGAATATCAGCAATCCGGCAGTGTGAATATCGGCAATTTGTCAGTGTGAATATTAGCAATCTGTCAGTGTGAATATCAGCAATCTGTCAGTGTGAATGCGAGCAATCTGTCAGTGAACATCAGCAATCTGTCAGTGTGAATATCTGCAATCTGTCAGCGTGAATGCGAGCAATCTGTCAGTGTGAATATCAGCAATCTGTCAGTGTGAATATCAGCAACCTGCCACTCTGAAAATCAGCAATCTGTCAACGTGAATATCAGCAATCTGTCAGTGTGAATATCAGCAATCTGTCAGTGTGAAGATCTGCAATCTGTCAGTGTGAATATCAGCAATCTGTCGGCGTGAATGTCAGCAATCTCTCAGTATGAATATCACCAATCTCACAGTATGAATATCACCAATCTGTCGGTGTGAATATCAGCAATTTCTCAGTATGAATATCACCAATCTCTCAGTATGAGTATCACCAATCTGTCGGTGTGAATATCACCAATCTCTCAGTATGAATATCACTAATCTCTCAGTGTGAATATCACCAATCTGTCGGTGTGAATATCACCAATCTCTCAGTGTGAATATCACCAATCTGTCAGTATGAATGTCAGTAATCTGTCAGTGTGAATATCAGCAATCTGTCAGTGTGAATATCAGCAATCTGCCAGTGTGAATGTCTGCAATCTGTCAGTGTGAATATCAGCAATCTGTCAGTGTAAATATCAGCAATCTCTCAGTGTGAATATCAGCAATCTCTCAGTGTGAATATGAGCAATCTGTCAGTGTGAATATCGGCAATCTGTCGGTGTGAATATCGGCAATCTGTCTGTGTGAATATCAGCAATCTGTCAGTGTGAATATCAGCAATCTGTCAGTGTGAATATCAGCAATCCCTCAGTGTGAATATCAGCAATCGCTCACTGTGAATATCAGCAATCTGTCAGTGTCAATATCAGCAATCTGTCAGTGTGAATATCAGCAATCTGTCAGCGCGAATATCAGCAATCTGTCACCATGAATATCAGCAATCTCTCAGTATGAATATCAGCAATCCGGCTGTGAGAATATCGGCACTTTGTCAGTGTGAATATCAGCAATCTGGCAGTGTGAATATCAGCAATCTGTCAGTGTGAATATCAGCAATCTGTCAGTGAATATCAGCAATCTGTCAGTGTGAGTATCAGCAATCTCGCAGTATGAATATCACTAATCTCTCAGTGTGAATATCACCAATCTGTCGGTGTGAATATCACCAATCTCTCAGTGTGAATATCACCAATCTGTCACTGTGAATGCGAGCAATCTGTCAGTGAATATCAGCAATCTGTCAGTGTGAATATCAGCAATCTGTCAGTGTGAATACCAGAAATCTGTCAGTGTGAATATCAGCAATCCGGCAGTGTGAATATCAGCAATTCGGCAGTGTGAATATCAGCAATCTATCAGTGTGAATATCAGCAATCTCTCAGTACGAATATCAGCAATCCGGCAGTGTGAATATCGGCAATTTGTCAGTGTGAATATTAGCAATCTGTCAGTGTGAATATCAGCAATCTGTCAGTGTGAATGCGAGCAATCTGTCAGTGAACATCAGCAATCTGTCAGTGTGAATATCTGCAATCTGTCAGCGTGAATGCGAGCAATCTGTCAGTGTGAATATCAGCAATCTGTCAGTGTGAATATCAGCAAACTGCCACTCTGAAAATCAGCAATCTGTCAACGTGAATATCAGCAATCTGTCAGTGTGAATATCAGCAATCTGTCAGTGTGAAGATCTGCAATCTGTCAGTGTGAATATCAGCAATCTGTCAGTGTGAATATCAGCAATCTCTCAGAGTGATGATCAGCAATCTGTCAGTGTGAATATCAGCAATCTGTCGGCGTGAATGTCAGCAATCTCTCAGTATGAATATCACCAATCTCACAGTATGAATATCACCAATCTGTCGGTGTGAATATCAGCAATTGGTCAGTGTGAATATCAGCAATCTGTCAGTGTGAATATCTGCAATCTGTCAGCATGAACGCGAGCAATCTGTCAGTGTGAATATCAGAAATCTGTCAGCGTGAATATCAGCAACCTGTCAGTATGAATGTCAACAATCTGTCAGTGAGTATATCGGCAATCTGTCAGCGTGAATATCAGCAATCTGTCAGCGTGAATATCAGCATTCTCTCAGTGTGAATATCAGCAATCTGTCAGTGTGAATATCAGCAATCTGTCAGCGTGAATATCAGCAATCTCTCAGTGTGAATATCAGCAATCTGCCAGTGTGAGTATCAGCAACCTGTCAGTGTGAATATCAACAATCTGTCGGAGTGAAAATCAGCAATCTGTCAGTGTGAATATCAGCAATCTGTCAGTGTGAATATCAGGAATCTGGCAGTGTGAATGTCAGCAATCTGTCAGTGTGAATGTCAGCAATCCGGCAGTGTGAATATCAACAATCTGTCAGTGTGAATATCAGCAATCTGTCAGTGTGAATGTCAGCAATCTGTCAGTGTGAATATCAGCAATCTGTCAGTGTGAATATCAGCAATCTGTCAGTGAATATCAGCAATCTGTCACTGTGAATGCGTGCAATCTGTCAGTGAATATCAGCAATCTGTCAGTGTGAATATCTGCAATCTGTCAGCGTGAATGCGAGCAATCTGTCAGTGTGAATATCAGCAATCTGTCAGTATGAATATCAGCAATCTGCCACTCTGAAAATCAGCAATCTGTCAACGTGAATATCAGCAATCTGTCAGTGTGAATATCAGCAATCTGTCAGTGTGAATATCAGCAATCGGGCAGTGTGAATATCAGCAATCTGTCAGTGTGAATATCAGCAATTGGTCAGTGTGAATATCAGCAATCTGTCAGCGTGAATATCAGCAATTGGTCAGTGTGAATATCAGCAATCTGTCAGTGTGAATATCAGCAATTGGTCAGTGTGAATATCAGCAATCTGTCAGTGTGAATATCTGCAATCTGTCAGCATGAACGCGAGCAATCTGTCAGTGTGAATATCGGAAATCTGTCAGCGTGAATATCAGCAATCTGTCAACGTGAATATCAGCAATCTGTCAGTGTGAATATCAGCAATCTCTCAGTGTGAATATCAGCAATCTGGCAGTGTGAATATCAGCAACCTGTCAGTGTAAATATCAGCAATCTGTCAGTGTGAATATCAGTAATCTGTCAGTGTGAATACCAGCAATTCGGCAGCGTGAATATCAGCAATCGGTCAGTGTGAATATCAGCAATCTGTCAGTATGAATATCAGCAATCTGTCAGTGTGAACATCAGCAATCTGTCAGTGTGAATATAGTCAATCTGTCAGTGTGAATATCAGCAATCTGTGAGTGAATGACAGCAATCTGTCAGTGTGAATGTCAGCCATCTGTCAGCGTGAAAATCAGCAATCTGTCATTGTGAATGCGAGCACTCTGTCAGTGTGAATATCAGCAATCTGTCAGTGTGAATATCAGCAATTGGTCAGTGTGAATATCAGCAATCTGTCAGTGTGAATATCTGCAATCTGTCAGCATGAACGCGAGCAATCTGTCAGTGTGAATATCAGAAATCTGTCAGCGTGAATATCAGCAACCTGTCAGTATGAATGTCAACAATCTGTCAGTGAGTATATCGGCAATCTGTCAGCGTGAATATCAGCAATCTGTCAGCGTGAATATCAGCATTCTCTCAGTGTGAATATCAGCAATCTGTCAGTGTGAATATCAGCAATCTGTCAGCGTGAATATCAGCAACCTGTCAGTGTGAATATCAGCAATCTGTCAGCGTGAATATCAGCAATCTGTCAGCGTGAATATCAGCAATCTCTCAGTGTGAATTTCAGCAATCTGTCAGTGTGAGTATCAGCAACCTGTCAGTGTGAATATCAACAATCTGTCGGAGTGAAAATCAGCAATCTGTCAGTGTGAATATCAGCAATCTGTCAGTGTGAATATCAGGAATCTGGCAGTGTGAATGTCAGCAATCTGTCAGTGTGAATGTCAGCAATCCGGCAGTGTGAATATCAGCAATCTGTCAGTGTGAATATCAGCAATCTGTCAGTGCGAATGTCAGCAATCTGTCAGTGTGAATATCAGCAATCTGTCAGTGTGAATATCAGCAATCTGTCACTGTGAATGCGAGCAATCTGTCAGTGAATATCAGCAATCTGTCAGTGTGAATATCTGCAATCTGTCAGCGTCAATGCGAGCAATCTGTCAGTGTGAATATCAGCAATCTGTCAGTGTGAATATCAGCAATCTGCCACTCTGAAAATCAGCAATCTGTCAACGTGAATAGCAGCAATCTGTCAGTGTGAATATCAGCAACCTGTCAGTGTGAATATCAGCAATCTGTCAGTGTGAATATCAGCAATCTGCCACTCTGAAAATCAGCAATCTGTCAGTGTGAATATCAGCAATCTGTCAGTGTGAATATCAGCAATCGGGCAGTGTGAATATCAGCAATCTGTCAGTGTGAATATCAGCAATCTGTCAATGTGAATATCAGCAATCTGTCAGTGTCAATATCAGCAATCTCTCAGTGTGAATATCAGCAATCTGGCAGTGTGAATATCAGCAACCTGTCAGTGTAAATATCAGCAATCTGTCAGTGTGAATATCAGTAATCTGTCAGTGTGAATATCAGCAATCCGGCAGTGTGAATATCAGCAATTCGGCAGCGTGAATATCAGCAATCGGTCAGTGTGAATATCAGCAATCTGTCAGTATGAATATCAGCAATCTGTCAGTGTGAATATAGTCAATCTGTCAGTGTGAATGTCAGCAATCTGTGAGTGAATGTCAGCAATTTGTCAGTGTGAATGTCAGCAATTTCTCAGTATGAATATCAGCAATGTGTCAGTGTGAATATCAGCAATCTGTCGGTGTGAATATCAGCAATCTGTGAGTGAATGTCAGCAATCTGTCAGTGTGAATGTCAGCAATCTGTCAGCGTGAATATCAGCAATCTGTCACTGGGAATGCGAGCACTCTGTCAGTGTGAATATCAGCAATCTGTTGGTATGAATATCAGCAATCTGTGAGTGAATGTCAGCAATCTGTCAGTGTGAATGTCAGCAATCTGTCAGCGTGAATATCATCAATCTGTCACTGTGAATGCGAGCACTCTGTCAGTGTGAATATCAGCAATCTGTCAGTGTGAATATCGGCAATTGGTCAGTGTGAATATCAGCAATCTGTCAGTGTGACTATCTACAATCTATCAGCGTGACTATCTACAATCTGTCAGCATGAACGCGAGCAATCTGTCAGTGTGGATATCGGCAATCTGTCAGCGTGAATATCAGCAATCTGTCAGCGTGAATATCAGTATTCTCTCAGTGTGAATATCAGCAATCTGTCAGTGTGAATATCAGGAATCTGGCAGTGTGAATGTCAGCAATCTGGCAGTGTGAATGTCAGCAATCCGGCAGTGTGAATATCAACAATCTGTCAGTGTGAATATCAGCAATCTGTCAGTGTGAATGTCAGCAATCTCTCAGTGTGAATATCAACAATCTGTCAGTGTGAATATCAGCAATCTGTCAGTGAATATCAGCAATCTGTCACTGTGAATATCTGCAATCTGTCAGCGTGAATGCGAGCAATCTGTCAGTGTGAATATCAGCAATCTGTCAGCGTGAATATCAGCAATCTGCCACTCTGAAAATCAGCAATCTGTCAACGTGAATATCAGCAATCTGTCAGTGTGAATATCAGCAATCTGTCAGTGTGAATATCAGCAATCGGGCAGTGTGAATATCAGCAATCTGTCAGTGTGAATATCAGCAATTGGTCAGTGTGAATATCAGCAATCTGTCAGTGTGAATATCAGCAATTGGTCAGTGTGAATATCAGCAATCTGTCAGTGTGAATATCAGCAATTGGTCAGTGTGAATATCAGCAATCTGTCAGTGTGAATATCTGCAATCTGTCAGCATGAACGCGAGCAATCTGTCAGTGTGAATATCAGAAATCTGTCAGCGTGAATATCAGAAATCTGTCAATGTGAATATCAGCAATCTGTCAGTGTGAATATCAGCAATCTCTCAGTGTGAATATCAGCAATCTGGCAGTGTGAAGATCACCAACCTGTCAGTGTAAATATCAGCAATCTGTCAGTGTGAATATCAGTAATCTGTCAGTGTGAATATCAGCAGTCCGGCAGTGTGAATATCAGCAATTCGGCAGCGTGAATATCAGCAATCTGTCAGTATGAATATCAGCAATCTGTCAGTGTGAACATCAGCAATCTGTCAGTGTGAATATAGTCAATCTGTCAGTGTGAATATCAGCAATCTGTGAGTGAATGACAGCAATCTATCAGTGTGAATGTCAGCCACCTGTCAGCGTGAAAATCAGCAATCTGTCATTGTGAATGCGAGCACTCTGTCAGTGTGAATATCAGCAATCTGTCAGTGTGAATATCAGCAATTGGTCAGTGTGAATATCAGCAATCTGTCAGTGTGAATATCTGCAATCTGTCAGCATGAACGCGAGCAATCTGTCAGTGTGAATATCAGAAATCTGTCAGCGTGAATATCAGCAACCTGTCAGTATGAATGTCAACAATCTGTCAGTGAGTATATCGGCAATCTGTCAGCGTGAATATCAGCAATCTGTCAGCGTGAATATCAGCATTCTCTCAGTGTGAATATCAGCAATCTGTCAGTGTGAATATCAGCAATCTGTCAGCGTGAATATCAGCAATTTCTCAGTGTGAATATCAGCAATCTGTCAATGTGAATATCAGCAATCTGTCAGTGTGAATATCAGCAATCTGTCAGTGTGAATGTCAGCAATCCGGCAGTGTGAATATCAGCAATCTGTCAGTGTGAATATCAGCAATCTGTCAGTGTGAATATCAGCAATCTGTCAGTGTGAATGTCTGCAATCTGTCAGTGTGAACATCAGCAATCTGTCAGTGTAAATATCAGCAATCTCTCAGTGTGAATATCAGCTATCTCTCAGTCTGAATATCAGCAATCTGTCAGTGTGAATATCAGCAATCTGCCGGCGTGAATATCGGGAATCTGTCAGTGTGAATATCAGCAATCTGTCAGTGTGAATATCAGCAATCTGTCAGTGTGAATATCAGCAATCCCTCAGTGTGAATATCAGCAATCGCTCAGTGTGAATATCAGCAATCTGTCAGTGTGAATATCAGCAATCTGTCAGTGTGAATATCAGCAATCTGTCAGCGTGAATATCAGCAATCCGTCACCATGAATATCAGCAATCTCTCAGTATGAATATCAGCAATCCGGCAGTGTGAATATCGGCAATCTGTCACTGTGAATGCGAGCAATCTGTCAGTGAATATCAGCAATCTGTCAGTCTGAATATTCGCAATCTGTCACCATGAATATCAGCAATCTGTCAGTGTGAATATCAGCAATCTCTCAGTCTGAATATCAGCAATCTGTCAGTGTGAATATCAGCAATCCCTCAGTGTGAATATCAGCAATCGCTGAGTGTGAATATCAGCAATCCCTCAGTGTGAATATCAGCAATCGCTGAGTGTGAATATCAGCAATCCGGCAGTGTGAATATCGGCAATCTGTCACTGTGAATGCGAGCAATCTGTCACCATGAATATCAGCAATCTGTCAGTGTGAATATCAGCAATCTCTCAGTATGAATATCAGCTATCCGGCAGTGTGAATATCGGCAATCTGTCAGGGTGAATATCAGCAATCTGTCAGTGTGAATATCAGCAATCTGTCACTGTGAATGCGAGCAATCTGTCAGTGAATATCAGCAATCTGTCAGTGTGAATATCTGCAATCTGTCAGCGTGAATGCGGGCAATCTGTCAGTGTGAATATCAGCAATCTATCAGTGTGATTATCAGCAATCCGGCAGTGTGAATATCAAGAATCTGTCAGTGTGAATATCGGCAATCCGGCAGTGTGAATATCAGCAATCTGCCAGTGTGAATGTCAGCAATCCGGCAGTGTGAATATCAGCAATCTGTCAGTGTGAATATCAGCAATCCGGCAGTGTGAATATCAGCAATCTGGCAGTGTGAATATCAGCAATCTGTCAGTGTGAATGTCAGCAATCCGGCAGTGTGAATATCAGCAATCCGTCAGTGTGAATGTCAGCAATCTGTCAGTGTGAATATCAGCAATCTGTCAGTGTGAATATCAGCAACCTGTCAGTGTGAATATCAGCAACCTGTCAGTGTGAATGTCAGCAATCTGTCAGTGTGAATGTCAGCAATCTGTCAGTGTGAATGTCAGCAATCTGTCAGTGTGAATATCAGCAACCTGCCACTCTGAAAATCAGCAATCTGTCAACGTGAATATCAGCAATCTGTCAGTGTGAATATCAGCAATCTGTCAGTGTGAAGATCTGCAATCTGTCAGTGTGAATATCAGCAATCTGTCAGTGTGAATATCAGCAATCTCTCAGAGTTATGATCAGCAATCTGTCAGTGTGAATATCAGCAATCTGTCGGCGTGAATGTCAGCAATCTCTCAGTATGAATATCACCAATCTCACAGTATGAATATCACCAATCTGTCGGTGTGAATATCACCAATCTCTCAGTATGAATATCACTAATCTCTCAGTGTGAATATCACCAATCTGTCGGTGTGAATATCACCAATCTCTCAGTGTGAATATCACCAATCTGTCAGTATGAATGTCAGTAATCTGTCAGTGTGAATATCAGCAATCTGTCAGTGTGAATATCAGCAATCTGCCAGTGTGAATGTCTGCAATCTGTCAGTGTGAATATCAGCAATCTGTCAGTGTAAATATCAGCAATCTCTCAGTGTGAATATCAGCAATCTCTCAGTGTGAATATGAGCAATCTGTCAGTGTGAATATCGGCAATCTGTCGGTGTGAATATCGGCAATCTGTCTGTGTGAATATCAGCAATCTGTCAGTGTGAATATCAGCAATCTGTCAGTGTGAATATCAGCAATCCCTCAGTGTGAATATCAGCAATCGCTCACTGTGAATATCAGCAATCTGTCAGTGTCAATATCAGCAATCTGTCAGTGTGAATATCGGCAATCTGTCAGGGTGAATATCAGCAATCTGTCAGTGTGAATATCAGCAATCTGTCACTGTGAATGCGAGCAATCTGTCAGTGAATATCAGCAATCTGTCAGTGTGAATATCTGCAATCTGTCAGCGTGAATGCGGGCAATCTGTCAGTGTGAATATCAGCAATCTATCAGTGTGATTATCAGCAATCCGGCAGTGTGAATATCAAGAATCTGTCAGTGTGAATATCGGCAATCCGGCAGTGTGAATATCAGCAATCTGCCAGTGTGAATGTCAGCAATCCGGCAGTGTGAATATCAGCAATCTGTCAGTGTGAATATCAGCAATCTGGCAGTGTGAATATCAGCAATCTGTCAGTGTGAATGTCAGCAATCCGGCAGTGTGAATATCAGCAATCCGTCAGTGTGAATGTCAGCAATCTGTCAGTGTGAATATCAGCAATCTGTCAGTGTGAATATCAGCAACCTGTCAGTGTGAATATCAGCAACCTGTCAGTGTGAATGTCAGCAATCTGTCAGTGTGAATGTCAGCAATCTGTCAGTGTGAATGTCAGCAATCTGTCAGTGTGAATATCAGCAATCTGTCAGTGTGAATATCAGCAACCTGCCACTCTGAAAATCAGCAATCTGTCAACGTGAATATCAGCAATCTGTCAGTGTGAATATCAGCAATCTGTCAGTGTGAAGATCTGCAATCTGTCAGTGTGAATATCAGCAATCTGTCAGTGTGAATATCAGCAATCTCTCAGAGTTATGATCAGCAATCTGTCAGTGTGAATATCAGCAATCTGTAGGCGTGAATGTCAGCAATCTCTCAGTATGAATATCACCAATCTCACAGTATGAATATCACCAATCTGTCGGTGTGAATATCAGCAATTTCTCAGTATGAATATCACCAATCTCTCAGTATGAGTATCACCAATCTGTCGGTGTGAATATCACCAATCTCTCAGTATGAATATCACTAATCTCTCAGTGTGAATATCACCAATCTGTCGGTGTGAATATCACCAATCTCTCAGTGTGAATATCACCAATCTGTCAGTATGAATGTCAGTAATCTGTCAGTGTGAATATCAGCAATCTGTCAGTGTGAATATCAGCAATCTGCCAGTGTGAATGTCTGCAATCTGTCAGTGTGAATATCAGCAATCTGTCAGTGTAAATATCAGCAATCTCTCAGTGTGAATATCAGCAATCTCTCAGTGTGAATATGAGCAATCTGTCAGTGTGAATATCGGCAATCTGTCGGTGTGAATATCGGCAATCTGTCTGTGTGAATATCAGCAATCTGTCAGTGTGAATATCAGCAATCTGTCAGTGTGAATATCAGCAATCCCTCAGTGTGAATATCAGCAATCGCTCACTGTGAATATCAGCAATCTGTCAGTGTCAATATCAGCAATCTGTCAGTGTGAATATCAGCAATCTGTCAGCGTGAATATCAGCAATCTGTCACCATGAATATCAGCAATCTCTCAGTATGAATATCAGCAATCCGGCTGTGAGAATATCGGCACTTTGTCAGTGTGAATATCAGCAATATGGCAGTGTGAATATCAGCAATCTGTCAGTGTGAATATCAGCAATCTGTCAGTGTGAATATCAGCAAT
Source organism: Mustelus asterias (assembly GCF_964213995.1). NCBI lineage: Eukaryota > Metazoa > Chordata > Chondrichthyes > Carcharhiniformes > Triakidae > Mustelus > Mustelus asterias. The sequence continues at coordinate 44,918,160 of NC_135822.1, read as the reverse complement.
CTCTCAGTATGAATATCAGCAATCCGGCAGTGTGAATATCGGCAATCTGTCAGTGTGAATATCAGCAATCTGTCAGTGTGAGTATCAGCAATCTCTCAGTATGAATATCACTAATCTCTCAGTGTGAATATCACCAATCTGTCGGTGTGAATATCACCAATCTCTCAGTGTGAATATCACCAATCTGTCACTGTGAATGCGAGCAATCTGTCAGTGAAGATCAGCAATCTGTCAGTGTGAATATCAGCAATCTGTCAGTGTGAATACCAGAAATCTGTCAGTGTGAATATCAGCAATCCGGCAGTGTGAATATCAGCAATTCGGCAGTGTGAATATCAGCAATCTATCAGTGTGAATATCAGCAATCTCTCAGTATGAATATCAGCAATCCGGCAGTGTGAATATCGGCAATTTGTCAGTGTGAATATTAGCAATCTGTCAGTGTGAATATCAGCAATCTGTCAGTGTGAATGCGAGCAATCTGTCAGTGAACATCAGCAATCTGTCAGTGTGAATATCTGCAATCTGTCAGCGTGAATGCGAGCAATCTGTCAGTGTGAATATCAGCAATCTGTCAGTGTGAATATCAGCAATCTGCCACTCTGAAAATCAGCAATCTGTCAACGTGAATATCAGCCATCTGTCAGTGTGAATATCAGCAATCTGTCAGTGTGAAGATCTGCAATCTGTCAGTGTGAATATCAGCAATCTGTCAGTGTGAATATCAGCAATCTCTCAGAGTGATGATCAGCAATCTGTCAGTGTGAATATCAGCAATCTGTCGGCGTGAATGTCAGCAATCTCTCAGTATGAATATCACCAATCTCACAGTATGAATATCACCAATCTGTCGGTGTGAATATCAGCAATTGGTCAGTGTGAATATCAGCAATCTGTCAGTGTGAATATCTGCAATCTGTCAGCATGAACGCGAGCAATCTGTCAGTGTGAATATCAGAAATCTGTCAGGGTGAATATCAGCAACCTGTCAGTATGAATGTCAACAATCTGTCAGTGAGTATATCGGCAATCTGTCAGCGTGAATATCAGCAATCTGTCAGCGTGAATATCAGCATTCTCTCAGTGTGAATATCAGCAATCTGTCAGTGTGAATATCAGCAATCTGTCAGCGTGAATATCAGCAATCTCTCAGTGTGAATATCAGCAATCTGCCAGTGTGAGTATCAGCAACCTGTCAGTGTGAATATCAACAATCTGTCGGAGTGAAAATCAGCAATCTGTCAGTGTGAATATCAGCAATCTGTCAGTGTGAATATCAGGAATCTGGCAGTGTGAATGTCAGCAATCTGTCAGTGTGAATGTCAGCAATCCGGCAGTGTGAACATCAACAATCTGTCAGTGTGAATATCAGCAATCTGTCAGTGTGAATGTCAGCAATCTGTCAGTGTGAATATCAGGAATCTGTCAGTGTGAATATCAGCAATCTGTCAGTGAATATCAGCAATCTGTCACTGTGAATGCGAGCAATCTGTCAGTGAATATCAGCAATCTGTCAGTGTGAACATCTGCAATCTGTCAGCGTGAATGCGAGCAATCTGTCAGTGTGAATATCAGCAATCTGTCAGTGTGAATATCAGCAATCTGTGAGTGAATGACAGCAATCTGTCAGTGTGAATGTCAGCAATCTGTCAGTGTGAACATCAGCAATCTGTCAGTGTGAATATAGTCAATCTGTCAGTGTGAATATCAGCAATCTGTGAGTGAATGACAGCAATCTGTCAGTGTGAATGTCAGCCATCTGTCAGCGTGAAAATCAGCAATCTGTCATTGTGAATGCGAGCACTCTGTCAGTGTGAATATCAGCAATCTGTCAGTGTGAATATCAGCAATTGGTCAGTGTGAATATCAGCAATCTGTCAGTGTGAATATCTGCAATCTGTCAGCATGAACGCGAGCAATCTGTCAGTGTGAATATCAGAAATCTGTCAGCGTGAATATCAGCAACCTGTCAGTATGATTGTCAACAATCTGTCAGTGAGTATATCGGCAATCTGTCAGCGTGAATATCAGCAATCTGTCAGCGTGAATATCAGCATTCTCTCAGTGTGAATATCAGCAATCTGTCAGTGTGAATATCAGCAATCTGTCAGCGTGAATATCAGCAATTTCTCAGTGTGAATATCAGCAATCTGTCAATGTGAATATCAGCAATCTGTCAGTGTGAATATCAGCAATCTGTCAGTGTGAATGTCAGCAATCCGGCAGTGTGAATATCAGCAATCTGTCAGTGTGAATATCAGCAATCTGTCAGTGTGAATATCAGCAATCTGTCAGTGTGAATGTCTGCAATCTGTCAGTGTGAACATCAGCAATCTGTCAGTGTAAATATCAGCAATCTCTCAGTGTGAATATCAGCAATCTCTCAGTCTGAATATCAGCAATCTGTCAGTGTGAATATCAGCAATCTGTCGGCGTGAATATCGGGAATCTGTCAGTGTGAATATCAGCAATCTGTCAGTGTGAATATCAGCAATCTGTCAGTGTGAATATCAGCAATCCCTCAGTGTGAATATCAGCAATCGCTCAGTGTGAATATCAGCAATCTGTCAGTGTGAATATCAGCAATCTGTCAGTGTGAATATCAGCAATCTGTCAGCGTGAATATCAGCAATCCGTCACCATGAATATCAGCAATCTCTCAGTATGAATATCAGCAATCCGGCAGTGTGAATATCGGCAATCTGTCACTGTGAATGCGAGCAATCTGTCAGTGAATATCAGCAATCTGTCAGTCTGAATATTCGCAATCTGTCACCATGAATATCAGCAATCTGTCAGTGTGAATATCAGCAATCTCTCAGTCTGAATATCAGCAATCTGTCAGTGTGAATATCAGCAATCCCTCAGTGTGAATATCAGCAATCGCTGAGTGTGAATATCAGCAATCCCTCAGTGTGAATATCAGCAATCGCTGAGTGTGAATATCAGCAATCCGGCAGTGTGAATATCGGCAATCTGTCACTGTGAATGCGAGCAATCTGTCACCATGAATATCAGCAATCTGTCAGTGTGAATATCAGCAATCTCTCAGTATGAATATCAGCTATCCGGCAGTGTGAATATCGGCAATCTGTCAGGGTGAATATCAGCAATCTGTCAGTGTGAATATCAGCAATCTGTCACTGTGAATGCGAGCAATCTGTCAGTGAATATCAGCAATCTGTCAGTGTGAATATCTGCAATCTGTCAGCGTGAATGCGGGCAATCTGTCAGTGTGAATATCAGCAATCTATCAGTGTGATTATCAGCAATCCGGCAGTGTGAATATCAAGAATCTGTCAGTGTGAATATCGGCAATCCGGCAGTGTGAATATCAGCAATCTGCCAGTGTGAATGTCAGCAATCCGGCAGTGTGAATATCAGCAATCTGTCAGTGTGAATATCAGCAATCCGGCAGTGTGAATATCAGCAATCTGGCAGTGTGAATATCAGCAATCTGTCAGTGTGAATGTCAGCAATCCGGCAGTGTGAATATCAGCAATCCGTCAGTGTGAATGTCAGCAATCTGTCAGTGTGAATATCAGCAATCTGTCAGTGTGAATATCAGCAACCTGTCAGTGTGAATATCAGCAACCTGTCAGTGTGAATGTCAGCAATCTGTCAGTGTGAATGTCAGCAATCTGTCAGTGTGAATGTCAGCAATCTGTCAGTGTGAATATCAGCAATCTGTCAGTGTGAATATCAGCAACCTGCCACTCTGAAAATCAGCAATCTGTCAACGTGAATATCAGCAATCTGTCAGTGTGAATATCAGCAATCTGTCAGTGTGAAGATCTGCAATCTGTCAGTGTGAATATCAGCAATCTGTCAGTGTGAATATCAGCAATCTCTCAGAGTTATGATCAGCAATCTGTCAGTGTGAATATCATGATGTGGAGATGCCGGCGTTGGACTGGGGTAAACACAGTAAGAAGTTTAACAACACCAGGTTAAAGTCCAACAGGTTTATTTGGTAGCAAAAGCCACACAAGCTTTCGAGGCTCTGAGCCCCTTCTTCAGGTGAGTGGGAATTCTGTTCACAAACAGAACTTATAGGATATTGGGTTTATGTCACACTATTTCACATAAATATTTCTGCTTTTTTCCTCCTGAGTCTTTATCATGCGATCCTAGAATCAGAATTTATGTCACACTATTTGTAACTCCCACAGTTGCATGGACCTGCAGAGTTTCACTGGCTGTCTTGTCTGGAGACAATACACATCTTTTTAGCCTGTCTTGATGCTCTCTCCACTCCCATTGTTTTGTTTCTTAAAGACTGGATTAGTTGTAAGTATTCGCATTCCAACCATTATTCATGTAAATTGAGTCTGTGTCTTATAAGTTCTGTTTGTGAACAGAATTCCCACTCACCTGAAGAAGGGGCTCAGAGCCTCGAAAGCTTGTGTGTGAATATCAGCAATCTGTCGGCGTGAATGTCAGCAATCTCTCAGTATGAATATCACCAATCTCACAGTATGAATATCACCAATCTGTCGGTGTGAATATCAGCAATTTCTCAGTATGAATATCACCAATCTCTCAGTATGAGTATCACCAATCTGTCGGTGTGAATATCACCAATCTCTCAGTATGAATATCACTAATCTCTCAGTGTGAATATCACCAATCTGTCGGTGTGAATATCACCAATCTCTCAGTGTGAATATCACCAATCTGTCAGTATGAATGTCAGTAATCTGTCAGTGTGAATATCAGCAATCTGTCAGTGTGAATATCAGCAATCTGCCAGTGTGAATGTCTGCAATCTGTCAGTGTGAATATCAGCAATCTGTCAGTGTAAATATCAGCAATCTCTCAGTGTGAATATCAGCAATCTCTCAGTGTGAATATGAGCAATCTGTCAGTGTGAATATCGGCAATCTGTCGGTGTGAATATCGGCAATCTGTCTGTGTGAATATCAGCAATCTGTCAGTGTGAATATCAGCAATCTGTCAGTGTGAATATCAGCAATCCCTCAGTGTGAATATCAGCAATCGCTCACTGTGAATATCAGCAATCTGTCAGTGTCAATATCAGCAATCTGTCAGTGTGAATATCAGCAATCTGTCAGCGTGAATATCAGCAATCTGTCACCATGAATATCAGCAATCTCTCAGTATGAATATCAGCAATCCGGCTGTGAGAATATCGGCACTTTGTCAGTGTGAATATCAGCAATATGGCAGTGTGAATATCAGCAATCTGTCAGTGTGAATATCAGCAATCGGTCAGTGTGAATATCAGCAATCTCTCAGTATGAATATCAGCAATCCGGCAGTGTGAATATCGGCAATCTGTCAGTGTGAATATCAGCAATCTGTCAGTGTGAGTATCAGCAATCTCTCAGTATGAATATCACTAATCTCTCAGTGTGAATATCACCAATCTGTCGGTGTGAATATCACCAATCTCTCAGTGTGAATATCACGAATCTGTCACTGTGAATGCGAGCAATCTGTCAGTGAAGATCAGCAATCTGTCAGTGTGAATATCAGCAATCTGTCAGTGTGAATACCAGAAATCTGTCAGTGTGAATATCAGCAATCCGGCAGTGTGAATATCAGCAATTCGGCAGTGTGAATATCAGCAATCTATCAGTGTGAATATCAGCAATCTCTCAGTATGAATATCAGCAATCCGGCAGTGTGAATATCGGCAATTTGTCAGTGTGAATATTAGCAATCTGTCAGTGTGAATATCAGCAATCTGTCAGTGTGAATGCGAGCAATCTGTCAGTGAACATCAGCAATCTGTCAGTGTGAATATCTGCAATCTGTCAGCGTGAATGCGAGCAATCTGTCAGTGTGAATATCAGCAATCTGTCAGTGTGAATATCAGCAATCTGCCACTCTGAAAATCAGCAATCTGTCAACGTGAATATCAGCAATCTGTCAGTGTGAATATCAGCAATCTGTCAGTGTGAAGATCTGCAATCTGTCAGTGTGAATATCAGCAATCTGTCAGTGTGAATATCAGCAATCTCTCAGAGTGATGATCAGCAATCTGTCAGTGTGAATATCAGCAATCTGTCGGCGTGAATGTCAGCAATCTCTCAGTATGAATATCACCAATCTCACAGTATGAATATCACCAATCTGTCGGTGTGAATATCAGCAATTGGTCAGTGTGAATATCAGCAATCTGTCAGTGTGAATATCTGCAATCTGTCAGCATGAACGCGAGCAATCTGTCAGTGTGAATATCAGAAATCTGTCAGCGTGAATATCAGCAACCTGTCAGTATGAATGTCAACAATCTGTCAGTGAGTATATCGGCAATCTGTCAGCGTGAATATCAGCAATCTGTCAGCGTGAATATCAGCATTCTCTCAGTGTGAATATCAGCAATCTGTCAGTGTGAATATCAGCAATCTGTCAGCGTGAATATCAGCAATCTCTCAGTGTGAATATCAGCAATCTGCCAGTGTGAGTATCAGCAACCTGTCAGTGTGAATATCAACAATCTGTCGGAGTGAAAATCAGCAATCTGTCAGTGTGAATATCAGCAATCTGTCAGTGTGAATATCAGGAATCTGGCAGTGTGAATGTCAGCAATCTGTCAGTGTGAATGTCAGCAATCCGGCAGTGTGAACATCAACAATCTGTCAGTGTGAATATCAGCAATCTGTCAGTGTGAATGTCAGCAATCTGTCAGTGTGAATATCAGGAATCTGTCAGTGTGAATATCAGCAATCTGTCAGTGAATATCAGCAATCTGTCACTGTGAATGCGAGCAATCTGTCAGTGAATATCAGCAATCTGTCAGTGTGAACATCTGCAATCTGTCAGCGTGAATGCGAGCAATCTGTCAGTGTGAATATCAGCAATCTGTCAGTGTGAATATCAGCAATCTGCCACTCTGAAAATCAGCAATCTGTCAACGTGAATATCAGCAATCTGTCAGTGTGAATATCAGCAATCCGGCTGTGAGAATATCGGCACTTTGTCAGTGTGAATATCAGCAATATGGCAGTGTGAATATCAGCAATCTGTCAGTGTGAATATCAGCAATCGGTCAGTGTGAATATCAGCAATCTCTCAGTATGAATATCAGCAATCCGGCAGTGTGAATATCGGCAATCTGTCAGTGTGAATATCAGCAATCTGTCAGTGTGAGTATCAGCAATCTCTCAGTATGAATATCACTAATCTCTCAGTGTGAATATCACCAATCTGTCGGTGTGAATATCACCAATCTCTCAGTGTGAATATCACCAATCTGTCACTGTGAATGCGAGCAATCTGTCAGTGAAGATCAGCAATCTGTCAGTGTGAATATCAGCAATCTGTCAGTGTGAATACCAGAAATCTGTCAGTGTGAATATCAGCAATCCGGCAGTGTGAATATCAGCAATTCGGCAGTGTGAATATCAGCAATCTATCAGTGTGAATATCAGCAATCTCTCAGTATGAATATCAGCAATCCGGCAGTGTGAATATCGGCAATTTGTCAGTGTGAATATTAGCAATCTGTCAGTGTGAATATCAGCAATCTGTCAGTGTGAATGCGAGCAATCTGTCAGTGAACATCAGCAATCTGTCAGTGTGAATATCTGCAATCTGTCAGCGTGAATGCGAGCAATCTGTCAGTGTGAATATCAGCAATCTGTCAGTGTGAATATCAGCAATCTGCCACTCTGAAAATCAGCAATCTGTCAACGTGAATATCAGCAATCTGTCAGTGTGAATATCAGCAATCTGTCAGTGTGAAGATCTGCAATCTGTCAGTGTGAATATCAGCAATCTGTCAGTGTGAATATCAGCAATCTCTCAGAGTGATGATCAGCAATCTGTCAGTGTGAATATCAGCAATCTGTCGGCGTGAATGTCAGCAATCTCTCAGTATGAATATCACCAATCTCACAGTATGAATATCACCAATCTGTCGGTGAGAATATCAGCAATTGGTCAGTGTGAATATCAGCAATCTGTCAGTGTGAATATCTGCAATCTGTCAGCATGAACGCGAGCAATCTGTCAGTGTGAATATCAGAAATCTGTCAGCGTGAATATCAGCAACCTGTCAGTATGAATGTCAACAATCTGTCAGTGAGTATATCGGCAATCTGTCAGCGTGAATATCAGCAATCTGTCAGCGTGAATATCAGCATTCTCTCAGTGTGAATATCAGCAATCTGTCAGTGTGAATATCAGCAATCTGTCAGCGTGAATATCAGCAATCTCTCAGTGTGAATATCAGCAATCTGCCAGTGTGAGTATCAGCAACCTGTCAGTGTGAATATCAACAATCTGTCGGAGTGAAAATCAGCAATCTGTCAGTGTGAATATCAGCAATCTGTCAGTGTGAATATCAGGAATCTGGCAGTGTGAATGTCAGCAATCTGTCAGTGTGAATGTCAGCAATCCGGCAGTGTGAACATCAACAATCTGTCAGTGTGAATATCAGCAATCTGTCAGTGTGAATGTCAGCAATCTGTCAGTGTGAATATCAGGAATCTGTCAGTGTGAATATCAGCAATCTGTCAGTGAATATCAGCAATCTGTCACTGTGAATGCGAGCAATCTGTCAGTGAATATCAGCAATCTGTCAGTGTGAACATCTGCAATCTGTCAGCGTGAATGCGAGCAATCTGTCAGTGTGAATATCAGCAATCTGTCAGTGTGAATATCAGCAATCTGCCACTCTGAAAATCAGCAATCTGTCAACGTGAATATCAGCAATCTGTCAGTGTGAATATCAGCAATCTGTCAGTGTGAATATCAGCAATCGGGCAGTGTGAATATCAGCAATCTGTCAGTGTGAATATCAGCAATTGGTCAGTGTGAATATCAGCAATCTGTCAGCGTGAATATCAGCAATTGGTCAGTGTGAATATCAGCAATCTGTCAGTGTGAATATCAGCAATTGGTCAGTGTGAATATCAGCAATCTGTCAGTGTGAATATCTGCAATCTGTCAGCATGAACGCGAGCAATCTGTCAGTGTGAATATCAGAAATCTGTCAGCGTGAATATCAGCAATCTGTCAATGTGAATATCAGCAATCTGTCAGTGTGAATATCAGCAATCTCTCAGTGTGAATATCAGCAATCTGGCAGTGTGAATATCAGCAACCTGTCAGTGTAAATATCAGCAATCTGTCAGTGTGAATATCAGTAATCTGTCAGTGTGAATATCAGCAGTCCGGCAGTGTGAATATCAGCAAGTCGGCAGCGTGAATATCAGCAATCGGTCAGTGTGAATATCAGCAATCTGTCAGTATGAATATCAGCAATCTGTCAGTGTGAACATCAGCAATCTGTCAGTGTGAATATAGTCAATCTGTCAGTGTGAATATCAGCAATCTGTGAGTGAATGACAGCAATCTGTCAGTGTGAATGTCAGCCATCTGTCAGCGTGAAAATCAGCAATCTGTCATTGTGAATGCGAGCACTCTGTCAGTGTGAATATCAGCAATCTGTCAGTGTGAATATCAGCAATTGGTCAGTGTGAATATCAGCAATCTGTCAGTGTGAATATCTGCAATCTGTCAGCATGAACGCGAGCAATCTGTCAGTGTGAATATCAGAAATCTGTCAGCGTGAATATCAGCAACCTGTCAGTATGAATGTCAACAATCTGTCAGTGAGTATATCGGCAATCTGTCAGCGTGAATATCAGCAATCTGTCAGCGTGAATATCAGCATTCTCTCAGTGTGAATATCAGCAATCTGTCAGTGTGAATATCAGCAATCTGTCAGCGTGAATATCAGCAACCTGTCAGTGTGAATATCAGCAATCTGTCAGCGTGAATATCAGCAATCTGTCAGCGTGAATATCAGCAATCTCTCAGTGTGAATTTCAGCAATCTGTCAGTGTGAGTATCAGCAACCTGTCAGTGTGAATATCAACAATCTCTCAGTATGAATATCACCAATCTCTCAGTGTGAATATCAGCAATCTGTCAGTGTGAATATCAGCAATCTGTCAGTGTGAATGTCTGCAATCTGTCAGTGTGAATATCAGCAATCTGTCAGTGTAAATATCAGCAATCTGTCAGTGTGAATATCAGCAATCTGTCGGTGTGAATATCGGCAATCTGTCAGTGTGAATATCAGCAACCTGTCAGTGTGAATATCAGCAATCTGCCAGTGTGAATATCAGCAATCTGTCAGTGTGAATATCAGCAATCCCTCAGTGTGAATATCAGCAATCTGTCAGTGTGAATATCAGCAATCTGTCAGTGTGAATATCAGCAATCTGTCAGCGTGAATATCAGCAATCTGTCACCATGAATATCAGCAATCTCTCAGTATGAATATCAGCAATCCGGCAGTGTGAATATCAGCAATCTGTCACTGGGAATGCGAGCACTCTGTCAGTGTGAATATCAGCAATCTGTCGGTATGAATATCAGCAATCTGTGAGTGAATGTCAGCAATCTGTCAGTGTGAATGTCAGCAATCTGTCAGCGTGAATATCATCAATCTGTCACTGTGAATGCGAGCACTCTGTCAGTGTGAATATCAGCAATCTGTCAGTGTGAATATCAGCAATTGGTCAGTGTGAATATCAGCAATCTGTCAGTGTGACTATCTACAATCTGTCAGCATGAACGCGAGCAATCTGTCAGTGTGGATATCGGCAATCTGTCAGCGTGAATATCAGCAATCTGTCAGCGTGAATATCAGTATTCTCTCAGTGTGAATATCAGCAATCTGTCAGTGTGAATATCAGCAATCTGTCAGTGTGAATATCAGTAATCTGTCAGTGTGAATATCAGCAATCCGGCAGTGTGAATATCAGCAATTCGGCAGTGTGAATATCAGCAATCTGTCAGTGTGAATATCAGCAATCTCTCAGTATGAATATCAGCAATCCGGCAGTGTGAATATCGGCAATTTGTTAGTGTGAATATTAGCAATCTGTCAGTGTGAATATCAACAATCTGTCAGTGTGAATGCGAGAAATCTGTCAGTGAACATCAGCAATCTGTCAGTGTGAATATCTGCAATCTGTCAGCGTGAATGCGAGCAATCTGTCAGTGTGAATATCAGCAATCTGTCAGTGTGAATATCAGCAATCTGCCACTCTGAAAATCAGCAATCTGTCAACGTGAATATCAGCAATCTGTCAGAGTGAATATCAGCAATCTGTCAGTGTGAAGATCTGCAATCTGTCAGTGTGAATATCAGCAATCTGTCAGTGTGAATATCAGCAATCTCTCAGAGTGATGATCAGCAATCTGTCAGTGTGAATATCAGCAATCTGTCGGCGTGAATGTCAGCAATCTCTCAGTATGAATATCACCAATCTCTCAGTATGAATATCACCAATCTGTCGGTGTGAATATCAGCAATTGGTCAGTGTGAATATCAGCAATCTGTCAGTGTGAATATCTGCAATCTGTCAGCATGAACGCGAGCAATCTGTCAGTGTGAATATCAGAAATCTGTCAGCGTGAATATCAGCAACCTGTCAGTATGAATGTCAACAATCTGTCAGTGAGTATATCGGCAATCTGTCAGCGTGAATATCAGCAATCTGTCAGCGTGAATATCAGCATTCTCTCAGTGTGAATATCAGCAATCTGTCAGTGTGAATATCAGCAATCTGTCAGCGTGAATATCAGCAATCTCTCAGTGTGAATATCAGCAATCTGCCAGTGTGAGTATCAGCAATCTGTCAGCATGAACGCGAGCAATCTGTCAGTGTGAATATCAGAAATCTGTCAGCGTGAATATCAGCAATCTGTCAATGTGAATATCAGCAATCTGTCAGTGTGAATATCAGCAATCTCTCAGTGTGAATATCAGCAATCTGGCAGTGTGAATATCAGCAACCTGTCAGTGTAAATATCAGCAATCTGTCAGTGTGAATATCAGTAATCTGTCAGTGTGAATATCAGCAATCCGGCAGTGTGAATATCAGCAATTCGGCAGCGTGAATATCAGCAATCGGTCAGTGTGAATATCAGCAATCTGTCAGTATGAATATCAGCAATCTGTCAGTGTGAATATCAGCAATCTGTCAGTGTGAATATAGTCAATCTGTCAGTGTGAATATCAGCAATCTGTGAGTGAATGACAGCAATCTGTAAGTGTGAATGTCAGCCATCTGTCAGCGTGAAAATCAGCAATCTGTCATTGTGAATGCGAGCACTCTGTCAGTGTGAATATCAGCAATCTGTCAGTGTGAATATCAGCAATTGGTCAGTGTGAATATCAGCAACCTGTCAGTATGAATGTCAACAATCTGTCAGTGAGTATATCGGCAATCTGTCAGCGTGAATATCAGCAATCTGTTAGCGTGTATATCAGCATTCTCTCAGTGTGAATATCACCAATCTCTCAGTATGAGTATCACCAATCTGTCGGTGTGAATATCACCAATCTCTCAGCATGAATATCAATAATCTCTCAGTGTGAATATCACCAATCTGTCGGTGTGAATATCACCAATCTCTCAGTGTGAATATCACCAATCTGTCGGTGTGAATGTCAGCAATCTCTCAGTATGAATATCACCAATCTCTCAGTATGAATATCACCAATCTCTCAGTAGGAATATCACCAATCTGTCGGTGTGAATATCAGCAATCTCTCAGTATGAATATCACCAATCTATCAGTATGATTATCACCAATCTGTCGGTGTGAATATCACCAATCTCTCAGTGTGAATATCACCAATCTGTCGGTGTGAATGTCAGCAATCTCTCAGTGTGAATATCACCAATCTCTCAGTATGAATATCACCAATCTGTCAGTATGAATGTCAGCACTTTGTCAGTGTGAATATCAGCAATCTGTCAGCATGAATATCAGCAATCTGTCAGTGTGAATATCAGCAATCTGTCAGTGTGAATATTAGCAATCTGTCACCATGAATATCAGCAATCTGTCAGTGTGAATGTCTGCAATCTGTCAGTGTGAATATCAGCAATCTGTCAGTGTAAATATCAGCAATTTCTCACTGTGAATATCAGCAATCTGTCAGTGTCAATATCAGCAATCTGTCAGTGTGAATATCAGCAATCTGTCAGCGTGAATATCAGCAATCTGTCACCATGAATATCAGCAATCTCTCAGTATGAATATCGGCAATCCGGCAGTGTGAATATCGGCAATTTGTCAGTGTGAATGTCTGCAATCTGTCAGTGTGAATATCAGCAATCTGTCAGTGTAAATATCAGCAATCTCTCAGTGTGAATATCAGCAATCTGTCGGTGTGAATATCGGCAATCTGTCAGTGTGAATATCAGCAACCTGTCAGTGTGAATATCAGCAACCTGTCAGTGTGAATATCAGCAATCCGGCAGTGTGAATATCAGCAATCTGTCAGTGTGAATATCAGCAATCTGTCAGTGTGAATGTCTGCAATCTGTCAGTGTGAATATCAGCAATCTGTCAGTGGAAATATCAGCAATCTGTCAGTGTGAATATCAGCAATCTGTCGGTGTGAATATTGGCAATCTGTCAGTGTGAATATCAGCAACCTGTCAGTGTGAATATCAGCAATCTGTCAGTGTGAATATCAGCAATCTGTCAGTGTGAATATCAGCAATCCCTGAGTGTGAATATCAGCAATCGCTCAGTGTGAATATCAGCAATCTGTCAGTGTGAATATCAGCAATCTGTCAGTGTGAATATCAGCAATCTGTCAGCGTGAATATCAGCAATCTGTCACCATGAATATCAGCAATCTCTCAGTATGAATATCAGCAATCCGGCAGTGTGAATATCGGCAATCTGTCACTGTGAATGCGAGCAATCTGTCAGTGAATATCAGCAATCTGTCAGTGTGAATATTCGCAATCTGTCACCATGAATATCAGCAATCTGTCAGTGTGAATATCAGCAATCTCTCAGTCTGAATATCAGCAATCTGTCAGTGTGAATATCAGCAATCTGTCGGTGTGAATATCGGCAATCTGTCAGTGTGAATATCAGCAATCTGTCAGTGTGAATATCAGCAATCTGTCAGTGTGAATATCAGCAATCCCTCAGTGTGAATATCAGCAATCGCTCAGTGTGAATATCAGCAATCTGTCAGTGTGAATATCAGCAATCTGTCAGCGTGAATATCAGCAATCTGTCACCATGAATATCAGCAATCTCTCAGTATGAATATCAGCAAACCGGCAGTGTAAATATCGGCAATCTGTCACTGTGAATGCGAGCAATCTGTCAGTGAATATCAGCAATCTGTCAGTGTGAATATTCGCAATCTGTCACCATGAATATCAGCAATCTGTCAGTGTGAATATCAGCAATCTCTCAGTATGAATATCAGCTATCCGGCAGTGTGAATATCGGCAATCTGTCAGTGTGAATATCAGCAATCTGTCAGTGTGATTATCAGCAATCTGTCACTGTGAATGCGAGCAATCTGTCAGTGAATATCCGCAATCTGTCAGTGTGAATATCTGCAATCTGTCAGCGTGAATGCGGGCAATCTGTCAGTGTGAATATCAGCAATCTATCAGTGTGATTATCAGCAATCCGGCAGTGTGAATATCAAGAATCTGTCAGTGTGAATATCGGCAATCCGGCAGTGTGAATATCAGCAATCAGTCTGTGTGAATATCAGCAATCAGTCAGTGTGAATATCAGCAATCCGGCAGTGTGAATATCAGCAATCTGGCAGTGTGAATATCAGCAATCTGTCCGTGTGAATATCAGCAATCTGTCAGTTTGAATGTCAGCAATCCGGCAGTGTGAATATCAGCAATCTGTCAATGTCAATATCAGCAATCTGTCAGTGTGAATATCAGCAATCTCTCAGTGTGAATATCAGCAATCTGGCAGAGTGAATATCAGCAATCTGTCAGTGTGAATATCAGTAATCTGTCAGTGTGAATATCAGCAATCCGGCAGTGTGAATATCAGCAATTCGGCAGCGTGAATATCAGCAATCTGTCAGTGTGAATATCAGCAATCGGTCAGTGTGAATATCAGCAATCTGTCAGTGTGAATATCAGCAAACTGTCAGTGTGAATATAGTCAATCTGTCAGTGTGAATGTCAGCAATCTGTGAGTGAATGTCAGCAATTTGTCAGTGTGAATGTCAGCAATCTCTCAGTATGAATATCAGCAATGTGTCAGTGTGAATATCAGCAATCTGTCGGTGTGAATATCAGCAATCTCTCAGTATGAATATCCGCAATCTGTCAGTGTGAATATCAGCAATCTGTCGGTGTGAATATCAGCAATCTGTCAGTGTGAATATCAGCAATCTGTCAGTGTGAATATCAGCAATCCGGCAGTGTGAATATCAGCAATCCAGCAGCGTGAATATCAGCAATCTGTCAGTGTGAATATCAGCAATCGGTCAGTGTGAATATCAGCAATCTGTCAGTGTGAATATCAGCAATCTGTCAGTGTGAATATAGTCAATCTGTCAGTGTGAATGTCAGCAATCTGTGAGTGAATGTCAGCAATTTGTCAGTGTGAATGTCAGCAATCTCTCAGTATGAATATCAGCGATGTGTCAGAGTGAATATCAGCAATCTGTCGGTGTGAATATCAGCAATCTCTCAGTATGAATATCAGCAATCTGTCAGTGTGAATATCAGCAATCTGTCGGTGTGAATATCAGCAATCTGTGAGTGAATGACAGCAATCTGTCAGTGTGAATGTCAGCCATCTGTCAGCGTGAAAATCAGCAATCTGTCATTGTGAATGCGAGCACTCTGTCAGTGTGAATATCAGCAATCTGTCAGTGTGAATATCAGCAATTGGTCAGTGTGAATATCAGCAATCTGTCAGTGTGAATATCTGCAATCTGTCAGCATGAACGCGAGCAATCTGTCAGTGTGAATATCAGAAATCTGTCAGCGTGAATATCAGCAACCTGTCAGTATGAATGTCAACAATCTGTCAGTGAGTATATCGGCAATCTGTCAGCGTGAATATCAGCAATCTGTCAGCGTGAATATCAGCATTCTCTCAGTGTGAATATCAGCAATCTGTCAGTGTGAATATCAGCAATCTGTCAGCGTGAATATCAGCAATCTCTCAGTGTGAATATCAGCAATCTGTCAGTGTGAGTATCAGCAACCTGTCAGTGTGAATATCAACAATCTGTCGGAGTGAAAATCAGCAATCTGTCAGTGTGAATATCAGCAATCTGTCAGTGTGAATATCAGGAATCTGGCAGTGTGAATGTCAGCAATCTGTCAGTGTGAATGTCAGCAATCCGGCAGTGTGAATATCAGCAATCTGTCAGTGTGAATATCAGCAATCTGTCAGTGTGAATGTCAGCAATCTGTCAGTGTGAATATCAGCAATCTGTCAGTGTGAATATCAGCAATCTGTCAGTGAATATCAGCAATCTGTCACTGTGAATGCGAGCAATCTGTCAGTGAATATCAGCAATCTGTCAGTGTGAATATCTGCAATCTGTCAGCGTGAATGCGAGCAATCTGTCAGTGTGAATATCAGCAATCTGTCAGTGTGAATATCAGCAATCTGCCACTCTGAAAATCTGCAATCTGTCAACGTGAATAGCAGCAATCTGTCAGTGTGAATATCAGCAATCTGTCAGTGTGAATATCAGCAATCGGGCAGTGTGAATATCAGCAATCTGTCAGTGTGAATATCAGCAATCTATCAGTGTGAATGTCAGCAATCCGGCAGTGTGAATATCAGCAATCTGTCAATGTGAATATCAGCAATCTGTCAGTGTGAATATCAGCAATCTCTCAGTGTGAATATCAGCAATCTGGCAGTGTGAATATCAGCAACCTGTCAGTGTAAATATCAGCAATCTGTCAGTGTGAATATCAGTAATCTGTCAGTGTGAATATCAGCAATCCGGCAGTGTGAATATCAGCAATTCGGCAGCGTGAATATCAGCAATCGGTCAGTGTGAATATCAGCAATCTGTCAGTATGAATATCAGCAATCTGTCAGTGTGAATATCAGCAATCTGTCAGTGTGAATGTCAGCAATCTGTGAGTGAATGTCAGCAATTTGTCAGTGTGAATGTCAGCAATTTCTCAGTATGAATATCAGCAATGTGTCAGTGTGAATATCAGCAATCTGTCGGTGTGAATATCAGCAATCTCATAGTATGAATATCAGCAATCTGTCAGTGTGAATATCAGCAATCTGTCGGTGTGAATATCAGCAATATGTGTGTGAATGTCAGCAATCTGTCAGCGTGAATATCAGCAATCTGTCACTGGGAATGCGAGCACTCTGTCAGTGTGAATATCAGCAATCTGTCGGTATGAATATCAGCAATCTGTGAGTGAATGTCAGCAATCTGTCAGTGTGAATGTCAGCAATCTGTCAGCGTGAATATCATCAATCTGTCACTGTGAATGCGAGCACTCTGTCAGTGTGAATATCAGCAATCTGTCAGTGTGAATATCAGCAATTGGTCAGTGTGAATATCAGCAATCTGTCAGTGTGATTATCCACAATCTGTCAGCATGAACCCGAGCAATCTGTCAGTGTGGATATCGGCAATCTGTCAGCGTGAATATCAGCAATCTGTCAGCGTGATTATCAGTATTCTCTCAGTGTGAATATCAGCAATCTGTCAGTGTGAATATCAGCAATCTGTCAGTGTAAATATCAGTAATCTGTCAGTGTGAATATCAGCAATCTCTCAGTGTGAATATCAGCAATCTGGCAGAGTGAATATCAGCAATCTGTCAGTGTGAATATCAGTAATCTGTCAGTGTGAATATCAGCAATCCGGCAGTGTGAATATCAGCAATTCGGCAGCGTGAATATCAGCAATCTGTCAGTGTGAATATCAGCAATCGGTCAGTGTGAATATCAGCAATCTGTCAGTGTGAATATCAGCAAACTGTCAGTGTGAATATAGTCAATCTGTCAGTGTGAATGTCAGCAATCTGTGAGTGAATGTCAGCAATTTGTCAGTGTGAATGTCAGCAATCTCTCAGTATGAATATCAGCAATGTGTCAGTGTGAATATCAGCAATCTGTCGGTGTGAATATCAGCAATCTGTCAGTATGAATATCCGCAATCTGTCAGTGTGAATATCAGCAATCTGTCGGTGTGAATATCAGCAATCTGTCAGTGTGAATATCAGCAATCTGTCAGTGTGAATATCAGCAATCCGGCAGTGTGAATATCAGCAATCCAGCAGCGTGAATATCAGCAATCTGTCAGTGTGAATATCAGCAATCGGTCAGTGTGAATATCAGCAATCTGTCAGTGTGAATATCAGCAATCTGTCAGTGTGAATATAGTCAATCTGTCAGTGTGAATATCAGCAATCTGTGAGTGAATGTCAGCAATTTGTCAGTGTGAATGTCAGCAATCTCTCAGTATGAATATCAGCGATGTGTCAGTGTGAATATCAGCAATCTGTCGGTGTGAATATCAGCAATCTCTCAGTATGAATATCAGCAATCTGTCAGTGTGAATATCAGCAATCTGTCGGTGTGAATATCAGCAATCTGTGAGTGAATGACAGCAATCTGTCAGTGTGAATGTCAGCCATCTGTCAGCGTGAAAATCAGCAATCTGTCATTGTGAATGCGAGCACTCTGTCAGTGTGAATATCAGCAATCTGTCAGTGTGAATATCAGCAATTGGTCAGTGTGAATATCAGCAATCTGTCAGTGTGAATATCTGCAATCTGTCAGCATGAACGCGAGCAATCTGTCAGTGTGAATATCAGAAATCTGTCAGCGTGAATATCAGCAACCTGTCAGTATGAATGTCAACAATCTGTCAGTGAGTATATCGGCAATCTGTCAGCGTGAATATCAGCAATCTGTCAGCGTGAATATCAGCATTCTCTCAGTGTGAATATCAGCAATCTGTCAGTGTGAATATCAGCAATCTGTCAGCGTGAATATCAGCAATCTCTCAGTGTGAATATCAGCAATCTGTCAGTGTGAGTATCAGCAACCTGTCAGTGTGAATATCAACAATCTGTCGGAGTGAAAATCAGCAATCTGTCAGTGTGAATATCAGCAATCTGTCAGTGTGAATATCAGGAATCTGGCAGTGTGAATGTCAGCAATCTGTCAGTGTGAATGTCAGCAATCCGGCAGTGTGAATATCAGCAATCTGTCAGTGTGAATATCAGCAATCTGTCAGTGTGAATGTCAACAATCTGTCAGTGTGAATATCAGCAATCTGTCAGTGTGAATATCAGCAATCTGTCAGTGAATATCAGCAATCTGTCACTGTGAATGCGAGCAATCTGTCAGTGAATATCAGCAATCTGTCAGTGTGAATATCTGCAATCTGTCAGCGTGAATGCGAGCAATCTGTCAGTGTGAATATCAGCAATCTGTCAGTGTGAATATCAGCAATCTGCCACTCTGAAAATCTGCAATCTGTCAACGTGAATAGCAGCAATCTGTCAGTGTGAATATCAGCAATCTGTCAGTGTGAATATCAGCAATCGGGCAGTGTGAATATCAGCAATCTGTCAGTGTGAATATCAGCAATCTATCAGTGTGAATGTCAGCAATCCGGCAGTGTGAATATCAGCAATCTGTCAATGTGAATATCAGCAATCTGTCAGTGTGAATATCAGCAATCTCTCAGTGTGAATATCAGCAATCTGGCAGTGTGAATATCAGCAACCTGTCAGTGTAAATATCAGCAATCTGTCAGTGTGAATATCAGTAATCTGTCAGTGTGAATATCAGCAAT
Source organism: Mustelus asterias (assembly GCF_964213995.1). Classification (NCBI taxonomy): domain Eukaryota; kingdom Metazoa; phylum Chordata; class Chondrichthyes; order Carcharhiniformes; family Triakidae; genus Mustelus; species Mustelus asterias. The sequence goes on along the minus strand of NC_135822.1, from coordinate 44,898,566 downwards.
CCGGCAGTGTGAATATCAGCAATTCGGCAGCGTGAATATCAGCAATCGGTCAGTGTGAATATCAGCAATCTGTCAGTATGAATATCAGCAATCTGTCAGTGTGAATATCAGCAATCTGTCAGTGTGAATGTCAGCAATCTGTGAGTGAATGTCAGCAATTTGTCAGTGTGAATGTCAGCAATTTCTCAGTATGAATATCAGCAATGTGTCAGTGTGAATATCAGCAATCTGTCGGTGTGAATATCAGCAATCTCATAGTATGAATATCAGCAATCTGTCAGTGTGAATATCAGCAATCTGTCGGTGTGAATATCAGCAATATGTGTGTGAATGTCAGCAATCTGTCAGCGTGAATATCAGCAATCTGTCACTGGGAATGCGAGCACTCTGTCAGTGTGAATATCAGCAATCTGTCGGTATGAATATCAGCAATCTGTGAGTGAATGTCAGCAATCTGTCAGTGTGAATGTCAGCAATCTGTCAGCGTGAATATCATCAATCTGTCACTGTGAATGCGAGCACTCTGTCAGTGTGAATATCAGCAATCTGTCAGTGTGAATATCAGCAATTGGTCAGTGTGAATATCAGCAATCTGTCAGTGTGATTATCCACAATCTGTCAGCATGAACGCGAGCAATCTGTCAGTGTGGATATCGGCAATCTGTCAGCGTGAATATCAGCAATCTGTCAGCGTGATTATCAGTATTCTCTCAGTGTGAATATCAGCAATCTGTCAGTGTGAATATCAGCAATCTGTCAGTGTAAATATCAGTAATCTGTCAGTGTGAATATCAGCAATCCGGCAGTGTGAATATCAGCAATTCGGCAGTGTGAATATCGGCAATTTGTCAGTGTGAATATCAGCAATCTGTCAGTGTGAATATCTGCAATCTGTCAGCGTGAATGCGAGCAATCTGTCAGTGTGAATATCAGCAATCTGTCAGTGTGAATATCAGCAATCTGCCACTCTGAAAATCAGCAATCTGTCAACGTGAATATCAGCAATCTGTCAGTGTGAATATCAGCAATCTGTCAGTGTGAAGATCTGCAATCTGTCAGTGTGAATATCAGCAATCTGTCAGTGTGAATATCAGCAATCTCTCAGAGTGATGATCAGCAATCTGTCAGTGTGAATATCAGCAATCTGTCGGCGTGAATGTCAGCAATCTCTCAGTATGAATATCACCAATCTCCCAGTATGAATATCACCAATCTGTCGGTGTGAATATCAGCAATTGGTCAGTGTGAATATCAGCAATCTGTCAGTGTGAATATCTGCAATCTGTCAGCATGAACGCGAGCAATATGTCAGTGTGAATATCAGAAATCTGTCAGCGTGAATATCAGCAACCTGTCAGTATGAATGTCAACAATCTGTCAGTGAGTATATCGGCAATCTGTCAGCGTGAATATCAGCAATCTGTCAGCGTGAATATCAGCATTCTCTCAGTGTGAATATCAGCAATCTGTCAGTGTGAATATCAGCAATCTGTCAGCGTGAATATCAGCAATCTCTCAGTGTGAATATCAGCAATCTGCCAGTGTGAGTATCAGCAATCTGTCAGCATGAACGCGAGCAATCTGTCAGTGTGAATATCAGAAATCTGTCAGCGTGAATATCAGCAATCTGTCAATGTGAATATCAGCAATCTGTCAGTGTGAATATCAGCAATCTCTCAGTGTGAATATCAGCAATCTGGCAGTGTGAATATCAGCAACCTGTCAGTGGAAATATCAGCAATCTGTCAGTGTGAATATCAGTAATCTGTCAGTGTGAATATCAGCAATCGGTCAGTGTGAATATCAGCAATCTGTCAGTATGAATATCAGCAATCTGTCAGTGTGAATATCAGCAATCTGTCAGTGTGAATATAGTCAATCTGTCAGTGTGAATATCAGCAATCTGTGAGTGAATGACAGCAATCTGTCAGTGTGAATGTCAGCCATCTGTCAGCGTGAAAATCAGCAATCTGTTATTGTGAATGCGAGCACTCTGTCAGTGTGAATATCAGCAATCTGTCAGTGTGAATATCAGCAATTGGTCAGTGTGAATATCAGCAATCTGTCAGTGTGAATATCTGCAATCTGTCAGCATGAACGCGAGCAATCTGTCAGTGTGAATATCAGAAATCTGTCAGCGTGAATATCAGCAACCTGTCAGTATGAATGTCAACAATCTGTCAGTGAGTATATCGGCAATCTGTCAGCGTGAATATCAGCAATCTGTCAGCGTGAATATCAGCATTCTCTCAGTGTGAATATCAGCAATCTGTCAGTGTGAATATCAGCAATCTGTCAGTGTGAGTATCAACAATCTGTCGGAGTGAAAATCAGCAATCTGTCAGTGTGAATATCAGCAATCTGTCAGTGTGAATATCAGGAATCTGGCAGTGTGAATGTCAGCAATCTGTCAGTGTGAATGTCAGCAATCCGGCAGTGTGAATATCAGCAATCCGTCAGTGTGAATATCAGCAATCTGTCAGTGTGAATGTCAGCAATCTGTCAGTGTGAATATCAGCAATCTGTCAGTGTGAATATCAGCAATCTGTCAGTGAATATCAGCAATCTGTCACTGTGAATGCGAGCAAACTGTCAGTGAATATCAGCAATCTGTCAGTGTGAATATCTGCAATCTGTCAGCGTGAATGCGAGCAATCTGTCAGTGTGAATATCAGCAATCTCTCAGTGTGAATATCAGCAATCTCTCAGTGTGAATATGAGCAATCTGTCAGTGTGAATATCGGCAATCTGTCGGTGTGAATATCGGCAATCTGTCTGTGTGAATATCAGCAATCTGTCAGTGTGAATATCAGCAATCTGTCAGTGTGAATATCAGCAATCCCTCAGTGTGAATATCAGCAATCGCTCACTGTGAATATCAGCAATCTGTCAGTGTCAATATCAGCAATCTGTCAGTGTGAATATCAGCAATCTGTCAGCGCGAATATCAGCAATCTGTCACCATGAATATCAGCAATCTCTCAGTATGAATATCAGCAATCCGGCTGTGAGAATATCGGTACTTTGTCAGTGTGAATATCAGCAATCTGGCAGTGTGAATATCAGCAATCTGTCAGTGTGAATATCAGCAATCTGTCAGTGAATATCAGCAATCTGTCACTGTGAATGCGAGCAATCTGTCAGTGAATATCTGCAATCTGTCAGTGTGAATATCAGCAATCTCTCAGTATGAATATCAGCAATCCGGCAGTGTGAATATCGGCAATCTGTCAGTGTGAATATCAGCAATCTGTCAGTGTGAGTATCAGCAATCTCTCAGTATGAATATCACTAATCTCTCAGTGTGAATATCACCAATCTGTCGGTGTGAATATCACCAATCTCTCAGTGTGAATATCACCAATCTGTCACTGTGAATGCGAGCAATCTGTCAGTGAATATCAGCAATCTGTCAGTGTGAATATCAGCAATCTGTCAGTGTGAATACCAGAAATCTGTCAGTGTGAATATCAGCAATCCGGCAGTGTGAATATCAGCAATTCGGCAGTGTGAATATCAGCAATCTATCAGTGTGAATATCAGCAATCTCTCAGTATGAATATCAGCAATCCGGCAGTGTGAATATCGGCAATTTGTCAGTGTGAATATTAGCAATCTGTCAGTGTGAATATCAGCAATCTGTCAGTGTGAATGCGAGCAATCTGTCAGTGAACATCAGCAATCTGTCAGTGTGAATATCTGCAATCTGTCAGCGTGAATGCGAGCAATCTGTCAGTGTGAATATCAGCAATCTGTCAGTGTGAATATCAGCAATCTGTCAGTGTGAATATCAGCAATCTGCCACTCTGAAAATCAGCAATCTGTCAACGTGAATATCAGCAATCTGTCAGTGTGAATATCAGCAATCTGTCAGTGTGAAGATCTGCAATCTGTCAGTGTGAATATCAGCAATCTGTCAGTGTGAATATCAGCAATCTCTCAGAGTGATGATCAGCAATCTGTCAGTGTGAATATCAGCAATCTGTCGGCGTGAATGTCAGCAATCTCTCAGTATGAATATCACCAATCTCTCAGTATGAATATCACCAATCTGTCGGTGTGAATATCAGCAATTGGTCAGTGTGAATATCAGCAATCTGTCAGTGTGAATATCTGCAATCTGTCAGCATGAACGCGAGCAATATGTCAGTGTGAATATCAGAAATCTGTCAGCGTGAATATCAGCAACCTGTCAGTATGAATGTCAACAATCTGTCAGTGAGTATATCGGCAATCTGTCAGCGTGAATATCAGCAATCTGTCAGCGTGAATATCAGCATTCTCTCAGTGTGAATATCAGCAATCTGTCAGTGTGAATATCAGCAATCTGTCAGCGTGAATATCAGCAATCTCTCAGTGTGAATATCAGCAATCTGCCAGTGTGAGTATCAGCAATCTGTCAGCATGAACGCGAGCAATCTGTCAGTGTGAATATCAGAAATCTGTCAGCGTGAATATCAGCAATCTGTCAATGTGAATATCAGCAATCTGTCAGTGTGAATATCAGCAATCTCTCAGTGTGAATATCAGCAATCTGGCAGTGTGAATATCAGCAACCTGTCAGTGGAAATATCAGCAATCTGTCAGTGTGAATATCAGTAATCTGTCAGTGTGAATATCAGCAATCGGTCAGTGTGAATATCAGCAATCTGTCAGTATGAATATCAGCAATCTGTCAGTGTGAATATCAGCAATCTGTCAGTGTGAATATAGTCAATCTGTCAGTGTGAATATCAGCAATCTGTGAGTGAATGACAGCAATCTGTCAGTGTGAATGTCAGCCATCTGTCAGCGTGAAAATCAGCAATCTGTTATTGTGAATGCGAGCACTCTGTCAGTGTGAATATCAGCAATCTGTCAGTGTGAATATCAGCAATTGGTCAGTGTGAATATCAGCAATCTGTCAGTGTGAATATCTGCAATCTGTCAGCATGAACGCGAGCAATCTGTCAGTGTGAATATCAGAAATCTGTCAGCGTGAATATCAGCAACCTGTCAGTATGAATGTCAACAATCTGTCAGTGAGTATATCGGCAATCTGTCAGCGTGAATATCAGCAATCTGTCAGCGTGAATATCAGCATTCTCTCAGTGTGAATATCAGCAATCTGTCAGTGTGAATATCAGCAATCTCTCAGTGTGAATATCAGCAATCTGTCAGTGTGAGTATCAACAATCTGTCGGAGTGAAAATCAGCAATCTGTCAGTGTGAATATCAGCAATCTGTCAGTGTGAATATCAGGAATCTGGCAGTGTGAATGTCAGCAATCTGTCAGTGTGAATGTCAGCAATCCGGCAGTGTGAATATCAGCAATCCGTCAGTGTGAATATCAGCAATCTGTCAGTGTGAATGTCAGCAATCTGTCAGTGTGAATATCAGCAATCTGTCAGTGTGAATATCAGCAATCTGTCAGTGAATATCAGCAATCTGTCACTGTGAATGCGAGCAAACTGTCAGTGAATATCAGCAATCTGTCAGTGTGAATATCTGCAATCTGTCAGCGTGAATGCGAGCAATCTGTCAGTGTGAATATCAGCAATCTGTCAGTGTGAATATCAGCAATCTGCCACTTTGAAAATCAGCAATCTGTCAACGTGAATAGCAGCAATCTGTCAGTGTGAATATCAGCAATCTGTCAGTGTGAATATCAGCAATCGGGCAGTGTGAATATCAGCAATCTGTCAGTGTGAATATCAGCAATCTGTCAGTGTGAATGTCAGCAATCCGGCAGTGTGAATATCAGCAATCTGTCGGTATGAATATCAGCAATCTGTGAGTGAATGTCAGCAATCTGTCAGTGTGAATGTCAGCAATCTGTCAGCGTGAATATCATCAATCTGTCACTGTGAATGCGAGCACTCTGTCAGTGTGAATATCAGCAATCTGTCAGTGTGAATATCAGCAATTGGTCAGTGTGAATATCAGCAATCTGTCAGTGTGATTATCCACAATCTGTCAGCATGAACGCGAGCAATCTGTCAGTGTGGATATCGGCAATCTGTCAGCGTGAATATCAGCAATCTGTCAGCGTGATTATCAGTATTCTCTCAGTGTGAATATCAGCAATCTGTCAGTGTGAATATCAGCAATCTGTCAGTGTAAATATCAGCAATCTGTCAGCGTGAATATCAGCATTCTCTCAGTGTGAATATCAGCAATCTGTCAGTGTGAATATCAGCAATCTGTCAGTGTGAGTATCAACAATCTGTCGGAGTGAAAATCAGCAATCTGTCAGTGTGAATATCAGCAATCTGTCAGTGTGAATATCAGGAATCTGGCAGTGTGAATGTCAGCAATCTGTCAGTGTGAATGTCAGCAATCCGGCAGTGTGAATATCAGCAATCCGTCAGTGTGAATATCAGCAATCTGTCAGTGTGAATGTCAGCAATCTGTCAGTGTGAATATCAGCAATCTGTCAGTGTGAATATCAGCAATCTGTCAGTGAATATCAGCAATCTGTCACTGTGAATGCGAGCAAACTGTCAGTGAATATCAGCAATCTGTCAGTGTGAATATCTGCAATCTGTCAGCGTGAATGCGAGCAATCTGTCAGTGTGAATATCAGCAATCTCTCAGTGTGAATATCAGCAATCTCTCAGTGTGAATATGAGCAATCTGTCAGTGTGAATATCGGCAATCTGTCGGTGTGAATATCGGCAATCTGTCTGTGTGAATATCAGCAATCTGTCAGTGTGAATATCAGCAATCTGTCAGTGTGAATATCAGCAATCCCTCAGTGTGAATATCAGCAATCGCTCACTGTGAATATCAGCAATCTGTCAGTGTCAATATCAGCAATCTGTCAGTGTGAATATCAGCAATCTGTCAGCGCGAATATCAGCAATCTGTCACCATGAATATCAGCAATCTCTCAGTATGAATATCAGCAATCCGGCTGTGAGAATATCGGTACTTTGTCAGTGTGAATATCAGCAATCTGGCAGTGTGAATATCAGCAATCTGTCAGTGTGAATATCAGCAATCTGTCAGTGAATATCAGCAATCTGTCACTGTGAATGCGAGCAATCTGTCAGTGAATATCTGCAATCTGTCAGTGTGAATATCAGCAATCTCTCAGTATGAATATCAGCAATCCGGCAGTGTGAATATCGGCAATCTGTCAGTGTGAATATCAGCAATCTGTCAGTGTGAGTATCAGCAATCTCTCAGTATGAATATCACTAATCTCTCAGTGTGAATATCACCAATCTGTCGGTGTGAATATCACCAATCTCTCAGTGTGAATATCACCAATCTGTCACTGTGAATGCGAGCAATCTGTCAGTGAATATCAGCAATCTGTCAGTGTGAATATCAGCAATCTGTCAGTGTGAATACCAGAAATCTGTCAGTGTGAATATCAGCAATCCGGCAGTGTGAATATCAGCAATTCGGCAGTGTGAATATCAGCAATCTATCAGTGTGAATATCAGCAATCTCTCAGTATGAATATCAGCAATCCGGCAGTGTGAATATCGGCAATTTGTCAGTGTGAATATTAGCAATCTGTCAGTGTGAATATCAGCAATCTGTCAGTGTGAATGCGAGCAATCTGTCAGTGAACATCAGCAATCTGTCAGTGTGAATATCTGCAATCTGTCAGCGTGAATGCGAGCAATCTGTCAGTGTGAATATCAGCAATCTGTCAGTGTGAATATCAGCAATCTGTCAGTGTGAATATCAGCAATCTGCCACTCTGAAAATCAGCAATCTGTCAACGTGAATATCAGCAATCTGTCAGTGTGAATATCAGCAATCTGTCAGTGTGAAGATCTGCAATCTGTCAGTGTGAATATCAGCAATCTGTCAGTGTGAATATCAGCAATCTCTCAGAGTGATGATCAGCAATCTGTCAGTGTGAATATCAGCAATCTGTCGGCGTGAATGTCAGCAATCTCTCAGTATGAATATCACCAATCTCTCAGTATGAATATCACCAATCTGTCGGTGTGAATATCAGCAATTGGTCAGTGTGAATATCAGCAATCTGTCAGTGTGAATATCTGCAATCTGTCAGCATGAACGCGAGCAATATGTCAGTGTGAATATCAGAAATCTGTCAGCGTGAATATCAGCAACCTGTCAGTATGAATGTCAACAATCTGTCAGTGAGTATATCGGCAATCTGTCAGCGTGAATATCAGCAATCTGTCAGCGTGAATATCAGCATTCTCTCAGTGTGAATATCAGCAATCTGTCAGTGTGAATATCAGCAATCTGTCAGCGTGAATATCAGCAATCTCTCAGTGTGAATATCAGCAATCTGCCAGTGTGAGTATCAGCAATCTGTCAGCATGAACGCGAGCAATCTGTCAGTGTGAATATCAGAAATCTGTCAGCGTGAATATCAGCAATCTGTCAATGTGAATATCAGCAATCTGTCAGTGTGAATATCAGCAATCTCTCAGTGTGAATATCAGCAATCTGGCAGTGTGAATATCAGCAACCTGTCAGTGGAAATATCAGCAATCTGTCAGTGTGAATATCAGTAATCTGTCAGTGTGAATATCAGCAATCGGTCAGTGTGAATATCAGCAATCTGTCAGTATGAATATCAGCAATCTGTCAGTGTGAATATCAGCAATCTGTCAGTGTGAATATAGTCAATCTGTCAGTGTGAATATCAGCAATCTGTGAGTGAATGACAGCAATCTGTCAGTGTGAATGTCAGCCATCTGTCAGCGTGAAAATCAGCAATCTGTTATTGTGAATGCGAGCACTCTGTCAGTGTGAATATCAGCAATCTGTCAGTGTGAATATCAGCAATTGGTCAGTGTGAATATCAGCAATCTGTCAGTGTGAATATCTGCAATCTGTCAGCATGAACGCGAGCAATCTGTCAGTGTGAATATCAGAAATCTGTCAGCGTGAATATCAGCAACCTGTCAGTATGAATGTCAACAATCTGTCAGTGAGTATATCGGCAATCTGTCAGCGTGAATATCAGCAATCTGTCAGCGTGAATATCAGCATTCTCTCAGTGTGAATATCAGCAATCTGTCAGTGTGAATATCAGCAATCTCTCAGTGTGAATATCAGCAATCTGTCAGTGTGAGTATCAACAATCTGTCGGAGTGAAAATCAGCAATCTGTCAGTGTGAATATCAGCAATCTGTCAGTGTGAATATCAGGAATCTGGCAGTGTGAATGTCAGCAATCTGTCAGTGTGAATGTCAGCAATCCGGCAGTGTGAATATCAGCAATCCGTCAGTGTGAATATCAGCAATCTGTCAGTGTGAATGTCAGCAATCTGTCAGTGTGAATATCTGCAATCTGTCAGCGTGAATGCGAGCAATCTGTCAGTGTGAATATCAGCAATCTGTCAGTGTGAATATCAGCAATCTGCCACTTTGAAAATCAGCAATCTGTCAACGTGAATAGCAGCAATCTGTCAGTGTGAATATCAGCAATCTGTCAGTGTGAATATCAGCAATCGGGCAGTGTGAATATCAGCAATCTGTCGGTATGAATATCAGCAATCTGTGAGTGAATGTCAGCAATCTGTCAGTGTGAATGTCAGCAATCTGTCAGCGTGAATATCATCAATCTGTCACTGTGAATGCGAGCACTCTGTCAGTGTGAATATCAGCAATCTGTCAGTGTGAATATCAGCAATTGGTCAGTGTGAATATCAGCAATCTGTCAGTGTGATTATCCACAATCTGTCAGCATGAACGCGAGCAATCTGTCAGTGTGGATATCGGCAATCTGTCAGCGTGAATATCAGCAATCTGTCAGCGTGATTATCAGTATTCTCTCAGTGTGAATATCAGCAATCTGTCAGTGTGAATATCAGCAATCTGTCAGTGTAAATATCAGTAATCTGTCAGTGTGAATATCAGCAATCCGGCAGTGTGAATATCAGCAATTCGGCAGTGTGAATATCGGCAATTTGTCAGTGTGAATATCAGCAATCTGTCAGTGTGAATATCTGCAATCTGTCAGCGTGAATGCGAGCAATCTGTCAGTGTGAATATCAGCAATCTGTCAGTGTGAATATCAGCAATCTGCCACTCTGAAATTCAGCAATCTGTCAACGTGAATATCAGCAATCTGTCAGTGTGAATATCAGCAATCTGTCAGTGTGAAGATCTGCAATCTGTCAGTGTGAATATCAGCAATCTGTCAGTGTGAATATCAGCAATCTCTCAGAGTGATGATCAGCAATCTGTCAGTGTGAATATCAGCAATCTGTCGGCGTGAATGTCAGCAATCTCTCAGTATGAATATCACCAATCTCTCAGTATGAATATCACCAATCTGTCGGTGTGAATATCAGCAATTGGTCAGTGTGAATATCAGCAATCTGTCAGTGTGAATATCTGCAATCTGTCAGCATGAACGCGAGCAATACGTCAGTGTGAATATCAGAAATCTGTCAGCGTGAATATCAGCAACCTGTCAGTATGAATGTCAACAATCTGTCAGTGAGTATATCGGCAATCTGTCAGCGTGAATATCAGCAATCTGTCAGCGTGAATATCAGCATTCTCTCAGTGTGAATATCAGCAATCTCTCAGTGTGAATATCAGCAATCTGCCAGTGTGAGTATCAGCAATCTGTCAGCATGAACGCGAGCAATCTGTCAGTGTGAATATCAGAAATCTGTCAGCGTGAATATCAGCAATCTGTCAATGTGAATATCAGCAATCTGTCAGTGTGAATATCAGCAATCTCTCAGTGTGAATATCAGCAATCTGGCAGTGTGAATATCAGCAACCTGTCAGTGGAAATATCAGCAATCTGTCAGTGTGAATATCAGTAATCTGTCAGTGTGAATATCAGCAATCGGTCAGTGTGAATATCAGCAATCTGTCAGTATGAATATCAGCAATCTGTCAGTGTGAATATCAGCAATCTGTCAGTGTGAATATAGTCAATCTGTCAGTGTGAATATCAGCAATCTGTGAGTGAATGACAGCAATCTGTCAGTGTGAATGTCAGCCATCTGTCAGCGTGAAAATCAGCAATCTGTTATTGTGAATGCGAGCACTCTGTCAGTGTGAATATCAGCAATCTGTCAGTGTGAATATCAGCAATTGGTCAGTGTGAATATCAGCAATCTGTCAGTGTGAATATCTGCAATCTGTCAGCATGAACGCGAGCAATCTGTCAGTGTGAATATCAGAAATCTGTCAGCGTGAATATCAGCAACCTGTCAGTATGAATGTCAACAATCTGTCAGTGAGTATATCGGCAATCTGTCAGCGTGAATATCAGCAATCTGTCAGCGTGAATATCAGCATTCTCTCAGTGTGAATATCAGCAATCTGTCAGTGTGAATATCAGCAATCTCTCAGTGTGAATATCAGCAATCTGTCAGTGTGAGTATCAACAATCTGTCGGAGTGAAAATCAGCAATCTGTCAGTGTGAATATCAGCAATCTGTCAGTGTGAATATCAGGAATCTGGCAGTGTGAATGTCAGCAATCTGTCAGTGTGAATGTCAGCAATCCGGCAGTGTGAATATCAGCAATCCGTCAGTGTGAATATCAGCAATCTGTCAGTGTGAATGTCAGCAATCTGTCAGTGTGAATATCAGCAATCTGTCAGTGTGAATATCAGCAATCTGTCAGTGAATATCAGCAATCTGTCACTGTGAATGCGAGCAAACTGTCAGTGAATATCAGCAATCTGTCAGTGTGAATATCTGCAATCTGTCAGCGTGAATGCGAGCAATCTGTCAGTGTGAATATCAGCAATCTGTCAGTGTGAATATCAGCAATCTGCCACTCTGAAAATCAGCAATCTGTCAACGTGAATAGCAGCAATCTGTCAGTGTGAATATCAGCAATCTGTCAGTGTGAATATCAGCAATCGGGCAGTGTGAATATCAGCAATCTGTCAGTGTGAATATCAGCAATCTGTCAGTGTGAATGTCAGCAATCCGGCAGTGTGAATATCAGCAATCTGTCAATGTGAATATCAGCAATCTGTCAGTGTGAATATCAGCAATCTCTCAGTGTGAATATCAGCAATCTGGCAGTGTGAATATCAGCAACCTGTCAGTGTAAATATCAGCAATCTGTCAGTGTGAATATCAGTAATCTGTCAGTGTGAATATCAGCAATCCGGCAATGTGAATATCAGCAATTCGGCAGCGTGAATATCAGCAATCGGTCAGTATGAATATCAGCAATCTGTCAGTATGAATATCAGCAATCTGTCAGTGTGAATATCAGCAATCTGTCAGTGTGAATATAGTCAATCTGTCAGTGTGAATGTCAGCAATCTGTGAGTGAATGTCAGCAATTTGTCAGTGTGAATGTCAGCAATTTCTCAGTATGAATATCAGCAATGTGTCAGTGTGAATATCAGCAATCTGTCGGTGTGAATATCAGCAATCTCTCAGTATGAATATCAGCAATCTGTCAGTGTGAATATCAGCAATCTGTCGGTGTGAATATCAGCAATCTGTGAGTGAATGTCAGCAATCTGTCAGTGTGAATGTCAGCAATCTGTCAGCGTGAATATCAGCAATCTGTCACTGGGAATGCGAGCACTCTGTCAGTGTGAATATCAGCAATCTGTTGGTATGAATATCAGCAATCTGTGAGTGAATGTCAGCAACCTGTCAGTGTGAATGTCAGCAATCTGTCAGCGTGAATATCATCAATCTGTCACTGTGAATGCGAGCACTCTGTCAGTGTGAATATCAGCAATCTGTCAGTGTGAATATCAGCAATTGGTCAGTGTGAATATCAGCAATCTGTCAGTGTGACTATCTACAATCTGTCAGCATGAACGCGAGCAATCTGTCAGTGTGGATATCGGCAATCTGTCAGCGTGAATATCAGCAATCTGTCAGCGTGAATATCAGTATTCTCTCAGTGTGAATATCAGCAATCTGTCAGTGTGAATATCAGCAATCTGTCAGTGTGAATATCAGTAATCTGTCAGTGTGAATATCAGCAATCCGGCAGTGTGAATATCAGCAATTCGGCAGTGTGAATATCAGCAATCTGTCAGTGTTAATATCAGCAATCTCTCAGTATGAATATAGGCAGTCCGGCAGTGTGAATTTCGGCAATTTGTCAGTGTGAATATTAGCAATCTGTCAGTGTGAATATCAGCAATCTGTCAGTGTGAATGCGAGCAATCTGTCAGTGAACATCAGCAATCTGTCAGTGTGAATATCTGCAATCTGTCAGCGTGAATATCAGCAATCTGCCACTCTGAAAATCAGCAATCTGTCAACGTGAATATCAGCAATCTGTCAGTGTGAATATCAGCAATCTGTCAGTGTGAAGATCTGCAATCTGTCAGTGTGAATATCAGCAATCTGTCAGTGTGAATATCAGCAATCTCTCAGAGTGATGATCAGCAATCTGTCAGTGTGAATATCAGCAATCTGTAGGCGTGAATGTCAGCAATCTCTCAGTATGAATATCACCAATCTCACAGTATGAATATCACCAATCTGTCGGTGTGAATATCAGCAATTGGTCAGTGTGAATATCAGCAATCTGTCAGTGTGAATATCTGCAATCTGTCAGCATGAACGCGAGCAATCTGTCAGTGTGAATATCAGAAATCTGTCAGCGTGAATATCAGCAACCTGTCAGTATGAATGTCAACAATCTGTCAGTGAGTATATCGGCAATCTGTCAGCGTGAATATCAGCAATCTGTCAGCGTGAATATCAGCATTCTCTCAGTGTGAATATCAGCAATCTGTCAGTGTGAATATCAGCAATCTGTCAGCGTGAATATCAGCAATCTCTCAGTGTGAATATCAGCAATCTGCCAGTGTGAGTATCAGCAGCCTGTCAGTGTGAATATCAACAATCTGTCGGAGTGAAAATCAGCAATCTGTCAGTGTGAATATCAGCAATCTGTCAGTGTGAATATCAGCAATCTGTCAGCGTGAATGTCAGCAATCCGGCAGTGTGAATATCAGCAATCTGTCAATGTGAATATCAGCAATCTGTCAGTGTGAATATCAGCAATCTCTCAGTGTGAATATCAGCAATCTGGCAGTGTGAATATCAGCAACCTGTCAGTGTAAATATCAGCAATCTGTCAGTGTGAATATCAGTAATCTGTCAGTGTGAATATCAGCAATCCGGCAGTGTGAATATCAGCAATTCGGCAGCGTGAATATCAGCAATCGGTCAGTGTGAATATCAGCAATCTGTCAGTATGAATTTTAGCAATCTGTCAGTGTGAATATCAGCAATCTGTCAGTATGAATATCAGCAATCGGTCAGTGTGAATATCAGCAATCTGTCAGTATGAATATCAGCAATCTGTCAGTGTGAATATCAGCAATCTGTCAGTGTGAATATAGTCAATCTGTCAGTGTGAATGTCAGCAATCTGTGAGTGAACGTCAGCAATTTGTCAGTGTGAATGTCAGCAATTTCTCAGTATGAATATCAGCAATGTGTCAGTGTGAATATCAGCAATCTGTCGGTGTGAATATCAGCAATCTCTCAGTATGAATATCAGCAATCTGTCAGTGTGAATATCAGCAATCTGTCGGTGTGAATATCAGCAATCTGTGAGTGAATGTCAGCAATCTGTCAGTGTGAATGTCAGCAATCTGTCAGCGTGAATATCAGCAATCTGTCACTGGGAATGCGAGCACTCTGTCAGTGTGAATATCAGCAATCTGTTGGTATGAATATCAGCAATCTGTGAGTGAATGTCAGCAACCTGTCAGTGTGAATGTCAGCAATCTGTCAGCGTGAATATCATCAATCTGTCACTGTGAATGCGAGCACTCTGTCAGTGTGAATATCAGCAATCTGTCAGTGTGAATATCAGCAATTGGTCAGTGTGAATATCAGCAATCTGTCAGTGTGACTATCTACAATCTGTCAGCATGAACGCGAGCAATCTGTCAGTGTGGATATCGGCAATCTGTCAGCGTGAATATCAGCAATCTGTCAGCGTGAATATCAGTATTCTCTCAGTGTGAATATCAGCAATCTGTCAGTGTGAATATCAGCAATCTGTCAGTGTGAATATCAGTAATCTGTCAGTGTGAATATCAGCAATCCGGCAGTGTGAATATCAGCAATTCGGCAGGGTGAATATCAGCAATCTGTCAGTGTTAATATCAGCAATCTCTCAGTATGAATATAGGCAATCCGGCAGTGTGAATTTCGGCAATTTGTCAGTGTGAATATTAGCAATCTGTCAGTGTGAATATCAGCAATCTGTCAGTGTGAATGCGAGCAATCTGTCAGTGAACATCAGCAATCTGTCAGTGTGAATATCTGCAATCTGTCAGCGTGAATATCAGCAATCTGCCACTCTGAAAATCAGCAATCTGTCAACGTGAATATCAGCAATCTGTCAGTGTGAATATCAGCAATCTGTCAGTGTGAAGATCTGCAATCTGTCAGTGTGAATATCAGCAATCTGTCAGTGTGAATATCAGCAATCTCTCAGAGTGATGATCAGCAATCTGTCAGTGTGAATATCAGCAATCTGTAGGCGTGAATGTCAGCAATCTCTCAGTATGAATATCACCAATCTCACAGTATGAATATCACCAATCTGTCGGTGTGAATATCAGCAATTGGTCAGTGTGAATATCAGCAATCTGTCAGTGTGAATATCTGCAATCTGTCAGCATGAACGCGAGCAATCTGTCAGTGTGAATATCAGAAATCTGTCAGCGTGAATATCAGCAACCTGTCAGTATGAATGTCAACAATCTGTCAGTGAGTATATCGGCAGTCTGTCAGCGTGAATATCAGCAATCTGTCAGCGTGAATATCAGCATTCTCTCAGTGTGAATATCAGCAATCTGTCAGTGTGAATATCAGCAATCTGTCAGCGTGAATATCAGCAATCTCTCAGTGTGAATATCAGCAATCTGCCAGTGTGAGTATCAGCAGCCTGTCAGTGTGAATATCAACAATCTGTCGGAGTGAAAATCAGCAATCTGTCAGTGTGAATATCAGCAATCTGTCAGTGTGAATATCAGCAATCTGTCAGCGTGAATGTCAGCAATCCGGCAGTGTGAATATCAGCAATCTGTCAATGTGAATATCAGCAATCTGTCAGTGTGAATATCAGCAATCTCTCAGTGTGAATATCAGCAATCTGGCAGTGTGAATATCAGCAACCTGTCAGTGTAAATATCAGCAATCTGTCAGTGTGAATATCAGTAATCTGTCAGTGTGAATATCAGCAATCCGGCAGTGTGAATATCAGCAATTCGGCAGCGTGAATATCAGCAATCGGTCAGTGTGAATATCAGCAATCTGTCAGTATGAATTTTAGCAATCTGTCAGTGTGAATATCAGCAATCTGTCAGTGTGAATATAGTCAATCTGTCAGTGTGAATGTCAGCAATCTGTGAGTGAATGTCAGCAATTTGTCAGTGTGAATGTCAGCAATTTCTCAGTATGAATATCAGCAATGTGTCAGTGTGAATATCAGCAATCTGTCGGTGTGAATATCAGCAATCTCTCAGTATGAATATCAGCAATCTGTCAGTGTGAATATCAGCAATCTGTCGGTGTGAATATCAGCAATCTGTGAGTGAATGTCAGCACTCTGTCAGTGTGAATGTCAGCAATCTGTCAGTGTGAATATCAGCAATCTGTCGGTATGAATATCAGCAATCTGTGAGTGAATGTCAGCAATCTGTCAGTGTGAATGTCAGCAATCTGTCAGCGTGAATATCATCTATCTGTCACTGTGAATGCGAGCACTCTGTCAGTGTGAATATCAGCAATCTGTCATTGTGAATATCAGCAATTGGTCAGCGTGAATATCAGCAATTTGTCAGTGTGACTATCTACAATCTGTCAGCATGAACGCGAGCAATCTGTCAGTGTGGATATCGGCAATCTGTCAGCGTGAATATCAGCAATCTGTCAGCGTGAATATCAGTATTCTCTCAGTGTGAATATCAGCAATCTGTCAGTGTGAATATCAGCAATCTGTCAGTGTGAATATCAGTAATCTGTCAGTGTGAATATCAGCAATCCGGCAGTGTGAATATCAGCAATCTGTCAGCGTGAATATCAGCAATCTCTCAGTATGAATATCAGCAATCCGGCAGTGTGAATATCAGCAATTTGTCAGTGTGAATATTAGCAATCTGTCAGTGTGAATATCAGCAATCTGTCAGTGTGAATGCGAGCAATCTGTCAGTGAACATCAGCAATCTGTCAGTGTGAATATCTGCAATCTGTCAGCGTGAATGCGAGCAATCTGTCAGTGTGAATATCAGCAATCTGTCAGTGTGAATATCAGCAACCTGCCACTCTGAAAATCAGCAATCTGTCAACGTGAATATCAGCAATCTGTCAGTGTGAATATCAGCAAACTGTCAGTGTGAAGATCTGCAATCTGTCAGTGTGAATATCAGCAATCTGTCAGTGTGAATATCAGCAATCTCTCAGAGTGATGATCAGCAATCTGTCAGTGTGAATATCAGCAATCTGTCGGCGTGAATGTCAGCAATCTCTCAGTATGAGTATCACCAATCTGTCGGTGTGAATATCACCAATCTCTCAGTATGAATATCACTAATCTCTCAGTGTGAATATCACCAATCTGTCGGTGTGAATATCACCAATCTCTCAGTGTGAATATCACCAATCTGTCAGAATGAATGTCAGTAATCTGTCAGTGTGAATATCAGCAATCTGTCAGTGTGAATATCAGCAATCTGCCAGTGTGAATGTCTGCAATCTGTCAGTGTGAATATCAGCAATCTGTCAGTGTAAATATCAGCAATCTCTCAGTGTGAATATCAGCAATCTCTCAGTGTGAATATGAGCAATCTGTCAGTGTGAATATCGGCAATCTGTCGGTGTGAATATCGGCAATCTGTCTGTGTGAATATCAGCAATCTGTCAGTGTGAATATCAGCAATCTGTCAGTGTGAATATCAGCAATCCCTCAGTGTGAATATCAGCAATCCCTCACTGTGAATATCAGCAATCTGTCAGTGTCAATATCAGCAATCTGTCAGTGTGAATATCAGCAATCTGTCAGCGTGAATATCAGCAATCTGTCACCATGAATATCAGCAATCTCTCAGTATGAATATCAGCAATCCGGCAGTGAGAATATCGGCAATTTGTCAGTGTGAATATCAGCAATTTGGCAGTGTGAATATCAGCAATCTGTCAGTGTGAATATCAGCAATCTGTCAGTGAATATCAGCAATCTGTCACTGTGAATGCGAGCAATCTGTCAGTGTGAATATCAGCAATCTGTCAGTGTGA
This sequence comes from Mustelus asterias, assembly GCF_964213995.1. Lineage (NCBI taxonomy): Eukaryota > Metazoa > Chordata > Chondrichthyes > Carcharhiniformes > Triakidae > Mustelus > Mustelus asterias. The sequence goes on along the minus strand of NC_135822.1, from coordinate 44,880,368 downwards.
ATATCAGCAATTGGTCAGCGTGAATATCAGCAATCTGTCAGTGTGACTATCTACAATCTGTCAGCATGAACGCGAGCAATCTGTCAGTGTGGATATCGGCAATCTGTCAGCGTGAATATCAGCAATCTGTCAGCGTGAATATCAGTATTCTCTCAGTGTGAATATCAGCAATCTGTCAGTGTGAATATCAGCAATCTGTCAGTGCGAATATCAGTAATCTGTCAGTGTGAATATCAGCAATCCGGCAGTGTGAATATCAGCAATTCGGCAGTGTGAATATCAGCAATCTGTCAGTGTGAATATCAGCAATCTCTCAGTATGAATATCAGCAATCCGGCAGTGTGAATATCGGCAATTTGTCAGTGTGAATATTAGCAATCTGTCAGTGTGAATATCAGCAATCTGTCAGTGTGAATGCGAGCAATCTGTCAGTGAACATCAGCAATCTGTCAGTGTGAATATCTGCAATCTGTCAGCGTGAATGCGAGCAATCTGTCAGTGTGAATATCAGCAATCTGTCAGTGTGAATATCAGCAACCTGCCACTCTGAAAATCAGCAATCTGTCAACGTGAATATCAGCAATCTGTCAGTGTGAATATCAGCAATCTGTCAGTGTGAAGATCTGCAATCTGTCAGTGTGAATATCAGCAATCTGTCAGTGTGAATATCAGCAATCTCTCAGAGTGATGATCAGCAATCTGTCAGTGTGAATATCTGCAATCTGTCGGCGTGAATGTCAGCAATCTCTCAGTATGAATATCACCAATCTCACAGTATGAATATCACCAATCTGTCGGTGTGAATATCAGCAATTTCTCAGTATGAATATCACCAATCTCTCAGTATGAGTATCACCAATCTGTCGGTGTGAATATCACCAATCTCTCAGTATGAATATCACTAATCTCTCAGTGTGAATATCACCAATCTGTCGGTGTGAATATCACCAATCACTCAGTGTGAATATCACCAATCTGTCAGTATGAATGTCAGTAATCTGTCAGTGTGAATATCAGCAATCTGTCAGTGTGAATATCAGCAATCTGCCAGTGTGAATGTCTGCAATCTGTCAGTGTGAATATCAGCAATCTGTCAGTGTAAATATCAGCAATCTCTCAGTGTGAATATCAGCAATCTCTCAGTGTGAATATGAGCAATCTGTCAGTGTGAATATCGGCAATCTGTCGGTGTGAATATCGGCAATCTGTCTGTGTGAATATCAGCAATCTGTCAGATGTATGGGATTGGGGGTGATTGGGAAATTGGGGATTGGGGGTTGGGGGTGATCTAGGAAATTGGGGATTGGGGATTGGGGGATTGGGGGTGATCTAGGAAATTGGATCAGGAATTGGGGATTGGGGATTGGGGATTGGGGGTGATCTAGGAAATTGGATCAGGAATTGGCTAGCGGATAGGAAACAGAGGGTGGTGGTTGATAGTAAATATTCATCATGGAGTGCGGTTACAAGTGGTGTACCTCAGGGATCTGTTTTGGGGCCACTGCTGTTTGTAATATTTATTAATGATCTGGATGAGGGTATAGTTGGGTGGATTAGCAAATTTGCTGATGACACCAAAGTCGGTGGTGTGGTAGACAGTGAGGAAGGGTGTCGTAGTTTGCAGGAAGACTTAGACAGGTTGCAAAGTTGGGCCGAGAGGTGGCGGATGGAGTTTAATGCGGAGAAGTGTGAGGTAATTCACTTTGGTAGGAATAACAGATGTGTTGAGTATAGGGCTAACGGGAGGACTTTGAATAGTGTGGAGGAGCAGAGGGATCTAGGTGTATGTGTGCATAGATCCCTGAAAGTTGGGAATCAAGTAGATAAGGTTGTTAAGAAGGCATATGGTGTCTTGGCGTTTATTGGTAGGGGGATTGAATTTAGGAGTCGTAGCGTTATGTTGCAACTGTACACAACTCTGGTGCGGCCGCACTTGGAGTACTGTGTGCAGTTCTGGTCCCCACATTACAGGAAGGATGTGGAGGCTTTGGAGAGGGTGCAGAGGAGGTTTACCAGGATGTTGCCTGGTATGGAGGGGAGATCCTATGAGGAGAGGCTGAGGGATTTGGGATTGTTTTCGCTGGAAAGGCGGCGGCTAAGAGGGGATCTTATTGAAACATATAAGATGATTAGAGGTTTAGATAGGGTGGATAGTGATAGCCTTTTTCCTCTGATGGAGAAATCCAGCACGAGGGGGCATGGCTTTAAATTGAGGGGGGGTAGTTATAGAACCGATGTCAGGGGTAGGTTCTTTACCCAGAGGGTGGTGAGGGATTGGAATGCCCTGCCAGCATCAGTAGTAAATGCGCCTAGTTTGGGGGCGTTTAAGAGATCCGTAGATAGGTTCATGGACGAAAAGAAATTGGTTTAGGTTGGAGGGTCACAGTTTTGTTTTTTTTTAACTGGTCGGTGCAACATCGTGGGCCGAAGGGCCTGTTCTGCGCTGTAATGTTCTATGTTCTATGTCAGTGTGAATATCAGCAATCTGTCAGTGTGAATATCAGCAATCCCTCAGTGTGAATATCAGCAATCGCTCACTGTGAATATCAGCAATCTGTCAGTGTCAATATCAGCAATCTGTCAGTGTGAATATCAGCAATCTGTCAGCACGAATATCAGCAATCTGTCACCATGAATATCAGCAATCTCTCAGTATGAATATCAGCAATCCGGCTGTGAGAATATCGGCACTTTGTCAGTGTGAATATCAGCAATCTGGCAGTGTGAATATCAGCAATCTGTCAGTGTGAATATCAGCAATCTGTCAGTGAATATCAGCAATCTGTCACTGTGAATGCGAGCAATCTGTCAGTGAATATCAGCAATCTGTCAGTGTGAATATCAGCAATCTCTCAGTATGAATATCAGCAATCCGGCAGTGTGAATATCGGCAATCTGTCAGTGTGAATATCAGCAATCTGTCAGTGTGAGTATCAGCAATCTCTCAGTATGAATATCACTAATCTCTCAGTGTGAATATCACCAATCTGTCGGTGTGAATATCACCAATCTCTCAGTGTGAATATCACCAATCTGTCACTGTGAATGCGAGCAATCTGTCAGTGAATATCAGCAATCTGTCAGTGTGAATATCAGCAATCTGTCAGTGTGAATACCAGAAATCTGTCAGTGTGAATATCAGCAATCCGGCAGTGTGAATATCAGCAATTCGGCAGTGTGAATATCAGCAATCTATCAGTGTGAATATCAGCAATCTCTCAGTATGAATATCAGCAATCCGGCAGTGTGAATATCGGCAATTTGTCAGTGTGAATATTAGCAATCTGTCAGTGTGAATATCAGCAATCTGTCAGTGTGAATGCGAGCAATCTGTCAGTGAACATCAGCAATCTGTCAGTGTGAATATCTGCAATCTGTCAGCGTGAATGCGAGCAATCTGTCAGTGTGAATATCAGCAATCTGTCAGTGTGAATATCAGCAATCTGTCAGTGTGAATATCAGCAATCTGCCACTCTGAAAATCAGCAATCTGTCAACATGAATATCAGCAATCTGTCAGTGTGAATATCAGCAATCTGTCAGTGTGAAGATCTGCAATCTGTCAGTGTGAATATCAGCAATCTGTCAGTGTGAATATCAGCAATCTCTCAGAGTGATGATCAGCAATCTGTCAGTGTGAATATCAGCAATCTGTCGGCGTGAATGTCAGCAATCTCTCAGTATGAATATCACCAATCTCTCAGTATGAATATCACCAATCTGTCGGTGTGAATATCAGCAATTGGTCAGTGTGAATATCAGCAATCTGTCAGTGTGAATATCTGCAATCTGTCAGCATGAACGCGAGCAATATGTCAGTGTGAATATCAGAAATCTGTCAGCGTGAATATCAGCAACCTGTCAGTATGAATGTCAACAATCTGTCAGTGAGTATATCGGCAATCTGTCAGCGTGAATATCAGCAATCTGTCAGCGTGAATATCAGCATTCTCTCAGTGTGAATATCAGCAATCTGTCAGTGTGAATATCAGCAATCTGTCAGCGTGAATATCAGCAATCTCTCAGTGTGAATATCAGCAATCTGCCAGTGTGAGTATCAGCAATCTGTCAGCATGAACGCGAGCAATCTGTCAGTGTGAATATCAGAAATCTGTCAGCGTGAATATCAGCAATCTGTCAATGTGAATATCAGCAATCTGTCAGTGTGAATATCAGCAATCTCTCAGTGTGAATATCAGCAATCTGGCAGTGTGAATATCAGCAACCTGTCAGTGGAAATATCAGCAATCTGTCAGTGTGAATATCAGTAATCTGTCAGTGTGAATATCAGCAATCGGTCAGTTTGAATATCAGCAATCTGTCAGTATGAATATCAGCAATCTGTCAGTGTGAATATCAGCAATCTGTCAGTGTGAATATAGTCAATCTGTCAGTGTGAATATCAGCAATCTGTGAGTGAATGACAGCAATCTGTCAGTGTGAATGTCAGCCATCTGTCAGCGTGAAAATCAGCAATCTGTTATTGTGAATGCGAGCACTCTGTCAGTGTGAATATCAGCAATCTGTCAGTGTGAATATCAGCAATTGGTCAGTGTGAATATCAGCAATCTGTCAGTGTGAATATCTGCAATCTGTCAGCATGAACGCGAGCAATCTGTCAGTGTGAATATCAGAAATCTGTCAGCGTGAATATCAGCAACCTGTCAGTATGAATGTCAACAATCTGTCAGTGAGTATAACGGCAATCTGTCAGCGTGAATATCAGCAATCTGTCAGCGTGAATATCAGCATTCTCTCAGTGTGAATATCAGCAATCTGTCAGTGTGAATATCAGCAATCTCTCAGTGTGAATATCAGCAATCTGTCAGTGTGAGTATCAACAATCTGTCGGAGTGAAAATCAGCAATCTGTCAGTGTGAATATCAGGAATCTGGCAGTGTGAATGTCAGCAATCTGTCAGTGTGAATGTCAGCAATCCGGCAGTGTGAATATCAGCAATCCGTCAGTGTGAATATCAGCAATCTGTCAGTGTGAATGTCAGCAATCTGTCAGTGTGAATATCAGCAATCTGTCAGTGTGAATATCAGCAATCTGTCAGTGAATATCAGCAATCTGTCACTGTGAATGCGAGCAAACTGTCAGTGAATATCAGCAATCTGTCAGTGTGAATATCTGCAATCTGTCAGCGTGAATGCGAGCAATCTGTCAGTGTGAATATCAGCAATCTGTCAGTGTGAATATCAGCAATCTGCCACTCTGAAAATCAGCAATCTGTCAACGTGAATAGCAGCAATCTGTCAGTGTGAATATCAGCAATCTGTCAGTGTGAATATCAGCAATCGGGCAGTGTGAATATCAGCAATCTGTCAGTGTGAATATCAGCAATCTGTCAGTGTGAATGTCAGCAATCCGGCAGTGTGAATATCAGCAATCTGTCGGTATGAATATCAGCAATCTGTGAGTGAATGTCAGCAATCTGTCAGTGTGAATGTCAGCAATCTGTCAGCGTGAATATCATCAATCTGTCACTGTGAATGCGAGCACTCTGTCAGTGTGAATATCAGCAATCTGTCAGTGTGAATATCAGCAATTGGTCAGTGTGAATATCAGCAATCTGTCAGTGTGATTATCCACAATCTGTCAGAATGAACGCGAGCAATCTGTCAGTGTGGATATCGGCAATCTGTCAGCGTGAATATCAGCAATCTGTCAGCGTGATTATCAGTATTCTCTCAGTGTGAATATCAGCAATCTGTCAGTGTGAATATCAGGAATCTGGCAGTGTGAATATCAGTAATCTGTCAGTGTGAATATCAGCAATCCGGCAGTGTGAATATCAGCAATTCGGCAGTGTGAATATCGGCAATTTGTCAGTGTGAATATCAGCAATCTGTCAGTGTGAATATCTGCAATCTGTCAGCGTGAATGCGAGCAATCTGTCAGTGTGAATATCAGCAATCTGTCAGTGTGAATATCAGCAATCTGCCACTCTGAAAATCAGCAATCTGTCAACGTGAATATCAGCAATCTGTCAGTGTGAATATCAGCAATCTGTCAGTGTGAAGATCTGCAATCTGTCAGTGTGAATATCAGCAATCTGTCAGTGTGAATATCAGCAATCTCTCAGAGTGATGATCAGCAATCTGTCAGTGTGAATATCAGCAATCTGTCGGCGTGAATGTCAGCAATCTCTCAGTATGAATATCACCAATCTCTCAGTATGAATATCACCAATCTGTCGGTGTGAATATCAGCAATTGGTCAGTGTGAATATCAGCAATCTGTCAGTGTGAATATCTGCAATCTGTCAGCATGAACGCGAGCAATATGTCAGTGTGAATATCAGAAATCTGTCAGCGTGAATATCAGCAACCTGTCAGTATGAATGTCAACAATCTGTCAGTGAGTATATCGGCAATCTGTCAGCGTGAATATCAGCAATCTGTCAGCGTGAATATCAGCATTCTCTCAGTGTGAATATCAGCAATCTCTCAGTGTGAATATCAGCAATCTGCCAGTGTGAGTATCAGCAATCTGTCAGCATGAACGCGAGCAATCTGTCAGTGTGAATATCAGAAATCTGTCAGCGTGAATATCAGCAATCTGTCAATGTGAATATCAGCAATCTGTCAGTGTGAATATCAGCAATCTCTCAGTGTGAATATCAGCAATCTGGCAGTGTGAATATCAGCAACCTGTCAGTGGAAATATCAGCAATCTGTCAGTGTGAATATCAGTAATCTGTCAGTGTGAATATCAGCAATCGGTCAGTGTGAATATCAGCAATCTGTCAGTATGAATATCAGCAATCTGTCAGTGTGAATATCAGCAATCTGTCAGTGTGAATATAGTCAATCTGTCAGTGTGAATATCAGCAATCTGTGAGTGAATGACAGCAATCTGTCAGTGTGAATGTCAGCCATCTGTCAGCGTGAAAATCAGCAATCTGTTATTGTGAATGCGAGCACTCTGTCAGTGTGAATATCAGCAATCTGTCAGTGTGAATATCAGCAATTGGTCAGTGTGAATATCAGCAATCTGTCAGTGTGAATATCTGCAATCTGTCAGCATGAACGCGAGCAATCTGTCAGTGTGAATATCAGAAATCTGTCAGCGTGAATATCAGCAACCTGTCAGTATGAATGTCAACAATCTGTCAGTGAGTATATCGGCAATCTGTCAGCGTGAATATCAGCAATCTGTCAGCGTGAATATCAGCATTCTCTCAGTGTGAATATCAGCAATCTGTCAGTGTGAATATCAGCAATCTCTCAGTGTGAATATCAGCAATCTGTCAGTGTGAGTATCAACAATCTGTCGGAGTGAAAATCAGCAATCTGTCAGTGTGAATATCAGCAATCTGTCAGTGTGAATATCAGGAATCTGGCAGTGTGAATGTCAGCAATCTGTCAGTGTGAATGTCAGCAATCCGGCAGTGTGAATATCAGCAATCCGTCAGTGTGAATATCAGCAATCTGTCAGTGTGAATGTCAGCAATCTGTCAGTGTGAATATCAGCAATCTGTCAGTGTGAATATCAGCAATCTGTCAGTGAATATCAGCAATCTGTCACTGTGAATGCGAGCAAACTGTCAGTGAATATCAGCAATCTGTCAGTGTGAATATCTGCAATCTGTCAGCGTGAATGCGAGCAATCTGTCAGTGTGAATATCAGCAATCTGTCAGTGTGAATATCAGCAATCTGCCACTCTGAAAATCAGCAATCTGTCAACGTGAATAGCAGCAATCTGTCAGTGTGAATATCAGCAATCTGTCAGTGTGAATATCAGCAATCGGGCAGTGTGAATATCAGCAATCTGTCAGTGTGAATATCAGCAATCTGTCAGTGTGAATGTCAGCAATCCGGCAGTGTGAATATCAGCAATCTGTCAATGTGAATATCAGCAATCTGTCAGTGTGAATATCAGCAATCTCTCAGTGTGAATATCAGCAATCTGGCAGTGTGAATATCAGCAACCTGTCAGTGTAAATATCAGCAATCTGTCAGTGTGAATATCAGTAATCTGTCAGTGTGAATATCAGCAATCCGGCAATGTGAATATCAGCAATTCGGCAGCGTGAATATCAGCAATCGGTCAGTGTGAATATCAGCAATCTGTCAGTATGAATATCAGCAATCTGTCAGTGTGAATATCAGCAATCTGTCAGTGTGAATATAGTCAATCTGTCAGTGTGAATGTCAGCAATCTGTGAGTGAATGTCAGCAATTTGTCAGTGTGAATGTCAGCAATTTCTCAGTATGAATATCAGCAATGTGTCAGTGTGAATATCAGCAATCTGTCGGTGTGAATATCAGCAATCTCTCAGTATGAATATCAGCAATCTGTCAGTGTGAATATCAGCAAGCTGTCGGTGTGAATATCAGCAATCTGTGAGTGAATGTCAGCAATCTGTCAGTGTGAATGTCAGCAATCTGTCAGCGTGAATATCAGCAATCTGTCACTGGGAATGCGAGCACTCTGTCAGTGTGAATATCAGCAATCTGTTGGTATGAATATCAGCAATCTGTGAGTGAATGTCAGCAACCTGTCAGTGTGAATGTCAGCAATCTGTCAGCGTGAATATCATCAATCTGTCACTGTGAATGCGAGCACTCTGTCAGTGTGAATATCAGCAATCTGTCAGTGTGAATATCAGCAATTGGTCAGTGTGAATATCAGCAATCTGTCAGTGTGACTATCTACAATCTGTCAGCATGAACGCGAGCAATCTGTCAGTGTGGATATCGGCAATCTGTCAGCGTGAATATCAGCAATCTGTCAGCGTGAATATCAGTATTCTCTCAGTGTGAATATCAGCAATCTGTCAGTGTGAATATCAGCAATCTGTCAGTGTGAATATCAGTAATCTGTCAGTGTGAATATCAGCAATCCGGCAGTGTGAATATCAGCAATTCGGCAGTGTGAATATCAGCAATCTGTCAGTGTTAATATCAGCAATCTCTCAGTATGAATATAGGCAATCCGGCAGTGTGAATTTCGGCAATTTGTCAGTGTGAATATTAGCAATCTGTCAGTGTGAATATCAGCAATCTGTCAGTGTGAATGCGAGCAATCTGTCAGTGAACATCAGCAATCTGTCAGTGTGAATATCTGCAATCTGTCAGCGTGAATATCAGCAATCTGCCACTCTGAAAATCAGCAATCTGTCAACGTGAATATCAGCAATCTGTCAGTGTGAATATCAGCAATCTGTCAGTGTGAAGATCTGCAATCTGTCAGTGTGAATATCAGCAATCTGTCAGTGTGAATATTAGCAATCTCTCAGAGTGATGATCAGCAATCTGTCAGTGTGAATATCAGCAATCTGTAGGCGTGAATGTCAGCAATCTCTCAGTATGAATATCACCAATCTCACAGTATGAATATCACCAATCTGTCGGTGTGAATATCAGCAATTGGTCAGTGTGAATATCAGCAATCTGTCAGTGTGAATATCTGCAATCTGTCAGCATGAACGCGAGCAATCTGTCAGTGTGAATATCAGAAATCTGTCAGCGTGAATATCAGCAACCTGTCAGTATGAATGTCAACAATCTGTCAGTGAGTATATCGGCAATCTGTCAGCGTGAATATCAGCAATCTGTCAGCGTGAATATCAGCATTCTCTCAGTGTGAATATCAGCAATCTGTCAGTGTGAATATCAGCAATCTGTCAGCGTGAATATCAGCAATCTCTCAGTGTGAATATCAGCAATCTGCCAGTGTGAGTATCAGCAGCCTGTCAGTGTGAATATCAACAATCTGTCGGAGTGAAAATCAGCAATCTGTCAGTGTGAATATCAGCAATCTGTCAGTGTGAATATCAGCAATCTGTCAGCGTGAATGTCAGCAATCCGGCAGTGTGAATATCAGCAATCTGTCAATGTGAATATCAGCAATCTGTCAGTGTGAATATCAGCAATCTCTCAGTGTGAATATCAGCAATCTGGCAGTGTGAATATCAGCAACCTGTCAGTGTAAATATCAGCAATCTGTCAGTGTGAATATCAGTAATCTGTCAGTGTGAATATCAGCAATCCGGCAGTGTGAATATCAGCAATTCGGCAGCGTGAATATCAGCAATCGGTCAGTGTGAATATCAGCAATCTGTCAGTATGAATTTCAGCAATCTGTCAGTGTGAATATCAGCAATCTGTCAGTGTGAATATAGTCAATCTGTCAGTGTGAATGTCAGCAATCTGTGAGTGAATGTCAGCAATTTGTCAGTGTGAATGTCAGCAATTTCTCAGTATGAATATCAGCAATGTGTCAGTGTGAATATCAGCAATCTGTCGGTGTGAATATCAGCAATCTCTCAGTATGAATATCAGCAATCTGTCAGTGTGAATATCAGCAATCTGTCGGTGTGAATATCAGCAATCTGTGAGTGAATGTCAGCAATCTGTCAGTGTGAATGTCAGCAATCTGTCAGTGTGAATATCAGCAATCTGTCGGTATGAATATCAGCAATCTGTGAGTGAATGTCAGCAATCTGTCAGTGTGAATGTCAGCAATCTGTCAGCGTGAATATCATCAATCTGTCACTGTGAATGCGAGCACTCTGTCAGTGTGAATATCAGCAATCTGTCATTGTGAATATCAGCAATTGGTCAGCGTGAATATCAGCAATTTGTCAGTGTGACTATCTACAATCTGTCAGTATGAACGCGAGCAATCTGTCAGTGTGGATATCGGCAATCTGTCAGCGTGAATATCAGCAATCTGTCAGCGTGAATATCAGTATTCTCTCAGTGTGAATATCAGCAATCTGTCAGTGTGAATATCAGCAATCTGTCAGTGTGAATATCAGTAATCTGTCAGTGTGAATATCAGCAATCCGGCAGTGTGAATATCAGCAATCTGTCAGCGTGAATATCAGCAATCTCTCAGTATGAATATCAGCAATCCGGCAGTGTGAATATCGGCAATTTGTCAGTGTGAATATTAGCAATCTGTCAGTGTGAATATCAGCAATCTGTCAGTGTGAATGCGAGCAATCTGTCAGTGAACATCAGCAATCTGTCAGTGTGAATATCTGCAATCTGTCAGCGTGAATGCGAGCAATCTGTCAGTGTGAATATCAGCAATCTGTCAGTGTGAATATCAGCAACCTGCCACTCTGAAAATCAGCAATCTGTCAACGTGAATATCAGCAATCTGTCAGTGTGAATATCAGCAAACTGTCAGTGTGAAGATCTGCAATCTGTCAGTGTGAATATCAGCAATCTGTCAGTGTGAATATCAGCAATCTCTCAGAGTGATGATCAGCAATCTGTCAGTGTGAATATCAGCAATCTGTCGGCGTGAATGTCAGCAATCTCTCAGTATGAGTATCACCAATCTGTCGGTGTGAATATCACCAATCTCTCAGTATGAATATCACTAATCTCTCAGTGTGAATATCACCAATCTGTCGGTGTGAATATCACCAATCTCTCAGTGTGAATATCACCAATCTGTCAGAATGAATGTCAGTAATCTGTCAGTGTGAATATCAGCAATCTGTCAGTGTGAATATCAGCAATCTGCCAGTGTGAATGTCTGCAATCTGTCAGTGTGAATATCAGCAATCTGTCAGTGTAAATATCAGCAATCTCTCAGTGTGAATATCAGCAATCTCTCAGTGTGAATATGAGCAATCTGTCAGTGTGAATATCGGCAATCTGTCGGTGTGAATATCGGCAATCTGTCTGTGTGAATATCAGCAATCTGTCAGTGTGAATATCAGCAATCTGTCAGTGTGAATATCAGCAATCCCTCAGTGTGAATATCAGCAATCCCTCACTGTGAATATCAGCAATCTGTCAGTGTCAATATCAGCAATCTGTCAGTGTCAATATCAGCAATCTGTCAGCGTGAATATCAGCAATCTGTCACCATGAATATCAGCAATCTCTCAGTATGAATATCAGCAATCCGGCAGTGAGAATATCGGCAATTTGTCAGTGTGAATATCAGCAATTTGGCAGTGTGAATATCAGCAATCTGTCAGTGTGAATATCAGCAATCTGTCAGTGAATATCAGCAATCTGTCACTGTGAATGCGAGCAATCTGTCAGTGTGAATATCAGCAATCTGTCAGTGTGAATATCAGCAATCTCTCAGTATGAATATCAGCAATCTGTCAGTGTGACTATCTACAATCTGTCAGCATGAACGCGAGCAATCTGTCAGTGTGGATATCGGCAATCTGTCAGCGTGAATATCAGCAATCTGTCAGCGTGAATATCAGTATTCTCTCAGTGTGAATATCAGCAATCTGTCAGTGTGAATATCAGCAATCTGTCAGTGCGAATATCAGTAATCTGTCAGTGTGAATATCAGCAATCCGGCAGTGTGAATATCAGCAATTCGGCAGTGTGAATATCAGCAATCTGTCAGTGTGAATATCAGCAATCTCTCAGTATGAATATCAGCAATCCGGCAGTGTGAATATCGGCAATTTGTCAGTGTGAATATTAGCAATCTGTCAGTGTGAATATCAGCAATCTGTCAGTGTGAATGCGAGCAATCTGTCAGTGAACATCAGCAATCTGTCAGTGTGAATATCTGCAATCTGTCAGCGTGAATGCGAGCAATCTGTCAGTGTGAATATCAGCAATCTGTCAGTGTGAATATCAGCAACCTGCCACTCTGAAAATCAGCAATCTGTCAACGTGAATATCAGCAATCTGTCAGTGTGAATATCAGCAATCTGTCAGTGTGAAGATCTGCAATCTGTCAGTGTGAATATCAGCAATCTGTCAGTGTGAATATCAGCAATCTCTCAGAGTGATGATCAGCAATCTGTCAGTGTGAATATCTGCAATCTGTCGGCGTGAATGTCAGCAATCTCTCAGTATGAATATCACCAATCTCACAGTATGAATATCACCAATCTGTCGGTGTGAATATCAGCAATTTCTCAGTATGAATATCACCAATCTCTCAGTATGAGTATCACCAATCTGTCGGTGTGAATATCACCAATCTCTCAGTATGAATATCACTAATCTCTCAGTGTGAATATCACCAATCTGTCGGTGTGAATATCAATAATCTCTCAGTGTGAATATCACCAATCTGTCAGTATGAATGTCAGTAATCTGTCAGTGTGAATATCAGCAATCTGTCAGTGTGAATATCAGCAATCTGCCAGTGTGAATGTCTGCAATCTGTCAGTGTGAATATCAGCAATCTGTCAGTGTAAATATCAGCAATCTCTCAGTGTGAATATCAGCAATCTCTCAGTGTGAATATGAGCAATCTGTCAGTGTGAATATCGGCAATCTGTCGGTGTGAATATCGGCAATCTGTCTGTGTGAATATCAGCAATCTGTCAGTGTGAATATCAGCAATCTGTCAGCGTGAATATCAGCAATCCCTCAGTGTGAATATCAGCAATCGCTCACTGTGAATATCAGCAATCTGTCAGTGTCAATATCAGCAATCTGTCAGTGTGAATATCAGCAATCTGTCAGCGCGAATATCAGCAATCTGTCACCATGAATATCAGCAATCTCTCAGTATGAATATCAGCAATCCGGCTGTGAGAATATCGGCACTTTGTCAGTGTGAATATCAGCAATCTGGCAGTGTGAATATCAGCAATCTGTCAGTGTGAATATCAGCAATCTGTCAGTGAATATCAGCAATCTGTCACTGTGAATGCGAGCAATCTGTCAGTGAATATCAGCAATCTGTCAGTGTGAATATCAGCAATCTCTCAGTATGAATATCAGCAATCCGGCAGTGTGAATATCGGCAATCTGTCAGTGTGAATATCAGCAATCTGTCAGTGTGAGTATCAGCAATCTCTCAGTATGAATATCACTAATCTCTCAGTGTGAATATCACCAATCTGTCGGTGTGAATATCACCAATCTCTCAGTGTGAATATCACCAATCTGTCACTGTGAATGCGAGCAATCTGTCAGTGAATATCAGCAATCTGTCAGTGTGAATATCAGCAATCTGTCAGTGTGAATACCAGAAATCTGTCAGTGTGAATATCAGCAATCCGGCAGTGTGAATATCAGCAATTCGGCAGTGTGAATATCAGCAATCTATCAGTGTGAATATCAGCAATCTCTCAGTATGAATATCAGCAATCCGGCAGTGTGAATATCGGCAATTTGTCAGTGTGAATATTAGCAATCTGTCAGTGTGAATATCAGCAATCTGTCAGTGTGAATGCGAGCAATCTGTCAGTGAACATCAGCAATCTGTCAGTGTGAATATCTGCAATCTGTCAGCGTGAATGCGAGCAATCTGTCAGTGTGAATATCAGCAATCTGTCAGTGTGAATATCAGCAAACTGCCACTCTGAAAATCAGCAATCTGTCAACGTGAATATCAGCAATCTGTCAGTGTGAATATCAGCAATCTGTCAGTGTGAAGATCTGCAATCTGTCAGTGTGAATATCAGCAATCTGTCAGTGTGAATATCAGCAATCTCTCAGAGTGATGATCAGCAATCTGTCAGTGTGAATATCAGCAATCGGTCGGCGTGAATGTCAGCAATCTCTCAGTATGAATATCACCAATCTCTCAGTATGAATATCAGCAATCCGGCAGTGAGAATATCGGCAATTTGTCAGTGTGAATATCAGCAATTTGGCAGTGTGAATATCAGCAATCTGTCAGTGTGAATATCAGCAATCTGTCAGTGAATATCAGCAATCTGTCACTGTGAATGCGAGCAATCTGTCAGTGTGAATATCAGCAATCTGTCAGTGTGAATATCAGCAATCTCTCAGTATGAATATCAGCAATCTGTCAGTGTGACTATCTACAATCTGTCAGCATGAACGCGAGCAATCTGTCAGTGTGGATATCGGCAATCTGTCAGCGTGAATATCAGCAATCTGTCAGCGTGAATATCAGTATTCTCTCAGTGTGAATATCAGCAATCTGTCAGTGTGAATATCAGCAATCTGTCAGTGCGAATATCAGTAATCTGTCAGTGTGAATATCAGCAATCCGGCAGTGTGAATATCAGCAATTCGGCAGTGTGAATATCAGCAATCTGTCAGTGTGAATATCAGCAATCTCTCAGTATGAATATCAGCAATCCGGCAGTGTGAATATCGGCAATTTGTCAGTGTGAATATTAGCAATCTGTCAGTGTGAATATCAGCAATCTGTCAGTGTGAATGCGAGCAATCTGTCAGTGAACATCAGCAATCTGTCAGTGTGAATATCTGCAATCTGTCAGCGTGAATGCGAGCAATCTGTCAGTGTGAATATCAGCAATCTGTCAGTGTGAATATCAGCAACCTGCCACTCTGAAAATCAGCAATCTGTCAACGTGAATATCAGCAATCTGTCAGTGTGAATATCAGCAATCTGTCAGTGTGAAGATCTGCAATCTGTCAGTGTGAATATCAGCAATCTGTCAGTGTGAATATCAGCAATCTCTCAGAGTGATGATCAGCAATCTGTCAGTGTGAATATCTGCAATCTGTCGGCGTGAATGTCAGCAATCTCTCAGTATGAATATCACCAATCTCACAGTATGAATATCACCAATCTGTCGGTGTGAATATCAGCAATTTCTCAGTATGAATATCACCAATCTCTCAGTATGAGTATCACCAATCTGTCGGTGTGAATATCACCAATCTCTCAGTATGAATATCACTAATCTCTCAGTGTGAATATCACCAATCTGTCGGTGTGAATATCACCAATCTCTCAGTGTGAATATCACCAATCTGTCAGTATGAATGTCAGTAATCTGTCAGTGTGAATATCAGCAATCTGTCAGTGTGAATATCAGCAATCTGCCAGTGTGAATGTCTGCAATCTGTCAGTGTGAATATCAGCAATCTGTCAGTGTAAATATCAGCAATCTCTCAGTGTGAATATCAGCAATCTCTCAGTGTGAATATGAGCAATCTGTCAGTGTGAATATCGGCAATCTGTCGGTGTGAATATCGGCAATCTGTCTGTGTGAATATCAGCAATCTGTCAGTGTGAATATCAGCAATCTGTCAGCGTGAATATCAGCAATCCCTCAGTGTGAATATCAGCAATCGCTCACTGTGAATATCAGCAATCTGTCAGTGTCAATATCAGCAATCTGTCAGTGTGAATATCAGCAATCTGTCAGCGCGAATATCAGCAATCTGTCACCATGAATATCAGCAATCTCTCAGTATGAATATCAGCAATCCGGCTGTGAGAATATCGGCACTTTGTCAGTGTGAATATCAGCAATCTGGCAGTGTGAATATCAGCAATCTGTCAGTGTGAATATCAGCAATCTGTCAGTGAATATCAGCAATCTGTCACTGTGAATGCGAGCAATCTGTCAGTGAATATCAGCAATCTGTCAGTGTGAATATCAGCAATCTCTCAGTATGAATATCAGCAATCCGGCAGTGTGAATATCGGCAATCTGTCAGTGTGAATATCAGCAATCTGTCAGTGTGAGTATCAGCAATCTCTCAGTATGAATATCACTAATCTCTCAGTGTGAATATCACCAATCTGTCGGTGTGAATATCACCAATCTCTCAGTGTGAATATCACCAATCTGTCACTGTGAATGCGAGCAATCTGTCAGTGAATATCAGCAATCTGTCAGTGTGAATATCAGCAATCTGTCAGTGTGAATACCAGAAATCTGTCAGTGTGAATATCAGCAATCCGGCAGTGTGAATATCAGCAATTCGGCAGTGTGAATATCAGCAATCTATCAGTGTGAATATCAGCAATCTCTCAGTATGAATATCAGCAATCCGGCAGTGTGAATATCGGCAATTTGTCAGTGTGAATATTAGCAATCTGTCAGTGTGAATATCAGCAATCTGTCAGTGTGAATGCGAGCAATCTGTCAGTGAACATCAGCAATCTGTCAGTGTGAATATCTGCAATCTGTCAGCGTGAATGCGAGCAATCTGTCAGTGTGAATATCAGCAATCTGTCAGTGTGAATATCAGCAAACTGCCACTCTGAAAATCAGCAATCTGTCAACGTGAATATCAGCAATCTGTCAGTGTGAATATCAGCAATCTGTCAGTGTGAAGATCTGCAATCTGTCAGTGTGAATATCAGCAATCTGTCAGTGTGAATATCAGCAATCTCTCAGAGTGATGATCAGCAATCTGTCAGTGTGAATATCAGCAATCGGTCGGCGTGAATGTCAGCAATCTCTCAGTATGAATATCACCAATCTCACAGTATGAATATCACCAATCTGTCGGTGTGAATATCAGCAATTGGTCAGTGTGAATATCACCAATCTGTCAGTGTGAATATCTGCAATCTGTCAGCATGAACGCGAGCAATCTGTCAGTGTGAATATCAGAAATCTGTCAGCGTGAATATCAGCAACCTGTCAGTATGAATGTCAACAATCTGTCAGTGAGTATATCGGCAATCTGTCAGCGTGAATATCAGCAATCTGTCAGCGTGAATATCAGCATTCTCTCAGTGTGAATATCAGCAATCTGTCAGTGTGAATATCAGCAATCTGTCAGCGTGAATATCAGCAATCTCTCAGTGTGAATATCAGCAATCTGCCAGTGTGAGTATCAGCAGCCTGTCAGTGTGAATATCAACAATCTGTCGGAGTGAAAATCAGCAATCTGTCAGTGTGAATATCAGCAATCTGTCAGTGTGAATATCAGGAATCTGGCAGTGTGAATGTCAGCAATCTGTCAGTGTGAATGTCAGCAATCCGGCAGTGTGAATATCAACAATCTGTCAGTGTGAATATCAGCAATCTGTCAGTGTGAATGTCAGCAATCTGTCACTGTGAATGTGAGCAATCTGTCAGTGTGAATATCAGCAATCTGTCAGTGAATATCAGCAATCTGTCACTGTGAATGCGTGCAATCTGTCAGTGAATATCAGCAATCTGTCAGTGTGAATATCTGCAATCTGTCAGCGTGAATGCGAGCAATCTGTCAGTGTGAATATCAGCAATCTGTCAGTGTGAATATCAGCAATCTGCCACTCTGAAAATCAGCAATCTGTCAACGTGAATATCAGCAATCTGTCAGTGTGAATATCAGCAATCTGTCAGTGTGAATATCAGCAATCGGGCAGTGTGAATATCAGCAATCTGTCAGTGTGAATATCAGCAATTGGTCAGTGTGAATATCAGCAATCTGTCAGCGTGAATATCAGCAATTGGTCAGTGTGAATATCAGCAATCTGTCAGTGTGAATATCAGCAATTGGTCAGTGTGAATATCAGCAATCTGTCAGTGTGAATATCTGCAATCTGTCAGCATGAACGCGAGCAATCTGTCAGTGTGAATATCAGAAATCTGTCAGCGTGAATATCAGCAATCTGTCAACGTGAATATCAGCAATCTGTCAGTGTGAATATCAGCAATCTCTCAGCGTGAATATCAGCAATCTGGCAGTGTGAATATCAGCAACCTGTCAGTGTAAATATCAGCAATCTGTCAGTGTGAATATCAGTAATCTGTCAGTGTGAATACCAGCAATTCGGCAGCGTGAATATCAGCAATCGGTCAGTGTGAATATCAGCAATCTGTCAGTATGAATATCAGCAATCTGTCAGTGTGAACATCAGCAATCTGTCAGTGTGAATATAGTCAATCTGTCAGTGTGAATATCAGCAATCTGTGAGTGAATGACAGCAATCTGTCAGTGTGAATGTCAGCCATCTGTCAGCGTGAAAATCAGCAATCTGTCATTGTGAATGCGAGCACTCTGTCAGTGTGAATATCAGCAATCTGTCAGTGTGAATATCAGCAATTGGTCAGTGTGAATATCAGCAATCTGTCAGTGTGAATATCTGCAATCTGTCAGCATGAACGCGAGCAATCTGTCAGTGTGAATATCAGAAATCTGTCAGCGTGAATATCAGCAACCTGTCAGTATGAATGTCAACAATCTGTCAGTGAGTATATCGGCAATCTGTCAGCGTGAATATCAGCAATCTGTCAGCGTGAATATCAGCATTCTCTCAGTGTGAATATCAGCAATCTGTCAGTGTGAATATCAGCAATCTGTCAGCGTGAATATCAGCAACCTGTCAGTGTGAATATCAGCAATCTGTCAGCGTGAATATCAGCAATCTGTCAGCGTGAATATCAGCAATCTCTCAGTGTGAATTTCAGCAATCTGTCAGTGTGAGTATCAGCAACCTGTCAGTGTGAATATCAACAATCTGTCGGAGTAAAAATCAGCAATCTGTCAGTGTGAATATCAGCAATCTGTCAGTGTGAATATCAGGAATCTGGCAGTGTGAATGTCAGCAATCTGTCAGTGTGAATGTCAGCAATCCGGCAGTGTGAATATCAGCAGTCTGTCAGTGTGAATATCAGCAATCTGTCAGTGCGAATGTCAGCAATCTGTCAGTGTGAATATCAGCAATCTGTCAGTGTGAATATCAGCAATCTGTCAGTGAATATCAGCAATCTGTCACTGTGAATGCGAGCAATCTGTCAGTGAATATCAGCAATCTGTCAGTGTGAATATCTGCAATCTGTCAGCGTCAATGCGAGCAATCTGTCAGTGTGAATATCAGCAATCTGTCAGTGTGAATATCAGCAATCTGCCACTCTGAAAATCAGCAATCTGTCAACGTGAATAGCAGCAATCTGTCAGTGTGAATATCAGCAACCTGTCAGTGTGAATATCAGCAATCTGTCAGTGTGAATATCAGCAATCTGCCACTCTGAAAATCAGCAATCTGTCAGTGTGAATATCAGCAATCTGTCAGTGTGAATATCAGCAATCGGGCAGTGTGAATATCAGCAATCTGTCAGTGTGAATATCAGCAATCTGTCAATGTGAATATCAGCAATCTGTCAGTGTCAATATCAGCAATCTCTCAGTGTGAATATCAGCAATCTGGCAGTGTGAATATCAGCAACCTGTCAGTGTAAATATCAGCAATCTGTCAGTGTGAATATCAGTAATCTGTCAGTGTGAATATCAGCAATCCGGCAGTGTGAATATCAGCAATTCGGCAGCGTGAATATCAGCAATCGGTCAGTGTGAATATCAGCAATCTGTCAGTATGAATATCAGCAATCTGTCAGTGTGAATATAGTCAATCTGTCAGTGTGAATGTCAGCAATCTGTGAGTGAATGTCAGCAATTTGTCAGTGTGAATGTCAGCAATTTCTCAGTATGAATATCAGCAATGTGTCAGTGTGAATATCAGCAATCTGTCGGTGTGAATATCAGCAATCTGTGAGTGAATGTCAGCAATCTGTCAGTGTGAATGTCAGCAATCTGTCAGCGTGAATATCAGCAATCTGTCACTGGGAATGCGAGCACTCTGTCAGTGTGAATATCAGCAATCTGTTGGTATGAATATCAGCAATCTGTGAGTGAATGTCAGCAATCTGTCAGTGTGAATGTCAGCAATCTGTCAGCGTGAATATCATCAATCTGTCACTGTGAATGCGAGCACTCTGTCAGTGTGAATATCAGCAATCTGTCAGTGTGAATATCAGCAATTGGTCAGTGTGAATATCAGCAATCTGTCAGTGTGACTATCTACAATCTATCAGCGTGACTATCTACAATCTGTCAGCATGAACGCGAGCAATCTGTCAGTGTGGATATCGGCAATCTGTCAGCGTGAATATCAGCAATCTGTCAGCGTGAATATCAGTATTCTCTCAGTGTGAATATCAGCAATCTGTCAGTGTGAATATCAGGAATCTGGCAGTGTGAATGTCAGCAATCTGGCAGTGTGAATGTCAGCAATCCGGCAGTGTGAATATCAACAATCTGTCAGTGTGAATATCAGCAATCTGTCAGTGTGAATGTCAGCAATCTCTCAGTGTGAATATCAACAATCTGTCAGTGTGAATATCAGCAATCTGTCAGTGAATATCAGCAATCTGTCACTGTGAATATCTGCAATCTGTCAGCGTGAATGCGAGCAATCTGTCAGTGTGAATATCAGCAATCTGTCAGCGTGAATATCAGCAATCTGCCACTCTGAAAATCAGCAATCTGTCAACGTGAATATCAGCAATCTGTCAGTGTGAATATCAGCAATCTGTCAGTGTGAATATCAGCAATCGGGCAGTGTGAATATCAGCAATCTGTCAGTGTGAATATCAGCAATTGGTCAGTGTGAATATCAGCAATCTGTCAGTGTGAATATCAGCAATTGGTCAGTGTGAATATCAGCAATCTGTCAGTGTGAATATCAGCAATTGGTCAGTGTGAATATCAGCAATCTGTCAGTGTGAATATCTGCAATCTGTCAGCATGAACGCGAGCAATCTGTCAGTGTGAATATCAGAAATCTGTCAGCGTGAATATCAGAAATCTGTCAATGTGAACATCAGCAATCTGTCAGTGTGAATATCAGCAATCTCTCAGTGTGAATATCAGCAATCTGTCAGCGTGAATATCAGAAATCTGTCAATGTGAATATCAGCAATCTGTCAGTGTGAATATCAGCAATCTGTCAGTGTGAATATCAGCAATCTCGCAGTGTGAATATCAGCAATCTGGCAGTGTAAATATCAGCAATCTGTCAGTGTGAATATCAGTAATCTGTCAGTGTGAATATCAGTAATCTGTCAGTGTGAATATCAGTAATCTGTCAGTGTGAATATCAGCAGTCCGGCAGTGTGAATATCAGCAATTCGGCACCGTGAATATCAGCAATCTGTCAGTATGAATATCAGCAATCTGTCAGTGTGAACATCAGCAATCTGTCAGTGTGAATATAGTCAATCTGTCAGTGTGAATATCAGCAATCTGTGAGTGAATGACAGCAATCTGTCAGTGTGAATGTCAGCCACCTGTCAGCGTGAAAATCAGCAATCTGTCATTGTGAATGCGAGCACTCTGTCAGTGTGAATATCAGCAATCTGTCAGTGTGAATATCAGCAATTGGTCAGTGTGAATATCAGCAATCTGTCAGTGTGAATATCTGCAATCTGTCAGCATGAACGCGAGCAATCTGTCAGTGTGAATATCAGAAATCTGTCAGCGTGAATATCAGCAACCTGTCAGTATGAATGTCAACAATCTGTCAGTGAGTATATCGGCAATCTGTCAGTGTGAATATCAGCAATCTGTCAGCGTGAATATCAGCATTCTCTCAGTGTGAATATCAGCAATCTGTCAGTGTGAATATCAGCAATCTGTCAGCGTGAATATCAGCAATTTCTCAGTGTGAATATCAGCAATCTGTCAATGTGAATATCAGCAATCTGTCAGTGTGAATATCAGCAATCTGTCAGTGTGAATGTCAGCAATCCGGCAGTGTGAATATCAGCAATCTGTCAGTGTGAATATCAGCAATCTGTCAGTGTGAATATCAGGAATCTGTCAGTGTGAATGTCTGCAATCTGTCAGTGTGAACATCAGCAATCTGTCAGTGTAAATATCAGCAATCTCTCAGTGTGAATATCAGCAATCTCTCAGTCTGAATATCAGCAATCTGTCAGTGTGAATATCAGCAATCTGTCGGCGTGAATATCGGGAATCTGTCAGTGTGAATATCAGCAATCTGTCAGTGTGAATATCAGCAATCTGTCAGTGTGAATATCAGCAATCCCTCAGTGTGAATATCAGCAATCGCTCAGTGTGAATATCAGCAATCTGTCAGTGTGAATATCAGCAATCTGTCAGTGTGAATATCAGCAATCTGTCAGCGTGAATATCAGCAATCCGTCACCATGAATATCAGCAATCTCTCAGTATGAATATCAGCAATCCGGCAGTGTGAATATCGGCAATCTGTCACTGTGAATGCGAGCAATCTGTCAGTGAATATCAGCAATCTGTCAGTCTGAATATTCGCAATCTGTCACCATGAATATCAGCAATCTGTCAGTGTGAATATCAGCAATCTCTCAGTCTGAACATCAGCAATCTGTCAGTGTGAATATCAGCAATCCCTCAGTGTGAATATCAGCAATCGCTGAGTGTGAATATCAGCAATCCCTCAGTGTGAATATCAGCAATCGCTGAGTGTGAATATCAGCAATCCGGCAGTGTGAATATCGGCAATCTGTCACTGTGAATGCGAGCAATCTGTCACCATGAATATCAGCAATCTGTCAGTGTGAATATCAGCAATCTCTCAGTATGAATATCAGCTATCCGGCAGTGTGAATATCGGCAATCTGTCAGGGTGAATATCAGCAATCTGTCAGTGTGAATATCAGCAATCTGTCACTGTGAATGCGAGCAATCTGTCAGTGAATATCAGCAATCTGTCAGTGTGAATATCTGCAATCTGTCAGCGTGAATGCGGGCAATCTGTCAGTGTGAATATCAGCAATCTATCAGTGTGATTATCAGCAATCCGGCAGTGTGAATATCAAGAATCTGTCAGTGTGAATATCGGGAATCCGGCAGTGTGAATATCAGCAATCTGCCAGTGTGAATGTCAGCAATCCGGCAGTGTGAATATCAGCAATCTGTCAGTGTGAATATCAGCAATCCGGCAGTGTGAATATCAGCAATCTGGCAGTGTGAATATCAGCAATCTGTCAGTGTGAATGTCAGCAATCCGGCAGTGTGAATATCAGCAATCCGTCAGTGTGAATGTCAGCAATCTGTCAGTGTGAATATCAGCAATCTGTCAGTGTGAATATCAGCAACCTGTCAGTGTGAATATCAGCAACCTGTCAGTGTGAATGTCAGCAATCTGTCAGTGTGAATGTCAGCAATCTGTCAGTGTGAATGTCAGCAATCTGTCAGTGTGAATATCAGCAATCTGTCAGTGTGAATATCAGCAACCTGCCACTCTGAAAATCAGCAATCTGTCAACGTGAATATCAGCAATCTGTCAGTGTGAATATCAGCAATCTGTCAGTGTGAAGATCTGCAATCTGTCAGTGTGAATATCAGCAATCTGTCAGTGTGAATATCAGCAATCTCTCAGAGTTATGATCAGCAATCTGTCAGTGTGAATATCAGCAATCTGTCGGCGTGAATGTCAGCAATCTCTCAGTATGAATATCACCAATCTCACAGTATGAATATCACCAATCTGTCGGTGTGAATATCAGCAATTTCTCAGTATGAATATCACCAATCTCTCAGTATGAGTATCACCAATCTGTCGGTGTGAATATCACCAATCTCTCAGTATGAATATCACTAATCTCTCAGTGTGAATATCACCAATCTGTCGGTGTGAATATCACCAATCTCTCAGTGTGAATATCACCAATCTGTCAGTATGAATGTCAGTAATCTGTCAGTGTGAATATCAGCAATCTGTCAGTGTGAATATCAGCAATCTGCCAGTGTGAATGTCTGCAATCTGTCAGTGTGAATATCAGCAATCTGTCAGTGTAAATATCAGCAATCTCTCAGTGTGAATATCAGCAATCTCTCAGTGTGAATATGAGCAATCTGTCAGTGTGAATATCGGCAATCTGTCGGTGTGAATATCGGCAATCTGTCCGTGTGAATATCAGCAATCTGTCAGTGTGAATATCAGCAATCTGTCAGTGTGAATATCAGCAATCCCTCAGTGTGAATATCAGCAATCGCTCACTGTGAATATCAGCAATCTGTCAGTGTCAATATCAGCAATCTGTCAGTGTGAATATCAGCAATCTGTCAGCGTGAATATCAGCAATCTGTCACCATGAATATCAGCAATCTGTCACCATGAATATCAGCAATCTCTCAGTATGAATATCAGCAATCCGGCTGTGAGAATATCGGCACTTTGTCAGTGTGAATATCAGCAATATGGCAGTGTGAATATCAGCAATCTGTCAGTGTGAATATCAGCAATCTCTCAGTATGAATATCAGCAATCCGGCAGTGTGAATATCGGCAATCTGTCAGTGTGAATATCAGCAATCTGTCAGTGTGAGTATCAGCAATCTCTCAGTATGAATATCACTAATCTCTCAGTGTGAATATCACCAATCTGTCGGTGTGAATATCACCAATCTCTCAGTGTGAATATCACCAATCTGTCACTGTGAATGCGAGCAATCTGTCAGTGAAGATCAGCAATCTGTCAGTGTGAATATCAGCAATCTGTCAGTGTGAATACCAGAAATCTGTCAGTGTGAATATCAGCAATCCGGCAGTGTGAATATCAGCAATTCGGCAGTGTGAATATCAGCAATCTATCAGTGTGAATATCAGCAATCTCTCAGTATGAATATCAGCAATCCGGCAGTGTGAATATCGGCAATTTGTCAGTGTGAATATTCGCAATCTGTCAGTGTGAATATCAGCAATCTGTCAGTGTGAATGCGAGCAATCTGTCAGTGAACATCAGCAATCTGTCAGTGTGAATATCTGCAATCTGTCAGCGTGAATGCGAGCAATCTGTCAGTGTGAATATCAGCAATCTGTCAGTGTGAATATCAGCAATCTGCCACTCTGAAAATCAGCAATCTGTCAACGTGAATATCAGCAATCTGTCAGTGTGAATATCAGCAATCTGTCAGTGTGAAGATCTGCAATCTGTCAGTGTGAATATCAGCAATCTGTCAGTGTGAATATCAGCAATCTCTCAGAGTGATGATCAGCAATCTGTCAGTGTGAATATCAGCAATCTGTCGGCGTGAATGTCAGCAATCTCTCAGTATGAATATCACCAATCTCACAGTATGAATATCACCAATCTGTCGGTGTGAATATCAGCAATTGGTCAGTGTGAATATCAGCAATCTGTCAGTGTGAATATCTGCAATCTGTCAGCATGAACGCGAGCAATCTGTCAGTGTGAATATCAGAAATCTGTCAGCGTGAATATCAGCAACCTGTCAGTATGAATGTCAACAATCTGTCAGTGAGTATATCGGCAATCTGTCAGCGTGAATATCAGCAATCTGTCAGCGTGAATATCAGCATTCTCTCAGTGTGAATATCAGCAATCTGTCAGTGTGAATATCAGCAATCTGTCAGCGTGAATATCAGCAATCTCTCAGTGTGAATATCAGCAATCTGCCAGTGTGAGTATCAGCAACCTGTCAGTGTGAATGTCAACAATCTGTCGGAGTGAAAATCAGCAATCTGTCAGTGTGAATATCAGCAATCTGTCAGTGTGAATATCAGGAATCTGGCAGTGTGAATGTCAGCAATCTGTCAGTGTGAATGTCAGCAATCCGGCAGTGTGAACATCAACAATCTGTCAGTGTGAATATCAGCAATCTGTCAGTGTGAATGTCAGCAATCTGTCAGTGTGAATATCAGGAATCTGTCAGTGTGAATATCAGCAATCTGTCAGTGAATATCAGCAATCTGTCACTGTGAATGCGAGCAATCTGTCAGTGAATATCAGCAATCTGTCAGTGTGAACATCTGCAATCTGTCAGCGTGAATGCGAGCAATCTGTCAGTGTGAATATCAGCAATCTGTCAGTGTGAATATCAGCAATCTGCCACTCTGAAAATCAGCAATCTGTCAACGTGAATATCAGCAATCTGTCAGTGTGAATATCAGCAATCTGTCAGTGTGAATATCAGCAATCGGGCAGTGTGAATATCAGCAATCTGTCAGTGTGAATATCAGCAATTGGTCAGTGTGAATATCAGCAATCTGTCAGCGTGAATATCAGCAATTGGTCAGTGTGAATATCAGCAATCTGTCAGTGTGAATATCAGCAATTGGTCAGTGTGAATATCAGCAATCTGTCAGTGTGAATATCTGCAATCTGTCAGCATGAACGCGAGCAATCTGTCAGTGTGAATATCAGAAATCTGTCAGCGTGAATATCAGCAATCTGTCAATGTGAATATCAGCAATCTGTCAGTGTGAATATCAGCAATCTCTCAGTGTGAATATCAGCAATCTGGCAGTGTGAATATCAGCAACCTGTCAGTGTAAATATCAGCAATCTGTCAGTGTGAATATCAGTAATCTGTCAGTGTGAATATCAGCAGTCCGGCAGTGTGAATATCAGCAATTCGGCAGCGTGAATATCAGCAATCGGTCAGTGTGAATATCAGCAATCTGTCAGTATGAATATCAGCAATCTGTCAGTGTGAACATCAGCAATCTGTCAGTGTGAATATAGTCAATCTGTCAGTGTGAATATCAGCAATCTGTGAGTGAATGACAGCAATCTGTCAGTGTGAATGTCAGCCATCTGTCAGCGTGAAAATCAGCAATCTGTCATTGTGAATGCGAGCACTCTGTCAGTGTGAATATCAGCAATCTGTCAGTGTGAATATCAGCAATTGGTCAGTGTGAATATCAGCAATCTGTCAGTGTGAATATCTGCAATCTGTCAGCATGAACGCGAGCAATCTGTCAGTGTGAATATCAGAAATCTGTCAGCGTGAATATCAGCAACCTGTCAGTATGAATGTCAACAATCTGTCAGTGAGTATATCGGCAATCTGTCAGCGTGAATATCAGCAATCTGTCAGCGTGAATATCAGCATTCTCTCAGTGTGAATATCAGCAATCTGTCAGTGTGAATATCAGCAATCTGTCAGCGTGAATATCAGCAACCTGTCAGTGTGAATATCAGCAATCTGTCAGCGTGAATATCAGCAATCTGTCAGCGTGAATATCAGCAATCTCTCAGTGTGAATTTCAGCAATCTGTCAGTGTGAGTATCAGCAACCTGTCAGTGTGAATATCAACAATCTGTCGGAGTGAAAATCAGCAATCTGTCAGTGTGAATATCAGCAATCTGTCAGTGTGAATATCAGGAATCTGGCAGTGTGAATGTCAGCAATCTGTCAGTGTGAATGTCAGCAATCCGGCAGTGTGAATATCAGCAATCTGTCAGTGTGAATATCAGCAATCTGTCTGTGCGAATGTCAGCAATCTGTCAGTGTGAATATCAGCAATCTGTCAGTGTGAATATCAGCAATCTGTCAGTGAATATCAGCAATCTGTCACTGTGAATGCGAGCAATCTGTCAGTGAATATCAGCAATCTGTCAGTGTGAATATCTGCAATCTGTCAGCGTGAATGCGAGCAATCTGTCAGTGTGAATATCAGCAATCTGTCAGTGTGAATATCAGCAATCTGCCACTCTGAAAATCAGCAATCTGTCAACGTGAATAGCAGCAATCTGTCAGTGTGAATATCAGCAACCTGTCAGTGTGAATACCAGCAATCTGTCAGTGTGAATATCAGCAATCTGCCACTCTGAAAATCAGCAATCTGTCAGTGTGAATATCAGCAATCTGTCAGTGTGAATATCAGCAATCGGGCAGTGTGAATATCAGCAATCTGTCAGTGTGAATATCAGCAATCTGTCAGTGTGAATGTCAGCAATCCGGCAGTGTGAATATCAGCAATCTGTCAATGTGAATATCAGCAATCTGTCAGTGTCAATATCAGCAATCTCTCAGAGTGAATATCAGCAATCTGGCAGTGTGAATATCAGCAACCTGTCAGTGTAAATATCAGCAATCTGTCAGTGTGAATATCAGTAATGTGTCAGTGTGAATATCAGCAATCCGGCAGTGTGAATATCAGCAATTCGGCAGCGTGAATATCAGCAATCGGTCAGTGTGAATATCAGCAATCTGTCAGTATGAATATCAGCAATCTGTCAGTGTGAATATAGTCAATCTGTCAGTGTGAATGTCAGCAATCTGTGAGTGAATGTCAGCAATTTGTCAGTGTGAATGTCAGCAATTTCTCAGTATGAACATCAGCAATGTGTCAGTGTGAATATCAGCAATCTGTCGGTGTGAATATCAGCAATCTGTGAGTGAATGTCAGCAATCTGTCAGTGTGAATGTCAGCAATCTGTCAGCGTGAATATCAGCAATCTGTCACTGGGAATGCGAGCACTCTGTCAGTGTGAATATCAGCAATCTGTTGGTATGAATATCAGCAATCTGTGAGTGAATGTCAGCAATCTGTCAGTGTGAATGTCAGCAATCTGTCAGCGTGAATATCATCAATCTGTCACTGTGAATGCGAGCACTCTGTCAGTGTGAATATCAGCAATCTGTCAGTGTGAATATCAGCAATTGGTCAGTGTGAATATCAGCAATCTGTCAGTGTGACTATCTACAATCTGTCAGCGTGACTATCTACAATCTGTCAGCATGAACGCGAGCAATCTGTCAGTGTGGATATCGGCAATCTGTCAGCGTGAATATCAGCAATCTGTCAGCGTGAATATCAGTATTCTCTCAGTGTGAATATCAGCAATCTGTCAGTGTGAATATCAGGAATCTGGCAGTGTGAATGTCAGCAATCTGTCAGTGTGAATGTCAGCAATCCGGCAGTGTGAATATCAACAATCTGTCAGTGTGAATATCAGCAATCTGTCAGTGTGAATATCAGCAATCTGCCAGTGTGAGTATCAGCAACCTGTCAGTGTGAATATCAACAATCTGTCGGAGTGAAAATCAGCAATCTGTCAGTGTGAATATCAGCAATCTGTCAGTGTGCATATCAGGAATCTGGCAGTGTGAATGTCAGCAATCTGTCAGTGTGAATGTCAGCAATCCGGCAGTGTGAATATCAGCAATCTGTCAGTGTGAATATCAGCAATCTGTCTGTGCGAATGTCAGCAATCTGTCAGTGTGAATATCAGCAATCTGTCAGTGTGAATATCAGCAATCTGTCAGTGAATATCAGCAATCTGTCACTGTGAATGCGAGCAATCTGTCAGTGAATATCAGCAATCTGTCAGTGTGAATATCTGCAATCTGTCAGCGTGAATGCGAGCAATCTGTCAGTGTGAATATCAGCAATCTGTCAGTGTGAATATCAGCAATCTGCCACTCTGAAAATCAGCAATCTGTCAACGTGAATAGCAGCAATCTGTCAGTGTGAATATCAGCAACCTGTCAGTGTGAATACCAGCAATCGGGCAGTGTGAATATCAGCAATCTGTCAGTGTGAATATCAGCAATCTGTCAGTGTGAATGTCAGCAATCCGGCAGTGTGAATATCAGCAATCTGTCAATGTGAATATCAGCAATCTGTCAGTGTCAATATCAGCAATCTCTCAGAGTGAATATCAGCAATCTGGCAGTGTGAATATCAGCAACCTGTCAGTGTAAATATCAGCAATCTGTCAGTGTGAATATCAGTAATCTGTCAGTGTGAATATCAGCAATCCGGCAGTGTGAATATCAGCAATTCGGCAGCGTGAATATCAGCAATCGGTCAGTGTGAATATCAGCAATCTGTCAGTATGAATATCAGCAATCTGTCAGTGTGAATATAGTCAATCTGTCAGTGTGAATGTCAGCAATCTGTGAGTGAATGTCAGCAATTTGTCAGTGTGAATGTCAGCAATTTCTCAGTATGAACATCAGCAATGTGTCAGTGTGAATATCAGCAATCTGTCGGTGTGAATATCAGCAATCTGTGAGTGAATGTCAGCAATCTGTCAGTGTGAATGTCAGCAATCTGTCAGCGTGAATATCAGCAATCTGTCACTGGGAATGCGAGCACTCTGTCAGTGTGAATATCAGCAATCTGTTGGTATGAATATCAGCAATCTGTGAGTGAATGTCAGCAATCTGTCAGTGTGAATGTCAGCAATCTGTCAGCGTGAATATCATCAATCTGTCACTGTGAATGCGAGCACTCTGTCAGTGTGAATATCAGCAATCTGTCAGTGTGAATATCAGCAATTGGTCAGTGTGAATATCAGCAATCTGTCAGTGTGACTATCTACAATCTGTCAGCGTGACTATCTACAATCTGTCAGCATGAACGCGAGCAATCTGTCAGTGTGGATATCGGCAATCTGTCAGCGTGAATATCAGCAATCTGTCAGCGTGAATATCAGTATTCTCTCAGTGTGAATATCAGCAATCTGTCAGTGTGAATATCAGGAATCTGGCAGTGTGAATGTCAGCAATCTGTCAGTGTGAATGTCAGCAATCCGGCAGTGTGAATATCAACAATCTGTCAGTGTGAATATCAGCAATCTGTCAGTGTGAATATCAGCAATCTGTCAGTGTGAATATCAGCAATCTGCCAGTGTGAGTATCAGCAACCTGTCAGTGTGAATATCAACAATCTGTCGGAGTGAAAATCAGCAATCTGTCAGTGTGAATATCAGCAATCTGTCAGTGTGAATATCAGGAATCTGGCAGTGTGAATGTCAGCAATCTGTCAGTGTGAATGTCAGCAATCCGGCAGTGTGAATATCAACAATCTGTCAGTGTGAATATCAGCAATCTGTCAGTGTGAATGTCAGCAATCTGTCAGTGTGAATATCAGCAATCTGTCAGTGTGAATATCAGCAATCTGTCAGTGAATATCAGCAATCTGTCACTGTGAATGCGAGCAATCTGTCAGTGAATATCAGCAATCTGTCAGTGTGAATATCTGCAATCTGTCAGCGTGAATGCGAGCAATCTGTCAGTGTGAATATCAGCAATCTGTCAGTGTGAATATCAGCAATCTGCCACTCTGAAAATCAGCAATCTGTCAACGTGAATATCAGCAATCTGTCAGTGTGAATATCAGCAATCTGTCAGTGTGAATATCAGCAATCGGGCAGTGTGAATATCAGCAATCTGTCAGTGTGAATATCAGCAATTGGTCAGTGTGAATATCAGCAATCTGTCAGCGTGAATATCAGCAATTGGTCAGTGTGAATATCAGCAATCTGTCAGTGTGAATATCAGCAATTGGTCAGTGTGAATATCAGCAATCTGTCAGTGTGAATATCTGCAATCTGTCAGCATGAACGCGAGCAATCTGTCAGTGTGAATATCAGAAATCTGTCAGCGTGAATATCAGCAATCTGTCAATGTGAATATCAGCAATCTGTCAGTGTGAATATCAGCAATCTCTCAGTGTGAATATCAGCAATCTGGCAGTGTGAATATCAGCAACCTGTCAGTGTAAATATCAGCAATCTGTCAGTGTGAATATCAGTAATCTGTCAGTGTGAATATCAGCAGTCCGGCAGTGTGAATATCAGCAATTCGGCAGCGTGAATATCAGCAATCGGTCAGTGTGAATATCAGCAATCTGTCAGTATGAATATCAGCAATCTGTCAGTGTGAACATCAGCAATCTGTCAGTGTGAATATAGTCAATCTGTCAGTGTGAATATCAGCAATCTGTGAGTGAATGACAGCAATCTGTCAGTGTGAATGTCAGCCATCTGTCAGCGTGAAAATCAGCAATCTGTCATTGTGAATGCGAGCACTCTGTCAGTGTGAATATCAGCAATCTGTCAGTGTGAATATCAGCAATTGGTCAGTGTGAATATCAGCAATCTGTCAGTGTGAATATCCGCAATCTGTCAGCATGAACGCGAGCAATCTGTCAGTGTGAATATCAGAAATCTGTCAGCGTGAATATCAGCAACCTGTCAGTATGAATGTCAACAATCTGTCAGTGAGTATATCGGCAATCTGTCAGCGTGAATATCAGCAATCTGTCAGCGTGAATATCAGCATTCTCTCAGTGTGAATATCAGCAATCAGTCAGTGTGAATATCAGCAATCTGTCAGCGTGAATATCAGCAACCTGTCAGTGTGAATATCAGCAATCTGTCAGCGTGAATATCAGCAATCTGTCAGCGTGAATATCAGCAATCTCTCAGTGTGAATTTCAGCAATCTGTCAGTGTGAGTATCAGCAACCTGTCAGTGTGAATATCAACAATCTGTCGGAGTGAAAATCAGCAATCTGTCAGTGTGAATATCAGCAATCTGTCAGTGTGAATATCAGGAATCTGGCAGTGTGAATGTCAGCAATCTGTCAGTGTGAATGTCAGCAATCCGGCAGTGTGAATATCAGCAATCTGTCAGTGTGAATATCAGCAATCTGTCAGTGCGAATGTCAGCAATCTGTCAGTGTGAATATCAGCAATCTGTCAGTGTGAATATCAGCAATCTGTCAGTGAATATCAGCAATCTGTCACTGTGAATGCGAGCAATCTGTCAGTGAATATCAGCAATCTGTCAGTGTGAATATCTGCAATCTGTCAGCGTGAATGCGAGCAATCTGTCAGTGTGAATATCAGCAATCTGCCACTCTGAAAATCAGCAATCTGTCAGTGTGAATATCAGCAATCTGCCACTCTGAAAATCAGCAATCTGTCAACGTGAATAGCAGCAATCTGTCAGTGTGAATATCAGCAACCTGTCAGTGTGAATATCAGCAATCTGTCAGTGTGAATATCAGCAATCTGCCACTCTGAAAATCAGCAATCTGTCAGTGTGAATATCAGCAATCTGTCAGTGTGAATATCAGCAATCGGGCAGTGTGAATATCAGCAATCTGTCAGTGTGAATATCAGCAATCTGTCAGTGTGAATGTCAGCAATCCGGCAGTGTGAATATCAGCAATCTGTCAATGTGAATATCAGCAATCTGTCAGTGTCAATATCAGCAATCTCTCAGTGTGAATATCAGCAATCTGGCAGTGTGAATATCAGCAACCTGTCAGTGTAAATATCAGCAATCTGTCAGTGTGAATATCAGTAATCTGTCAGTGTGAATATCAGCAATCCGGCAGTGTGAATATCAGCAATTCGGCAGCGTGAATATCAGCAATCGGTCAGTGTGAATATCAGCAATCTGTCAGTATGAATATCAGCAATCTGTCAGTGTGAATATAGTCAATCTGTCAGTGTGAATGTCAGCAATCTGTGAGTGAATGTCAGCAATTTGTCAGTGTGAATGTCAGCAATTTCTCAGTATGAATATCAGCAATGTGTCAGTGTGAATATCAGCAATCTGTCGGTGTGAATATCAGCAATCTGTGAGTGAATGTCAGCAATCTGTCAGTGTGAATGTCAGCAATCTGTCAGCGTGAATATCAGCAATCTGTCACTGGGAATGCGAGCACTCTGTCAGTGTGAATATCAGCAATCTGTTGGTATGAATATCAGCAATCTGTGAGTGAATGTCAGCAATCTGTCAGTGTGAATGTCAGCAATCTGTCAGCGTGAATATCGTCAATCTGTCACTGTGAATGCGAGCACTCTGTCAGTGTGAATATCAGCAATCTGTCAGTGTGAATATCAGCAATTGGTCAGTGTGAATATCAGCAATCTGTCAGTGTGACTATCTACAATCTATCAGCGTGACTATCTACAATCTGTCAGCATGAACGCGAGCAATCTGTCAGTGTGGATATCGGCAATCTGTCAGCGTGAATATCAGCAATCTGTCAGCGTGAATATCAGTATTCTCTCAGTGTGAATATCAGCAATCTGTCAGAGTGAATATCAGGAATCTGGCAGTGTGAATGTCAGCAATCTGGCAGTGTGAATGTCAGCAATCCGGCAGTGTGAATATCAACAATCTGTCAGTGTGAATATCAGCAATCTGTCAGTGTGAATGTCAGCAATCTGTCAGTGTGAATATCAACAATCTGTCAGTGTGAATATCAGCAATCTGTCAGTGAATATCAGCAATCTGTCACTGTGAATATCTGCAATCTGTCAGCGTGAATGCGAGCAATCTGTCAGTGTGAATATCAGCAATCTGTCAGCGTGAATATCAGCAATCTGCCACTCTGAAAATCAGCAATCTGTCAACGTGAATATCAGCAATCTGTCAGTGTGAATATCAGCAATCTGTCAGTGTGAATATCAGCAATCCGGCAGTGTGAATATCAACAATCTGTCAGTGTGAATATCAGCAATCTGTCAGTGTGAATATCAGCAATCTGCCAGTGTGAGTATCAGCAACCTGTCAGTGTGAATATCAACAATCTGTCGGAGTGAAAATCAGCAATCTGTCAGTGTGAATATCAGCAATCTGTCAGTGTGAATATCAGGAATCTGGCAGTGTGAATGTCAGCAATCTGTCAGTGTGAATGTCAGCAATCCGGCAGTGTGAATATCAACAATCTGTCAGTGTGAATATCAGCAATCTGTCAGTGTGAATGTCAGCAATCTGTCAGTGTGAATATCAGCAATCTGTCAGTGTGAATATCAGCAATCTGTCAGTGAATATCAGCAATCTGTCACTGTGAATGCGAGCAATCTGTCAGTGAATATCAGCAATGTGTCAGTGTGAATATCTGCAATCTGTCAGCGTGAATGCGAGCAATCTGTCAGTGTGAATATCAGCAATCTGTCAGTGTGAATATCAGCAATCTGCCACTCTGAAAATCAGCAATCTGTCAACGTGAATATCAGCAATCTGTCAGTGTGAATATCAGCAATCTGTCAGTGTGAATATCAGCAATCGGGCAGTGTGAATATCAGCAATCTGTCAGTGTGAATATCAGCAATTGGTCAGTGTGAATATCAGCAATCTGTCAGCATGAATATCAGCAATTGGTCAGTGTGAATATCAGCAATCTGTCAGTGTGAATATCAGCAATTGGTCAGTGTGAATAGCAGCAATCTGTCAGTGTGAATATCTGCAATCTGTCAGCATGAACGCGAGCAATCTGTCAGTGTGAATATCAGAAATCTGTCAGCGTGAATATCAGCAATCTGTCAATGTGAATATCAGCAATTTGTCAGTGTGAATATCAGCAATCTCTCAGTGTGAATATCAGCAATCTGGCAGTGTGAATATCAGCAACCTGTCAGTGTAAATATCAGCAATCTGTCAGTGTGAATATCAGTAATCTGTCAGTGTGAATATCAGCAGTCCGGCAGTGTGAATATCAGCAATTCGGCAGCGTGAATATCAGCAATCGGTCAGTGTGAATATCAGCAATCTGTCAGTATGAATATCAGCAATCTGTCAGTGTGAACATCAGCAATCTGTCAGTGTGAATATAGTCAATCTGTCAGTGTGAATATCAGCAATCTGTGAGTGAATGACAGCAATCTGTCAGTGTGAATGTCAGCCATCTGTCAGCGTGAAAATCAGCAATCTGTCATTGTGAATGCGAGCACTCTGTCAGTGTGAATATCAGCAATCTGTCAGTGTGAATATCAGCAATTGGTCAGTGTGAATATCAGCAATCTGTCAGTGTGAATATCTGCAATCTGTCAGCATGAACGCGAGAAATCTGTCAGTGTGAATATCAGAAATCTGTCAGCGTGAATATCAGCAACCTGTCAGTATGAATGTCAACAATCTGTCAGTGAGTATATCGGCAATCTGTCAGCGTGAATATCAGCAATCTGTCAGCGTGAATATCAGCATTCTCTCAGTGTGAATATCAGCAATCTGTCAGTGTGAATATCAGCAATCTGTCAGCGTGAATATCAGCAACCTGTCAGTGTGAATATCAGCAATCTGTCAGCGTGAATATCAGCAATCTGTCAGCGTGAATATCAGCAATCTCTCAGTGTGAATTTCAGCAATCTGTCAGTGTGAGTATCAGCAACCTGTCAGTGTGAATATCAACAATCTGTCGGAGTGAAAATCAGCAATCTGTCAGTGTGAATATCAGCAATCTGTCAGTGTGAATATCAGGAATCTGGCAGTGTGAATGTCAGCAATCTGTCAGTGTGAATGTCAGCAATCTGCCACTCTGAAAATCAGCAATCCGGCAGTGTGAATATCGGCAATTTGTCAGTGTGAATATTAGCAATCTGTCAGTGTGAATATCAGCAATCTGTCAGTGTGAATGCGAGCAATCTGTCAGTGAACATCAGCAATCTGTCAGTGTGAATATCTGCAATCTGTCAGCGTGAATGCGAGCAATCTGTCAGTGTGAATATCAGCAATCTGTCAGTGTGAATATCAGCAATCTGCCACTCTGAAAATCAGCAATCTGTCAACGTGAATATCAGCAATCTGTCAGTGTGAATATCAGCAATCTGTCAGTGTGAAGATCTGCAATCTGTCAGTGTGAATATCAGCAATCTGTCAGTGTGAATATCAGCAATCTCTCAGAGTGATGATCAGCAATCTGTCAGTGTGAATATCAGCAATCTGTCGGCGTGAATGTCAGCAATCTCTCAGTATGAATATCACCAATCTCACAGTATGAATATCACCAATCTGTCGGTGTGAATATCAGCAATTGGTCAGTGTGAATATCAGCAATCTGTCAGTGTGAATATCTGCAATCTGTCAGCATGAACGCGAGCAATCTGTCAGTGCGAATATCAGAAATCTGTCAGCGTGAATATCAGCAACCTGTCAGTATGAATGTCAACAATCTGTCAGTGAGTATATCGGCAATCTGTCAGCGTGAATATCAGCAATCTGTCAGCGTGAATATCAGCATTCTCTCAGTGTGAATATCAGCAATCTGTCAGTGTGAATATCAGCAATCTGTCAGCGTGAATATCAGCAATCTCTCAGTGTGAATATCAGCAATCTGCCAGTGTGAGTATCAGCAACCTGTCAGTGTGAATATCAACAATCTGTCGGAGTGAAAATCAGCAATCTGTCAGTGTGAATATCAGCAATCTGTCAGTGTGAATATCAGGAATCTGGCAGTGTGAATGTCAGCAATCTGTCAGTGTGAATGTCAGCAATCCGGCAGTGTGAACATCAACAATCTGTCAGTGTGAATATCAGCAATCTGTCAGTGTGAATGTCAGCAATCTGTCAGTGTGAATATCAGGAATCTGTCAGTGTGAATATCAGCAATCTGTCAGTGAATATCAGCAATCTGTCACTGTGAATGCGAGCAATCTGTCAGTGAATATCAGCAATCTGTCAGTGTGAACATCTGCAATCTGTCAGCGTGAATGCGAGCAATCTGTCAGTGTGAATATCAGCAATCTGTCAGTGTGAATATCAGCAATCTGCCACTCTGAAAATCAGCAATCTGTCAACGTGAATATCAGCAATCTGTCAGTGTGAATATCAGCAATCTGTCAGTGTGAATATCAGCAATCGGGCAGTGTGAATATCAGCAATCTGTCAGTGTGAATATCAGCAATTGGTCAGTGTGAATATCAGCAATCTGTCAGCGTGAATATCAGCAATTGGTCAGTGTGAATATCAGCAATCTGTCAGTGTGAATATCAGCAATTGGTCAGTGTGAATATCAGCAATCTGTCAGTGTGAATATCTGCAATCTGTCAGCATGAACGCGAGCAATCTGTCAGTGTGAATATCAGAAATCTGTCAGCGTGAATATCAGCAATCTGTCAATGTGAATATCAGCAATCTGTCAGTGTGAATATCAGCAATCTCTCAGTGTGAATATCAGCAATCTGGCAGTGTGAATATCAGCAACCTGTCAGTGTAAATATCAGCAATCTGTCAGTGTGAATATCAGTAATCTGTCAGTGTGAATATCAGCAGTCCGGCAGTGTGAATATCAGCAATTCGGCAGCGTGAATATCAGCAATCGGTCAGTGTGAATATCAGCAATCTGTCAGTATGAATATCAGCAATCTGTCAGTGTGAACATCAGCAATCTGTCAGTGTGAATATAGTCAATCTGTCAGTGTGAATATCAGCAATCTGTGAGTGAATGACAGCAATCTGTCAGTGTGAATGTCAGCCATCTGTCAGCGTGAAAATCAGCAATCTGTCATTGTGAATGCGAGCACTCTGTCAGTGTGAATATCAGCAATCTGTCAGTGTGAATATCAGCAATTGGTCAGTGTGAATATCAGCAATCTGTCAGTGTGAATATCTGCAATCTGTCAGCATGAACGCGAGCAATCTGTCAGTGTGAATATCAGAAATCTGTCAGCGTGAATATCAGCAACCTGTCAGTATGAATGTCAACAATCTGTCAGTGAGTATATCGGCAATCTGTCAGCGTGAATATCAGCAATCTGTCAGCGTGAATATCAGCATTCTCTCAGTGTGAATATCAGCAATCTGTCAGTGTGAATATCAGCAATCTGTCAGCGTGAATATCAGCAACCTGTCAGTGTGAATATCAGCAATCTGTCAGCGTGAATATCAGCAATCTGTCAGCGTGAATATCAGCAATCTCTCAGTGTGAATTTCAGCAATCTGTCAGTGTGAGTATCAGCAACCTGTCAGTGTGAATATCAACAATCTGTCGGAGTGAAAATCAGCAATCTGTCAGTGTGAATATCAGCAATCTGTCAGTGTGAATATCAGGAATCTGGCAGTGTGAATGTCAGCAATCTGTCAGTGTGAATGTCAGCAATCCGGCAGTGTGAATATCAGCAATCTGTCAGTGTGAATATCAGCAATCTGTCTGTGCGAATGTCAGCAATCTGTCAGTGTGAATATCAGCAATCTGTCAGTGTGAATATCAGCAATCTGTCAGTGAATATCAGCAATCTGTCACTGTGAATGCGAGCAATCTGTCAGTGAATATCAGCAATCTGTCAGTGTGAATATCTGCAATCTGTCAGCGTGAATGCGAGCAATCTGTCAGTGTGAATATCAGCAATCTGTCAGTGTGAATATCAGCAATCTGCCACTCTGAAAATCAGCAATCTGTCAACGTGAATAGCAGCAATCTGTCAGTGTGAATATCAGCAACCTGTCAGTGTGAATACCAGCAATCTGTCAGTGTGAATATCAGCAATCTGCCACTCTGAAAATCAGCAATCTGTCAGTGTGAATATCAGCAATCTGTCAGTGTGAATATCAGCAATCGGGCAGTGTGAATATCAGCAATCTGTCAGTGTGAATATCAGCAATCTGTCAGTGTGAATGTCAGCAATCCGGCAGTGTGAATATCAGCAATCTGTCAATGTGAATATCAGCAATCTGTCAGTGTCAATATCAGCAATCTCTCAGAGTGAATATCAGCAATCTGGCAGTGTGAATATCAGCAACCTGTCAGTGTAAATATCAGCAATCTGTCAGTGTGAATATCAGTAATCTGTCAGTGTGAATATCAGCAATCCGGCAGTGTGAATATCAGCAATTCGGCAGCGTGAATATCAGCAATCGGTCAGTGTGAATATCAGCAATCTGTCAGTATGAATATCAGCAATCTGTCAGTGTGAATATAGTCAATCTGTCAGTGTGAATGTCAGCAATCTGTGAGTGAATGTCAGCAATTTGTCAGTGTGAATGTCAGCAATTTCTCAGTATGAATATCAGCAATGTGTCAGTGTGAATATCAGCAATCTGTCGGTGTGAATATCAGCAATCTGTGAGTGAATGTCAGCAATCTGTCAGTGTGAATGTCAGCAATCTGTCAGCGTGAATATCAGCAATCTGTCACTGGGAATGCGAGCACTCTGTCAGTGTGAATATCAGCAATCTGTTGGTATGAATATCAGCAATCTGTGAGTGAATGTCAGCAATCTGTCAGTGTGAATGTCAGCAATCTGTCAGCGTGAATATCATCAATCTGTCACTGTGAATGCGAGCACTCTGTCAGTGTGAATATCAGCAATCTGTCAGTGTGAATATCAGCAATTGGTCAGTGTGAATATCAGCAATCTGTCAGTGTGACTATCTACAATCTGTCAGCGTGACTATCTACAATCTGTCAGCATGAACGCGAGCAATCTGTCAGTGTGGATATCGGCAATCTGTCAGCGTGAATATCAGCAATCTGTCAGCGTGAATATCAGTATTCTCTCAGTGTGAATATCAGCAATCTGTCAGTGTGAATATCAGGAATCTGGCAGTGTGAATGTCAGCAATCTGTCAGTGTGAATGTCAGCAATCCGGCAGTGTGAATATCAACAATCTGTCAGTGTGAATATCAGCAATCTGTCAGTGTGAATATCAGCAATCTGTCAGTGTGAATATCAGCAATCTGCCAGTGTGAGTATCAGCAACCTGTCAGTGTGAATATCAACAATCTGTCGGAGTGAAAATCAGCAATCTGTCAGTGTGAATATCAGCAATCTGTCAGTGTGAATATCAGGAATCTGGCAGTGTGAATGTCAGCAATCTGTCAGTGTGAATGTCAGCAATCCGGCAGTGTGAATATCAACAATCTGTCAGTGTGAATATCAGCAATCTGTCAGTGTGAATGTCAGCAATCTGTCAGTGTGAATATCAGCAATCTGTCAGTGTGAATATCAGCAATCTGTCAGTGAATATCAGCAATCTGTCACTGTGAATGCGAGCAATCTGTCAGTGAATATCAGCAATCTGTCAGTGTGAATATCTGCAATCTGTCAGCGTGAATGCGAGCAATCTGTCAGTGTGAATATCAGCAATCTGTCAGTGTGAATATCAGCAATCTGCCACTCTGAAAATCAGCAATCTGTCAACGTGAATATCAGCAATCTGTCAGTGTGAATATCAGCAATCTGTCAGTGTGAATATCAGCAATCGGGCAGTGTGAATATCAGCAATCTGTCAGTGTGAATATCAGCAATTGGTCAGTGTGAATATCAGCAATCTGTCAGCGTGAATATCAGCAATTGGTCAGTGTGAATATCAGCAATCTGTCAGTGTGAATATCAGCAATTGGTCAGTGTGAATATCAGCAATCTGTCAGTGTGAATATCTGCAATCTGTCAGCATGAACGCGAGCAATCTGTCAGTGTGAATATCAGAAATCTGTCAGCGTGAATATCAGCAATCTGTCAATGTGAATATCAGCAATCTGTCAGTGTGAATATCAGCAATCTCTCAGTGTGAATATCAGCAATCTGGCAGTGTGAATATCAGCAACCTGTCAGTGTAAATATCAGCAATCTGTCAGTGTGAATATCAGTAATCTGTCAGTGTGAATATCAGCAGTCCGGCAGTGTGAATATCAGCAATTCGGCAGCGTGAATATCAGCAATCGGTCAGTGTGAATATCAGCAATCTGTCAGTATGAATATCAGCAATCTGTCAGTGTGAACATCAGCAATCTGTCAGTGTGAATATAGTCAATCTGTCAGTGTGAATATCAGCAATCTGTGAGTGAATGACAGCAATCTGTCAGTGTGAATGTCAGCCATCTGTCAGCGTGAAAATCAGCAATCTGTCATTGTGAATGCGAGCACTCTGTCAGTGTGAATATCAGCAATCTGTCTGTGTGAATATCAGCAATTGGTCAGTGTGAATATCAGCAATCTGTCAGTGTGAATATCTGCAATCTGTCAGCATGAACGCGAGCAATCTGTCAGTGTGAATATCAGAAATCTGTCAGCGTGAATATCAGCAACCTGTCAGTATGAATGTCAACAATCTGTCAGTGAGTATATCGGCAATCTGTCAGCGTGAATATCAGCAATCTGTCAGCGTGAATATCAGCATTCTCTCAGTGTGAATATCAGCAATCAGTCAGTGTGAATATCAGCAATCTGTCAGCGTGAATATCAGCAACCTGTCAGTGTGAATATCAGCAATCTGTCAGCGTGAATATCAGCAATCTGTCAGCGTGAATATCAGCAATCTCTCAGTGTGAATTTCAGCAATCTGTCAGTGTGAGTATCAGCAACCTGTCAGTGTGAATATCAACAATCTGTCGGAGTGAAAATCAGCAATCTGTCAGTGTGAATATCAGCAATCTGTCAGTGTGAATATCAGGAATCTGGCAGTGTGAATGTCAGCAATCTGTCAGTGTGAATGTCAGCAATCCGGCAGTGTGAATATCAGCAATCTGTCAGTGTGAATATCAGCAATCTGTCAGTGCGAATGTCAGCAATCTGTCAGTGTGAATATCAGCAATCTGTCAGTGTGAATATCAGCAATCTGTCAGTGAATATCAGCAATCTGTCACTGTGAATGCGAGCAATCTGTCAGTGAATATCAGCAATCTGTCAGTGTGAATATCTGCAATCTGTCAGCGTGAATGCGAGCAATCTGTCAGTGTCAATATCAGCAATCTGCCACTCTGAAAATCAGCAATCTGTCAGTGTGAATATCAGCAATCTGCCACTCTGAAAATCAGCAATCTGTCAACGTGAATAGCAGCAATCTGTCAGTGTGAATATCAGCAACCTGTCAGTGTGAATATCAGCAATCTGTCAGTGTGAATATCAGCAATCTGCCACTCTGAAAATCAGCAATCTGTCAGTGTGAATATCAGCAATCTGTCAGTGTGAATATCAGCAATCGGGCAGTGTGAATATCAGCAATCTGTCAGTGTGAATATCAGCAATCTGTCAGTGTGAATGTCAGCAATCCGGCAGTGTGAATATCAGCAATCTGTCAATGTGAATATCAGCAATCTGTCAGTGTCAATATCAGCAATCTCTCAGTGTGAATATCAGCAATCTGGCAGTGTG
The DNA here is from genome assembly GCF_964213995.1 of Mustelus asterias. Classification (NCBI taxonomy): domain Eukaryota; kingdom Metazoa; phylum Chordata; class Chondrichthyes; order Carcharhiniformes; family Triakidae; genus Mustelus; species Mustelus asterias. The sequence goes on along the minus strand of NC_135822.1, from coordinate 44,837,583 downwards.
AATATCAGCAACCTGTCAGTGTAAATATCAGCAATCTGTCAGTGTGAATATCAGTAATCTGTCAGTGTGAATATCAGCAATCCGGCAGTGTGAATATCAGCAATTCGGCAGCGTGAATATCAGCAATCGGTCAGTGTGAATATCAGCAATCTGTCAGTATGAATATCAGCAATCTGTCAGTGTGAATATAGTCAATCTGTCAGTGTGAATGTCAGCAATCTGTGAGTGAATGTCAGCAATTTGTCAGTGTGAATGTCAGCAATTTCTCAGTATGAATATCAGCAATGTGTCAGTGTGAATATCAGCAATCTGTCGGTGTGAATATCAGCAATCTGTGAGTGAATGTCAGCAATCTGTCAGTGTGAATGTCAGCAATCTGTCAGCGTGAATATCAGCAATCTGTCACTGGGAATGCGAGCACTCTGTCAGTGTGAATATCAGCAATCTGTTGGTATGAATATCAGCAATCTGTGAGTGAATGTCAGCAATCTGTCAGTGTGAATGTCAGCAATCTGTCAGCGTGAATATCGTCAATCTGTCACTGTGAATGCGAGCACTCTGTCAGTGTGAATATCAGCAATCTGTCAGTGTGAATATCAGCAATTGGTCAGTGTGAATATCAGCAATCTGTCAGTGTGACTATCTACAATCTATCAGCGTGACTATCTACAATCTGTCAGCATGAACGCGAGCAATCTGTCAGTGTGGATATCGGCAATCTGTCAGCGTGAATATCAGCAATCTGTCAGCGTGAATATCAGTATTCTCTCAGTGTGAATATCAGCAATCTGTCAGAGTGAATATCAGGAATCTGGCAGTGTGAATGTCAGCAATCTGGCAGTGTGAATGTCAGCAATCCGGCAGTGTGAATATCAACAATCTGTCAGTGTGAATATCAGCAATCTGTCAGTGTGAATGTCAGCAATCTGTCAGTGTGAATATCAACAATCTGTCAGTGTGAATATCAGCAATCTGTCAGTGAATATCAGCAATCTGTCACTGTGAATATCTGCAATCTGTCAGCGTGAATGCGAGCAATCTGTCAGTGTGAATATCAGCAATCTGTCAGCGTGAATATCAGCAATCTGCCACTCTGAAAATCAGCAATCTGTCAACGTGAATATCAGCAATCTGTCAGTGTGAATATCAGCAATCTGTCAGTGTGAATATCAGCAATCCGGCAGTGTGAATATCAACAATCTGTCAGTGTGAATATCAGCAATCTGTCAGTGTGAATATCAGCAATCTGCCAGTGTGAGTATCAGCAACCTGTCAGTGTGAATATCAACAATCTGTCGGAGTGAAAATCAGCAATCTGTCAGTGTGAATATCAGCAATCTGTCAGTGTGAATATCAGGAATCTGGCAGTGTGAATGTCAGCAATCTGTCAGTGTGAATGTCAGCAATCCGGCAGTGTGAATATCAACAATCTGTCAGTGTGAATATCAGCAATCTGTCAGTGTGAATGTCAGCAATCTGTCAGTGTGAATATCAGCAATCTGTCAGTGTGAATATCAGCAATCTGTCAGTGAATATCAGCAATCTGTCACTGTGAATGCGAGCAATCTGTCAGTGAATATCAGCAATCTGTCAGTGTGAATATCTGCAATCTGTCAGCGTGAATGCGAGCAATCTGTCAGTGTGAATATCAGCAATCTGTCAGTGTGAATATCAGCAATCTGCCACTCTGAAAATCAGCAATCTGTCAACGTGAATATCAGCAATCTGTCAGTGTGAATATCAGCAATCTGTCAGTGTGAATATCAGCAATCGGGCAGTGTGAATATCAGCAATCTGTCAGTGTGAATATCAGCAATTGGTCAGTGTGAATATCAGCAATCTGTCAGCGTGAATATCAGCAATTGGTCAGTGTGAATATCAGCAATCTGTCAGTGTGAATATCAGCAATTGGTCAGTGTGAATATCAGCAATCTGTCAGTGTGAATATCTGCAATCTGTCAGCATGAACGCGAGCAATCTGTCAGTGTGAATATCAGAAATCTGTCAGCGTGAATATCAGCAATCTGTCAATGTGAATATCAGCAATTTGTCAGTGTGAATATCAGCAATCTCTCAGTGTGAATATCAGCAATCTGGCAGTGTGAATATCAGCAACCTGTCAGTGTAAATATCAGCAATCTGTCAGTGTGAATATCAGTAATCTGTCAGTGTGAATATCAGCAGTCCGGCAGTGTGAATATCAGCAATTCGGCAGCGTGAATATCAGCAATCGGTCAGTGTGAATATCAGCAATCTGTCAGTATGAATATCAGCAATCTGTCAGTGTGAACATCAGCAATCTGTCAGTGTGAATATAGTCAATCTGTCAGTGTGAATATCAGCAATCTGTAAGTGAATGACAGCAATCTGTCAGTGTGAATGTCAGCCATCTGTCAGCGTGAAAATCAGCAATCTGTCATTGTGAATGCGAGCACTCTGTCAGTGTGAATATCAGCAATCTGTCAGTGTGAATATCAGCAATTGGTCAGTGTGAATATCAGCAATCTGTCAGTGTGAATATCTGCAATCTGTCAGCATGAACGCGAGCAATCTGTCAGTGTGAATATCAGAAATCTGTCAGCGTGAATATCAGCAACCTGACAGTATGAATGTCAACAATCTGTCAGTGAGTATATCGGCAATCTGTCAGCGTGAATATCAGCAATCTGTCAGCGTGAATATCAGCATTCTCTCAGTGTGAATATCAGCAATCTGTCAGTGTGAATATCAGCAATCTGTCAGCGTGAATATCAGCAATTTCTCAGTGTGAATATCAGCAATCTGTCAATGTGAATATCAGCAATCTGTCAGTGTGAATATCAGCAATCTGTCAGTGTGAATGTCAGCAATCCGGCAGTGTGAATATCAGCAATCTGTCAGTGTGAATATCAGCAATCTGTCAGTGTGAATATCAGCAATCTGTCAGTGTGAATGTCTGCAATCTGTCAGTGTGAACATCAGCAATCTGTCAGTGTAAATATCAGCAATCTCTCAGTGTGAATATCAGCAATCTCTCAGTCTGAATATCAGCAATCTGTCAGTGTGAATATCAGCAATCTGTCGGTGTGAATATCGGGAATCTGTCAGTGTGAATATCAGCAATCTGTCAGTGTGAATATCAGCAATCTGTCAGCGTGAATATCAGCAATCTGTCACCATGAATATCAGCAATCTCTCAGTATGAATATCAGCAATCCGGCAGTGTGAATATCGGCAATCTGTCACGGTGAATGCGAGCAATCTGTCAGTGAATATCAGCAATCTGTCAGTGTGAATATTCGCAATCTGTCACCATGAATATCAGCAATCTGTCAGTGTGAATGTCAGCAATCTCTCAGTCTGAATATCAGCAATCTGTCAGTGTGAATATCAGCAATCCCTCAGTGTGAATATCAGCAATCCCTGAGTGTGAATATCAGCAATCCGGCAGTGTGAATATCGGCAATCTGTCACTGTGAATGCGAGCAATCTGTCACCATGAATATCAGCAATCTGTCAGTGTGAATATCAGCAATCTCTCAGTATGAATATCAGCTATCCGGCAGTGTGAATATCGGCAATCAGTCAGGGTGAATATCAGCAATCTGTCAGTGTGAATATCAGCAATCTGTCACTGTGAATGCGAGCAATCTGTCAGTGAATATCAGCAATCTGTCAGTGTGAATATCTGCAATCTGTCAGCGTGAATGCGGGCAATCTGTCAGTGTGAATATCAGCAATCTGTCAGTGTGATTATCAGCAATCCGGCAGTGTGAATATCAAGAATCTGTCAGTGTGAATATCGGCAATCCGGCAGTGTGAATATCAGCAATCAGTCAGTGTGAATGTCAGCAATCCGGCAGTGTGAATATCAGCAATCTGTCAGTGTGAATATCAGCAATCCGGCAGTGTGAATATCAGCAATCTGTCAGTGTGAATGTCAGCAATCCGGCAGTGTGAATATCAGCAATCCGTCAGTGTGAATGTCAGCAATCTGTCAGTGTGAATATCAGCAATCTGTCAGTGTGAATATCAGCAACCTGTCAGTGTGAATATCAGCAACCTGTCAGTGTGAATGTCAGCAATCTGTCAGTGTGAATGTCAGCAATCTGTCAGTGTGAATGTCAGCAATCTGTCAGTGTGAATATCAGCAATCTGTCAGTGTGAATATCAGCAATCGATCAGTGTGAATATCAGCAATCAGGCAGTGTGAATATCAGCAACCTGTCAGTGTGAATATCAGCAATCTGTCAATGTGAATATCAGCAATCTGTCAGTGTGAATGTCAGCAATCCGGCAGTGTGAATATCAGCAATCTGTCAGTGTGAATATCAGCAATCTGTCGGTGTGAATATCGGCAATCTGTCAGCGTGAATGCGAGCAATCTGTCAGTGTGAATATCAGCAATCTGTCAGCGTGAATATCAGCAATCTGCCACTCTGAAAATCAGCAATCTGTCAACGTGAATATCAGCAATCTGTCAGTGTGAATATCAGCAATCTGTCAGTGTGAATATCAGCAATCTGTCAGTGTGAATATCAGCAATCCGGCAGTGTGAATATCAACAATCTGTCAGTGTGAATATCAGCAATCTGTCAGTGTGAATATCAGCAATCTGCCAGTGTGAGTATCAGCAACCTGTCAGTGTGAATATCAACAATCTGTCGCAGTGAAAATCAGCAATCTGTCAGTGTGAATATCAGCAATCTGTCAGTGTGAATATCAGGAATCTGGCAGTGTGAATGTCAGCAATCTGTCAGTGTGAATGTCAGCAATCCGGCAGTGTGAATATCAACAATCTGTCAGTGTGAATATCAGCAATCTGTCAGTGTGAATGTCAGCAATCTGTCAGTGTGAATATCAGCAATCTGTCAGTGTGAATATCAGCAATCTGTCAGTGAATATCAGCAATCTGTCACTGTGAATGCGAGCAATCTGTCAGTGAATATCAGCAATCTGTCAGTGTGAATATCTGCAATCTGTCAGCGTGAATGCGAGCAATCTGTCAGTGTGAATATCAGCAATCTGTCAGTGTGAATATCAGCAATCTGCCACTCTGAAAATCAGCAATCTGTCAACGTGAATATCAGCAATCTGTCAGTGTGAATATCAGCAATCTGTCAGTGTGAATATCAGCAATCGGGCAGTGTGAATATCAGCAATCTGTCAGTGTGAATATCAGCAATTGGTCAGTGTGAATATCAGCAATCTGTCAGCGTGAATATCAGCAATTGGTCAGTGTGAATATCAGCAATCTGTCAGTGTGAATATCAGCAATTGGTCAGTGTGAATATCAGCAATCTGTCAGTGTGAATATCTGCAATCTGTCAGCATGAACGCGAGCAATCTGTCAGTGTGAATATCAGAAATCTGTCAGCGTGAATATCAGCAATCTGTCAATGTGAATATCAGCAATTTGTCAGTGTGAATATCAGCAATCTCTCAGTGTGAATATCAGCAATCTGGCAGTGTGAATATCAGCAACCTGTCAGTGTAAATATCAGCAATCTGTCAGTGTGAATATCAGTAATCTGTCAGTGTGAATATCAGCAGTCCGGCAGTGTGAATATCAGCAATTCGGCAGCGTGAATATCAGCAATCGGTCAGTGTGAATATCAGCAATCTGTCAGTATGAATATCAGCAATCTGTCAGTGTGAACATCAGCAATCTGTCAGTGTGAATATAGTCAATCTGTCAGTGTGAATATCAGCAATCTGTGAGTGAATGACAGCAATCTGTCAGTGTGAATGTCAGCCATCTGTCAGCGTGAAAATCAGCAATCTGTCATTGTGAATGCGAGCACTCTGTCAGTGTGAATATCAGCAATCTGTCAGTGTGAATATCAGCAATTGGTCAGTGTGAATATCAGCAATCTGTCAGTGTGAATATCTGCAATCTGTCAGCATGAACGCGAGCAATCTGTCAGTGTGAATATCAGAAATCTGTCAGCGTGAATATCAGCAACCTGTCAGTATGAATGTCAACAATCTGTCAGTGAGTATATCGGCAATCTGTCAGCGTGAATATCAGCAATCTGTCAGCGTGAATATCAGCATTCTCTCAGTGTGAATATCAGCAATCTGTCAGTGTGAATATCAGCAATCTGTCAGCGTGAATATCAGCAACCTGTCAGTGTGAATATCAGCAATCTGTCAGCGTGAATATCAGCAATCTGTCAGCGTGAATATCAGCAATCTCTCAGTGTGAATTTCAGCAATCTGTCAGTGTGAGTATCAGCAACCTGTCAGTGTGAATATCAACAATCTGTCGGAGTGAAAATCAGCAATCTGTCAGTGTGAATATCAGCAATCTGTCAGTGTGAATATCAGGAATCTGGCAGTGTGAATGTCAGCAATCTGTCAGTGTGAATGTCAGCAATCCGGCAGTGTGAATATCAGCAATCTGTCAGTGTGAATATCAGCAATCTGTCAGTGCGAATGTCAGCAATCTGTCAGTGTGAATATCAGCAATCTGTCAGTGTGAATATCAGCAATCTGTCAGTGAATATCAGCAATCTGTCACTGTGAGTATCAGCAACCTGTCAGTGTGAATATCAACAATCTGTCGGAGTGAAAATCAGCAATCTGTCAGTGTGAATATCAGCAATCTGTCAGTGTGAATATCAGGAATCTGGCAGTGTGAATATCAGCAATCTGTCAGTGTGAATATCAGCAATCTGCCACTCTGAAAATCAGCAATCTGTCAACGTGAATATCAGCAATCTGTCAGCGTGAATATCAGCAATCTGCCACTCTGAAAATCAGCAATCTGTCAACGTGAATATCAGCAATCTGTCAGTGTGAATATCAGCAATCTGTCAGTGTGAATATCAGCAATCCGGCAGTGTGAATATCAACAATCTGTCAGTGTGAATATCAGCAATCTGTCAGTGTGAATATCAGCAATCTGCCAGTGTGAGTATCAGCAACCTGTCAGTGTGAATATCAACAATCTGTCGGAGTGAAAATCAGCAATCTGTCAGTGTGAATATCAGCAATCTGTCAGTGTGAATATCAGGAATCTGGCAGTGTGAATGTCAGCAATCTGTCAGTGTGAATGTCAGCAATCCGGCAGTGTGAATATCAACAATCTGTCAGTGTGAATATCAGCAATCTGTCAGTGTGAATGTCAGCAATCTGTCAGTGTGAATATCAGCAATCTGTCAGTGTGAATATCAGCAATCTGTCAGTGAATATCAGCAATCTGTCACTGTGAATGCGAGCAATCTGTCAGTGAATATCAGCAATCTGTCAGTGTGAATATCTGCAATCTGTCAGCGTGAATGCGAGCAATCTGTCAGTGTGAATATCAGCAATCTGTCAGTGTGAATATCAGCAATCTGCCACTCTGAAAATCAGCAATCTGTCAACGTGAATATCAGCAATCTGTCAGTGTGAATATCAGCAATCTGTCAGTGTGAATATCAGCAATCGGGCAGTGTGAATATCAGCAATCTGTCAGTGTGAATATCAGCAATTGGTCAGTGTGAATATCAGCAATCTGTCAGCGTGAATATCAGCAATTGGTCAGTGTGAATATCAGCAATCTGTCAGTGTGAATATCAGCAATTGGTCAGTGTGAATATCAGCAATCTGTCAGTGTGAATATCTGCAATCTGTCAGCATGAACGCGAGCAATCTGTCAGTGTGAATATCAGAAATCTGTCAGCGTGAATATCAGCAATCTGTCAATGTGAATATCAGCAATTTGTCAGTGTGAATATCAGCAATCTCTCAGTGTGAATATCAGCAATCTGGCAGTGTGAATATCAGCAACCTGTCAGTGTAAATATCAGCAATCTGTCAGTGTGAATATCAGTAATCTGTCAGTGTGAATATCAGCAGTCCGGCAGTGTGAATATCAGCAATTCGGCAGCGTGAATATCAGCAATCGGTCAGTGTGAATATCAGCAATCTGTCAGTATGAATATCAGCAATCTGTCAGTGTGAACATCAGCAATCTGTCAGTGTGAATATAGTCAATCTGTCAGTGTGAATATCAGCAATCTGTGAGTGAATGACAGCAATCTGTCAGTGTGAATGTCAGCCATCTGTCAGCGTGAAAATCAGCAATCTGTCATTGTGAATGCGAGCACTCTGTCAGTGTGAATATCAGCAATCTGTCAGTGTGAATATCAGCAATTGGTCAGTGTGAATATCAGCAATCTGTCAGTGTGAATATCTGCAATCTGTCAGCATGAACGCGAGCAATCTGTCAGTGTGAATATCAGAAATCTGTCAGCGTGAATATCAGCAACCTGACAGTATGAATGTCAACAATCTGTCAGTGAGTATATCGGCAATCTGTCAGCGTGAATATCAGCAATCTGTCAGCGTGAATATCAGCATTCTCTCAGTGTGAATATCAGCAATCTGTCAGTGTGAATATCAGCAATCTGTCAGCGTGAATATCAGCAATTTCTCAGTGTGAATATCAGCAATCTGTCAATGTGAATATCAGCAATCTGTCAGTGTGAATATCAGCAATCTGTCAGTGTGAATGTCAGCAATCCGGCAGTGTGAATATCAGCAATCTGTCAGTGTGAATATCAGCAATCTGTCAGTGTGAATATCAGCAATCTGTCAGTGTGAATGTCTGCAATCTGTCAGTGTGAACATCAGCAATCTGTCAGTGTAAATATCAGCAATCTCTCAGTGTGAATATCAGCAATCTCTCAGTCTGAATATCAGCAATCTGTCAGTGTGAATATCAGCAATCTGTCGGTGTGAATATCGGGAATCTGTCAGTGTGAATATCAGCAATCTGTCAGTGTGAATATCAGCAATCCCTCAGTGTGAATATCAGCAATCGCTCAGTGTGAATATCAGCAATCTGTCAGTGTGAATATCAGCAATCTGTCAGTGTGAATATCAGCAATCTGTCAGCGTGAATATCAGCAATCTGTCACCATGAATATCAGCAATCTCTCAGTATGAATATCAGCAATCCGGCAGTGTGAATATCGGCAATCTGTCACGGTGAATGCGAGCAATCTGTCAGTGAATATCAGCAATCTGTCAGTGTGAATATTCGCAATCTGTCACCATGAATATCAGCAATCTGTCAGTGTGAATGTCAGCAATCTCTCAGTCTGAATATCAGCAATCTGTCAGTGTGAATATCAGCAATCCCTCAGTGTGAATATCAGCAATCCCTGAGTGTGAATATCAGCAATCCGGCAGTGTGAATATCGGCAATCTGTCACTGTGAATGCGAGCAATCTGTCACCATGAATATCAGCAATCTGTCAGTGTGAATATCAGCAATCTCTCAGTATGAATATCAGCTATCCGGCAGTGTGAATATCGGCAATCAGTCAGGGTGAATATCAGCAATCTGTCAGTGTGAATATCAGCAATCTGTCACTGTGAATGCGAGCAATCTGTCAGTGAATATCAGCAATCTGTCAGTGTGAATATCTGCAATCTGTCAGCGTGAATGCGGGCAATCTGTCAGTGTGAATATCAGCAATCTGTCAGTGTGATTATCAGCAATCCGGCAGTGTGAATATCAAGAATCTGTCAGTGTGAATATCGGCAATCCGGCAGTGTGAATATCAGCAATCAGTCAGTGTGAATGTCAGCAATCCGGCAGTGTGAATATCAGCAATCTGTCAGTGTGAATATCAGCAATCCGGCAGTGTGAATATCAGCAATCTGTCAGTGTGAATGTCAGCAATCCGGCAGTGTGAATATCAGCAATCCGTCAGTGTGAATGTCAGCAATCTGTCAGTGTGAATATCAGCAATCTGTCAGTGTGAATATCAGCAACCTGTCAGTGTGAATATCAGCAACCTGTCAGTGTGAATGTCAGCAATCTGTCAGTGTGAATGTCAGCAATCTGTCAGTGTGAATGTCAGCAATCTGTCAGTGTGAATATCAGCAATCTGTCAGTGTGAATATCAGCAATCGATCAGTGTGAATATCAGCAATCAGGCAGTGTGAATATCAGCAACCTGTCAGTGTGAATATCAGCAATCTGTCAATGTGAATATCAGCAATCTGTCAGTGTGAATGTCAGCAATCCGGCAGTGTGAATATCAGCAATCTGTCAGTGTGAATATCAGCAATCTGTCGGTGTGAATATCGGCAATCTGTCAGCGTGAATGCGAGCAATCTGTCAGTGTGAATATCAGCAATCTGTCAGCGTGAATATCAGCAATCTGCCACTCTGAAAATCAGCAATCTGTCAACGTGAATATCAGCAATCTGTCAGTGTGAATATCAGCAATCTGTCAGTGTGAATATCAGCAATCTGTCAGTGTGAATATCAGCAATCCGGCAGTGTGAATATCAACAATCTGTCAGTGTGAATATCAGCAATCTGTCAGTGTGAATATCAGCAATCTGCCAGTGTGAGTATCAGCAACCTGTCAGTGTGAATATCAACAATCTGTCGGAGTGAAAATCAGCAATCTGTCAGTGTGAATATCAGCAATCTGTCAGTGTGAATATCAGGAATCTGGCAGTGTGAATGTCAGCAATCTGTCAGTGTGAATGTCAGCAATCCGGCAGTGTGAATATCAACAATCTGTCAGTGTGAATATCAGCAATCTGTCAGTGTGAATGTCAGCAATCTGTCAGTGTGAATATCAGCAATCTGTCAGTGTGAATATCAGCAATCTGTCAGTGAATATCAGCAATCTGTCACTGTGAATGCGAGCAATCTGTCAGTGAATATCAGCAATCTGTCAGTGTGAATATCTGCAATCTGTCAGCGTGAATGCGAGCAATCTGTCAGTGTGAATATCAGCAATCTGTCAGTGTGAATATCAGCAATCTGCCACTCTGAAAATCAGCAATCTGTCAACGTGAATATCAGCAATCTGTCAGTGTGAATATCAGCAATCTGTCAGTGTGAATATCAGCAATCGGGCAGTGTGAATATCAGCAATCTGTCAGTGTGAATATCAGCAATTGGTCAGTGTGAATATCAGCAATCTGTCAGCGTGAATATCAGCAATTGGTCAGTGTGAATATCAGCAATCTGTCAGTGTGAATATCAGCAATTGGTCAGTGTGAATATCAGCAATCTGTCAGTGTGAATATCTGCAATCTGTCAGCATGAACGCGAGCAATCTGTCAGTGTGAATATCAGAAATCTGTCAGCGTGAATATCAGCAATCTGTCAATGTGAATATCAGCAATTTGTCAGTGTGAATATCAGCAATCTCTCAGTGTGAATATCAGCAATCTGGCAGTGTGAATATCAGCAACCTGTCAGTGTAAATATCAGCAATCTGTCAGTGTGAATATCAGTAATCTGTCAGTGTGAATATCAGCAGTCCGGCAGTGTGAATATCAGCAATTCGGCAGCGTGAATATCAGCAATCGGTCAGTGTGAATATCAGCAATCTGTCAGTATGAATATCAGCAATCTGTCAGTGTGAACATCAGCAATCTGTCAGTGTGAATATAGTCAATCTGTCAGTGTGAATATCAGCAATCTGTGAGTGAATGACAGCAATCTGTCAGTGTGAATGTCAGCCATCTGTCAGCGTGAAAATCAGCAATCTGTCATTGTGAATGCGAGCACTCTGTCAGTGTGAATATCAGCAATCTGTCAGTGTGAATATCAGCAATTGGTCAGTGTGAATATCAGCAATCTGTCAGTGTGAATATCTGCAATCTGTCAGCATGAACGCGAGCAATCTGTCAGTGTGAATATCAGAAATCTGTCAGCGTGAATATCAGCAACCTGTCAGTATGAATGTCAACAATCTGTCAGTGAGTATATCGGCAATCTGTCAGCGTGAATATCAGCAATCTGTCAGCGTGAATATCAGCATTCTCTCAGTGTGAATATCAGCAATCTGTCAGTGTGAATATCAGCAATCTGTCAGCGTGAATATCAGCAACCTGTCAGTGTGAATATCAGCAATCTGTCAGCGTGAATATCAGCAATCTGTCAGCGTGAATATCAGCAATCTCTCAGTGTGAATTTCAGCAATCTGTCAGTGTGAGTATCAGCAACCTGTCAGTGTGAATATCAACAATCTGTCGGAGTGAAAATCAGCAATCTGTCAGTGTGAATATCAGCAATCTGTCAGTGTGAATATCAGGAATCTGGCAGTGTGAATGTCAGCAATCTGTCAGTGTGAATGTCAGCAATCCGGCAGTGTGAATATCAGCAATCTGTCAGTGTGAATATCAGCAATCTGTCAGTGCGAATGTCAGCAATCTGTCAGTGTGAATATCAGCAATCTGTCAGTGTGAATATCAGCAATCTGTCAGTGAATATCAGCAATCTGTCACTGTGAATGCGAGCAATCTGTCAGTGAATATCAGCAATCTGTCAGTGTGAATATCTGCAATCTGTCAGCGTGAATGCGAGCAATCTGTCAGTGTGAATATCAGCAATCTGTCAGTGTGAATATCAGCAATCTGCCACTCTGAAAATCAGCAATCTGTCAACGTGAATAGCAGCAATCTGTCAGTGTGAATATCAGCAACCTGTCAGTGTGAATATCAGCAATCTGTCAGTGTGAATATCAGCAATCTGCCACTCTGAAAATCAGCAATCTGTCAGTGTGAATATCAGCAATCTGTCAGTGTGAATATCAGCAATCGGGCAGTGTGAATATCAGCAATCTGTCAGTGTGAATATCAGCAATCTGTCAGTGTGAATGTCAGCAATCCGGCAGTGTGAATATCAGCAATCTGTCAATGTGAATATCAGCAATCTGTCAGTGTCAATATCAGCAATCTCTCAGTGTGAATATCAGCAATCTGGCAGTGTGAATATCAGCAACCTGTCAGTGTAAATATCAGCAATCTGTCAGTGTGAATATCAGTAATCTGTCAGTGTGAATATCAGCAATCCGGCAGTGTGAATATCAGCAATTCGGCAGCGTGAATATCAGCAATCGGTCAGTGTGAATATCAGCAATCTGTCAGTATGAATATCAGCAATCTGTCAGTGTGAATATAGTCAATCTGTCAGTGTGAATGTCAGCAATCTGTGAGTGAATGTCAGCAATTTGTCAGTGTGAATGTCAGCAATTTCTCAGTATGAATATCAGCAATGTGTCAGTGTGAATATCAGCAATCTGTCGGTGTGAATATCAGCAATCTGTGAGTGAATGTCAGCAATCTGTCAGTGTGAATGTCAGCAATCTGTCAGCGTGAATATCAGCAATCTGTCACTGGGAATGCGAGCACTCTGTCAGTGTGAATATCAGCAATCTGTTGGTATGAATATCAGCAATCTGTGAGTGAATGTCAGCAATCTGTCAGTGTGAATGTCAGCAATCTGTCAGCGTGAATATCATCAATCTGTCACTGTGAATGCGAGCACTCTGTCAGTGTGAATATCAGCAATCTGTCAGTGTGAATATCAGCAATTGGTCAGTGTGAATATCAGCAATCTGTCAGTGTGACTATCTACAATCTGTCAGCGTGACTATCTACAATCTGTCAGCATGAACGCGAGCAATCTGTCAGTGTGGATATCGGCAATCTGTCAGCGTGAATATCAGCAATCTGTCAGCGTGAATATCAGCATTCTCTCAGTGTGAATATCAGCAATCTGTCAGTGTGAATATCAGGAATCTGGCAGTGTGAATGTCAGCAATCTGTCAGTGTGAATGTCAGCAATCCGGCAGTGTGAATATCAACAATCTGTCAGTGTGAATATCAGCAATCTGTCAGTGTGAATGTCAGCAATCTGTCAGTGTGAATATCAACAATCTGTCAGTGTGAATATCAGCAATCTGTCAGTGAATATCAGCAATCTGTCACTGTGAATATCTGCAATCTGTCAGCGTGAATGCGAGCAATCTGTCAGTGTGAATATCAGCAATCTGTCAGCGTGAATATCAGCAATCTGCCACTCTGAAAATCAGCAATCTGTCAACGTGAATATCAGCAATCTGTCAGTGTGAATATCAGCAATCTGTCAGTGTGAATATCAGCAATCGGGCAGTGTGAATATCAGCAATCTGTCAGTGTGAATATCAGCAATTGGTCAGTGTGAATATCAGCAATCTGTCAGTGTGAATATCAGCAATCTGTCAGTGTGAATATCAGCAATTGGTCAGTGTGAATATCAGCAATCTGTCAGTGTGAATATCTGCAATCTGTCAGCATGAACGCGAGCAATCTGTCAGTGTGAATATCAGAAATCTGTCAGCGTGAATATCAGAAATCTGTCAATGTGAATATCAGCAATCTGTCAGTGTGAATATCAGCAATCTGGCAGTGTGAATATCAGCAACCTGTCAGTGTAAATATCAGCAATCTGTCAGTGGGAATATCAGTAATCTGTCAGTGTGAATATCAGCAGTCCGGCAGTGTGAATATCAGCAATTCGGCAGCGTGAATATCAGCAATCTGTCAGTATGAATATCAGCAATCTGTCAGTGTGAACATCAGCAATCTGTCAGTGTGAATATAGTCAATCTGTCAGTGTGAATATCAGCAATCTGTGAGTGAATGACAGCAATCTGTCAGTGTGAATGTCAGCCATCTGTCAGCGTGAAAATCAGCAATCTGTCATTGTGAATGCGAGCACTCTGTCAGTGTGAATATCAGCAATCTGTCAGTGTGAATATCAGCAATTGGTCAGTGTGAATATCAGCAATCTGTCAGTGTGAATATCTGCAATCTGTCAGCATGAACGCGAGCAATCTGTCAGTGTGAATATCAGAAATCTGTCAGCGTGAATATCAGCAACCTGTCAGTATGAATGTCAACAATCTGTCAGTGAGTATATCGGCAATCTGTCAGCGTGAATATCAGCAATCTGTCAGCGTGAATATCAGCATTCTCTCAGTGTGAATATCAGCAATCTGTCAGTGTGAATATCAGCAATCTGTCAGCGTGAATATCAGCAATTTCTCAGTGTGAATATCAGCAATCTGTCAATGTGAATATCAGCAATCTGTCAGTGTGAATATCAGCAATCTGTCAGTGTGAATGTCAGCAATCCGGCAGTGTGAATATCAGCAATCTGTCAGTGTGAATATCAGCAATCTGTCAGTGTGAATATCAGCAATCTGTCAGTGTGAATGTCTGCAATCTGTCAGTGTGAACATCAGCAATCTGTCAGTGTAAATATCAGCAATCTCTCAGTGTGAATATCAGCAATCTCTCAGTCTGAATATCAGCAATCTGTCAGTGTGAATATCAGCAATCTGTCGGTGTGAATATCGGGAATCTGTCAGTGTGAATATCAGCAATCTGTCAGTGTGAATATCAGCAATCCCTCAGTGTGAATATCAGCAATCGCTCAGTGTGAATATCAGCAATCTGTCAGTGTGAATATCAGCAATCTGTCAGTGTGAATATCAGCAATCTGTCAGCGTGAATATCAGCAATCTGTCACCATGAATATCAGCAATCTCTCAGTATGAATATCAGCAATCCGGCAGTGTGAATATCGGCAATCTGTCACTGTGAATGCGAGCAATCTGTCAGTGAATATCAGCAATCTGTCAGTGTGAATATTCGCAATCTGTCACCATGAATATCAGCAATCTGTCAGTGTGAATGTCAGCAATCTCTCAGTCTGAATATCAGCAATCTGTCAGTGTGAATATCAGCGATCCCTCAGTGTGAATATCAGCAATCCCTGAGTGTGAATATCAGCAATCCGGCAGTGTGAATATCGGCAATCTGTCACTGTGAATGCGAGCAATCTGTCACCATGAATATCAGCAATCTGTCAGTGTGAATATCATCAATCTCTCAGTATGAATATCAGCTATCCGGCAGTGTGAATATCGGCAATCAGTCAGGGTGAATATCAGCAATCTGTCAGTGTGAATATCAGCAATCTGTCACTGTGAATGCGAGCAATCTGTCAGTGAATATCAGCAATCTGTCAGTGTGAATATCTGCAATCTGTCAGCGTGAATGCGGGCAATCTGTCAGTGTGAATATCAGCAATCTGTCAGTGTGATTATCAGCAATCCGGCAGTGTGAATATCAAGAATCTGTCAGTGTGAATATCGGCAATCCGGCAGTGTGAATATCAGCAATCAGTCAGTGTGAATGTCAGCAATCCGGCAGTGTGAATATCAGCAATCTGTCAGTGTGAATATCAGCAATCCGGCAGTGTGAATATCAGCAATCTGGCAGTGTGAATATCAGCAATCTGTCAGTGTGAATGTCAGCAATCCGGCAGTGTGAATATCAGCAATCCGTCAGTGTGAATGTCAGCAATCTGTCAGTGTGAATATCAGCAATCTGTCAGTGTGAATATCAGCAACCTGTCAGTGTGAATATCAGCAACCTGTCAGTGTGAATGTCAGCAATCTGTCAGTGTGAATGTCAGCATCTGTCAGTGTGAATGTCAGCAATCTGTCAGTGTGAATATCAGCAATCTGTCAGTGTGAATATCAGCAATCGATCAGTGTGAATATCAGCAATCAGGCAGTGTGAATATCAGCAACCTGTCAGTGTGAATATCAGCAATCTGTCAATGTGAATATCAGCAATCTGTCAGTGTGAATGTCAGCAATCCGGCAGTGTGAATATCAGCAATCTGTCAGTGTGAATATCAGCAATCTGTCGGTGTGAATATCGGCAATCTGTCAGTGTGAATATCAGCAATCTGTCAGTGTGAATATCAGCAATCCCTCAGTGTGAATATCAGCAATCCCTCAGTATGAATATCAGCAATCTGTCAGCGGGAATATCAGCAATCTGTCACCATGAATATCAGCAATCTCTCAGTATGAATATCAGCAATCCGGCAGTGTGAATATCGGCAATCTGTCACTGTGAATGCGAGCAATCTGTCAGTGAATATCAGCAATCTGTCAGTGTGAATATTCGCAATCTGTCACCATGAATATCAGCAATCTGTCAGGATGAATATCAGCAATCCGGCAGTGTGAATATCGGCAATCTGTCAGTGTGAATATCAGCAATCTGTCAGTGTGAATATCAGCAATCTGTCAGTGTGAATATCAGCAATCTGTCAGCATGAATATCAGCAATCTGTCAGTGTGAATAACAGCAATCTGTCAGTGTGAATATCAGCAATCTGTCAGTGTGAATATTAGCAAGCTGTCAGTGTGAATATCAGCAATCTGTCAGTGTGAATGTCTGCAATCTGTCAGTGTGAATATCAGCAATCTGTCAGTGTGAATATCAGCAATCTTTCAGTGTGAATATCAGCAATCTCTCAGTCTGAAAATCAGCAATCTGTCAGCGTGAATATCAGCAATCTGTCAGTGTGAATGTCAGCAATCCAGCAGTGTGAATATCAGCAATCTGTCAGTGTGAATATCAGCAATCTGTCAGTGTGAATATCAGCAATCTGCCAGTGAGAATGTCTGCAATCTGTCAGTGTGAATATCAGCAATCTGTCAGTGTAAATATCAGCAATCTCTCAGTGTGAATATCAGCAATCTCTCAGTGTGAATATGAGCAATCTGTCAGTGTGAATATCGGCAATCTGTCGGTGTGAATATCGGCAATATGTCAGTGTGAATATCAGCAATCTGTCAGTGTGAATATGAGCAATCTGTCAGTGTGAATATCGGCAATCTGTCGGTGTGAATATCGGCAATCTGGCAGTGTGAATATCAGCAACCTGTCAGTGTAAATATCAGCAATCTGTCAGTGTGAATATCAGTAATCTGTCAGTGTGAATATCAGCAGTCCGGCAGTGTGAATATCAGCAATTCGGCAGCGTGAATATCAGCAATCGGTCAGTGTGAATATCAGCAATCTGTCAGTATGAATATCAGCAATCTGTCAGTGTGAACATCAGCAATCTGTCAGTGTGAATATAGTCAATCTGTCAGTGTGAATATCAGCAATCTGTGAGTGTGAATATCAGCAATTGGTCAGTGTGAATATCAGCAATCTGTCAGTGTGAATATCTGCAATCTGTCAGCATGAACGCGAGCAATCTGTCAGTGTGAATATCAGAAATCTGTCAGCGTGAATATCAGCAACCTGTCAGTATGAATGTCAACAATCTGTCAGTGAGTATATCGGCAATCTGTCAGCGTGAATATCAGCAATCTGTCAGCGTGAATATCAGCATTCTCTCAGTGTGAATATCAGCAATCTGTCAGTGTGAATATCAGCAATCTGTCAGCGTGAATATCAGCAACCTGTCAGTGTGAATATCAGCAATCTGTCAGCGTGAATATCAGCAATCTGTCAGCGTGAATATCAGCAATCTCTCAGTGTGAATTTCAGCAATCTGTCAGTGTGAGTATCAGCAACCTGTCAGTGTGAATATCAACAATCTGTCGGAGTGAAAATCAGCAATCTGTCAGTGTGAATATCAGCAATCTGTCAGTGTGAATATCAGGAATCTGGCAGTGTGAATGTCAGCAATCTGTCAGTGTGAATGTCAGCAATCCGGCAGTGTGAATATCAGCAATCTGTCAGTGTGAATATCAGCAATCTGTCAGTGCGAATGTCAGCAATCTGTCAGTGTGAATATCAGCAATCTGTCAGTGTGAATATCAGCAATCTGTCAGTGAATATCAGCAATCTGTCACTGTGAATGCGAGCAATCTGTCAGTGAATATCAGCAATCTGTCAGTGTGAATATCTGCAATCTGTCAGCGTGAATGCGAGCAATCTGTCAGTGTGAATATCAGCAACCTGTCAGTGTGAATATCAGCAATCTGTCAGTGTGAATATCAGCAATCTGCCACTCTGAAAATCAGCAATCTGTCAGTGTGAATATCAGCAATCTGTCAGTGTGAATATCAGCAATCGGGCAGTGTGAATATCAGCAACCTGTCAGTGTGAATATCAGCAATCTGTCAGTGTGAATGTCAGCAATCCGGCAGCGTGAATATCAGCAATCTGTCAATGTGAATATCAGCAATCTGTCAGTGTCAATATCAGCAATCTCTCAGTGTGAATATCAGCAATCTGGCAGTGTGAATATCAGCAACCTGTCAGTGTAAATATCAGCAATCTGTCAGTGTGAATATCAGTAATCTGTCAGTGTGAATATCAGCAATCCGGCAGTGTGAATATCAGCAATTCGGCAGCGTGAATATCAGCAATCGGTCAGTGTGAATATCAGCAATCTGTCAGTATGAATATCAGCAATCTGTCAGTGTGAATATAGTCAATCTGTCAGTGTGAATGTCAGCAATCTGTGAGTGAATGTCAGCAATTTGTCAGTGTGAATGTCAGCAATTTCTCAGTATGAATATCAGCAATGTGTCAGTGTGAATATCAGCAATCTGTCGGTGTGAATATCAGCAATCTGTGAGTGAATGTCAGCAATCTGTCAGCGTGAATATCAGCAATCTGTCACTGGGAATGCGAGCACTCTGTCAGTGTGAATATCAGCAATCTGTTGGTATGAATATCAGCAATCTGTGAGTGAATGTCAGCAATCTGTCAGTGTGAATGTCAGCAAACTGTCAGCGTGAATATCGTCAATCTGTCACTGTGAATGCGAGCACTCTGTCAGTGTGAATATCAGCAATCTGTCAGTGTGAATATCAGCAATCGGTCAGTGTGAATATCAGCAATCTGTCAGTATGAATATCAGCAATCTGTCAGTGTGAATATAGTCAATCTGTCAGTGTGAATGTCAGCAATCTGTGAGTGAATGTCAGCAATTTGTCAGTGTGAATGTCAGCAATTTCTCAGTATGAATATCAGCAATGTGTCAGTGTGAATATCAGCAATCTGTCGGTGTGAATATCAGCAATCTGTGAGTGAATGTCAGCAATCTGTCAGCGTGAATATCAGCAATCTGTCACTGGGAATGCGAGCACTCTGTCAGTGTGAATATCAGCAATCTGTTGGTATGAATATCAGCAATCTGTGAGTGAATGTCAGCAATCTGTCAGTGTGAATGTCAGCAATCTGTCAGCGTGAATATCGTCAATCTGTCACTGTGAATGCGAGCACTCTGTCAGTGTGAATATCAGCAATCTGTCAGTGTGAATATCAGCAATTGGTCAGTGTGAATATCAGCAATCTGTCAGTGTGACTATCTACAATCTATCAGCGTGACTATCTACAATCTGTTAGCATGAACGCGAGCAATCTGTCAGTGTGGATATCGGCAATCTGTCAGCGTGAATATCAGCAATCTGTCAGCGTGAATATCAGTATTCTCTCAGTGTGAATATCAGCAATCTGTCAGAGTGAATATCAGGAATCTGGCAGTGTGAATGTCAGCAATCTGGCAGTGTGAATGTCAGCAATCCGGCAGTGTGAATATCAACAATCTGTCAGTGTGAATATCAGCAATCTGTCAGTGTGAATGTCAGCAATCTGTCAGTGTGAATATCAACAATCTGTCAGTGTGAATATCAGCAATCTGTCAGTGAATATCAGCAAACTGTCACTGTGAATATCTGCAATCTGTCAGCGTGAATGCGAGCAATCTGTCAGTGTGAATATCAGCAATCTGTCAGCGTGAATATCAGCAATCTGCCACTCTGAAAATCAGCAATCTGTCAACGTGAATATCAGCAATCTGTCAGTGTGAATATCAGCAATCTGTCAGTGTGAATATCAGCAATCCGGCAGTGTGAATATCAACAATCTGTCAGTGTGAATATCAGCAATCTGTCAGTGTGAATATCAGCAATCTGCCAGTGTGAGTATCAGCAACCTGTCAGTGTGAATATCAACAATCTGTCGGAGTGAAAATCAGCAATCTGTCAGTGTGAATATCAGCAATCTGTCAGTGTGAATATCAGGAATCTGGCAGTGTGAATGTCAGCAATCTGTCAGTGTGAATGTCAGCAATCCGGCAGTGTGAATATCAACAATCTGTCAGTGTGAATATCAGCAATCTGTCAGTGTGAATGTCAGCAATCTGTCAGTGTGAATATCAGCAATCTGTCAGTGTGAATATCAGCAATCTGTCAGTGAATATCAGCAATCTGTCACTGTGAATGCGAGCAATCTGTCAGTGAATATCAGCAATCTGTCAGTGTGAATATCTGCAATCTGTCAGCGTGAATGCGAGCAATCTGTCAGTGTGAATATCAGCAATCTGTCAGTGTGAATATCAGCAATCTGCCACTCTGAAAATCAGCAATCTGTCAACGTGAATATCAGCAATCTGTCAGTGTGAATATCAGCAATCTGTCAGTGTGAATATCAGCAATCGGGCAGTGTGAATATCAGCAATCTGTCAGTGTGAATATCAGCAATTGGTCAGTGTGAATATCAGCAATCTGTCAGCGTGAATATCAGCAATTGGTCAGTGTGAATATCAGCAATCTGTCAGTGTGAATATCAGCAATTGGTCAGTGTGAATATCAGCAATCTGTCAGTGTGAATATCTGCAATCTGTCAGCATGAACGCGAGCAATCTGTCAGTGTGAATATCAGAAATCTGTCAGCGTGAATATCAGCAATCTGTCAATGTGAATATCAGCAATTTGTCAGTGTGAATATCAGCAATCTCTCAGTGTGAATATCAGCAATCTGGCAGTGTGAATATCAGCAACCTGTCAGTGTAAATATCAGCAATCTGTCAGTGTGAATATCAGTAATCTGTCAGTGTGAATATCAGCAGTCCGGCAGTGTGAATATCAGCAATTCGGCAGCGTGAATATCAGCAATCGGTCAGTGTGAATATCAGCAATCTGTCAGTATGAATATCAGCAATCTGTCAGTGTGAACATCAGCAATCTGTCAGTGTGAATATAGTCAATCTGTCAGTGTGAATATCAGCAATCTGTGAGTGAATGACAGCAATCTGTCAGTGTGAATGTCAGCCATCTGTCAGCGTGAAAATCAGCAATCTGTCATTGTGAATGCGAGCACTCTGTCAGTGTGAATATCAGCAATCTGTCAGTGTGAATATCAGCAATTGGTCAGTGTGAATATCAGCAATCTGTCAGTGTGAATATCTGCAATCTGTCAGCATGAACGCGAGCAATCTGTCAGTGTGAATATCAGAAATCTGTCAGCGTGAATATCAGCAACCTGTCAGTATGAATGTCAACAATCTGTCAGTGAGTATATCGGCAATCTGTCAGCGTGAATATCAGCAATCTGTCAGCGTGAATATCAGCATTCTCTCAGTGTGAATATCAGCAATCTGTCAGTGTGAATATCAGCAATCTGTCAGCGTGAATATCAGCAACCTGTCAGTGTGAATATCAGCAATCTGTCAGCGTGAATATCAGCAATCTGTCAGCGTGAATATCAGCAATCTCTCAGTGTGAATTTCAGCAATCTGTCAGTGTGAGTATCAGCAACCTGTCAGTGTGAATATCAACAATCTGTCGGAGTGAAAATCAGCAATCTGTCAGTGTGAATATCAGCAATCTGTCAGTGTGAATATCAGGAATCTGGCAGTGTGAATGTCAGCAATCTGTCAGTGTGAATGTCAGCAATCCGGCAGTGTGAATATCAGCAATCTGTCAGTGTGAATATCAGCAATCTGTCAGTGCGAATGTCAGCAATCTGTCAGTGTGCATATCAGCAATCTGTCAGTGTGAATATCAGCAATCTGTCAGTGAATATCAGCAATCTGTCACTGTGAATGCGAGCAATCTGTCAGTGAATATCAGCAATCTGTCAGTGTGAATATCTGCAATCTGTCAGCGTGAATGCGAGCAATCTGTCAGTGTGAATATCAGCAATCTGTCAGTGTGAATATCAGCAATCTGCCACTCTGAAAATCAGCAATCTGTCAACGTGAATAGCAGCAATCTGTCATTGTGAATATCAGCAACCTGTCAGTGTGAATATCAGCAATCTGTCAGTGTGAATATCAGCAATCTGCCACTCTGAAAATCAGCAATCTGTCAGTGTGAATATCAGCAATCTGTCAGTGTGAATATCAGCAATCGGGCAGTGTGAATATCAGCAATCTGTCAGTGTGAATATCAGCAATCTGTCAGTGTGAATGTCAGCAATCCGGCAGTGTGAATATCAGCAATCTGTCAATGTGAATATCAGCAATCTGTCAGTGTCAATATCAGCAATCTCTCAGTGTGAATATCAGCAATCTGGCAGTGTGAATATCAGCAACCTGTCAGTGAATATCAGCAATCTGTCACTGTGAATGCGAGCAATCTGTCAGTGAATATCAGCAATCTGTCAGTGTGAATATCTGCAATCTGTCAGCGTGAATGCGAGCAATCTGTCAGTGTGAATATCAGCAATCTGTCAGTGTGAATATCAGCAATCTGCCACTCTGAAAATCAGCAATCTGTCAACGTGAATAGCAGCAATCTGTCAGTGTGAATATCAGCAACCTGTCAGTGTGAATATCAGCAATCTGTCAGTGTGAATATCAGCAATCTGCCACTCTGAAAATCAGCAATCTGTCAACGTGAATATCAGCAATCTGTCAGTGTGAATATCAGCAATCTGTCAGTGTGAATATCAGCAATCGGGCAGTGTGAATATCAGCAATCTGTCAGTGTGAATATCAGCAATTGGTCAGTGTGAATATCAGCAATCTGTCAGTGTGAATATCAGCAATCTGTCAGTGTGAATATCAGCAATTGGTCAGTGTGAATATCAGCAATCTGTCAGCGTGAATATCAGCAACCTGTCAGTGTGAATATCAGCAATCTGTCAGCGTGAATATCAGCAATCTGTCAGCGTGAATATCAGCAATCTCTCAGTGTGAATTTCAGCAATCTGTCAGTGTGAGTATCAGCAACCTGTCAGTGTGAATATCAACAATCTGTCGGAGTGAAAATCAGCAATCTGTCAGTGTGAATATCAGCAATCTGTCAGTGTGAATATCAGGAATCTGGCAGTGTGAATGTCAGCAATCTGTCAGTGTGAATGTCAGCAATCCGGCAGTGTGAATATCAGCAATCTGTCAGTGTGAATATCAGCAATCTGTCAGTGCGAATGTCAGCAATCTGTCAGTGTGAATATCAGCAATCTGTCAGTGTGAATATCAGCAATCTGTCAGTGAATATCAGCAATCTGTCACTGTGAATGCGAGCAATCTGTCAGTGAATATCAGCAATCTGTCAGTGTGAATATCTGCAATCTGTCAGCGTGAATGCGAGCAATCTGTCAGTGTGAATATCAGCAACCTGTCAGTGTGAATATCAGCAATCTGTCAGTGTGAATATCAGCAATCTGCCACTCTGAAAATCAGCAATCTGTCAGTGTGAATATCAGCAATCTGTCAGTGTGAATATCAGCAATCGGGCAGTGTGAATATCAGCAATCTGTCAGTGTGAATATCAGCAATCTGTCAGTGTGAATGTCAGCAATCCGGCAGCGTGAATATCAGCAATCTGTCAATGTGAATATCAGCAATCTGTCAGTGTCAATATCAGCAATCTCTCAGTGTGAATATCAGCAATCTGGCAGTGTGAATATCAGCAACCTGTCAGTGTAAATATCAGCAATCTGTCAGTGTGAATATCAGTAATCTGTCAGTGTGAATATCAGCAATCCGGCAGTGTGAATATCAGCAATTCGGCAGCGTGAATATCAGCAATCGGTCAGTGTGAATATCAGCAATCTGTCAGTATGAATATCAGCAATCTGTCAGTGTGAATATAGTCAATCTGTCAGTGTGAATGTCAGCAATCTGTGAGTGAATGTCAGCAATTTGTCAGTGTGAATGTCAGCAATTTCTCAGTATGAATATCAGCAATGTGTCAGTGTGAATATCAGCAATCTGTCGGTGTGAATATCAGCAATCTGTGAGTGAATGTCAGCAATCTGTCAGCGTGAATATCAGCAATCTGTCACTGGGAATGCGAGCACTCTGTCAGTGTGAATATCAGCAATCTGTTGGTATGAATATCAGCAATCTGTGAGTGAATGTCAGCAATCTGTCAGTGTGAATGTCAGCAATCTGTCAGCGTGAATATCGTCAATCTGTCACTGTGAATGCGAGCACTCTGTCAGTGTGAATATCAGCAATCTGTCAGTGTGAATATCAGCAATCGGTCAGTGTGAATATCAGCAATCTGTCAGTATGAATATCAGCAATCTGTCAGTGTGAATATAGTCAATCTGTCAGTGTGAATGTCAGCAATCTGTGAGTGAATGTCAGCAATTTGTCAGTGTGAATGTCAGCAATTTCTCAGTATGAATATCAGCAATGTGTCAGTGTGAATATCAGCAATCTGTCGGTGTGAATATCAGCAATCTGTGAGTGAATGTCAGCAATCTGTCAGCGTGAATATCAGCAATCTGTCACTGGGAATGCGAGCACTCTGTCAGTGTGAATATCAGCAATCTGTTGGTATGAATATCAGCAATCTGTGAGTGAATGTCAGCAATCTGTCAGTGTGAATGTCAGCAATCTGTCAGCGTGAATATCGTCAATCTGTCACTGTGAATGCGAGCACTCTGTCAGTGTGAATATCAGCAATCTGTCAGTGTGAATATCAGCAATTGGTCAGTGTGAATATCAGCAATCTGTCAGTGTGACTATCTACAATCTATCAGCGTGACTATCTACAATCTGTCAGCATGAACGCGAGCAATCTGTCAGTGTGGATATCGGCAATCTGTCAGCGTGAATATCAGCAATCTGTCAGCGTGAATATCAGTATTCTCTCAGTGTGAATATCAGCAATCTGTCAGAGTGAATATCAGGAATCTGGCAGTGTGAATGTCAGCAATCTGGCAGTGTGAATGTCAGCAATCCGGCAGTGTGAATATCAACAATCTGTCAGTGTGAATATCAGCAATCTGTCAGTGTGAATGTCAGCAATCTGTCAGTGTGAATATCAACAATCTGTCAGTGTGAATATCAGCAATCTGTCAGTGAATATCAGCAATCTGTCACTGTGAATATTTGCAATCTGTCAGCGTGAATGCGAGCAATCTGTCAGTGTGAATATCAGCAATCTGTCAGCGTGAATATCAGCAATCTGCCACTCTGAAAATCAGCAATCTGTCAACGTGAATATCAGCAATCTGTCAGTGTGAATATCAGCAATCTGTCAGTGTGAATATCAGCAATCCGGCAGTGTGAATATCAACAATCTGTCAGTGTGAATATCAGCAATCTGTCAGTGTGAATATCAGCAATCTGCCAGTGTGAGTATCAGCAACCTGTCAGTGTGAATATCAACAATCTGTCGGAGTGAAAATCAGCAATCTGTCAGTGTGAATATCAGCAATCTGTCAGTGTGAATATCAGGAATCTGGCAGTGTGAATGTCAGCAATCTGTCAGTGTGAATGTCAGCAATCCGGCAGTGTGAATATCAACAATCTGTCAGTGTGAATATCAGCAATCTGTCAGTGTGAATGTCAGCAATCTGTCAGTGTGAATATCAGCAATCTGTCAGTGTGAATATCAGCAATCTGTCAGTGAATATCAGCAATCTGTCACTGTGAATGCGAGCAATCTGTCAGTGAATATCAGCAATCTGTCAGTGTGAATATCTGCAATCTGTCAGCGTGAATGCGAGCAATCTGTCAGTGTGAATATCAGCAATCTGTCAGTGTGAATATCAGCAATCTGCCACTCTGAAAATCGGCAATCTGTCAACGTGTATATCAGCAATCTGTCAGTGTGAATATCAGCAATCTGTCAGTGTGAATATCAGCAATCGGGCAGTGTGAATATCAGCAATCTGTCAGTGTGAATATCAGCAATTGGTCAGTGTGAATATCAGCAATCTGTCAGCGTGAATATCAGCAATTGGTCAGTGTGAATATCAGCAATCTGTCAGTGTGAATATCAGCAATTGGTCAGTGTGAATATCAGCAATCTGTCAGTGTGAATATCTGCAATCTGTCAGCATGAACGCGAGCAATCTGTCAGTGTGAATATCAGAAATCTGTCAGCGTGAATATCAGCAATCTGTCAATGTGAATATCAGCAATTTGTCAGTGTGAATATCAGCAATCTCTCAGTGTGAATATCAGCAATCTGGCAGTGTGAATATCAGCAACCTGTCAGTGTAAATATCAGCAATCTGTCAGTGTGAATATCAGTAATCTGTCAGTGTGAATATCAGCAGTCCGGCAGTGTGAATATCAGCAATTCGGCAGCGTGAATATCAGCAATCGGTCAGTGTGAATATCAGCAATCTGTCAGTATGAATATCAGCAATCTGTCAGTGTGAACATCAGCAATCTGTCAGTGTGAATATAGTCAATCTGTCAGTGTGAATATCAGCAATCTGTGAGTGAATGACAGCAATCTGTCAGTGTGAATGTCAGCCATCTGTCAGCGTGAAAATCAGCAATCTGTCATTGTGAATGCGAGCACTCTGTCAGTGTGAATATCAGCAATCTGTCAGTGTGAATATCAGCAATTGGTCAGTGTGAATATCAGCAATCTGTCAGTGTGAATATCTGCAATCTGTCAGCATGAACGCGAGCAATCTGTCAGTGTGAATATCAGAAATCTGTCAGCGTGAATATCAGCAACCTGTCAGTATGAATGTCAACAATCTGTCAGTGAGTATATCGGCAATCTGTCAGCGTGAATATCAGCAATCTGTCAGCGTGAATATCAGCATTCTCTCAGTGTGAATATCAGCAATCTGTCAGTGTGAATATCAGCAATCTGTCAGCGTGAATATCAGCAACCTGTCAGTGTGAATATCAGCAATCTGTCAGCGTGAATATCAGCAATCTGTCAGCGTGAATATCAGCAATCTCTCAGTGTGAATTTCAGCAATCTGTCAGTGTGAGTATCAGCAACCTGTCAGTGTGAATATCAACAATCTGTCGGAGTGAAAATCAGCAATCTGTCAGTGTGAATATCAGCAATCTGTCAGTGTGAATATCAGGAATCTGGCAGTGTGAATGTCAGCAATCTGTCAGTGTGAATGTCAGCAATCCGGCAGTGTGAATATCAGCAATCTGTCAGTGTGAATATCAGCAATCTGTCAGTGCGAATGTCAGCAATCTGTCAGTGTGAATATCAGCAATCTGTCAGTGTGAATATCAGCAATCTGTCAGTGAATATCAGCAATCTGTCACTGTGAATGCGAGCAATCTGTCAGTGAATATCAGCAATCTGTCAGTGTGAATATCTGCAATCTGTCAGCGTGAATGCGAGCAATCTGTCAGTGTGAATATCAGCAATCTGTCAGTGTGAATATCAGCAATCTGCCACTCTGAAAATCAGCAATCTGTCAACGTGAATAGCAGCAATCTGTCAGTGTGAATATCAGCAACCTGTCAGTGTGAATATCAGCAATCTGTCAGTGTGAATATCAGCAATCTGCCACTCTGAAAATCAGCAATCTGTCAGTGTGAATATCAGCAATCTGTCAGTGTGAATATCAGCAATCGGGCAGTGTGAATATCAGCAATCTGTCAGTGTGAATATCAGCAATCTGTCAGTGTGAATGTCAGCAATCCGGCAGTGTGAATATCAGCAATCTGTCAATGTGAATATCAGCAATCTGTCAGTGTCAATATCAGCAATCTCTCAGTGTGAATATCAGCAATCTGGCAGTGTGAATATCAGCAACCTGTCAGTGTAAATATCAGCAATCTGTCAGTGTGAATATCAGTAATCTGTCAGTGTGAATATCAGCAATCCGGCAGTGTGAATATCAGCAATTCGGCAGCGTGAATATCAGCAATCGGTCAGTGTGAATATCAGCAATCTGTCAGTATGAATATCAGCAATCTGTCAGTGTGAATATAGTCAATCTTTCAGTGTGAATGTCAGCAATCTGTGAGTGAATGTCAGCAATTTGTCAGTGTGAATGTCAGCAATTTCTCAGTATGAATATCAGCAATGTGTCAGTGTGAATATCAGCAATCTGTCGGTGTGAATATCAGCAATCTGTGAGTGAATGTCAGCAATCTGTCAGTGTGAATGTCAGCAATCTGTCAGCGTGAATATCAGCAATCTGTCACTGGGAATGCGAGCACTCTGTCAGTGTAAATATCAGCAATCTGTTGGTATGAATATCAGCAATCTGTGAGTGAATGTCAGCAATCTGTCAGTGTGAATGTCAGCAATCTGTCAGCGTGAATATCATCAATCTGTCACTGTGAATGCGAGCACTCTGTCAGTGTGAATATCAGCAATCTGTCAGTGTGAATATCAGCAATTGGTCAGTGTGAATATCAGCAATCTGTCAGTGTGACTATCTACAATCTGTCAGCGTGACTATCTACAATCTGTCAGCATGAACGCGAGCAATCTGTCAGTGTGGATATCGGCAATCTGTCAGCGTGAATATCAGCAATCTGTCAGCGTGAATATCAGCATTCTCTCAGTGTGAATATCAGCAATCTGTCAGTGTGAATATCAGGAATCTGGCAGTGTGAATGTCAGCAATCTGTCAGTGTGAATGTCAGCAATCCGGCAGTGTGAATATCAACAATCTGTCAGTGTGAATATCAGCAATCTGTCAGTGTGAATGTCAGCAATCTGTCAGTGTGAATATCAACAATCTGTCAGTGTGAATATCAGCAATCTGTCAGTGAATATCAGCAATCTGTCACTGTGAATATCTGCAATCTGTCAGCGTGAATGCGAGGAATCTGTCAGTGTGAATATCAGCAATCTGTCAGTGTGAATATCAGCAATCTGCCACTCTGAAAATCAGCAATCTGTCAACGTGAATATCAGCAATCTGTCAGTGTGACTATCAGCAATCTGTCAGTGTGAATATCAGCAATCGGGCAGTGTGAATATCAGCAATCTGTCAGTGTGAATATCAGCAATTGGTCAGTGTGAATATCAGCAATCTGTCAGTGTGAATATCAGCAATCTGTCAGTGTGAATATCAGCAATTGGTCAGTGTGAATATCAGCAATCTGTCAGCGTGAATATCAGCAACCTGTCAGTGTGAATATCAGCAATCTGTCAGCGTGAATATCAGCAATCTGTCAGCGTGAATATCAGCATTCTCTCAGTGTGAATATCAGCAATCTGTCAGTGTGAATATCAGCAATCTGTCAGCGTGAATATCAGCAACCTGTCAGTGTGAATATCAGCAATCTGTCAGCGTGAATATCAGCAATCTGTCAGCGTGAATATCAGCAATCTCTCAGTGTGAATTTCAGCAATCTGTCAGTGTGAGTATCAGCAACCTGTCAGTGTGAATATCAACAATCTGTCGGAGTGAAAATCAGCAATCTGTCAGTGTGAATATCAGCAATCTGTCAGTGTGAATATCAGGAATCTGGCAGTGTGAATGTCAGCAATCTGTCAGTGTGAATGTCAGCAATCCGGCAGTGTGAATATCAGCAATCTGTCAGTGTGAATATCAGCAATCTGTCAGTGCGAATGTCAGCAATCTGTCAGTGTGAATATCAGCAATCTGTCAGTGTGAATATCAGCAATCTGTCAGTGAATATCAGCAATCTGTCACTGTGAATGCGAGCAATCTGTCAGTGAATATCAGCAATCTGTCAGTGTGAATATCTGCAATCTGTCAGCGTGAATGCGAGCAATCTGTCAGTGTGAATATCAGCAATCTGTCAGTGTGAATATCAGCAATCTGCCACTCTGAAAATCAGCAATCTGTCAACGTGAATAGCAGCAATCTGTCAGTGTGAATATCAGCAACCTGTCAGTGTGAATATCAGCAATCTGTCAGTGTGAATATCAGCAATCTGCCACTCTGAAAATCAGCAATCTGTCAGTGTGAATATCAGCAATCTGTCAGTGTGAATATCAGCAATCGGGCAGTGTGAATATCAGCAATCTGTCAGTGTGAATATCAGCAATCTGTCAGTGTGAATGTCAGCAATCCGGCAGTGTGAATATCAGCAATCTGTCAATGTGAATATCAGCAATCTGTCAGTGTCAATATCAGCAATCTCTCAGTGTGAATATCAGCAATCTGGCAGTGTGAATATCAGCAACCTGTCAGTGTAAATATCAGCAATCTGTCAGTGTGAATATCAGTAATCTGTCAGTGTGAATATCAGCAATCCGGCAGTGTGAATATCAGCAATTCGGCAGCGTGAATATCAGCAATCGGTCAGTGTGAATATCAGCAATCTGTCAGTATGAATATCAGCAATCTGTCAGTGTGAATATAGTCAATCTGTCAGTGTGAATGTCAGCAATCTGTGAGTGAATGTCAGCAATTTGTCAGTGTGAATGTCAGCAATTTCTCAGTATGAATATCAGCAATGTGTCAGTGTGAATATCAGCAATCTGTCGGTGTGAATATCAGCAATCTGTGAGTGAATGTCAGCAATCTGTCAGTGTGAATGTCAGCAATCTGTCAGCGTGAATATCAGCAATCTGTCACTGGGAATGCGAGCACTCTGTCAGTGTGAATATCAGCAATCTGTTGGTATGAATATCAGCAATCTGTGAGTGAATGTCAGCAATCTGTCAGTGTGAATGTCAGCAATCTGTCAGCGTGAATATCATCAATCTGTCACTGTGAATGCGAGCACTCTGTCAGTGTGAATATCAGCAATCTGTCAGTGTGAATATCAGCAATTGGTCAGTGTGAATATCAGCAATCTGTCAGTGTGACTATCTACAATCTGTCAGCGTGACTATCTACAATCTGTCAGCATGAACGCGAGCAATCTGTCAGTGTGGATATCGGCAATCTGTCAGCGTGAATATCAGCAATCTGTCAGCGTGAATATCAGCATTCTCTCAGTGTGAATATCAGCAATCTGTCAGTGTGAATATCAGGAATCTGGCAGTGTGAATGTCAGCAATCTGTCAGTGTGAATGTCAGCAATCCGGCAGTGTGAATATCAACAATCTGTCAGTGTGAATATCAGCAATCTGTCAGTGTGAATGTCAGCAATCTGTCAGTGTGAATATCAACAATCTGTCAGTGTGAATATCAGCAATCTGTCAGTGAATATCAGCAATCTGTCACTGTGAATATCTGCAATCTGTCAGCGTGAATGCGAGGAATCTGTCAGTGTGAATATCAGCAATCTGTCAGTGTGAATATCAGCAATCTGCCACTCTGAAAATCAGCAATCTGTCAACGTGAATATCAGCAATCTGTCAGTGTGAATATCAGCAATCTGTCAGTGTGAATATCAGCAATCGGGCAGTGTGAATATCAGCAATCTGTCAGTGTGAATATCAGCAATTGGTCAGTGTGAATATCAGCAATCTGTCAGTGTGAATATCAGCAATCTGTCAGTGTGAATATCAGCAATTGGTCAGTGTGAATATCAGCAATCTGTCAGCGTGAATATCAGCAACCTGTCAGTGTGAATATCAGCAATCTGTCAGCGTGAATATCAGCAATCTGTCAGCGTGAATATCAGCAATCTCTCAGTGTGAATTTCAGCAATCTGTCAGTGTGAGTATCAGCAACCTGTCAGTGTGAATATCAACAATCTGTCGGAGTGAAAATCAGCAATCTGTCAGTGTGAATATCAGCAATCTGTCAGTGTGAATATCAGGAATCTGGCAGTGTGAATGTCAGCAATCTGTCAGTGTGAATGTCAGCAATCCGGCAGTGTGAATATCAGCAATCTGTCAGTGTGAATATCAGCAATCTGTCAGTGCGAATGTCAGCAATCTGTCAGTGTGAATATCAGCAATCTGTCAGTGTGAATATCAGCAATCTGTCAGTGAATATCAGCAATCTGTCACTGTGAATGCGAGCAATCTGTCAGTGAATATCAGCAATCTGTCAGTGTGAATATCTGCAATCTGTCACTGGGAATGCGAGCACTCTGTCAGTGTGAATATCAGCAATCTGTTGGTATGAATATCAGCAATCTGTGAGTGAATGTCAGCAATCTGTCAGTGTGAATGTCAGCAATCTGTCAGCGTGAATATCATCAATCTGTCACTGTGAATGCGAGCACTCTGTCAGTGTGAATATCAGCAATCTGTCAGTGTGAATATCAGCAATTGGTCAGTGTGAATATCAGCAATCTGTCAGTGTGACTATCTACAATCTGGCAGCGTGACTATCTACAATCTGTCAGCATGAACGCGAGCAATCTGTCAGTGTGGATATCGGCAATCTGTCAGCGTGAATATCAGCAATCTGTCAGCGTGAATATCAGCATTCTCTCAGTGTGAATATCAGCAATCTGTCAGTGTGAATATCAGGAATCTGGCAGTGTGAATGTCAGCAATCTGTCAGTGTGAATGTCAGCAATCCGGCAGTGTGAATATCAACAATCTGTCAGTGTGAATATCAGCAATCTGTCAGTGTGAATGTCAGCAATCTGTCAGTGTGAATATCAACAATCTGTCAGTGTGAATATCAGCAATCTGTCAGTGAATATCAGCAATCTGTCACTGTGAATATCTGCAATCTGTCAGCGTGAATGCGAGCAATCTGTCAGTGTGAATATCAGCAATCTGTCAGTGTGAATATCAGCAATCTGCCACTCTGAAAATCAGCAATCTGTCAACGTGAATATCAGCAATCTGTCAGTGTGAATATCAGCAATCTGTCAGTGTGAATATCAGCAATCGGGCAGTGTGAATATCAGCAATCTGTCAGTGTGAATATCAGCAATTGGTCAGTGTGAATATCAGCAATCTGTCAGTGTGAATATCAGCAATCTGTCAGTGTGAATATCAGCAATTGGTCAGTGTGAATATCAGCAATCTGTCAGTGTGAATATCTGCAATCTGTCAGCATGAACGCGAGCAATCTGTCAGTGTGAATATCAGAAATCTGTCAGCGTGAATATCAGAAATCTGTCAATGTGAATATCAGCAATCTGTCAGTGTGAATATCAGCAATCTCTCAGTGTGAATATCAGCAATCTGGCAGTGTGAATATCAGCAACCTGTCAGTGTAAATATCAGCAATCTGTCAGTGTGAATATCAGTAATCTGTCAGTGTGAATATCAGCAGTCCGGCAGTGTGAATATCAGCAATTCGGCAGCGTGAATATCAGCAATCTGTCAGTATGAATATCAGCAATCTGTCAGTGTGAACATCAGCAATCTGTCAGTGTGAATATAGTCAATCTGTCAGTGTGAATATCAGCAACCTGTGAGTGAATGACAGCAATCTGTCAGTGTGAATGTCAGCCATCTGTCAGCGTGAAAATCAGCAATCTGTCATTGTGAATGCGAGCACTCTGTCAGTGTGAATATCAGCAATCTGTCAGTGTGAATATCAGCAATTGGTCAGTGTGAATATCAGCAATCTGTCAGTGTGAATATCTGCAATCTGTCAGCATGAACGCGAGCAATCTGTCAGTGTGAATATCAGAAATCTGTCAGCGTGAATATCAGCAACCTGTCAGTATGAATGTCAACAATCTGTCAGTGAGTATATCGGCAATCTGTCAGCGTGAATATCAGTAATCTGTCAGCGTGAATATCAGCATTCTCTCAGTGTGAATATCAGCAATCTGTCAGTGTGAATATCAGCAATCTGTCAGCGTGAATATCAGCAATTTCTCAGTGTGAATATCAGCAATCTGTCAATGTGAATATCAGCAATCTGTCAGTGTGAATATCAGCAATCTGTCAGTGTGAATGTCAGCAATCCGGCAGTGTGAATATCAGCAATCTGTCAGTGTGAATATCAGCAATCTGTCAGTGTGAATATCAGCAATCTGTCAGTGTGAATGTCTGCAATCTGTCAGTGTGAACATCAGCAATCTGTCAGTGTAAATATCAGCAATCTCTCAGTGTGAATATCAGCAATCTCTCAGTCTGAATATCAGCAATCTGTCAGTGTGAATATCAGCAATCTGTCGGTGTGAATATCGGGAATCTGTCAGTGTGAATATCAGCAATCTGTCAGTGTGAATATCAGCAATCCCTCAGTGTGAATATCAGCAATCGCTCAGTGTGAATATCAGCAATCTGTCAGTGTGAATATCAGCAATCTGTCAGTGTGAATATCAGCAATCTGTCAGCGTGAATATCAGCAATCTGTCACCATGAATATCAGCAATCTCTCAGTATGAATATCAGCAATCCGGCAGTGTGAATATCGGCAATCTGTCACTGTGAATGCGAGCAATCTGTCAGTGAATATCAGCAATCTGTCAGTGTGAATATTCGCAATCTGTCACCATGAATATCAGCAATCTGTCAGTGTGAATGTCAGCAATCTCTCAGTCTGAATATCAGCAATCTGTCAGTGTGAATATCAGCAATCCCTCAGTGTGAATATCAGCAATCCCTGAGTGTGAATATCAGCAATCCGGCAGTGTGAATATCGGCAATCTGTCACTGTGAATGCGAGCAATCTGTCACCATGAATATCAGCAATCTGTCAGTGTGAATATCAGCAATCTCTCAGTATGAATATCAGCTATCCGGCAGTGTGAATATCAGCAATCAGTCAGGGTGAATATCAGCAATCTGTCAGTGTGAATATCAGCAATCTGTCACTGTGAATGCGTGCAATCTGTCAGTGAATATCAGCAATCTGTCAGTGTGAATATCTGCAATCTGTCAGCGTGAATGCGGGCAATCTGTCAGTGTGAATATCAGCAATCTGTCAGTGTGATTATCAGCAATCCGGCAGTGTGAATATCAAGAATCTGTCAGTGTGAATATCGGCAATCCGGCAGTGTGAATATCAGCAATCAGTCAGTGTGAATGTCAGCAATCCGGCAGTGTGAATATCAGCAATCTGTCAGTGTGAATATCAGCAATCCGGCAGTGTGAATATCAGCAATCTGGCAGTGTGAATATCAGCAATCTGTCAGTGTGAATGTCAGCAATCCGGCAGTGTGAATATCAGCAATCCGTCAGTGTGAATGTCAGCAATCTGTCAGTGTGAATATCAGCAATCTGTCAGTGTGAATATCAGCAACCTGTCAGTGTGAATGTCAGCAATCTGTCAGTGTGAATGTCAGCAATCTGTCAGTGTGAATGTCAGCAATCTGTCAGTGTGAATATCAGCAATCTGTCAGTGTGAATATCAGCAATCGATCAGTGTGAATATCAGCAATCCGGCAGTGTGAATATCAGCAACCTGTCAGTGTGAATATCAGCAATCTGTCAATGTGAATATCAGCAATCTGTCAGTGTGAATGTCAGCAATCCGGCAGTGTGAATATCAGCAATCTGTCAGTGTGAATATCAGCAATCTGTCGGTGTGAATATCGGCAATCTGTCAGTGTGAATATCAGCAATCCCTCAGTGTGAATATCAGCAATCCCTCAGTATGAATATCAGCAATCTGTCAGCGGGAATATCAGCAATCTGTCACCATGAATATCAGCAATCTCTCAGTATGAATATCAGCAATCCGGCAGTGTGAATATCGGCAATCTGTCACTGTGAATGCGAGCAATCTGTCAGTGAATATCAGCAATCTGTCAGTGTGAATATTCGCAATCTGTCACCATGAATATCAGCAATCTGTCAGTATGAATATCAGCAATCCGGCAGTGTGAATATCGGCAATCTGTCAGTGTGAATATCAGCAATCTGTCAGTGTGAATATCAGCAATCTGTCAGTGTGAATATCAGCAATCTGTCAGCATGAATTTCAGCAATCTGTCAGTGTGAATAACAGCAATCTGTCAGTGTGAATATCAGCAATCTGTCAGTGTGAATATTAGCAAGCTGTCAGTGTGAATATCAGCAATCTGTCAGTGTGAATGTCTGCAATCTGTCAGTGTGAATATCAGCAATCTGTCAGTGTGAATATCAGCAATCTTTCAGTGTGAATATCAGCAATCTCTCAGTCTGAAAATCAGCAATCTGTCAGCGTGAATATCAGCAATCTGTCAGTGTGAATGTCAGCAATCCAGCAGTGTGAATATCAGCAATCTGTCAGTGTGAATATCAGCAATCTGTCAGTGTGAATATCAGCAATCTGCCAGTGAGAATGTCTGCAATCTGTCAGTGTGAATATCAGCAATCTCTCAGTGTGAATATCAGCAATCTCTCAGTGTGAATATGAGCAATCTGTCAGTGTGAATATCGGCAATCTGTCGGTGTGAATATCAGCAATCTGTCAGTGTGAATATGAGCAATCTGTCAGTGTGAATATCGGCAATCTGTCGGTGTGAATATCGGCAATCTGTCAGTGTGAATATCAGCAATCTGTCAGTGTGAATATGAGCAATCTGTCAGTGTGAATATCGGCAATCTGTCGGTGTGAATATCGGCAATCTGGCAGTGTGAATATCAGCAACCTGTCAGTGTAAATATCAGCAATCTGTCAGTGTGAATATCAGTAATCTGTCAGTGTGAATATTAGCAGTCCGGCAGTGTGAATATCAGCAATTCGGCAGCGTGAATATCAGCAATCGGTCAGTGTGAATATCAGCAATCTGTCAGTATGAATATCAGCAATCTGTCAGTGTGAACATCAGCAATCTGTCAGTGTGAATATAGTCAATCTGTCAGTGTGAATATCAGCAATCTGTGAGTGAATGACAGCAATCTGTCAGTGTGAATGTCAGCCATCTGTCAGCGTGAAAATCAGCAATCTGTCATTGTGAATGCGAGCACTCTGTCAGTGTGAATATCAGCAATCTGTCAGTGTGAATATCAGCAATTGGTCAGTGTGAATATCAGCAATCTGTCAGTGTGAATATCTGCAATCTGTCAGCATGAACGCGAGCAATCTGTCAGTGTGAATATCAGAAATCTGTCAGCGTGAATATCAGCAACCTGTCAGTATGAATGTCAACAATCTGTCAGTGAGTATATCGGCAATCTGTCAGCGTGAATATCAGCAATCTGTCAGCGTGAATATCAGCATTCTCTCAGTGTGAATATCAGCAATCTGTCAGTGTGAATATCAGCAATCTGTCAGCGTGAATATCAGCAACCTGTCAGTGTGAATATCAGCAATCTGTCAGCGTGAATATCAGCAATCTGTCAGCGTGAATATCAGCAATCTCTCAGTGTGAATTTCAGCAATCTGTCAGTGTGAGTATCAGCAACCTGTCAGTGTGAATATCAACAATCTGTCGGAGTGAAAATCAGCAATCTGTCAGTGTGAATATCAGCAATCTGTCAGTGTGAATATCAGGAATCTGGCAGTGTGAATGTCAGCAATCTGTCAGTGTGAATGTCAGCAATCCGGCAGTGTGAATATCAGCAATCTGTCAGTGTGAATATCAGCAATCTGTCAGTGCGAATGTCAGCAATCTGTCAGTGTGAATATCAGCAATCTGTCAGTGTGAATATCAGCAATCTGTCAGTGAATATCAGCAATCTGTCACTGTGAATGCGAGCAATCTGTCAGTGAATATCAGCAATCTGTCAGTGTGAATATCTGCAATCTGTCAGCGTGAATGCGAGCAATCTGTCAGTGTGAATATCAGCAATCTGCCACTCTGAAAATCAGCAATCTGTCAGTGTGAATATCAGCAATCTGCCACTCTGAAAATCAGCAATCTGTCAACGTGAATAGCAGCAATCTGTCAGTGTGAATATCAGCAACCTGTCAGTGTGAATATCAGCAATCTGTCAGTGTGAATATCAGCAATCTGCCACTCTGAAAATCAGCAATCTGTCAGTGTGAATATCAGCAATCTGTCAGTGTGAATATCAGCAATCGGGCAGTGTGAATATCAGCAATCTGTCAGTGTGAATATTAGCAATCTGTCAGTGTTGATGTCAGCAATCCGGCAGTGTGAATATCAGCAATCTGTGAGTGAATGTCAGCAATCTGTCAGTGTGAATGTCAGCAATCTGTCAGCGTGAATATCAGCAATCTGTCACTGGGAATGCGAGCACTCTGTCAGTGTGAATATCAGCAATCTGTTGGTATGAATATCAGCAATCTGTGAGTGAATGTCAGCAATCTGTCAGTGTGAATGTCAGCAATCTGTCAGCGTGAATATCATCAATCTGTCACTGTGAATGCGAGCACTCTGTCAGTGTGAATATCAGCAATCTGTCAGTGTGAATATCAGCAATTGGTCAGTGTGAATATCAGCAATCTGTCAGTGTGACTATCTACAATCTGTCAGCGTGACTATCTACAATCTGTCAGCATGAACGCGAGCAATCTGTCAGTGTGGATATCGGCAATCTGTCAGCGTGAATATCAGCAATCTGTCAGCGTGAATATCAGCATTCTCTCAGTGTGAATATCAGCAATCTGTCAGTGTGAATATCAGGAATCTGGCAGTGTGAATGTCAGCAATCTGTCAGTGTGAATGTCAGCAATCCGGCACTGTGAATATCAACAATCTGTCAGTGTGAATATCAGCAATCTGTCAGTGTGAATGTCAGCAATCTGTCAGTGTGAATATCAACAATCTGTCAGTGTGAATATCAGCAATCTGTCAGTGAATATCAGCAATCTGTCACTGTGAATATCTGCAATCTGTCAGCGTGAATGCGAGGAATCTGTCAGTGTGAATATCAGCAATCTGTCAGTGTGAATATCAGCAATCTGCCACTCTGAAAATCAGCAATCTGTCAACGTGAATATCAGCAATCTGTCAGTGTGAATATCAGCAATCTGTCAGTGTGAATATCAGCAATCGGGCAGTGTGAATATCAGCAATCTGTCAGTGTGAATATCAGCAATTGGTCAGTGTGAATATCAGCAATCTGTCAGTGTGAATATCAGCAATCTGTCAGTGTGAATATCAGCAATTGGTCAGTGTGAATATCAGCAATCTGTCAGCGTGAATATCAGCAACCTGTCAGTGTGAATATCAGCAATCTGTCAGCGTGAATATCAGCAATCTGTCAGCGTGAATATCAGCAATCTCTCAGTGTGAATTTCAGCAATCTGTCAGTGTGAGTATCAGCAACCTGTCAGTGTGAATATCAACAATCTGTCGGAGTGAAAATCAGCAATCTGTCAGTGTGAATATCAGCAATCTGTCAGTGTGAATATCAGGAATCTGGCAGTGTGAATGTCAGCAATCTGTCAGTGTGAATGTCAGCAATCCGGCAGTGTGAATATCAGCAATCTGTCAGTGTGAATATCAGCAATCTGTCAGTGCGAATGTCAGCAATCTGTCAGTGTGAATATCAGCAATCTGTCAGTGTGAATATCAGCAATCTGTCAGTGAATATCAGCAATCTGTCACTGTGAATGCGAGCAATCTGTCAGTGAATATCAGCAATCTGTCAGTGTGAATATCTGCAATCTGTCACTGGGAATGCGAGCACTCTGTCAGTGTGAATATCAGCAATCTGTTGGTATGAATATCAGCAATCTGTGAGTGAATGTCAGCAATCTGTCAGTGTGAATGTCAGCAATCTGTCAGCGTGAATATCATCAATCTGTCACTGTGAATGCGAGCACTCTGTCAGTGTGAATATCAGCAATCTGTCAGTGTGAATATCAGCAATTGGTCAGTGTGAATATCAGCAATCTGTCAGTGTGACTATCTACAATCTGTCAGCGTGACTATCTACAATCTGTCAGCATGAACGCGAGCAATCTGTCAGTGTGGATATCGGCAATCTGTCAGCGTGAATATCAGCAATCTGTCAGCGTGAATATCAGCATTCTCTCAGTGTGAATATCAGCAATCTGTCAGTGTGAATATCAGGAATCTGGCAGTGTGAATGTCAGCAATCTGTCAGTGTGAATGTCAGCAATCCGGCAGTGTGAATATCAACAATCTGTCAGTGTGAATATCAGCAATCTGTCAGTGTGAATGTCAGCAATCTGTCAGTGTGAATATCAACAATCTGTCAGTGTGAATATCAGCAATCTGTCAGTGAATATCAGCAATCTGTCACTGTGAATATCTGCAATCTGTCAGCGTGAATGCGAGCAATCTGTCAGTGTGAATATCAGCAATCTGTCAGTGTGAATATCAGCAATCTGCCACTCTGAAAATCAGCAATCTGTCAACGTGAATATCAGCAATCTGTCAGTGTGAATATCAGCAATCTGTCAGTGTGAATATCAGCAATCGGGCAGTGTGAATATCAGCAATCTGTCAGTGTGAATATCAGCAATTGGTCAGTGTGAATATCAGCAATCTGTCAGTGTGAATATCAGCAATCTGTCAGTGTGAATATCAGCAATTGGTCAGTGTGAATATCAGCAATCTGTCAGTGTGAATATCTGCAATCTGTCAGCATGAACGCGAGCAATCTGTCAGTGTGAATATCAGAAATCTGTCAGCGTGAATATCAGAAATCTGTCAATGTGAATATCAGCAATCTGTCAGTGTGAATATCAGCAATCTCTCAGTGTGAATATCAGCAATCTGGCAGTGTGAATATCAGCAACCTGTCAGTGTAAATATCAGCAATCTGTCAGTGTGAATATCAGTAATCTGTCAGTGTGAATATCAGCAGTCCGGCAGTGTGAATATCAGCAATTCGGCAGCGTGAATATCAGCAATCTGTCAGTATGAATATCAGCAATCTGTCAGTGTGAACATCAGCAATCTGTCAGTGTGAATATAGTCAATCTGTCAGTGTGAATATCAGCAATCTGTGAGTGAATGACAGCAATCTGTCAGTGTGAATGTCAGCCATCTGTCAGCGTGAAAATCAGCAATCTGTCATTGTGAATGCGAGCACTCTGTCAGTGTGAATATCAGCAATCTGTCAGTGTGAATATCAGCAATTGGTCAGTGTGAATATCAGCAATCTGTCAGTGTGAATATCTGCAATCTGTCAGCATGAACGCGAGCAATCTGTCAGTGTGAATATCAGAAATCTGTCAGCGTGAATATCAGCAACCTGTCAGTATGAATGTCAACAATCTGTCAGTGAGTATATCGGCAATCTGTCAGCGTGAATATCAGTAATCTGTCAGCGTGAATATCAGCATTCTCTCAGTGTGAATATCAGCAATCTGTCAGTGTGAATATCAGCAATCTGTCAGCGTGAATATCAGCAATTTCTCAGTGTGAATATCAGCAATCTGTCAATGTGAATATCAGCAATCTGTCAGTGTGAATATCAGCAATCTGTCAGTGTGAATGTCAGCAATCCGGCAGTGTGAATATCAGCAATCTGTCAGTGTGAATATCAGCAATCTGTCAGTGTGAATATCAGCAATCTGTCAGTGTGAATGTCTGCAATCTGTCAGTGTGAACATCAGCAATCTGTCAGTGTAAATATCAGCAATCTCTCAGTGTGAATATCAGCAATCTCTCAGTCTGAATATCAGCAATCTGTCAGTGTGAATATCAGCAATCTGTCGGTGTGAATATCGGGAATCTGTCAGTGTGAATATCAGCAATCTGTCAGTGTGAATATCAGCAATCCCTCAGTGTGAATATCAGCAATCGCTCAGTGTGAATATCAGCAATCTGTCAGTGTGAATATCAGCAATCTGTCAGTGTGAATATCAGCAATCTGTCAGCGTGAATATCAGCAATCTGTCACCATGAATATCAGCAATCTCTCAGTATGAATATCAGCAATCCGGCAGTGTGAATATCGGCAATCTGTCACTGTGAATGCGAGCAATCTGTCAGTGAATATCAGCAATCTGTCAGTGTGAATATTCGCAATCTGTCACCATGAATATCAGCAATCTGTCAGTGTGAATGTCAGCAATCTCTCAGTCTGAATATCAGCAATCTGTCAGTGTGAATATCAGCAATCCCTCAGTGTGAATATCAGCAATCCCTGAGTGTGAATATCAGCAATCCGGCAGTGTGAATATCGGCAATCTGTCACTGTGAATGCGAGCAATCTGTCACCATGAATATCAGCAATCTGTCAGTGTGAATATCAGCAATCTCTCAGTATGAATATCAGCTATCCGGCAGTGTGAATATCAGCAATCAGTCAGGGTGAATATCAGCAATCTGTCAGTGTGAATATCAGCAATCTGTCACTGTGAATGCGTGCAATCTGTCAGTGAATATCAGCAATCTGTCAGTGTGAATATCTGCAATCTGTCAGCGTGAATGCGGGCAATCTGTCAGTGTGAATATCAGCAATCTGTCAGTGTGATTATCAGCAATCCGGCAGTGTGAATATCAAGAATCTGTCAGTGTGAATATCGGCAATCCGGCAGTGTGAATATCAGCAATCAGTCAGTGTGAATGTCAGCAATCCGGCAGTGTGAATATCAGCAATCTGTCAGTGTGAATATCAGCAATCCGGCAGTGTGAATATCAGCAATCTGGCAGTGTGAATATCAGCAATCTGTCAGTGTGAATGTCAGCAATCCGGCAGTGTGAATATCAGCAATCCGTCAGTGTGAATGTCAGCAATCTGTCAGTGTGAATATCAGCAATCTGTCAGTGTGAATATCAGCAACCTGTCAGTGTGAATGTCAGCAATCTGTCAGTGTGAATGTCAGCAATCTGTCAGTGTGAATGTCAGCAATCTGTCAGTGTGAATATCAGCAATCTGTCAGTGTGAATATCAGCAATCGATCAGTGTGAATATCAGCAATCCGGCAGTGTGAATATCAGCAACCTGTCAGTGTGAATATCAGCAATCTGTCAATGTGAATATCAGCAATCTGTCAGTGTGAATGTCAGCAATCCGGCAGTGTGAATATCAGCAATCTGTCAGTGTGAATATCAGCAATCTGTCGGTGTGAATATCGGCAATCTGTCAGTGTGAATATCAGCAATCCCTCAGTGTGAATATCAGCAATCCCTCAGTATGAATATCAGCAATCTGTCAGCGGGAATATCAGCAATCTGTCACCATGAATATCAGCAATCTCTCAGTATGAATATCAGCAATCCGGCAGTGTGAATATCGGCAATCTGTCACTGTGAATGCGAGCAATCTGTCAGTGAATATCAGCAATCTGTCAGTGTGAATATTCGCAATCTGTCACCATGAATATCAGCAATCTGTCAGTATGAATATCAGCAATCCGGCAGTGTGAATATCGGCA
Organism: Mustelus asterias; assembly: GCF_964213995.1. Taxonomy (NCBI): domain Eukaryota; kingdom Metazoa; phylum Chordata; class Chondrichthyes; order Carcharhiniformes; family Triakidae; genus Mustelus; species Mustelus asterias. The sequence continues at coordinate 44,794,083 of NC_135822.1, read as the reverse complement.
ATCTGTCAGTGTGAATATCAGCAATCTGTCAGTGTGAATATCAGCAATCTGTCAGTGTGAATATCAGCAATCTGTCAGCATGAATTTCAGCAATCTGTCAGTGTGAATAACAGCAATCTGTCAGTGTGAATATCAGCAATCTGTCAGTGTGAATATTAGCAAGCTGTCAGTGTGAATATCAGCAATCTGTCAGTGTGAATGTCTGCAATCTGTCAGTGTGAATATCAGCAATCTGTCAGTGTGAATATCAGCAATCTTTCAGTGTGAATATCAGCAATCTCTCAGTCTGAAAATCAGCAATCTGTCAGCGTGAATATCAGCAATCTGTCAGTGTGAATGTCAGCAATCCAGCAGTGTGAATATCAGCAATCTGTCAGTGTGAATATCAGCAATCTGTCAGTGTGAATATCAGCAATCTGCCAGTGAGAATGTCTGCAATCTGTCAGTGTGAATATCAGCAATCTCTCAGTGTGAATATCAGCAATCTCTCAGTGTGAATATGAGCAATCTGTCAGTGTGAATATCGGCAATCTGTCGGTGTGAATATCGGCAATCTGTCAGTGTGAATATCAGCAATCTGTCAGTGTGAATATGAGCAATCTGTCAGTGTGAATATCGGCAATCTGTCGGTGTGAATATCGGCAATCTGTCAGTGTGAATATCAGCAATCTGTCAGTGTGAATATGAGCAATCTGTCAGTGTGAATATCGGCAATCTGTCGGTGTGAATATCGGCAATCTGGCAGTGTGAATATCAGCAACCTGTCAGTGTAAATATCAGCAATCTGTCAGTGTGAATATCAGTAATCTGTCAGTGTGAATATTAGCAGTCCGGCAGTGTGAATATCAGCAATTCGGCAGCGTGAATATCAGCAATCGGTCAGTGTGAATATCAGCAATCTGTCAGTATGAATATCAGCAATCTGTCAGTGTGAACATCAGCAATCTGTCAGTGTGAATATAGTCAATCTGTCAGTGTGAATATCAGCAATCTGTGAGTGAATGACAGCAATCTGTCAGTGTGAATGTCAGCCATCTGTCAGCGTGAAAATCAGCAATCTGTCATTGTGAATGCGAGCACTCTGTCAGTGTGAATATCAGCAATCTGTCAGTGTGAATATCAGCAATTGGTCAGTGTGAATATCAGCAATCTGTCAGTGTGAATATCTGCAATCTGTCAGCATGAACGCGAGCAATCTGTCAGTGTGAATATCAGAAATCTGTCAGCGTGAATATCAGCAACCTGTCAGTATGAATGTCAACAATCTGTCAGTGAGTATATCGGCAATCTGTCAGCGTGAATATCAGCAATCTGTCAGCGTGAATATCAGCATTCTCTCAGTGTGAATATCAGCAATCTGTCAGTGTGAATATCAGCAATCTGTCAGCGTGAATATCAGCAACCTGTCAGTGTGAATATCAGCAATCTGTCAGCGTGAATATCAGCAATCTGTCAGCGTGAATATCAGCAATCTCTCAGTGTGAATTTCAGCAATCTGTCAGTGTGAGTATCAGCAACCTGTCAGTGTGAATATCAACAATCTGTCGGAGTGAAAATCAGCAATCTGTCAGTGTGAATATCAGCAATCTGTCAGTGTGAATATCAGGAATCTGGCAGTGTGAATGTCAGCAATCTGTCAGTGTGAATGTCAGCAATCCGGCAGTGTGAATATCAGCAATCTGTCAGTGTGAATATCAGCAATCTGTCAGTGCGAATGTCAGCAATCTGTCAGTGTGAATATCAGCAATCTGTCAGTGTGAATATCAGCAATCTGTCAGTGAATATCAGCAATCTGTCACTGTGAATGCGAGCAATCTGTCAGTGAATATCAGCAATCTGTCAGTGTGAATATCTGCAATCTGTCAGCGTGAATGCGAGCAATCTGTCAGTGTGAATATCAGCAATCTGCCACTCTGAAAATCAGCAATCTGTCAGTGTGAATATCAGCAATCTGCCACTCTGAAAATCAGCAATCTGTCAACGTGAATAGCAGCAATCTGTCACTGTGAATATCAGCAACCTGTCAGTGTGAATATCAGCAATCTGTCAGTGTGAATATCAGCAATCTGCCACTCTGAAAATCAGCAATCTGTCAGTGTGAATATCAGCAATCTGTCAGTGTGAATATCAGCAATCGGGCAGTGTGAATATCAGCAATCTGTCAGTGTGAATATTAGCAATCTGTCAGTGTTGATGTCAGCAATCCGGCAGTGTGAATATCAGCAATCTGTCAATGTGAATATCAGCAATCTGTCAGTGTCAATATCAGCAATCTCTCAGTGTGAATATCAGCAATCTGGCAGTGTGAATATCAGCAACCTGTCAGTGTAAATATCAGCAATCTGTCAGTGTGAATATCAGTAATCTGTCAGTGTGAATATCAGCAATCCGGCAGTGTGAATATCAGCAATTCGGCAGCGTGAATATCAGCAATCGGTCAGTGTGAATATCAGCAATCTGTCAGTATGAATATCAGCAATCTGTCAGTGTGAATATAGTCAATCTGTCAGTGTGAATGTCAGCAATCTGTGAGTGAATGTCAGCAATTTGTCAGTGTGAATGTCAGCAATTTCTCAGTATGAATATCAGCAATGTGTCAGTGTGAATATCAGCAATCTGTCGGTGTGAATATCAGCAATCTGTGAGTGAATGTCAGCAATCTGTCAGTGTGAATGTCAGCAATCTGTCAGCGTGAATATCAGCAATCTGTCACTGGGAATGCGAGCACTCTGTCAGTGTGAATATCAGCAATCTGTTGGTATGAATATCAGCAATCTGTGAGTGAATGTCAGCAATCTGTCAGTGTGAATGTCAGCAATCTGTCAGCGTGAATATCATCAATCTGTCACTGTGAATGCGAGCACTCTGTCAGTGTGAATATCAGCAATCTGTCAGTGTGAATATCAGCAATTGGTCAGTGTGAATATCAGCAATCTGTCAGTGTGACTATCTACAATCTATCAGCGTGACTATCTACAATCTGTCAGCATGAACGCGAGCAATCTGTCAGTGTGGATATCGGCAATCTGTCAGCGTGAATATCAGCAATCTGTCAGCGTGAATATCAGTATTCTCTCAGTGTGAATATCAGCAATCTGTCAGTGTGAATATCAGGAATCTGGCAGTGTGAATGTCAGCAATCTGGCAGTGTGAATGTCAGCAATCCGGCAGTGTGAATATCAACAATCTGTCAGTGTGAATATCAGCAATCTGTCAGTGTGAATGTCAGCAATCTGTCAGTGTGAATATCAACAATCTGTCAGTGTGAATATCAGCAATCTGTCAGTGAATATCAGCAATCTGTCACTGTGAATATCTGCAATCTGTCAGCGTGAATGCGAGCAATCTGTCAGTGTGAATATCAGCAATCTGTCAGCGTGAATATCAGCAATCTGCCACTCTGAAAATCAGCAATCTGTCAACGTGAATATCAGCAATCTGTCAGTGTGAATATCAGCAATCTGTCAGTGTGAATATCAGCAATCGGGCAGTGTGAATATCAGCAATCTGTCAGTGTGAATATCAGCAATTGGTCAGTGTGAATATCAGCAATCTGTCAGTGTGAATATCAGCAATTGGTCAGTGTGAATATCAGCAATCTGTCAGTGTGAATATCAGCAATTGGTCAGTGTGAATATCAGCAATCTGTCAGTGTGAATATCTGCAATCTGTCAGCATGAACGCGAGCAATCTGTCAGTGTGAATATCAGAAATCTGTCAGCGTGAATATCAGAAATCTGTCAATGTGAATATCAGCAATCTGTCAGTATGAATATCAGCAATCTGTCAGTGTGAATATAGTCAATCTGTCAGTGTGAATGTCAGCAATCTGTGAGTGAATGTCAGCAATTTGTCAGTGTGAATGTCAGCAATTTCTCAGTATGAACATCAGCAATGTGTCAGTGTGAATATCAGCAATCTGTCGGTGTGAATATCAGCAATCTGTGAGTGAATGTCAGCAATCTGTCAGTGTGAATGTCAGCAATCTGTCAGCGTGAATATCAGCAATCTGTCACTGGGAATGCGAGCACTCTGTCAGTGTGAATATCAGCAATCTGTTGGTATGAATATCAGCAATCTGTGAGTGAATGTCAGCAATCTGTCAGTGTGAATGTCAGCAATCTGTCAGCGTGAATATCATCAATCTGTCACTGTGAATGCGAGCACTCTGTCAGTGTGAATATCAGCAATCTGTCAGTGTGAATATCAGCAATTGGTCAGTGTGAATATCAGCAATCTGTCAGTGTGACTATCTACAATCTGTCAGCGTGACTATCTACAATCTGTCAGCATGAACGCGAGCAATCTGTCAGTGTGGATATCGGCAATCTGTCAGCGTGAATATCAGCAATCTGTCAGCGTGAATATCAGTATTCTCTCAGTGTGAATATCAGCAATCTGTCAGTGTGAATATCAGGAATCTGGCAGTGTGAATGTCAGCAATCTGTCAGTGTGAATGTCAGCAATCCGGCAGTGTGAATATCAACAATCTGTCAGTGTGAATATCAGCAATCTCTCAGTGTGAATATCAGCAATCTGCCAGTGTGAGTATCAGCAACCTGTCAGTGTGAATATCAACAATCTGTCGGAGTGAAAATCAGCAATCTGTCAGTGTGAATATCAGCAATCTGTCAGTGTGAATATCAGGAATCTGGCAGTGTGAATGTCAGCAATCTGTCAGTGTGAATGTCAGCAATCCGGCAGTGTGAATATCAACAATCTGTCAGTGTGAATATCAGCAATCTGTCAGTGTGAATGTCAGCAATCTGTCAGTGTGAATATCAGCAATCTGTCAGTGTGAATATCAGCAATCTGTCAGTGAATATCAGCAATCTGTCACTGTGAATGCGAGCAATCTGTCAGTGAATATCAGCAATCTGTCAGTGTGAATATCTGCAATCTGTCAGCGTGAATGCGAGCAATCTGTCAGTGTGAATATCAGCAATCTGTCAGTGTGAATATCAGCAATCTGCCACTCTGAAAATCAGCAATCTGTCAGTGTGAATATCAGAAATCTGTCAGCGTGAATATCAGCAATCTGTCAATGTGAATATCAGCAATCTGTCAGTGTGAATATCAGCAATCTCTCAGTGTGAATATCAGCAATCTGGCAGTGTGAATATCAGCAACCTGTCAGTGTAAATATCAGCAATCTGTCAGTGTGAATATCAGTAATCTGTCAGTGTGAATATCAGCAGTCCGGCAGTGTGAATATCAGCAATTCGGCAGCGTGAATATCAGCAATCGGTCAGTGTGAATATCAGCAATCTGTCAGTATGAATATCAGCAATCTGTCAGTGTGAACATCAGCAATCTGTCAGTGTGAATATAGTCAATCTGTCAGTGTGAATATCAGCAATCTGTGAGTGAATGACAGCAATCTGTCAGTGTGAATGTCAGCCATCTGTCAGCGTGAAAATCAGCAATCTGTCATTGTGAATGCGAGCACTCTGTCAGTGTGAATATCAGCAATCTGTCAGTGTGAATATCAGCAATTGGTCAGTGTGAATATCAGCAATCTGTCAGTGTGAATATCTGCAATCTGTCAGCATGAACGCGAGCAATCTGTCAGTGTGAATATCAGAAATCTGTCAGCGTGAATATCAGCAACCTGTCAGTATGAATGTCAACAATCTGTCAGTGAGTATATCGGCAATCTGTCAGCGTGAATATCAGCAATCTGTCAGCGTGAATATCAGCATTCTCTCAGTGTGAATATCAGCAATCTGTCAGTGTGAATATCAGCAATCTGTCAGCGTGAATATCAGCAACCTGTCAGTGTGAATATCAGCAATCTGTCAGCGTGAATATCAGCAATCTGTCAGCGTGAATATCAGCAATCTCTCAGTGTGAATTTCAGCAATCTGTCAGTGTGAGTATCAGCAACCTGTCAGTGTGAATATCAACAATCTGTCGGAGTGAAAATCAGCAATCTGTCAGTGTGAATATCAGCAATCTGTCAGTGTGAATATCAGGAATCTGGCAGTGTGAATGTCAGCAATCTGTCAGTGTGAATGTCAGCAATCCGGCAGTGTGAATATCAGCAATCTGTCAGTGTGAATATCAGCAATCTGTCAGTGCGAATGTCAGCAATCTGTCAGTGTGAATATCAGCAATCTGTCAGTGTGAATATCAGCAATCTGTCAGTGAATATCAGCAATCTGTCACTGTGAATGCGAGCAATCTGTCAGTGAATATCAGCAATCTGTCAGTGTGAATATCTGCAATCTGTCAGCGTGAATGCGAGCAATCTGTCAGTGTGAATATCAGCAATCTGTCAGTGTGAATATCAGCAATCTGCCACTCTGAAAATCAGCAATCTGTCAACGTGAATAGCAGCAATCTGTCAGTGTGAATATCAGCAACCTGTCAGTGTGAATATCAGCAATCTGTCAGTGTGAATATCAGCAATCTGCCACTCTGAAAATCAGCAATCTGTCAGTGTGAATATCAGCAATCTGTCAGTGTGAATATCAGCAATCGGGCAGTGTGAATATCAGCAATCTGTCAGTGTGAATATCAGCAATCTGTCAGTGTGAATGTCAGCAATCCGGCAGTGTGAATATCAGCAATCTGTCAATGTGAATATCAGCAATCTGTCAGTGTCAATATCAGCAATCTCTCAGTGTGAATATCAGCAATCTGGCAGTGTGAATATCAGCAACCTGTCAGTGTAAATATCAGCAATCTGTCAGTGTGAATATCAGTAATCTGTCAGTGTGAATATCAGCAATCCGGCAGTGTGAATATCAGCAATTCGGCAGCGTGAATATCAGCAATCGGTCAGTGTGAATATCAGCAATCTGTCAGTATGAATATCAGCAATCTGTCAGTGTGAATATAGTCAATCTGTCAGTGTGAATGTCAGCAATCTGTGAGTGAATGTCAGCAATTTGTCAGTGTGAATGTCAGCAATTTCTCAGTATGAATATCAGCAATGTGTCAGTGTGAATATCAGCAATCTGTCGGTGTGAATATCAGCAATCTGTGAGTGAATGTCAGCAATCTGTCAGTGTGAATGTCAGCAATCTGTCAGTGTGAATATCAGCAATCTGTTGGTATGAATATCAGCAATCTGTGAGTGAATGTCAGCAATCTGTCAGTGTGAATGTCAGCAATCTGTCAGCGTGAATATCATCAATCTGTCACTGTGAATGCGAGCACTCTGTCAGTGTGAATATCAGCAATCTGTCAGTGTGAATATCAGCAATTGGTCAGTGTGAATATCAGCAATCTGTCAGTGTGACTATCTACAATCTGTCAGCGTGACTATCTACAATCTGTCAGCATGAACGCGAGCAATCTGTCAGTGTGGATATCGGCAATCTGTCAGCGTGAATATCAGCAATCTGTCAGCGTGAATATCAGCATTCTCTCAGTGTGAATATCAGCAATCTGTCAGTGTGAATATCAGGAATCTGGCAGTGTGAATGTCAGCAATCTGTCAGTGTGAATGTCAGCAATCCGGCAGTGTGAATATCAACAATCTGTCAGTGTGAATATCAGCAATCTGTCAGTGTGAATGTCAGCAATCTGTCAGTGTGAATATCAACAATCTGTCAGTGTGAATATCAGCAATCTGTCAGTGAATATCAGCAATCTGTCACTGTGAATATCTGCAATCTGTCAGCGTGAATGCGAGCAATCTGTCAGTGTGAATATCAGCAATCTGTCAGTGTGAATATCAGCAAACTGCCACTCTGAAAATCAGCAATCTGTCAACGTGAATATCAGCAATCTGTCAGTGTGAATATCAGCAATCTGTCAGTGTGAATATCAGCAATCGGGCAGTGTGAATATCAGCAATCTGTCAGTGTGAATATCAGCAATTGGTCAGTGTGAATATCAGCAATCTGTCAGTGTGAATATCAGCAATCTGTCAGTGTGAATATCAGCAATTGGTCAGTGTGAATATCAGCAATCTGTCAGTGTGAATATCTGCAATCTGTCAGCATGAACGCGAGCAATCTGTCAGTGTGAATATCAGAAATCTGTCAGCGTGAATATCAGAAATCTGTCAATGTGAATATCAGCAATCTGTCAGTGTGAATATCAGCAATCTCTCAGTGTGAATATCAGCAATCTGGCAGTGTGAATATCAGCAACCTGTCAGTGTAAATATCAGCAATCTGTCAGTGTGAATATCAGTAATCTGTCAGTGTGAATATCAGCAGTCCGGCAGTGTGAATATCAGCAATTCGGCAGCGTGAATATCAGCAATCAGTCAGTATGAATATCAGCAATCTGTCAGTGTGAACATCAGCAATCTGTCAGTGTGAATATAGTCAATCTGTCAGTGTGAATATCAGCAATCTGTGAGTGAATGACAGCAATCTGTCAGTGTGAATGTCAGCCATCTGTCAGCGTGAAAATCAGCAATCTGTCATTGTGAATGCGAGCACTCTGTCAGTGTGAATATCAGCAATCTGTCAGTGTGAATATCAGCAATTGGTCAGTGTGAATATCAGCAATCTGTCAGTGTGAATATCTGCAATCTGTCAGCATGAACGCGAGCAATCTGTCAGTGTGAATATCAGAAATCTGTCAGCGTGAATATCAGCAACCTGACAATATGAATGTCAACAATCTGTCAGTGAGTATATCGGCAATCTGTCAGCGTGAATATCAGCAATCTGTCAGCGTGAATATCAGCATTCTCTCAGTGTGAATATGAGCAATCTGTCAGTGTGAATATCAGCAATCTGTCAGCGTGAATATCAGCAATTTCTCAGTGTGAATATCAGCAATCTGTCAATGTGAATATCAGCAATCTGTCAGTGTGAATATCAGCAATCTGTCAGTGTGAATGTCAGCAATCCGGCAGTGTGAATATCAGCAATCTGTCAGTGTGAATATCAGCAATCTGTCAGTGTGAATATCAGCAATCTGTCAGTGTGAATGTCTGCAATCTGTCAGTGTGAACATCAGCAATCTGTCAGTGTAAATATCAGCAATCTCTCAGTGTGAATATCAGCAATCTCTCAGTCTGAATATCAGCAATCTGTCAGTGTGAATATCAGCAATCTGTCGGTGTGAATATCGGGAATCTGTCAGTGTGAATATCAGCAATCTGTCAGTGTGAATATCAGCAATCCCTCAGTGTGAATATCAGCAATCGCTCAGTGTGAGTATCAGCAATCTGTCAGTGTGAATATCAGCAATCTGTCAGTGTGAATATCAGCAATCTGTCAGTGTGAATATCAGCAATCTGTCACCATGAATATCAGCAATCTCTCAGTATGAATATCAGCAATCCGGCAGTGTGAATATCGGCAATCTGTCACTGTGAATGCGAGCAATCTGTCAGTGAATATCAGCAATCTGTCAGTGTGAATATTCGCAATCTGTCACCATGAATATCAGCAATCTGTCAGTGTGAATGTCAGCAATCTCTCAGTCTGAATATCAGCAATCTGTCAGTGTGAATATCAGCAATCCCTCAGTGTGAATATCAGCAATCCCTGAGTGTGAATATCAGCAATCCGGCAGTGTGAATATCGGCAATCTGTCACTGTGAATGCGAGCAATCTGTCACCATGAATATCAGCAATCTGTCAGTGTGAATATCAGCAATCTCTCAGTATGAATATCAGCTATCCGGCAGTGTGAATATCGGCAATCAGTCAGGGTGAATATCAGCAATCTGTCAGTGTGAATATCAGCAATCTGTCACTGTGAATGCGAGCAATCTGTCAGTGAATATCAGCAATCTGTCAGTGTGAATATCTGCAATCTGTCAGCGTGAATGCGGGCAATCTGTCAGTGTGAATATCAGCAATCTGTCAGTGTGATTATCAGCAATCCGGCAGTGTGAATATCAAGAATCTGTCAGTGTGAATATCGGCAATCCGGCAGTGTGAATATCAGCAATCAGTCAGTGTGAATGTCAGCAATCCGGCAGTGTGAATATCAGCAATCTGTCAGTGTGAATATCAGCAATCCGGCAGTGTGAATATCAGCAATCTGGCAGTGTGAATATCAGCAATCTGTCAGTGTGAATGTCAGCAATCCGGCAGTGTGAATATCAGCAATCCGTCAGTGTGAATGTCAGCAATCTGTCAGTGTGAATATCAGCAATCTGTCAGTGTGAATATCAGCAACCTGTCAGTGTGAATATCAGCAACCTGTCAGTGTGAATGTCAGCAATCTGTCAGTGTGAATGTCAGCAATCTGTCAGTGTGAATGTCAGCAATCTGTCAGTGTGAATATCAGCAATCTGTCAGTGTGAATATCAGCAATCGATCAGTGTGAATATCAGCAATCCGGCAGTGTGAATATCAGCAACCTGTCAGTGTGAATATCAGCAATCTGTCAATGTGAATATCAGCAATCTGTCAGTGTGAATGTCAGCAATCCGGCAGTGTGAATATCAGCAATCTGTCAGTGTGAATATCAGCAATCTGTCGGTGTGAATATCGGCAATCTGTCAGTGTGAATATCAGCAATCTGTCAGTGTGAATATCAGCAATCCCTCAGTGTGAATATCAGCAATCCCTCAGTATGAATATCAGCAATCTGTCAGCGGGAATATCAGCAATCTGTCACCATGAATATCAGCAATCTCTCAGTATGAATATCAGCAATCCGGCAGTGTGAATATCGGCAATCTGTCACTGTGAATGCGAGCAATCTGTCAGTGAATATCAGCAATCTGTCAGTGTGAATATTCGCAATCTGTCACCATGAATATCAGCAATCTGTCAGTATGAATATCAGCAATCCGGCAGTGTGAATATCGGCAATCTGTCAGTGTGAATATCAGCAATCTGTCAGTGTGAATATCAGCAATCTGTCAGTGTGAATATCAGCAATCTGTCAGCATGAATATCAGCAATCTGTCAGTGTGAATAACAGCAATCTGTCAGTGTGAATATTAGCAATCTGTCAGTGTGAATATCAGCAATCTGTCAGTGTGAATGTCTGCAATCTGTCAGTGTGAATGTCTGCAATCTGTCAGTGTAAATATCAGCAATCTGTCAGTGTGAATATCAGCAATCTTTCAGTGTGAATATCAGCAATCTCTCAGTCTGAAAATCAGCAATCTGTCAGCGTGAATATCAGCAATCTGTCAGTGTGAATGTCAGCAATCCAGCAGTGTGAATATCAGCAATCTGTCAGTGTGAATATCAGCAATCTGTCAGTGTGAATATCAGCAATCTGCCAGTGAGAATGTCTGCAATCTGTCAGTGTGAATATCAGCAATCTGTCAGTGTAAATATCAGCAATCTCTCAGTGTGAATATCAGCAATCTCTCAGTGTGAATATGAGCAATCTGTCAGTGTGAATATCGGCAATCTGTCGGTGTGAATATCGGCAATCTGTCAGTGTGAATATCAGCAATCTGTCAGTGTGAATATCAGCAATCCCTCAGTGTGAATATCAGCAATCGCTCAGTGTGAATATCAGCAATCTGTCAGTGTCAATATCAGCAATCTGTCAGTGTGAATGTCAGCAATCTGTCAGTGTGAATATCAGCAAACTGTCAGTGAATATCAGCAATCTGTCACTGTGAATGCGAGCAATCTGTCAGTGAATATCAGTAATCTGTCAGTGTGAATATCAGCAATTTCTCAGTATGAATATCAGCAATCCGGCAGTGTGAATATCGGCAATCTGTCAGTGTGAATATCAGCAATCTGTCAGTGTGAATATCAGCGATCTCTCAGTATGAATATCACTAATCTCTCAGTGTGAATATCAGCAATCTGTCAGTGTGAATATCACCAATCTCTCAGTGTGAATATCACCAATCTGTCACTGTGAATGCGAGCAATCTGTCAGTGAATATCAGCAATCTGTCAGTGTGAATATCTGCAATCTGTCAGCGTGAATGCGAGCAATCTGTCAGTGTGAATATCAGCAATCTCTCAGCATGAATATCACCAATCTCTCAGTATGAATATCACCAATCTGTCGGTGTGAATATCAGCAATCTCTCAGCATGAATATCACTAATCTCTCAGTGTGAATATCACCAATCTGTCGGTGTGAATATCACCAATCTCTCAGTGTGAATATCACCAATCTGTAGGTGTGAATGTCAGCAATCTCTCAGTATGAATATCACCAATCTCTCAGTATGAATATCACCAATCTCTCAGTATGAATATCACCAACCTGTCGGTGTGAATATCAGCAATCTCTCAGTATGAATATCACCAATCTCTCAGTATGAGTATCACCAATCTGTCGGTGTGAATATCACCAATCTCTCAGTATGAATATCACTAATCTCTCAGTGTGAATATCACCAATCTCTCAGTATGAATATCACCAATCTGTCAGTATGAATGTCAGCAATCTGTCAGTGTGAATATCAGCAATCTGTCAGCATGAATATCAGCAATCTGTCAGTGTGAATATCAGCAATCTGTCAGTGTGAATATTAGCAATATGTCATCATGAATATCAGCAACCTGTCAGTGTGAATGTCTGCAATCTGTCAGTGTGAATATCAGCAATCTGTCAGTGTAAATATCAGCAATTTCTCAGTGTGAATATCAGCAATCTCTCAGCCTGAATATCAGCAATCTGTCAGTGTGAATATCAGCAATCTGTCAGTGTGAATGTCAGCAATCCGGCAGTGTGAATATCAGCAATCTGTCAGTGTGAATATCAGCAATCTGTCACCGTGAATATCAGCAATCTGTCAGTGTGAATGTCTGCAGTCTGTCAGTGTGAATATCAGCAATCTGTCAGTGTAAATATCAGCAATCTCTCAGTGTGAATATCAGCAATCTCTCAGTCTGAATATCAGCAATCTGTCAGTCTGAATATCAGCAATCTGTCAGTGTGAATATCGGGAATCTGTCAGTGTGAATATCAGCAACCTGTCAGTGTGAATATCAGCAATCTGTCAGTATGAATATCAGCAATCCGGCAGTGTGAATATCGGCAATCTGTCACTGTGAATGCGAGCAATCTGTCAGTGAATATCAGCAATCTGTCAGTGTGAATATTCGCAATCTGTCACCATGAATATCAGCAATCTGTCAGTGTGAATATCAGCAATCTCTCAGACTGAATATCAGCAATCTGTCAGTGTGAATATCAGCAATCTGTCAGTATGAATATCAGCAATCTGTCAGTGTGAATATCAGCAATCTGTCAGTGTGAATATCAGCAATCTGTCAGTATGAATATCAGCAATCTGTCAGTGTGAATATCAGCAATCTGTCAGTGTGAATATCAGCGATCCCTCAGTGTGAATATCAGCAATCGCTCAGTGTGAATATCAGCAATCCGGCAGTGTGAATATCGGCAATCTGACACTGTGAATGCGAGCAATCTATCACCACGAATATCAGCAATCTGTCAGTGTGAATATCAGCAATCTCTCAGTATGAATATCAGCTATCCGGCAGTGTGAATATCGGCAATCTGTCAGTGTGAATATCAGCAATCTGTCACTGTGAATGCGAGCAATCTGTCAGTGAATATCAGCAATCTGTCAGTGTGAATATCTGCAATCTGTCAGCGTGAATGCGGGCAATCTGTCAGTGTGAATATCAGCAATCTATCAGTGTGATTATCAGCAATCCGGCAGTGTGAATATCAAGAATCTGTCAGTGTGAATATCGGCAATCCGGCAGTGAGAATATCGGCAATCCGGCAGTGTGAATATCAGCAATCTGTCAGTGTGAATGTCAGCAATCCGGCAGTGTGAATATCAGCAATCTGTCAGTGTGAATATCAGCAATCCGGCAGTGTGAATATCAGCAATTCGGCAGTGTGAATATCAGCAATCCGTCAGTGTGAATGTCAGCAATCTGTCAGTGTGAATATCAGCAACCTGTCAGTGTGAATATCAGCAACCTGTCAGTGTGAATGTCAGCAATCTGTCAGTGTGAATGTCAGCAATCTGTCAGTGTGAATATCAGCAATCTGTCAGTGTGAATATCAGCAATCGATCAGTGTGAATATCAGCAATCCGGCAGTGTGAATATCAGCAACCTGTCAGTGTGAATATCAGCAATCTGTCAATGTGAATATCAGCAATCTGTCAGTGTGAATATCAGCAATCGATCAGTGTTAATATCAGCAATCCGGCAGTGTGAATATCAGCAACCTGTCAGTGTGAATATCAGCAATCTGTCAATGTGAATATCAGCAATCGCTCAGTGTGAATATCAGCAATCTGTCAGTGTGAATATCAGCAATCTGTCGGTGTGAATATCGGCAATCTGTCAGTGTGAATATCAGCAATCTGTCAGTGTGAATATCAGCAATCCCTCAGTGTGAATATCAGCAATCCCTCAGTATGAATATCAGCAATCTGTCAGTGTGAATATCAGCAATCTGTCAGCGTGAATATCAGCAATCTGTCACCATGAGTATCAGCAATCTCTCAGTATGAATATCAGCAATCCGGCAGTGTGAATATCGGCAATCTGTCACTGTGAATGCGAGCAATCTGTCAGTGAATATCAGCAATCTGTCAGTGTGAATATTCGCAATCTGTCACCATGAATATCAGCAATCTGTCAGTATGAATATCAGCAATCCGGCAGTGTGAATATCGGCAATCTGTCAGTGTGAATATCAGCAATCTGTCAGTGTGAATATCAGCAATCTGTCACTGTGAATGCGAGCAATCTGTCAGTGAATATCAGCAATCTGTCAGTGTGAATATCTGCAATCTGTCAGCGTGAATGCGGGCAATCTGTCAGTGTGAATATCAGCAATCTGTCAGTGTGAATATCAGCAATCTATCAGTGTGATTATCAGCAATCCGGCAGTGTGAATATCAGGAATCTGTCAGTGTGAATATCGGCAATCTGTCAGTATGAATGTCAGCAATCGGTCAGTGTGAATATCAGTAATCTCTCAGTGTGAATATCGGTAGTCCGGCAGTGTGCATATCAGCAATCTGTCAGTGTGAATGTCAGCAATCCGGCAGTGTGAATGTCAGCAATCTGTCAGCGTGAATATCAGCAATCCGGCAGTGTGAATGTCAGCAATCTGTCAGCGTGAATATCAGCAATCCGGCAGTGTGAATGTCAGCAATCTGTCAGCGTGAATATCAGCAATCCGGCAGTGTGAATATCAGCAATCTGTCAGTGTGAATGTCAGCAATCCGGCAGTGTGAATGTCAGCAATCTGTCAGCGTGAATATCAGCAATCCGGCAGTGTGAATATCAGCAATCTGTCGGTGTGAATATCAGCAATCTATCAGTGTGATTATCAGCAATCCGGCAGTGTGAATATCAGGAATCTGTCAGTGTGAATATCGGCAATCTGTCAGTGTGAATATCAGCAATACGGCAGTGTGAATATCAGGAATCTGTCAGTGTGAATATCAGCAATCCAGCAGTGTGAATATCAGCAATCTGTCAGTGTGAATGTCAGCAATCGGTCAGTGTGAATATCAGCAATCTCTCAGTGTGAATATCAGCAATCTGTCAGTGTGAATATCAGCAATCTGTCAGCGTGAATGTCAGCAATCGGTCAGTGTGAATATCAGCAATCTCTCAGTGTGAATATCAGCAATCTGTCAGTGTGAATATCAGCAATCTCTCAGTGTGAATATCAGCAATCCGGCAGTGTGAATATCAGCAATCTGTCGGTGTGAATATCAGCAATCTGGCAGTGTGAATATCAGCAATCTGTCAGCGTGAATATCAGCAATCTGTCAGTGTGAATATCAGCAATCCGGCAGTGTGAATATCAGCAATCTGTCAGCGTGAATATCAGCAATCGCTCAGTGTGAATATCAGCAATCCGGCAGTGTGAATATCAGCAATCTGTCAGTGTGAATGTCAGCAATCGGTCAGTGTGAATATCAGCAATCTCTCAGTTTGAATATCAGCAATCTGGCAGTGTGAATATCAGCAATCTGTCAGTGTGAATATCAGCAATCTGTCAGCGTGAATGTCAGCAATCGGTCAGTGTGAATATCAGCAATCTCTCAGTGTGAATATCAGCAATCTGTCAGTGTGAATATCAGCAATCTCTCAGTGTGAATATCAGCAATCCGGCAGTGTGAATATCAGCAATCTGTCGGTGTGAATATCAGCAATCTGGCAGTGTGAATATCAGCAATCTGTCAGCGTGAATATCAGCAATCTGTCAGTGTGAATATCAGCAATCCGGCAGTGTGAATATCAGCAATCTGTCAGCGTGAATATCAGCAATCGCTCAGTGTGAATATCAGCAATCTGTCAACGTGAATGTCAGCAACCTGTCACTGCAAATTTGACGTCACCCTCACAGTACGGAATACTGTGAATCTCTGTGCCCTCGCTGCATAAAATATTGGGAATCACTGCACCTTCACTGTATCGAAAATGAAATTTGGGTTGGAATGTGGGAGGGGACATGGATCGGGTGTGGCCTTGTGTGCATTAGCGGCAATTTCTGTGAGATCATAACCCTCTTTCTGCCTCCTTGCCTGGCTTTCTAAATCCATCCCTTGATGCCGAGTGCCCAGTTTTCCACTGCCCAATGAGGCCTGGCACTGAGCTGGGTCTGGCCACTATCCACCATCTTGGTGGGGCTACATGCAGTCCCGGTCATGTCCTCTGCTGTGGTCTGGCACTGCCGCCCAATTTGATTGGCTGATTCTCAAATTCCACCCTGATTGGCTGACAGCTGCTTATGGCAGAACCTCCTTCCACTGAGGGTCG
Organism: Mustelus asterias; assembly: GCF_964213995.1. Lineage (NCBI taxonomy): Eukaryota > Metazoa > Chordata > Chondrichthyes > Carcharhiniformes > Triakidae > Mustelus > Mustelus asterias. Next base: position 44,777,458 of record NC_135822.1, on the reverse strand, counting down.
CAAGTGTGCACAGGGGCTGCTGGGACGACAAGGCTGCAGTCTTTCCTCAGCTTGGCTGCATTGCGACTGAGCTGTGTACAGTCTGTGGGGTGGGGCCAGCAGCCTGCCACCATGTTGATCACATTAGTTCAAGTTTATTTATTAGTGTCACAAGTCGGCTTACATTAACACTGCAATGAAGTTACTGTGAAAATCCCCTAGTTGCCACACTCCGGCGCCTGTTCGGGTATACTGAGGGAGAATTTAGTATGGTCAATGCCCCAACCAGCACTTCTTTCGGACTGTGGACGGAAACCGGAGCACCTGGAGGAAACCCATGGAGGCACAGGGAGAACGTTTAGAGAACTGCAACTGAGATACAGTGGGGTTATCTGAGGTGATTTAGTCTCCTCATTGACCAGGCATCCTCTTCACACCCCCACACACACACAAACTCAATGTCAGCCAGAGACAAGCTGTGTTTATGATTAGATTTCTTACCAGCTTGATTGGTGGTAATGTTGACAGAAGCGAAGTGAGGCGGGTAAGGGCTCTGATCAGACACTCCGTTCACAGACTGGATCTCGAAGGTGTACTGTGTGTGTGCCAGAAGATCACTGATGTATACACGAGGCTCAGTCAAGCCCAGTTGACGGGGGACAAATTGCACATTATCCCCACACCGGGTGCAGGCCCCTCCGCCCGAATTGCAGCTCTTACAGATCACGTTGTAAACCACATCTTCCCGTCCACCTGTCTCGTAGGGAGGAGACCACTCCAAGTTCAGGGATGTTTCATTCACACTGGAGATTACTGCCGTTGGTGCTGAGGGCGTTGCTTTGGAAAAAAAACCCAAAAATTCAAGCTGTTAGTTCCTATCATAACAATTCATAGTCAGTGCCAGAATTGTACCTCACATATCTATGACTCCTAAATGTAGTTAATACCAAAAGTGTCTTGGGCAAATTCCATCAGGTGCAAGCATTAACTGCATTGTTTTTCTCCCAGTATTCTGTCCAATGAGGGTGGAGTGATTCCCAGTATTCTGTACAGTGGGAGTGCAGTGATTCCCAGTATTCAGTACAGTGAGGGTGCAGTGATTCCCAACAGTCTATACAGTGAGGTTGCAGTGCCCATACAGTGAAGGTGCAGTGATTCCAAGTATTCTGTACAGTGAGGGTGCAGTGATTCCCAGTATTCTGTACAGTGAGGGTGCAGTGATTCCCAGTGTCGATACAGTGAGGGTGCAGTGATTCCCAGTATTCTGTACAGTGAGGTTGCAGTGATTCCCAGTGTCCATACAGTGAGGGTGCATGGATTCCCAGTATTCTGTACAGTGAGGTTGCAGTGATTCCCAGTGTTCATACAGTGAGGGTGCAGCGATTCCCAGTGTCCATACAGTGAGGGTGCAGCGATTCCCAGTATTCTATAGAGTAAGGGTGCAGTGATTCCCAGTGTCCCTGCAGTGAGCCATAGAGTCATAGAGGTTTAAAACATGGAAACAGGCCCTTCGGCCCAATTTGACAATGCCGCCCCTTTATTTTAAAGCCCTAAGCTCATCCCAATTGCCTACATTTGGCCCATATCCCTCTATACCCATCTCACCCATGTAACTGTCTAAATGCTTTTTAAAAGACAAAATTGTACCCGCCTCTACTACTACCTCTGGCAGCTTGTCCCAGGCACTCACCGTCCTTCTGTGAAGAAATTGCCCTTCTGGACCCTTTTGTATCTCTCCCCTCTCACCTTAAACCCATGCCCTCCAGTTTTAGACTCCCCTACCTTTGGAAAAAGATATTGACTATCTACATGATCTATGCCCCTCATTATTTTATAGACCTCTATAAGATCGCCCCTCAGCTTCTACGCTCCAGAGATAAAAGTCCCAGTCTATCCAGCCTCTCCTTGTAACTCAAACCATCAAGTCCCGATAGCATCCTAGTAAACATTTTCTGCACTCTTCCTAGTTTAATAATATATTTTCTATAATAGGGTGACCAGAATGTACACAGAATTCCAAGTATGGCCTTACCAATATCTTGTACAACTTCAACAAGATGTCCCAACTCCTGTATTCAATGTTCTGACCAATGAACCCAAGCATGCTGAATGCTTTCTTCACCACTCTGTGCAATGATTCCCAGTATTCTGTACAGTGAGGTTGCAAGGATTCCCAGCGTCCATACAGTGGACTGCAGTGATTGTCAGTGTCCATACATTGAGGGTGCAGCGATTCCCTTTATTCTCTAAAGTGAGGGTGCAGCGATTCCCAGTATTGTGTACAGTGAGGGTGCAGTGATTCTCAGTGTCCATACAGTGAGGGTGCAGTGATTCCCAGTGTCCATACAGTGAGGGTGCAGTGATTCCCAGTATTGTGTACAGTGAGGGTGCAGTGATTCCCAGTGTTCATACAGTGAGGGTGCAGTGATTTCCAGTATTCTGTACAGTGATGGTGCAGTGATTTCCAGTATTCTGTACAGTGAGGGTGCAGTGATTTCCAGTATCCATACAGTGAAGATATAGTTACTCCCAGTGTCCATATAGTGAAGGACCAGTGATTTCCAGCGTCCATACAGTTAAGGTGCAGTGATTTCCAGCATCCATACAGTTAAGGTGCAGTGATTCCCAGTGTCCACACAGTGAGGGTGCAGTGATTCCCAGTATTCTGCACAGTCAGGATGCAGTGATTCCCAGTATTCAGCACAGTGAGGGTGCAGTGATTCCCAGTATCCATGCAGTGAAGGTACAGTTGCTCCCAGTGTCCATACAGTGAAGGAGCAGTGATTTCCAGCATCCACACAGTGAGGGTGCAGTGATTCCCAGTATTCAGTACAGTGAGGGTGCAGTGATTCCCAGTATTCTGCACAGTGAGGGTGCAGTAATTCCCAGTATTCAGTACAGTGCGGGTGCAATGATTCCCAGTATTCTGCACAGTGAGGGTGCAGTGATTCCCAGTATTCAGTACAGTGAGGGTGCAGTGATTCCCAGTATTCTGTATAGTGAGAACATAGAACATAGAACATAACAGCGCAGTACAGGCCCTTCGGCCCTCGATGTTGCGCCGACCAGTGAAACCAATCTAAAGCCCCTCTAATCTACACTGTTCCAATATCATCCATATATTTATCCAATAACCATTTGAATGCTCTTAATGTTGACGAGTCCACTACTGCTGCAGGCAGGGCATTCCACGCCCAAATCAAACCAGAAAATGGTTTGTCCATTAAATCATAGAATCCTGCAGGAGGTCATTTGGCCCATCGAGCCTGCACTGAACAATCCCACCCAGGCCCTATCCCTCTATTTACCCTAATCCCCCTGACACTAAAGGCAATTTAGCATGGCCAATCAACCCAATTTCGTTATTATCTTCACATTGAAATTTTCCTCAAATCCCTCCTAAATTTCGCCAGGGAAGTTTTCTTGATTGATGCCTTGAATGAATTGTATATGAGGATAGGTTAGACTGGCTGGGCTTGTTTCCATTGAGGTTTAGAAGAGTGAGTGGTGACTTAATTGTAGTCAATAAGTGCCTGAACTGTATTGACAAGGTGGACGTGGGGCAGAATGTTTCCTCTTCTGAGTGAGTCTCAGAGGGTTGTATGACTTTGGAACTCTCTGCCTCAGAAGGTGGTGGAGGCGGGTCACTGAATATTTTTAAGGCAAAGGTATTAAGGCAAAAATATTCTTGTTAGGCAAGGGAATCAAAGGGGTAGATAGGAATATGGAACTCAACACAGAAATAGAACTTACTGAATGGCAGAGCAGGCTCAAGGAAGTGAATGGCATACTTCTGTTTCTATTATGTTTGTACGCATGTTCATATGGACTTGGGTATACAGGGCATAATACAGTTTCTTGTACCAACATTGATCACTTCACTCTGCACTGTGTTAGATTTTATCGTGATGTGGAGATGCCAGCGTTGGACTGGGGTAAACACAGTAAGAGTTTTAACAACACCAGGTTAAAGTCCAACAGGTTTATTTGGTAGCAAATGCCATTAGCTTTCGGAGCGCTGCTGAAAAGGAGCAGCGCTCCGAAAGCTAATGGTATTTGCTACCAAATAAACCTGTTGGACTTTAACCTGGTGTTGTAAAACTCTGACTAGATTTTATCGGCCATGCATCGACCTGTTTCATCAGTCTGATTTGTGGAGCGAAATTTTCTCGTCCCACCCGCCACAGGAATTGTCGCCGGTGGGACAGGATCTTGCAAAAGTCCATTGAACTCAGGTGGGATTTTCTGGTCTTCGGATGAGTACGGTTGGAAAATTCCGCCAATGAAATTTGTCACTATCCTCCTTATTCTTCCAGGATCATATCTGTGCTGCACCAGTCTCTTTAATCTGATGAACTCCAATTTTCCTCAGCGAGTCTTTATTTATTCTTTCATGGGATGTGGACATCGCTGTCGAGGCCAGCATTTATCACTCATCCCTTAATTTCCCAAAGACGTATATTTTATAAAGTTGAGCTTCACTGAATTAGTTGAGTGTTTTGATGATGTAATGGACAGGGTTGATGAGGGCAGTGCAATTGAAGTTGTGCATATTGACCTTCAAAGATATGGTATGATGATTATGAGGACAAGCTGGCTGATGAATCTCAGTTGGAACAGTGTTCAGCCTATTTGTACCCGTCAAATCAAATATGAAAGCATGGATCATTCCAGACTACCCATGGACAGCTCTTTGATATGGATACATGGGTCATTCCTGAGTGTAATGGTAGCTCAGGCTATCTATACAGGAGAAAAGTATCTCTGCTCTACTCTATGCTGAATACTTCTTTGCTCAAAGTTTACCATGCTCCCAGAGCAGCATTTTGGTGAATTCTACGAGATCTCAGTGAAATCAACAAAACCCACCGCACCAGTGATCACTTTACTTGATTTCTTGCGCACTGATATGGCCTTCGTGAACCAATGCACATCTGACATATGCTGATTGCGTGTGGACTTTGTGAAGTATAACCTACAGCATTCAACTAAAATCAGGTAACAGTGCAGATCAAACTTGGGCAATTCCTCAAGAATGCACTCGTGGGGAGCGTAACATCCAGTGTAAGGATTTCATTGGTTTCCCTGATGAACTGTGTTAGATGCAGTTCAGCACAGAATGGAACTAAAATACAAAATCCATTACATTGGAAGATCTTGTGTAGGGGTTTCTACAAATGATCACAGATACTGAGTCAAGAAAGAAAAACAAGTGTTCTAAACCAAACCCTAGCCCTAACTCTAACCATAACCTGAACAATACTCCTAATTGTAATGACTTCAGTGAGACACACGAGATTGGTCTCTTGGAGTATGAGCTCCCTGACTGAGATCATAATTGCCTGCTCAATCAGCGACAGTCATCTGTATATAAAAATGGGACTGTCAGGTCCTTTGACACTCCGGATTCTGACTGTGTACCAGCACTCTCAGACTGGAGTCAACTTTGTAAATGAAGGGAATCTGCTGAGGGGAAACTGGCCTCTGAGGGGTTATTTCACTAATCTTAACCTCTAGCTGGCCCAAATGTTACCTAACCCAAAGCTGATTACAAACACAGGCTTTCGTTTGGAGTTAGGCTAACATTAAGGCCAGGATTAGAATAATGCCAGGGCCACAAAATCATAAATACTCAACTCCAAACATTAACTCTGTTTCTCTCTCCAAAGATGCTGCCAGATCTGCTGAATATTTCCAGCACTTTCTGATTTAATTCCAGATTTCCAATGTTTACAGTATTTTGCTTTTAGAATCATAGAAACCTTACAGTGCAGAAGGAGGCCACTCGGCCCATCTAGTCTGCACCGACAACAATCCCACCTTGGCCTTACCCCCACTACCCCACACATTTACCCCACACTAATCCCTCTAACCTACACATCCCAGGACACTAAGGGGCAATTTACCTAACCCACACATCTTTGGAGTGTGGGAGGAAACCGGAGCACCCGGAGGAAACCCACACAGATGACACTAAATTTGCGGACGACACTAAAGTCGGTGGAGTTGTAGACAGTGCGGAGGGAAGTGAAAGGTTACTGAGGGACATAGATAAGCTGCAGAGCTGGGCTGAGAGGTGGCAAATGGAGTTTAATGTGGAAAAGTGTGAGGTGATTCACTTTGGAAGGAGTAACAGGAATACAGAGTATTGGGCTAATGGTAAGATACTTGGTAGTGTGGATGAACAGAGGGATCTGGGTGTCCATGTGCATAGATCCCTGAAAGTTGGCACCCAGGTTGATAGGGTTGTTAAGAAGGCGTACGGTGTGTTAGCTTTTATTGGTAGGGGGATTGAGTTTCGGAGCCAGGAGGTCATGCTGCAACTGTACAAAACTCTGGTGCGGCCGCACTTGGAGTATTGCGTACAGTTCTGGTCGCCGCATTATAGGAAAGATGTGGAAGTGTTGGAAAGGGTGCAGAGGAGATTTACCAGGATGTTGCCTGGTATGGTGGGAAGATCGTATGAGAACTTGAGGTTGACTTGAGGTTGGTATGGTGGGAAGATCGTATGAGGACTTGAGGTTGTTTTCGTTAGAGAGAAGAAGGTTAAGAGGTGACTTAATAGAGGCATACAAGATGATCAGAGGATTAGATAGGGTGGATGGTGGGAGCCTTTTTCCTCGGATGGTGATGGCTAACACGAGGGGACATAGCTTTAAATTGAGGGGTGAGAGCTATAGGACTGATGTTAGAGGTAGGTTCTTTACTCAGGGAGTAGTAAGGGTGTGGAATGCCCTGCCTGCAGCAGTAGTGGACTCGTCAACATTAAGAGCATTCAAATGGTTATTGGATAAACATATGGATGATATTGGAATAGCGTAGATTAGAGGGGCTTTCGATTGGTTTCACTGGTCGGCACAACATCAAGGGCCGAAGGGCCTGTACTATGCTGTAATGTTCTATGTTCTATGTTCTATGACACAGGGAGAATGTGCAAATCCCACACAGACAGTGACCCAAGCCGGGAATCGAACCCAGGTCCTTGGAGCTGTGAGGCAGCAGTGCTAATCACTGTGCCACCGTGCTGTGAATGTTCATAATTTATGAACATTCAGGAATAGGTTGGGTGCGCAGCCTGAGTGAGGACAGTGCCGATGGAAATGTGTACAAACATGAGTACATTTTGACTTCAACGTTCTGTGATCCACAATAACAACTTGCATTTATATAACGTCTTTGACATATTTAAATATCGAAGCTGCTTAGTTCTGTTCTGAGGAAAACTTTTCTTCCAGTTTTTTTTCCTTTAACATCATTTGGATGAGACATTAAACCTGATCCTGTCCTTCCTCACAGGCAGATGGACAACATCCCATGGCACTATTTTGAAGATGTGGAGATGCCGGCGTTGGACTGGGATAAGCACAGTAAGAAGTCTCACAACACCAGGTTAAAGTCCAACAGGTTTATTTGGTAGCAAATACCATAAGCTTTCGGAGCACTGCTCCTTCATAAGATGGAGTGATATCCACTCCATCTGACGAAGGAGCAGTGCTCCGAAAGCTTATGGTATTCGCTACCAAATAAACCTGTTGGACTTTAACCTGGTGTTGTGAGACTTCTTACTACACTATTTTGAAGGTCAGGGGAGTTATCCTCAGTGCCCTGGTCAACATTTTCCCCAAAAACAAACAAACTACTGGTCATTACCATATTGCTATTTGTGGGAGCTTTCTGTACACAAAATCTCTACAACAGTGACAATATTTTTTTAAGTATTCCATTGTCTGTCGCATACTTTTGGTCATCCTCAGGTTGTGAATGGTTAGATATAATTTTGAGTCTTTCCTTGTAACCCAATAGAACTGAAACAGGCTCATGGTAGTTACAATGGGAATGCACCTGGACACCAGTCTGCACCCAGCCTGTCCTTGATCCCTACTCCTCTGGCTAGAATTCTCCATGCCCCACCGCTACTGCCAGTGGGAACAGAGAATTTGGCACTCAGCCAAAACTCCGTTTACCACAACAGGACTTGAGAATCCCAGGTGTAGGCGGGGTCAGAGAATCCAGCCCTCTGTCTGTCATTCTAATTCTGTCTCTGTCTGTCACTCTTTTGTCCATTTGTCTCCAGATTTGATAAAGGGCAAAATCATTAGAACTTTGGACATGGGGATAAACCGTTCCAATTGGTCAAAGGATGAAGTACCAGAGGACAATAACTGAAGGTAATTGGGAAAAGGTGTACCAGTGACAGGAGGAAAATGTTTTACACACCATGTGGTTTGGATCTGGATTGGATTGCTTGAGTGTGTGATGGCAGCAGATTCAACTGTGACTTCCAAAAGAGAATTGAATCATTGTCTGAACACAAAAGATTTGCAGGGCTACGGGGAAAAGGAAGGGGAGTGAGACAAGGCGAGTTGCGCTTACAGAGAACTAGCAAAGACAGGATAAGCTGAGTGGCCTTCTTCTGCTGCTGCAACCATTCTATAATTCTATTGCTCCCTTTTCTGTCTCTCCATGTCTGCCTCAATCCAACAGTCAGCACCATGAGGGAGCATTAGCAAACTTACTGGTGCATGGCATGTCAAGTGGGTCGGCGTCTGTCCGAAAGTATCGATTCCTGCAAACACAGTTTGTGGCACCTTCCAATGTGGTCCTGCTGTTGATTGGACAGTTCCAACAGGGATCCTCCCCTTGGTTTGGTTTAAATGATCCTGATGGACAACCTGTAAAATAAAGAGGAAAATAAAGCTGAGCTGAGGGGGAATGGCTAGAGAATGGATTTGAGACAGACTTTCTTCATGTCTCCTCATTGCCAGGCTCCGACTGCAGCTTCACAATGTTACAGTTCTGAGGTGTCCATAGAACCCCTACTGTGCATTTGGCCCATCGAGTCTGCACCAACCACAATTCCACCCAGGGGCCTATTTCCGTAAACCAAAATATTTACCCTGCTAAAAGGACAAGGAAAGGAAATCAAACAAATGTGGGATTGAATAGAGCCAAGTCAGTTAAAATGAAACAAAATCACGCATGGAGTGAAGAACACCGGCAAATCAATTTGTGAACAAATGTGTTGAACAGTAATGTGCTGGAAATCAAAATCTGGGAAACTTAAAATCAATAAAATAAACTTAAAATCTGAATAATTGTTTTGTCTACGGAACTGATTTGATTTTTCAGATGTTGTTGTTCAAGGATATATATTGGCTCAGATTTCCATTGTTGCTTCATTTCAATTCATATTTGATGAATCATCTAAATTAAATTGATATCATATTGGCTATCTAAATTAAACATGAAATAAAACAAAATGCTGGAAAAACTCAGCAGGTCTGGCATCATCTGTGGAGAGTGAAAAAGAGTAAATGTTTTGAGTCCATGACTCTTCTTCAGATAAGGTTGAAGTTAGTGAAGGGGATGACTTTTATGCTTAATATCATGGACATTTTTACGTGTTTATATCGAATTTATTTTGCCCGGCAATGAATGATGGAAATATTGTCAGCAACTCACAGCAATGCAATGACTCATGGAGAGGCTCCTTGCAACCCCTAATCACTTCAGACAGTCTTAATCACTTTAGACTCCAGGCAGGGAAACATAGACAATAGCTCAATTGACTAGATTATGCAAGATGTTCAAATCACAAAGGGAACTCTCCAGAAAGAGAACGGCCCAGGAGGAATAGGATCACTTCACCATTAGCCACAGATCAACCCCGCCTATCTATAATGGCTTTTCAATACTTCGCTATTGTGTCTTCGCTTTGTGTTATCGCTAATTGTTTTTAGTAGGTACTGATTGCGTCACTTGTAGTAAATGACAATAACCCACATGGGTCCCATTCATGCTATCAGCAACTGCTTGAATGAGCCCATTTGTTTGGCGCGAAGTTCAAAACCCTATAAATTGTAAAGCGCACACTGGCCAGGGGAAGCAGATGGCTAGCAGCTGTCTTCTCCCAGGCCTGTGGTTTTTTTTAAATTTTGGACAGGGAATAAAGCTTGTGTTGCCTTTTGTACTGTACTGTACTCATGTCTGCTTGTCTTTTATGCTGGTAGGAAGCAAAAACTTCCCCTTTCAGTTTGGTGCTGAAACCCGGGACGGAGAGACCACTCGCTGGACACACGCTGACAAGGATCAAGTGGGTGAGAAGTCAGTTTCAGACTGCCAGAGTCCAGAAGGATCCGAGCGCCATCGGGACCATGAGGGGAAGTCCTCCAACCTGCACTTACACTGATTGGCGACTGCACAAATTTCACTGATTGAGAACTTTAAATTTGTAACATGGTGGGGTACACTGCCATCGGCTACCTATTGGTCGGCTATTGTGAGAGGGACTTGTAAGTGTCCGCAAGAGGTGGACCATTGTCATGGCAGGCCTTCATGTCCCTGCTAACCACCCAGTGCGCCAATAAGGGGGATAAAGAAAAAGGCCTTATTGGATGGCAGGTAGGTTAGGCACACCTCTGCGAGCCAGGAACTTAGGGAACCGAAAGGGTTGACAGATTCCAGAAGCACTCACAATAGGAGCGGGGTACAGGCTAGGGGGAACGCGAAAGGTACAGAAAGACAAGAGAGAGAGAAAGAGAGCCAGAATGCCGCATGAAGGAGAGCCCGAGGAAAGATTACCCCAGGACAGAGATTCCGAAGTAGGTTGCGCACACGTAGGGGGAGGAAGGGAGCAAGAGGACAGCCTCTCCCTGGAACGGGGGACAGAAGGATCTCTTAGCCGAGCATTTGGGATGCGACAGCAGAAACTAATCAGGAAAATGTGCAAGGAGGGATGGGACTCCTGCGCGTCCTTCCCCCTACAAAGGGAATGACAGAATAGCCACCAGCGGGACGCTTCTAAAAAGGCTGCAGTAATTTTAGTTAAACGGTTAGTGATAGCAGTACGTATGAACCAGGTTTACCAGAAACAGATAGAGGAAAAGAACAAGAGTATTGCAAGTTTAGAGGCTCGGATCACAGAGTTACGAGCCGAACCCCGTAAAATTAGCGCCCCGGAGACCACCATGTCTTCGGTGTACCCCGCACTTCCCAGTGCACCACCCGAGTACGAACCCGGCAGCGTCCAGAAATGTGCCCCGGTACAGAGGACAGCTAATGGCCAGGATCGCTATAAAGCATTCACTCCCTTAGAAAAGCAGACTATCCTAAAGGAGTCAGGTACTCTGCGCACACAAAGTAAAAATACAGAGTTCTGGAGGACTCTTGAGGAGATGTGGGATGTCCACGATCTCCACCCCCGTGGTATCCACCAGATAGTCAGAGCGAAGTGCCCGTCAGATAAATGGAGGACTCTAACCAGCGCTGACCCGGAGAACCCTGCCACCTCCACGATCCAGGATGGGGCATGGGCGAACGGAGTCCCTAACAATGCCCCCAGGGCGATCCAAAGGGAAGCATACAATGCCTTTAAACGCGCAGTCTATACAGCTCTGGGAAACCCTACCACCAACTGGGGAAAAATCCAATCCTGTAGGCAGGAAAAGGGAGAATCCAGCAGCAATTATGCTGCTCGCTTGTATGAGGCTTATTGTGAGTCGTCCGGGCAGGAAAACCCCGACCCTAACGATGTCCCGTACATCCAAATGTTTCTAGACGGGCTTTCCCCGACACATCAGGAAGTTTTAAAATTAGGTATTGTCACTGCGGACACCTACGATACCGCAGTGCAGTGGGCAAGCCGGGTAGACGCGAGGGCCGGACAGGGAGCAACTTAACCCCACCCAGGTCCCGGACAGCCTCTGCAAAAATAGATGCCCCTAACTTTAAACCAACAGCTAAGTGCTTCCGCTGCGGAAGACCCGGGCACATAGCTAGGCACTGTCGATCAGAACCTGGACAAACCTGTGGGGCCTGTGGCAGAACAGGTCACTCAGCTGAGCAGTGCAGGCTAAAGCCCAAGCCCGAAACCCACTTAGACATGCAGGAAGCCTTCCTGAACTGGTTGAGGGACCAGGGGAAGGCATGAGCACAGGCGGCTCCCATAGACGCGGAGGGAGACAACTGTGTCTACGTGCCTGCCCTCCTGGGGGGCCAGTCTTGCGAAATGTTAGTAGACACAGGAGCCTCTGTATCCCTGACTGACCTACCCCTTCCCGTGACCAAGTATTACATCCACATAGTAGGGGTAGGGGGAACTCGTATTAAGGCTTACAAGAGCAAGACGGTAGTCTTAGAGGTAGCAGGGCGACTGGCGCCGGTCCAGTTCTTTGTATGCCAGAATAACGAGGGAACCGTGCTAGGAATAGATATTTTAGAGGAATTAAGCAGACTCATAGACCCCAGGAATCATAAGATTCATTGGCCCCACAGTAATGGAAACAAATGTAAGCTCCACCAACCCTGCCAAAACATCACAACGATCGGGAGTGTTAAAACATTTCAGAGGGACTGGGACACAGAGCCCCAGCCTTTGGGAATAATTTGTAAAGTACTGACAGAAGTATGGGCCAGGGATAAGCAGGACACAGGAAAGGTCCCGATGGATCCGGTCCACGTCCCCGGCCCAGACCACAAACCCCACAGACAGTATCCCATAAAGCCGGAGGCATACCAAGCCGTGCGGGCTACTGTACAGGACCTAGAAGGGAGGGGGGTAATACACTCCACAACTAGTACCATGAACTCCCCAGTATGGCCAGTAGCAAAGTCCGATAAAACCTTCCGTTTAACAATCGATTATACGGAGCTAAACAAAGTCACCCCAAAAGTACATCCCATAATGGCAAGCCCCTCCACAATCCTGAATGGATTGGGCCCTCAGTATAGTATTTTCATGGTGTTAGACATAGCAAATGGTTTCTGGTCGGTGCCATTAGACAAGGAGTCTCAGGACAAATTTGCATTCACTGTGGGCGAAAAGCAATATACCTGGACAGGACTCCCTCAGGGGTTCCATAACAGCCCCGCCATCTTCCACCAGGTTATGAATAAGATATTAGAGGGAGTAGATCTCACCCCCTACCGCTGCACTGTCCTTCAGTATCTGGACGATATCCTAATTGCCTCAGAAGACAGGCAAGGACATGCTGCAGCCCTGATTGAGGCACTGCGAGCCGTAGAAAGGGGCAGGTTGAAGGTGAACCCCAACATCCTCTAGGAAAATCTAAGGCTGCCTCTACTCATTCGAGTAAATATGTTTGTCATTGCTAACTATATTAAAAAGGGGGTTTTAAGTCTCTAAGAAAAATGTTGCTTATTTGGAAATGATATTGTGATAAGTTAAACATTAGAGTTGTTTGTTTTCCTGTTTATAGATTGTTTAACTGTTAAGAATTAAACTGCTTCATTTCGTTAGAGTTATAGAAACATAGAAACATAGAAAACTACAGCACAAAACAGGCCCTTCGGCCCCACAAGTTGTGCCGAACATATCCCTAAGTTATAGAACCATAGAAAATTACAGCTCAGAAACAGGCCTTTTGGCCCTTCTTGTCTGTGCCGAACCATTTTATGCTTAGTCCCACTGACCTGCACTTGGACCATATCCCTCCACACCCCTCTCATCCATGAACACGTCCAAGTTTTTCTTAAATGTTAAAAGTGACCCCGCATTTACCACTTTATCCGACAGCTCATTCCACACTCCCACCACTCTCTGCGTGAAGAAGCTCCCCCTAATATTCCCTTTAAACTTTTCTCCTTTCACCCTTAACCCATGCCCTCTGGTTTTTTTCTCCATGAGCCTCAGCAGAAAAAGCCTGCTTGCATTCACTCTATCTATACCCATCAAAATCTTATACACCTCTATCAAATCTCCCCTCAATCTTCTACGCTCCAGGGAATAAAGTCCCAACCTATTCAATCTCTCTCTGTAATTCAGCTTCTCAAGTCCCGGCAACATCCTTGTGAACCTTCTCTGCACTCTTTCAATCTTATTTACATCCTTCCTGTAACTAGGTGACCAAAACTGTACACAATACTCCAAATTCGGCCTCACCAATGCCTTATATAACCGTACCATAACATTATCTTTAAACCATGTTATGAATAAAGCTTGTTTTGATAAAAAATACTAATTTGTCAGTGGAATTACTCCTGGAGTGAAGCAGCCTATCCTTACATTTATGCCAGAATAGAAAAATCACTCGGGTCTAGTCTGGCTTCCTAACATACCTTGAGGTTCGGGGCCAGGTCCCTAACAGAGTATTCATACCTCAGCGTCGAGTATGTGAATGAATGCTTGTGTGTGCATGAGTGTGCATATTCATGTGTGTGCACATGCAGGTGAGTTTGTGTGTGTGGTGTGTGTGTTTGTTTGTGTGCTACTCAGATTATTTACTGCACGGTTATTTGTGTGAGCTTGTCTTGTTATTCACATTGTCGTTTCTTAATCCTGTTTTACAAAAGTGAAGTCAGAAGTGGATAAGAATGACACCTCCTCCACGATTATCCTCAACACCGGTGCCCTGCAAGGCTGTGTCACTATACTCCACATTCACTTATGAATATGTGGCCAAATTCCCCTCCAACTTTTCAAGTTTGCTAGTGACACCACTGTAGTGGGTCGGATCTCAAACAATTTCAGCAAAGCCTTTGACAAGGTCCCACATGGGAGACTTGTAAAGAAGATAAATTCACATGGGATACAGGGCAATTTGATAAAGTGGATTCAAAATTGGCTCAATTGTAGGAGGCAGAGGGTGATGACAGAAGGTGCTTTAGTGACTGGAAGCCAGTGTCCAGTGGACGGACCACAGGGATCTGTGTTGGGGCCCCTTATTATTCATTATTTATATAAATGACGTTGATGACTATGTGGGGGACAGAATTAATAATTTTGTGGATGACACAAAGATTGGACGGGTGATTAGCAGTGAGGCGGAGTGTCTTGGGCTACATGACGTTATAGATGGAATGGCCAAATTGGCAGATAAGTGACAGATGGAATTTAACCCTGAAAAGTGTGCGGTAATACACTTTGGAAGGAGTAATTTAAAAAGAAAGTACTCAATGAATGGTAGGACACTAGGAAGTTCTGTGGAACAAAGGGACCTTGGTGTGTTTGTCCACAGATCACTGAAAGCGGAAGGGTATGTTAGTAGGGTGCTGAAAAAGGCATATGGGACTTTATGCCTTTATCAATCAAGGCATAGAGTGGATATCCCGAGGCATGGTACATTGGGGAAACCATGCAGACGCTACGACAATGGATGAATGAACACCGCTCGACAATCACCAGGCAAGACTGTTCTCTTCCTGTGGGGGAGCACTTCAGCAGTCACGGGCATTCAGCCTTGGATCTTCAGGTAAGCGTTCTCCAAAGCGGCCTTCACGACACACGACAGCGCAGAGTCGCTGAGCAGAACCTGATAGCCAAGTTCCGCACACATGAGGACGGCCTAAACCGGGATGTTGGATTTATGTCACATTATCAGTAACCCCCACAGCTTGCCTCCTGGGCTTGCAGAACTTCACCAGCTGTTCTGTCTGGAGACAATACACATCTCTTTAACCTGTGTTGAATGCTCCCTCCACCCACATTGTCTGTACATTTAAGACCTGGCTGGCTGTAGAGATTTGCATTCTAATCAGTATTCTGTAATTTGATTTCTGTGTCTGTTTGCACTGTTTGAGAACAGATAACCACTCCATTTGACGAAGGAGCTCTGCTCCGAAAGCTTATGGTATTTGCTACCAAATAAACCTGTTGGACTTTAACCTGGTGTTGTGAGACTCCACCCATTTTAGCATCAGGTATTCTTGGTCCGGGAAGCAGAAACTCGCCCAGGCACCATGAGGGGACATAGGTTTAAGGTGAGGGGCAGGAGGTTTGGGGGGGATGTGAGGAAAAACATTTTTACTCAGAGGGTGGTGATGGTCTGGAATGTGCTGCCTGGAAGGGTGGTGGAGGCAGGTTACCTCACGTCTTTTAAAAAGTATCTGGGTTAGCACTTGGCACATCATAACATTCAGGTCTATGGGCCAAGTGCTGGCAGATGGAATTAGGTGCAAATTCAAGTGTTGCCAATGTGTCGGTGTGCACTCGATACTCTGCGCTGTATGATTCTATGGTTCTATGAATGATGAGACAGAGTACAGGAATGAGATAGGGAATCTAGTGAACTGGTGTGACGACAATATTCTCTCCCTCAATGTCAGTAAAACGAAGGAGATAGTCATCGACTTTCTGGAGGACATGCCCCTGTCTACATCAACGGAGATAAAGTGGAAATAGTCGAGAGCTTCGCATTTCAGATCACTAACAATCTGTCCTGGTCCCTCCATGCCGATGCTATAGTTAAGATAGCCCACCAACGCCTCTACTTTCTCAGGAGGCTAAGGAAATTTAGTATGTTCACTACGACTCGCATCAATTTTTACAGATGCGCATAGAAAGCATTCTTTCTGGATGTATCACAGCTTGGTATGGCTCTTGCTCTGTCCAAGACAACAAGAAACTACAAAGGGTCATGAACGAAGCCCAGTCCATCACGCAAACCAGCCTCCCATCCATTAACTCTGTCTATACTTCCCGCTGCCTTGAAAAAGCAGCCAGCATAATCAAGAACCCCACGCACCCCGGAAATATTCTCTTCCACCTTCTTCTGTTGGATTAAAGATACAAAAATCTGAGATCACATACCAACTGATTCAAGAACACCTTCTTCCCTGCTGCCATCACCTACCTCTCATTAAATTGATCTTTCTCTGCACCCTAGCTATGACCGTAACACTACATTCTGCACCTTATCCTTTCCTTCTCTCCTACGTATTCTACGCACCGTATGCTTTGTCTGTATAGCCCAAGAAACAATACTTTTCACTGTATCACAATACATGTGACAATAATAAATTAAATCAAATGAAAATATTAAAAAAACCCCAAGAGTCTCCTGGTTTCTGTTCAATGTCATATCATGAGAAGGAGGTGGGATGAACAGAGGATAAACATAGGCAGTGGAAGAGTCTAAGTAGGAGATAACCAGCAGTTTGACATTCATGAGTCTAACATTTGGTCAATTAGGTTTTTCTTGAAATAGTCTATTGTACATGGAGTGAAATATTCTTCACTTTACGCTCCACACCACTATCATATCTGGCAATATAATTCTTCAAGTGAAGAGGGAAATTCTCATTTATATTTTAAATAGTCCTTTCTCACAAATGCAAAGAAAGGCAATCAGCAGATTGATTACACCTTGTTATAGTTGAAGCTTCTCCCCAACATAATGTCATGGTCAAAAATAAAATCATAGTTTTCATTGCAGCCTAATGTCCATCAAATGAAAGATGTGCTTTGCTGTGCATAGTTTGACAAAGGCATGTTACACAATGAACCTCTCATTATTGGAAAGTGCTTCCCAGACAATCTGTTACGTGTTTCCATCATCGCAAGTGGAAAATGCAACCAGGCTAAACCACATTATAAAGCAGCTGAACATATTTATTCACATGTAAGAGTATAAATAATAGCGAAATACACACTTCAAAGACACAGATAGACTCACTGTTCAAACTGGACTGACTGTTTAAAAAGGATAGTAATAATCCTGATTATTGGAAAGCTAATTATTGGAAAGTTGAGGATAACTTGTGTCAGAATGATTACACATGGAATGCACTGCATATAACACGATAGTGAAATCGAGAACGGAAGACCCCAGGAAATTTCCACTGAGCAATCCTGAAATCCTTTTCTGATCTGATATGGATCCTTTTCATGTATGTCCTTGATAAACACATATCATCAAATTATAGCTAAAATTGAGTCTCCTCTTGGTGGAGTCCATACCTTTGAATAGGACATAGCAGTTCATATTGTGAATCAGCTATTAATATAATGCCTCGTAGCCTCCGAGCGCGATGACAGAACACAATTCTGTGAGCATGCCTCGAGTCACAGAGGTTTACAGCATGGAAACAGGCCCTTCAGCCCAACTTGTCCATGCCGCCCTTTTCTTTTAAACCCCTAAGCTAATCCCAATTGCCTGCATTTGGCCCATATCCCTCTATACCCATCTTACCCATGTAACTGTCTAAATGGTTTTTAAAAGACAAAATTTTCCCACCTCTACTACTAACTCTGGCAACTTGTTCCAGACACTCTCAACCCTGTGTGTGAAAAAATTGCCCCTCTGGACACTTTTGTATCTCTCCCCTCTCACCTGAAACCTATGCCCTCTAACAAAGAACAAAGAACAGTACAGCACAGGAAACAGGCCCTTCGGCCCTCCAAGCCTGTGCCGCTCCTTGGTCCAACTAGACCAATCGTTTGTATCCCTCCATTCCCAGGCTGCTCATGTGACTATCCAGGTAAGTCTTAAACGATGTCAGCGTGCCTGCCTCCACCACCCTACTTGGCAGCGCATTCCAGGCCCCCACCACCCTCTGTGTAAAAAACGTCCCTCTGATGTCTGAGTTATACTTCGCCCCTCTCAGCTTGAGCCCGTGACCCCTCGTGATCGTCACCTCCGACCTGGGAAAAAGCTTCCCACTGTTCACCCTATCTATACCCTTCATAATCTTGTATACCCCTCATTCTCCGTCTTTCCAAGGAGAACAACCCCAGTCTACCCAATCTCTCCTCATAGCTAAGACCCTCCATACCAGGCAACATCCTGGTAAACCTTCTCTGCACTCCATCCAATGCCTCCACGTCCTTCTGGTAGTGCGGCGACCAGAACTGGACGCAGTACTCCAAATGTGGCCTAACCAGCGTTCTATACAGCTGCATCATCAGACTCCAGCTTTTATACTCTATACCCCATCCTATAAAGGCAAGCATACCATATGCCTTCTTCACCACCTTCTCCACCTGTGTTGCCACCTTCAAGGATTTGTGGACTTGCACACCTAGGTCCCTCTGTGTTTCTATACTCCTGATGACTCTGCCATTTATTTAACTCCTCCCTACATTATTTCTTCCAAAATGCATCACTTCGCATTTATCCGGATTAAATTCCATCTGCCACCTCTCCGCCCAATTTTCCAGCCTATCTATATCCTGCTGTATTGCCCGACAATGCTCTTCGCTATCCGCAATTCCAGCCATCTTCGTGTCATCCGCAAACTTGCTGATTACACCAGTTACACCTTCTTCCAAATCATTTATATATATCACAAATAGCAGAGGTCCTAGTACAGAGCCCTGCGGAACACCACTGGTCACAGACCTCCAGCCGGAAAAAGACCCTTCGACCACTACCCTCTGTCTCCTATGGCCAAGCCAGTTCTCCACCCATCTAGCCACTTCTCCTTGTATCCCATGAGCCTTAACCTTCTTAACCAACCTGCCATGTGGGACTTTGTCAAATGCCTTACTGAAATCCATATAGACGACATCCACGGCCCTTCCTTCATCAACCGTTTTTGTCACTTCCTCAAAAAACTCCACCAAATTTGTAAGGCACGACCTCCCTCTTACAAAACCATGCTGTCTGTCACTAATGAGATTGTTCCGTTCTAAATGCACATACATCCTGTCTCTAAGAATCCTCTCCAACAACTTCCCCACCACGGACGTCAAGCTCACCGGCCTATAATTTCCTGGGTTATCCCTGCTACCCTTCTTAAACAACGGGACCACATTCGCTATCCTTCAATCCTCAGGGACCTCACCCGTGTCCAAAGAAGCGACAAAGATTTCCGTCAGGGGCCCAGCAATTTCACCTCTTGTCTCCCTGAGCAGTCGAGGATAGATGCCATCAGGCTCTGGGGCTTTGTCAGTTTTAATGTTCCCTAAAAAACCTAGTTTTAGACTCCCCTACCTTTGGGAAAAGATATTGACTATCTAGCTGATCTATGCCCCTCATTATTTTATAGACCTCTATAAGGTCACCCCTCAGCCTTTCATGCTCCAAAGAAAGAAAGTCCCAGTCTATCCAGCCTCTCCTTGTAACTCAAACCATCAAGTCCCGGTAGCATACTAGAAAATCTTTTTCTGCACTCTTTCTAGTTTAATAATATCCTTTCTATAATAGGGTGACCTGACTGTAGACAGTATTCCAAGTGTGGCCTTACCAACGTCGTGTACAACTTCAACAAGACGTCCCAACTCCTGTATTCAATGTTCTGACCAATGAAAACAAGCATGCTGAATGCCTTCTTCACCACTCTGTCCACCTGTGACTCCACTTTCAAGGAGCTATGAACATGTACTTTGTTCTGTAACTCTGCCCAACACTCTACCATTAACTGAGCAAGTCCTGCCCTGGTTCAATCTACCAAAATGCATCACCTCTCATTTATCTAAATTAAACTCCATCTGCCATTCATCAGCCCACTGGCCCAATTGATCAAGATCCCATTGCAATTGGAGATAACTTTCTTCACTGTGCACTATGCCACCAACCTTGGTGTCATCTGTAAACTTACTAACCATGCCTCCTATATTCTCATCTAAATCATGAATATAAATGACAAATAACAGTGGGCCAAGCACTGATCCCTGAGGCACACCGCTGGTCACAGGCCTCCAGTTTGGAAAGCAACCCTCTACAACCACCCTCTGGCTTTTGTCAAGAAGCCAATTTTGTATCCATTTAGATACCTCACCCTGGATCCCATGAGATTTCAGTGGGGGAGAACGGGGGGAGGGGACCGTGATCGGTTTGGGTGGCGAGGGGGTGGGGGTGTTAAGGGGGGGTCAGTAATGTTGTGGGGTGGGGCAATGTCTGTGAGGGCCAGGGGAGGCATTATCCGGCCGGGGAGGGATGTGGCAGGGGCGCAGCATTCTATCATATTTTTTCCTGCGCATGCGCAGTTTGTGGCGCCAATCGGAGCTGCAGGAATTCAGGCACGTTAAGCCCCGCCCACAGGCTTGTGCAGCACAATTCGGAATTGCTGATATTTTTTCAGGCAGAGTGCGTATGGGGGCGCCTGAAAACAGGTCTAAAAGTCGGATCTGAAACACTTGCAGTTTCAAGTCCGGCCAGCACTTAGAATCAAAATGGTAAAATAGGGCCCTGTGACTCTATGAGCTGTCTGTCATCTACCTTCTCGCACATTTGCCTCTCATCTTCAGCACAGAAAAGCTCACTGATAGGCCAGGCTAGAATGTGAGGAAAACCTCCAATAATGAGTGCAGGGTGAAGCTCAGCCCCTGGCTATGGCCAGTCTGTTGGAATGAAATTTCAGCTGCTGATGGGTTCTGTACAGTTCCACAGTATGAAGTTTTGTAAACAATGTGCAATTCCAGCAGACAGCACAGATAAATATTAAATTAACCTTAATGTGTTCCTGTACTGAGCTTTATCAATATATCCTGCTGCCGAAAGGGAGAAAATTGTGGTTAATGTTAATCACCATCTGAAGTGTCAATCTGATGTTGAATTGTTGACACTGATTTTGGTGTCTTGTTAAGTAGGAATTCAGAGTGCAGAGTCCTGTCCATCTTCTGTCGTATAACTTGCAAGGCTAGTACAGGAAATAAATTCTGACTACGATATGACAGCATGTAAATCTTTAGTTGTTGTTAACCTGAAACCAGTGTTAAGCCTCAAATTTGAATTTGATGTTCCATAAAACATGCGGCCTGGGCTACCAGTGGCTCAGTAAAAAGAGAGCCCGTTATGGATTGTCCCTCAGGTAGTTGTTGACATTTGCTGCGAGTGTATTGGCAGCTGCCGTCTCCATCTGGCTTCAATCATCCGTTGGCAAATGGGATGCTAAATGGGTTGTTACAAAGTCATTTGCTCATATTTGTGTGACTCAAGTCCTGTCCCCAAAGTTTGATTCTGCCACTCAGAAAGCAGTGTGTGTGGAGTTTACAATGACCAATTCCATACCAATGAGAGTGCTGAGCCTAATAAAGGTTAACATTATAAAGGCAAAGTAACTAGGGAGGATTTTTTTTTAAAATTAGCCATATGTTGTTTCAAATATCCTAGAAAGCTAAGAAGAGGCCTCTGTTCGACTGCTTTTTATCAACCATAAAATAGCTGGGTGTTCTAGATTATGATGTGGAGATGCCGGCGTTGGACTGGGGTAAGCACAGTAAGAAGTCTCACAACACCAGGCTAAAGTCCAACAGGTTTATTTGGTAGCACAAGCCACAAGCTTTCGGAGCGCTGCTCCTTCATCAGGTGAGTGGGAATCGTGTTCACAAACAGGGCATATATAGATACAAACTCAATTTACAAAATAATGGTTGGAATGCGAGTCTTTACAGGTAATCAAGTCTTAAAGGTACAGACAATGTGAGTGGAGAGAGGGTTAAGCACAGATTAAAGAGATGTGTATTGTCTCCAGCCAGGACAATTGGTGAGATTTTGCAAGTCATGGGGGTTACAGATCGTGTGACATGAACTCAAGATCCCGGTTGAGGCTGTCCTCATGTGTGCGGAACTTGGCTATCAGTTTCTGCTCAGCGATTCTGCATTGTCATGTGCCATGAAGGCCGCCTTAGAGAATGCTTACCCAAAAATCAGAGGCTGAATGCCTGTGACTGCTGAAGTGTTCCCCAACAGGAAGAGAACACTCTTGCCTGGTGATTGTCGAGCGTTGTTCATTCATCCGTCGTCGTAGCGTCTGCATGGTCTCCCCAATGTACCATGCCTCACAACCACCACACAACCCTGCCACAGCAACCTTTGCAAGACATGCCGGATCATCGACACAGATGCCATCATCTCATGTGAGAACACCATCCACCAGGTACACGGTGCATACTCTTGCAACTCGGCCAACGTTGTCTACCTGATACGCTGCAGGAAAGGATGTCCTGAGGCATGGTACATTGGGGAGACCATGCAGACGCTACGAAAACGGATGAATGAACACCGCTCGACAATCACCAGGCAGGAGTGTTCTCTTCCTGTTGGGGAACACTTCAGCAATCACGGGCATTCAGCCTCTGATCTTCGGGTAAGCGTTCTCCAAGGTGGGCTACACGACACACGACAGAATCGCTGAGCAGAAACTGATAGCCAAGTTCCGCACACATGAGGACGGTCTCAACCGGGATCTTGGGTTCACTATCTGTAACTCCCACGACTTGCCTGGGCTTGCAAAATCTCACTAACTGTCCTGGCTGGAGACAATACACATCTCTTTAACCTGTGCTTAACCCCTCACCACTCACATTGTCTGTATCTTGCAGACTTGATTACCTGTAAAGATTCGCATTCCAATCATTATCTTGTAAATTGAGTTGGTGTCTTTATATGCCCTTTTTGTGAACATGACTCTTACTCACCTAATGAAGGAACAGCGCTCCGAAAGCTTGTGGCTTGTGCTACCAAATAAACCTGTTGGACTTTAGCCTGGTGTTGTGAGACTTCTTACTGTTCTAGATTACCCACTGGGGGAAACATCCTTTCACCATCTGCCCTGTCAAGCCCCTTCAGGATCTTTGATATGTTTCATTGAGATCATCTCTCATTTTTCTAAATTCCCATGCTGCCGGCCCAATCAGAGGAGGGCAGCTCTGTCGTGAGCAGTTTGCTAATCTGAAAATGACCCATTTATCCTAACTCTGTTTGCTGTTAGTTAGCCAATCCCCTTTATTCAAATACAAAATTCAATGGATGCTGGAAAACTGAAAATGCTGGAAATACTCAGCAAGTCAGGCAGAATGTCTGGAGAAAGAGTTATTGTCTCAGATTGACGACCTTTTATCAGAAATGGGAAACGTTTGAAGAGGAAATTTGGGTGGCACAGCGGTTCGCACTGCTGCCTCACAGCTCCAGGGATCCAGGTTCGATCCCCGGCTTGGGTCACTGTCTGTGTGGAGTTTGCACATTCTCCCCGTGTCTGTGTGGGTTCCTCTGGGTGCTCCGGTTTCCTCCCTCAGTCCAAAGATGTGCGGTTGATTGGTCATGCTGAATTGCCCCTTGGTGTCAGGGAATGTGTAGGTTAGAGGGATTAGTGGGGTAAATTAGTGGGGATCGGGCCTGGGATGGGATTGTTGTCGGTGCAGACTCGATGGGCTGAGTGGCCTCCTTCTACACTGTAGGGATCCTATTCTATTCCAGTAAAGATTACATGATAAAATAGTTAACAATGCAAGACAAAGGGAGTGATATTGGGAAAATGTAAAGAAACGTTTAAAGTTTGTCGACAGGAGGTTCAAATCACAAAATCATAGAATGATTACAGCAAAGAACGAGGCTTTTTGACCCTCCCGTGATCTCTGCAAGAACAACTCACCTCACCTTTCTCCCCTACCCCATGGCTCTGCATCTATTTCCTTCAGCTCTTTGAAGTTGCAACTGGATCTGCCTCCACCACACTGTCAGACAATGTATTCCAGATCCTAACAACTTGCTATGCAAAAGGGTTTTACCACATCACAAAGGACAAAGAAAATTACTGCATAGGAACAGGCCCTTCGGCCCTCCAAGCCTGCACCGACCACGCTGCCCGACTTAACCAAAACCCTTCTGGGGACCATATCCCTCTATTCCCATTCTATTCATGTATTTGTCAAGACGCACCTTAAAAGTCACTATAGTATCTGCTTCTACTACCTCCCCCAGCAACGAGTTCCAGGCACCCACCATTCTCTGTGTAAAAAGATTTGCCTCGTAGATCTTCTTTAAACCTTGCCCCTCGCACCTTAAACATGTGCCCCCGAGTAATTGGCTCTTCCACCCTGGGAAAAAGCATCTGACTATCCACTCTGTTCATGCCTCTCATAATCTTGTAGACTTCTATCAGGTCTCCCCTCAATCTCTGTCGTTCCAGTGAGAATAAACCAAATTTCTCCAATCTCTCCTCATAGCTGATGCCCTCCATACCAGGCAACATCCTGGTAAATCTTGTCTGTACCCTCTCCAAAGCCTCCACATCATTCTGGTAGTGTGGCGACCAGAATTGAACACTATATTCCAAGTGCGGCCTCAGGTTCTATAAAGCTGCAACATGGCTTGCCAATTTTTAACCTCAATGCCCCGGCCGATGAAGGCAAGCATGCCGTATGCCTTCTTGACTACCTTCTCCAGTGACCTGTGTACCTGTACACCCAGATCCCTTTGCCTATCAATACTCTTAAGGGTTCTGCCATTTCCTGTCTGTATTAGACATTCCAAAATGCATATCTCACATTTGTCCAGATTAAACTCCATCTGCCATCTCTCTGCCCAAATCTCCAACTGATCTATATCCTGCTGTATCCTCTGATATCTTCATCGCTATCTGCAAATCCACCAATCTTTGTGTTGTCCGCAAACTTACTAATCAAACCAGTTACATTTTCCTCCAAATCATTTATATATATTACAAACAGCAAAGGTCCCAGCACTGATCCCTGAGGAACGCCACTTTTCACAGCCCTCCATTCAGAAACGCACCCTTCCACTGCTACCCTCTGTCTTATTTGATCGAGCCAGTTTTGTATTCACCTTGCCAGCTCATCTCTGATCCCATGAGACTTCACCTTCTGCACCAGTCTGCCATGAGGGAACTTGTCAAAGGCCTTACTGAAGTCCATGTAGACAACATCCACTGCCCGACCCTCACCAATCATCTTCATCACTTCCTCAAAAAACTCGATCAAGTTAGTGAGACAAAGCCATGTTGTCTCTCACTAATATGTCCACTTATTTCCAAGTGGGAATAAATCCTGTCTCGAAGAATCCTCTCCAATAATTTCTCTACCACTGATGTAAGGCTCACTGGCCTGTAATTACCTAGATTATTCTTGCTACCCTTCTTAAACAAAGGAACGACATTTTCTATTCTTCAATCCTCTGGGACCTCCCCTGTAGCCAATGAGGATACAAAGACTTCTCTCAAGGCCCCAGAAATTTCCTCCCTTGCCTCTCTCAGTATTCTAGGGTATATCCCATTAGTCCCTGGGGACTTCTCTACCTTAATGTTTTTCCAAAACTCCAATCCCTCCTCCTTTTTGATCTCAACATGCCTCAAACTATCTACACACCTTTTCCCAGACTCATCATCCTTCTCTTTGGTGAATACTGACGCAAAGTACTCATTTAATACCTCGCCCATTTCCTCTGGCTCCATGAATAGATTCCCTCCCTTGTCCTTGAGTGGGCCAACCCTCTCCCTGGCTACTCTCTTGCTCTTTATATATGCATAAAAAGCCTTGGGATTTTCCTTAATCCTGCTGGCCAAGGCTTTTTTGTGCCCCCCTTTAGCCCTCCTTACTCCTTGCTTAAGTTTCTTTCTACCTTCCTTGTATTCCATACTTGCTTCATGTGTTCCCAACCTCCTAGCTTTGACAAATGCTTCCTTTTTCTCTTTGACTAGGCTCACAATATCTCTCGTTATCCAAGGTTCCCAAAACTTGCCATACTTCTCCTTCGTCCTTACAGGAATGTGTCGGTCCTGAATCCCTATCAACTTACACTTGAAAGCCTCCCACATGCCAGATGTTGATTTGCCCTCAAACATCTGCCCCCAATCTACATTCTTCAGTTCCTGCCTAATATTGTTATAATTAGCCTTCCCCCAATTTAGCACCTTAACTTGAGGATTACACTTACCTTTATCCATCAGTACCTTAAAGCTTACTGAATTGTGGTTACTGTTCTCGAACCGCTCACCTACTGAATCATCGACCACCTGGTCGGGCTCATTCCCCAATACCCGGTCCAGTATGGCCCCTTCCCTTAACCAAGTCTCTGTAGTAGCAACAACATCATAGTTCCCAGAACTAATCCAAGCTCTACGTTCATCTGCCTTACCTGTTACACTTCTTGCATTGAAACAAATGCACTTCAGTCCACCAGACCCTCTTTGATAAGCAACCTCACCCTGCCTACTCTGAGTCTTACTCTCTGGTTCCCCTTCAGCTAATTCACTTTTGCTTTAGTTCCCACCCCCCTGCCAAACTAGCTTAAATCCTCCCGTGTGACATAAGCAAAGCTCCCGGCCAGAATATTTATGCCCTTTCAGTTTAGATGCAACCCGTCCTTCTTGTACAGGTCCCACCTGCCCGGAAGAGACCCCAATGGTCCAGATATCCAAAACCCTCCCTCCTACACTACCTGTTTAGCCACGTGTTGAGCTGCACTATCTTCCTATTCATTGCCTCACTAGCACGTGGCACAGGGAGTAATCCTGAGATTGCAATCCTGGAGGTCCTGCTTTTTAACTTTCTACCTAACTCCCTAAACTGCTGCTGCAGGACCTCATCATTCTTCCTACCTATGTCGTTTCTTCCAATATGTACCACGATCTCTGGCTGTTCACCCTCTCCCTTCAAAATGCTTTCTGCCCGTTCAGAGATATCCTGGACCCTGGCATCAGGGAGGCAACAGACCATCCTGGAGTCTCTTTCACGTCCACAGAAGCGCCTATCTGCACCCTGAATTATCGAGTCCCCTATAACTATTGCTCTAGTCCTCTTTGTCCCTCCCTGCTTAGCAACAGAGCCAGCTGTGGTACCACTGCTTTGGCTGCTGCTGCTTTTATCCACTGATAGGCCATCCTCCTCAACAGTATCCAAAGTGGTATACTTGTTAGGGAGGGGGATGACCACAGGGGATTCCTGCCCCTTCTAGTGGTTACCCATCTATCTGCCTGCACCTTGGGTGTGACCACCTCTCTAAAGCTCCTATCTATGACGCTTTCCGCTACCTTCATGCTCCTAAGTGCATCCAACTGCTGCTCCAACCTATCCATGTGGTCTGTAAGGAGCTGCAATTGGGTACACTTCCTGCAGATGTAGTCGTCCGAGACCTTTCAATCTTTTGCCAATTACTTCAAACAGTGTCCTCTGGTTATCAACCCTTCTGCCAATTTTGTTTCTTATTCATTCATGGGACAAGGGCATTGATGGCTGGGCCAGAATTTAATCCCTATCCTTAATTGCCCTTGAGAAGGTGGTGGTGAGCTGTCTCTTGAAGAGACACATGTGTAGAGAC
The DNA here is from genome assembly GCF_964213995.1 of Mustelus asterias. Lineage (NCBI taxonomy): Eukaryota > Metazoa > Chordata > Chondrichthyes > Carcharhiniformes > Triakidae > Mustelus > Mustelus asterias. The sequence goes on along the minus strand of NC_135822.1, from coordinate 44,749,745 downwards.
ACATACAATGCTGTTAGGGAGGGTGTTCCAGGATTTTGACCGAACAACAGGGAGGGTGTTCCAGGATTTTGACCGAACAATAGTAAAGGAACAGTGATACATTTCCAAGTCAGGATGGTGGCCTAACTAGCAATACCCAAATCCCACAATTGAATGAATAAAAAGCTCTAGTCCCAGTATAATATCCACTCCAAGACCTGTCTTTGTGTAATACCCACTCCACAATGACTGCCAATGTGATACTAATCCAGAATGAGTCGAAGTGTGATAGTCACTCCAGAACTGGCCCCAGACTTGCTCCAACACCAATTCCAGTGCAATACACACTCCAGAACTCATCTCAGTGCAAGATTTGCTCCAGCACTGGTCTCACTACAATGTGCACTCAGTACCAGTTCCAGTGTGAGACTTGCGACAGACGTATTTTACCTGAAGCCAGTACCAATTAACTGATAAAGCTTGGAAGTAGATACCAAAACTACTGTGAGAAGTCTTAGCTGTGAAGCATAGAATCACAGAACCATACAGCGCTGAAGAAGCCCTTCGGTCCATCGAGTTCGCACCGCCACATTAGAAACACCTGAACTCCCACCTTATCCCATCTGCCTGAATGTTATGATGTGCCAAGTGCTCACCCAGGTATGTTTCAAAGGATGTGAGGCAATCCGCATCTACCACCCTCCCAGGCAGCGCATTCCAGACTGTCACCACCCTCTGAGTAAAAATGTTTTTACATAAGAACATAAGAACATAAGAAATAGGAGCAGGAATAGGCCATCTAGCCCCTCGAGCCTGCCCCGCCATTCAATAAGATCATGGCTGATCTGAAGTGGATCAGTTCCACTTACCCGCCTGATCCCTATAACCCCTAATTCCCTTACCGATCAGGAATCCATCTATCCGTGATTTAAACATCTTCAACGAGGTAGCCTCCACCACTTCAGTGGGCAGAGAATTCCAGAGATTCACCACCCTCTGAGAGAAGAAGTTCCTCCTCAACTCTGTCCTAAACTGACCCCCCTTTATTTTAAGGCTGTGCCCTCTAGTTCTAGCTTCCTTTCTAAGTGGAAAGAATCTCTCCACCTCTACCCTATCCAGCCCCTTCATTATCTTATAGGTCTCTATAAGATCCCCCCTCAGCCTTCTAAATTCCAACGAGTACAAACCCAATCTGCTCAGTCTCTCCTCATAATCAACACCCCTCATCTCTGGTATCAACCTGGTGAACCTTCTCTGCACTCCCTCCAAGGCCAATATATCCTTCCGCAAATAAGGGGACCAATACTGCACACAGTATTCCAGCTGCGGCCTCACCAATGTCCTGTACCGATGTAGCAAGACATCTCTGCTTTTATATTCTATCCCCCTGGCAATATAGGCCAACATCCCATTTGCCTTCTTGATCACCTGTTGCACCTGTAGACTGGGTTTTTGCGCCTCATGCACAAGGACCCCCAGGTCCCTTTACACAGTAGCATGTTGTAATTTTTTTCCATTTAGATAATAATCCAATTTGCTATTATTTCCTCCAAAGTGAATAACCTCGCATTTGTCAACGTTATACTCCATCTGCCAGATCCTCACCCACTCACTCAGCCTGTCCAAATCTCTCTGCAGACCTTCTACGCCCTCCACACGATTCACTTTTCCACTTATCTTCATGTCGTCTGCAAACTTTGTCACCCTACACTCAGTCCCCTCCTCCAGATCGTCTATATAAATGGTAAATAGTTGAGGCCCCAGTACCAATCCCTGCGGCACGCCACTAGTTACCATCTGCCAACCAGAAAAGCACCCATTTATTCCGACTCTCTGCTTCCTGTCGTTTCCTGTCCTTTCCCCACATCCCCTCTAAACCTCCTGCCGCTAAGCTTGAACCTATGTTCCTTTGTGACTTGAACCTATGTTCCTTTGTGACTGACCCTTCAACTAAAAGGAACAGCTGCTCCTTATACACTCTGTCCATGTCTCTGGCCACAATTCTTTGGCTGTGGCCTCAGCAAATTTCTCTAAAGCTCTAACATGGCTTCCCTGCTTTTATAATCAATGCCTTGATTGATAAAGACAAGTGTCCCATATGCCTTTTTTACCATCCTACTAACAGGCCCTTGGCTTTCAGAGATCTGTGAACAAACATGCCATGGTCCCTTAGTTTCACAGAACTTCCGAGTGTCATATCATTCTTTGAATACTTTCTTGTCAAATTACTCCTTCCTAATGTATCACCTCACAGTTTTCAGGCTTAAATTCCATCTGCCATTTATCTGTCCATTTTACCATTCCGTCTATATCATCTATGTCTACATGGACTTCAGTAAGGCCTTTGACAAAGTCCCTCATGGCAGACTGGTGCAGAAGGTGAAGTCACATGGGATCAGAGGTGAACTGGCAACGAGGATACAAAACTGGCTCGGTCAAAGAAGACAGAGGGTAGCAGTGGAAGGGTGCATTTCTGAATGGAGGGCTGTGACAAGTGGTATTCCTCAGGGATCAGTGCTGGGACCTTTGCTGTTTGTAATATATATAAATGATTTGGAGGAAAATGTAACTGGATTGATTAGTAAGTTTGCAGACAACACAAAGGTTGGTGGATTTGCAGATAGCGATGAGGCACTGGAGCTGTCAAGGGAAGGGGGGATGCAGGCAGTCAGCGACAGCATGGTCGGTTTGCAGTCAAGATGTGAGCACCTGTCAATCGTCCACTCACTTTGAGGCAAGGTCTCGGGGGCATGAGTTTTGGGTGCAAGGGTCAAGGTTTAAAGGAGATGTACGAGGCATGTTTATTTGCACAGAGGGATGTGGGTGCCTGGGGAGATTGCGGAAGCAGATACGATAGTGACCTTTAAGGGGCGTCTTTACAGATACGTGAATGGAATGGGAATAGAGGCATATGGTTCCCGGAAGGGTAGGGGGTTACAAATCAGATGAGCAGCCTGTCAGTGCAGGCTTGGGGGGCCGAAGGGCCTGTTCCTGTCATGTAATTTTCTTTGTGCTTTGTTCTATGTTCAGTGGAGAAATGTGAATTACAAGTTTTGTATTCTGAATTCCTCTCCCTCCCTTGCACTTCACCTTGTGTCCTGTGTTGCAGGGACAGAACCAGATGCACCGGGGCCATCTGGACTCCAGGCCCATAAGACCATAAGAAATAGGAGCAGAATAAGGCCACTCAGCCCATCGTGTCTGCTCCACCATTCAATCATGGCTGATATTTTTCTCATCCCCGTTCTCCTGTCTTTTCCCCATAACTCCTGATCCCCTTATCAATCAAGAACCTATCTATCTCTGTCTTGAAGACACTCAATGACCTGGCCTCCACAGCCTTCTGCAGCAAAGAGTTCCACAGATTCACCATTCTCTGGCTGAAGAAATTCTTCCTCATCTCTGCTTTAAAGGATTGTCCCTTTAGTCTGGGGTTGTGCCCTCTGGTTCTAGTTTTCCTGCTGGTGCAAACATCCTCTCCACGTCCACTCTATCCAGGCCTCGCAGTATCCAGTAAGTTTCAATAAGATAGCCCCTCATCCTTCTAAACTCCAACGAGTACAGACCCAGAGTCCTCAACTGTTCCTCATACGACAAGCTCTTCTTTCCAGGGATCATTGTTGTGAATCTCCTTTGGACCCTTTCCAGGGCCAGCACATCCTTCCTTAGACACGGGGCCCAAAACTGCTCACAATACTCCAAATGGGGTCTGACCAGAGCCTTATACAGCCTCAGAAGTACATCCCTGCTCGTGTATTCTAGCCCTCTTGACGTGAATGCTGACATTGCATTTGTCTTCGTAACTGCCGACTGGACCTGCACGTTAACCTTAAGAGAATCTTGAACAATGACTCCCAGGTCCCTTTGTGTTTCTGATTTCCTGAGCATTTTCCCATTTAGAAAATAGTCAATGCCTCCATTCCTCCTTCCAAAGTGCATAACCTCACACTTTTCCACATTGTATTCCATCTGCCACTTCTTTACCCACTCTCCTAACTGTCCAAGTCCTGCTGCAGCCCCCCTGCTTCCTCAATACTACCTGTCCCTCTACATATCTTTGTATCATCTGTAAACTTAGTAACAGTGCCTTCAGTTCCTTCCTCCAAATCGTTAATGTATATTGTGAAAAGTTGTGGTCCCAGCACCGACCCCTGAGGAACACCATTAGTCACCGGCTGCCATCCTGAAAAAGACCCCTTTATCCCCATTCTCTGCCTTCAGCCAGTCGTGATGTGGAGATGCCGGTGTTGAACTGGGATAAACACAGTAAGAAGTCTCACAACATTAGGTTAAAGTCCAACAGGTTTATTTGGTAGCAAAAGCCACAAGCTTTCGGAGCGCTGCTCCTTCGTCAGGTGAGTAGGTGAGACTTTTTACTGTGTTCTGCCAGTCGGCCAATCCTCTATCCATGCCAGGATCTTACCCTTAACACCATGGGCACTTAATTTATTTAACAGATTCCTATGCGGCACCTTGACAAAGGCCTTCTGGAAATCTAAATAAATCATGTCCGCTGGTTCTCCTTTATCTAACTTCCTTATTACCTCCTCAAAGAACAGATTTGTCAGACATGACTTCCCTTGACAAAGCCGTGCTGATTCAGTCCTACTTTATCATGCACTTCCAACTACTCTGCGATCTCATCTTTAATAATGGACTCTAAAATCTTGCCAATGACTCATGTCAGGCTAACTGGCCTATAATTTCCAGTCTGCTGCCTCCTTCCCTTCTTAAACAGCAGTGTTACATTAGCTACTTTCAAGTCCTCTGGTACCCTCCCTGCCTCCAGTGATTCCTGAAAGATCACCACCAATGTCTCCACAATTTCCTCAGCTATCCCTTTTAGAACCCTGGGGTATAGTCCATCCGGTCCAGGTAATCTTTCCACCTTCAGAACTTTCAGTTTCATCAGAACCTTCTCTTTAGTGATGGCCACTACACTCGCCTGTGCCCCCTGACTTTCCTGGAGCTCTGACATCCCACTGGTGTCTACCACCATGAAGACTGATGCAAAGTAACGATTCAGTTCCTCTGCCATTGCTTTGTTTCCTATTATTTCTTCTCCAGCTCAATTTTCCAGTGTTCCAATGGCTATTTTTGCCTCTCTCTTACCTTTTATATATTGAAAAAAACTCTTCATATCATCTTTTATATTACTCACTAGCTTACATTCATATTTCATCTTTTCCCCCCTTGTTGCTTTTTTAGTTGTCCTCTGCTCGCTTTTAAAGGCTTCACAATCCTCTGGTTTCCCAGTAATCCTTGCCACTTGGTATGCTTTTTCTTTTGCTTTTATGCTGTTCTTGACTTCCCTTGTCAGCTATGGATGCCTCGTCCTCCCCTTAGTATGTTTCCTCCTCCTTGGGATGAATTCAATGTTTTGACCAATGAAACCAAGCATGCCGAAATGCCTTCTTCACCCTCTGTCCACATGTGACTCCACTTTCAAGGAGCTATGAACGTGTACTGCTAGATCTGTTTGTTCTATAACTCTACCTACCATTAACTGACTAAGTCCTCGACTGATTCGATTGACCAAAATGCATCACCTCGTATTTATCTAAATTAAACGGTACGGTAGCACAGTGGTTAGCACTGCTGCTTCACAGCTCCAGGGACCTGGGTTCAATTCCCGGCTTGGGTCACTGTCTGTGTGGAGTTTGCACATTCTCCTTGTGTCTGTGTGGGTTTCCTCCGGGTGCTCCGGTTTCCTCCCACAGTCCAAAGATGTGCGGGTTAGGTTGATTGGCCATGCTAAAAATTGCCCTTAGTGTCCTGAGATTCGTAGGTTAGAGGGATTAGTGGGTAAATCTGTAGGGATATGGGGGTAGGGCCTGGGTGGGATTGTGGTCGGTGCAGACTCGATGGGCCGAATGGCCTCTTTCTGTACTGTAGGGTCTCTATGATTCTATGATTCTAAACTCTATCTGTCATTAGTCAGCCCACTGGCCCAATTAGAATAGAATCATAGAATCCCTAGTGCAGAAGGAGGCCATTCGGCTCATCGAGTCTGCACCGACAACAATCCCACCCAGGCCCTAACCGCGTCACCCCACATATTTACCCGGCAAATCCCTCTAGCCTATGCATCCCAGGACACTAAGGGGCAATTTAGCATGGTCAACCAACCACACATCTTTGGAGTGTGGGAGGAAACTGGAACACCCAGAGGAAACCCACACAGACACAGGGAGAATGTGCAAACTCCACACAGACAGTGATCCAAGCCGGGAATTGAACCCGGGTCCCTGGAGCTGTGAGGCAGCAGTGCTAACCACTGTGCCAATCTATGAATGATCAAGATCCTGTTGGAATCCTAGATAACCTTCTTCACTTTCCATGATGCCACCAATCTTGGTGTCATCTGCAAACTTACTAACCATGCCTCCTAAATTCTCATCCAAATCATTCATATAAATGACAAATAACAGTGGACCCAGCACTGATCCCTGAGGCACACCGTTGGTCACAGGCCTCCAGTTTGAAAAACCACCCTCTGTCTTCTGTCATCAAGCCAATTTTGTATCCATTTGGTTACCCCACTCTGGATCCCGTGAGATTTAACCTTATGCAACAACCTATACCTCCATCAGAAAATGCATTCAAATGCATACAAAATCCATGACATCAAATTATACAACTTGGAATGAGTTTTTCATCCGTCAAAGAAAGTGTGTCATCTTTTAACATCAGTTATGTTATACAGCAGTATGTTATAAACTTTCAGACAATACTTCAAAAATATTTAAATTTAAACAGTCTATTAAAATGGCCACTGTAAATCATGTAAATCTTTAAGACAGAGCTAGATAGGTTCTTGATTAATAAGGGGATCAGGGATTATGGGGAAAAGGGAGAATGGGGATGAGAAAAATATCAGCCATGATCGATCGCCGAGTGGCCTAATTCTGCTCCTATGTCTTATGGTCTTATGTGACCTTCAAATGGAGCTTTTGAGCTCCAAACAGTCCTAAGTCTCAAGAAAGTACCTAACTAAAGATGGCCGTTCACAGTCATTTGGAGAATTCACAAATACCTTTGTTTAAGAATGGACCATCAATAAAAGAACTCGAGCATTCCTGCTGTCTAGTTTTCTGTTTCATGATGGACAAATAAAACAATGAAATTCAAAGTTTAGATGAAATTGAATGGATTCCATTCCACCTTCAATTGTATTGATGGTTTCTCCTCCAAACCGATACTGCACACTTTCAAAATGTCAACTAACAACAGAGGGGATATAATCAACCCCTTTTTGAAAAGAATAAGGATCTTGGACTTGTAAAAATCAAAGTTAAGAAAGCCACAACATGGTCTACATGAAAAATTGATCCAGAAACTTCTCAGAGATAGAAATCCATTGACAACCATTGAACAAATGACATGAAAATAAAGTTGTGAAGAGGAGAAAGGAATATAGATAGGTTGTGTGTGTGGGCAATGTTCTGGCAAACGGAATACTGGCAAACGGAATATAGAGTCATACAGGTTCACAGCATGGAAACAGGCCCTTCGGCCCGACTTGTCCTTGCTGCCCTTTTTTTAACTACGAAGCTAGTCCCAATTGCCCGCATTTGGCCCATATCCCTCTATACCCATCTTACCCATGTAACTGTCTAAACGCTTTTTAGAAGACAAAATTGTACCCGCCTCTGCTATTACCTCTGGCAGCTTATTCCAGACACTCACCACCCTCTGTGTGAAAAAACTGCCTCTCTGGAGCCTTTTATATTTCTCCCCTCTCACCTTAAACCTATGCTCTCTAGCTTTAGACTCCCCGACCTTTGGAAAAAGATGTTGACTATTTAACTGATCTATGCCCCTCATTATTTTAAAGACCTCTATAAGCTCACCCGAAAGTCAACTCTCCAGGGAAAAAAGTCATAGAATCATAGAAACCTTACAGTACAGAAAGAGGCCATTCAGCCCTTCAAGTCTGTACCGACCACAATCCCACTCAGGCCCTACCCCCATATCCCTACATATTTTACCCGCTAATCCCTCTAATCTATGTATCCCAGGACACTAAGGGGCAATTTTAGCATGGCCAATCAACCTAACACGCACATCTTTGGACTGTGGGAGGAAACCGGAACACCCGGAGGAAACCTACGCAGACACGAGGAGAATGTGCAAACTCCACACAGACAGGGACCCAAGCCGGGAATCAAACCCGGGTCCCTGGAGCTGTGAAGCACTGTGCTACCAAGCCAGTCTATCCTACCTCTCCTTATAACTCAAACCATCAAGTCCCGGTAGCATCCTAGTAAATCTTTTCTGCACTCTTTCTAGTTTAATAATATCCTTTCTATAATGGGGTGACCAGAACTGTACACAGTATTCTAAGTGTGGCCTTACCAATGTCTTGCACAACTTCAACGAGACGTCCCAACTCTTGTATTCAGTGTTCTGACCAATGAAACCAAGCATGCCGAAATGCCTTCTTCACCACTCTGTTCACCTATGACTCCTATGAACCTGTACTCCAAGATCTCTTCTGATCTCTAAACTCTCCCCAACACCCTACCATTAAGTGAGTAAGTCCTGCCCTGGTTTGGCTATGTAATGTGGGCAAATGTGAAATTGGTCATTTTGGCAGAATAAAAAGCTTATTATCTCAATGGTGAGGGATTGCAGAGCTCCTAGATGCAGAGAGATCTGGCTATCCTACTGTATCAATCCCAAAAGGTATATTAACATACAAAGTAGGTTCAGAAGTAGGCCATTCAGCCCCTTGAGTCTGCTCTGTTTATGTTTCAAGTTCTACATTCCTATCTACCAACAACAGTCATAGAGGTCATAGTCATAGAGGTTCACAGCATGGAAACAGGCTCTTTGGCCCAACTTGTTCATGTCACCCTTTTTTTTAATGACTAAGCTAGTCCCAATTCCCACGTTTGGCCCATATCCCTCAATAGCCATCTTACTCATGTAACTGTCCAAACGCTTTTTAAAAGACAAAATTGCACCCGTCTCTACTACTACCTCTGGCAGCTTGTTCCAGACACTCTCCATCCTCTGTGTGAAAAAATTGCCCCACTGGACCCTTTAGTATCTCTCCCCTCTTCCTTAAACCTATGCCCTCTAGTTTTAGACTCCCCTACCTTTGGGAAAAGACTATTGACTATCTACCTTGCCTATGCCCCTCATTATTTTATAGACCTCTATAAGATCACCCCTCAGCCTTCTACGCTCCAGAGAAAAAAGTCCCAGTCTATCCAGCCTCTCCTTATAACTCAAACTATCAAGTCCTGGTAGCATCCCAGTTAATCTTTTCTGCACCCTTTCTAGTTTAATAATATCCTTTCTATAATAGGGTGACCAGAACTGTACACAGTATTCCAAGTGTAGCCTTACCAATGTCTTGTACAACTTCAACAAGTCATCTTCACACAAAGGGTTGTGAATCTGTGGAATTCCCTGCTCAGTGAAGTAGTTGAGGCTACCTCATTGAATGTTTTTAAGGAAAGGATAGATACATTTTTGAACAGTAAAGTAATTAAGGGTTACGGTGAGCGGGCGGGTAAGTGGAGCTGAGTCCACAAAAAGATCAGCCGTGATCTTATTGAATGATGTAGCAGGCTCAAACGGCCAGATGGCCTACTCCTGCTACTAGTTCTTATGTTCTTATGTACTTATGTCCCAACTCTTGTATTCAATGTTCTGACCAATGAAACCAAACATGCCAAATGCCTTCTTCACCACCGTGTCCACCTGTGACTCCACTTTCAATGAGCTGTGAACATGTACTCCTGGATCTCTTTGTTCTATAACTCTCCCCAACGCCCTACCATTAACTGAGTAAGTCCTGCCCTGGTTCGATCTACCAAAATGCATCACCTCGCATTTATCTAAATTAAACTCCACCTGCCATTTGTCAGCCCACCGGCCCAATTGATCAAGATCCCGTTGCAATCCTAGATAACCTTCTTCGCTGTCCACTATGCCACCAATCTTGGTGTCATCTGCAAACTTACTAACCATGCCTCCTATATTCTCATCCAAATCATTAATATAAATGATAAATAACAGTGGACCCAGCACCGATCCCTGAGGCACACCGCTGGTCACAGGCCTCCAGTTTGAGAAACAACTCTTCTTCTGTCATCAATCCAACTTTGTATTCAATTGGTTACCTCACCCTGGATCCTGTGAAATTTAACTTTATGCAACAACCTACCATTTGGTACCTTGCTAAAGTCCATGTGCACAACGTCAACTGCACTGCCCTCATCTACCTTCTTGGTTACCCCTTCAAAAAACGCAATCAAATTTGTGAGACATGATTTTCCACTCACAAAGCCATGCTGATTGTCCCTAATCAATCCCTGCCTCTCTAAATGCCTGTAGATCCTGTCTCTCAGAATACCTTCTAATAACTTACCCACTGTAGTTTTTCCCTGCAGCCCTTTTTAAACAAAGGCATGACAGAGGAGATGAAATCAATACACCATCCCTTTTTGAAAATAATAAGGAATTTGGACTTGTACAAGTCAAAGCCATGTTGTGGTCCACATGAGAAATTGATCAGGAAATTGCTGAGAGACGGAAAGTCTTGATAAACAAAGATTCAATGTACCACTGCCTGAAAAAATATTCAGTGACTCGCCTCCACCATCTTCCGAGGCAGAGGTTCCAAAGTCTCATAGCCCTCAGAGAAAGGATTCCTCCTTATCTCTATCCTAAAAGGATGACCCTTAATTTCAAAACAGTGCCCCCTAGTTCTGTACCCACTCCCCACTCACAAGAGGAAAAATATTTTCCATGTCCACCTTATCACTAGTTTTCAGGGTCTTACATACTTCCATCAAGTCACTCTCATTCTTCTGAACTCTAGTGGAAACAAGCCGAGCCTTTCCAACCATTCCTTATAAGACAACCCACTCATTCCAGGTATTGATCTAGCGAACCTCTTCTGAACCACCTCCAATGCTTTTACATCATTCCTTAAATAAGGAGACCAAAACTGCACAAAGTATTTGAGATCAGCTTCATCAACGCCCTGCATAACTGAACTTTAACATCCTTACTTTGCAATAAGATACGATTGCATTAGCCATCTGAATTAATTGCTGTAACTGCACACTAACTTTTAGTGACTCATTACTCAGTTAATGGTCGGGTGTTGGGGAGAGTTATAGAACAAGGAGATCTAGGGGTACAGGTTCATAGCTCCTTGAATACAGGAGTTGGGATGTCTTGTTGAAGATGTACAAGACATTGGTAAGGCCACACCTGGAAAACTGCACAGTTCTGATGTGGAGATGCCGGCATTGGACTGGGGTAAGCACAATAAGAAGTCTCACGACAGCAGGTTAAAGTCCAACACGTTTATTTGATAGCACGAGCTTTCGGAGCACTTCCCCTTCATCACGTGAGTGGAGAATTGGGTTCACAAATAGGTCATATATGGGCACAAACTCATATGCAAGATAATGGTTGGAATGCGAGTCTTTACAGGTAATCAAGTCTTTACAGGTGCAGACAATGCGAGTGGAGAGAGCGTTAAGCACAGGTTAAAGAGGTGTGAATTGTCTCAAGCCAGGGCAGTTAGTGAGATTTTGCAAGCCCAGGCAAGTCTTGGGGGTTACAGGTAATGTGACATGAACCCAAGATCCTAGTTGAGGCCATCCTCATGTGTGCAGAACTTGGCTATCAGTTTCTGCTCGGCGATTCTGCGTTGTCGTGTCTCTTGAAGACCACCTTGGAGAACGCTTACCCGAATATCAGAGGCTGAATGCCTTGACTGCTGAAGTGTTTCCCGACAGGAAGGGAACACTCCTGCCTGGTGACTATCGAGCGGTGTCCATTCATCTGTTGTCGTAGCATCTGCATGGTCTCGCCAATGTACCATCCCTCAGGACATCCTTTCCTGCAGTGAATCAGACAGACAATGTTGGCCAAGTCGCAAGAGTATGTACCGTATACCTAGTGGATGGTGTTCTCACGTGAGATGATGGCATCCGTGTCGATGATCCGGCACGTCTTGCAGAGGTTGCTGTGGCAGGGTTGTGTGGTGTTGTGGTCACTGTTCCCCGAAGGCTGGGTAGTTTGTTGCGAACAATAATCTGTTTGAGGTTGCGCGGTTGTTTGAAGGCAAGTAGTGGGGGTGTGGGGATGGCCTTGGCGAGATGTGCGTCTTCATCGATGATATGTTGCAGGCTCCGGAGAAGATGTCGTAGCTTCTCATTCTGGGGAAGAACTGGACAACAAAGGGTACTCTGTCCACCATGTCCCATGTTTGTCTTCTGAGGAGGTCGGTGCGGTTTTTCGCTGGGGAGCGTCGGAACTGTCGATCGATGAGTCGAGCGCCATATCCTGTTTTTATGAGGGTTTCTTTCAGCGTCTGTAGGTGTCTGTTGCGATCCTCCTCATCTGAGCAGATCTGAGTATACGGAAGGCTTGTCCATAGGGGATGGCTTCTTTAACATGTTTAGGGTGGAAGCTGGAGAAGTGGAGCATCGTGAGGTTATCCATGGGCTTGCGGTACAGTAAAGTGCTGAGGTGACTGTCCTTGATGGAGATGCGTGTGTCCAAGAATGCAACCGGTTCCGGAGAGTAGTCCATGGTGAGTCTGATGGTGGGATGGAACTTGCTGATGTCATCATAGAGTTGTTTCAGTGATTGTTCGCCGTGAATCCAAAGGACGAAAATGTCATCGATGTTTCTAGTGTATAGCATCGGTTAAAGGTCCTGTGTGGTGAAGAGGTCTTGTTCGAACCTGTGCATGAAAATGTTGGCATGCTGAGGTGCGAATTTGGTCCCCATGGCTGTTCCGTGTGTCTGGACGTTGAAGGTGAAGACATTGTGGTCCAGGATGAAGCACATGAGTTGTATAATTGCGTCTGGGGATTGGCAGTTGTCGGCGTTGAGTACTGAGGCAGTTGTAGCAATGCCGTCGTTGTGGGGGATGCTGGTGTAGAGTGCCGAGACATCCATTGTGACGAGGAGTGCTCCTGATTCAACTGCTCCATGAGTGCTCAGTTTCTGTAAGAAGTCCGTAGTGTCACGACAGAAGTTGGGGGTTCTTTGTTCGATGGGTTTCAGGATGCCCTCGACGTAGCAGGAAAGGTTCTCACATAGGATCCCATTGCCTGATACAATGGGACGGCTGGGTGTGTTGGCCTTCTTTATCTTCGGGAGGCAGTACAGATCTCCAACATGGGAAGTAAGTGGGGGAGAGCACGGAAGGTGCTCTGAAGGTCCGGATCAAAGGTCTTCATCAGTCTGTTGAGGGCATCCTGAAACCCATCAGGGTGTGTTCTTTGGTCGGACCTGTGGGTAACTGTCTGTAGTATTCCTCGTTGTTCAGTTGTCATAGAAACAAAGAACATAGAAAAACTACAGCACAAACACGCCCTTCGGCCCACAAGTTGTGCCGAACATATCCCTGCCTTCTCGAACTACCTATAACCTTCCATCCTATTAAGCTCCATGTACTCATCCAGGAGTCTCTTAACAGACCCTACTGAGTTCGCCTCCACCACCACTGACGGCAGCCGATTCCACTCGCCTATCACCCTCTGTGTGAAAAACTTACCCCTAACATCTCCCCTGTACCTACCCCCCAGCACCTTAAACCTGTGTCCTCTCGTAGCGGCCATTTCCACCCTGGGAAAAAGCCTCTGAGAGTCCACCCGATCTATGCCTCTCAACATCTTATACACCTCTATTAGGTCTCCTCTCATCCTTCGTCTCTCCAAGGAGAAAAGACCGAGCTCCCTCAGCCTATCCTCATAAGGCATGCCACTCAATCCAGGCAACATCCTTGTAAATCTCCTCTGCACCCTTTCAATCTTTTCCACATCCTTTTCCACACTCCTTCTGGTCAGTGAGGCGACCAGAACTGAGCACAGTACTCCAAGTGGGGTCTGACGAGGGTCTTATGTAGCTGCATCATTATCCCCGGACTCCTAAACTCAATCCCTCGATTGATAAAGGCCAGCACACCATACGCCTTCTTAACCACCTCCTCCACCTGCGGGGCCGATTTTAGAGTCCTATGTACCCGGACCCCAAGGTCCTTCTGATCCTATACAGTACTAAGAGTCTTTCCCTTTATATTGTACTCCTTCATCCCATTTGACCTACCAAAATGGACCACGACGCATTTATCTGGGTTGAAGTCCATCTGCCACTTATCCGCCCAGTCTTGCATCCTATCTATGTCCCTCTGTAACTTCTGACATCCCTCCAGACTATCCACAACCCCACCAACCTTCGTGTCGTCGGCAAACTTACTCACCCATCCCTCTGCTTCCTCATCCAGGTCATTTATGAAAATTGTCAGTACGCTTCTTTGCAGTGATCCGTTCTGTTCAGTATGACGGTGGCCCACCTTTGTCTGCTGCTTTATGACACTGTTGTAATTGGCCTTGAGAGCGCGGATGGCATTGCGTTGTGCTTGGGTGACGTTCGAGGCTGTCTTGTGAGCGCGGCTGATGGATCTGGCATTGACGCACCTCCTGACGGCTTGGGCATACATGTCGAGTCGAGGGCAGCGGCCTTCCAGAGGAGTCCAATTCGACTGTTTCCTCTTCGGTTGCTGTACTGCGCATACATCTGTCAGCTGTTCCAGTTCATTGGCTGGCTCATTGGGTTTGCTGTTGGCCTCGTGGGGTTTGGGGAAGAACTCCCAAAGCCTCATTCATCTGATGAATTCCTCTATGTCCGCTGCGAGACTGATGGGGTCCATTTTGGTGACTTGTGAGCGCGGCTGATGAATCTGGCATTGACGCACCTCCTGACGGCTTGGGCTCCTCCAGAAGGCCGCTGCCCTCGACTCGACATGTATGCTCAAGCTGTCAGGAGGTGCGTCAATGCCAGATTCACCAGCCGCACTCACAAGACAGCCCCGAACGTCACCCTAGCACAACGCAACGCCATCCCCGCTCTCAAGACCAACCGCAACATAGAAATCATAGAAATCATAGAAACCCTACAGTGCAGAAGGAGGCCATTTGGCCCATCGAGTCTGCACCGACCACAATCCCACCCAGGCCCTATCCCCACATATTCACCCGCTAATCCCTCTAACCTACGCATCCCAGGACTCTAAGGGGCAATTTTTAAACCTGGCCAATCAACCTAACCCGCACATCTTTGGACTGTGGGAGGAAACCGGAGCACCCGGAGGAAACCCACGCAGACACGAGGAGAATGTGCAAACTCCACACAGACAGTGACCCGAGCCGGGAATCGAATCCGGGACCCTGGAGCTGTGAAGCAGCAGTGCTAACCACTGTGCTACCGTGCCGCCTTGTCATCATTGTCATCAAACCAGCAAAGGAGGGGCCATCGTCATACTGAACAGAACGGATTACTGCAAAGAAGTGTACCAACAACTGAACAACGAGGACCACTACAGACAATTACCCGCAGATCCAACCAAATAACACACCCGCCAACTCAACAGACTGATCAAGACCTTTGATCCGGACCTTCACAGCACCCTCCGTGCTCTCATTCCACGCGTTGGAGATCTCTACTGCCTCCCAAAGATAGACAAGGCCAACACGCCCGGCTGTCCCATCAGGCAATGGGACCCTGTGTGAGAACCTCTCCGACTGCGTCAAGGGCATCCTGAAACCCATCGTACAAAGATTCTGTTGCAACACTACGGACTTCTTACAGAAACTCAGCACCCATGGAGCAGTTGAACCAGGAGCACTCCTTGTCACAATGGATGTCTCGGCACTCTACACCAACATTCCCCACAACAACAGCTTTGCTGCAACTGCATCAGTACTCAACACCGACAGCTGCCAATCTCCAGACACAACTTCTACAACTCATTCGCTTCATCCTGGACCACAACGTCTTCACCGTCAACAACCAGTTCTTCATCCAGACACACGGAACAGCCATGGGGACCAGATTCGCACCTCAATATGCCAACATCATCATGCACAGGTTCGAACAAGACCTCTCCACTGCACAGGACCTTCAACCAACGCTATACACTGGATACATCGATGACATTTTCTTCCTTTGGAGTCACAGCGAACAATCAGTGAAACAACTACATGATGATATTAACAAGTTCCATCCCACCATCAGACTCACCATGGACTACTCTCCAGAATCAGTTGCATTCTTTGACACACACGTCTCAATCAAGGACGGTCACCTCAGCACTTCACCGCAAGCCCACAGATAACCTCACGATGCTCTATTTCTCCAGCTTCCACCCTAAACATGTTAAAGAAGCCATCCCCTACGGACAAGCCCTCCGTATACACAGGATCTGCTCGGATGACAGAAATGCAACAGACACCTACAGACACTGAATGACGCCCTCATAAAAACAGGATATGGCGCTCAACTCATCGATCGACAGTTCCAACGTGCCACAGTGAAAAACTGCACTGACCTCAGAAAACAGACACAGGACATGGCGGACAGGGTACCCTTCGTCATCCAGTACTTCCCCGGAGCGGAGAAGCTGCAACATCGTCTTTGGAGCCTTCAACACATCATCGATGAAGATGAACATCTCGCCAAGGCCATCCCCACATCCCCACTACTTGCCTTCAAACAACCGCGCAACCTCAAACAGACCATTGTCCGCAACAAACTACCCAGCCTTCAGGAGAACAGTGACCACAGCACCACACAACCCTGCCACAATAACTTCTGTAAGACGTGCCGGATCATCAACATGGATGCCATCATCTCACGTGAGAACATCATCCACTAGGTACACAGTACATACTCTTGCAACTTGGCCAACATTGTCCATCTGATACACTGCAGGAAAGGAAGTCCCGAGGCATGGTACATTGGCGAAACCATGTAGACGCTACGACAATGGATGACTGGACACCACTCAAAAATCACCAGGCAGGAGTGTTCCCTTCCTAACGGGAAACGCTTCAGCAGACAAGGGCATTCAGCTTCTGATCTTCAGGTAAGCCTAAGGCTTAAACTAAGGCGGCCTTCAAGAGACACAACGCAGAATCGCCGAGCAGAAACTGATCGCTAAGTTCTGCAGACATGAGGACAGCCTCAACCAGGATCTTGGATTCATGTCACACTACCTGTAACCCCCACAACTTGCCTGGGCTTGTAAAGTCTTACTCACTGTCCTGGCTTGAGACAATTCACACCTCTTTAACCTGTGCTTAACTCTCTCTCCACTCACATTGTCTGCACCTGTAAAGACTTGATTACCTGTTAAGACTCGTATTCCAACCATTATCTTGTAATCCATGTGCATAGATCCCTGAAAGTTGGCACCCAGGTTGATAGGGTTGTTAAGAAGGCGTACGGTGTGTTAGCTTTTATTGGTAGAGGGATTGAGTTTCGGAGCCAGGAGGTCATGCTGCAACAGTACAAAACTCTGGTGCGGCCGCATTTGGAGTATTGCGTACAGTTCTGGTCGCCGTATTATAGGAAAGATGTGAAAGTGTTGGAAAGGGTGCAGAGGAGATTTACCAGGATGTTGCCTGGTATGGTGGGAAAATCGTATGAGGAAAGGCTGAGGGGCTTGAGGTTGTTTTCGTTAGAGAGAAGAAGGTTAAGAGGTGACTTAATAGAGGCATACAAGATGATCAGAGGATTAGATAGGGTGGATAGTGAGAGCCTTTTTCCTCGGATGGTGTTGGCTAGCACGAGGGGACATAGCTTTAAATTGAGGGGTGAGAGATATAGGACAGATGTTAGAGGTAGGTTCTTTACTCAGAGAGTAGTAAGGGCGTGGAATGCGCTGCCTGCAGCAGTGGTGGACTCGTCAACGTTGAGAGCGTTCAAGTGGTTATTGGATAAATATATGGATGATATTGGAATAGTGTAGATTAGAGGGGCTTTGATTGGTTCCGCTGGTTGGCGCAACATCGAGGGCCGAAGGGCCCATACTGCGCTGTAATGTTCTATGTTCTATGTTCTAGAGGCAGTAGTGGAGGCAGATATAATTTTGTCTTTTAAAAAGCATTTAGACAGTTACATGGGTAATATGGGTATAGATGGGCCAACTGTGGGCAATTGGGACTCGTTTAACGGTAAAGACTGGGCAGCATGGACAAGTTGGGCTGAAGCGCCTGTTTCCATGCTGTAAACATCTATGACTCTATGCATGAGATCATCGAGATTCCTCTGAACTGCTAAATTCTTCAGCTGTTCTCCGTTTAAGTAATAATCTGCTTTTTTATTCTTCCTGCTAAAGTGAACAG
The DNA here is from genome assembly GCF_964213995.1 of Mustelus asterias. Taxonomy (NCBI): domain Eukaryota; kingdom Metazoa; phylum Chordata; class Chondrichthyes; order Carcharhiniformes; family Triakidae; genus Mustelus; species Mustelus asterias. The sequence goes on along the minus strand of NC_135822.1, from coordinate 44,731,596 downwards.
CTTCACATTTTTCTGTACTCAATCTGTCAGATTTTTGCCTACTCACTCAACCTATCTATATCCATCTACAAATTAGGAAAGTAACGGATTGGCAAAGATAAAGTATGTTATTTTTCATTATGAGCGTTATTGAATATAGGAGTAGGGAGGTGCCAGGGATGCGTGGCTGGAAAGGCAGTGCAGGAGGGAGTGCTTTAGATTCCTGGGACATTGGACTAGCTCTGGGGGAGATGGTACCTGTACAAGCCGGATAGGTTTGCACCTGAACAGAGTCGGGACTGAGTGGGATGCTTTGCTAGCGCTGTCAGAAGGGCTTTAAACTAACTCGACAGGGGTGTGGGAACCTAGAGGAAGTATTAGAGAGGAATACCAGGGTGCATAAATTACTGGGAGAGACAGAAAGCATAAGCAAAAAGAATAGTAAGTTAACAGGTGAAGTCGGAGTAAGGGAGAAAGTAAATAAGTCAAAATCTGATTTGTTGTGTTTGAATGTGAATGCAGAGAGTGAATAAGATTGGGGAGTTACAGGAACAGATTATAATGTGGAAATATGATGTTGTGGCTGAAACAAAGACCTGGCTTAAGGAAGGGAAGTACTCGGAGTAAAATATTCCTGGGTACAAGGTGTTTAGAAAAGATAGGAAAGGGGCGGGGGGGGTGGCATAGGTTAAGGAGGGCATTGCAGTGCTGGAGATAGAGGATTCAAGGACAGAATCAATTTGGCTTGAGCTAAGGAACAAAAATGGGTGCAAACACATTGCTCAGTGTAGTCTGTAGACCTCCAACTAGTGAGCGGGATATAGAGGTAACAAATGAATAATTTGCATCCATATTTACCAAAGAGGAGATGGGGCCAAGGGGGCAGTGCCCAGGCCTATTCCCCACCCCCCCACCCCCCTCACCCCGGGGCAATATGTACCTGGATGTCCCTGGCAGGTTCCCTTCAACTGCTTCACGTATTTAAATACCTGTTGTAAACCTCACCAACATGATGTCACATCTGTGAGGGGGAATTCTAAATGTGGGAGAACGATATGGCAGGGAAGCCCCAGTAATCATATTAAAATTTATCAACATTTCTTGGTGGGGACCTCCATTACATCACTCGCGAGGGGTGGGAAAATAGAAATTTTCTGATGCCCATGAAATTTTCAACCTACAACATTGTTTGCACATGTGGACCAGTGAGTCTCACATCAGTGGTAGGGAAACTATTGCAGAAAATTCTGAGGGAGACCATCTATCCCCACTTGGAGAGGCAAGGCTTGATCAATGATAGTCAGCTTGGCATCGTCAGAGGGAGGACATGTCTAACAAATTTGATTGACCTTTTTGAGGAGGTGACCAGGTGTGTAGATGGGGGTAGTGCAGTTGATGTAGTTTATATGGATTTCAGCAAAGCCTTTGACAGGGCCCGACATGGGAGACTTGTAATTTGATCAAATGGATTCAAAATTGGCTCAGTTGTATGAGACAGAGGGTTATGAGAGAAGGCTGCCTCTGTGACCGGAAGCCAGTGTCCAGTGGCATATCACAGGGATCTATTCTACTGTTCGTCATTTATATACACAACATAGAAAACTATAGGATCAGTAAGTTATGGATGACACAAAAATTGGCTGGGTGGTTACGTGAGGCACAGTGTCTCGGGCTACAAGAAAATATAGACGGGATGTTTAAATGGGCACATAACTGGCAGATGGAATTTAACCCTGAAAAGTGTGAGGTGATACATTTAGGAAGGAGTAATTTGTCAAGGAGGTATTCAATGACAGATTACGAATGCAAGGAAGTCATGTTGGAGTTGTATAGAACATTGGTGAGGCCACATTTAGAGTAGTGTGTGCAGTTCTGGTCACTATGTTATAGGAAGGATGTGATTGCGCGGAGGGGGTGCAGAGGAGATTTAGCAGGATGGAACATTTAACTTACAAAGAGAGGTTGGATAGGCTTGGGTTATTTTCGTTAGAGCAGAGAAGACTGAGGGGCGACCTGATCGAGGTATACAAGGTTGAGAGAGACATGACAGAGTGGAAAATGCGTACCTGTTCCCCTTAGTTGAAGGGTCAATCACAAGGGGAAAGAAGTTCAAGGTGAGGGGCAGGAGGTTCAGGCTAAAACGTTGAGCTAAAACGTTTTTACCCAGAGGATTTTGACAGTCTGGAATACGCTGCCTGGGAGGGTAGTGGAGGCGGGTTGCCTCACATCCTTTAAAAAGTACTTGGCTGAGCAGTTGGCACATCATAACATTCAGGACTATGGGCCAAGTGCTGGTAAATGGGATTTGGTGGGAGGCCAGGTGTTTCTCACGTATCAGTGCAGACTTAAAGAAAGAACAAAGAAAAATACAGCATAGGAACAGGCCCTTCGGCCCTCCAAGCCTGCGCTGATCATGATGTCTGCCTAAACTAAAACCGTATGCACTTACAGAGTCCGTATCCTTCCATTCCCATCCTATTCATGTATTCATCTAGTTGCCTCTTAAATGCCACTATCGTACCTGCTCCCACCACCTTCCAGACATTCACCACACTCTGTGCCTCTAAGCTTTTCCCCACGTACCTTAAACCTATGTGCCCTAGTACTTGACTTTTCTACCCTAGGAAAGAGCATCGGATTCTGTCCACTCATAATCTTGTAGACCTCTATCAGGTCACCCCTCAACCTCTGTCATTCCAATGAGAACAAATTGAGTTTATCCAACCTCTCCTCAAAGCTAATACCCCCCAGACGAGGCAACATCCTGGTAAATCTCTTCTGTACCCTCTCCAAAACATCCATATCCTTCTGGTAGTATGGCGACCAGAATTGTACACAATATTCCAACTGAGGCCTAACTAAGGTTCTGTACAGCTGCAGCATGACCTGCAAACTTTTATACTCAATGCCCCAACCGATGAAGGCATGCATGCCGTATGTCTTCTCGATTACCTTATCCACCTGTGTTGCCACTTTCAGTGTTCAGTGGACATGGTCACCCAGATCTCTGTGCCTGTCAATTCTCCGAAGGGTTCTACCATTTACTGCATAATTTCAACATGCATTGGACCTTCCAAAATGCAATACCTTACATTTATCCAGATTAAACTCCATCTGACATTTCTCCGCCCAAGTCTCCAACTGGTCTATATCTTGCTGTATCCTCTGACAATCTTCTTCACCATCCGCAACTCCATCTGCAAACTGACTAATCAGACCAGCTACATTTTCCTCCAAATCATTTATATATACTACGAACAACAAAGGTCCCAGAACTGATCCCTGTGGAACACCGCTAGTCACAGCCTTCAATTCCGTAAAGCACGCCTCTACTGCTACCCTGTGTCTTCTATGGCCAAGCCAGTTCTAGGTATCCATCTTGCCAGCTCTCCTCTGATCCCGTATGACTTCACCTTTTGTACCAGTCTACTATGAGGTACCTTGTCAAAGGCTTTACTGAAATCCATGTATACAACATCCACTGCCCTTCCCTCATCTATCATCTTCCTCACTCCCTTGAAAAACTCAATCAAGTTGGTGAGGCATGGCCTCCCCTTCACAAAACCATGTTGTCCATCACTAATAAGTCCATTTGTTCCCAAATGTGAGTAAATCATGTCCCTAAGAATCTTTTCAAATAATTTCCCTACCACTGATGTAAAGCTCACTGACCTATAATTTCCTGGATTATCCCTGCTGCCCTTCTTAAACAATTGAACAACATTGGCTATCCTCCAGTCCTCTGGAACTTCACCTGTAGTCAATGTGGATACAAAGATTTCTGCCATGGCATCAGCAATTTCCGCCCTTGCCTCCCTCAGTATTCGAGGTAGATCCCATCAGGACTTATCTACTTTAATGCTTTTTAAGATGCTCAATACCTCCTCATTTTTGATATCGACATGACCCAGAATATCTACACACCCTGCCCTAGGCTTCTCATCCATCATGTTCCTCTCCTTGGTGAATACTGTGGCAAAGGTACTTGATGGGCCAAAGGGCCTCTTCTGTACTGTATGATTCTATGACTAATATGGTATTCACTTGTACTATGTACACTTTTTTCAAGCTTTTACTATGTGATTTCTAATTAACCTAGAGACTGATGGAAAAATTCAGCTGGTCTGGCATCATCTGTGGAGAGAGAAACAGAGGAAACCTTTCAAGTGCAAACGTTTTGAAGTTCCTTCTTTGAAAATGGACCTAAAATAGCTTTATCCCTCATTGGGTTCACAATCTATTGTTCCAAGAAATTGCCACAAAAGCATTCTACAAATTCATCTTTTGATTACTTTTGCTAATTTGATTGTTCCAGTCTGAGGTTAAGGTACCTCATATTTCTTATATTGACTTGTTACAAATATCATTTAATTCTTGCTTAATATTCGATCCAGAAGTAGAATTACTGCTAGGGGGAATCTCCATTACCCCCCACCAGCGCTATCTGTCCCTTGTTATTCCTAATCTCCACAATACAGATCCTGCTTCACTACAGTGAGGAAGGCGGCCAATCCGGCCCATCGAATCCTCTGTAAGAGACTGATCTTCTGAGTCAAGATCCGTCCTCACAAATGTCCTCATGTCATTCTGTACATCATATCTATTCTTTTTCCATTCTGCCTATCACCTTGAAAAATTGTGTACCCTGGAATATTTATTTCCCAACCTTAGTCACTTTGTAATCATATCTTTGTAATGGTGATTAGATCTCTATCTGTGCCATTATTTCATCTATCCAATTACAAATGCTTCACACATTCAGATAAAGAGATGTTAATTTTATTTTTATGATCATTATGACTATTATTTGAATTGACATATTTATTAACAGTTGTACTGTGATAAACATTATGTTCCTTCATGCCCAAATCTGCCTGTCTTTGCCAACATAGTGACACTACTCTATTACCTCAACTTTTCTTGACATTTCTAAATTTCCCTTCACCTCAACCCACCCCTCCCTTCCCCTTCTTACTTTAAAGCTCCCTTCACGGCCCGAGTTATTCCCCAGGACACTGATCTCAGCCCAGTTTAAGTGGAGCCTTTCCTAATGGAACAGCATCTTCTTTTATGAGTGCTGATCACAGTGCCCCATGAAAGTGCCCTTCCCACACCATTCTTTGAGCCATGCGCCTAATTCCCGAATCTGTTTTATCTTGGAACCGAATTATCAAAATCTCTCAGTAGAACATTTCGACCTATGCTGGTTGGTTTCTATGTGGACTACAAGTACTGAACCCTCCCCTTCCCATTCAAGGATTGCCTTCCATCACAAGGATATATCTCTAACCAGGCAACAGGCAGGCAACATAACCTTCAGAGTTCCTGGTCACAGCTACAGAAAAGGGTATCCTTCTGTCTATAATGTCCCCTATCGCTGAAACATTCCCTTCCATTTCCACCATTTCAATGGTATAGTAAACTGTGGCGCCATTGTCAGTTTGTATATCTACCTTGCACACCTCTATTTTCATCCAAATGGGCACCAAAATCTGTTGGTCAAAATCAAGGGCTGATGCTGGATTCCCATACCTGTCTGGCTTAGAGTCACAAGCTCTGATTCACGATCAGTGATTTTACAGCCAACACCAAGCGCAAAGCCTGACGACCTTCACTGGTTTGTGCTGGTGGTGGACAAATATCTCTGCCCCCATCCCAAGGTCTTCCCACCCCTCTCTCCTCTCTCCCCATCCACCCTGGACACTCACTCTCTTTACTGGGGTCTGTTTGCATTCACTGCTGCAGTTCAAACTGTGGAACGGTTCAGCTGCAAGTCTAACAGACAGAATCGGAAGAGCCGGCTCTGGGTGAGAAAATAATGCAGAAAATCCTTGCTCACACTTTCCTGTGTGTTCCTGGGAACTGCACAATATGTTGCAATGGATTATTCCAAGAATGCTGAGTAGTTTTAAGAATGAGACCAAAATGTTTTTGAAGGAAAATAAATAGGTTTTTAAAAAGTTTATTTATTAGTGTCACAAGTAGCCTTACATTAACGCTGCAATGAAGTTACTGTGAAAATCCCCAAGTCGTCACACTCCGGTGCCTGTTCGGGTTCACTGAGGGAGAATTTAGCATGGCCAATGCACCTAACCAGCACGTCTTTCGGACTGTGGGAGGAAACTGGAGCACCCGGAGCAAACCCATGCAGGCACGGGGAGAAGGTGCAGACTCCACACAGTCACCCAAGCGGGAAATCCCTGGCACTGTGAGGCAGCAGTGCCAGCCACTGTGCCATCCATTTACAAACAGGCTCAGGACAAATGTGAACTGAAAGTTACCTTGGACAGCATTCAGTTACAAAATGTCCTTTAGGTTAAGGAGAGGGGGAAGAGTCTGTTTTTCTTTTATTGAGAATAGATGATTGTAAAGTTTGCCTGTTCTCATACTCGGTTCAAAATTTCCACTTTGTGTTTGGTAGTCACATAAACCTTGCAACTTGGGGGATTTCTGAGTAGGCAAAGAATTAAGAGCGGAATTCAAGTGATTTTTTTTGTGTTTCAGAGTCCAGTGAACACAGAAACAGTGAAGCATGGGTAAAAGTCAGTATCTTTTTGGCTTTGATGCGCGTCAATAAGCACATGGAATCAAGGCTTCGGTATTGAAGGCTTTAATAAAGTAACAAGGGAACTACTAACACGAATACACCAGTTCAGACTGAAGGGGTCCTGCCGGAGCAGGGGGTCTTATACCCTGCCACCGGAGGCAGGACCCCACTGGAATGTGCCACGATAACTCTCATAACAGGTAAACACCCTAACCCAACAACATAGTACAACCCCCACAGTAATAACACCCTAGCCCAACAGTAACATGGTAACAAACCCCAGTGGTGAACCAACGATGGTTCACCACATTCACCCCTCCTTTAAGAACAAAAGGTGGCGGGGTGGACGAAAAACAGGTCATATAACAGACAATAACAGAAAAGTCACAGGATTCACAAGTCCAGACGGTCTGGAGGACCGCACCGACGCTGCGATCTCCTCAACACCGGTTGCGAAACCGGAGCAGGTGCCGATCTCTTCAACACCGGTTGCGAAAACGGAGCAGGTGCTTGTGGTGGCGCTCTTAAAGTAACGTCTGGCTGTCCCCTCAAGGACTCCCGGGCCGGCCGGCCCTGGTGAGGCGATGGTGCAGGGGATCCTGGAACGTTTGGTGGTAGTGGTGGTGGTGATGATGATGGTGGCGCCGATCTCCGAGTCTCAGGCAAGCTGTACATGGGAGTAAAAGTGTTATGCACTGGTCCCGGTGCTGACCGCGCCACGTCTGGGGAAGTAATGAGGAGTAGTGGATTTGTGACTGGGGGAATAGGAGCGACAGGGGTTGCTACGTCCCCTGCGGGCGCCAGGTCTCTAATGGAGACAGTGTCCTCTCGCCCGTCAGGATATGCCACATAGGCATACTGAGGGTTGGCGTGGAGGAGTTGGACCGGTTCGACCAAGGGGTCGGACTTGCGAGCCCTCACATGGCGCCGCAGAAGGACGGGTCCTGGGTACGTCAACCAGGCTGGCAATGAGGTCCCCGAGGACGACTTCCGAGGGAATGAGAACATCCTCTCGTGGGGAGTAGCATTGGTTGCCGTACACAGGAGGGAGCGGATAGCATGGAGCGCATTTGGAAGGACCTCCTGCCAACGGGAGACTGGAAGGCCCCTGGATTTCAGTGCCAGTAGGACAGCCTTCCAGACTGTAGCATTCTCCCTTTCCACCTGTCCGTTACCCCTAGGGTTGTAGCTCGTGGTTCTACTAGAGGCAATCCCGAATGAGAGCAGGAATTGCCTCAAGTCGTTGCTCATGAACGACGAGCCCCTGTCGCTATGAATGTAGCAGGGGTACCCGAACAGGGTAAAAAGTTCACTGAAAACCTTGATGACCGTGGCAGTTGACGTGTCCGCACAGGGGAAAACAAACGGAAACCGGGAATACTCGTCTATTATATTGAGAAAATAGACATTCCGGTCCGTTGAGGGAAGGGGGCCCTTAAAATCCACACTCAGCCTCTCAAAAGGGCGAGTGGCCTTGACCAATTGTGCCCGGTCTGGTCGATAAAAGTGTGGTTTGCATTCTGCGCAAATCCGACAGCTTCTAGTTACTGACCTGACATCCTCCACCGAGTAGGGCAGGTTGCGGGCTTTGATGAAGTGGTAGAGTCTGGTGACTCCAGGATGACACAGATCATTGTGGAGAGCCTTCAAGCGGTCCTCCTGCATGATGGCGCATGTTCCGCGCGAGAGGGCATCCGAGGGCTCATTGAGCTTCCCTGGACGATACATAATATCGTAATTATAGGTGGAGAGCTCAATTCTCCACCGCAAGATCTTATCGTTCTTGATCTTGCCCCTCTGCGTGTTACTGAACATAAACGCCACGGATCGTTGATCCGTGATCAGGGTGAACCGCTTACCTGCCAGGTAATGGCGCCAGTGTCTGACTGCCTCCACAATGGCCTGAGCCTCCTTTTCCACCGCTGAGTGCCGAATTTCTGGGCCTTGAAGGGTGCAGGAAAAGAACGCGACGGGCCTGCCTGCCTGGTTTAGTGTGGCGGCTAGGGCGAAGTCAGATGCATCACTCTCCACCTGGAAAGGGATGGATTCATCCACCGCGTGCATCGTGGCTTTCGAGATGTCGCTCTTCAAAACCTTGAAGGCCAATTGGGCCTCCGGCGTAAGTGGGAAGGTCGTGGACTTAATGAGCGGACGAGCTTTGTCCGCGTAGTTGGGGACCCACTGTGCATAATATGAAAAGAACCCGAGGCATCTCCTCAGTGCCTTCGTGCTAGTGGGCAAGGGAAGTTCAGTGAGTGGGCGCATACGGTCTGGATCAGGGCCAATGACCCCGTTTTCCACCACGTATCCGAGGATGGCTAACCTACGCGTACGGAATACACACTTCTCCCTGTTATAGGTCAGATTCAGGCGAGATGCAGTGCGCAGAAAGTGTTGGAGATTCGTGTCGTGGTCCTGCTGGTCATGGCTGCAGATGGTGACGTTATCCAGGTACGGGAAGGTAGCCCGCAACCCGTTCTGGTCCACCATTCGGTCCATAGCACGCTGGAAGACCGAGACCCCATTGGTGACACCAAATGGAACCCTGAGGAATTGGTATAGACGACCATCCGCCTCAAAAGCCGTATATTGTCGGTCCTCTGGGCGGATGGGGAGTTGATGGTAGGTGGACTTAAGGTCTATGGTAGAAAACACTCGGTACTGCGCAATCTGATTGACCATATCAGAAATGCGCGGGAGAGGATACGCATCCAGCTGCGTGTATCTATTAATGGTCTGACTATAGTCGATGACCATCCGAGGTTTGTTCCCGCTTTTGACTACCACGACCTGCGCTCTCCACGGACTAGCACTGGCCTGTATGATCCCTTCCTTGAGGAGCCGCTGAACCTCAGATCTAATAAAGATCCGGTCCTCAGCGCTGTAACGCCTACTTTTAGTAGCGATGGGCTTGCAGCCAGGTACCAGATTTTTAAAAAGGGATGGTGTCGTGATCTTCAGGGTGGATAAATTGCACGCGGGGCGCTTTGGGCAATTTGGAGGCTGCGGCTGATTCCCTACTGCCAGTGAAGGGAGTGGCCCACCGTACTGTAGGATCACACTCTTCATGTGGACCATAAAGTTTAGTCCGAGGAGAATTGGCGCGCAAAGTTGAGGTAGCACAAGGAGCCTGTATTGCTCGTAAACTGTGCCCTGTACCTCAAGAGTTACCATACATCGTCCTTGGATCGGTACAGACCGGGACTGTGATGCCATGGAAATTGTCTGTTTGGCAGGGAGAACCCGGAGTCCACGCCTTTTAGCAGTTTCAGGGTGTATGAAACTTTCGGTGCTCCCACTGTCAAACAGACAATTCACAGTTCTGCCACTAACCTTTACCTCCATCATAGAATGTTCCAGTCTGTAATGCCTGGTCTGATCCAGAGAGATCGACGCCACCGTTGGCCCCTGGGCGTCACTGCATGCTGCCGATGTGGATGCTGAGGACCCCTGCTGGTCGCTGCTGCATGCTGCCGATGTGGATGCTGAGGACCCCTGCTGGTCGCTCCTAGTCGTCGTGGACCATGATGGCCGCCCCCATGGATCGCACGTGGGCGAGGGCGCCAAGCGCAGCGACTCCTGGTGGTCTTCCTCCTCCTCTGTCTGCCACGATGGCGCCGTCCTGAGATCGCACGTGGTCGGACCTCGTGGGTACTGCGACGCCGAAAGAGATGGTCTCCGTTCTGGAGGGTTACAAGCTGCACTGCCGTTTTTAGGTTTGGACCTGCAGACTTTGCCGTAGTGGCCTTTTTTACCGCACTGGCTGCAGATTGCCGTTCTTGCCGGACACTGTTGCCGTGGATGCTTGGCCCCTCCACAAAAATAGCATCGCTGGCCACCTGGAGCTGCCGCCGTCGTCGAATCGGTCTGGGAGCGCGGGTTCGCGGGGCGAGGAGGGAGCAGAGCTTGCTCCAACCACGTTGACTGCACGTGGTCCTCGGGGTACAGCGCCAAGCTCTTCGACGCCGCCTCCAACCTCACGGCCATCCCCATTGCCTGGGTCAAGTTGAGTTTCCCCTTTTCTAGCAATTTAAGCCTGATGTACGAGGACCCTACCCCTGCTACGAACGCGTCTCGGGGGAGGTCGTACATATACTGCTCGGCGGAGACGTCCTTACAGTCGCAACCCCTGGCAAGCTGCAGGAGCTCATTGGCATAATCCTCTATGGTTTCGCCCGACTGCCGACGTCGTGTAGCGAGGAGGTAACGAGCATGTATCTCGTTGGGTGGCATAATGTACCTATTCTTTAGGAGCTCGACGGCACCCTGGTAAGTGGGAGCTGCACGAATGGCTAGGTAAATCGTGTCGCTTACCCTCGCGTGGAGGACCTGGAGTCTATCACTGTCCGTAGTGATAGCTACCGAGGCTGCCAGGTAGTCCTCAAAGCACTTCCACCAATGGTCGAATGTGTTAGCTGCACCGACCGCACGTGGGTCCAGTGTCAGACGATCCGGTTTTAGGATCTGTTCCATACTCTCTGTTTTTTTTTCTTCTTGTTGCACAGTTGTGAGTTTTCTGTTTACTTTATTAAATTGATGCGCGTCAATAAGCACATGGAATCAAGGCTTCGGTATTGAAGGCTTTAATAAAGTAACAAGGGAACTACTAACACGAATACACCAGTTCAGACTGAAGGGGTCCTGCCGGAGCAGGGGGTCTTATACCCTGCCACCGGAGGCGGGACCCCACTGGAATGTGCCACGATAACTCTCATAACAGGTAAACACCCTAACCCAACAACATAGTACAACCCCCACAGTAATAACACCCTAGCCCAACAGTAACATGGTAACAAACCCCAGTGGTGAACCAACGATGGTTCACCACAGGCTTGGATGGATCAGTTGCTTTCAGATGGTGCTAAGCCATGCCACCTAGAGGCAGCCAGGAAATGTTCACCAGTTCAAAGCAGAGAAAAGTACATTCAGATGGAAGCACACCCAGTGTCCTCTATTAGCTGTTGAATCTCTGCACAAAAGAATCATTAATCCCACTAAAACACTCTCCAAGCCAAAACAAACACACCTCTAGCTACTCTCAAACTGTAAAATTACCCCTTTGTCACAGCCACAATAAAAATAAGAACATAAGAACTAGGAGGAGGAGTAGGCCATCGAGCGCCCTGAGCCTGCTCCGCCATTCAATAAGATCATGGCTGATCTTTTCATTGACTCAGCTCCACTTACCCACCCGCTCACCATAATCCTTAATTCCTTTACTGTTCAAAAATGTATCTAGCCTTGCCTTAAAAATGAGGAAGCTTCAATGGTCAGGGAATACCACCGTTTTACAACCCTTTGGGTGAAGAAGTTCCTCCTCAACTCAGTCCTAAATCTGCTACCCCTTATTTTGAGGCCATGCCCTCTAGTTCCACTTGCCAGTGGAAACAACCTCACTGCTTTTATTTTATCCATTCCCTTCATGATCTTATATGTTTCTATAAGATCTCCCCTCATTCTTCTGAATTCCAATGAGTACAGTCCCAGTCTACTCGGTCTCTCCTCATAAGTTCATAAAGGGCAAAAGAGTAACAAGGGAGAGAGTAGGACCTCTTAAGGATCAACAAGGTCATCTATGTGCAGATCCACAAGAGATGGGTGAGATCCTAAATGAATATTTCTCATCAATATTTACTGCTGAGAAAAGCATGGATGTTAGGGAACTTGGGGAAATAAATAGTGATGTCTTGAGGAGTGTACACATTACAGAGAAGGAGGTGCTGGATGTCTTAAAGCGCATCAAGGTAGATAAATCCCCGGGACCTGATGAAGTGTATCCCAGGACATTGTGGGAGGCTAGGGAGGAAACTGCAGGTCCTCTAGCCGAGATATTTGAATCATCAATAGTCACGGGTGAGGTGCCTGAAGATTGGAGAGTAGTAAATGTGTCTTTGTTTGAAAAGGGCTGCAGGGAAAAGCCTGGGAACTACAGGCCAGTGAGCCTCACATCTGTGGTGGGTAAGTTGTTGGAAGGTATTCTGAGAGACAGGATCTATAGGCATTTAGAGAATGCAAGGACTGATTAGGGACAGTCAGCATGGCTTTGTGAGTGGAAAAATCAGGTCTCACAAAGTTGATTGAATTTTTTGAAGGGGTAACCAAGAAGGTAGATGAGGGCAGTGCAGTTGATGTTATCTACATGGATTTTAGCAACGTCTCTGACAAGGTACTGCATGGTATGTTGTTGCATAAGGTTAAATCTCACAGGATCCAGGGTAAGGTGGCTAAATGGATACAAAATTGGCTTGATGACAGAAGAGGGTGGTTGTAGAGAGTTGTTTTTCAAACTAGAGGCCGGTGACCAGCAGTGTGCCTCAGGGATCAGTGCTGGGTCCACTGTTATTTGTCATTTATATTAATGATTTGGATGAGAATATAGGAGGCATGGTTAGTAAGTTTGCAGATGACACCAAGATTGGTGACATCGTGGAAAGTGAAGAAACGTATCTCGGACTGCAATGGGATCTTGATCAATTGGGCCAATGGGCTGATGAATGGCAGATGGAGTTTAATTTAGATAAATGCGAGGTGATGCATTTTGGTAGACTGAACCAGGGCAGGACTTACTAAGTTAATGGTAGAGCGTTGGGGAGAGTTACAGAACAAAGAGATCTAGGGGTACATGTTCATAGCTCCTTGAAAGTGGAGTCACAGGTGGACAGAGTGGTGAAGAAGGCATTAAGCATGCTTGGTTTCATTGGTCAGAACATTGAATACAGGAGTTGGGATGTCTTGTTGAAGTTGTACAAAACATTGGTAAGGCCACACTTGGAATAGTGTGTACGGTTCTAGACACCTTATTATAGAAAGGATATTATTAAACTAGAAAGAGTGCAGAAAAGATTTACTAAGATGCTACCGGGACTTGATGGTTTGAGTTATAAGGAGAGGCTGGAAAGAATGGGACTTTTTTTTCTGGAGCGTAGAAGGCTGAGGGGCAATCCTACAGAGGTCTATAAAATAGTGAGGGGCATAGATCAGCTAGATAGTCAATATCTTTTCCCAAAGGTAGGGGAGGGCATAGGCTTAAGGTGAGAGGGGAGAGACATAAAAGTGCCCTGAGGGGCAATTGTTTCACACAGAGGGTGGTGAGGTAGTAGTAGATGCGGGTATAATTTTGTCTTTTAAAAAGCATTTAGACAGTTACATGGGTTAAGATGGATATAGAGGAGTATGGGCCCGAATGCGGGCAATTGGGACTAGCTTATGGTTTAAAAAAAAGGGCGGGATGGACAAGTTGGGTTGAAGGGCCTGTTTCCATGCTGTAAACCTCTATGACTCTATGAACATAAGAACTTAAGAAATAGGAGCAGGAGTAAGCCATCTAGCCCCTCGAGCCTGCCCCGCCATTCAATAAGATCATGGCTGATCTGATAGTGGTTTAGTTCCACTTACCCACCCGCTCCCCATAACCCTTAATTCCCTTATTGATCAGAAATCTATCTACCTGTGACTTAAACATATTTAACGAGGTAGCCTCCACTGCTTCAATGGGCAGAGAATTCCAGAGATTCACGACCCTCTGAGAGAAGAAGTTCCTCCTCAACTCTGTCCTAAACTGACTCCCCCTTATTTTGAGGCTGTGTCCTATAGTTCTTGTTTCCTTTCTAAGTGGAAAGGATCTCTCTGCCTCTACCCTGTCTAGCCCCTTCATTATCTTATATGTCTCTATAAGATCTCCCCTCAGCCTTCTAAACTCCAACGAGTGCAGGCCCAATCTACTCAATCTCTCCTCATAAGCTAACCCCCTCATCTCCGGTATCAACCTGGTGAACCTTCTCTGTACTCCCTCCAAGGCCAATACATCCTTCCGCAAATAAGGGGACCAAAATTGCACACAGTACTCCAGTTGCGGCCTCACCAGTACCTTGTACAATTGCAGCAAGACCTCCCTGCTTTTATACTCCATCCCCTTCACGATAAAGGCCAACATTCCATTTGCCTTCTTGATCACCTGCTGCACCTGCAAACTGAGTTTTTGCGATTCATGCACAACGACCCCCAGGTCCCTCGACACAGTAGCATGTTGTAATTTTTCACTATTTAAATAATAGTCCATTTTACTATTATTCCTTTCAAAGTGGATAACCTCACACTTGTCAACGTTATACTCCATCTGCCAGATCCTCGCCCACTCACTTTGCCTATCCAAATCTCTCTGCACACTTTCCGCATCCTCCATGCAATTCGCTTTCCCACTCATCTTTGTATCATCCGCAAACTTTGTTATCCTACACTCGGTCCCCTCCCCCAGATCGTCTATGTATATAGTAAACAGTTGGGGCCCCAGCACCGATCCCTGTGGCACACCACTAGTCACCAACTGCCAACCAGAAAAGCACCCATTTATTCCAACTCTCTGCTTCCTGTTAGATAGCCAATCCTCAATCCACGCTAACACTTTACCCCCAACTCCGCGTACCTCAATCTTCTGCAGCAACCTTTTGTGAGGCACCTTTTCGAACGCCTTCTGGAAATCCAAAAACACACATCCACCGGTTCCCCTCTGTCAACCGCACTCGTTACATCTTCATAAAAATCCAGTAAATTCGTCAAACACGACTTTCCCTTCATGAATCCATGCTGCGTCTGCATGATCGCACCATTTTTTTCCAGGTGTCCTGCTATTTCTTCTTTAATGATGGAGTCCAGCAATTTCCCAACTACGGACGTTAAGCTAACCGACCTGTAGTTACCCACCTTTTGTCTATCTCCTTTTTTAAACAGTGGCGTCACCTTAGCTGTTTTCCAATCAGCCGGCACTTCCCCAGAGTCCAGCGAATTTTGATAAATTACAACCAACGCATCCGCTATTACTTCTGCCATTTCTTTCAGTACCCTGGGATGCATTCCATCCGGGCCCGGGGACTTGTCTACCTTTAGTCCCATTAGCCTACCAAACACTACCTCTTTAGTAATAGTAATCGTTTTAAGGACCTCACCCCCTACAGTCCCACGACCATCAATTTTCGGTAAGCTATTTGTGTCCTCTACCGTGAAGACCGACACAAAAAACTTGGTTAAGGCCTCGGCCAATTCCTCGTTTCCCATTATTAAATCCCCCTTCTCGTCTTCTAAGGGTCCAACATTTACTTTAGCTACTCTTTTCCTTTTTATATATTTGTAAAAACTTTTACTATCAGTTTTTATATTTTGTGCTAGTTTAGTTTCATAATCTATCTTTCCTTTCTTTATCGCTTTCTTAGTAGTTCTTTGTTGTTTTTTAAAGCTTTCCCAATCTTCTAATTCCCCACTAGTTTTGGCCACTCTGTACGCATCGGTTTTTAATTTAATACTCTCCTTTATTTCCTTAGTTATCCATGGCTGGTTATCCCTTTTCTTACATTCCTTTTTTATCACAGGAATATATTTTTGCTGAGTACTGAGAAAAATCTCCTTAAAAATCCGCCACTATTGCTCAGCTGTCCTACCAACTAGTCTGCGCTCCCAGTCTACATTAGCCAATTCTGCCCTCATCCTATTGTACTCCCCTCTGTTCAAGCAGAGGACACTGGTTTGGGACCCTACTTTCTCTCCCTTCATTTGTATTAGAAATTCAACCATATTGTGATCACTCATTCCAAGAGGATCCCTCACAAGAAGATCATTAATTTTACCTGTCTCATTACACAGGACCAGATCCAAGATAGCTTGCTCCCTCGTAGGTTCTGTAACATACTGTTCGAGGAAACTATCCCGACAGCATTCTAAGAACTCTTCCTCAAGTCCACCGCGTCCGACTTGAGTCAGCCAATCAATATGCAGGTTAAAATCCCCCATGATTATTTCTGTTCCGTTTTTGCACGCATCCATTATTTGCTTGTTTATAGCCCGACCCATCTCAAAGTTATTATTTGGGGGCCTATAGACCACCAGTGACTTTCTCCCCTTACTATTCCTTATCTCCACCCACAACAATTCCACATTCTGCTCCTCAGAGCCTATCTCGTCTCTCACTACCGCCCTGATGTTATCTTTAATTAACAGAGCTACCCCACCTCCTTTTCCTTCCTGTCTATCCTTCCGAAAAATCTGATACCCCTGGATATTCAGTTCCCAGTCCTAGTCACCCTGCAACCACGTTTCTGTAATGGCCACAAGATCATACCCATTTGTACTGATTTGTGCCATCAACTCATTCACTTTGTTTCGAATGCTACGTGCATTCAGGTAAAGTGTCTTTATGCTAGCCTTTATATGGACCCGATTTGTTAGTGCATTCTTTTGATTGCACGCTCTGTCCCTACCTGTAGCAAACTGGTTATCCTTCCCCAGACCATCTCCTTGCACTGCGTTGACCACCTCCCTTCTTGTGTTTGTCACCTTTTTTACTCTGCCTGAGCCCTTGACTCCTTTAACTAGATAAATGTCCTCATCTTAACCCTCACTCGTACCCTCTCCTTTACCTTTGATTTTGTAATTCCCCATACCCCTGAACCCTCCCCCCCACTATTTAGTTTAAAGCCCTATTTACAGCCTACGGCTAAGCCAACATTCTTAACTCTGGAATCAACCTAGTGAA
Organism: Mustelus asterias; assembly: GCF_964213995.1. Lineage (NCBI taxonomy): Eukaryota > Metazoa > Chordata > Chondrichthyes > Carcharhiniformes > Triakidae > Mustelus > Mustelus asterias. The sequence goes on along the minus strand of NC_135822.1, from coordinate 44,714,548 downwards.
TCTCCTCTGCACCCTCTCCAGTGCCAGTATACCCTTTCTCAAGTAAGGAGACCAAAACTGTACACAGTACTCCAGGTGTGGCCTCACCAGCACCTTATACAGCTGCAACATAACCTCCCTGTTTTTAAACTCCATCCCTCTCTCAATGAAGGACAAAATTCCATTTGCCTTCTTAATTACCTGATGCATCTGCAAACCAACCTTTTGCGATTCATGCAGAAGGACACCCAGGTCCCTCTGCACAGCAGTGTGCTGCAATATTTTACCATTTAAATAATAGTCCATTTTGCTGTTATTCCTACCAAAATGGATGCCCCTCATTTACCAACATTGTACTCCATCTGCCAGACCCTTGCCCACTCACTAAAACTATTTATATCCCTTTACAGACTTTCAGTGTCTTCTGCACACTTTACTCTACCTTAGTGTCATCTGTGAATTTTGACACACTACACTTGGTCCCCAACTCCAAATCATCGATGTAAATTGTAAACAATTGTGTTCCCAACACTGATCCCTGAGGCACACTACTAGTCACTGATTGCCAACCAGAAAAACACCCATTTACCCCCACTCTTTGCTTTCTGTTAGTTAACCAATCCTCTATCTATGCTAATACATTACCCGTAACACCGTGCACCTTTATCTTATGCAGCAGGCTTTGGTGCGGCACCTTGTCAAATGCCATCTGGAATTCCAGATACACCACATCCACAGGTTCCCCATTGTCCATTGCACATGTAATGTTCTCAAAGAATTCCACCAAATTAGTCAAACATGACTTGCCTTCCATGAACCCAATGGGACAATTTATATCCAGATGTCTCGCTATTTCTTCCTTGATGATAGATTCAAGCATTTTCCCTACTACAGAATTTAAGCTAACCCGCTTTTTGTCTACCTCCTTTTTTAAACAGTGGCGTCACATTTGCTGTTTTCCAATCTGCGGGAACCACCCCAGAGTCCAGCGAATTTTGGTAAATTGCCACCAGTGCATTTGCTATTTCCCCTGCCATCCCTTTTAATACCCTGGGATACATTCCAACAGGGCCAGGAGACTTGTCTACCTTTAGACCCATGAGCTTGCCCAACACTACCTCTTTCGTGATAATGATAGTTTCTCGGTCTTCACCTGCCATAGCCTTCCTGTCATCAATTTTTGGCATGTTTTTTGTATCTTCCACTGTGAAGACCGACACAAAATATCTTTTCAATGCCTCGGCCATTTCCTCATTTCCAGTTATTACATCCCCCTTCTCGTCCTCTAAAGGACCAATGTTTACTTTAGCTACTCTTTTTCGTTTTAAAAATTTGTACAAACTTTTGCTATCTGTTTTTATATTCTGGGTTAGTTTACTTTCATAATCTATCTTACTTTTCTTTACAGCTTTTTTCGTGGCTTTCTGTTGACCTTTAAAGATTTCCCACTACCCTTTGCCACTTTGTATGCATTTTCTTTCAATTTGATACCCTCCTTTATTTCCTTAGATATCCATGGCTGATTATCTCTTTTTCTACAGTCCTTCCTTTTCACTGGTATATACTTTTGCTGAGCACTGTGAAAAATCGCTTTGAAAGTCCTCCACTGTTCCTCAATTGTCCCACCATAAAGTTTTTGCTCCCAGTCTACCTTAGCCAACTCCTCCCTCATCCCTTTATAGTCTCCTTTGTTTAAGCACAAGACACTGGTATTGGATTTTACCTTCTCATGCTCCATCTGTATTTTAGATTCAACCATACTGTGGTCGCTACTTCCGAGAGGATCCATAACTGTAAGATCATTAATTATTCCTGTATCTTTACAGGATCAGATCTAGGATAGCTTGCTCCCTCGTAGGTTCCATTACATACTGTTCAAGGAAACTATCGTGGATACATTCTATGAACTCCTCTTCAAGGCTGCCTTGACTGACCTGGTTTGACCAATCGACATATAGATTAAAATCCCCCATGATAATTGCTGTACCATTTTTACATGCATCAGTTAATTCTTTGTTTATATCTCGCCCCACCATTATGTCATTATTTAGTGGCCTATAGACCATGCTTATCAGTGACTTGTTCTCCTTACAATTCCTAATTTCCACCCAAACGGATTCAACCTTTTTTTCCATAGAACCGATATCATCTCTCACTACCGCCCTGATATCATCTTTAAATATCAGAGCTACACCACCTCCCTTACCTTCCTGTCTGTCCTTCCCAATATCTGATACCCCTGGATGTTTAATTACCAGTCGTGACCATCCTGCAAACATATCTCTATAATGGCCACCAAATCATACTCGTTCGCAATGATTTGTGCCTTCAACTCATTTACCTTGTTTCGAATGCTACGAGCATTCAGATAAAGTGCCCTTCTGCGAGTTTTTGTACCTTCTTTTTGAATCCTAACACCTCCATTAATAACATCTCCTGAGTTCTCTTTCCCTTTAACTTTTTTCCTGATTTTCGATGTAGTTTAAATCTTCTCCCCATATGCTAACCTGCTGCTTTGTTTTCCAATAACCATTATACTTCCCATAGTTTTACTCTTCCCCAGTCAGCACCTGAAGCTCCCATTCATTAACCTCAATCTCAAATAGCACGAAATCCCAAGTTGCTTTCCTGCTGATTTTAATTAATGTAAAATGAAACATGAAAATGGAAAAGATGGAATTTAACCCTGAAAAGTGTGAGGTGATGCACTTTGGAAGGAGTAATTTGACAAGGAAGTATACTATGAAAGGTCTGACACTGAGAAGTTCCGAAGAACAAAGGGACCTTGGCGTGTTTGTCCATAGATCTCTGAAGGCGGAAAGACAGGTTAATAGGGTGGTGAAAAAGGCATATGGCACACTCGCCTTTATCAATCGGCATATAGATTACAACAGGAGAGAGGTCATGATGGAGTTGTATAGAATTTTGGTCAGGCCAGAGCTGGAGTACTGATTGCAGTTCTGATTGCCACATTATAGGAAGGGGGTGAACGCACTGGAGGAGTTGCAGAGGAGATTCACCAGGATGCTGCCTGGGATGGAACATTTAAGTTATGAAGTGAGGCTGGATAGACTTGGGTTGTTTTCATTGGAACAAAGAAGCCTGAGGAGTAACCTGATTGAGGTGTTCAAGGTTATGAGGGGCATGGACAGGGTGGATAGGGAGCAGCTGTTCCCCTTAGTTGAAGGGTCAGTTATGGAACATAGAACATAACAGCGCAGTGCAGGCCCTTCGGCCCTCGATGTTGTGCCGACCAGTGAAAACAATCTAAAGCCCATCTAACCGACACGATTCCAATATCATCCATATGTCGATCCAATAACCACTTGAATGCTCTTAATGTTGACGTGTCCACTACTGCTGCAGGCAGGGCATTCCACGCCCTTACTACTCTCTGAGTAAAGAACCTACCTCGAACATCTGTCCGATATCTATCACGCCTCAATTTAAAGCCATGTCCCCTCATGTTAGCCATCACCATCCGAGGAAAAAGGCTCTCACTATCCACCCTATCTAATCCTCTGATCATCTTGTATGCCTCTATTAAGTCACCTCTTAAACTTCTTCGCTCTAACGAAAACAACCTCAAGCCCCTCAGCTTTTCCTCATACGATTTTCCCACCATACCAGGCAACATCCTGGTAAATCTCCTCTGCACCCTTTCCAACACTTCCACATCCTTCCTATAATGCGGCGACCAGAACTGTACGCAATACTCCAAGTGCGGCCGCACCAGAGTTTTGTACAGTTGCAACATGACCTCCTGGCTCCGAAACGCAATCCCTCTACCAATAAAAGCTAACATACCGTACGCCTTCCTAACAACCCTATCAATCTGGGTGCCAACTTTCAGGGATCTATGCACATGGACACCCAGATCCCTCTGTTCATCCACACCACCAAGTATCTTACCATTAGCCCAGTACTCTGTATTCCTGTTACTCCTTCCAAAGTGAATCACTTCGCACTTTTCCGCATTAAACTCCATTTGCCACCTCTCAGCCCAGCTCTGCAGCTTATCTATGTCCCTCTGTAACCTGCCACTTCCCTCCGCACTGTCTACAACTCCACCGACTTTAGTGTCATCCGCAAATTTACTAATCCATCCTTCTATGCCCTCATCCAGGTCATTAATAAAAATGACAAACAGCAGTGGCCCGAAACAGATAGTTGCGGTACACCGCTAGTAACTGAACTCCAGGATGAATATTTCCCATCAACCACCACCCTCTGTTTTCTTACAGCTAGCCAATTCCTGATCCAAACCACTAAATCACCCTCAATCCCATGTGTCCGTATTTTCTGCAAAAGCTTACCATGGGGAACCTTATCAAACACTTTGCTGAAATCCATGTACACCACATCAACCGCTTTACCCTCATCCACCTCTTTGGTCACCTTCTCAAAGAACTCAATAAGGTTTGTGAGGCATGACCTACCCTTCACAAAACCGTGCTGACTATCCCTAATCAAATTATTCTTTTCGAGGTGATTATAAATCCTATCTCTTATAATCCTTTCGAATACTTTGCCCACAATAGAAGTAAGGCTCACCGGTCTATAATTACCAGGGTTGTCCCTACTCCCCTTCTTGAACAAGGGGACAACATTTGCGATCCTCCAGTATTCTGGCACTGTTCCAGTAGACAATGACGACCCAAAGATCAAAGCCAAAGGCTCTGCAATCTCCTCTCTAGCCTCCCAGAGATTCCTAGGATAAATCCCACCTGGCCCAGGGGACTTATCTATTTTTACCCTTTCCAGAATTGCTAACACCTCTTCCGATGAACCTCAATCCCATCCAGTCCAACAGCCTGCATCTCAGAACTCCCCTCGACACTGTCCCTCTCCAGTGTGAATACCGACGAAAAATATTCATTTAGTGCCTCTCCTATCTCTTCAGACTCCACGCACAACTTCCCACTACTGTCCTTGACTGGCCCTAATCTTACCCTGGTCATTCTTTTACTCCTGACATACCTATAGAAAGCTTTAGGGGTTTCCTTGATCCTACCTGCCAAAGACTTCTCATGTCCCCTCCTGGCTCTTCTTAACTCTTTCTTTAGGTCCTTCCTGGCTAACTTGTAACTTTCAAGCTCCCTAACTGAGCCTTCATGTCTCATCCTTACATAAGTCTCCTTCTTCCTCTTCACAAGAGATTCAACCTCCTTAGTAAACCACGGTTCCCTCACACGTCTGCTTCCTCCCTGCCTGACAGGTACATATTTATCAAGGACGCGTAGTAGCTGTTCCTTGAACAAGTTCCACATTTTAATTGTGCCCATCCCCTGCAGTTTCCTTCCCCAACCTATGCCAGCTAAATCTCGCCTAATCGCATCATAATTTCCTTTCCCCCAGCGATAACTCTTGCCCTTTGGTATATACCTATCCTTTTCCATAGCTAAGGTAAACGTAATCGAATTGTGGTCACTGTCACCAAAGTGCTCACCTACCTCCAAATCTAACACCTGGCCTGGTTCATTACCCAGTACCAAATCTAACGTGGCCTCGCCTCTTGTTGGTCTATTTACATATTGCGTCAGGAAGCCTTCCTGCACACATTGGACAAAAACCGACTCCACTAAAGTACTCGAACTATAGCTTTTCCAGTCAATATTTTTAAAGTTAAAGTCCCCCAGAACAACTACCTTGCTACTTTCGCTCCTATCCAGAATCATCTTTGCAATCCTTTCCTCTACATCTCTGGAACTTTTCGGAGGTCTATAAAAAACTCCCAACAGGGTGACCTCTCCTTTCCTGTTTCTAACCTCAGCCCAAACTACCTCAGTAGACGAGTCCTCATCGAATGTCCTTTCTGCCACCGTAATACTGTCCTTGACTAACAATGCCACACCTCCCCCTCTTTTACCACCTTCCCTGCACTTACTGAAACATCTAAACCCTGGAACCTGCAACAACCATTCCTGTCCCTGCTCTATCCATGTCTCCGAGATGGCCACAACATCGAAATCCCAGGTACCAACCCATGCTGCAAGTTAAGAACATAGAACATAGAACAGTACAGCACAGAACAGGCCCTTCGGCCCACGATGTTGTGCCGAGCTTTATCTGAAACCAAGATCAAGCTATCCCACTCCCTATCATCCTGGTGTGCTCCATGTGCCTATCCAATAACCGCTTAAATGTTTCTAAAGTGTCTGACTCCACTATCACTGCAGGCAGTCCATTCCACACCCCAACCACTCTCTGCGTAAAGAACCTACCTCTGATATCCGTCCTGTATCTCCCACCACGAACCCTATAGTTATGCCCCCTTGTAATAGCTCCATCCACCCGAGGAAATAGTCTTTGAACGTTCACTCTATCTATCCCCTTCATCATTTTATACACCTCTATTAAGTCTCCCCTCAGCCTCCTCCGCTCCAGAGAGAATAGCCCTAGCTCCCTCAACCTTTCCTCATATGACCTACCCTCCAAACCAGGCAGCATCCTGGTAAATCTCCTCTGCACTCTTTCCAGCGCTTCCACATCCTTCCTATAGTGAGGTGACCAGAACTGCACACAATATTCCAAATGTGGTCTCACCAAGGTCCTGTACAGTTGCAGCATAACCCCACGGCTCTTAAACTCCAAGTTCACCCAACTTATTCCGGATGCTCCTGGCGTTGAAGTATACACACTTCAAACCACCTTCCTGCCTGTCAGTACACCCCTGCGACCCTGAAACCTCATCCATGACCTCACTACTCTCAACCTCCTGCACACCGGAGCTACAATTCAGGTACCCACCCCCCTGCTGAATTAGTTTAAACCCTCCCGAAGAGCATTCGCAAATTTCCCCCCCAAGTTATTGGTACCCCTCTGATTCAGGTGCAGACCATCCTGTTTGTAGAGGTCCCACCTACCCCAGAAAGAGCCCCAATTGTCTAGGTATCTGAATCTCTCCCTCCTGCACCATCCCTGTAACCACGTGTTCAACTGCTCTCTTTCCCTATTCCTCTCCTCACTATCACGTGGCACGGGTAACAAACCAGAGATAACAACTTTGTTTGTTCTAGCCCTAAGCTTCCACCTCAACTCCCTGAATTTCTGCCTTACATCCCCACCCCTTTTCCTACCTATGTCTTGAGTACCTATGTGAACCACAACTTGGGGCTGGTCCCCCTCCCCCATAAGGATTTCAAAAACACGATCCGAGACATCGTGGACTCTGGCTCCTGGGAGGCAACACACCAACCGCGAGTCTCGCTCGTTCCCGCAGAATCTCCTATCCGTCCCTTTAACTATGGAGTCCCCAATGACTAATCCTCTACACCTCTCCCCCCTTCCCTTCTGAGCCACAAGGACAGACTCTGAGTCAGTGACCTGTACACCATGGCTTACCCCTGCTAAGTCTCCCCCCCGCAACAGCATCCAAAAGTGTACTGTCCCCAATTTCTACTACATTTCTTGTTTCTCCCCCCACTTGGACAGCTCCCCGTACCTTGGTGCGGCGGTTAGCTTGCTCATCCTCCCTTTCCCTACCCTTCTGAGCTGCCGGGCCGGACTCTCCGCCAGAGGCACGGCCACTATTGCTTCCCCCAGGTAGGCTGCTCCCCTCAACAGCACTCAAACAGGAGTACTTATTTTTAAGGGGCACAGCCACTGGGGTACTCTCTAGTACCTGACCTTTCCCCTTCCCCTTCCTAACCGTGACCCACTTGTCCGTCTCCCGCGGCCCTGGTGTGACCACCTGCCTGTCACTCCTATCTATCACCTCCTCATTCTCCCTAACCAGACGAAGGTCATTGAGCTGCAGCTCCAGTTCCCTAACGTGGTCCCTTAGGAGCTGCAGCTCAACGCACCTCAATGAGGGGACACAAGTTAAAAGTGATGGGTGGGAGGTTTAGAGGGGATTTGAGGAAAAACATTTTTACTCAGAGGGTGGTGACGGTCTGGAATGCACTGCCCGGGAGGGTGGTGGAGGTGGGATGCCTCACATCCTTTTAAAAGTACCTGGATGAGTACTTGGCACACCACAACATTCAAGGCCATGGGACAAGTGCTAGCAAGTGGGATTAGGTGGGCAGATCAGGGCATTCCATACGTCGGTGCAGACTCGATGGGCTGAAGGGCCTCTTCTGCACTGTAGGAATCAGTGATCCTGTGAAAAGTCTGAAAGTGTGAGCCAGGCTTCAATGTGGCTTGAGGATGAGGCTAGAATGACAGAGTGCAATCCATTCTCCGCCGTCCATTGTGCTGTGAACTCCTCGAAGCGCATGTCAACGATTGATTCAACATGAGGGAATAGAGGAACTCGCTTGGAATTATCAAGTACTGGGATTTTTCAGCCTTCAATCCCACCAAATCCCTCAACACCATTTCTCTGTTCATACTGATCTCCTTCAGTTCCTCCCTCTCACTAAACCCTGTATTTCTCAATATTTCAGATGCGTTATTTGTCTCCTCCTTTGTGAAAACAGAACCAAATTATATATTTAGTTGTTCATCCGTTTCTTTGATCCCCAATATTATTTCCCCTGTCTCTGACTGTAAGGGACCTACATTTGTCTTCACCAATCTTTTTTGCTTCGTATACCTCTAGAAATACTTAACATTAGTTTTTATGTTCCCCCAAGCTTACTCTCGTACTCTATTTTCCCCTTCTTATTCAATGCCTTGGTCCTCCTTTGTTGAATTCAAACTGCTCCCAACCCTCAGGTCTGTTGTTTTTTTTTCTTGCCAATTTATATGCTCTGATGATGATCTAATGTTATCTCCAATTTCCCTTGTAAGCCATGGTTTGGCCACGTTTTCTGTTTTACTTTTACAAACGATTGTTACAGTTCACTAATGTGCTCTTTGAATGTTTGTCATTGCCTACCCACCATCATCTCTTGCAGTACCATTTCCCAATCCACCAGATCCAACTCGCGCATCATACTGTCGTAGTTTCCTTTATTAAGACTCAAGACCCTTGTTTCAGAATCAACTACATTACTGCTTTTGACCTGCTATTGTAGCCACAGTATTTATATGGCTGGCCACAACTATAGCTGGTTAATGCTTACCCCCCAGATGTTGATAGTGGGGGAATTCAATGAAGGTAATACCATTGAATGTCAAGGGGAGATGATTAAAATCTTGCTCATTGGAGATGGTCATTGCCTGGCAATTGTGCGGCGTGAATGTTACATGCTTATTTTTAATCAGCCCAAGCCTGGATATTGTCCAGGTCTTGTTGCATTTGGACATGGATTTCTTCAGTATCTGAGGAGTCGCAGATGTGGTAAACATTGTGCAGGCACAGCATACATCCCCACTTCTGACCTTTTGATGGAAGGAAGGTTATTGATGAAACAGCGAAAGATGGTTGGGCCTAGGACATGACCTACAGAACTCCTGCAGTGATGTCCAGGGACTGAGATGATTGACTTCCAAATCACCACAACCATTCTCCTTCATTCTGGATTAGATTCCTGTGGAGAGTTTTCCCGATTCCCACTGACTCCACTTTTACCAGGCCTCCTCATTGCCAGACTCTGTCAACTGCTTTCCAGGGTACATAAGTACTCAGCTGAACTGTTGCATCCAGCTCTGGGAGGATTGGAGGCATTAGAGAGGGTGCAGAGTCAAATGAATGGTTCCAGTGTGAGGAACTTCAGTTCGGCAGTTAATTTGAAATTAGGACTATTCTCCTTGGAAAAAGAGACTGAAAGGAGACTTGATAGAGATGTTCAAAATCTTGAGGGTCCAGACAGAGTTCCCTCTCTCCAATGCATTGAGAATGAAAGAGCACAGATTTAAAGGAGTACAAAGTAACTTGAGGAAAAATATTTCCATATAACGAGTGATTAAGGTCTGGAATATATTGCCTGAGAGTTTGCTGGTGGCATATTCAACTGAAGCATTCAAAATGGAATTGGACAGTTATCTGAATAGGAAAACTGTGTAGGGTTACAGGAACATAGAACATTACAGCGCACTACAGGCCCTTCGACCCTCGATGTTGCGCCGACCAGTGGAACCAATCTAAAGCCCCTCTAATCTACACTTTTCCAATATCATCCATATGTTTATCCAATAACCATTTGAATGCTCTTAATGTTGACGAGTCCACTACTGCTGCAGGCAGGGCATTCCACGCCCTTACTACTCTCTGAATAAAGAACCTACCTCTAACATCTGTCCTATATCTATCACCCCTCAATTTAAAGCTATGTTCCCTCGTGCTAGCCATCACCATCCGAGGAAAAAGGCTCTCACTATCCACCCTATCTAATCCTCTGATCATCTTGTATGCCTCTATTAAGTCACCTCTTAACCTTCTTCTCTCTAACGAAAACAACCTCAAGCCCCTCAGCCTTTCCTCATACGATTTTCCCACCATACCAGGCAACATCCTGGTAAATCTCCTCTGCACCCTTTCCAACACTTCCACATCTTTCCTATAATGCGGCAACCAGAACTGTACGCAATACTCCAAATGCGGCCGCACCAGAGTTTTGTACAGTTGCAGCATGACCTCCTGGCTCCGAAACTCAATCCCTCTACCAATAAAAGCTAACACACCATACGACTTCTTAACAACCCTATCAACCTGGGTGCCAACTTTCAGGGATCTATGCACATGGACACCCAGATCCCTCCGTTCATCCACACTACCAAGTATCTTACCATTAGCCCAGTACTCTGTATTCCTGTTACTCTTTCCAAAGTGAATCACCTCACACTTTTCCGCATTAAACTCCATTTGCCACCTCTCAGCCCAGCTCTGCAGCTTATCTATGTCCCTCTGTAACCTGCCACTTCCCTCCGCACTGTCTCCAACTCCACCGACTTTAGTGTCATCCGCAAATTTACTAATCCATCCTTCCACGCCCTCATCCAGGTCATTAATAAAAATGACAAACAGCAGTGGCCCCAAAACAGATCCTTGCAGTACACCACTAGTAACTGAACTCCAGGATGAATATTTCCCATCAACCACCACCCTCTGTTTTCTTACAGCTAGCCAATTCCTGCTCCAAACCACTAAACCACCTTCAATCCCATGTGTCCGTATTTTCTGCAAAAGATTACCATGGGGAACTTGATCAAACGCTTTGCTGAAATCCATATACACCACATCAACCGTGTTGATGTGGTGTATATGGAAGAAGGCAGAGAAATGAAATTCACTACTTTAACTCTGCGCTCACTTGTCCTTGATCCTTTCACAGGAGAAGGCAGGAGAACGGAATGAGGTGAGTTGCTGAAATGCAGAGCTGGTGTAGACATGATGGGCCAAATGGCCTCTTTCTGCACTGTAAGAATTCTGTAATCCCAAGGGCAGTCACTCTCAGTGAGTCATAGAGGTTTACAGTATGGAAACAGGCCCTTCGGCCCAACTTGTCCATGCCGCCCTTTTTTTTTAAACCCCTAAGCTAGTCTTTTTTTTATCATGATGCTTTCCCTAATCAAAAGTGCAACTCCTCCTCTCTTACCTCCTGTTCTATCTTTCCTATAGCATCTGTACTCTGGAACCAGTCCTGTCCCTCCCTTAGCCATGTTTCAGTAATTGCTATAATAACCCAGTCCCACATACCCATCCATGCCCTGAGTTTATCTGCCTTGCCCGTCAGACCTCTTGCATTGAAACAAATGCAGTTTAATCTGGACTTCCCTTGCTCTCTGCTCTGCTTTTGCCTGATCTTTCTGATACTCTCACCTCACCTCTTTCTTCCACAATTGAACCACAGCTATAATAAGGTCAGGAGCGAAATGATTCTGGTGGAAGCCAAATGGAGTGTCAATGAGCAAGTTATTGCTGAGTAAGTATCATTTAATAGCACTGTCGACGACACCCGCCATCTGTTTGCTGATTGAGAGAAGTCTGTTAGACTGGTAATTGGCTGAATTGGATTTCTCCTGCTTATTGTGGACAGAGTAAGAAGTTAAACAACACCAGGTTAAAGTCCAACAGGTTTATTTGGTAGCAAAAGCCACAAGCTTTTGGAGCCTTAAGCTCCTTCTTCAGGTGAGTGGGAGTTCTGTTCACAAACAGGGCATATAAAGACACAAACTCAATTTACAGAATAATGGTTGGAATGCGAATACTTACAGCTAATCAAGTCTTAAAGGTACAAACAATGTGAATGGAGAGAGCATTAAGACAGGTTAAAGAGATGTGTATTGTCTCTAGACAGGACAGCAAGTGAGACTCTGCAAGTCCAGGCAAGCTGTGGGGATTACAGATAGTGTGACATGAACCCAATATCCCGGTTGAGGCCGTCCTCGTGTGTGCGGGACTTGGCTATCAGTTTCTGCTCAGCGACTCTGCGCTGTCGTGTGTCGTGAAGGCCGCCTTGGAGAACGCTTACCCGAATATCAGAGGCCGAATGCCCGTGGCCGCTGAAGTGCTCCCCAACAGGAAGAGAACAGTCTTGCCTGGTGATTGTCGAGCGGTGTTCATTCACCCGTTGTCGCAGTGTCTGCATGGTTTCCCCAATGTACCATGCCTCGGGACATCATTTCCTGCAGTGTATCAGGTAGACAACATTGGCCGAGTTGCAAGAGTATGTACCATGTACCTGGTGGATGGTGTTCTCACGTGAGATGATGGCATCCATGTCGATGATCCGGCACGTCTTGCAGAGGTTGCTGTGGCAGGGTTGGGTGGTGCTGTGGTCACTGTTCTCCTGAAGGCTGGGTAGTTTGCTGCGGACAATGGTCTGTTTGAGGTTGTGCAGTTGTTTGAAGGCAAGAAGTGGGGGTGTAGGGATGGCCTTGGTAAGATGTTCGTCTTCATGAATGACATGTTGAAGGCTCCGCAGAAGATGCCGTAGCTTCTCCGCTCCGGGGAAGTACTGGATGACGAAGGGTACTCTGTCCACCGTGTCCCGTGTTTGTCTTCTGAGGAGGCCGGTGAGATTTGTCGCTGTGGCGCGTCGGAACTGTCAATCGATGAGTCGAGCGCCATATCCTGTTCTTGTGAGGGCATCTTTCAGCGTCTGGAAGTGTCTGTTGCGATCCTCCTCATCCGAGCAGATCCTGTGTATACGGAGGGCTTGTCCGTAGGGGAAGGCTTCTTTAACGTGTTTTGGGTGGAAGCTGGAGAAGTGGAGCATCGTGAGGTTATCCGTGGGCTTGCGGTATAGTGAGGTGCTGAGGTGACCATCCTTAATGGAGATGCGTGTGTCCAAGAATGCAACCGATTCTGGAGAGTAGTCCATGGTGAGTCTGATGGTGGGAAAGGACTTGTTATAAGAACATAAGAAATAGGAGCAGGAGTAGGCCATCTAGCCCCTCGAGCCTGCCCCGCCATTCAATAAGATCATGGCTGATCTGAAGTGGATCAGTTCCACTTACCCATCTGATCCCTATAACCCCTAATTCCCTTACCGATCAGGAATCCATCTATCCGTGATTTAAACATATTCAACGAGGTAGCCTCCACCACTTCAGTGGGCAGAGAATTCCAGAGATTCACCACCCTCAGAGAAGAAGTTCCTCCTCAACTCTGTCCTAAACTGACCCCCCCTTTATTTTGAGGCTGTGCCCTCTAGTTCTAGTTTCCTTCCTAAGTGGAAAGAATCTCTCCACCTCTACCCTATCCAGCCCCTTCATTATCTTATAGGTCTCTATAAGATCCCCCCTCAGCCTTCTAAATTCCAACGAGTACAAACCCAATCTGCTCTCTACACTCCCTCCAAGGCCAATATATCCTTCCGCAAATAAGGGGACCAATACTGCACACAGTATTCCAGCTGCGGCCTCACCAATGCCCTGTACAGATGCAGCAAGACATCTCTGCTTTTATATTCTATCCCCCTTGCGATATAGGCCAACATCCCATTTGCCTTCTCGATCACCTGTTGCACCTGCAGACTGGGTTTTTGCGTCTCATGCACAAGGACCCCCAGGTCCTTCTGCACAGCAGCATGTTGTAATTTCTTTCCATTTAGATAATAATCCAATTTGCTATTATTTCTTCCAAAGTGAATCACCTCGCATTTGTCAACGTTATACTCCATCTGCCAGATCCTCGCCCACTCACTCAGCCTGCCCAAATCTCTCTGCAGACCTTCTACGCCCTCCACACGATTCACTTTTCCACTTACCTTTGTGTCGTCTGCAAACTTTGTTACCCTACACTCAGTCCCCTCCTCCAGATCGTCTATATAAATGATAAATAGTTGAGGCCCCAGTACCGATCCCTGCGGCCTAGTTACCATCTGCCAACCAGAAAAGCACCCATTTATTCCGACTCTCTGCTTCCTGTCAGATAGCCAATCCCCAATCCACGCTAACACCCTACCCTCAACTCCGTGTGACCCAATCTTCTTCAGCAACCTTTTGTGAGGCACCTTATCAAACGCCTTTTGGAAATCCAAAAACACCGCATCCACCGGTTCCCCTCCATCAACCGCACTAGTCACATCTTCATAAAAATCCAACTGTTGATGTCATCATATAGTTGTTTCAGTGATTGTTCACCATGAATCCAAAGGAAGAAAATGTCATCGATGTATCTGGTGTATAGCATCAGTTGAAGGTCCTGTGCAGTGAAGAAGCGGTACATACTCTTGCAACTCGCCCAATGTTGTCTACCTAATACGCTGCAGGAAAGGATGTCCCGAGGCATGGTACATTGGGGAAACCATGCAGATGCTGTGACAACGGATGAATGAACACCGCTCGACAATCACCAGGCAAGACTGTTCTCTTCCTGTTGGGGAACACTTCAGCGGTCACGGGCATTCGGCCTCTGATATTCAGGTAAGCGTTCTCCAAGGCGGCCTTTACGACACACGACGGCGCAGAGTCGCTGAGCAGAAACTGATAGCCAAGTTCCGCACACATGAAGACGGCCTCAACTGGGATATTGGGTTCATGTCACACTATCTGTATTCCCCACAGCTTGCCTGGACTTGCAGAATTTCACTGGCTGTCCTGTCTGGAGACAATACACATCTCTTTAACCTGTATTAATGCTCTCTCCACTCACATTGTTTGTACCTTTAAGACTTGATTAGATGTAAATATTCGCATTCCCACCATTATTCTGTAAATTGAGTTTGTGTCTTTATATGCCCTGTTTGTGAACAGAATTCCCACTCACCTGAAGAAGGAGCTTAAGGCTCCGAAAGCTTGTGGCTTTTGCTACCAAATAAACCTGTTGAACTTTAACCTGGTGTTGTTAAACTTCTTACTGTGTTTACCCCAGTCCAACGCCGGCATCTCCACATATTGTGGACAGGACATACCTGGAAATATTCTATATTGTCAGGAAGATGCGAGTATTGTTGTACTGCACCCCATAGCTTGCTATCGGGTACAGGAAGCATCAAAGACATGACGGGGATCAAGCCACAATAAAATGGAGCACACCTCAAATAAATATTTTAACAGTCTGATTTCAATAATCTTACTTTTCAATCGTGCCCCTGTTCTAGACATCACCACAAGACGAAATATCCTATCAAGCCCCCTCAGAATTTGATGTTTCAATAAGATCACCTCTCATTCTTTTAAACTCCAATGAGTATAAGCCCAACCTGCTCAATCATTTTTCATTGGACAAGGAATCATCCCAGGAATCCGCTGGGTGAATCTGATTTGAACTAATTCCCATGCAAGAATATCCTTTCTTAAGCAAGGAGACCAAAACTGCACACAATACGGCAAGTGTGGCCTCGGTGCCCTTTTCCCTACTTTATATTCCATCCCCTTTGCAATAAAGACCAACATTCCATTTGCCTTCCTAATTACTTACTACATCTGCTTGCTAACCTTCTGTTACCACCTACAAGCACGCCCAGATCCATCTGTACTGCGGCATAAACTTATTTCTATCCTCTGCAGATCACTTTATCCTCCCTAGAACCTGATATCTTACCCAGCTTTGTATCCTCAGCAGATATGGCCACAATACAGTGGCTCCCTTCATCCAAATCATGAATATGAATTGAGAATGGTTGAGACCTCAGCACTGATCTCCAATTTCCCAGCACAAAGATGATTTTTCACTGAATTTTACTGATCCTGAAATGCTCAGCATTACTGACTCTGCTGTTGACCGTGTGAAATTACTTAATTTATTAAAATTCTCTTATTCTCCTTCCTATTTCTTCAGGTGAATACTTTCCACCATTGAACCATCTCCTGTCGGTTTAGCTCAATTGGCTGGATGGCTGGTTAGTGAAGCAGTGATGCTAACAGCGCAGGTTCAATTCTTGTATCAGCTGAGATTATTCATGAAGGCTCTGCCTTCTCAACCTTGCCTGAGGTATGGTGATCCTCACCACCAGTCGGTGGCATCTGGGAATATGGCGACTTTACCTTCACCTGCTCTCCAGTGCAGCACTTTATACAACATTTGCTTTATGTTCCCATCTGTGTTTCTCCTTTTCCTTCTTTCTGATTCGTTGTCTATTAAGAATGTTCTTCCTCTATGCCATCATCCGGTTTTTGATGGACATTATCCGGGCAGCTGTCTCCACAAATGCTGCAAATCCTCACCCTGCCTGCCACCCGCACGTTGACACAAGCTACCCTGCTCCATGTGCTTTCCGAGACATTATTTCAGTTTCCACAATCTCCAAAATCTAATTCTCAGAAACATCTGTTGGAGAACTGGTTTCACTCTATTCAGCCAAAGGTATGTTGAATTGGCCTAGGAATTTCTGGTTCCATAGTAGAAGGGAGTGGAAAATTTTA
The DNA here is from genome assembly GCF_964213995.1 of Mustelus asterias. Classification (NCBI taxonomy): domain Eukaryota; kingdom Metazoa; phylum Chordata; class Chondrichthyes; order Carcharhiniformes; family Triakidae; genus Mustelus; species Mustelus asterias. The sequence continues at coordinate 44,697,928 of NC_135822.1, read as the reverse complement.
GCCTACATCTTCTTTTACTTAGGCAGTCTCTCAGATCAAGAAGAACTTGCTCCCAGTCGGCTTCACGGGGTTCTGAGATGGCTGATCACTCTGATGTGAAATCTGCAAATTCTGCCATTTCGGGCAGGTTGTATTTGAAGGATTGGGTAGATGAGTTATCTTTTGATAACTCTACACACAGATCAAACAAAGTCGCTCAATGTGTTTGGTGCCTTCCCAGAATAAACCTTCTTCATTTTGGTCTGTCCAAGCCAGGTACTCACATGAGTCTTACAGGTTTCCCAGGTGAACCTGTCTAACAAAACTTTCCAATTCCTTTTATACCTTTGAGAATTTAACTGCAAGCATTTCTCAGCGGCCTGGTGAAGTGAGTAACTTCAGCAGTGATATTGCCTTTTTAAAACATCCCAGTTTCTAGGGAAAATAACATAGTAATTTTCAGCTTCAAACTGTTCTCGTAATGTGTCTGCAAATTAAGTTTGAATTTACAAATCCTATGATAATGTCCATGTTATCTCCAGTGACAGATAATTGTAATTTTGTACCGGTGACTGAAGTTCAATATTGAATTGCCCATCCCTTGTGCTCATTTTCTGTCTGCCCAGCTGTGCATATTGCTACTAATTACATATTGTGTCAGATTTCATATTGTTTAACTGCACCGACAGAAATCATTTGTCCCTCTCTCCCATCCACCAACCAATACTATTAACCAGATAAAGAAATGAGCTGTTAGTTCTAGAAATGTCCCTTCTCCTCCGCGGGTATGCACTATTCCACTCGAGAAATAACCTCAAACAGCTCAGCCAGCTGGTCAAAGTGAAACAGACTAACGCACCGGAAAGCTCTCAGTTCCTTCAGCAGACTGAGAGCTTTCCAAAACTGCAGTGCCCCTCTCAGTATGGCTCACTGAAGCTATAACTTCAGCAATATAGATAGGTGAGTGTGTATAGCCCATCTCCTGCTGGTGATAACTCTTCCTGTTACATCGTGTCGTATAGTACACATACAAACAGCAGGCATTGACGTTCTAAGGTAAGATTTTCAGGAGCTAGGGAGGAAGGTAAAAAGTAGGACCTGGAGAATAATAATTTCTGGATTACTCCCAGTGTCACATGCATGGATACTAGGAAGACAAAGAGGGTCAATGCATGGATAAGCAGTCTATATTGAGAGTTGATAAGACACAGGAACTAGATAAGATACATCCAAGGATACCGAGGGAAGTGAGGGTGGAGATTGCAAAGGCACTGACCATAATCTTTTCATCTTCTGTAGACTCAACAGAGTGCCAGAAGACCAGAGAATTATGAATTATGTGGTGTGTCGGATGTGGGATGCAGTGTGTGCATGGGGTGCACGTGTGTGCATGGTTTGCGTGGGGTGCACATGTGGGGCATGGTTTGCATGGAGTGCACGAGTGTGCACAGGGTGCATAGGCACAGGGTGCGTGTGTGGGGTACATATGTTTGCACAGGATGCGCATGTGTGGGACATGCATGTGTGCTTGGGATGCACATGCAAGCATACATGTGTGTGCGCACATGTGTGTGGACTCCTGCAAAAGTTTTAAGTTATATCTCTTATTCTGATTGTTGACGGAAGCCACATCAGCAAAGACGGAAGCTCTGACCAAGGGTCATCCTGACTCGAAACCTTCGCTCGACTCTCTTCACAGATGCTGTCAGACCTGCTGAGGTTTTCCAGCATTTTCTGTTTTTGTAGCAGCAAAGACCACAACTGAAAAGAAAACTAGGAAGTTTCTCCACCAAACTGTAGAACACTGGAATCTCAAAACCAACTATTCACTTGTTAGTTGGTTTAATTGCTAACAGTTACTAGAATCTTGACTCACAATGACCATAACACTCAATCATCTACTCATTGTGAGTTATGGACTGTTTCGTATACCTTTTATTTTACTTAGTTACTTTGGACTCAATTCTCATTTCCAATCTGTATGAATGTATGTGCATGTTTTTTCTTTCACCTTTAGCAGTTAATTAACTCACTCTATACAGAACACAGAACACAGAACAGTACAGCACAGAACAGGCCCTTCGGCCCACGATGTTGTGCCGACCTTCATCTGAAACCAAGATCAAGCTATCCCACTCCCTACCATCCTGGTGTGCTCCATGTGCCTATCCAATAACCGCTTAAATGTTCCTAAAGTGTCTGACTCCACTATCACTGCAGGCAGTCCATTCCACACCCCAACCACTCTCTGCGTGAAGAACCTACCTCTGATATCCTTCCTATATCTCCCACCATGAACCCTATAGTTATGCCCCCTCGTAATAGCTCCATCCACCCGAGGAAATAGTCTTTGAACGTTCACTCGATCTATCCCCTTCATCATTTTATAAACCTCTATTAAGTCTCCCCTCAATCTCCTCCGCTCCAGAGAGAACAGCCCCAGCTCCCTCAACCTTTCCTCATAAGACCGACACTCCAAACCAGGCAGCATCCTGGTAAATCTCCTCTGCACTCTTTCCAGCGCTTCCACATCCTTCTTATAGTGAGGTGACCAGAACTGCACGCAATATTCCAAATGCGGTCTCACCAAGGTCCTGTACAGTTGCAGCATAACCCCACGGCTCTTAAACTCCAACCCCCTGTTAATAAAAGCTAACACACTATATGCCTTCTTCACAGCTCTATCCACTTGAGTGGCAACCTTTAGAGATCTGTGGATATGGACCCCAAGATCTCTCTGTTCCTCCACAGTCTTCAGAACCCTACCTTTGACCCTGTAATCCACATTTAAATTTGTCCTACCAAAATGAATCACCTCACATTTATCAGGGTTAAACTCCATTTGCCATTTTTCAGCCCAGCTTTGCATCCTATCTATGTCTCTTTGCAGCCTACAACAGCCCTCCACCTCATCCACTACTCCACCAATCTTGGTGTCATCAGCAAATTTACTGATCCACCCTTCAGCCCCCTCCTCTAAGTCATTAATAAAAATCACAAAGAGCAGAGGACCAAGCACCGATCCCTGCGGCACTCCGCTAGCAACCTGCCTCCAGTCCGAAAATTTTCCATCCACCACCACCCTCTGTCTTCGATCAGACAGCCAGTTACCTATCCAATCGGCCAACTTTCCCTCTATCCCACACCTCCTTACTTTCATCATAAGCCGACCATGGGGGACCTTATCAAACGCCTTACTAAAATCCATGTATATGACATCAACCGCCCTACCTTCATCAACACACCTAGTTACCTCCTCAAAAAATTCTATCAAATTTGTGAGGCACGATTTGCCCTTCACAAATCCGTGCTGACTATCCCGGGTTAATCCGCATCTTTCTAAATGGTCGTAAATCCCATCCCTAAGGACCTTTTCCATCAATTTACCAACCACCGAAGTCAGACTAACCGGTCTATAATTACCAGGGTCATTTCTATTCCCTTTCTTAAACAGAGGAACAACATTTGCCACTCTCCAGTCCTCTGGCACCATCCCCGTGGACAGCGAGGACCCAAAGATCAAAGCCAAAGGCTCTGCAATCTCATCCCTCGCCTCCCAAAGAATCCTAGGATACATTTCATCAGGCCCAGGGGACTTATCGACCTTCAGTTTATTCAAAACTGCCAATACATCCTCCCTCCGAACATCTATTTCCTCCAGCCTATTAGCCTGTAACACCTTCTCTTTCTGAAAAACATGGCCCCTCTCCTTGGTGAACACTGAAGAAAAGTATTCATTCATCACCTCGCCTATGTCTACTGATTCCATACACAAGTTCCCACCACTGTCCTTGACCGGCCCTAACCTCACCCTGGTCATTCTTTTATTCCTCACATAAGAGTAAAAAGCCTTGGGGTTTTCCTTGATCCGACCCGCCAAGGACTTCTCATGTCCCCTCCTAGCTCTCCTCAGCCCCTTTTTCAGCTCGTTCCTTGCTAACTTGTAACCCTCAGTCGAGCCATCTGAACCATGTTTCCTCATCCCTACATAAGCTTCCCTCTTCCTTTTCACAAGACATTCCACCTCTTTTGTGAACCACGGTTCCCTCACTCGGCCATTTCCTCCCTGCCTGACAGGGACATACCTATCAAGGACACCCAGTATTTGTTCCTTGAAAAAGTTCCACTTTTCATCAGTGCCTTTCCCTGACAGTTTCTGTTCCCATCTTATGCCCCCTAATTCTTGCCTAATCGCATCATAATTACCTCTCCCCCAATTGTAAGCCTTGCCCTGCCGTCCGGCCCTATCCCTCTCCATTGCAATAACAAAAGACATAATACAAGAAAGCTCAGGTAAATAGGCTCTTTTTAAAATGTAAACATTGGGATTGGGTCAAGCTGTGACTGGGAAGGATCCATTTTAGATTAATCTTTCTGTGAGCAGGGAAGGGGTTGAATAAAGGGAGCCAGTACCCCACAATTTGGTGGAATCCCAGCCTGATGCTAACAAATTGAGGGATTTTGTCCAGGTTAACAAATTTGGAAAACCTCATTTGGGGACCAATCATAACAAAGGGTAAACACAGCAACCACAGGCTGGTTAGTTTAACCTTGATGGTACAGATGCTTCTAGAAATGGTAAGACACAGGAACTAAATGAACAGACACTTGGGCAAATATGGATAAATTAAAGTCAGCGCAGATTTGTTAAGAGCAAATTGTGTTAACTTACGCATGTTTCTTAATGAAGTAACAATGAAGGTTGATGAGGGCAATGCTGTTGATGTGGTATACATGGACATATGAATGGCATTTGATAAAAAAGTCTCACAGCAGATTGCGAGCAAAGATATATTGGAGTAAAAGGGGCAGTAGCAACATGGACATGGATGTGGCTGAGTGACAAGAAACAGAGTAGTAGTTAATGGATTTTCTTTCTGACTAGAGAGGAAGGTCAAAGTCAGTTTAACTTCAATTGTAGAAAATCTTTTAAAAATGATAATTCAGGACAAAATTCATAGTCACTTCATAAAAGGCAGGTTAATTAAGGGAAACATAGAAACATAGAAAAACCACAGCACAAAACAGGCCCTTCGGCCCCACAAGTTGTGCCGAACATATCCCTACCTTCTAGGCCGACATATAACCCTCCATCCTAATAAGTCCCATGTACTCATCCAGGAGTCTCTTAAAAGTCCCTATTGAGTTTGCCTCCACCACCACTGACAGCAGCCGATTCCACTCGCCCACAACCCTCTGTGTGAAAAACTTCCCCCTAACATTTCCCCTGTTATTACCCCCCAGCACCTTAAACCTGTGTCCTCTCGTAGCAGCCATTTCCACCCTGGGAAAAAGCCTCTGAGAGTCCACCCGATCTATGCCTCTCAACATCTTATATATCTCTGTTAGGTCTCCTCTCATCCTACATCTCTCCAAGGAGAAAAGAACAAGCTCCCTCAGCCTATCCTCATAAGGCATGCCACTCAATCCAGGCAACATCCTTGTAAATTGCCTCTGTACCCTTTCAATCTTTTCCACATCCTCCCTGTAATGAGGCGACCAGAACTGAGCACAGTACTCCAAGTGGGGTCTGACGAGGGTCTTATATAGCTGAATCATTATCCCCAGACTCCTAAACTCAATCCCTCGATTGATAAAGGCCAGCACACCATACGCCTTCTTAACCACCTCCTCCACCTGCAGGGCGGATTTTAGAGTCCTATGGACCCAGACCCCAAGGTCCTTCTGATCCGCTACCGTACTAAGAGTCTTTCCCTTTATATTGTACTCCTTCATCCCATTTGACCTGCCAAAATGGACCACTACGCATTTATCTGGGTTGAAATCCATCTGCCACTTCTCCGCCCAGTCTTGCATCCTATCTATGTCCCTCTGTAACTTCTGACATCCCTCCAGACTATCCACAAACCCACCAACCTTCGTGTCATCGGCAAACTTACCAACCTATCCCTCCACTTCCTCATCCAGGTCATTTATGAATATGACAAACAGCAAGGGTCCCAGAACAGATCCCTGGGACACACCACTGGTGACCGACCTCCATTTAGAAAAAGACCCATCTATACACACTCTCTGCCTCCTTTGGGCAAGCCAGTTCTGGATCCACAGGGCAGCAGCAACTTGGATACCATGCCCTCTCACTTTTTCTAGAAGCCTTGCATGGGGGACCTTATCGAACACCTTGCTAAAATCCATATAAACCACATCTACCGCTTTCCCTTCGTCAATGTGTTTAGTCACATTTTCGAAGAACTCCACCAGGCTCGTAAGGCACGATCTGCCTTTGACAAAACCATGCTGAGTATTCTTGAGCATACTAAACCTCTCTAAATGCTCATAAATCCTGTCCCTGAGGATCTTCTCCATCAGCTTACCAACCACTGAGGTTAGACTCACCGGTCGGTAATTTCCTGGGCTATCCCTATTCCCCTTCTTGAAAATAGGAACCACATCTGCAATCCTCCAATCCTCCGGCACCTCTCCCGTCTCCATCGACAACACAAAGATCATCGCCAGAGGCTCTGCAATCTCTTCCCTCAGCAAGTGAGCAAGGATTTGTGGAAGGAAACTTATATTTAACTAATTTGCTTGGGTTTTTTGAGGAGGGAAAGGAGAGAGCTGATGAAGGTGCACATGGACCTCCAAATGGAGTTCAATGCAGTGACACACAGCACAACCGTGAGCAAAGTTACAGAGCAATAAAAGTACAGGAGCACCATGGATGTGAAATGGGCTGAGTATGACCCTTCGTGTCTTCCAGACTTGAAAGGTTGGCTCTATTCTGTCTCCACAGATGTCATGATGTGGAGATGCCGGCGTTGGACTGGGGTAAACACAGTAAGAGTTTTAACAACACCAGGTTGAAGTCCAATAGGTTTATTTGGTAGCAAATACCATTAGCTTTCGGAGCGCTGCCCCTTCGTCAGATGGAGTGGAAAACTGATTTACCTTAATAACATGTGGAAATAACATGTAATTGTTATTTCTTGATTTAAACTCATTCCTGCAGCGTGACTACTTTTGGTGGGCCTTTAAAATACTCCTATCGCTCTCTTCCTTCCACATTCTCTGAGCTTAGATTGTCCCTCAGAACTGTACTTTTTACCTCTCTTATTAGTGGAGCTACTGCACCAACTTTCCCTTCCTGCCTCTCCTTCCTAAAAGCCAAATCACCCTGAATATTGATTTCTTAACTTTGCTCTCCCTACAATCATTGGCTATCAGATCATACCCATTGAAATCTATTTGTGCTGACAGTTTGTTCATCTTTTAAAAAATATGTTACATGCATTAAGATACAGAACTCTTAATTGTGTTTCGCTACCACTTGTCCTAATAGTAATGCCACCTCCAGGGACAATAGAGCCACTGTTTGTTTTTTGCCTTTTATTCCTCTGCCTTTTTTTTGCTTTCACTTTTTCTTCTTTTGTTTCAAGCCCAAGTTCCATCTCCTCTAACTGCCCACTCAGGTACCCATTGCCCCTGCCATATTAGTTTGAAGGAGAGTGGAGGCAGGGATCTTGATCCTTCTCTTGGGGTTCAAAGATTCTAGCTCAGGAGACAATATTAGCTAGCCGTACCCTAGCTGAAGATAATAAACAAAAGCAGGAAAAAGATACACATTTTCATGGAGCTCATCTCCCATTGAAAGTTGTAAAAGTCTTTTGGATAAGATGAATATAATTATGTACTTTTGGATGATGTGCTTGAGATTAGTTTAGTGTAGAGACAAGACAGAGAATGACACTTAACATAGAACATAGAAAGCCACAGCACAAACAGGCCCTTCGGCCCACAAGTTGCGCCGATCACATCCCCACCTCTAGGCCTATCTATAGCCCTCAATCCCATTAAATCCCATGTACTCATCCAGAAGTCTCTTAAAAGACCCCAACGAGTTTGCCTCCACCACCACCGACGTCAGCCGATTCCACTCACCCACCACCCTCTGAGTGAAAAACTTACCCCTGACATCCCCCCTGTACCTACCCCCCAGCACCTTAAACCTGTGTCCTCTCGTAGCAACCATTTCAGCCCTTGGAAATAGCCTCTGAGAGTCCACCCTATCCAGACCCCTCAACATCTTGTAAACCTCTATCAGGTCACCTCTCATCCTTCGTCTCTCCAGGGAGAAGAGACCAAGCTCCCTCAACCTATCCTCATAAGGCATGCCCCCCAATCCAGGCAACATCCTTGTAAATCTCCTCTGCACCCTTTCAATGGCTTCAACATCTTTCCTGTAATGAGGTGACCAGAACTGCGCGCAGTACTCCAAGTGGGGTCTAACCAGGGTCCTATAAAGCTGCAGCATTATCTCCCGACTCCTAAACTCAATCCCTCGATTAATGAAGGCCAGTACGCCATACGCCTTCTTGACCGCATCCTCCACCTGCGAGGCCGATTTAAGAGTCCTATGGACCCGGACCCCAAGGTCCTTCTGATCCTCTACACTGCTAAGAATGGTACCCTTCATTTTATACTGCTGCTCCATCCCATTGGATCTGCCAAAATGGATCACTACACACTTATGAGGTTTGATTGTAAGGATGTATGATTCTTATGCATTTTGATTTAATTAATGCTGTATTATAATTCCATAATTACATTGGAAATGTAAAATGCAAATTGACATAGGACAAATAAGATTGGAGAGGTGAATACATGGCTCAAAGATTAGTGTGAGAGAAGTGGGTTTTGGTTTGTGGGCGTTGGCACCAGTACTGGAGAAAGTGGGGGCTGCACTGTTGGAACAGTCTATATCTGAACTGTGCGGGGACCAGTGTTCTAGTGAACTGTAAAACTAGGGAAGTCGAGAGTGCTTTAAAATTAATAATGGAGTGAGGGATCAAGCGTGGATAGATGTTGCACCTCACGGGGTACAGTTAAAGCAGGAGAACAAAATAGTAACATGAGAAATGAGGATCAGAGAATGGCAGCAAGGGAGAGAGAGAAAAACCTAAGAATGCACAGTCAAGACGAGATGTTACAAAGATAGCCAAATGTCGAAACTAAAGGCTCTGTATCTCAATTAATGTAGCATTCATAACAGTGTAATGAACTGATAATGCATGTTGAAGTATAGAATCATAGAATCCCTTCAGTGCAGAAGGAGGCCATTTGGCCCATCGAACCTGCACTGACAACATTCCCACTGGGGCCCTATCGCTGTAACCCCACGTATTTACCCCGCTAATCCCCTGACACTAACGGGAAATTTAGCATGGCCAATCAACCTAACCCACACATCTTTGGATTGTGAGAGGAAACCAGAGCACCCGGAGGAAACCCACGCAGACCCGGGGAGAACGTGCAAACTCCACACAGTCACACAAGGCTGGAATTGAACCTGGGTCCCTGTTGCTGTGAGGCAGCAGTGCGAACCACTGTGCTGCCCCAAAGTAAATAAATATGATCTCATAGCCATTACGATGAAGTGGCTGCAGGATGACAAGGATTGAGTCCTGAATATTGAGCAGTTGTGGCATTCAATAAGCTAGGAAATGGTGGAGGAGTAGCTCTCTTAGTCATGGAGGGCATTTCAGCAATAGCTAGATTTGACCTTAGTTCACGAGATCAGGATATAGAATTGGTTGTGTGGAGATGAGGAATAGTCGGGGAAAGAGATCACCGGTAGGAATGGTCTACCAGCCTCCTAACAGTAACCACAATGTAGGACAAAGTTATGAGAATAAATATTGGGTGCTTGTGATAAAGGAATGGCAAAAATAATGGGTAACTTGAATCTACATATAAACGGGAAAAATCAGATTGGCAGTAATAACTTGGATGAAGAATTCATAGAATGCTTTTGAGATGGTTTCTTAGAACAATACATTCTGGAACCAACCAGAGATCAGTCATATTAGATTTGCTATCATGTAATGTTGCAGAATTAATTAATGACCTCAGATTAAAGGCAGCAGCCACAATAGAATTGAATTTTACATTGAGTTTGGAACGGAGAAAAGTGGGTCTGAGGTTAGAACTTTACATTAATAATGGCAATTATCTGGGCATAAAAGCTGAGATAAGAGGCTAGTGGGCAGGTCAATAGAGAATCAATGGCAGACATTTAAAAGGATATTTCAGAATACTCAGAATAAGTGCATCCTACCATAAAGAAAAATTCTACAGGGAGGACCTACCATCTGTGGTTAGCTAAAGAAGTTAGGGAAACTTAAGGAAAAGGTGAGTGACAGGACAGGTTAGTATAGTGGTCAGTACCACGTCTGTCACATGGCAGACCAGGGCTCAATTCCCCGATGGGAATTTCCTGACTGTGTCCGGAGAGGGAGTCTTTGGGGCAGCACGGTGGCACAGTGGCTAGCACTGCTGCCTCACAGCACGAGGGACTTCAACAGATGGGCCCTTGGAGGTGGAAGCCGAGCTCTTGATGACAGTGCAGGCCCAGAGGCAGCTGCTGGGAGGGACTGATATTACTGGTCCTGGGCCCCTGGCGACATTCACCAATATTCAAAATGTTACATAAACAACCTCAGCCGTAACTGAATTTTAATTACATTCAACATGACTGCAACATCACATCAAATGAAACCATCTTAATAAAAAACTGTTATTTGACTGAATTATGTTAATAAATCTGTTGAACACAGATAAAGTTACTATGTTACTCCAGAAGTTTTATCTTGTGCAAAACACAAACTCCCATAGGGCTGCACATCCAGTGAATTCTAGATTATATGAATAATTTGCTTTACATGCCAACATCAAAGAATGATTAATATTAGCTTAATCTTTCACAACAAACTGAACTAGCAAATGTCTATTTCCCAGATGGAATCCTGCAAAGTCTGGGCACTGCGAATATGAATGAGATATGAACGTTGGAAAGGTGCAGCAAACACTCAATGGACTGTGTGACCAGGATGATGTGTCGCCTGTGAGATTTGAGAAGTTTCTTTTTCACTGGAATTATAAAAGTTAAAGAGAAAACCTGATCAAGGTCTCCAAGTTTCCATGGTTTCCACTGGCTAGTAAGACTGTATTGACAAGGATCACAGAATTAAAATAAGTTCAAAAAACAATTTTTTCAACAAAAAGGTACCGTGCAGCAATCTGATGCTGGGATAAAGTCCATACATTTGAAAGATAATTGCAATCATTTGAAAAAGAGGCTTGTTAAAGGTTGGTACAAACAGACTGGGAGATCTTCCTTTAGTTTGTGGGCAAGGACGGCAGAGTTACTTCCCTGAAGAACACTATTGAACGAGATGGGCTTTTAAAATAATCATGATGGCTATTGCTAAGACTAACTTTAACTCCCACTCCACCACATATCTTTTTTATGGACTATCTTCCGGTATTAGCGTGAGAATGACTGGAAGCCAGAGCAATTTCAACCTCTAATTTGAAGGAAATATGTTCAATTTGCTGTGAGGAAACACAGCAAATACCAAGACAAACACTCAAATGTTATTGGAGTTTCCACACTGTATCAAAGGGAAAGGGAAATACATCCATGCTATCCATTAAAAAAGTGTTTAAATTGTGCTGCAGTCCAATACACTCAACCGAGCGCACAAAATAGTGAAAATGCACTGTGACGTATTCTTCTTAAAGGTGGAGCAATAACATGGTTTGTTTTGTCAGAACTCTGTTCTCTTTAACAATGAGATATTATGTAATACAAGGGCTAATGTTGTAACAAAGTTATAATGTTCATCAAGATGATGCCCCACTTATCAATTTTACCACAGATTAATATGAGCAGACACACAATGTTGGGGTACAGGAACCTTCAAAAATTGGCATGGGTATTGCAGATTTGATTGAATTTTTTGAGGCGGTAATAAGTGAGGGCAGTGCATTTCATGTAGTTTACATGGACATCAATAATGTTTTTGACAAGGCCCCGCCAAGGCAGCAAGAACCCATGGGGTCCGGAGCAATTTGGTAAATTGGATGGAAAATTGGCTTTGTGGCAGGAAGCAGGGTGTGATGGTCAAGGGTTGGTTTGTAGTGTAGATTAATGATCTGCTCGTGAATGTAGGAGGTATGATAAGTAAGTTCACAGATGATACAAAAATTGGTGGTGTGGTAAGTACTGACGAGTAAAGCCTTAAATTACAGGGCAATATAGACGGGCTGGTTAGAACAATGGCAAATGGAATTTAACCCTGAAAAGTGTGAGGTGATGCATTTTAGGAGGGCTAACATCCAAGGGAATACACAGTGAATGGTCAGACCCTAGGAACTACAGAGGTTCACGGGACATGTCTAAAGATCCCTGAAGGATAGATTGTTCCAGAGGAGCAGCTAGGAAAGAGTGATTTATAACTTAATTTTTTTTCTTTCTTTTTTCGGGAGTTTTTGTAAGGCAGCCGGAAGTCTAAAACCGGAAGTAGGCCCCAGTGAGACCTGGGAAGTTTGTTTTTCTGACGTCAGCCAGTAGCGCGTGGAAGGTTTAAAAAGCAGGTCGCTCTATCCAGCGGGCAGCGTTGTGAGTGGGCGGCGGAGTGAGAGGGAGCAGAGTGGGACAGCTTTGGCTCAAACAGGCTTCACGTGGACAGGCAGAGGTGAGGGTCGGTTCCGGTAGTTGTTATTGTTTCTTCAGAGTAGAAAGAATGCCAGGCAGGATGTTGAACTGGGCCAGTATTTATTGCACATTCATAATTGCCCTGGATAAGGTGGTGGTGGTGAGCTGCCTTCTTGAACCACTGCAGTCCCTGACATATCGGTACACCCACAGTGCTCTTAGGAAGCAGTTCCAGGACTTTGATCCAGCAACAGAAAAGGAACAGTGATATATTTCCAAGTCAGGATGTTGAGTGGCTTGCAGAGGAACTTCCAGACGGTGGTGTTCCCTGATATCTGCTGCCTTTGTCCTTCTAGATGGTAGTGGTTGTGGGTTTGGAAGGTGCTATCTGAGGAACCTTGGTGAGTTCCTGAAGTGCATTTTGTAGATGGTACAAATGGCTGTTACTGTGCCTTGCTGGTGGAGGGAGCGAATATATGTGGAAGGAGTAGCAATCAAGTAGGTAGTTTTGTCCAGGATGGCGTGAGCTTCTTGAATGTAGCTGGAGCTGCATTTATCCAGAAAATTGGAGAGTATTCCATCACACCCCTGATCTGTGCCTTGTGGACATGCTTTGAGGACTCAGGAGGTGAGTTACTTGTTACAGGATTCCTAGCCTCTGACCTGCTTGAGTAGCCAAGGTATACATATACATATATAGTCAGTTTCATGTCAATGGTAATCAACAGGATGTTGATAGTGGGGGATTCAGCAATGGTAATATTATTGAATGTTAAGGGCCGATGGTTAAATCCTCTCTTGTTGGAGATAGTCATTGCCTGGCATTTGTCTGGAAATAATTCAGCTTTTCAATGCTAAATTGATGGTTTGCTATAAATTCTCTTCCTGTGTCACAAGGTTACAGTGCTGATTCACAGGGGTTTGCCCATTGGGGACTGAGCTCTATTCTGTATCTGCACAGTCAGGTTGATGAGGCCAGAGGAAGTGACCCACCGCGATATTTCCAATGAATCCGTGGGGATCTTGGTCACAAGAACAGGAAGAATAAGTGCTGCAATACTACACGCAGGCCCCATACCCCCTTACTTCTCCACTTCTCCATAGAGATGGCTGTGACAAAGGGTCATCCAGACTCGAAATGTTGGCTCTGTTCTCTCTCCACAGATGCTGTCAGACCTGCTGAGATTTTCCAGCATTTTCTGTTTTTGTTTCATGATCTACATCCCTCAAACCTGCTTCTGATTCTCCTGTCTCCTCCCAGCACTGAGGTCAGCCAGAGAAAGGCTACCCTGGGCGACAGAACAAGTCGGTGACACAGGAATAGCTGGTCCTGGGCAATGGACCCCAGGCAAATTAACCCTTACACCTCATACGTTACTGCACAGTATAAACAAACATTTTAAAAATGGACAAAATAATTTCATATTCTAGAAACATTAAAGTCCGCATATAACCATCTCATTCTAAAGCACATGGGTGGCACAGTGGCACAGTGCTGCCACAAAGCGCCAGGGACCCAGGTTCAATTCTGACCTCGGATGACTATCTGTGTGGAGTTTGCATGTTCTCCCTGCGTCAGCGTGGGTTCCTCTGGATGCTCTGGTTATCTCCCACAGTCCAAAGATATGCGGGTTAGGTTGATTGGCCATGCTGAATAGACCCTAGTATCAGGGGGATTAGCAGGGTAAATATGTGGGGTTACGGAATAGGGCCTGGGTGAGATTGTGGTCAGTGCAGACTTGATGGGCCGAATGGCCTCCATCTGCACTGTAAGGATTCTATGATTCTATGATTCACACTGCAGGGCAGGAAACACCAAGCAGCAACTTAGTTTGGAGCCTCTCATAATATTAATCTCATTTATTATCTACTTGCACAAATAGATGAGGCTGCATTCATCATCAAAATCACCCACATTAGTCATGATGCCAAGAAAGGAATGTCTAGACTTCGCTCTGCCCTTCAGGTCTCCTTCACTAACAGCATTATAATAAATGAAGCTGACACATTCCTCAGCATAACTCAGGAAGCAGATTTCTTCACTATTCTGAGGCAATCACACTGCAAGATGTGGCCATACACATATTTACAGATTCTTCTTGAATTATGTTGTTGTGAGGACACTGCAAGGACATAATGCAGTCTGAAATCATGTTTTTACAAATACTGTTAACATGAAAGATACAACTGTAATCGCATGGTGTAAAAATTTCACACAATTCATTGGAAGTTAATTAAAACAATGCAAGGTGTTTTAATGTTTGTAAACATGCTGAATGCCTTGAACATTTCAATCTATTGGAATCAATAATCAGTAATTAAATCCAATCTGGATAGATGATCAGTCTCACAGCAATACAGGGTTCACAAGACCATTCCAAACCTCTGCATTCCCTGCACCTGCCTCAATAGAAAAAGGGCTGTTGTGAAACTTTCCACCTCACATTGACATTAAACAAATCTGCATTAGGAATCAAGAATGACATCTCGACTGACTGGATGAAATACAGTGAGTCCTCTCTCCTCTCCCACTAAACACTCCACATTACCCTGTATCCTTTCTATATTTACTTTTGAACTGTGGTGGCAGAGTAAATAGTACCAGTACATTGTGAACTCACACTTATAGCTTCAGCTCAGATATAGTGAGCATTATTCTGCTGGATATCAACTAATTTCTTCATGACAAGCAAATTGTTTGCAGCTTTCTGCTATCATGTCAGTGTTTATGGAAGGCATTATTCATGAGCTGCTTCTGTTTAACACAAAACATAGAGGTTCTCTCAAACTTATTCTAAATACAAACTTACACAAAAACACAGAAATCCTTTCATTTCCATCGAATCGGTGGCTCGGTGACAGAGTGGTTGGCAATGCGGCCTCACAACGCCAGGGACTCGTGTTCACTTCCAGCCTTGGATAACTGTGTGGAGTTTGCACATTCTCCCCATGTCTGCGAGGGTTTCCACTGGATGCTCCGGTTTCCTTCCACAATCCAAAGGTGTGCAGGTTGGATGGATTGGCCATGCTAAATTGCCCCCCTACTGTTCCAAGATGTGTAGGTTAGAAGGATCAGCCATGGTAAATGTGTGGATTACGGGGATAGGGCAGAGGAAAGGCCCTGGGTTAAATATGCTGTCAGGGAGTCACTGCAGACTCATTGGGCTGAATGACCTCTTCTGTACTGCAGGGATTTTATGATTCTATCAATCTGAGGTACATGCAAATAGTTTTCTGCTTTGGATACATGTGTATATGATAATCTTTAAATACAGATCAATTAGAGCAGATGAATATGGTGAGTGATACAATTACTTTTGGCAGCTGTACACCATTCCTTATAAATTTCATGGATTCTGTGCCTTTCACAGATTTTTAAAAGAAGTTAAGAAGTGATGGAAAACAGATCTGGGTGGCACGGTGGCACAGTGGTTAGCACTGCTGCCATACAGCGCCAGGGACCCAGGTTCAATTCCAGCCTTGGGTCACTGTCTGTGCAGAGTCTGCATGTTCACCCGTGTCTGCGTGGGTTTCCTCCGGGTGCTCTGGTTTCCTCCCACAGTCTGAAAGACATGCTAGTTAGGTGCATTGACCATGCTAAACTCTCCCTCAGTGTATCCAAACAGGCGTTGGAGTGTAGCGACTTGGGGATTTTCACAGTAGCTTCATTGGAGTGTTAATGTAAGCAGACAAATAAATAAACTTTAAAATACGTGAGGTTACAGATAGGGCAGGGTAGAATGCTCTGTCAGAGAGTTGGTGCAGACCCGATGGGCCAAATCCTTCTGCACTGTCGGAATTCTTTAATCCTATGATTCTAGATGGGAGCTAATGGTGTGTGTGGATGACATATCTCTCGTATCCACATTCACAGGATCACTGCAGAGAAAGTCTGGAAGAACAGGCAAGAAAGATTTGATAAAGTCTGCATCCAATCCTGTTACAATGCTCAGAACATTTACCTGTGTTTGTAAGAAAAATCTCCCCTTTCAATATAAAAGGGAAATTCTGTTCCACCATATAACTTGCAGAAAGAACTCTGAGCAACAACAATCTCCATGGTTTTCACATCAAACTCATGGTGTCATTGCTGATATAGCTGCCTGGATAGAGGATTGGTTATAAGTGAATGAGCAAATCTTTAGCAGATGGAGTATAATGTGGGCGAGTGTGAGATTGTTCACTTTGACAGGAAGGATAGAAAAGCAGAATATTATTTAAATGGAGAGAGACTTCAGAATGCTGCAGTACCGAAGGATCTGGGTGTCTTGTTCTATGAATCACAAAAGGTTAGCATCGAGGTGCAGCAAATAATTAGAATGGAATGTTGGCCATAATTACAAGAGGGATGGAATATAAAAATTCTTGCTACAACTGCACTGGGTATTGGTGAGAATGCACCTGGGGTACTGTGTACAGTTTTGGAAGCAGTTCAATGAAGTTACACTCAACTGATTCCTGGAATGAAGTGATTGTCTTATGAGGAAATGTTGAACATGTTGGGCCTGTACTAATTCGTGTTTTGAAGAATAAGGGTTATCTTATTGAAAGGTATAAGTTTATAAGAGGGCTTGACAGGGCAGAAGCTGTGAGGTTAGGTGGGATTTTCCGTGCAAACCTCTGCATGTTTCGCAGAGGTGCCTTCCAGTGGCTGTCAGTCTTATCTCCTGGTCCTTCAATTAGCAACAAGGTTTCCCATTGAATGCATCCCTCTCGCTGCTGGGAAACGCAAGGCGGGGGTAATCAATGGCGAGACTGGAAGATCCCAGCAATGTATTCCCTCATAGGGGAATCTACAACCGGGGATGTAGTTTAGAAATAAGGGAACATCAAAGCTGAGATGAGGAGCAATTTCTTCTCCCCGAAAGTCATTTGGAAAAGTCTTTGGAATTCTCTTCCCCACAGAGCAGTGGAGGCTGGGCTATTGAATATATTCACAGCTGAATTAGACAGATCTTTGATCAAGAAGAAAGTGAGGAAAATTCTGGAAAACATCTGAGAGTGTGGAACATTCAGGAAAATTCAGGAATGTTTGTGAAACATTCTGGGAGGTGTTGAACGGTGCGGAATATTCCAGAATCTAATGGAATGTGTAGAACACTCCAGGACATGTTAGATCAGTGGTTCCCAAACTTTTTTCACTGGGCCGCACTTTTGGAATAAAAATTTGCTCGCGCCACACCGAATTTTTTATTGATAAGAAATACATTCAAAAACAAAAAAAACCCAACTCCTAGCAGTCTTGATTCATAACATAGAACACAACTACTTTATAATATGATCATGGGACATCTAGAAAGTATAAAACAATGCTTGTTTAAACCATGTTTAAATGTTTCTTTGATTGTCCTTGAATCTTCCCGCCACACTTGCCATCCTCTCTCGCCGCACCAGTGTGGCGCGCCGCACCCTTTGGGAACCACTGTGTTAGATGGTGTGGAAAATCTGGAATGTGTCAGAAAGTATTGTCATGGACAGAATATATTTGTTCTCTTACTGTCCATAATCAATATGTTCTTTATGGAGACAGGTCTTCTCTTTACTTGGAATGTGTGTTGGTCTCCCATATGGCAGGCCTGTGGTTGTAAATAGAAAGGTTTACAACAGGCTCTGAGGTTTCTTGTCATCAACTATCTCAGAGGTTGGTTCTCAGATGAACTTTGAAACTGGAACATGTTAAGTTAACATGTCGAAAGTTCACCTGCTGACATTAACATTGGAACATTGGGGTCCTCAAACTCTATTGAAGCTGACACCATTTTTCTCAGCGTAGCTGAATTTTATCATTTTTCTCCACATGACAGCACTATGACTCCCCAGAAATCATATCTCATAGAACCATAGAACCATAGAAAATTACAGCTCAGAAACAGGCCTTTTGGCCCTGCTTGTCTGTGCCGAACCATTTTTTGCCTAGTCCCACTGACCTGCATTTGGACCATCTCCTTCCACACCCCTCTCATCCATGAACCCGTCCAAATTTTTCTTAAATGTTAAAAGTGACCCCGCATTTACCACTTTATCCGGCAGCTCATTCCACACTCCCACCACTCTCTGTGTGAAGAAGCCCCCCCTAATATTCCCTTTAAACTTTTCTCCTTTCACCCTTAACCCATGCCCTCTGGTTTTTTTCTCCCCTAGCCTCAGCGGAAAAAGCCTGCTTGCATTCACTCTATCTATACCCATCAAAATCTTGTACACCTCTATCAAATCTCCCCTCAATCTTCTACGCTCCAGGGAATAAAATCCCAACCTATTCAATCTCTCTCTGTAACTCATCTTCTCAAGTCCCGGCAACGTCCTTGTGAACCTTCTCTGCACTCTTTCAACCTTATTTACATCCTTCCTGTAACTAGGTGACCAAAACTGTACACAATACTCCGAATTCGGCCTCACCAATGCCTTATATAACCTTACCATAACACTCCAACTTTTATACTCGATACTGCGATTTATAAAGGCCAATGTACCAAAGGCACTCTTTACGACCCTATCCACCTGTGATGTCACTTTTAGGGAATTCTGTACCTGTATTCCCAGATCCCTCTGTTCAACTGCACTCTTCAGAGTCCTACCATTTACCCTGTACGTTCTACTTTGGTTTGTCATGGAAGCTCATTCCAGAGGCCATCTGAACTCTCCATTTCTTGGACCTAAAGCAGGATGGACAGTAAAATAAATTGGGGCTTCATTCAGTCAGTGGTCCCCTCGAGTCTGCTATGCTCTAGATCAGGGTGAATGCTGGGTGGTGACCAACCTCAGCCACTCCCTGTTATACACAATGTCAGAATGTGAGCCATGCATTCCTGAGGTGTTTGATTTGGTGTTTTATTTTTCTGCTCTTGTCTGTATTCACAAGTTGGAGACAGGTTTTCTGTACAGAAACATCCCTCGTGAGACACACCTGTACATTCATTCTGACAGCAGGGTGCTGCTCTCAGTCACACGTGAAGGGACAGTCCAAGCATCACTAAAATTACAAATACACCAAACAAAAAGAAAAATGCTTTGGAGAGGTTTAACTGAGAACATGCACATTATGAGTATTGATTTCATTAGATGTGCTTAACAGACTCAAAAAAGTCTCCAGCATCCTATTTTCTGAGTGAATGAGAAACAGTCAATGAGTGAGTTCGAATGCAATTAATCCACATCAACGACTAACTTCTGTGGCAAATGTTGAAGCTGGAATGAGATTTCCATTGTGTATATTTTCTCGACTGTGTATAGGTGCTGTGTAGTGACAAGACTTCAAGCATATATAAATTAAAATAATTTTACATTTCTCCTAATCTCGTCTGTCAACTCACTGAAAGGATAACCTTTTCAAAATTGTAAGTTGCCTTTTTCTGCTTTGCAACGTGAGTGTTTGAGTTGGCCTTGTCAGTGGTCACCCTTCCTGTAAATGCTCCAGCTGTCCTTGTTACAGCAGATTGTAGCTCCAGAAATATCAACACCAGACAATGTGGGATCGCACTGTAAAGTTGAAGATGTTCAAGTTGGCATCAGACCTCAAAATGTTGTAAATAAATATCAAGTTTAATCTTCTCATGTTAATTGCAATGTCCAAGTCAAATCCATGATCCAAGCCATTATATTAATGGTGCGATATTAAAATACTTGATACGAACTCAAGGAGCCGTAGGAAAACTGGAGATAATGGGAATCAGGGGGAAAACTCTCCATTAGTTGGAGTCATACCTGTTACAAAGGAAGCTGGTTGTGGTTGTTGAAGGTTAATCATCTCAGCTCCAGGACATCACTGCAGGAGTTCCTCAGGGTAGTGTCCAACCATTAGTAATCTTCCTTCCATCATAAGATCAGAAGTGGGGATGTTGGGTGATGACTGCACAATGTTCAGCATCATTCACAGCTCCTCAGATACTGAAGCAGTCAATGTCCAAATGCAGCAAGACCTGGACAATATCTAGACTAGCCATATAAATACTGTGGCTACAAGAGTAGGTGAGAGACGAGGAATCCTGTGGTGCATAACTCACCTCCTGACTCCCCAAAGCTTGTCAACAATCTACAAGGTACATGTAAAGAGTGTAATGGAATACTCTCCACTTGCCTGGATGAGTGCAGTTCCAACAACATTCAAGAAGCTTGACACCACCAGGACAAAGCTGCTGGATTGGCACCCATTTCACAACCATCCACTCCCTCCACCACAACACGCAGTAGCATCAGTGTGTACCATCTACAAGATGCACTACAGGAACTCACCAAGGCTCCTTGGACAGCACCTTCCAAACCAAAAACTAGTACCATCTAGAAGGACAAGGGGAGCAGGCACATGCAACACCATCACCTGAGAGTTCCCCTCTAAGTCACTCATCATCCTGACTTGGAAATATTTTGCCATTCTCTCACTGTAACTGGGTTAAAATCCTGGAAATCCCTCCCGAGCTGCACTATAGGTGTGCCTACACCACTGGGACTGCAGTGGTTCAAAAAGGCAGCTCACCACCTCTTTCTCAAGGGGGAATTAAGGATGGGCAATAAATGCCAGCCCACTACTAAAGCCCACATCCTGCAAATGATGTGATTATACTTTGTTTTTAAGAATTGTATTCATAACATATTTCTTGGAAGGGGTATGTTTAAAATTCAGCTCTGTTCTACACGGTGCCAATTTGTCTGGACACCAAGCAGCTCACATGCTGAGAATGCAAGATAATGGCTGATTTTAGCTTGGGATGTGTTTGCTTTAATCTGAGTTAATGCATTTTTGTTTATTTGGTTTTTCCCCTGGGGTTTCAGAGAAGGGTTTTGATGTGGTTGATTGACAGAGTCATGAGCTGAAGGGGCGGAGTTATGCTTACAGGGAAAAGCAGGCAGTTATTTGTTACGAGGAAGGACGTGGGAAGGAAGAGTGAGGAGGTCCTAAAGAGTGAGTACAAAGAGCTTGGAAGGAAGGTAAAAAGCAGGACCCCGAGGGTAGTGATCTCAGGATTGCTACCTGAGCCACATGCCAGTGAGGGCAGGAGTAGGATGCTTGGGCGGATGAACACGTGGCTGAGGAACTGGTGCAGGGGGCAGGGTTTCCAATTTGTGGATCATTGGGACCTCTTCTGGAGCAGGTGGGACCTGTACAAGAGAGACGGGTTACACCTAAACTACAAGGGGACCAATATACTTGCAGGGAGATTTGCTAGTGTTATTGGGGAGCGTTTGCAGGGGGATGGGAACCAGAGTGCCAGAGCAGATAGTGGAGCAGGGGTAAAAAGACAGGTTAGTTCAAGCAAAATCACAAATGGAAGGGTAGAGTGTGGTGGAAATAATCTTTTGAGGTGTGTCTATTTCAATGCCAGGAGTGGGGAAGGCAGATGAGCTGAAGGCGTGGATAGACACATGGAAATATGACATTATAGCCATGAGTGAAACTTGGCTACAGGAGGGGCAGGACTGGTAGCTCAATGTTCCAGGGTTCCAATGTTTCAGGCGGGATAGAGGCAGAGGGATAAAAGATGCGGGGTGGCATTGTTGGTCAGGGAAAATGTTACAGCGGTACTCAGATTAGGGAGCTTGTCTACAGATGCCCTATGGGTGGAGCTGAGAAACAAGAAAGGTATGACCACATTAATGGGGTTGTATTATAGACCACCCAATAGTCAGCGAGAATTGGAGGAGCAAATCAGCGGAGAGATAGCTGACAACTGCAAGAAACACAAAGTTGTGATAGTAGGGGATTTTAATTTTCCACATATAGATTGGGACTCGCATACTGTTAAAGGTTTAGACGGGGTAGAGTTTGTAAAATGTGTTCAGGAGAATTTTCTACATCAGTATATAGAGGTACCAACTAGAGAGGATGCGATATTGGATCTCCTATTGGGAAATGAGTTAGGGCAGGTGATGGATGTGAGTGTGAGGGAACACTTTGGATTCAGTGATCATAATGCCATTAGTTTCAATTTGATCATGGATAAGGATAGATCTGGTCCTTGGGTTGAAGTTCTGAACTGGAAAAAGGCCAAATTTGATGAAATGAGAAGGGATCTGGGAAGTGTGGATTAGCACAGGCTGTTCTCTGGTAAGGATGTAAATGGAAAGTGGGAGGCCTTCAAAGGAGGAATTTTGAGAGTGCAGAGTTTGTATGTTCCTGTCAGGATTAAAGGCAAAGTAAATAGGAATAAGGAACCTTGGTTCTCGAGGGAGATTGTAACACTGATTAAGAGGAAGAGAGAGTTGTATGAAATGTACAGGCAGCAAGGAACAGATCAGATGCTCGAGGAGTATAAAAAGTGCAAGAACCTACTTAAGAGGGAAATCAGGAGGGCTAAAAGAGGACATAAGGTTGCTTTGGCAGACAGAGTGAAGGAAAATCCAAAGAGCTTCTATAGGTATGTTAGGAGCAAAAGGATAGTGAGGGATAAAATTGGTCCTCTTGAAGACCAGACTGTGTTTGGAACCAAAAGAGATGGGGGAGATACTAAATGGGTTTTTTGCATCCGTATTTACTGAGGAAACGGGCATGGAGTCTACGGAAATAGGGCAAACAGGTAGGGAGGTCATGGAACATTTACAGATTAAAGGGGAGGAGGTGCTCGCTGTCTTGAGGCAAATCAGAGTGGATAAATCCCCAGGACCGGACAGGGTATTCCCACGGACCTTGAGGGAAGCTAGTGTTGAACTTGCCGAGGCCCTGGCAGACATATTTAAAATGTCAGTATTCACGGGGGAGGTGCCGGATGATTGGAGGGTGGCTCATGTTCCGTTGTTTAAAAAAGGTTCCAAAAGAAATCCGGGAAATTATAGGCCAGTAAGTTTGATGTCGGTGGTGGGCAAGTGATTGGAAGGTGTGATAAGGGATAGGATCTACAAATATTTGGATAGACAGGGACTTATTAGGGAGAGTCAACATGGCTTTGTGCGTGGTAGGTCATGTTTGACCAATATTATTAGAGTTTTTCGAGGAGGTTACCAGGAAAGTGGATGAAGGGAAGGCAGTGGATGTTGTCTACCTGGATTTCAGCAAGGCCTTTGACAAGGTCCCTCATGGGAGGTTAGTTAGGAAGGTTCAGTCGCTGGGTATACATGGGGAGGTAGTAAATTGGATTAGACACTGGCTCAATGGAAGAAGCCAGAGAGTGGTTGTGGAGGATTGCTTCTCTGAGTGGAGGCCTGTGACGAGTGGTGTGCCGCAGGGATCGGTGTTGGGTCCATTGTTGTTTGTCATCTATATCAATGATCTGGATGATAATGTGGTAAATTGGATCAGCAAGTTTGCTGATGTGACAAAGATTGGAGGTGTAGTGGACAGTGAGGATGGTTTTCAAAGCTTGCAGAGGGATTTGGACCAACTAGAAAAATGGGCTGAAAAATGGCAAATGGAATTTAACGCAGACAAGTGTGAGATATTGCACATTGGAAGGACAAACCAAAGTAGAACGTACAGGGTAAATGGTAGGACTCTGAAGAGTGCAGTTGAACAGAGGGATCTGGGAATACAGGTACAGAATTCCCTAAAAGTGATGTCACAGGTGGATAGGGTCGTAAAGCAATTTTAGATTATGTTTTCAGTTCAAGAAGTTTTATTTTATTTATTGTTAGGGTACAGATCAGAAACCCCAAAGTATGTTATGAAGCGTGATAGACCCCAACAGTTTTTCTATTTTGGTATTAGTGTGAGGAAAAGGTGTTTCAATCCAGTTGTGATTCTATTGACATACTAGGAAGCTTTTATCAAAACAAATGATTTAACAATACAGTTTAACTATAACAAATTAATAAGCTTCACCTTTACCAATTTAAATACTTAAACAAGACAAGATACAACCCTTAACTGCTAATCTATCTCTATTAGTTCCAATTCAAGCAATATTCCTTTTATAGACTTAAATTCCTCTTCAGTTTGTATCACACAGACTTATGTGCTTGTAGTTGGGCAGGCAGTCCTCGAGCCTACAGAACACCTCTGGAGAGACAGAGAGACCTACTTCCCCTAGCAGGCCCCAGCCAGCAGCCTCCAGAGAGAGAGAGAGAGACACCTCCTGCTTATTTCAGAACCATAGAACCATAGAAAATTACAGCTCAGAAACAGGCCTTTTGGCCCTTCTTGTCTGTGCCGAACCATTTTTTGCCTAGTCCCACTGACCTGCACTTGAACCATATCCCTCCACACCCCTCTCATCCATGAACCCGTCCAAGTTTTTCTTAAATGTTAAAAGTGACCCCTTTATCCGGTAGCTCATTCCAAACTCCCACCACTCTCTGCGTGAAGAAGCTCCCCCTAATATTCCCTTTAAACTTTTCTCCTTTCACCCTTAACCCATGCCCTCTGGTTTTTTTCTCCCCGAGCCTCAGTGGAAAAAGCCTGCTTGCATTCACTCTATCAATATCCATCAAAATCTTGTACACCTCTATCAAATCTCCCCTCATTCTTCTACGCTCCAAGGAATAAATTCCCAACCTATTCAATCTCTCTCTGTAACTCATCTTCTCAAATTCCGGCAACATCCTTGTGAACCTTCTTTGCACTCTTTCAACCTTATTTACATCCTTCCTGTAACTAGGTGACCAAAACTGTACACAATACTCTAAATTTGGCCTCACCAATGCCTTATATAACCTTACCATAACACTCCAACTTTTATACTCGATTCTCCGATTTATAAAGGCCAGTGTACCAAAGGCACTCTTTACGATCCTATCCACCTGTGACGTCACTTTTAGGGAATTCTGTACCTGTATTCCCAGATCCCTCTGTTCAACTGCACTCTTCAGAGTCCTACCATTTACCCTGTACCTTCTTCGTTGGTTTGTCCTTCCAAAGTGCAATGCAGGTGGAGAAGGTAGTCAAGAAGGCATACGGCATGCTTGTCTTCATCGGCTGGGGCATTGAGTTTAAAAATTGGCAAGTCATGTTGCAGCTTTATAGAACCTTAGTTTGGCAGCACTTGGCAGGTTCAATTCTGGTCACCACACTACCAGAAGGATGTGGAGGCTTTGGAGAGGGTACAGAAAGGATTTACCAGAATGTTGTATACTGTATTAGACCTTCCAAAATGCATTACCTCACATTTGTCCGGATTAAATTCATATGCCATCTCTCTGCCCAAGTCTCCAACCGATCTATATCCTGGATACTGAACCTTGCACGAGCAAAAGTGACCAACATGTTACAATAAGTCTAGTTTTCAGGAATAAACCCAAATAACATTCCTTGGAAATTGGACAGGCACCCTCATTATAATAGGTGGCCCCTTCACAAGATATTGGATACGACCTATCGATGGTCTATTATTGATAAAATGAACACCTCCTGTTCACAATTAATTGCACAATTTCAAAAGTGAAACATGGCTAAGGGAGGGACAGGACTGGTAGCTCAATGTTCCAGGTTACAGATGCTATAGGAAAGATAAAACAGGAGGTAAGAGAGGAGGGGGAGTTGCACTTTTGATTAGGGAAAACATCACGGCAGTACTGAGAGGGAATATTTCTGAGGGTTCGCCCACTGAGTCTATATGGATAGAATTGAGAAATAAGAAGGGGAAAATCACTTTGATAGGATTGTACTATTGGCCTCCAAATAGTCAGCGGGAAATTGAGGAGCAAATATGTAAGGAGATTACAGATAGCTCCAAGAAAAATAGGGTGGTAATAGTCAGGGACTTTAACTTTCCCAACATTGACTGGGACAGGAATAGCATTAGGGGCTTGGACAGAGAGAAATTTGTTGAGTGTATTCAGGAGGAATTTCTCATTCAGTATGTGGATGTCCTGACTAGAGAGGGGGTAAAAACTTGACTCCTCTTGGGAAATAAGGAAGGGCAGGTGACAGAAGCGTTAGTGAGGGATTACTTTGGGACCAGTGACCATAATTCCATTAGGTTTAAGATAGCTATGGAGAATGATAGATCTGGCCCAAGAGTTAAAATTCTAAATTGGGGCAAGGCAAATTTTGATGGTATTAGACAGCAACTTTTAAAAGCTGATTGGGGGAGTCTATTGGCAGGCAAAGGGATGGCTGGTAAGTGGAAGGCTTTCAAAAGAATGTTAACCAGGGTTCAGGGTAAGCACATTCCTTTTAGAGTGAAGGGCAAGGCTGTAGAAGTTGGGAACCCTGGATGACTCGGGATATTGAGGCCTGGGTCAAGAAGAAGAAGGAGGCACATGACATACGTAGGCAGCTGGGATCAAATGGATCCCTTGAAGAGTATAGAGGGTGTACGACTAGAGTTAAGAGAGAAATCACGTGGGCAAAAAGGGACACAAGATTGCTTTGAGGGATGAGGCAAAGGAGAATCCAAAGAGCTTCTACAAATACATAAAGGGCAAAAGAGTAACGAGGGAAAGACTAGGGCATTTTAAGGATCAACATGGTCATCAATGTGCGGATCCACAAGAGATGGGTAAGATCCTAAATGAATATTTCTCATTGGTATTTACTGTTGAGAAAGGTATGGATGTTAGGGAACTTGGGGAAATAAATAGTGATGTCTTGTGGAATGTATGTATTATACAGAAGGAGGTGCTGGAAGTCTTAAAGTGCATCAAGGTCGATAAATCCCTGGGACCTGAGGAAATGTATCCCAGGACGTAGTGGGAGACTAGGGAGAAATTGCAGGAATCTTAACAGAGATATTTGAATCATGGATAGCCACAGGTGAGGTGCCTAAGGATTGGAGGGTGGCAAATGTGTCTTTATTTAAGAAGGCCTGCAGGGAAAAGCCTGGGAACTACAGGCCAGTGAGCCTAACATCTGTAGTGGATAATCTGTTAGAAGATATTCTGAGAAACAGGATCTCGAGATATTTAGAGAGGCAAGGACTGCTTAGGAACAGTCAGCATGGCTTTGTGAGTGGAAAATCATGTCTCACAATTTTGATTGAGTTTTTTGAAGGGGTAACCAAGAAGTTCGATGAGGGCAGTGCAGTTGATGTTGTCTACATGGACTTTAGCAAGGCCTTTGACAAGGTACCGCATGGTAGGTTGTTGCAAAAGGTTAAATCTCATGGGATCCAGAGTGAGGTAGCCAAATGGATACAAAATTGGCTTGATGACAGAAGACAGAGGGGTTGTTGTAGAGGGTTGTTTTTCAAACTGGAGGCCTATGATCAGTAGTGTGCCTCAGGGATTGGTGCTGGGTCCACTGTTATTTGTCATTTATATTAATGATTTGGATGAGAATTTAGGAGGCATGGTTAGTAAATTTGCAAATGACACCAAGATTGGTGGCATAGTGGACAATGAAGAAGATTATCTAGAATTGCAATAGGATCTTGATCAATTGGGCCACTGGGCTGATGAATGGCAAATGAATGAGTTTAATTTAGATAACTGTGAGGTGGTGCATTTTGGTAGATCGAACCAGGGCAGAACTTACTCAGTTAATGGTAGGGTGCTAGGCAGAGTTACAGAACAAAGAGATCTAGGGGTACAGGTTCATAGCTCCTTTAAAGTGGAGTCACAGGCGGATAGAAGGCATTCAGCATGCTTGGTTTCATTGGTCATAACATACAGGAGTTGGGACATCTTGTTGAATTTGTACAAGACACTGGTAATGCCACACATGGAATACTATGTACAGTTCTAGTCACCCTATTATAGAAAGGATAATATTAAACTAGAAAGAGTGCAGAAAAGATTTATAAGGGTGCTAACGGCACTTGACAGTTTGAGTTATAAGGAGAGGCTGGATAGACTACACGGGTGGCACGGTGGTACAGTGGTTAGCACTGCTGCTTCACAGCTGCAGCAACCTGGGTTCGATTCCCAGCTTGGGTCCCTGATTTTGCACGTTCTCCCTGTGTCTGGTGGGTTTTCCCCCAGTGCTCCGGTTTCCTCCCACAGTCCAAAGATATGCGGGTTAGGTGCACTGGCCATGCTAAATTGCCCCTTCATGTCCCGGAATGCATGGTTTAGAGGGATTAGCAGGGTAAATATGTAGGGTTACGGGGATAGGGCCTGGGTGGGATTGTTTTGGTGCTGACTTGATGGGCCGAAGGCCCTCCTTCTGCACTGTAGGGTTTCTGTAATTCTATGACTGGGACTTTTCTCCCTGGAGCTTAGGAGACTTAGAGGTGACCTTATAGAGGTCCATAAAATAATCAGGGGCACCCATCAGTTAGATAGTTAACATCTTTTCCCAAAGGTAGTGGAGTCTAAAACTAGAGGGCATAGATTTAAGGTGAAAGGGGAAAGATACAAAAGGGTCCAGAGGGGCAACTTTTTCACACAGGGGGTGGTGAATGTCTGGAACAAGCTGCCCGAAGCAGGAGTAAAGACTTGTACAATTTTGTCTTTTAAAAAGTATTTAGACAGGTTAAATGGGGAAGATGGGTATAGAGGGATATGGCAAAACGCAGGCAACTGGGACTCGCTTAGTGGTTAAAAAAAAATGGCAGCATGGAAAAAGTTGGGCCAAAGGGCCTGTTTCCATACTGTAAACCTCTGTGACTCTATAAAAGTCATTCTATATATCTCAAACTCAAATTTTTTCAGATTTGTTTAGATTGGCTTCAAATCTATTTTGATACAAACAAGTCTCACACCTTTGGGGCCTTAAGAGAACCTTTTTCCAGATTCTTGATTACAAATAAGAACTAGCAACCACTAAATTGTATGTTTTTTTACTATCATAAATTTATGTGGACTGAAAACTTAAATTGTCTCATTTAATCTTCTGTAACAAAACTTCATGAACATAACTCCTGTTCTCTCATAGTGGAGGAATATTTATTGGGGAATTCTACCCTGCTTCCTAATTTTCAGGATCATTATGATCTAGTTAAAAGGAGTTGAAGATATGTCAATCAGGAATATTCTGGCAGATATTCTTCCTCCAGGCTGAGGTTTGAGCAGGTCTCCGAGATCCCAGTTACTGACTCTGGCTCCCTCTAACAGAAGTTGGGGGGAATTAATCAGGAGTTATGCCAGATGTTGAAATGTTGAAAATAATAGGTGGCATGGTGGCACAGTGGTTAGTACTGCTGCCTCATAACGCAGGGACCTGGGTTCAATTCCTGGCTTGGGTCACTGTCTGTGTGGAGTTTGCACATTCTCCCTGTGTCTATGTGGGTTTCCTCGGGTGCTCCGGCTTCATCCCATAGTCCAAAAGACGTGCTGGTTAGACGCTGAAATCAGAGGGTAAGTTGTGACTGATGAAGGGGAGGGATGGGTGGGAGAGAGGTAAAATTCAGAAGGGGAAGCAAAGCTCAATCCCTTTGTTTTCATTTTAAATAATTTTTAACTGTTCACTACCTTCTATTTCTTTATTATCTTTCTTTAATTTATTTCCCCCCCATTCTTCCCCCTATTTTATCCCACCTTTCCTTTTCTCCCCCTTTGCTTCCCCTTTCCCTCCTTTTCTCAATTTTACCTTTCTCCCACCCATTCCCCCCTTTCCCCACATCTTCATCTGTCACAGTTTATCCTCTGATTTCAGCTTCTCTGCGGTGTGGCCATTCAAACCTTCTATTCTCTCTGTGCACTCCCATTAGCAGTCTTTCCCCTTGTTACTTTTGGCGATGACTACTCTTTTATTTCCTCACCCTACAGTATAAATATCTCCCACTGTTTATGCCTTTTAGCTTTCATAGAATCCCTATATGCCGAAGGAGGCCATTCAGCCCATCGAAATGCGCCGACCGCAATCCCATCCAGACCCTATTCCCATAACCCCACACATTTACCCCACTAATCCCCCAGACAGTCGGGTCAATTTAGCATGGCCAATCAGCCTAACCCACACATCTTTGGACTGTGGGAGAAAACCGGAGCACCCGGAGTTAAACCCACGCAGACACGGGGAGAAAGTGCAAACTCCACACAGAGAGTGACCCAAGGCTGGAATTGAACCTGGGTCCCTGGCGCTGTGAGGTGTGCCACCGTACCAGCCATTAATATAAATATGCTGCCCATTAATATAAATAGGCCTTTTGACAAAGGGTCATCTGGACTCGAAATGTCAGCTCTTTTCTCTCCTTACAGATGCTGCCAGGCCTGCTGAGATTTTCCAGCATCCGCAGCTTTTATCCAGTTGTAAATGGTACACACGGCTGTCACTGTGCTTCAGTGGTGGGGAGGGAATAAATATTTAAGGTGGTGGATGGGGTGCTAATCAAGTGGACTGCTTTGTCCTGGACGGTGTCGAGTTTGTTGAGTGGTGTTGGAGCTGCACTCATCCAGGCAAGTGGAAGATGTTCCATCACACTCTTGATTTGTACTGTGTTGACAGTGAACAGGCTTTGGCGCCCGGGGGAGGGAGGGGGCGGGGTGCATGAGGTGAGTTACTCACTTCAGAATTGTGCCTGTGACCTGCTATGGTAGCCACAGTGTTTATGTGACTAGTCCAGTTCAGGTTCTGGTCAATGGTAACCCCGAGACTATTGATTGTGGAGGATGCAGTGATGGTAATGCCACTGAATGTGAAGGGGCAATGGTTAGATTCTCTCTTGTTGGAGATGCTCGTTGCCTAACACTCACATGATGTGAATGTAACTTGCAACTTATCAGCCCAAGCCTGAAGATTGTCCAGACCTTGCTGCATTTGGACTTCAGTGTCAGGGGAGTTGCAAATGATACTGAACATTGTGCAGTCATCTGCAAACATCACAACCTATGACCTTATGATGGAAGGGGGGTCATTGATAAAGCAGTAGAAGATGGTTGGGCCTGGGGCACTACCCTGATGTCATGGAGGTGATTGGTTTCCAACAACAACATCCAGGCGGCACGATTCCACAGTGATTAGTGCTCCTGCCTCACAGCGTCAGGGACCCGGGTTCAATTCCGACCGCAGATCCCCATTTCTTCTCAACTGCCCTCTGTGTGGAATCTGCACGTTCTCCTTGTGTCCACGTGGGTTTCCTCCGGGTGCTCCGGTTTCCGCCCACACTCCAAAGATGTGCAGATTAGGTCGATTGGCCATGCTAAAATTGCCCCTTAGTGTCAGGGGGACTAGCAGGATAGATATGTGGAGTTACAGGGCCTGGGTGGGATTGTTGTTGGTGCAGCATGTGCTGGATGTGACTACACCTGTGGATAGTTTTCCTCATAATTACCATTGACTCCAATTTTCCTCGGGCACTTTGACAATCAGTCAAATTCTGCTATGATGATAAGGACAGTCACTCTCTCGTCATCTCTGGCATTCAGCTCTTTTGTCCATTGTGATTGAGCACAATTCTGCCACAGTCCCTCATCAATTTACATATCTGCAAATGATGGTGGAAGGTAGTTGAGAAGAAAAGGGGATGGAGATGTTTGCTGGTCCGTGTGGCAATTCTTAAAGAAGATGGTGAACAGCAGCAGTGCAATCTGCAGCCATTCCAGCAGGTGGGCGGAGTGCAGGGCGGGCATATTCGCTGCAGAAATTGTGAAAAGGCCATTCAGTGTGATTGCAGTTGCTCCTGGGAACAGACTGTTTCTAATTATCGTAGAGAATAGGAGAGTCCATAGATACCAGGGCGGCATAGTGGCACAGTGCTTAGCACTGTTGCCTCACAGCACCAGGTTCGATTCCCGGCGTGGGTCACTGTCTGTGTGGAGTTTGCACGTTCTCCCTGTGTCTGCGTGGGTTTCCTTCGGGTGCTCCAGTTTCCTCCCACAGTCCAATGATGTGCGGGTTAGGTGGATTGGCCATGCTAAATTGTCCCTCAGTGTCAAGCGGACTAGCTGGGGTAAATGCATGGGGTTATGGGGATAGGGCCTGGGTGGGATTGTGGTCGGTGCAGACTCGATGGGCCAAATGGCCTGTAGAATTCTATGATTCTATAAAAAGATTAAATATAAGAAATGTATCATTGAAGCAAAAAGGAAAGGATGAGGAAATGGCCTACAAAGCCAGTCAGCTCAAGGGTAATTAGGGAGGGGCAATAAATCCTGGCCTTGCCAGCCATGCCCCTGTCCCAAAGAATAAAAACAGTGCGAGCACATGCGATTAGGATGCTGCTCTTGTTTCATAAGCATCAACATGGACACGATGCTCTGCAGCAATTTGCCAAGGCTCCTTCCACAGCACTTTCCAAACCCACAACCTCCACCATGCAGAAGAAACAGGACAGCAAACACGTGGTATATCGAGTCACAAACAACCCAGACTTGCAGCTATCTCACCGTTCTTTCATTGTTGCAGGGTCAAAATCTTGGAGCTCCCTCATGAATGATACTGTGGTTATGTCTACACCATGTGACTACAATCATTGCAGCTCACCACCATCTCCCGAAGATGTGGGGAATAAACGCTGGCCTTGCCAACAATGCGCACATCCCATGAAGAGATAAAGAAGGATGGACCAAATGGCATGCTTCCATGTAATTCTATAAATTCCAGAAATCAAATTCTGGAAATCACAAAAAGCCTCTTGTACCATCCAGTATTCTACAATACGTGTCCTTTAAGTAACCTATCATAAGTATGATATGAATCGACCAATGTGGGCAGTGTAGCCTCTACATTGGGACACAGGACAATCCCAAAATGTGGGACTCAAGAAATAAAAACACAGACAATAAAAAAGTTAATGGTGTCATAAAGCAGACTCACTTTCCCGAGGAAAACAATCCGGGTGAATATTGACCTTTTCGCATCATTCTCCTGTGAACAGACGTTAACCTGAAATTGCCCCCAATTAAGTCATTTGATGATTAATTCACTTTCATTTCAAGAGTGAACACTTTGTCTCTCTTGTTACAATATAAATGTGCATCCAGGACACAGTTCACAAGTATCATATTCAATTTGTTCAGCTGTTCCTCTGCTTCAAGAGAAATTACCCATGAGGGAAATGATAGGATTTGTCTTTCACCGCTCAGGGCCAATCAGATGCTGAAAACAATAGACAGCAAGGAGAATAATAAAAATGATAAGCAGAGAAATCAAGGCCTAGAGTCAGATACGACACAGCAACAAATAGTAGGAACGGGGTAAGAAATGTTAAAAGGGCTCACTCACACCTTACGGTTTTTTACCTGAACATTCAGAACATTCGAAACAAAATGGATGAACTAGTTGTGCAGATGGATGTAAAGGGTATGATATAGTTGGCATTACAGAGATGTGGCTCCAAGGTGAGCAAGGATGGGAACTAAACATTGAGGACTATTCCGTGTTTAGGAAGGACGGACAGAAAGGAAAAGGTGGTGGAGTTGCATTGTTGATTAAAGAAGATATCGAAATGATATTGAGGAAAGATATTAGCACAGTGGATGTGGAGTCTCTGTGGATCGAGTTAAGTAACACCAAGGGACAAAGTCTTTGAGTGGCTCATCTGATGAACGAGCAGCATTCCGAAAACTCATGATTCCAAAGAACAAAGAACAATACAGCACAGGAACAGGCCCTTCAGCCCTCCAAGCCTGCGCCGTTCCCTGGTCCAAACTAGACCATTCTTTTGTATCCCTCCATTCCCACTCCGTTCATGTGGCTATCTAGATAAGTCTTAAACGTTCCCAGTGTGTCCGCCTCCACCACCTTGCCCGGCAGCGCATTCCAGGCCCCCACCACCCTCTGTGTAAAATACGTCCTTCTGATATCCGTGTTAAACCTGCCCCCCCTCACCTTGAACCTATGACCCCTCGTGAACGTCACCACCAACCTGGGAAAAAGCTTCCCACCGTTCACCCTATCTATGACTTTCATAATTTTATACACCTCTATTATCTGTCTTTCCAGTGAGAACAACCCCAGTTTACCCAATCTCTCCTCATAACTAAGCCCTTCCATACCAGGCAACATCCTGGTAAACCTCCTCTGCACTCTCTCCAAAGCCTCCATGTCCTTCTGGTAGTGTGGCGACCAGAACTGGCACAGTATTCCAAATGCGGCCGAACCAACGTTCTATACAACCGCAACATCAGACCCCAACTTTTATACTCTATGCCCCGTCCTATAAAGGCAAAACAAACTGTTGGACTTTAACCTGGTGTTGTGAGACTTCTTACTGTGCCCCACCCAGTCCAATGCTGGCATTTCCACATCAAGGTGGATAGTGACGTAGTTGATTCTGAGACCCGAGTCCTGAATCTCAATAAAGGGAATTATGATGGTATGAGGCATGAATTGGCCATGATGGACTGGGAAACATTACTGAAAGGAAAGACAGTGGACAGGCAGTGGCAGGCATTTAAAGAACAAATAGGTGAACTCCAAAAGTTGTTTATTCCTGTTTGGTGCAAGAGTGGTCAGGGAATTGTGGACAAACCATGGCTTTCAAAGGAAATTAAAAATAGAATTAGACTCAAAGAAGAAGCATACAAATTGGCAAGAAATAGCAACAGACCTGAGGATTGGGAGCAGTTTAAAATTCAGTAAAGGAGGACCAAGGGGCTGACTAAGAAGTGGAAAATAGACTATGAGCTAGTGGGGAACACAAAAACTGACTGTAAAAGTTTCTATAGGTATGTAAAGAGAAAAAGATTGACAAAAACTAATGTAGGCCCTTTACAGTCAGGAATATTTGTGGGGGTTACTTTCCCACAAAACATGGCAAACGGCAAAATCACAAAAGATGAAAATGCTTTTCAATGGGAAACAATTAAATAGGTTCCAACATACGAGGGTAACATTGGTTTGTCCAGTGACACTGCAGCATATAATCATGCAGTACCTTTATAAGACAGACAGCGGAGCCTCTGAGCAATACAGCACATGTAGGCAATCCTCATTTCAGTAAAGAATGAATCACTCCTCAAAACGGGCAGACAAAATCCATGAATATTTCACCAATGAACAGAGCTGTTCTTGCAGCTATGGACCCAGAGATTCAGACACTTCCAGGTTAATTTCTCTGTTTGGGCTGTTCTTCCATTACAGCCATTCCAGACACTGTTTCTCACCCCTGTGGGAAAGGTGTTTAAAAAGAAAATGAAACATTCACAGCCAGCACTAACGGAAGGAATCCACTTCCAGAGACTTTGACACCACAGCCGGGATTCTCCCAAAAGAATTCTAAGTCCCCGATGTACAGGAAAATAGGAGTAAATCCTGCTAGTTTTTTTAGCGTGATTTCATAGAAATCATAGAAATCATGGAAACCCTACAGTACAGAAAGAGGCTATTCGGCCCATCGAGTCTGCACCGACCACAATCCCAATCAGGCCCTACCCCCATATCCCTACATATTTTACCCACTAATCCCTCTAATCTACGCATCCCAGGACACTAAGGGGCAATTTTAGCATGGCCAATCAACCTAACCCGCACATCTTTGGACTGTGGGAGGAAACCGGAGCACCCGGAGGAAACCCACGCAGACACGAGGAGAATGTGCAAACTCCACACAGACAGTGACCCAAGCCGGGAATCGAACCCAGGTCCCTGGAGCTGTGAAGCAACAGTGCTAACCACTGTGCTACCGTGCCGCCCCAGAATTAATCTCCGACACTCTGTGCATCGCAGAGTGCCCGAACATGATTCACTCTGAAAATCTGTGGGCATCTCTCTCCACGTTCCCTGAGGGGATGGCAGTCCTGTATTCCCACTGGAGAGGCTGGCAGCATAGTGCTGAGTGGGCACTGCGCATGCGCCGAACTGTCAGTGCCGAGATTGGCGCATGCGCAGTTGCCCTGAATTGCCGGCCTCCTGATCGCTGGCCAGCCTCGCCAAGCCCCATTGCTGGCCCTCCGACCCCCCCACCCCTTGATTGCTCGCCTCCTGGACCTCCACGGGCTAGATCCTATGTCCCCCCACTCCACCCCCAAAAGCCTGGCCAGCCTTGATCATCCGGACCCTCCCCCATCCCCCGCACCTCCAGCAGTCCTGATGTCCCCCTCGGCAGCCCCAACGCCCTCCTCCCCCTAATGGCCAGCCTCCATTGCCATCCTCCCTCCCTCTGCTAGTGATCCTAGTGCAGAGTGGCAATGGCCCGCTCCCAATAGGCCCTGCGCCCCTCTGGCCCCGCCAAAGGGGCACATTGGCACTGCCAAATGCCTGGTGGGCAGTGCCAATGTGCTCTTCTAGCAATGCCAGTTTGCCCCTTTCGCAGTGCCAAAGGGTCAGGCTGGCACTGCCAGACTGGCACTGCCCAAGGGGCACCGCCCCTTACTCCCAACCTCCTGGGCGGTCCTCAATGTCATTTCTTTCCTCCAACGAGGTTGGGCTGCCAGTGCCCTGTTAGTAGGGGCAGTAGTAACCCCCATTGGAGTGAACCACTCCCGGCAGGGGGGTGGGGAGACATTAGCGGGCCTGGAGACTGCAGTCTTGAATTTGAATATTGAAATATTGATTACACTGAAATTCTTGGTTGCAGAGACACGCGGAGGCCGTGGCGCCGTGCGGGGAGCCTGTGAAACGACCCCCATCTCCCAGCTTGCTGTGCTACTCAAGCAGTGCAGCACACTGGGAGAATCGCCCCCCACGTTCTTGTTAAAATAGTAAGAAGTCTCACAACACCAGGTTAAAGTCCAACAGGTTTAGTTGGAATCACGAGCTTTTGGAGCGTTGCCCCTTCATCAGGTGAGTCCTGTTAAAATATGTTGAGGCCTCTGCTCCATCATGGCTGCCATCCCCTCGGGGAAAGCGGAGATAGGGAAAAGGATAAGCAAACATTGCTCACACAATGGGTGATACAGTGTACAAAGTAGAAAAGCACGGGGAAGCGAATCAGGAAGTTGCAAAAGGCAGGAGTTTACTGTATCCTGTTAGTAAACATCAATACAAATTACTTATTAAGTATTGTAGCCTTGGCCTGTGCCTGCAAGCGTATATCACATCCTCTTTGTCCCCAATAGACTCCACTCTGCCTCATATTGCCTACTCACGTATTAAGTGCCAGTATAAGATTATTGTGTTCCTTTTATGTTAACTGCCATTCACGAGTTAGGAACAGTAGGCCATTCAGCCCCTCAAGTCTGCTCTGCCATTCAATGAGGCCATGGCTGGTCTGGTTGTGGTCTCAGCTCCATAGACCATAAGAGGTAGGGGCAGCAGTAGGCATTCTGCCCATCGAGTCTGCGCCACCATTCAATGAGATCTGATGTGATAATCCTCAGCTCACTTTCCCGCCTTCTCCCCATAATCCTTCATTCCCTTACTGATTAAAAATCTGTCTAATTCAGCCTTGAATAAATTCAATGACCCAGCCTGCTCTGCTTTCTGGGAAGAGAATTCAGCGTAATAACGACCCACTCAGAGAATAAAATCTCCTCATCTCCGCCATAAATGGTAGATTTCTTATTCTTAAACTGTGTCCCTCATTCTAGACTCTTCCACGTCCTCTCAGCATCCACCCTGCCAAGTCCCCTCAGGATCTTTAATGTTTCAATAAGATCGCCACACAGTTTTCTAAACTCCAATGAGCCCAGCCTGTCTAACCTTTTTTCATAAGGAAAGCCCTTCATCCCAAGAACGAGTTGAGTGAACCTTCTCTGAACTGCTTCAAACACAATGATGGGTGTAATTTTTCCGCCCCGCTGCGGTGATTGAGTCGTGTAGTGGGACGGAAAATTTCAGCGTGACTCAAAAAAATGAGGATTGTGCCTGGGGTCCATGCCAATTTTATTGATATAAGACTTATATCTTTATTTAATATCATTAATGAGCTCAGGGCGCAATTGTCTGGGCTCACTTAGCTCCCTGAACTCGCTGGTGGAGGATCACAGATAGTCCCCACCAATGGGTGGCTGGGGGTAGTGCCCCATCGGCAGTGCTAGCCTGGCAGTTCCAGCCTGGCTGTGCCCACTATGCACTGGTCAGTGTCAATGAGGTGGGCCCTGAGGGGCTGGGGCTTCACAGGATATTATTGAACCAAAACAATTGACAATGGTTTCATGGCTCTCATTATACTTAAAATTCCAGATTTTTATTGAATTCAAATTTCACCACCTACTGTGGTGGGATTTCAACCCGGATTCCTAAAGCATGACCTTGGGCCTCTGGATTACTAGCCCAGTGACGATACCACTACACCACTGCCTCGCCATATAAACATATGAATTACAAGCTGGAGTAGGCCACTCGGCCTTTCAAGCTTGCTCTGCCATTCAACAAGATCATGGCTGATCATATTGTAACCTCAACCCCACATTCCTGGCTACCCCCCAATAACCTTTCACTTCCTTGTTAATTGAAAATCACTTGCTAATCAAGAATCTACCTTGCTCTTCCATAAAAATATTTATAGGTTTTGTTTCCACTGCCCTGTGAGGAAGAGATTTCCAAAGACACATTTCTCTTCCTTTCTGTCTAAAATGAGTGATCTCTTATTTTTAAACAGTGACCCCTGTTCTAGATAATCCGCAGGAGGAAAAATTCCCTCCACATCCACCCTGTCAATACCCATCAGGATCTTAAAGCTCACGATCAAGTTGCTTTTTATTCTTCTAAACTCTAGTGGATACAAGCCTAGCCTCTCCAAACTTTCCTCACAAGACAACTCACCCATTCCTGGTATTAGTGTAGTAAACCTTTCTGAACTGCTTCTAATGTGTTTACATCTTTTCTTAAATGAGACCAATACTGAACACAATACTCCAGATATGATCTCAGTAGTGCCCTATACAACTGAACCATAAACTCCCTACTTTTGTAATCAATTATCCTCATGATAAATTAACAATAAACATTCTAATATCTTTCCTAATTGCTTGTTGTACCTGTATACTGGCCTTTTGTGATTTATCAAGATGGGGAGTGACGCAATTGATTCTGAGACTAGGGTCCTGAATCTTAATAAAGGAAACTACAATGGGTAGGAGGCACAAATTCGCTATGTTTAATTGGGAAATGTTATTCAAATGGATGACAGTGGATAGGCAATGGCAAACATTCAAAGAGTGCATGGGTGAACTGCAACAGTCATTTATTCCTGTCTGGCACAAATGTAAAACAGAAAAGGTGACCAAACCATAGCTTACAAGGGAAATTAGAGATAGCATTAGATCCAAGGAAGAAGCATACAAATTGGCCAAGAAAAAAACAACAGACCTGAAGATTGGGTGCAGTTTAAAATTCAGCAAAGGCTTAAGAAGGGAAAAATCGAGTAAGCTCGCAGGGAACATAAAAACCAAAAGTAGAAGTTTCTATAGGTATGTGAAGAGAAAAAGATTGGTGAAGATAATACATACTTTGATTCTCTCTTCACAAAGGAGGACACAAATAAGATACCAGAAATGTTGGGGAACACAGGGTAGAGCGAGAGGGTGGAATTGAATGAAATCAGTATTAGGAGAGAAATGGTATTGGGGAAATTGATGGAATTGAGGCTGATGAATCCTCAGGGCCTGATAATCTGCATCCCTGAGTACTTCGGGAACTGGCCCTAGAAATAGTGGATGCACTTGTGGATGGTGGGACTCATATATGAGGAGAGATTGAGTTGGTTAGGATTATATTCATTGGAGTTTAGAAGAATGAGGGCGGAATCACATAGAAACTTATAAAATTCTAAGAGGGCCAGACATGATAGATGCAGGAAGGATGCTCCTGATGTTGGGGAATCCAGTACCAGGGGTCACAGTCTAACTATACAGGGTAGACTGTTTAGGAGATGAGGAGAAATCTCTTCACCCAGAGAATGGTCAGCCTGTGGAATTCACCACCACAGAAAGTATTTGAGGTCAAAACATTGTATGTTTTCAAGAAGGAGCTAGATATAGCTCTTGGGGCAAAGGAGATCAAAGGATACGTGGGAAAGTGGGATCAAAGGATATTGAGTTAGATGATCAGCCATGATCATAATGAATGTTGCAGCAAGCTTGACGGATAAAAATGGCCTACTCCTGTTCCTATTTTCTATGTTTCTTTGCACTTTGACACTCTGGTCCCTCTGCATCTCAGAGTTCTGCAACCTTTCACAATTCAGACAATAAGCTTCTTTTCTATTCTTCCTGCCAAAATGGACCATTTCGCATTTATGCACATTTTTGCCCATTCACTTCACCCATCGGGCCTATAAAAGGTGAAGGTGGGAAAATCAGTACGGAACCAGTAGAAATGGCAGAGGTGCTTAATGAGTATTTTGCCTCGGTTTTCACAGAGGAGAAGGACCTGGGTGGATGTACTGTGGGCTTGCGGTGGACTGAAAAGATTGAGTATGTGGACTTTAACAAAGAGGTTGTGCTAGAATCTTTGAATGGCATCAAGATAGATAAGTCACCAGGTCCGGATGGGATGTACCCCAGGTTACTGTGGGAGGCAAGGGAAGAGATTGCAGAGCCTCTGGCGATGATCTTTGCGTCATCGATGGAGACGGGAGAGGTGCCGGAGGGTTGGAGGATTGCGGATGTGGTTCCTATTTTCAAGAAGGGGAATAGGGATAGCCCAGAAAATTACCGACGGGTGAGTCTAACCTCAGTGGTTGGTAAGCTGATGGAGAAGATCCTGAGGGACAAGATTTATGAGCATTTAGAGAGGTTTAGTATGCTCAAGAATACTCAGCATGGCTTTATCAAAGGCAGATCGTGCCTTACGAGCCTGGTGGAGTTCTTCGAAAATGTGACTGAACACATTGACGAAGGGAAAGCGGTAGATGTGGTTTATATGGATTTTAGCAAGGCATTCGATAAGGTCTCCCATGCAAGGCTTCTAGAAAAAGTGAGAGGGCATGGGATCCAAGGGGCTGCTGCCCTGTGGATCCAGAACTGGCTTGCCCAAAGGAGGCAGAGAGTGTGTATAGATGGGTCTTTTTCTAATTGGAGGTCGGTCACCAGTGGTGTGCCCCAGGGATCTGTTCTGGGACCCTTGCTGTTTGTCATTTTCATAAATGACCTGGATGAGAAAGTGGAGGGGTGGGTTGGTAAGTTTGCCGATGACACGAAGGTTGGTGGGTTTGTGGATAGTCTGGAGGGATGTCAGAAGTTACAGAGGGACATAGATAGGATGCAAGACTGGGCAGACAAGTGGCAGATGGACTTCAACCCAGATAAATACGTAGTGGTCCATTTTGGCAGATCAAATGGGAAGAAGGGGTACAATATAAAGGGAAAGACTCTTAGTACGGTAGAGGATCAGAAGGACCTTGGGGTCCGGGTCCATAGGACTCTAAAATCGGCCCCGCAGGTGGAGGAGGTGGTTAAGAAGGC
This sequence comes from Mustelus asterias, assembly GCF_964213995.1. Taxonomy (NCBI): domain Eukaryota; kingdom Metazoa; phylum Chordata; class Chondrichthyes; order Carcharhiniformes; family Triakidae; genus Mustelus; species Mustelus asterias. The sequence continues at coordinate 44,656,518 of NC_135822.1, read as the reverse complement.
GTATGGTGTGCTGGCCTTTATCAATCGAGGGATTGAGTTTAGGAGTCCGGGGATAATGATGCAGCTACATAAGACCCTCGTCAGACCCCACTTGGAGTACTGTGCTCAGTTCTGATCGCCTCATTACAGGAAGGATGTGGAAAAGATTGAAAGGGTGCAGAGGAGATTTACAAGAATGTTGCCTGGATTGAGTGGCATGCCTTATGAGGATAGGCTGAGGGAACTCGGTCTTTTCTCCTTGCAGAGACGTAGGATGAGAGGAAACCTAATAGAGGTATATAAGATGTTGAGAGGCATAGATCGGGTGGACTTTCAGAGGCTTTTTCCCAGGGTGGAAACGGCTGCTACGAGAGGACACAGGTTTAAGGTGCTGGGGGGTAGGTACAGGGGAAATGTTCGGGAGAAGTTTTTCACACAGAGGGTGGTGGGCGAGTGGAATCGGCTGCCGTCAGTGGTGGTGGAGGCAAACTCAATAGGGTCTTTTAAGAGACTCCTGGATGAGTACATGGGACTTAATAGGATGGAGGGTTATAGGTAGGCCTAAAAGGTAGGGATATGTTCGGCGCAGCTTGTGGGGCCGAAGGGCCTGTTTTGTGCTGTAGTTTTCTATGTTTCTATGTTTCTATCTATGCCCCTTTGCAGCCTCCTGATTTAACCTTACTACTCTTTCCTTTAGTGTAATCACTATTAGAGGACCTTTCATATCAAGTGACGTCTTCCCTTTCCTATTTCTTACCTCTACCATTCTTCGATTTGACGGGGTTATATTTTGGTTTCTGGGGCTCCTTTATCATAAGGAGACAAAAGGCGGGTAACTATAGGCCGGTCAGCTTAACGTCTGTAGTAGGGAAAATCCTGGAATCCATTATTAAAGAGGAGATAGCAGGGCATCTGGATAGAAATGGTTCGATCAATCAGACGCAGCATGGATTCATGAGGGGAAAGTCGTGCTTGACGAACATGTTGGATTTTTATGAAGATGTGACTAGGGCGGTTGATGGAGGAGAACCGGTGGATGCGGTGTTTTTGGATTTCCAAAAGGCGTTTGATAAGGTGCCCCATAAAAGGCTGCTGAAGAAGATTAGGGCACACGGAGTTGGGGGTAGTGTGTTAAAGTGGATTGGGGACTGGCTATCCGACAGGAAGCAAAGAGTCGGAATAAATGGGTGTTTTTCCGGTTGGAGGAAGGTAACTAGTGGCGTGCCGCAGGGATCGGTACTCGGGCCACAACTATTTACCATTTATATAGATGATCTGGAGGAGGGGACGGAGTGTAGGGTAACGAAGTTTGCAGACGACACAAAGATAAGTGGAAAAGTGAATCGTGTGGAGGACGGAGAAGATCTGCAGAGAGATTTGGACAGGCTGAGTGAGTGGGCGAGGATATGGCAAATGGAGTATAACGTTGATAAATGTGAGGTTATACACTTTGGAGGAAATAATAACAAATGGGATTACTATCTCAATGGAAACAAATTAAAACATGCTACCGTGCAAAGGGACCTGGGGGTCCTTGTGCATGAGACGCAAAAGCCCAGTCTGCAGGTACAACAGGTGATCAAGAAGGCAAATGGGATGTTGGCCTATATCGCGAGGGGGATAGAATATAAAAGCAGGGATGTCTTGATGCACCTGTACAGGGCATTGGTGAGGCCGCAGCTGGAATACTGTGTGCAGTATTGGTCCCCTTATATGAGGAAGGATATATTGGCATTGGAGGGAGTGCAGAGAAGGTTCACCAGGTTGATACCGGAGATGAGGGGTTTGGATTATGAGGAGAGGCTGAGGAGATTGGGTTTGTACTCGTTGGAGTTTAGAAGGATGAGGGGGGATCTTATGGAGACTTATAAGATAATGCGGGGGCTGGATAGGGTGGAGGCGGAGAGATTCTTTCCACTTAGTATGGAAGTTAAAACTAGAGGACACAGCCTCAAAATAAAGGGGGGTCGGTTTAAGACAGAGTTGAGGAGGAACTTCTTCTCCCAGAGGGTGGTGAATCTCTGGAATTCTCTGCCCACTGAGGTGGTGGAGGCTACCTCGCTGAATATGTTTAAAGCGCGGATGGATGGATTCCTGATCGGTAAGGGAATTAAGGGTTATGGGGATCAGGCGGGTAAGTGGTACTGATCCACGTCAGATCAGCCATGATCTTATTGAATGGCGGGGCAGGCTCGAGGGGCTAGATGGCCTACTCCTGCTCCTATTTCTTATGTTCTTATGTTCTTATAAGTTATCAGATGTTGCAATCACATGGTAACAATACATTCTGTATTTCTGAGAAATAAGATGTTTTTGCAAATTTATTAAAAATAAATCTTCTGTTCCAAAATGAAAACACTAACAGTTTGGCACAAGGTAACTTATTGAATTCTCACATCTTTTAAAATAAATGATTGTAAACAATTTGCACTCTGTAGCATTCTTTATTTTTTTGTTCTGCCAGTTTCAGGATTCTGTTTCTCAATAATTCTGTGTAAACTGAGTGTTGATAAACAGGTCAGGATATTGATCCACAACTGTCCAACAACGGGAATATATTCACATAATTCTGCAACACTAAGCTTACGATCAGATACTGAATAGTTTAATTTCCATATACTTCACATTACAGTGATTTTAATCCGAGCTAATGCATGCACCTCCTCGTATGATCATCTATGCTTTAATAAGACATATACTGGGACCCTTTAGCACTAAAGCACCCTAGTTAGAATGAAGAGATATCACTTTCAGAGGTGCTTAACTCACTAGCTAGATCAGCTTTTAGAGAGACTGTTCCACTCCCATCTGCACTTTCCCCATGGCCCTGCAAAAATCCCTTCAAACATTTATCTAATTCTTCACACCTTGCTGCAAACTATTATTCGTAACAATATATTAATGTTATCTTCCATGGCAGTCAAATGCTGAATTAAGGTAAATTCTACAATCAATTTAAGCAACATACAAAAATACAAGAAAGACACAAAAGAGTAGGTAAAAATTCACCAGCAGCTTTGCAGTGAACATCAGCAGTTACGATTCAACAGACACCCTTAACTTCCTTGAGTTCATTTATTGATTTCAATAATTCTGGGAAACCACATGAATAACTGATCCTTTTTTCTGGAATAACTGCATAAGTCATGTCTCCAGTTCAGTTTTGGACAGCACGGCAGCACAGTGGTTAGCACAGCTGCCTCACAGCTGCCAGGTTCGATTCCTGGCTTGAGTCACTGTCTGTGTGGAGTTTGCACGTTCTCCCCGTGTCTGCAAAGGTTTCCTCTGGGTGCTCCAGTTTCCTCCCACAGTCTGAAAGCTGTGCTGGCTGGGTGGATTGGCCATGCTAAATTGGCCCTCGTGTCAGGTGGATTATCAGGGTAAATATGTGGGGTCATGGGGATAGGGCCTGGGTGGGATTGTGGTCAGTGCAGATTTGATGGGCCGAATGGCCTCCTTCGACACTGTAGGATTCTATGATTCTATGGATAAGAACCTGTCAATGACGCTAAAATTTCGAGCTGAAGATGCCATTCCATTTGCAGACTGTAGAGGTCAGTGCTGTGACAACACCACAGAATCCCTACAGTACAGAAGAAGGTAATTCGGCCCATCGAGTCTACACCAATCACAATCCCACCCAAGCCCTATTCCCATAGCCCCACACATTTACCCTGATAATCCACCTGACACTAAGGACAATTTAGCATGGCCAATCAATCTAACCAGCACATCTTTGGACTGTGGGTGAAAACCAGAGCACCTGGAGGAAACCCTCGCAGACACAGGGAGAAAGTACAAACTCCACACAGACAGTGACCAACGCCGGAATCGAACCTGGGTTCCTGGCGCTGTGAGACAGTTGTGCTAACCACTGTGCCACTGTGCCAGACATGTTACTCTACCAGTAACGTGTCCGGTCTATACATGGCATTGTGAGTCACCTCTGGGAAAAACAATTGTCTGCATCTTCTTCGCTTCTGGCTGCCACTCCCTAAATTAGTGTGGCTGTGATACTTACTCTTGTTGCAAAGAGGCAATGACTTTTCTTGGATGGTGCAAACTGTCTCCATCCTCTGTTCCTCCAAATTATAGACAAATCATGTCAAGATATAAATCAGTGTGGTATCAGGCAACACTTCAGATAAATAATATGCTTTGGTCTTACCTTGATAAAACTTGATGAAGTTATTACAAATGACTGCGAGAAACTTGCAGCAGAGTGCAAAGATGATGTGTCAGGAGAAAAGTTACTGGATGAACATAGCAGCAAAAGTCCATTCACAGAGCAAATGTGAGTGGGGAACAAAGAACAAAGAACAGTACAACACAGGAAACAGGTCATTCGGCCCTCCAAGCCTGTGCCGCTCATTGGTCCAACTAGACCATTCATTTGTATCCCTCCATTCCCAGACTGCTCATGTGACTATCCAGGTAAGTCTTAAACAATGTCAGCGTGTCTGCCTCCACCTCCCTACTTGGCAGCGCATTCCGGGCCCCCACCACTCTCTGCGTAAAAAACGTCCCTCTGATATCTGAGTTATACCTCGCCCCTCTCACCTTGAGCCCGTGACCCCTTGTGATCGTCACCTCCGACCTGGGAAAAAGCTTCCCACTGTTCATCCTATCTATACCCTTCATAATTTTGTACACCTCTATTAGGTCTCCCCTCGTTCTCCGTCTTTCCAGGGAGAACAAGCCCAGTTTACCCAATCTCTCCTCATAGCCAAGACCCTCCATACCAGGCAACATCCTGGCAAACCTTCTCTGCACTCTCTAAAGCCTCCACGTCCTTCTGGTAGTGCGGCGACCAGAACTGGACGCAGTACTCCAAATGTGGCCTATCCAGCGTTCTATACAGCTGCAACATCATATGCCAACTTTTATATTCTAGGCCCCGTCCAATAAAGGCAAGCATGCCATATGCCTTCTTGACCACCTTCTCCACCTGTGCTGCCACCTTCAAGGATTTGTGGACTTGCACACCTCGGTCCCTCTGTGTTTCTCAGTCTCTGTCACAGTCACAGTCTCTTTTGCCTTCTTGACAAAATCACAAAGCTGAAGTTGAAAGATTGATTATTTCTCTATTCTTGTGCTCTGTATTTGTTTCACCGAGATACTGCTTTAGCTGAGAGGTACTTTAGTAAGTTGAAGCTAATTAAGAAGCATCTAAGGAGCAGCATGAACCAAGAAAGATGAGTTGACTTAACAATTTTAAGCTTTGAGAATGAATTGGCAAAAAAAGGAATCGTTTTGATGATGTCATTGATTCATTTGCTGCTGTGAAATCTAGAAAAGATATTTCTTTTAGATACACTTGATTCACTTTCATTTCAATGCCTAACCTTTATGCTGGCGTCATTCCTTTATTATCAAATACACAAAGCTAAATTTTGTTTCAAATAAAATATTACTAATTTCAATTTGTCTCTTTATATTCTATGGATTTTCATTCCAATTCATTTCTTGGACCATAGAATCATAGATCCCTACAGTGCAGGGGAGGCCATTCAGTCCATCGAGTCTGCACCAACAACAATCCCACCCAGGCCCTATCCTCATAACTCCACAAATTTACCCCACTAATACTCCTGACACTAAGGGGCAATTTAGTATGGCCAATCAACCTAATACGAAGTCTCACAACACCAAGTTAAAGTCCAACAGGTTTATTTGGTAGCAAAAGCCACTAGCTTTCGGAGCGCTTGCTGCTTCTTCGTCAGGTGAGTGGGAGTTGTCTCTGGTTGCGACGCTTGCTTTTAAACAGAGTCATACCAAGCACTGTGCTGTTGTTACAACAGGCTGCTGGAAGCTGTTAGAAATCACAGCCTAGCCCATACCAGAACACCCAGAGGAAACCCGTGCAGACACTGAGGAGAACGTGCAAACACAGACAGTGACCTGAGGCCGGAATTGAACCCGAGTCCCTGGTGTGATGAGGCAGCAGTGCTAACCACTGTGCCACCATGCCGCACTTATTCAAAAATAAACTCTTACAATATGTTCATTTCTTCTCATAGTTTCATATCAGAAATGGATGAAGAAAAATTGCAAACATTTGAAATACATGGAGGTTATGATTGAGCTTGAAGAAATTGATTGGTAAATTTTCAAAGGGAGACAAAGATGTGAGGGGTCAGGTTGATTGGCCATGCTAAATTGTCACTTGGTGTCAGAGGGACTAGCAAGGTAAATGTATGGGGTTAATGGGCTGTGTGGGATTGTGGTCGGTGCAGACTCAATGGGCCGAATGGCCTCCTTCTGCACTGTACAGATTCTATGAAAATAGCATTCAAGATTGAGGGGAGGGTTAACCAGGGAGACAGGGGAATGTGAGAAGCAGCAGGGCCGATGCCCTTTCTCCCTGGTCCTGGATGGATCATCCACTTGGCATTTCTAACTGAAGATGATGACAAATGATTCAGCTTCACCTTTGCACTGATGTGCTGGGCTCCCACATCACTGAGGATGGGGATATTTGTGGAGTTAGTTGTTTAATTGCTCACCACCATTCACTATTGGATGTAACAGGTCTTCAGAGCTTTGATCCGGTTGATAGTTGTGGGATCATTTTGCTCTGTCTACCACCTGATGCTACCCCTATTTGACATGAAATAGTCATGTGTTACAGATTCACTTTTTGACATCTCATTTTTTTGGTATGCCTGATGCTCCTCCTGGAATGCTCTCCTGGACTCTTCATTGAACCAGGGTTGATCCCCCAGTTTAACATAATGGTAGAGTGAGGAATATACCAAGCCTTGAGATTAAAGGTTGTGGTTGTGTACAGTTGTGGTGCTGACGGTTGCTACATCTGATCAAAATCTATCGCATTTAGCACAGTGGTGGTGCCAACACAACACGAGGGAGAGAATCCTCTGTATCAAAATGGGACTTTGTCTCCACAAGGTCTGTGCCATGACCATTCCTACTGTAATATCCTCACTATGTCAGGGATTGTGGGTCTTAAACAAAAAAAAGATGTGGTTTGCATGTGTAGATTCAAACTAACAACAACAGATTTATTCCAGGAGTTTTTTCCTCTACAGAATGCAAACTGAAACTAAACTGAAACAGCAGCCTGTGCAACACCCTTCTAATATCAGCATCACATCATTTAATCAGCTCCTAAAGCAATCATGTTTTATATACAAATATATAACACCTGCCAATACTGTCATGGACAGTTTTTTCACACAGAGGGTGGTGAGTGTCTGGAACAAGCTGCCAGAGGTAGTAGTAGAGGTGGGTACAATTTTATCTTTTAAAAAGCATTTAGACAGTTACATGGGTACGATGGGTATAGAGGGATATGGGCCAAATGCAGGCAATTGGGATTAGTTTAGGGGTTTTTTTTAAAAATGGGCAGTATGGACAAGTTGGGCCGAAGGGCCTGTTTCCATGCTGTAAACCTCTAAAAAAAACACTCTGGAAGATATTATAAGAAGGAACAGGAGAAATGTTATCCCTGTTCCTTAAAGAGAACCATCCATTATACATTTGGAAGAATTGTTTGCAGTGGTTTGGTACAACTGAGTTTCTTGCATTCCAGAAGCAGTTAAGAGAGAACCATATTTTATATGCGTGTCTGGAGTCATGCAGGCCAGACATGGTAAGGATAGCAAATTTCCAAAAAATTTCGAACAGCCGCCCAACAGGATGGCACAGTGGTTAGCACTGCTGTCTCACAGTACCAGGGATGCGGGTTCAATTCCCAGCTTGGTTCACTGTTAGTGTGAAGTCTGCACGTTCTCCGTGTCTGCGTGGATTTCCTCCAGGTTCTCTGATTTTCTCCACAATCCAAAGATGTGCAGGTTAGGTGGATTGACCATGCTAAATTGCTCCTTAGTGTCCCAAGGTGTGTAGGCTAGGGGAGATTAGCGGGGTGAACAGGTGGGGTTATGGGGATAGGGTCTGGGTGGGATGCTCCGTCAGAGAGCCAGTGCTTAGAAGCGAGTGGCCTGATTCTGCATTGTAGGGTTCTATGATTCTATGAATCACATAGTTTCATGGTCAACATTATTGAGACTTGCTCATAATTCCAGATTTATTAATTAATTGAATTTAAATTCCATTCCATCTGCTGCCATTGTGTGATCTGAACCAATATCCTCGGAGCATTAGTTTGGGTCTCTGGGTTACTCGTCCAGTAACATTACCATTTCGCCCTTTGTCAGAGTTTCTCTGTACAAATATTTCAAGCTCATTAATCCTGGCTTAGTGCCAATCACTGTGGACATTGTTGTCCTTGCAGTTACTGAAAGCTGCAAGGACTGTGAATTATCAGACAGAGCTGGCAATCTGCCTACAAGCAAAGCATTCAAAATTTCTATCGGCGATTCAAACATGTTTCTAGTTTAACATACCTTAATTCTTTTATTAATTAAACCTACCAGTTGCTGTTGGATGAGCTGTTGGCACAGCAAGACAGTGCAAATCCTACTGCCAGAGAGCAGTAGGCCACCGTAGGTTAGCCATGTCTCCAGTACCAGCTCCAGGGGGTTGAGGGGAAGACCAGGTGCTTCCCACAGGAACAAGCATCACCCAACAGCCAGGAACTAGCAAACAATTTCTGTTCAGCTCTCACACCTTGACTCTTCCATCCAGGTAGTCAGTTAGGTATACAGGAAAGGGAAGAGACCATTTAGTTCCTCGAGCCTGTTCTGTCATTCAAAGAACAATACAGCACAGGAACAGACCCTTCGGCCCTCCAAGCCCGTGCCGCTCCCTGGTCCAAACTAGACCATTTTTTTGTATCCCTCCATTCCCACTCCGTTCATATGGCTATCTAGATAAGTCTTGAACGTTCCCAGTGTGTCCGCCTCCACCACCTTGCCTGGCAGCGCATTCCAGGCCCCCACCACCCTCTGTGTAAAATATGTCCTTCTGATATCTGTGTTAAACTTCCCCCCCTTCACCTTGAACCTATGACCCCTCGTGAACGTCACCACCGACCTGGGGAAAAGCTTCCCACCGTTCACCCTATCGATGCCTTTCATAATTTTATACACCTCTATTAAGTCTCCCCTCATCCTCCGTCTTTCCAGGGAGAACAACCCCAGTTTACCCAATCTCTCCTCATAACTAAGCCCCTCCATACCAGGCAACATCCTGGTAAACCTCCTCTGTACTCTCTCCAAAGCCTCCACGTCCTTCTGGTAGTGTGGCGACCAGAACTGGACGCAGTATTCCAAATGCGGCCGAACCAACGTTCTATACATCTGCAACATCAGACCCCAACTTTTATACCCTATAAAGGCAAGCATGCCATATGCCTTCTTCACCACCTTCTCCACCTGTGACGTCACCTTCAAGGATCTGTGGACTTGCACAGGTCCCTCTGCGTATCTACACCCTTTATGGTTCTGCCATTTATCGTATAGCTCCTCCCTACATTATTTCTACCAAAATGCATTACTTAGCATTTATCAGGATTGAACTCCATCTGCCATTTATTTGCCCAAATTTCCAGCCTATCTATATCCTTCTGTAGCTTCTGACAATGCTCCTCACTATCTGCAAGTCTTGCCTATTTTGTGTCGTTCGCAAACTTACTGATCACCCCAGTTACACCTTCTTCCAGATCGGTTATATAAATTACAAACAGCAGAGGTCCCAATACAGAGCCCTGCGGAACACCACTAGTCACAGGCCTCCAGCCGAAAAAAGACCCTTCCCACTACCACCCTCTGACTTCTGTGACCAAGCCAGTTCTCCACCCATCTAGCCACCTCCCCCTTTATCCCATGAGATCCAACCTTTTTCACCAGCCTAGCATGAGGGACTTTGTCAAACGCTTTACTAAAGTCCATATAGACGACATCCACGGCCCTTCCCTCGTCAACCATTCTGGTCACTTCTTCAAAAAACTCCACCAGGTTAGTGAGGCATGACCTCCCTCTCACAAAACCATGCTGGCTATCGTTAATGAGTTTATTCCTTTCTAAATGCGCATACATCCTATCTCTAAGAATCTTCTCCAACAACTTCCCCACCACGGACGTCAAGCTCACCGGCCTATAATTACCCGGGTTATCCTTCCTACCCTTCTTAAATAACGGGACCACATTAGCTATCCTCCAATCCTCTGGGACCTCGCCTGCGTCCAGTGACGAGACAAAGATTTGCGTCAGAGGCCCAGCAATTTCATCTCTCGTCTCCCTGAGCAGCCTTGGATAGATTCCATCAGGCCCTGGGGATTTGTCAGTCTTTATATTCTCTAACAAACCTAACACTTCCTCCCTTGTAATGGAGATTTTCTCCAACGGTTCAACACTCCCCTCCGAGACACTCCCAGTCAACACATCCCTCTCCTTTGTGAATACCGACGCAAAGTATTCATTTAGGATCTCCCCTACTTCTTTGGGCTCCAAGCATAATTCCTCACTTTTGTCCCTGAGAGGTCCGAATTTTTCCCTGACAACCCTTTTGTTCCTAATGTATGAATAAAATGCCTTGGGATTCTCCTTAATCCTGTCTGCCAAGGACATTTCGTGACCCCTTTTTGCCCTTCGAATTCCCCGTTTGAGTTCTTTCCTTCTTTCTTTGTACTCCTCCAGAGCTCCCTCCGTTTTTAGCTGCCTGGACCTAACATACGCCTCTCTTCTCTTTTTGACCAGTCCCTCAATTTCCCTGGTTATCCACGGTTCTCGAATCCTACCCTTCCTATCCTTCTTTTTTACAGGCACATGCTTGTCCTGTAGCCCTAACAACTGTTCCTTAAAAGACTCCCACATGCCAGATGTGGATTTACCCTCAAACAGCCTCTCCCAATCAACAGCTGCCAATTTCTGCCTAATCCCACTAAAGTTAGCCTTCCCCCAATCCAACACCTTACCCTTGGGACACCACTCATCCTTTTCCATCACTATCCTAAAGCTAACAGAATTGTGGTCACTATTTGCCACATGTTCCCCTACCGAAACTTTGAAGACCTGACCGGGCTCATTCCCCAGTACTAGGTCCAGTATAGCCCCCTCTCTAGTCGGGCTATCTACATATTGTTCCAAAGAACCCTCCTGTACGCATTTTACAAATTCCTCCCCATTCAGAGTCCCAGCTCTCAGCGATTTCCAGTCTATACCAGGGAAATTGAAGTCTCCCACTACAACAACCCTATTTTTCCTGCACCTATCCAGTATCTCCTGACATATCCGTTCTTCCACTTCCCTTGGGCTGTTGGGGGGCCTGTAGTATACCCCCAACATAGTGACTGCGCCTTTCCTGTTTCTAAGCTCCACCCAGAGTGACTCGTTACACGACCCCTCTGAATTGTCCTCCCTCTGCACCGCTGTAATATGCTCTCCAACTAATACTGCTACTCCCCCACCTCTTTTGGCCCCTCCTCTGTCTTGCCTAAAACACTTGTACCCCGGAATATTCAGCTGCCAGTCCTGTCCCTCTTTCAACCAAGTCTCTGTCACCGCAACCACATCCAAATTCCTCGTGAGCATTAAGGCCCTAAGTTCGTCTGTCTTACCCGCTACGCTCCTTGCATTGAAGTATAAGCACTCCAGACCCCCAGGCCCAGTGAGGTCATCCTCCCCCAGAGTGCTCTTCTTCTTTGCCAGCCTTGTCCCAGCCCCAAGCTTGTCCCCAGCCTCTACACTTGTAGACCTAATATTTTGATCCCCACCCCCCTGCCATACTAGTTTAAACCCCCCCGAACTGCACTAGCAAAACTCCCAGCCAGGATATTCGTGCCCTTCCAACTTAGTTGTGACCCGTCCTTCTTGTACAGGTGCCAGCCTCTCCTGAAAACTTCCCATTGATCTAGGAAAATGAAGCCCTCCCTCCTGGACCATTCCTTTAGCCAAGCATTCAACTGTACTAACTCCCTATTCTTAGCCTCATTGGCACGAGGCATTGGGAGCAGCCCAGAGATTGCCACCCTGGAGGCCCTACTTTTTAGTCTATTTCCCAACTCCCTGAATTGCTCTCGTAGGATCCCCCTGCTCTTCCTATCTACGTCATTTGCACCAATGTGTACAATGACATCCGTTTCTTTATCTTCCCCTTTTAAGATGCCTCCTATCCGCTTGGAGACATCCATTACCCCAGCACCAGGTAGGCAGACTACCATCCTGGAGTCCTGTTCGCACCCACAGAATCGCCTGTCCGTGCCTCTAACCAACGCATCCCCCACCACTATTGTTCTCCTAACCCCTCTCTTTCCTTTCCGGGCCACAGAGCCTGACTCTGTGCCAGTGACCTGGTCACTGTGGCTTACCCCTGGAGAGTCATCCTCCTTCACACTATCCAAAACAATATACTTGTTTTGGAGTGGGACAACCACAGGTGACCCCTCCACTAATTGCTCACTCCCCTCCCCTCTCACACCTGTCGCCGAGCCCTTCCTATTATGAGAGACAGCCACTGGAGTACTCTCTGGTATGTTACCCTTCTGACCTTTACTCCTCCTAACTGTGACCCACGTGTCTTCCTCCCGATGCCCCGGTGTAACTAGTTCCCTGTAACTCATGTCAATTATTCTCTCATTCTCCCTGACTAGACCAAGGTCAGCAATCTGCAGCTCCAGTTCCGTGACACGGTCCCTCAGGAGCTGCAGTTCCACGCACCTGGCACAAATGTGGTCCTCCGGGAGGCTAGGTGTTTTCAGGAACTCCCACATCCCACACCGGAAGCACCGAACTGGCCTATCTTTCATAGTTACCCTTATCCTATATAGGTTTGGATAAAAATAACTTACCCTGCCTCGCCCTTTCTGCCTAAGTCCTGTGAGCCAAAGCCCTGACAGCTTTCACTCAGCTTCCCACTCACTCCAGTGCCCGCTCCCGATGCTGCCCGCTGTATAGAGTGACTTTAATACTAAAAAACACAATCTCCCAGAATCCCCTGCAGCCTACTCCCACTTCCTCAGAGTTTAAACCTTTGAAAAAAGCCCGCGAAAAAACGGATTAAATAAATAAATAAATAAATCACAGCACTTTACTCACCCTCAGTACTCCTGCTAAGAATCTCTCCCTCTGTGCTGCACCACTTCGAACAATTCACTACAATCCTGGTTGACCTTGACCCCACTCTATATACCTGTTTTTGCAGTACCTGTTCATGGCATTTTAATGAATTATGTATCCAGACCCTCAAGTCACTCTAGCCATCCATTTAGGAAGCATGCAGTGCTAACTTCACATTGCCTGAATTGCAATCCACTTGTCACTTACGCATCTGCTAAGTCTATCAGTAGCTCTTTGTAAATTGTTTGGCTCTATCTACACAGCTTCCGATGCCACCAATTTGTGTTACCCAGCAGACCTGGATATGTGACTATCATTAAAGACATTAGCGAATATAGTGAGGCCAAAACACAAGCCCTTGCCGGACATCACTATTCACATCCTTCCAATTAGAGTATCTGCCCCATTATCCCTATTCTGTCTTCTGCCACTCATCTAATTTCCGAACAGCTCAATAGTTTACTTTCAATTTCATAGGCATCCATTTATTTATTGAATTTTATTATTTTATTTATTTGTGTCACAAGTAGGTTTACATTAACACTGCAATGAATTTACTGTGAAAATCCCCTAGTCACCACACTCCGGCGCCTGTTTGGGTACACAGAGGGAGAATTTAGCATGGCCACTGCATCTAACCAGCACGTCTTTTAGACTGTGGAAGGAAACTAGAACACCTGGAGGAAACCCACGCAGACACGGGGAGAACATGGAGACTCTGCACAGACAGTGATCCAATCCGGGAACCAAACCCGGGTCCCTGGTGCTGTGAGGCATCAGTGCTAACCATTGTGCGACGAACCAACAGTCTTTAACTATCAGTCTCTAATGAGGGACTTTATAAAAATGTCTTTTTGAAATCCATGCAAATAGAAAGGTACTGAAATACTCATGGAAGATTTTATTCTTCATTTAAATTGGACAAATCAAATTGGCAAAGGCCACCTGGAGAATGAGTCCATAGACAACACTCCGAGAAGTTTGTTAGAACAATACACTTTGGAACCTACCAGAGAACAAGGCATATTGGAGCTGGTAATGTGTCATGACATGCAATTAATTAATGAACTCAAAGTAAAGGATCTCTAAGCGAGATGATCATATTGTGATAGAACTTCATATTTAATCTGAGGGTGAGAAATGCAGTCTAAACTAGTGTTTTAAAATTAAATTAAAGGCAATTGTAAGGGTATAAATAGAGGGTTGGCTACAGTGGACTTGGGCAATAGGTTAAACGATAAGACTGTAGAGAAGCAGTTGCAGACGTATCAGGAGATAATTATAAATTAGGGCTGGCCAGAAGTTTGGGCATTTATTTTAAAAATAAATCAGAGTATGAGAGAAGACTAGAATATAAAAATAGACAGCAAAAGCTTCGACAAGTATATAAAAAGAAAAAAAATGAAGCTGTAAATGTAAATGTAGCATTGGTACCTACTAAATTACTTCTGAGATGGAGCTTTGAATAATGGGAAACAAGGAAATGACAGAGACTTTCAACAAATATTTTGCATTTGTCTTCACAGGAGAAGACACAAAAAGCATCAATAATAGTAGATAATCAAAAGGCAAAAGGAAGGGAAGAGCTTAAAACAATCACTATCACCGGAGATAAAATACTGGCAAAGCAAGTGGATGCTACCAAATAAACCTGTTGGACTTTAACCTGGTGTTGTTAAACTTCTTACTCTCTTCATTGAAACCAGAGTTGATCTCCAGCTTGGTGGTAATGGTAGAGTGGGTGATATACCGAGCCATGAGATTGTAGATTGTGGTTGAGCACAATTCTTCTGCTGCTGATGGCCCACAGCACCTCATTGATGCCCAGTCTTGAGTTGGTAGATCTGTTCAAAGTCTGTTCCATTTAGAACAGTGGTAGTGCCTTACAACACGATGGAGGATATCATCAATGTGAAAATGGGACTTTGTATCCACAAGGACTGTGTGGTGGTCACTCCTACCAATACGATCATGGACATAGAAATATAGAAACTAGAAACAGGACCAGGCCAGTAGCATCTGCGGCAGGTTGATGAGGATGGGGTCAAATATGTTTTTCCCTCTTATTGGTTCCCTTACCACTTGCTGCAGCTTTAGTCTAGCAGCTATATCCCATAGGACATGACCAGCTCAATCTGTGGTGGTACTACCAAGCCACTGTTGGTGATGGACATTCATGTCCCCACCCAGAGTAGATTCTGTGCCCTTGCTACCCTCAGTGCTTCCTCCAAGTGGTGTTCAACATGGAGGAGTACGATTCATCAGCTGAGATTGGGGGGGGGGGGTGGTTTGTAGTAATTAGCACAAGGTTTCCTTTCATGTCTAACCCAGTGCCAGGAGACTACAGCTGACGTTGAGAACTCCCAGGGCAACTCCCTCCCGATTGTATACCACAGTGACACCACTCTGCTGCGTCTGTCCTGCCAGTGGAATGGTGACGGTGGTGTCTGGGACATTGTCTGGAAATTGTGACTCCGTGAGTATGACTCCGTCAGGTTATTGTTGTACTAGTCTGTGAGACAGTTCTTCCAATTTTGGCACACCCCCGGATGTTAGTAAGGAGGACTTTGCAGGGTTGACAGGGCTGTGTTTGCCGGTTCCTAGGTCAATGCCTATTGTTCCGTCTCATTCCTTTTTGTTCCATTTGTAGCGGTTGAACACAACTAAGTGGCTTGCTAGACCATTTAAGAGTCAACTACATTGCTGTGGCTCTGGAGTCACATGTAGGCCAGACCAGATAAGGACAGCAGATTTCCTTCCCTAAAGGACATTAGTGAACCAGGTGGGTTATTGTGTCAATCGACAATGGTTTCATGGTGATCCAGATATCATATTGAGTACTGAAATTGCAACATCTGCCTTGGTGAGATTCAAACTTGGGTCACCACAGCATTACTCTGGGTCTCTGGATTACTAGTCCAGTGACAATACGATTGTGCCACCATCTCCCCGATGATGATGATATTAAAATTAAGGTAAATTCATGGAAATTAGGTTCACATCCTTTCTGGGCGTGAAACGGATTAAGTTGCCAGCAAGGGGTGTGGTAGATCTCAAACCGAGATCTCATCGCCGTGAATTCCATTATGGCCCCTTTGCGAGATTTAACAGCTATAGCGGGATTTGTGGTCATGGCGAACAGGTTCTCAGAATCACACCCATTGTTTCAGAAATAGAGGAATATCTGTAGATCGTATTTGTCAGAATTATATACGTCAAAATCCATCAGCAACTTTATCAACATGCTGTTGCCATTGGTCCTAATAATTACAATTTAAAATGTGAAGTGAAGCGTTGGTCTAACTGAAACTGCCACATGAACAGTGAAGACAATGTAACATGAGAGTGAAAGACCACAATGAAGCTACCTCAGGCAACTAGACAATGTGGAAAAGCTGCTCTTTGCATTTTCAACTGTTGTAATTATCACACCCCAGGGTTGTTGAATTATAAACAACACCTAAAGAATTAATTATTTGTATTCAATGGCTCGCAGTTGTTTCAGCTGGTCTGTAAATGAGTTCTGGGATTAACTGCGCAGTGAGCAATGAAGAAGTGCTAATTCATGAGAGAAATTGAACTGTTTTTATTACTAGTTTGTAAATTACGTTATTGTATATATGTGTCGTCTATGAAAATAATGCACTGTTTCTTCAATAAAAGACTTACTCATGGAAAATTAGATCTAAACGTTGATTGAACCCACCCTCAAAATCACACTCGAACATGGGGCAGAATTTTCCCCAAATTTTTTCAAGTGTCAGAACGGCAAGGAAAGAGGAGCTTTCCATGCCAGTATCTCAGGCACGCTCTGCATTGCAATCTTTCAACACAGTGCAATGAAAGAGCCTCCATGTGGATCACGCCATTATTGAGATTCCAGGTGCCTTACTCGCCCAAAGCACCTGCAGCTGTGAGCTGCTAACAAGGGGGAGCTTCATTTAAACACCGACAATGGACTCACAGCCAGTCACTCAAGGAAGATGGCACCGTGCAGAGCAGCTTTACGAAGGGAGATTTGGAAATGGACTTCATCAAGGAGAGGAGGGCCATTTTCCTCCACCGAGACAGTCGGCAATGCGGTTGGGTTGGCAATGCGGCCTGGGAAGTGGTGGCAGTGGCAGTAAGTGCCTGTGCACTGGCACTGAGGACCAGGTGCCAGTGCAGAAAGAAACTGAATGGAAACTGAACAGCCTCCTTTGGGCAGCAAGGGTGAGCGTCCATCCTGTCCTGGAATTTGTCCGGTATGTCGCTCCTGGAACATCCACATCGATCCACTTCCTGACACCCCGTGGCCTCCCAGCACCTAACCTAACACGTTCCTCCAGCCCCTCTGGCATCTACCCCCCCATCACAACCTCTGCCTGCTGAGGCATGGTCTCGACAAACGGCACCCAATTGCCCCAATCCCGACACCACACGCCCTTCCAGCCATCAGGCTTTCAATCCCCCTTCTGCTGGAAAGGATGGCTCATAATCACAGGGAATGGGCGAAGACCAGAGGTGGGGTCTGTGAGCTGCGTATCCTCACTGCATTCAAGGAGGGTTCAATGGAGCTATTGGGTGTCCGAGGGTGGAACTGTGACCAACAGCCAGATCGGCATGTGCCGCAGAAGTGGGGAGCCACAAAACCTTAATTCATGTGACTTTTCTCAAGTAAGTTGCAATCTGCCCAGGTATTTGTCCCTCCCTTGTACTAACCCTTATGTCTTGTTTTGCAGGGGACGACCCCAATGAGGTTAGCTCCTCAGGAGTTGGTGCACTCCCTGCAGCCCGTGCTGCGACCCCTGTTGATACATCGGAGGAAAGCTCTGCAGAAACCTCAGAGGAAAGCACCTACCATCAGGCATCACACGGACCATCCACCAGCACAGATATGGTCACCCCGATGGGACTTGTTAGCAATGAGGCTTCTGGGCCACTTTCTGGTGCGAACAACGGAGCCATAGATGTACATCAGGTGGAGGCAGGAACGTCCAAGGAATCGGGCAGCCAGACATCTGCTAGAGCCCCCAGCCAGGTGGCGAGCCACTGAGATCAGTTCTCCTGAAGCTGCTGGAGATGCAGAAGCAGAACTGAGGATTGCAGGAGGGGTTGTCAGCAACATTCCAACAACTGCAAGGCTGTTTGGAGGAGTCCCACGGCCTTCAATTGTAGGAGGTGGTGCCGCCATTGCATGGCACTCAGGCCAACACTGCAATGGGGGCGATGGCGGTGGAAAGCATGGGGCAGGAAATGCCTGTCACGGGTGATAGGGTCCAAGGCATGGCCGAGTCACTGAGGACCATGCTAGAGACACAGGGGGGCATGACTGCAGGCTTCAAGAGCATGGCCCAGTCACAGCGAGTCATTGCCGAAGGGACCCAAACCTTGACCCAGTCTCAGAGGGCCATTGCTGAGGCTTGCACACCAATGTGTAGACACAGCTGGGCCTCCAGCACTGGCAGAGCCACGTAACACTAGCCTCTGGAACTCACTCCAGCTGCCCCTCCATCCTATGGAGTATCCCAGGGGTCCATAGGCACCCCAAGGGAGAAGAAAGTGCTGGAGCCCATGCCGGGGCCTTCCACCTAGGAGACCCCAGCCATCGCCAGCTCTTCCAAATCCCCCCTTCCTAATACCAGTGCATTTCACGGGCAGGAGGTTGAGCAGGGTGGCATAGCTACATCCAAAAGTAGGCCGGGACCCTCCAGGTCACAGCCCTCTAGGGGAGAGTAGGGAAGGCTGAGGGAGGACATGATTGAGGTGTATAAGATTATGAGGAGTATGGACAGGATGAGTAAGGAACAGCTGTTTCTCTTGCTCGAGGGGTCAATCACAAGGGGGCACAGTTTTAGGGTGAGGGGCAAGACATTAGGACAGATTTGGGAAAAACCTTTTTTCAGTCAGAGAGTGGTGGGAATCTGGAATGCACTGCCTGGGAAAGTAGTGGAGGCCAGAAAACTTACAACCTTTAAAAAGTCAAACAGATATACAGCACGGAAAGAGGCCCTTTGGCCCAACTCGTACATGCCGACCAGGTTACCTAAACTGAATTATCCCATTTGCCTGCATTTGGCCCATATCCCTCTAAACCTTTCCCATCCGTGTACCTGTCCAAATGTATTTTTAAAGTTGTAATTGTACCCGCCTCTACCACCTCCTCTGGCAGCTCATATCATATACGCGCCACTCTCTTTTGTGTGAAAAATTCATAAGTTCATAAGATATAAGAGCAGAATTCGACCATTGGGCCCATTGCGTCCGGTCCGCCACTCGATCATGGCTGATATACTCCTCATCCCCATTTTCCTACCTTCTCCCTATAACCCTTCAACCCATTACCAATTAAAAACCTGTCTAACTCCTCCTTAAATTTACTCACTGTCCCAGAATCCACCGCACTTTGGGATAGCAAATTCCACAGATTCACAACCCTTTGGGATAAGCAGTTTCTCCTCAACTCTGTTTTAAATTTGCGACCCCTTATCTTAAGACTATGACTTCTCATCTTAGAATGCCCCACAACCGGCTGGGGCCGGTCAAGGACGGCAGTGGGAATTTGTGCATGGAGTCAGAAGAGATAGGAGAGGTGATGAATGAATACTTTTCTTCGGTGTTCACCAAGGAGAGGGGCCATGTTTTTGAGGAAGAGAAGGTGTCACAGGCTGATAGGCTGGAGGAAGTAGATGTTCGGAGGGAAGATGTACTAGCAATTTTGAATAAACTGAAAGTTGATAAGTTCCCTGGGCCTGATGAAATATATCCTAGGATTCTTTGGGAGGCAAGGGATGAGATAGCAGAGCCTTTGGCATTGATCTTTGCGTCCTCACTGTCCACGGGGGTGGTGCCAGAGGACTGGAGAGTGGCGAATGTTGTTCCTCTGTTTAAGAAAGGGAATAGAAATGACCCTGGTAATTATAGGCCGGTTAGTCTTACTTCGGTGGTTGGTAAGTTGATGGAAAAGGTCCTTAGGGATAGGATTTACGACCATTTAGAAAGATGCAGCTTAATCCAGGATAGTCAGCACGGATTTGTGAAGGGCAAGTCTTGCCTCACAAATTTGATAGAATTTTTTGAGGAGATAACTAAGTGTGTAGATGAAGGTAGTGCAGTTGATGTCATATACATGGATTTTAGTAAGGCGTTTGATAAAGTCCCCCACGGTCGGCTTATGAAGAAAGTAAGGATGTGTGGGATAGAGGGAAGTTTGGCCGATTGGATAGGTAACTGGCTATCTAACTGAAGACAGAGGGTGGTGGTGGATAGAAAATTTTTGGACTGGAAACCGGTTACCAGCGGAGTGCCACAGGGATCAGTGCTTGGTCCTCTGCTCTTTGTCATTTTTATAAATGACTTGGAGGAGGGGGCTGAAGGGTGGATCAGTAAATTTGCTGATGACACCAAGATTGGTGGAGTAGTGGATGAGGTGGAGGGCTGTTGTAGGCTGCAAAGAGATATAGATAGGATGCAGAGCTGGGCTGAAAAATGGCAAATGGAGTTTAACCCTGACAAATGCGAGGTAATTCATTTTGGTAGGACAAATTTAAATGTGGATTACAGGGTCAAAGGTAGGGTTCTGAAGAATGTGGAGGAACAGAGAGATCTTGGGGTTCATATCCATAGATCTCTGAAGGTTGCCACTCAAGTGGATAGAGCCGTGAAGAAGGCCTATAGTGAGTTGGCGTTCATTAACAGGGGGTTTGAGTTTAAGAGCCGTGGGGTTATGCTGCAACTGTACAGGACCTTGGTGAGACCACATTTGGAATATTGTGTGCAGTTCTGGTCACCTCACTACAAGAAGGATGTGGAGACACTGGAAAGAGTGCAAAGGAGATTTACCAGGATGCTGCCTGGTTTGGAGGGTAGGTCTTATGAGGAAACGTTGAGGGAACTTGGGCTTTTCTCTTTGGAGTGGAACATAGAACATAGAACATAGAACATTACAGCGCAGAACAGGCCCTTCGGCCCACGATGTTGCACCGACCAGTTAAAAAAAAAAACTGTGACCCTCCAACCTAAACCAATTTCTTTTCGTCCATGAACCTATCTACGGATCTCTTAAACGCCCCCAAACTAGGCGCATTTACTACTGATGCTGGCAGGGCATTCCAATCCCTCACCACCCTCTGGGTAAAGAACCTACCCCTGACATCGGTTCTATAACTACCCCCCCTCAATTTAAAGCCATGCCCCCTCGTGCTGGATTTCTCCATCAGAGGAAAAAGGCTATCACTATCCACCCTATCTAAACCTCTAATCATCTTATATGTTTCAATAAGATCCCCTCTTAGCCGCCGCCTTTCCAGCGAAAACAATCCCAAATCCCTCAGCCTCTCCTCATAGGATCTCCCCTCCATACCAGGCAACATCCTGGTAAACCTCCTCTGCACCCTCTCCAAAGCCTCCACATCCTTCCTGTAATGTGGGGACCAGAACTGCACACAGTACTCCAAGTGCGGCCGCACCAGAGTTGTGTACAGTTGCAACATAACGCTACGACTCCTAAATTCAATCCCCCTACCAATAAACGCCAAGACACCATATGCCTTCTTAACAACCTTATCTACTTGATTCCCAACTTTCAGGGATCTATGCACACATACACCTAGATCCCTCTGCTCCTCCACACTATTCAAAGTCCTCCCGTTAGCCCTATACTCAACACATCTGTTATTCCTACCAAAGTGAATTACCTCACACTTCTCCGCATTAAACTCCATCCGCCACCTCTCGGCCCAACTTTGCAACCTGTCTAAGTCTTCCTGCAAACTACGACACCCTTCCTCACTGTCTACCACACCACCGACTTTGGTGTCATCAGCAAATTTGCTAATCCACCCAACTATACCCTCATCCAGATCATTAATAAATATTACAAACAGCAGTGGCCCCAAAACAGATCCCTGAGGTACACCACTTGTAACCGCACTCCATGATGAATATTTACTATCAACCACCACCCTCTGTTTCCTATCCGCTAGCCAATTCCTGATCCAATTTCCTAGATCACCCCCAATCCCATACATCTGCATTTTCTGCAGAAGCCTACCATGGTGAACCTTATCAAACGCCTTACTAAAATCCATATATACCACGTCCACTGCCTTGCCCCCATCCACCTCCTTGGTCACTTTCTCAAAAAACTCAATAAGGTTAGTAAGGCACGACCTACCTGCCACAAAACCATGCTGACTATCACCTATCAATTCATTACTCTCCAAATAACTATAAATCCTATCCCTTATAATTTTTTCCAACATCTTGCCGACAACAGAAGTGAGACTCACCGGTCTATAATTCCCGGGGAAGTCTCTGTTCCCCTTCTTAAACAATGGGACAACATTCGCTAACCTCCAATCTTCTGGTACTATACCAGAGGCCAACGACGACCTGAAGATCAGAGCCAGAGGCTCTGCAATCACTTCTCTTGCCTCCCAGAGAATCCTTGGATAAATCCCATCCGGACCAGGGGATTTATCTATTTTCAGACCCTCCAGAATATCCTGCACATCCTCCTTATCAACTGTAATACTGTCTATTCTACTCCCTTGCAACCCAGTGTCCTCCTCAGCTATATTCATGTCCCCTTGCGTGAACACCGAAGAGAAATATTGGTTCAATGCTTCACCAATCTCCTCCGGTTCCACACATAACTTCCCTCTGCCATCTATAACTGGCCCGAAACTTGCCCTAACCAACCTTCTGTTCTTGACATACCTATAGAACGCCTTAGGATTCTCTTTAACCCTATCCGCCAAAGTCTTCTCATGTCCCCTTTTAGCCCTTCTAAGCTCGCTCTTCAACTCCCTCTTAGCCAATCTAAAGCTTTCTAGTGCACTACCCGAGTGCTCACGTCTCATCCGAACATAAGCCTCCTTTTTCTTTTTAACCAACAAAGAAACTTTTTTGGTGCACCACGGTTCCCTAGCCCTACCAATTCCTCCTTGCCTGACAGGGACATACCTATCACAGACTCGCAGTAGCTGCTCCTTGAAAAAACTCCACATGTCGGACGTTCCCAGTCCCTGTAATCTCCTAGTCCAACCTATGTTTCCTAATTCTCTCCTAATAGCCTCATAATTACCCTTCCCCCAGCTAAAACCACTGGCCCGAGGTTCATGCCTATCCCTTTCCATCACTAAGGTGAACGTAACCGAATTGTGGTCACTATCACCAAAATGCACACCAACTTCCAAGTCTAGCACCTGGTCTGGCTCATTTCCCAGCACCAGATCCAATATAGCCTCACCTCTAGTTGGCCTGTCTACATACTGAGTCAAAAAACCTTCCTGCACGCTTTGAACAAAAACTGACCCCTCTAACGAGCTAGAGCTATAACAATTCCAGTCAATATTAGTCAAGTTAAAATCCCCCATAACAATTGCCCTATTACTTTCACTCCTAAGCAGGATTGACTCCGCAATCCTTTCCTCAACCTCTCTAGAACTTTTAGGAGGTCTATAAAAGACTCCCAACAGGGTGACCTCTCCTCTCCTATTTCTAATCTCCGCCCATACTACCTCAACAGATAAGTCCTCATCAAACCTCCTCTCTGACACTGTGATACAATCTCTGACCAATAATGCTACCCCTCCCCCTCTTCTACCTCCTTCCCTACTTCGACTAAAACATTTGAACCCCGGGACCTGCAGCATCCATTCCTGCCCCTGCTCTATCCATGTCTCTGAAATAGCCACAACATCGAAGTCCCAGGTACTGATCCACGCTGCAAGTTCACCCACTTTATTGCGAATACTCCTGGCATTGAAGTATACACATTTCAAACCCTGCTCCACCCCACCTCTGCAATGCCGTGCATTGCAGTCCCCATCCATGCATCCCTCACTTTCAGCCCCACTACTCAGGATCCCTCCCCCCCCCCGAATCAGTTTAAACCTCCCTGCATGGCCTTAGCAAATTTACCCCCCAGGATATTGGTCCCCTTCTGATTAAGGTGTAGACCATCCTTCTCATAGAGGTCACACCTTCCCCAGTACGAGCCCCAATTGCTTAAGTACCTGAACCCCTCCCTCCTGCACCATCCCCTCAGCCATGAATTCAAACCTTCCCTCTCCCTATTCCTCTCTAAACTATCCCGTGGTACAGGCAAGAGTCCAGAGATAACCACTCTGTCAGTCTTGGCCTTTAGTTTCCACCCCAACTCCATAAATCCCTGCCTAATATCCCCTTCCCCTATCCTCCCTATGTCGTGTGTCCCCACATGTACAATAACTTGTGGTTTATCTCCCTCCCCCCTAAGAGTCCTGAATACCCTGTCAGACACATCCCGGACCCCAGCCCCTGGTAGGCAACACACCAACCCTGAGCCCCTACCTTTAGTTCCGACCCTCCTATCTGTCCCCTTAATTGTGGAGTCCCCAATCACAAGGCCCAGTCTTTTACAGCCCCTAACCACCTGAGCTTTCTCACTCGGCTCACCCCCAGAGATCTGCTCTCTATGCTCAGTTGATTCCTCCTCAACTGTAGCCTCCAGCACCGAAAACCTATTATGGAGGGGAACCGCCCCAGGGGATTGTCTTCCCGATTGCTTCTTACCCCTCCTCCTGGCATTGACCCAAGCCTCATTTCTAGGAGTTACTATTTCTCTATAACTCCTATCAACTTCCACCTCCGCCTCCCGAATTATGCGGAGTTCCTCTACCTCCCCCTCCAGCTCCTTTACACGCTCCTCCAGAAGCTGCAATCTAATGCACTTCTTACAACTAAAATCTCCTGAAACACTACTGGATTTCCTCACCACATACATCCCACAGGAGATGCAGCATACTGCCTGAACTGCCATCCCTGAAGCCATTACCAGCAAGAAAAAAAGAAAACAAAAAAAACTTCCCCACACTTATAATTAGGTTAGAGGAGGATGGAAGGGTGGGATCCTCTACCAGTGTAGAGGATCGGGTATCTCCTCTGCACCAATTTATAGGGCTAGGGGCCCGAGAGAAAAAAAAACTACTACTGAGGGGGAACCACCCAGGTAACTGACTTTTAAAGTTAAAATAAAAACCCTTCCCAGACTCCTTTGCTGCCCACTTCTAGTTTTCACTTTAAACTTGAAAAACTGCTGTTAAAGTAAAGGCCAAAAAAATACACACACTAGCTGACTAATTAAATAAATAAACAATTCAATTAATCCAATTAATCTCTTACCAGCACTGCTGCTTTTCAATCACCCCTCTCAGCTTGCTCCAGTGGATCAATGAGGGGGAACCTCCCAGGTAACTGACTTTTAAAGTTAAAATAAAAACCCTTCCCAGACTCCTTTGCTGCCCACTTCTAGTTTTCACTTTAAACTTGAAAAACTGCTGTTAAAGTAAAGGCCAAAAAAATACACACACTAGCTGACTAATTAAATAAATAAACAATTCAATTAATCCAATTAATCTCTTACCAGCACTGCTGCTTTTCAATCACCCCTCTCAGCTTGTTCCAGTGGATCAATGAGGGGGAACCTCCCAGGTAACTGACTTTTAAAGTTAAAATAAAAACCCTTCCCAGACTCCTTTGCTGCCCACTTCTAGTTTTCACTTTAAACTTGAAAAACTGCTGTTAAAGTAAAGGCCAAAAAAATACACACACTAGCTGACTAATTAAATAAATAAACAATTCAATTAATCCAATTAATCTCTTACCAGCACTGCTGCTTTTCAATCACCCCTCTCAGCTTGCTCCAGTGGATCAATGAGGGGGAACCTCCCAGGTAACTGACTTTTAAAGTTAAAATAAAAACCCTTCCCAGACTCCTTTGCTGCCCACTTCTAGTTTTCACTTTAAACTTGAAAAACTGCTGTTAAAGTAAAGGCCAAAAAAATACACACACTAGCTGACTAATTAAATAAATAAACAATTCAATTAATCCAATTAATCTCTTACCAGCACTGCTGCTTTTCAATCACCCCTCTCAGCTTGTTCCAGTGGATCAATGAGGGGGAACCTCCCAGGTAACTGACTTTTAAAGTTAAAATAAAAACCCTTCCCAGACT
Organism: Mustelus asterias; assembly: GCF_964213995.1. Lineage (NCBI taxonomy): Eukaryota > Metazoa > Chordata > Chondrichthyes > Carcharhiniformes > Triakidae > Mustelus > Mustelus asterias. The sequence continues at coordinate 44,630,582 of NC_135822.1, read as the reverse complement.
CCTTTGCTGCCCACTTCTAGTTTTCACTTTAAACTTGAAAAACTGCTGTTAAAGTAAAGGCCAAAAAAATACACACACTAGCTGACTAATTAAATAAATAAACAATTCAATTAATCCAATTAATCTCTTACCAGCACTGCTGCTTTTCAATCACCCCTCTCAGCTTGCTCCAGTGGATCAATGAGGGGGAACCTCCCAGGTAACTGACTTTTAAAGTTAAAATAAAAACCCTTCCCAGACTCCTTTGCTGCCCACTTCTAGTTTTCACTTTAAACTTGAAAAACTGCTGTTAAAGTAAAGGCCAAAAAAATACACACACTAGCTGACTAATTAAATAAATAAACAATTCAATTAATCCAATTAATCTCTTACCAGCACTGCTGCTTTTCAATCACCCCTCTCAGCTTGTTCCAGTGGATCAATGAGGGGGAACCTCCCAGGTAACTGACTTTTAAAGTTAAAATAAAAACCCTTCCCAGACTCCTTTGCTGCCCACTTCTAGTTTTCACTTTAAACTTGAAAAACTGCTGTTAAAGTAAAGGCCAAAAAAATACACACACTAGCTGACTAATTAAATAAATAAACAATTCAATTAATCCAATTAATCTCTTACCAGCACTGCTGCTTTTCAATCACCCCTCTCAGCTTGCTCCAGTGGATCAATGAGGGGGAACCTCCCAGGTAACTGACTTTTAAAGTTAAAATAAAAACCCTTCCCAGACTCCTTTGCTGCCCACTTCTAGTTTTCACTTTAAACTTGAAAAACTGCTGTTAAAGTAAAGGCCAAAAAAATACACACACTAGCTGACTAATTAAATAAATAAACAATTCAATTAATCCAATTAATCTCTTACCAGCACTGCTGCTTTTCCATCACCCCTCTCAGCTTGTTCCAGTGGATCAATGAGGGGGAACCTCCCAGGTAACTGACTTTTAAAGTTAAAATAAAAACCCTTCCCAGACTCCTTTGCTGCCCACTTCTAGTTTTCACTTTAAACTTGAAAAACTGCTGTTAAAGTAAAGGCCAAAAAAATACACACACTAGCTGACTAATTAAATAAATAAACAATTCAATTAATCCAATTAATCTCTTACCAGCACTGCTGCTTTTCAATCACCCCTCTCAGCTTGCTCCAGTGGATCAATGAGGGGGAACCTCCCAGGTAACTGACTTTTAAAGTTAAAATAAAAACCCTTCCCAGACTCCTTTGCTGCCCACTTCTAGTTTTCACTTTAAACTTGAAAAACTGCTGTTAAAGTAAAGGCCAAAAAAATACACACACTAGCTGACTAATTAAATAAATAAACAATTCAATTAATCCAATTAATCTCTTACCAGCACTGCTGCTTTTCAATCACCCCTCTCAGCTTGCTCCAGTGGATCAATGAGGGGGAACCTCCCAGGTAACTGACTTTTAAAGTTAAAATAAAAACCCTTCCCAGACTCCTTTGCTGCCCACTTCTAGTTTTCACTTTAAACTTGAAAAACTGCTGTTAAAGTAAAGGCCAAAAAAGGTTGAGAGGAGGTTGAGAGGAGACTTGATAGAGGTTTATAAGGTGATGATGGGGATAGATAGAGTGAATGTTCAAAGACTATTTCCTCGGGTGAATGGAGCGGTAACTAGGGGGCATAACTATAGGGTTCATGGTGGGAGATATAGGAAGGATGTCCGAGGTAGGTTCTTTACGCAGAGAGTGGTTGGTGTGTGGAATGGACTGCCTGCAGGGATAGTGGAGTCAGAAACTTTAGGAACATTTAAGAAGCTATTGGATAGGCACATGGAGTACTTCGGGATGATAGGGAGGAAATAGCTTGATCTGGGTTTCAGACAAAGCTCGGCACAACATCGTGGGCCGAAGGGCCTGTTCTGTGCTGTACTGTTCTATGTTCTATGTTCTAACAGGAAGCATCAGCTCCACACCTTTTATCATCTTATGTACCTCAATTGGATCTCCCCTCATTCTTCTAAATTCCAGAGTATAAGTCTAAACTGTTCAATCTTTCTTCATACAACAAACCCCTCATCTCTGGAATCAATCTAGTGAACCTTCTCTGAACTGCCTCCAATGCCACTACATCATTCCTCAAATAAGGGGGCCAAAACTGTGCACAATACTCCAGGTGCGGCCTCACCAATGTCTTGTATAGTTGCAACAATACTTCTTTACCTTTATATTCTATTCCTTTAGCTCTAAATGCCAACATTCTATTCGTTTTCTTTATCATCTGCTGCACCTGCATGCTAGTTTTCTGTGACTCATGAACGAGGCCACCCAGATCCCTCTGCACCGGAGCACTGCGAAGTCTCTACGCATTTAGATACTAAGTCACCTTCCCATTTTTCCAACCGAAATGCATGACCTCACACTTATCCATGTTAAACTCCATCTGCCACCTTTTGGCCCACTCTCCTAACCTATCTATATCCATTTGTAGGGTTCTTATTTCCTTATTGCAACATACTGTCCTTCCTATTTTTGTGGCATCTCCAAATTGGCTATAGAGCCTTCTATCCCTGTATCCAAGTCGTTAATATGGATTGTGAATAGCTGGGGCCCCAAGGACCGAACCCTGCGATCCCACTAGTTACTTCTTGCCACCCAGAAAAAAAACATTTATCCTGACTCTCTGTCTTCTGTCCATTAGCCAGTCACCTATCCAAGCTAATAAATTACCCCTAATCCCATGTGATCTAATCTTCTGAATTAATCATTTGTGCGGCACCTTATCAAACGCCTTCTGGAAGTCCAGATATACGGTGTCTACAGGATCCCCATTATACACTTTGCTTGTTACATCTTTGAAGAACTCTAGCAAGTTAGTCAAACATAATTTGTTCCTTATAAAACCATGCTGACTCTGATGGATAGTGTTTTGACTTTCCAAATGTCCTGATGTTGCTTCCTTGATAATTGCCCCAATCAAGCTAGCCCTGCAGTTGTTAACCCGGCTCCTTACAGAAGGGCATCTTTAGGATCCCAATGTGGCACTTGAAGATTGACCGGGTGGCAGGGCGGGCCTCATTGTAATGGGTTTCCGCGTTTGTCTGGGGCCTCAGGCACTGGCATCATCAGCCATTACTGCAGTGGGTAGCCCTTCCCCCCCCACGAGCCATCCCAGCAGTCTGGGTGGTCCTCGAAGACCCTGGGTATGTCCAAGCTGTGCAAGGTGCAGCGATTGTGCAAGCTTCGTGCATGGCTTGCACACACCTGCATGATGTTCAGAAGGTAGTCACAGAGTATTTGAACATTCAATCAGTGGAACTCTTCCTGTTAATGAAGGGCACCCCTTGGTCGTATGGGGCCTGCAGGACAATGTGCATGCTGTCCATAACCTCCTGCACGTGGAGCATCCCAGCGATGGCATCAAAGCCTGCAGCCCAGAATTCCTATTGAGCCTGGCCCATGCTACAGTTGATGTGGTGGCCTGCCCAGGTGTACAGGGCAGTCTTCATCTCACTAGGAATGACTTGCAGATCAGACAGACGAGGGAAGGGCACCGTCCTGACTATCATGGGATGGGTTCATGGTTTCCCATCGAAGGCAGCATTGCGGAGTCCATGCTGTGTAAGGAGACATGTTAACATCTGCAGGGCTAGCTTCATTGGGGCAACAGTTGCCAGGCCCTGTTCTTGTCACTGTTCGTGAGGCCTCGGAAGGAATGTCAGCAGTCAGCCACAGAGCCTGTCCAGCAGACAGCTGCAGGGTAACCAGTGCGACATTAATGGGGTTGGGACTCGACCTCATGTGAAACCCCTCGGGGGTCATTCAGTGGCTACGGGAAGTGTGTGAAACACAAGCCCCAAGCCAATGATGAACCCCGACCTGAGGGCCCTCAGCTCAGCACGAGCCCCCTTCCCCAATCCGCCACTCCAAGGCAAGCCCCCCACAGCCCACCGCACACCATGGCAGTGCCTGACACCCTCCTGCACCCCGGAGGGGGGCGTTCAGTGGTAACAGCTCCTCCTTCCTCTTCACTACTGCTGTAACTGAATCACACTGTTATAGAGCAGGAGTGATTCGCGCCAGCGTGACGTCTCGCTGGGAGGGGGAGAAGCAGCTGGGATGGGGGGCGGGGGAGGGAGCAGCTGGGAGAGGGGAAGCAGCAGGGATGGGGGGCGGGGGAGGGAGCAGCTGGGATGGGGGGGCGGGGGAGGGAGCAGCTGGGAGGGGGAAAGCAGCTGGGATGGGGGCGCGGAGGGGGGAGCAGCTGGGATGGGGGGGCGGGGGAGGGAGCAGCTGGGAGGGGGAAGCAGCTGGGAGGGGGGAGCAGCTGGGAGGGGCAAGCAGCTGGGAGGGGCGAGCAGCTGGGAGGGGCGAGCAGCTGGGAGGGGCGAGCAGCTGGGAGGGGGGATCAGCTGGGAGGGGGGAGCAGCTGGGAGGGGGGAGCAGCTGGGAGGGGCAAGCAGCTGGGAGGGGCAAGCAGCTGGGAGGGGCAAGCAGCTGGGAGGGGCAAGCAGCTGGGAGGGGCAAGCAGCTGGGAGGGGCAAGCAGCTGGGAGGGGGGAGCAGCTGGGAGGGGGGAGCAGCTGGGAGGGGGGAAGCAGCTGGGGGGGGGAGCAGCTTGGAGGGGGGAGCAGCTGGGAGGGGCAAGCAGCTGGGAGGGGGGAGCAGCTGGGAGAGGGAGACACCTGGGAGGGGGGAAGCAGCTGGGAGGGGGGAGGGAGCAGCTGGGCGGGGGGGAAGCAGCTGGGCGGGGGGAAGCAGCTGGGAGGGGGGGAGCAGCTGGGAGGGGGGGGAGCAGCTGGAAGGGGGGGAGCAGCTGGAAGGGGGGGAGCAGCTGGGAGTGGGGGGTGGGGGAGAGAGCAGCTGAGAGGGGGAGCATGTGTTCTGAGCTCACTAATGGGCTGCAATTTTGCAGCCGTTCATGCTGGCAGGACTTGCTGGTTATGTTGAAGTGAGCACAGTAAGAAGTCTCACAACACCAGGTTAAAGTCCAACAGGTTTATTTGGTAGCAAATATCATTAGCTTTTGGAGTGCTGCTCCTTCGTCAGATGGAGTGGACGAAGGAGCAGTGCTCCGAAAGCTTATGGTATTTGCTACCAAATAAACCTGTTGGACTTTAACCTGGTGTTGTGAGACTTCTTACTGTGCTTACCCCAGTCCAACGCCGGCATCTCCACATTATGTTGAAGTGAATAGGGATTTGGCAGAGTGCCAAATTATCTGTCCTCGTTGGCAGCAGCAGCAGTGTGTGAATGGCCGGAGAATCGAGTCCATGATATTGAAATACAGTCAAATTTATGCTAATAAGCCTCATGCCCAGAAAGATCGGTGCCATTAAAAAGAGGCTGGGGAGATAGCAAGCCGTTTCACGCCAGGCGTGAGTGGGATTTTTAGCATCGCACACTGTTTTCCCAGCTCGCCATGCTGATCACTGGCCACGGCAAGGTGGTAAAATCGCGCTCATAATCTCAAATGTGACATCGGAAAGAAGGTCATTCAGACTCTCCAAGCTGGTTCTGCAATTTAATGAGATTGCTGTTGGTTTCTACGTAACTCAATTCATCCATACTCCTCCATATCCTTACCGAATGAAAACTATCTCACAAGACCATTTCCAATTCCACAGAATGCATGCCAATATCTGTCTCATACTGAGATCTTCCAGCCCCGCCCCTGTCTACATTGTTGTGTGTGGCTTGCCATTCCGTCACCAGAGAACCCGCTTTGGGGCCTCATCTTTGGCAGGACCAGATAATCCCACGCAAGGAAGTGCTGGAAAATCCTACCCAATGGCTGATCTGTCTCCCCCCCCAGATAACCTTTCACCCTCTTGTTTGTCAAGAATCTATCCAGCTCTGCCTTGCAAAATATTCAAAAACTCTGCTTCCATGGCGTTTTGAGGAACAGAGTTCCAATGTCTCACCATCCACTGAGAGAGAAAAATTACCCTCATTAAATGGCTGCCACCTTATTTTTAAACAGTAACTCCTGGTTCTAGATTCTCCCACAAAGAAACATCATCCCCACATCCACCCTGTACAAGCCCCTCAGGATCTTGTTTCAATCAAGTCGGCTCTGGTCTCTGAACTCCAGCAGATACAAGCCTCGTATGCCCAATCTTTTTTCATAACACAATCCACTTGTGGTGATTGGTGGATGTGGTGATTGTCATTTGAGCTGGGAAACCATTGATAACACCACCCGCTACTGGTATTAATCTGGTAAACTTTCTCTGAACTTTTTCCAACACATTTACATCCTTCTTTAAATACGGAGACCAATGCAGTGCTCCACATATAGTCTCACTAGTGTCTTGTATAACTGAAGTACATGCTCTGCATTTTCATACAAAAAGGGTACTCGCTGTAGTCTTTAGACCACCAACTAGTACCTAGATTGTGTTCAGATAAAAGTTCTACGGCAGCATGTGTGCAGCCCAATACGTAAGGATGCACTGTTGGACCTGGTACTTGGAAATGAGGTAGGCCAGATAGATCAAGTATCAGTGGGGGAACATTCAGAAATAGTGATTATTGTATCAAAAGGTTTAGGTTGATGGTGGAAAAGGATAATAAGCAATCCAGAGTAAAAATAATTAACTTGCGGAGAACTGACTTCAACGGGGCAAGAACAGAGCTAGGCCGGATAGACTGGAATGAAAGGGTGGTGAGAAAAACTGTCACTGAACGATGGGCTACCTTCAAAGCAGAAATAATCCGGACACAGTCAACAATTATTCCTTAAAAGAGAAAGGTAGGACAAACAAACCCAGGCAGGAAATACAATTGAGATAAGGATATTGGCATCATCAGCCATGATCAAAATGAATGGCAGAGCAGGCTCAAAGGGCCAAATGGTCTACTCCTGCATCTATAGAATCATAGAATCCTACAGTGCAGAAGGAGGCCATTTGGCCCATCGGGTCTGCGCTGACCACAATCCCACCCAGGCCCTATTCCCATGCATTGACCCACGCTAGTCCCCCTGACACTACGTGGCAATTTAACATGGCCAATCCACCTAACCTGCACATCTTTGGAGTCTGGGAGGAAACCGGGCCACCTGGGGGAAACCCACGCAGACACGGGGAGAATGTATAAACTCCACACAGACAGTGACCCAAGCCGGGAGTTTCTATGTTTCTATGAGAACCAACCACAATACTAATAAATGTTGTAACAACTGCGGCAAGTAGAAGCACTTTTCTAAATGCTGCAGGTCCAAGTCATAGTGACCTGTTTCTGCAACAGACAAATAGTGTAGCCAGTTACTCCTCCAGGATTCAGAACATGAACAGGGTGAATGAGCTGCAGCTCAATCAGAGCACTAAGCCTCTCAAAATACTCAACTGTGAGAGTGTCCACTCCATCACAAGGAAAGGTGAAATCTTCACTACAATAAATACTTAAATGAGCCCTGTACTATACTCCTTATAGATTTATGACTGTGTGGCCAAATTTTGCACCAACTCCATTTTCAAGTTTGCCGATGACATCACCGTAGTGGGTCGGATCTTAAACAATGACGATTCGGAGTACAGGAAAGAGATAGAGAATCTGGGGAACTGGTGTGACGACAATAATCTCTTCCTCAATGTCAGCAAAACGAAGGAGATTGTCATCGACTTCAGGAAGCATAGAGGAGAACATGGTCCCTGCCGACATCAATGGGGAAGAAGTGAAAATGATTCAAGTTTCTAGGTGTCCTGATCACCAACAACGTGTCCTGGTCGCTCCACGCTTATGCTATAATTAAGAAAATCCACCAATGCCTCTATTTTCTCAGGAGGCTAAGGAAATTGTGACTCTGAACAATTTTTACAGATGCACCATGGAAAGCATTCTTTCTGGTTGCATCACAGCTTGATATGGCTCCTGTTCTGACCAAGACCACAAGAAACTACAGATGGTTGTGAATGTAGCCCAGTCCATCACTCAAACAAGCCTCCCATCCATTGACTCCATATACAATTCCCGCTGCCTCGGCAAAGCAGCCAGCATAATTAAGGACTCCACGCACCCCGGACATTCTCTCTTCCAACTTCTTCCGTCGGGAAAAAGATACAAAAGTCTGAGGTCACGTACCAACTGACTCAAGAACAGCTCCTTCTCTGCTGCTGTCAGACTTTTGAATGGACTTATCTTGCATTTTGATCTTTCTCTACACCCTAGCTATGACTGTGACACTGCATTCTGCATTCTCTTGTTTCCTTCTCCTCTATGTACTCGATGAATGGTATGCTTTGCATAGCGCGCAAGAAACAATACTTTTCACTGTATCCAAATACATGTGACAATAATAAATCAAATCAAAATCAAATAATGCTTGCAACAATGGAGAAGTCAAAGATCAATCCTCAAGCAAAGTGCCATGTCTTGCCCAAGCAGCTGCTATGAGACATTGCCCCATATTGGAATGATACTGTGCTATTGATATATGTTACGTTAAGGGGGAGCTGCTTTAAAATTCAGTGTTTTGTTACAATCAGTTTGTCTGAAAGGAATACAGTAAATGCTGGAAAGCAGGATAATTGCTCATTTTAGCCATGAAAGTGTTTATCTAGCAAAAGACTTAATGAGCTTTTGTTGACCAAAAAAAGGGATCCTTGGGATGTTTTCTTCATTAAAGTAATGGAAGGTGAGTTAGGTATACAGGGTCATATGGCCATGTGATATTAAAAATGGGATGAGCTAGGTTTGTAGCTGAGAAAAACAACTTTCTGAGTTCAGTTTCTGGAGGGCGCAGTCCATAAGCAACTCTTTCTCTCCCTCTCTCTGCAAAACCACTCTGGAAACTCCAAAACTGTTAACCCAAGTCAAAGCAAGTATGCCTGGAGTCAGTAACTATTTTAAAAGAAGGGTTTAAGTCTATAAGAGAAATATTGCTTAATTGGAACTGGATAGTAATAAGTTGGACGATAAGAGTTGTTTCTTTTCATGTTTAGAGATTGTTCAATGGTTAAGAGTTATTTTGTTTGAGTTACAGTTAAATTGTGTTATGGATAAACCTTGTTTTGATAAAAGACTCCTAATTCGTCAGTGGAATTACTCCTTGAGTAAAACATCCTTTCCTCATATTTATGTCAAAATAGAAAATCTGTTGGGGTCTAGTCTGGCTTCAAAATATACCTTAGAGTTTCGGATCTGTCACTTGTAATAGGTCTGCGGAAGCAGAAGTACGTTAACTAAAATCCCTTTATTTACAATTCTAACAGCAGTACACAGAGTGCTAGCAGTTAGCAGTCTACCTCCAGGGGTGTCAGAGGAACTGACACACCTGGTTAAGTACAAGGCAAAGACTCCCTGATTGGCCCATCAATTGGATCCTTAATCAGGGAGTTCATACTCCAATAGGTCAACCTCAATGGCCTGATTGAAGTCATTACATCACCCTAACAATATGCTACACCAAATACCACCAGCAAAGTGAATGTGATGGCATACGATGGACAAACCATCTCTACAGAAGGTGTGGCCACTTTCCAGTGCATGCAGAGTGACTTCCAGTCTCATTGGTCAACCAAGATGTAAAGTCACTGTTGGGTCTCCAGATCAGCATTTTACAGGGGCTAATCCAGCTTGGTCCAGATGTATACATACTGAAGCACGATGTGCCAGTGATACTGGTCTACAAAGACCTGTTTAATTGCAACATCATTGGGAAGCTAACCGTTGTATATCATGAGGTTGGGTGACTGGGTAATTAATGCCTGCTGCCTGTGCCTCGAGAAGAGTACACCTTACGATGAAACAGAAAGTAATCAACATACTGGATTGGATGACAAGACTGGATGTCATAGTCTCATAGACAAGACCACAGAGTGGGTCCAGGTGATCGTAGCTGTGGTAAAGACTCGCATTCCAACCATTATTTTGTAAATTGAGTTTGTGTCTTTATATGCCCTGTTTGTGAACCGAACTCCCACTTACCTGACGAAGGAGCAGCGCTCCGAAAGCAAGTGGATTTTGCTACCAAATAAACCTATTGGACTTTAACCTGGTGTTGTGAGACTTCTTACTGTGTAAAGAAAGATGGCAGGGTCAGGATCTGCATTGAACCAGTTCACCTGAACAAGGCACAGCTCAGACCTCAACACCCTATGAAGTGGGGTGAACAGGTTATAGCCGATATGCCCAATGCCAAGGTTTTTAACATCTTGGGAGCAAAGTGCTGGGTTTTTTCAATTCCCGCTGGATAAAGAATCCTTGAAGCTCATTATATTTCTGATTCTGGTTGACAGATACCATTCCCTCTGTGTGCCTAATGGAACCTCCACTGGCAGTGAAGTTTGCCTACGGTGCAAGGAGCAACTCTTTGCAGGCCAACCCTACAAAATCATTGTCAATCCTGGTCGGTAGTCATAAATGGCAAGAACACGATGCACGTCTAGTTCAGTCCTCGACAGAATCAGGGCCGTACAGTTAAAGCTCAACCCTGTTAAATGCAGATTCAGTGTCAACCAGCTTCCCTACATGGGTCATCTGCTCACAGCCAAAGTTGTGAAGCTAGATGTGGACAAGACATCAGCTACACGACAGATGTCCATTCCCGAGGACAAGCACACCCTTGCAGCACTTCCTTGCTATGGTGAATTATCTTTCCAACTTCATTGCCTGCTACAGTGAAGTCACCGGACCATCCATCGACTCCTCCATCAAGATGTCGAATGGTGTTGGCAGGAGTATCAAACCACTGCCTTCAACAAACTCCAGCAGGCCCCCCAGCCCCTCCGCTGCTGCAATGCTTCACCATTCAAGTAGCTGTACTCCTAGCAGCAGCCGCCTCTCAGCATGAGCTCAGTGCCGTCTGCATCCAGAATGGCAGACCAGTATTCTTCACATCAACAGCTCTCACTGACACTGAGACTCGCTTTCCCAAATCGAGGAGCTCCTTACCCCAGTCTTCACCAGTCAGAAATTTCATGACTTCATCTACGGTCATCCTGTCAATGTTGAAATTGATCACTAGCCGCTCATAACTATTCTCAAAAAGCCCCTTCACCCTGCGTCTGCACGACTGCAGTGTATGATGCTCACACTCCAACATTACAACCTTAGCGCGATCTACAAACGCAGTAAGGAGCTGCACCTCACTGATGCTCCTTCCAGAGCTTTCCTATCTATCACTTACCAGGGACATTTGTCTTGTCGAATTGAGGAACTTAAGGATGCCGTACAAATGGATCACACATTCAAGCAGCCCCATGATATAGAACATAGAACAGTACAGCACAGAACAGGCCCTTCGGCCCACGATGTTGTGCCGAGCTTTATCTGAAACCAAGATCAAGCTATCCCACTCCCTATCATCCTGGTGTGCTCCATGTGCCGATCCAAGAACCGCTTAAATGTTCCTAAAGTGTCTGACTCCACTATCACTGCAGGCAGTCCATTCCACACCCCAACCACTCTCTGCGTAAAGAACCTACCTCTGATATCCTTCCTATATCTCCCACCACGAACCCTATAGTTATGCCCCCTTGTAATAGCTCCATCCACCCGAGGAAGTAGTCCTTGAACGTTCACTCTATCTATCACCTTCATCATTTTATAAACCTCTATTAAGTCTCCCCTCAGCCTCCTCCGCTCCAGAGAGAACAGCCCGAGCTCCCTCAACCTTTCCTCATAAGACCTACCCTCCAAACCAGGCAGCATCCTGGTAAATCTCCTCTGCACTCTTTCCAGCGCTTCCACATCCTTCTTGTAGTGAGGTGACCAGAACTGCACACAATATTCCAAATGTGGTCTCACCAAGGTCCTGTACAGTTGCAGCATAACCCCATGGCTCCTAAACTCCAACCCCCTGTTAATAAAAGCTAACACACTATAGGCCTTCTTCACGGCTCTATCCACTTGATTGGCAACCTTTAGAGATCTGTGGATATGAACCCTAAGATCTCTCTGTTCCTCCACAGTCTTCAGAACCCTACCTTTGACCCTGTAATCCACATTTAAATTAGTCCTACCAAAATGAATCACCTCACATTTATCAGGGTTAAACTCCATTTGCCATTTTTCAGCCCAGCTTTGCATCCTATCTATGTCTCTTTGCAGTCTACAACAGCCCTCCACCTCATCCACTACTCCACCAATCTTGGTGTCATCAGCAAATTTACTGATCCACCCTTCAGCCCCCTCCTCTAAGTCATTAATAAAAATCACAAAGAGCAGAGGACCAAGCACTGATCCCTGCGGCACTCCGCTAGCAACCTGCCTCCAATCTGAAAATTTTCCATCCACCACCACCCTCTGTCTTCGATCAGACAGCCAGTTACCTATCCAATCGGCCAACTTTCCTTCTATCCCACACCTCCTCACTTTCATCATAAGCCGACCATGGGGGACCTTATCAAACGCCTTACTAAAATCCATGTATATGACATCAACTGCCCTACCTTCATCAACACACTTAGTTACCTCCTCAAAAAATTCTATCAAATTTGTGAGGCACGACTTGCCCTTCACGAATCCGTGCTGACTATCCCGGATTAATCCGCATCTTTCTAAATGGTCGTAAATCCCATCTCTAAGGACCTTTTCCATCAATTTACCAACCACCGAAGTAAGACTAACCGGTCTATAATTACCAGGGTCATTTCTATTCCCTTTCTTAAACAGAGGAACAACATTCGCCATTCTCCAGTCCTCTGGCATCATCCCCGTGGACAGCGAGGACCCAAAGATCAAAGCCAAAGGCTCTGCAATCTCATCCCTTGCCTCCCAAAGAATCCTAGGATATATTTCATCAGGCCCAGGGGACTTATCGACCTTCAGTTTATTCAAAACTGCCAGGACATCCTCCCTCCGAACATCTATTTCCTCCAGCCTATTAGCCTGTAACACCTTCTCTTCCTCAAAAACATGGCCCCTCTCCTTGGTGAACACTGAAGAAAAGTTTCATTCATCACCTCGCCTATCTCTACTGACTCCATACACAAGTTCCCACTACTGTCCTTGACCGGCCCTAACCTCACCGTGGTCATTCTTTTATTCCTCACATAAGAGTAAAAAGCCTTGGGGTTTTCCTTGATCCGACCCGCCAAGGACTTCTTATGCCCCCTCCTAGCTCTCCTAAGCCCCTTTTTCATGATGTCATCAAAGCAGTTTCCCCATGCGATCTGCAGTTTCTTCGCTGTGAGAGAGGAGTTAACCGTGCAAGACAGACTGATACTGAATGGCCAGCGATTTTTTATCCCCATCTCTCTGCATGGATACTGTACCCAGCAACCTACCAAAGACAGCCAGGGCTGGAGGCAACTAGGTATAGGGCAAAGGAATCCTTGTAATGGCCCTCCATGTATGTGGGCATAAAGAGGGAACTGTCCAGATGTACAACCAGCTCAAGCCTGATTAAACCAAAGACCCACTGCATCTACATGACCTCCCACTGTCACTCCTAGTGGCAGACATATTCGAATGTCGAATGAATAGATCAGCCAGATAGTCAACATCTTTTCCCAAAGGCAAGTGAGTCTAAAACTAGAGGACATAGATTTAAGGTGAGAAGGCAGAGATACAAAAGGGTGCAGAGGGGCAATGTTTTCACACAGAGGGTGGTGGATGTTTGGAACAACTTGCCAGAGGCAGTAGTAGAGGCGGGTACAATTTTGTCTTTTAAAAAGCATTTAGACAGTAACATGGGTAAGATCACGCTGAGGTTGTAATGTTGGAGTGTGAGCATCATACACTGCAGTCGTGCAGACGCAGGGTGAAGGGGCTTTTTGAGAATAGTTATGAGCGGCTAGTGATCAATTTCAAAATTGACAGGATGACCGTAGATGAAATCATATCATATCGAGGGATATGGGCCAAACGTGGGCAATTGGGACTAGCTCAGTGGTTAAAAAAAGGGCAGTACGGACAAGTTGGGCCGTAGGACCTGTTTCCATGCTGTAAACATCTATGACTATGAATGGAATGGAAAACAGCACCGTGGTCCTTATCAACTCGTACACTGTTTGGTAATGAAATCAATTATCCCCCAATTGGAAAACACTTTCAAGGCCAGCTGAAGAGACACTTCACCACACACGGCAACCCTCAATGGATAATAACAAACAAAGCTCTGCAGTTCATCTCCAGGGGGTACAAGGACTTTGCGCAAACATGGGACTTTGAGAACATCACCCCCTCTCCCCCCCCCCCCCCCCGCCCCAACGCAATGGAACAGTCTGGCAGGTTGGGCAGTACACTGAGCAAAGCATTCCCTTGAAACATTTAATTTGATTTATTATTGTCACATGTATTAACATACAGTGAAAAGTATTGTTTCTTGTGTGCTATACAGACAAAGCATACCGTTCATAGAGAAGGAAATGGGAGAGTGCAGAATGTCGTGAAAGATCAACTTAATGCAAAGTAAGTCCATTCAAAAGTCTGACAGCAGCAGGGAAGAAGCTGTTCTTGAGTCGGTTGGTACGTGACCTCAGACTTTTGTATCTTTTCCCGACAGAAGAAGGTGGAAGAGAGAGTGTCCTGGGTGCGTGGGGTCCTTAATTATGCTGGCTGCTTTGCCGAGGCAGCGGGAAGTGTAGACAGAGTCAATGGATGGGAGGCTGGTTTGCGTGATGGATTGGGCTACATTCACGAACTTTTGTAGTTCCTTGCGGTCAGGAGCAGAAGCCATACCAAGCTGTGATACAACCAGAAAGAATGCTTTCTATGGTGCATCTGTAAAAGTTGGTAAGAGTCGTAGCTGACATGCCAAATTTCCTTAGTTTTCTGCGAAAGTAGAGGTGTTGCTGGGCTTTTTTAACTATAGTGTCGGAATGGGAGGGCCAGGACAGGCTGTTGGTGATCTGGACATCTAAAAACTTGAAGCTCTCGACGCTGTCTACTTCGTCCCCATTGATGTAGACAGGGGCACGTTCTCCTTTACGCTTCCTGAAGTCGATGACAATCTCCTTCATTTTGTTGACATTGAGGGAGAGATTATTGTTGCCGCACCAGTTCACCAGATTCTCTACCTCATTCCTATACTCTGTCTCATTATTGTTTGAGATCCGACCCACTACGATGGTGTCGTCAGCAAACTTGAAAATCGAATTGGAGGGGAATTTGGCCGCACAGTCATAGGTGCATAAGGAGTATAGTAGGGGGCTGGGAACACAACCTTGTGGGCATCGATGTTGAGGATGATCGTGGAGGAAGTGTTGTTGCCTATCCTTACTGATTGTGGTCTGTGAGTTAGGAAGTTCAGGGTCCAGTCGCAGAGAGAGGTGCGGGAGTTTGGAGATGAGTTTCGTGGGAATAATGGTGTTGAAGACTAAGCTGTAGTCAATAAATAGGAGTCTGACATAGGTGACATTGGTGTCACTGGTGCTTCAGGCATATGAGATTGTCATACGTCTGAAGTACTGGTTGTCCCAACATAAACGGGGAAGATGTAGACTGGGTGGTCAAGTGTACATCAGGATGACGTGGATGTGGGAAGTGACATGTCAGTGGTGCGGTGAGTTCTCCCCCAACCTGGGCAGACTCATAACATGCAAGAGCTAAGTTTGTTTAATAAACCCTTTTGCTTGTTAATCCCATGTTTTCAGTTTATAAAACCGTGCAACTTATCCAGGTACAATTCTTAAGGGGATGCAGGGGCAGATGGAACTGGTGTATATATGAATAGATCGTTGAAGGTACAGGACAGGCGTAGAAAGCAGTTAATAAAGCCTCAAGTAACCTGGGCTTTATTATGCATTGGAGAAAGTGCAGAAGAGGTTGACAAGAATGGTTCCAGGGAATGTTCTCCTTGAAGAGAAGAAGGCTAAGAAGAGATTCGATAGAGATATTCAAATCTTGATGCGGCTGGACAGAGTAGAAAGGGGGAAACTGTTCCTGTTGTAAAAGGATCGAGAATGAGAGGGCACAGATTTAAGATGATTTGTAAAAGAAACAAATGTGATGTGAGAAAAATCTTTTCACACAGCAAGTGGTTTGGGTCTGGAATGCACAAGTGTGATGGAGACAGGTTCAATCAAGACATTCAAGAGGGCATTAGATGATTATTTGAATAGAATCAATGTGCAGAGGTACAGGAAAAAGGCAGGGGAATGGCACTAAGTCATGATGCTTATTTGGAGAGCTGCTGCAGACACGATGGGTCAAATGGCCTCCTTCTACGCCGTAACTATTCTGCAATTCTGTGATAGCTCAGCTTCTATTATAGCACAAGTAGAAAATACACAATGTCTAAGTTTGTCAAACATGATTTCTCTTTCAGGAATCCATGCTAGGATAAATGCTGGCCTAACCAGTGACGCCCACATCCATAAATTTTCAAAGTGTCCAGAATAAACTTTCCCTGTTAATGATGTCAGGCTACCAGGTCTGTTGTTCCCCATTTTCTCTCTGGGCGAGATTTTCCGGCCACGCTCACCTCAAGACCGGAAAATCCCGCCCAAGGTCAATTGACCGTTGCATGGTCCTATACGGCCCACTACGATTCCCTTGGTGGGCAGGATGGGAAAATCCCACCCTCCATCTCCTTTCTTAAATGTTGTGGTTATATTTAACAACACCAGGTTAAAGTCCAACAGGTTTATTTGGAAGCAAAAGCCACACAAGCTTTCGGAGCTCCAAGCCCCTTCTTCAGGTGAGTGGGAATTCTGTTCACAAACAGGGCATATAAAGACACAGACTCAATTTACATGAATAATGGTTAGAATGCGAATACTTACAGCTAATCAAGTCTTTAAGAAACAAACAACGTGAGTGGAGAGAGCATCAAGACAGGCTAAAAAGATGTGTATTGTCTCCAGACAAGACAGCCAGTGAAACTCTGCAGGTCCAGGCAAGCTGTGGGGGTTACAAATAGTGTGACACGAACCCAATATCCCGGTTGAGGCCGTCCTCGTGTGTGCGGAACTTGGCTATCAGTTTCTGCTCAGCGACTCTGCGCCATCACAGATGCCATCATCTCACGTGAGAACACCATCCACCAGGTACACGGTACATACTCTTGCAACTCGGCCAACGTTGTCTACCTGATATGCTGCAGGAAAGGATGTCCCGAGGCATGGTTCATTGGGGAAACTATGCAGATGCTGCGACAACGGATGAATGAACACCGCTCGACAATCACCAGGCAAGACTGTTCTCTTCCTGTTGGGGAGCACTTCAGCGGTCACGGGCATTCGGCCTCTGATATTCGGGTAAGCGTTCTCCAAGGCGGCCTTCGCGACACACAACGGCGCAGAGTCGCTGAGCAGAGATGCTCTCTCCACTCACGTTGTTTGTTTCTTAAAGACTTGATTAGCTGTAAGTATTCGCATTCCAACCATTATTCATGTAAATTGAGTCTGAGTCTTTATATGCCCTGTTTGTGAACAGAATTCCCTCTCACCTGAAGAAGGGGCTTGGAGCTCCGAAAGCTTGTGTGGCTTTTGCTACCAAATAAACCTGTTGGACTTTAACCTGGTGTTGTTAAACTTCTTACTGTGTTTACCCCAGTCCAACGCCGGCATCTCCACATCGTGGTTATATTTGCCATCTTTCAATCTGCGAGAATCATTTCAGAATCAATAGAAGTTTAAAAGATAATCACCAATGCTTCCACTATCTCTACAGCCAACTCTTTCACCACTCTGGGACGTAAATCATCAGGTCCAGGGATTCATCCACTTTCAGTCCTATTAACCTATATTAAGCCTATAATAGTGATCTGCAAGCGTTAGTCTGTAGCTGCTGAGATGTTTGTTCTCCCTTCACTGATAGAAGGCTGCTGGATTTGAATGTTAGAACTCGGTGCTTTCTAACAGTTCGTTGATGTTTAATTTGCTCAGTTTCTTCTTACATCTGCCAGGCCCTAGAATCACTTAAAATAGAATGTGCTGTATCTGCTTTGTTTTCGATCGCCCTGGGATTTAAGTTAATCTCACTCTGTCAGTCAATTCTCACAATGTCCAATCATACATTAATCAGAAATCCCTGAGAAAATTATTCATGGGGGCTACGCTGGAAACAGGAAGGAATTTCGACAGAACCCAACAATCAATCTCCACATCTCCATTAATCTCCTGCTGTCATCTCTGTCTCTGCTTCTTAAGAACTAGCAAAGTGTTTGCAGCTACCATGTCTGGAGTCAATATGGTTTTACAAAACCATGGCACAATTTATGGCTGTTGAATCAGCAAAACCACCAGTGTGAGTTCCAAATGTGCCAAATTCTTCCTCGTTACAAAACAATGTGCCTGAAACATTCAAATCAGTCAAACCCCCTCAGTTGCTATCTTCTCCAATTCCAAAGAAACAAACCTTCCGTATTCTTGACTGCCACAGATTAATGTTTCCAATGACCTTTAAATGTTAGAATTGCAGCGCTTAAAGCAAAATGGTTAAACTGTTTACATAATGCCCCTCAAAACCACAAAACCTCACCACAGAAATCCTTTGCTCAATGTAGTTCCACTGCTGTTCCCAAATACAGTGCCTCAGTGTAACAATCAGCTCAACAACCTGAGGCAGCACTCTCATTTACCAGGCAGTATGTAGGACTGTAACATAATAAAGACACTGCTTTTTACCACAGTATGGTATTTTTACCACACTTCTTGGGATAATTTATTTTCTTGCGGAGAGGTAACAATGATTACCCTGTTCCAGGTCCAGGTCCAACTGTAACAGGACTTTTTTATGTGAATTTATAAGGAATGTTAGGAACAATGTATTCAATTCCTGTCAATAAGAAAGATAGAATATGATTTCAGTCATTTAGTTTTTCTTTTCTGAGCTTGGTGCTGGAAAGTCTGGAGGGCTTCCTTACAGAAGGTCAGGTTTTCTGGATTTGTTTGAATACATTCATTTTTATTGATGTTTTGCACTCCTAAAAGTCATAGACTCATAGAAACCCTACAGTGCAGAAGGAGGCCATTCGGCCCATCGAGTCTGCACCGACCACAATCCCACCCAGGCCCTACCCCCACATATTTACCGGCTAATCCCTCTAACCTACACATCCCAGGACTCTAAGGGGCAATTTTTAACCTGGCCAATCAACCTAACCCGCACATCATTGGACTGTGAAGAGAAGGGTGACAAAGGAGTTAGTACTTTAATGATTTGGGAGAGAAATACAGAAAAAATCTGTGCTTGCTGTCCGGTGATAGGGGTCCAGTGACACAGAAACAGGGAGAGATGGAAAAGAAGTTCAGAGTGTGTGTGTCAGAGTAAAGATAGGAGTTCTACGCTCACTGCCAAGAAATATTCAAAGGTTGCTGGGGGCTGAGTTTAAAGAACTTGTGTTTGCTCTGTAGTTGAAGTAATAGTGAGATTAGAGTGGAGGTTTTAGTGTCTCAGGGAGAGATACCAACTGGGGAAAAAGCATCCAGTGAATGCTCAGATATCCACTGGAAGAAAACCATTTGCAACCGGACCAACCCAAGCAAAAAGCCTTGCTGCCAAGACAATGGTTAATCATCACTAAGGCTTTGTGTCTGGAAGGGTATTGATGGGATACAAGGAATAGTGTGAGTTTGATACATTTTCTGAAATTTGTATTGAGATCTTTCCAAACTTCTTGACTGGTGTGATATAATTCATTATTTTTCTTCATTTCATCAATGTTTTATTCTTTCTGATAAATTCCTGTCAATTTGTCCATTAACTAGTCGCCATTGTTTCTAAAAATAAAAACATTAAAAACAGTAAAATGGAGTTTAATGCAGACAAGTGTGAGCTATTGCACTTTGGAAGGACAAACCAAGGTAGAACATACAAGGTAGATGGTAGGACACTGAAGAGTGCAGTAGAGCAGAGGGATCTGGAAATACAGATACATAATTCCCTAAAAGTGGCATCACAGGTAGATAGGGTCGTAAAGAGTGCCATTGACCTTTATAAATCAAAGTATTGAGTATAGGAGTTGGAATGCTATGGTGAGATTGTATAAGACATTGGTGAGGCTGAATTTAGAGTATTGTGTGCAGTTTTGGTCACTTAATTACAGGAAGGATATTAATAAGGTTGAAAGAGTGCAGAGAAGGTTTACAAGGATGTTGCCGGGACTTGAGAAACTGAGTTAGAGAAAGGTTGAATAGGTTAGGACTTTATTCCCTGGAGCGTAGAATAATGAGGGGAGATTTGATCGAGGTGTATAAAATTATGATGGGTATAGATAGAGTGAATGCAAGCAGGCTTTTTCCACTGAGGCTAGGGGAGAAAATATGGGTTAAGGGTGAGGGGGGAAAAGTTTAAAGGGAATATTAGGGGGAGCTTCTTCACACAGATAGTGGTGGGAGTTTAGAATGAGCTGCCAGATGAGGTGGTGAATGCGGGCTCACTTAAGAAAAACTTGGACAGGTGCATGGATGAGAGGGGTGTGGAGGGATATGGTCCAGGTGCAGGTCAGTGGGACTAGGCACAAAAATGGTTCGGCACAGGCAAGAAGGGCCTGTTTCTGTGCTGTAAATGTTCTATGGTTCTATTAGGATCAATGAAGCCAGGTTTCACTCTGAGATCTGGCTTATCCAATATTAACATCAGCTGGGATCATATTAAGAATTAAATATTAATACAATGCCTATGCTTAACATGATTGCAAAGCAAGCAGCCTCACAGACGTTCGTGCATTTGAAACACAACTTTTGTTATTGATCTAAAAAAGGACCAGATATAAAGATACTTAAAAAGGCAAAACCATGTCCCAAACTTCACGTCACACCGCCCATGAGCACACGTCCCCACACACGTACACACACACACACGTATTTGTTTTATTCATTTACAGAATGTGGGCGTCGCTGGCTGGAACAACATTTATTGCCCATCCCGAGTTTCCGTTCAGAAGGTGGTGGTGAGCTGCCTTGTTAACCGCTGCAGTCCATGTTCTGTAGTTACACCTACAGTGCTGTTAGGGAGGGAGTTCCAGGAGTTTGACCTAGAGACAGTGAAGGAACAGCGATATAATTCCAAGTCAGGTTGGTGAATGGCTTGGAGAGGAACTTCCAGGTGTTGATGTTCCCAGGTATCGGCTCTCCTTGTCCTTCTAGATAGTAGTGGTCATGTGTTTGGAAGGTGCTGCCTAAAGAACCACAACTATCTTCCTTCATGCCAGGTATGAATCCAACCAGTGGAGAGTTTTTACCCATGATTCCCATTGACTCCAGTTTTTCTAGGGCTCCTTGATACCACACTTGATCAAAGCTGTCTTGATGTCAAGGGCTGTCACTCTCACCTCACCTCTGGCATTCAGCTTTTTTGTCCATGTTTGAACTAAAGCTGCAGTGAGAGCAGCAGCTGAGTGCCTCTGGCAAAATCCAAACTGAGATTCTGTGAGCATGCTATTGAGTAAGTGATGCTAGATAGCACTGTTGATGAACCATTTCATCATGTTAGTGATGATCGAGAGTAGACTGGTGGGACTATGATTTGCTGGATTGTATCTGTCCTGCTTCCTATGTACAGACATACCTGGGGAATTTCCACATTGTCGGGTAGATGCCAGTGATAGAGCTGTACTGGAACAGCTTGGCTAGGGGCACGGAAAGTTCTGGAGCACAATTCTTCAGTACTATTGCTGGAATATTGTCAGTGCCCATAGCCTTTGCAGTATCCAGTGCCTTCAGCCATTTCTTGATATTAGGTGGAGTGAATCAAATTGGCCGAAGACTGATATCTGTGATGCGGGGGCACTCCGGAGCAGGTGGAGATGGACCAACCACTCGGCACTTCTGACAAAAAGTTGTTTCGAATGCTTATCTTTTGCACTGATGTACTGGGCTCCTTCATCATTGAGGATGGGGATATTTGTGGAGCCTCCTTCTCAAGTGAGTTTAATTGTCCACCACCATTCACAGCTGGAAGTGGCAGGACTGCAGAGCCTAGATTTTTGAAGGGGTAACCAAGAAGGTAGATGAGGGGCAGTGCAGTTGATGTTGTCTACATGGACATTAGCAAGGCCTTTGACACAATAGGTTGTTGCATGAGGTTAAATCTCACGGGATCCAGGATGAGGTAGCCAACTGAATACCAAATTGGCTTGATGACAGAAGACAGAGGGTGGTTGTAAGGGATTGTTTTTCAAACTGGAGGCCTGTGACCAGCGGTGTGCCTCAGGGATCGGTGCTGGGTCCACTGTTATTTGTCATTTATATTAATGATTTGGATGAGAATTTAGGAGGCATGGTTAAGCATGCAGATAACACCAAGATTGGTGGCACAGTGAACTGTGAAGAAGGCTATCTAGGATTGAAACGGGATCTTGATCAATTGGGCCAGTGGGCTGACGGATGGCAGATGGAGTTTAATTTAGATAAATGCAAGGTGATGCATTTTGGTGGATCGAACCACGGCAGGACTTACTCAGTTAATGGTAGGGCATTATGGAGAGTTATAGAACAAAGAGATCCAGGGGTACAGGTTCATAGCTCCTTGAAAGTGGAGTCACAGGTGGATAGAATGGTGAAGAAGACATTCAGGATGCTTGGTTTCATTGGTCCGAACATTGAATACAGAAGGTAAGTCTTGTTGAAGTTGTACAAGACATTAGTAAGGCCACACTTGGAATACTGTGTACAGTTCCAGTCACTCTATTATAGAAAATATATTATTAAACTAGAAAGAATGCAGAAAGGTTTACTAGGATGCTACCAGGATTTGATGGTTTGAGTTATAAGGAGAGGCTGGATAGACTGGGACCTTTTTCTCTGGAGCGTAGCAGGCTTAGGGATGATTTTATAGAGGTCTATATAATAATGAGGGGCATAGATCAGCTAGATAGTCAACATCTTTTCCCAAAGGTAGGGGATTCTAAAACTCGAGAGCATAGGTTTAAAGTGAGAGGGGAAAGATACAAAAGTGTCCAGAGAGGCAATTTTTTCACACAAGGTGGTGAGTGGCTGGAACAAGCTGCCAGAGGTAGTAAGCAGGTACAAGTTTGTCTTTTAAAAAGCATTTGGACAGTTACATGGGTAAAATGGGTATGGAGGGATATAGGCCAAATGCAGGCAATTGGGACTCGCTTAATAGTAAAAACTGGGCAGCATGGACATGTAAGGCTGAAGGGCCTGTTTCCATGCTGCAAACCTCTATGACTCTATAACCCCAAATATTTATACCACTAATCCCCCTAACCTACACATCTTGGGATACTAAGGGGCAATTTAGTGAGGTCAATCCACTTAACTTGCATATCTTTGGACAGTGGAGGAAACCAGAGCACCCTGAGGAAACCCACACCGACATGGGGAGAACATGCAAGCTCCACACAGACAGTCACCCGAGGCCAGAATTGAACCCAGATCCCTGGTGCTGTGAGACAGCAGTACCAACCACTGTGCCACCATGCTGCCTCTGTAGAGCTCAATCTGAAGTGGTTCCACCAAGCCACTCTTGGTGATGGACATTTAAGTTACCCACCCAGAATACATTCTGCATCCTTGCCACTCTCAGTGCTTCCTCCAAATGGTTTCCAACATGGAGCAGTACTGATTCATCAGCTGAGGGGGTGCAGTACGTGGTAATCAGCAGAAGGTTTCCTTGTCCATGTGTGATCTGGTGTCATGAGACATCATGGGGTCCAGAGTCAATGTTGGGGACTCCCAGGGTAACTCCCTCCCCACTTATACCACTGTGCGGCCACCTTGGCTGGATCTGTCTTGCCGGTGGGATAGGACATATCCGGGGATAGTGTCAGTTATGTCTGGGACATTATCTGTAAGGTATGATTCTGTGAGTATGACTATGTCAGGTTGTTGCTTGACTAGTCTGAGAGACAGCTCTCTCAAGTACTACATAGGGTAGTGGATTGATACTGTGATTGAAATGCTTCCTTTTTTGTGATAAACTCATTTTCAGCTTTATTAATAAAGCTGCAAAAGTACCACTCAAATCTATCATGGATTAAAAACAAGTTGCCTCATTGTACCAGTAGATTTTACGTCATCCTTATATAGGTAAGTTTGGGCAGAAACTTGAAGAAAAACCACTTCTCAAAAGGAGCACAATTTTGAGTGCAGTTTGCACCTCAATTGCTGGTTACACTCAAAGCTAAAACTCTACCCCCAGAGAATCTGATCTAATTGCAGGTATTCAACAAGAGGGGTAGAGTTTGCTATCAAACCTTTGATATGGCTGAACAAGTTACCTTTCTCATGGTTCACAGACCTGACCTCCTTCAGCATTGGATTACCATTCCATTCCTAGTTTTTTACCTTACATTTTTCCAATCCTGCTTCACCTGATACTGTGATTCAAACCGGGCGAAATCCAGGCAATGCAGCGTGCCCTGGGGCCCAGCGTCAAAGGGCAGCTCAGTCAAAGTGAATCTTTTTCACAGCACTAGCTTTAAGGTCCATTGAAGTTTAAAGACTCTCTACAAGCCAAGTAGCAGGTAAGTGTCTAAGGATTTGAGAGGTGGGTCAGAAGTCAAGAGATCAGAAGTCGGGGTGGGGCTAAAGGTTCAAGGAGGTTGGAGGTTAGTCTGGTTGTCAGGTTCAGGGATGGGTTAGGCCTCGATGGGGAGGGGTGTTGGGTCAGGTCAGCCTCGGGGGTGCAGTGTGTGTTGGGCTACATATTGGGTGAAGGTCAGGCCTGGCGAGGGGTGAGTTGGTGGTGGGAATCCCCGATGCGCCGCCCTGATGCGCCACCCCGATGTACCACCCCGATACGCTACCCCGCTACGCCATCCTGATACGCCACCCCGATACACCACCCTGTTACACCATCTGGATACGCCACCCCGATACATCATCACAATACATCCCTCCGATACACCACCCTGATACACCACCCCGATACGTCACCCCAATACGTCACCCTGCTAGGCCATCCGGCTATGCCACCCCGATACACCACCTCAATATGCCACCCAGATATGCCACCCAATACGCCACCCAGATACTCCACCCAGGTACGCCATCCAGATATGCCACCCCGATATGCCACCCCAATATGCCATCCCAATATGCCATCCCAATATGCCACTCCAATATGCCACCCCAATACACCATCCTGATATGCCATCCTGATATGCTGCCCCATTACAACAACTGGAACTTGAAGTTATGGCTTATCGTCACTCAACACTCAAAATCACTCAACAGCCCTGGAGACCAAGCTGAGCCACCATTCTCACCTCTGATTTAGAATGAGTTGTGGACTGTTCATTGCAGGACATCCCTGATCTACTGTGCATTTAAAAAAAGGACAAAACTCTGAGGAATTTTTGAATTGTTTTGTGCTGTGGGTCCCTTGCTGCAATTCGTGGTAACCATTTGTTCTGTGTTTTCAGGCACCATTTTCCCAACTGCATCCCTTTGGTAATATTCACACGGAGAGGGTGAAGCCTATCCCAAGCTGCCATCCTCTGCAAGCACCAAATTCAGAGCAAGTTAATGATTCAACTCTCAAACGTCGGTCAGCGATCAAAGCAGAATGGCCACTAAGAGGAGATCAGTGAGTTAAAAAGGTAAAACAAACCGGACTTTATGAAACAAATATTTCTCTCTCCCATCAAGGAAGTTCTTCACTGTTCCCTTTCCACTTAATACTGTAAAAGATAAACTTTATCAACAAGACATTGACACTGGAAAAGGCGATCAGAAATGTACTCTATTCATTCTGTGTGATTTGCAACCTCATTATTTGTTGGACAACTGACATTAAAAAACAGGAAATGAATATGAGTAATATCCAGCGGTTTCAACTGACAGAAACATGAAATGAATTTAGAATTAATTATCATTCACTTCACGGTAATTATCAGATATCAGATTTTGTACCACTGAAGTGTTAACCTCAGTTGAGTCTGGTGTCAGAGGGCCTCTCTCTCAGTCTGTGGTTGACAATTGTGATTTTACAAAAGGAACATCACTCAGATCCACTTGTGTGACCCTGTGAGTTAATGTTTCAACTACAAACAGAGGGTGTCGTTGGCCGGCTGAAAACTGCAGCCAGCAGAAAACACATCACCCAACTCAGAGACACTGTGATAAAAGCCACATATGGGATTGCATAGGACAGAAGGAGGCCACTTGGACAGTTGTTTCTGTGCTAACTAGCCCTTTAAAAGCTGTCCATCCTGGTCCACTCCCCTGTTCTTTCCACACAGCCTGACATACGCTAAGATTCTACCACCCCACCCGCCACGGAAATTGGACCGGGTGCGGGGAAAACAATGGAAAGGTCCGTTGACCTCGGGGAGGATTTTCCGGCCTCGGGTTGAAATCATAGAAACCCCACAGTGCAGAAGGAGGCCATTCGGCCCATCGAGTCTGCACCGACCACAATCCCACCCAGGCCCTACCCCCACATATTTACCCGCTAATCCCACTAACCTACGTATCTCAGGACTCTAAGGGGCAATTTTTTTAACCTGGCCAATCAACCTAACCCGCACATCTTTGGACTGTGGGAGGAAACTGGAGCACCCGGAGGAAACCCACGCAGACACGAGGAGAATGTGCAAACTCCACACAGACAGTGACCCGAGCCGGGAATCGAACCTGGGACCCTGGAGCTGTGAAGCAGCAGTGCTAACCACTGTGCTACCATGCCGCCCCTAAATTTTATTTATTTATTGACACACGTAGGCTTACACTGCAATGAAGTTTCTGTGAAAAATCCTCTAGTTGCCATACTCTAGTGCCTGTTTGGGAGAATTTAGCATGGCCAATGCACCTAACCAGCACGTCTTTCAGACTGTGGGAGGAAACCGGAGCACTTGGAGGAAACCCACGCAGACATGGAAAGAACACCACACTGAGAGTGACCCAGGCCAGGAATCGAACCCGGGTCCTTGGCGCTGTGAGGCCATAAAATCCCACCCATAAAGTTTATTTATTAGTGTCACAAGTAGACTTACATTAACACTGCAATAACGTTACTGTGAAAATCCGCTAGTTGCCACACTCCAGCGCTTGTTCGGATACACTGGGGGAGAATTTAGCACGGCCAATGCACCTAACTAGCACGTCTTTCAGACTGCGGGAGGAAACCGGAGCACCTGGAGGAAACCCACGCAGCCATGGGGAGAACATGCAGACTTGCACAGTCACCCAAGCCGGGAATCGAACTCAGGTCCCTGCCACTGTAAGACAGCAGTGATAACCACTGTGCCACAATGCCCATATTTCTCCTTCTCAAGTATATAACCAATTCCCTTTGACAGCAGAGAGATCAGAGAATCCCAGCCGTGGGCGAGGTCGGAGAATCCCAGCCGCGGGCGAGGTCGGAGAATCCCAGCTGCGGGCGAGGTCGGAGAATCCCAGCCGCGGGGGAGGTCGGAGAATCCCAGCCGCGGGCGAGATCGGAGAATCCCAGCTGCGGGGGAGGTCGGAGAATCCTAGCCGCGGGCGAGGTCGGAGAATCTCAGCCGCGGGCGAGGTCGGAGAATCCAAGCCGTGGGCGAGGTCGGAGATTCCCAGCCGCGGGCGAGGTCGGAGATTCCCAGCCGCGGGCAAGGTCGGAGAATCCCAGCCGTGGGTGAAGTCGGAGAATCCCAGCCGCGGGCAAGGTCGGAGAATCCCAGCCGCGGGCGAGGTCAGAGAATCCCAGCCGTGGGTGAGGTCGGAGAATCCCAGCCGTGGGTGTGGTCAGAGATTCCCAGCTACGGGCGAGGTCAAAGGATCTCAGCTGCGGGTGTAGTTGGAGGATCCCAGCCACGGGCGAAAACGGAGATTCCCAGCCACGGGCATGGGCAAAGAATCCCAGCCGCGGGAGTGGGTGGCGAATCCCAGCCATGGGTGTGGGCGGAGATTCCCAGATTTACCAGAATGGTCCCAGAGATCAGGGTGGATGTTAGTTACAAGTTTAGGTTGGAGAAGCTGGGGTTGACTTCCTTGGAAGAAAAGAAGATTGACAGGAGGTATGATAGAGGTATGTGTACATGATTATGACAGGTTTAGATAAAGTAAACAAAGAAACACTGTTCTCATTGTCTAATGGTGCAGGGACATAGAGACACAGATTTAAGGTTTGGGCGAGAGGTGCAGGAGGACGTGAGGAAAAGCTTTTCCGCATCAAGTGATAATGACTTGGAATGAAGATGGTAGAGGTGGAGAGGATGAATAATTTGAAAAGACAAAGGAATCATCAATTAAGCGCAATAAACTTACAGGGTTATGGGAATAGAACAGTAATTTTAGAGCTGTAATGACTCGATGGTTCAAAGGGATTAGATAGATATTTCGAATAGCTGATGAGCCAATAACGAGGGGCACAGATTATATGATGTCTGGGATAAGAACCAGAGTTAACGTGAAGAAAAATCTTTTTCACACAACAATTGGTGGATATGGATTCAATACCAGCTTTGAAAAGGGAATGGCATAAATGCTTGAAGGGTGAAATATTTCTGGGATATGGGGAAAGAACAGGGAAGTGGTACTAACTGGAGTGCTCACCGATAATACCAGTGCAGACTTGATGGACAGAATGGATTCCTTCTTGACTGTACTATTGCAGGATTCCAAGCACTTTTCACAGTGTTATCAACATCCCCTGCCATCCTCAAAGCCTTGTGAATGTAAACTTTCTCTGATCCTGCATTCCCTTTAATATTGGACCATTCATTGCCTCTCCTCTCATTTTTTCTACCACAATGAGTCACATCGCACTTTGCCAAATCAAATTTTGTCTATTATGTACCTGCCCATTTCACCAATCCTGAAGTCTGTTACTGTCCTCCTCACTGTTTACCACAATTCTGAGTTTGGTGACATATGCAATGCTTGACATTTTCCCTGTGTATCCAAGCCAAAATCATTAATATACATCAGAAACATCACATGTTCACCTCGGACTGGGAAAGGCTGTGATGAGATGCAAGTCCCTTCAAAAGGCACTGGGGAATAGAAAAGCTTTTAGAGTTGGTTCTGAAAAACATATCACAAAGCTGTTGCTATACATTAAACTGCATTGGCAACAAGCACTCCCCTACACTGAAAATATAGACAGCAAATGAGCTTCCTATTTAACCCGCCCATCATTTAATCCCCCAATTCTCCTACTGAATCCTGGAGATTGTTCCTGACAGCTTTAGCAGATGAACATTTGTGGCTAATGATGTCATGGTGATTGTCCAATGTCTTGAATACATTGCTCCAGATAGAATCCAGCATAGAAACCTGAAATATGGCCTGGTAACCATTGCCCTAGTGTGGTTTGTGAGCGCCGACAGGCTGGAAACTTGCACAGAAATTATGTTTGTGGCATTTGTTCCCTTGATGCTTCTACTAATCAGGCAGGTGCCCACTGCACTGGAGTCAAAGCCACTGGTAAAGCACGTCAATGAATTCAAGCATCTGCTTAGTCCACTCTTGCTCTCTCATCAACATTGCCCCATCTCCATCAGGATCCTTGTCCTGCTTCCATGTGTTCAGTAGTTCACACCACAACCTCACCTTTTCAGTGTCCAGTAACAGGGTTGCTGCTGGGAGTGGGAATGGAGAGGCCAGGAGCTTCAATGCATGGTTCAAAGGGTGGTGTGGGATTCAGCAGTTTCAATTTAAGGAAAACTGGAATTTGTGCTTGGGAAGTAGAGAGTTATTTTACTGGGACAGACTCCAGTGGAGCCTGTCTGGGAACAATGATCCTGCTGAATCCAATAACCAGGGAGGATTATAAACACATTTTTGTGAATCCTTACAATGCAGAAGGAGGTCATTTGGCCCATTGAGTCTTCACCAACTCTTCAACAGAGTATCTTACACTGTAATCCCACATATTTACCCTACTAATCCCTCTAACCTACACATCTTGAGGTGCTAAGAGACAATTTAGCATAGCCTAGCCACTTAACCTGCACATCTTTGGAGTGAGGGAGGAAACCGAAGAACCCGGAGGAAACCCACGCAGGCCTAGGGAGAACATGCAAACTCCACACAGACTGTCACCCAAGCCAGGAATCGAACCCGGGTCTCTGGCGCTATGAGGTAGCAGTGCTAACTACTGTGCCATCGTGCCACCCTGGTGGGAAAAGAAGAGAAGATTCACAAAGGAGACAAGGTTTCAGAGTAGGATTTTGATCAAGTTAAATGACAGATTCATGCGGTTAAGTGGAAGAGCTAAGCTTACAGGGAGATGCAAGCAGTTACTGGAAGGTTCTGATAGAAGCAAGAGGTCTCTCTCTCTCTCTGGAGGCTGCTGTTTGAGACCTGCAAGGGATAAAAGATTTCTCTTTCTCCAGAGGTGTTCTGAAGGCTCCAGAATTGGCAGCCCAAGTTCAACAAAGTTAAACCTCCAATCAGAGCTTGATGAACTTGACTATTAAATATTGTTAAAAATGGCTGGAACAGGAGAATGAATTGCTGATGAAACAGAAAAGAGAGCTAAATGTAGAATTAACATAACTGATGAAGTTCTTGAACTTTGATCAATTCGGAATAACTTGAAAGATAAGATGCTCAGTATGGAGGAGCAACTCGAGACTTTAAAAACAGAAAATTCTGAGGAACAGATCGAGATTGAATGAGTCCATTGAAAGAATCTAAGAAGCAGTCAGTGAATAGCGGACAAAGACTCTCAACAGAACTGGCTGCCCTTCTGCAGATAACTCTGAAACCGAGACATCCAAGCTTACCAAGAAGTTTACTGAGCTGAATGAAAAGATTCATCTGTGTCACCATGGATGGCACGGTGACACAGTGGTTAGCACTGCTGCCTCACAGTACCAGGGACCCAGGTTCAATTCTGGCCTCGGGTCACTGTCTGTGCGGAGTCTGCACGTTCTTCCCGTGTCGGCGTGAGTTTCCTCCGGGTGCTCCGCTTTCCTCCCATGCTCCAAAGATATGTGGGTTAGGTTGACTGGCCATGTAAAATAAACTTAGTGTCGGGAGACTAACAGGGTAAATATATGGGGTTATGGGGATAGGGCCTGGGTGGGATTGTTGTCGGTGCAGATTCGATGGGCCAAATGGCCTCCTTCTGTACTGTAAGGGGTCTATGATTCTAGCTGGAGAAAACAACAGAGAGAGAGAGAGAGAGTAATCAAATATTTGGGTGAAACAGTGAAACAAATAAGGATGAAGGTTCCATTATTGAATCATAAATTCCCACAAGGACTATGGCAGGCCACAATGAATAAGAAACACCAGCTTTGCACGAAGAACGAACAGAGTAAACATTCTCTCTCAAATGAACAGGATCAGCAAGTGGACCTTGAGTAGATCAGATTGGGAGTTAACAACAAGATGTACAACTCCAAGGAGTGAAAAATGTATGAGCAGAAAGCACGCAAGTGCCAGGATCTACAACCAACATCTGAATCAACAAAGTTTACCCAAATCAACAGAGCCCGATACTCTTTAAAATGTAACCACAATAAGATCAAGAAGAACCATCAGGCCTCCAGACCACCTGAACCTGTAAAGTCAGAGACTTGAGTGATGGAGAAGGGGTAGCATAATGGCAATGTAAATATATCACATAAACGGGATTGTAATGTAAATATATTTGGTAAAGACTTGATGGGTGGAGAGCAAGGATATCTGGCATAGCTAGAGTTAATGTGGGACTGGGTACAGTACCCCCCACAGGGTGATGCAAAGAGACACAAGACCTGAGACTGAGTCAGTTGTGACTGGATAGAGACCTGTGTAGAAGCAAGCATGGAGCTAGCTCTGAGCTTGGATTATATCCGACATATATAATTGTGTGTCAGCAATATTTAATGTTTCACCACATATGACTCAGACCCTCTTTGCCAGAGACCTACTGGACATACAACAGAGCCCACCATAAGTATGAGGTTTGGGGAAGTGTCTGGATGAAGGTTCTTTGAGCCTTTTGATTCCCTATAGCCTACAGAATATATAAGCCAATGAGCAGCGAGAATGCAGAGGTGGAGGAGGAAATGTGGGGGCAATTCTCCCAAAAGTGCTGAATTGGTGGGAAAACTGTTCTAGATCACGACTGTTTTCTCAGTGCATCTTCACACTCGAATCTCCCCACTCTGTGCATTGCAGAGGTCACAATTGGGAATCTTATTAAAAACCCAGGGGGCAGGGCTCCGGAACTCTGTGCACTCTCCCTGTTTGCGAGCCAACTCAATTGCTGGCCAGCCCGGGACCCCTGCAGTGCTGCCCCTCCAGCCTACCCCCGCCCCTCCACAGCCCAATCGCGGCCTCCACGACAATTCCCAGGCCAGCCCTGACCTACCCCCGCCCCGATGTCCAGCTCCACCTCCCTCACCCCGGCCGGTCCCACACCTCTGATGACCACCCACTCCCCCTCCACTGACCCTTCCCCAAGGAGGCAGCCCCCGCCCCCTCCCCCGGAAGCCCCCCTCCCCTCAGCCTGGCCCGATCACTGGTCTCCCTCCAGCCCAGAGTGATTGCCATGCAGAGTGGCAGCAAGACCCTGGGCACTGCCTGATGTCCAGTGGGCAGTGCCAAGGTGCTTCCTGGGTATGGACACTTTGCCCCTGGGCAGTACCAGGGGGCACAGACTGGCACTGTCAGGGTGCCCATGCCCAGGGGGCACCATCCCCCGCCGCCCGACACCCTGGGGGGCCCCAATTGCCCCCACTTCATTCCAGCAGGGTATCCCGCTAGTTCCCCGAACGTGAAGAGCTACTCTAAACCCCGCCGGAATGAAGTACTCCTGGCGAGGTGGGAGATTCGATCGGGCCCGGCAAGTTCCTGATAATCACATGCAAAACATATTTTAAAAGATTCAAATCACTTACCTGCCTTCCCGCCGGTTTCCAGCGTGGTCTGTTCCCCAGCTCTGGGAGACACGCATGCGTTCCCGGCACATGCGCAAATCCCGGAAAAAGGCCGACGAAGCGAGCAGACCAGACCTGCGGGTCGCGATGGGAGAATCGGGCCTGTGATTTCTACTTGGTTCTATTTATGGGTCACAACCCCTGTAGCTGTGATTTTTTTTACGGTTTGAAATATTTCATTTTGTGTGATTGGAATAAGCTGAAGATTGTGATTTTCATCAGCCTGTATTCAGAGCCCGCCTTGCTCTGATCCATTTGTAAAGAACAAGTCTCCAGATAGCTTTTAAAAATGGAATTACTGCAAAGACTATGATTTGTTCTAACATCTGTCTTGTTCTTTTCTGCTGTTTTATCAGATTTAACAATGGCAAGTGACAGAGCAGAACTGTACGTACAAGACCATGTGTGCCACTCTCTGGATTCCATCAGTGTTTATTCAGTTCCTCATGCTGTCAAATTCACTAACATCCCCAAGTCCATCCCCAGGTAATATCACAACTGCTTAGCCTAAATGTGTTCACAATGAATAAAGACATTAATATCCAGACTAGCTTTCACTAGAGACCCACTCATTAAGATTTTATTATCATGGGTCCTTCAGTGGGATTATGACCAGCTTCTTGATTATTAATCTCAATCCTTATTTCCCTATGTTTCATTGCCTTGCTCACACTACAAACTCACATCACACCAAGGCTGGTTTGAGTATATTGTGAGAAGCTCCAATCACCTTATACTAGCACACTGTGGAATTCATAGCAAAGCTCAGATCTCCCTCAGGGGCAGCGCAGTGGCACAGTGGTTAGCACTGTTGCCTCACAATGTGAGGGACCTGGGTTCAACTCCGGCCTCGGGTGACTGTGTGTGGAGTTTGCATGTTCTCCCGTGTCTGTGTGGGTTTCCTCCGGGTGCTCCGGTTTCATCCCACACTCCAAAGATGTGCGGGTTAGGTAGATTGGCCATGCTAAATTGCCCCTTAGTGTCCCAAGATGTGTAGGTTAGTGGAATTAGCGGGGTAAATACTTGGAGTTATGGGGAACAAGTCTGGGTGGGATTGCCCGTGAGTGTCAGGGGGATTGTTGTCAGTGCAGACTCGATGGGCCGAATGGCTTCTGCACTGTACGGATTCTATGATTCTATGATTCCCCAATCTGTGTATTTTATTTTTTATTCTTGTGAACTCCTGGCAATATACCAGTGTTTGTGAGTGAATGCGGATTACAGGCATCATGTTTAACCAGCAAGCGGACAGATTGATCTTAATCAGGACATAGGAGTGGGAGTAAGCACTTTGGCACTTTGAGCCAGCTCCACCATTTGTTCAGATGTTAACTGATGTGGTCATGTCTCAGCTCCACATTTCTGGCTGCCCCATAAACATGGATTCCCTTAGAGGCATGGGGTGGAATTTTTTTATCCCACTTGCCACAGGAATCATAGTGAGCGGGACACAGACCATGCAAAGATCCGTTGACCTCGGTCGGGAGTTTTCAGTCTTGGGGCAAAGAGATCTACAGCACAGAAAAAGGTCCTTCAGCCAATCACAACAGCACCGGTCAAAGACAAACCACCCAACCATTCTAATTGGCAAGGTGCCATAGTAGTTAGCACTGCTGCCTCAGCGCCAGGGACCCAGGTTTGATTCCAGCCTTGGGTGACTGTGTGGAATTTGCACATTCTCCCCATGTCTGTGGGGGTTTCCTCCAGGTGCTCCGGTTCCCTCCCGCAGTCAGGTGGATTGGCCATGCTAAATTGCACCTTAGCGTCCCAAGATGTGTGGGTTAGGTGGATTAGCTATGGTAAATGTGCGGGGTTATGGGGAAAGGGTGGGGGAGAGGGCCTGGTAGGACACTCTGTCAGAGATTTGGTGCAGACACGATGGGCCGAATGGCCTCCTTCTGCACTGAAGGAATTCTATGATTCTATAATCCTATTTCCAAGCACTTTACCCATAGTTTTGTCTGCCTTGGCATCACAAGTGCACATCTAAATACTTCTTAAATGTTATGAGGATCTCTACTTCCTCTACCCCTTCAGGCAGTGAGTTCTAGACCACCATCTTTGTCTGAAAAAGATGTTCCTCACATCCGCTCTAAACCTCCTGCCCCTTATCTTAAATCTATGCCCCCGGTGATTGATCCCTCCACCAAGGGGAAAAGTTTCTTCCTGTCTACTCCCTCTATGCCCCTCATAATTTTATACATCTCAATCGTGTCCCCCCTCAGTCTCCTCGGCTCCAAGGAAAACAACCCCAGTCTATCAAATCTTTCTTAAGAGATACCCTTAAGAATATTGATAGACAAAGGGATCTGGGTGTACAGGTACACAGGTCACTGAAAGTGGCAATGCAGGCGGAGAAGGTAGTCAAGAAAGCATTCGGCATGCTTGCCTTCATCGGCCGGGGTATTGACTTTAAAAATTGGCAAGTCATGTTGCAGCTTTATAGAACCTTAGTTAGGCCGCACTTGGAATATAGTGTTCAATTTTGGTCGCCACACTACCAGAAGGGTGGTGGAGGCTTTGGAGAGGGTACAGAAAAGGTTTACCAGGATGTTGCCTGGTATGGAAGGCATTAGCTATGAGGAGAGGTTGGAGAAACTTGGTTTGTTCTCACTGGAACCACGGAGGTTGAGGAACGATCTGATAGAAGTCTACAAGATTATGAGGAGCATGGACAGAGTGGATAGTCAGAAGCTTTTTCCCAGGGTGGAAGAGTCAATTACTAGGGGGCATAGGTTTAAGGTGCGAGGGGCAAGGTTTAAAGGAGATATACGAGGCAGATTTTTTACACAGAGAGTAGTGGGTGCCTGGAACTCGTTGCCGGGGGAGGTAATGGAAGCGGATACATAGAAACATAGAAAACTACAGCACAAAACAGGCCCTTCGGCCCCACAAGTTGTGCCGAACATATCCCTACTTTTACGGTAGTGACTTTTAAGGGGTGTCTTGACAAGTACATGAATAGGATGGGAATAGAGGGAAATGGTCCCCAGAAGGGTAGGGGGCTTTAGTTAAGTCGGGCAGTATAGTCGGTACAGGCTTGGAGGGCCGAAGGGCCTGTTCCTGTGCTGAAATTTTCTTTGTTCTTTGTTCTCTTCATAACTAAAACTATCCAGCCAAGTTAATGTCCTGGTAAAACACCTCTGCACCCTTTTCAGTGCTATCACATCCCTCCAATAATGTGGATTCCAGAACTGCACACAGTACTCTAGCTGTGGCCTAACCAACGTTTTATATAGTTCCAGCATAACCTCCCTGCTCTTAAACTCTATGCCTCAGCTAATAAAGGTAAGTATACCGTATGCCTTCTTAACCACTTTATCCACCAGTCCTGCTAGCTTGAGGGACCAGTGTACATGCACACCAAGGTCCCTCTGATCCTCTGTGCATCCCAGGGTCCTGCCGTACATCATGTATTTCCTTGTCTTGTTTGTCCTGCCCAAGTGCATCACCTCAAACCTATCCGAATTGAATTCCATTTGCCACTGACCAGCCCATCTACATCCTCCTGTAATCTAAGACTATCCTCCTCACTATCTACCAATTTTCATATTATCTGCGAACTTACTGATCAACGCTCCTACATTCAAGTCTAAATCATTCACATAAACCACAAACACCAAGTGCCCCAGCACTGATCGCTGTGGGACCGACAGTCTTCCAGTCTTGACCATCACTTTTTGCTTCCTGCCACTCAGCCAATTCTGGATCCAATTTACCAAACTTCCTTGAATCTCATGGGCTTTTACCTTCGCTATCAGTCTCCCATGTGGAGACTTATTAAAAGCCTTGCTGAAGTCCAAGTAAAGGCTAGTGAAATGCATTACCCTCATCTATACACCAGGTCTCCTCTTCCAAAAATTCAATCAAGTTGGTTAGACGTGACCTCCCTTAGCTAACAAAAATCTTAATCAGCCTTGACTAAATTCAGTGAGCCAGTCTCCTCACTGACTGGGGAAGAGAATTCCTCACATCAACGGCCATTTGGGAGAAATGGTTTCTGTAAAGGGGATTATGGGGTGGATTTAAAGTGACCTGATCCATTGGTTATGTGAGGTGTTGTTAGAATGTATGAAACCCAGAAAAAAAGGGTTTCTGAGACAATTGCAGCGTGTGCACTGTCATTCATTACAGAACAATCAATGAACAGGCTTAGCTTCCTGGCCAGAGGAGACTGCAGGACCAGAACTGTCCATGCATAGGGCGGGGAAGATGGAATTGAAGGGGTGTGGAATCCTCAATACAGAATGGTTGTTTGTGGGTGGGGGGGTGGGAGGAGAAACCTGAGACCTTGTCGTAGGTTAGTCGCCTACCCCCATTCCTCTCGTATTAAAAAACAAGTGGAATGGGGGGTTGGGTGGCATTATGAATCAGGGTTTTAATTTACCTGATCTGCAAAGAACAAAGAAAATTCGGCTCTCCAAGCCTCCACCGACCAAGCGGCCTGACTGAACTAAAAGCCCCAACCATTCCAGGGACCATATCCCTCTATTCCTATCGTATTCATGTATTTGTCCAGACACCCCTTAAAAGTCACTATCGTCTCTGCTTCCACTATCTCCCCCGGCAGCGAGTTCCAGGCACCCACCATCCTCTGGGTAAAAAACGTGCCTTGAAAATCTCCTTTAAACCTTGCCCCTTGCACCTTAAACCTATGCCCTCTCATACTTGACTCTTTCACCCTGGGAAAAAGCTTCTGACTATCCATCCTGTCCATGCCTCGCATAATGTTGTAGACTTCTTTCAAGTTGCCCTTCAACCTCCGTCGTTCCAGTGAGAACAAACTAAGTTTCTCCAATCTCTCCTCATAGCTAATGCCCTCCATACCAGGCAACATCCTGGTAAATCTTCTCTGTGCTCTCTGCAAAGCCTTCACATCCTTCTGGTAGTGCAGCGACCAGAATTGAACACGATATTCCAAGTGCAGCCTAACCAAGGTTCTATAAAGCTGCAACATGACTTGCCAATTTTTAAACCCAATGCCCTGGCTGATGAAGGCAAGCATGCCATATGCCTTCTTGACTACCTTCTCCACCTGCGTTGCCACTTTCAGTGACCCGTGTACCTGTATACCCAGATCCCTCTGCCTATCAATACTCTTAAAGGTTCTGCCATTTACTGTTTATTTCCCATATGCATTAGACCTTCCAAAATGCATTACCTCACATTTGCCCAGATTAAACTCCATCTGCCATCTCTCCACCCAAGTCTCCAACTGGTGCAAAAGGTTGGATCTCATGGGATAAAGGGGGAGGTGGCTAGATGGGTGGAGAACTGGCTTGGTCACAGAAGACAGAGGGTGGTAGTGGAAGGGTCTTTTTTCAGCTGGATGCCTGTGACTAGTGATGTTCCACTCCATCTGACGAAGGAGCAGTGCTCCGAAAGCTTATGGTATTTGCTACCAAATAAACCTGTTGGACTTTAACCTGGTGTTGTGAGACTTCTTACTGTACTAGTGGTGTTCCGCAGGGCTCTGTATTGGGACCTCTGCTGTTTGTGATTTATATAAACGATCTGGAAGAAGGTGTAACTGGGGTGATCAGTAAGTTTGCGGACGACACGAAAATGGCTGGACTTGCAGATAGTGAGGAACATTGTCAGAGGCTACAGAAGGATATAGATAGGCTGCAAATTTGGGCAAATAAATGGCAGATGGAGTTCAATCCAGATAAATGCAAAGTGATGCATTTTGGTAGAACTAACGTAGGGGGGAGCTATACCATAAATGGCAGAACCATAAAGGGTGTACATACGCAGAGGGACCTGGGTGTGCAAGTCCACAGATCCTTGAAGGTGACGTCACAGGTGGAGAAGGCAGTGAATAAGGCATATGGTATGCTTGCCTTTATAGGACGGGGCATAGAGTATAAAAGTTGGGGTCTGATGTTGCAGTTGTATAGAACGTTGGTTCGGCCGCATTTGGAATACTGTGCCCAGTTCTGGTCACCACACTACCAGAAGGACGTGGAACATAGAACATAGAACATTACAGCGCAGAACAGGCCCTTCGGCCCACGATGTTGCACCGACCAGTTAAAAAAAAAAACTGTGACCCTCCAACCTAAACCAATTTCTTTTCGTCCATGAACCTATCTACGGATCTCTTAAACGCCCCCAAACTAGGCGCATTTACTACTGATGCTGGCAGGGCATTCCAATCCCTCACCACCCTCTGGGTAAAGAACCTACCCCTGACATCGGTTCTATAACTACCCCCCCTCAATTTAAAGCCATGCCCCCTCGTGCTGGATTTCTCCATCAGAGGAAAAAGGCTATCACTATCCACCCTATCTAAACCTCTAATCATCTTATATGTTTCAATAAGATCCCCTCTCAGCCGCCGCCTTTCCAGCGAAAACAATCCCAAATCCCTCAGCCTCTCCTCATAGGATCTCCCCTCCATACCAGGCAACATCCTGGTAAACCTCCTCTGCACCCTCTCCAAAGCCTCCACATCCTTCCTGTAATGTGGGGACCAGAACTGCACACAGTACTCCAAGTGCGGCCGCACCAGAGTTGTGTACAGTTGCAACATAACGCTACGACTCCTAAATTCAATCCCCCTACCAATAAACGCCAAGACACCATATGCCTTCTTAACAACCTTATCTACTTGATTCCCAACTTTCAGGGATCTATGCACACATACACCTAGATCCCTCTGCTCCTCCACACTATTCAAAGTCCTCCCGTTAGCCCTATACTCAACACATCTGTTATTCCTACCAAAGTGAATTACCTCACACTTCTCCGCATTAAACTCCATCCGCCACCTCTCGGCCCAACTTTGCAACCTGTCTAAGTCTTCCTGCAAACTACGACACCCTTCCTCACTGTCTACCACACCACCGACTTTGGTGTCATCAGCAAATTTGCTAATCCACCCAACTATACCCTCATCCAGATCATTAATAAATATTACAAACAGCAGTGGCCCCAAAACAGATCCCTGAGGTACACCACTTGTAACCGCACTCCATGATGAATATTTACTATCAACCACCACCCTCTGTTTCCTATCCGCTAGCCAATTCCTGATCCAATTTCCTAGATCACCCCCAATCCCATACATCTGCATTTTCTGCAGAAGCCTACCATGGTGAACCTTATCAAACGCCTTACTAAAATCCATATATACCACGTCCACTGCCTTGCCCCCATCCACCTCCTTGGTCACTTTCTCAAAAAACTCAATAAGGTTAGTAAGGCACGACCTACCTGCCACAAAACCATGCTGACTATCACCTATCAATTCATTACTCTCCAAATAACTATAAATCCTATCCCTTATAATTTTTTCCAACATCTTGCCGACAACAGAAGTGAGACTCACCGGTCTATAATTCCCGGGGAAGTCTCTGTTCCCCTTCTTAAACAATGGGACAACATTCGCTAACCTCCAATCTTCTGGTACTATACCAGAGGCCAACGACGACCTGAAGATCAGAGCCAGAGGCTCTGCAATCACTTCTCTTGCCTCCCAGAGAATCCTTGGATAAATCCCATCCGGACCAGGGGATTTATCTATTTTCAGACCCTCCAGAATATCCTGCACATCCTCCTTATCAACTGTAATACTGTCTATTCTACTCCCTTGCAACCCAGTGTCCTCCTCAGCTATATTCATGTCCCCTTGCGTGAACACCGAAGAGAAATATTGGTTCAATGCTTCACCAATCTCCTCCGGTTCCACACATAACTTCCCTCTGCCATCTATAACTGGCCCTAAACTTGCCCTAACCAACCTTCTGTTCTTGACATACCTATAGAACGCCTTAGGATTCTCTTTAACCCTATCCGCCAAAGTCTTCTCATGTCCCCTTTTAGCCCTTCTAAGCTCGCTCTTCAACTCCCTCTTAGCCAATCTAAAGCTTTCTAGTGCACTACCCGAGTGCTCACGTCTCATCCGAACATAAGCCTCCTTTTTCTTTTTAACCAACAAAGAAACTTTTTTGGTGCACCACGGTTCCCTAGCCCTACCAATTCCTCCTTGCCTGACAGGGACATACCTATCACAGACTCGCAGTAGCTGCTCCTTGAAAAAACTCCACATGTCGGACGTTCCCAGTCCCTGTAATCTCCTAGTCCAACCTATGTTTCCTAATTCTCTCCTAATAGCCTCATAATTACCCTTCCCCCAGCTAAAACCACTGGCCCGAGGTTCATGCCTATCCCTTTCCATCACTAAGGTGAACGTAACCGAATTGTGGTCACTATCACCAAAATGCACACCAACTTCCAAGTCTAGCACCTGGTCTGGCTCATTTCCCAGCACCAGATCCAATATAGCCTCACCTCTAGTTGGCCTGTCTACATACTGAGTCAAAAAACCTTCCTGCACGCTTTGAACAAAAACTGACCCCTCTAACGAGCTAGAGCTATAACAATTCCAGTCAATATTAGTCAAGTTAAAATCCCCCATAACAATTGCCCTATTACTTTCACTCCTAAGCAGGATTGACTCCGCAATCCTTTCCTCAACCTCTCTAGAACTTTTAGGAGGTCTATAAAAGACTCCCAACAGGGTGACCTCTCCTCTCCTATTTCTAATCTCCGCCCATACTACCTCAACAGATAAGTCCTCATCAAACCTCCTCTCTGACACTGTGATACAATCTCTGACCAATAATGCTACCCCTCCCCCTCTTCTACCTCCTTCCCTACTTCGACTAAAACATTTGAACCCCGGGACCTGCAGCATCCATTCCTGCCCCTGCTCTATCCATGTCTCTGAAATAGCCACAACATCGAAGTCCCAGGTACTGATCCACGCTGCAAGTTCACCCACTTTATTGCGAATACTCCTGGCATTGAAGTATACACATTTCAAACCCTGCTCCACCCCACCTCTGCAATGCCGTGCATTGCAGTCCCCATCCATGCATCCCTCACTTTCAGCCCCACTACTCAGCATCCCTCCCCCCCCCCGAATCAGTTTAAACCTCCCTGCATGGCCTTAGCAAATTTACCCCCCAGGATATTGGTCCCCTTCTGATTAAGGTGTAGACCATCCTTCTCATAGAGGTCACACCTTCCCCAGTACGAGCCCCAATTGCTTAAGTACCTGAACCCCTCCCTCCTGCACCATCCCCTCAGCCATGAATTCAAACCTTCCCTCTCCCTATTCCTCTCTAAACTATCCCGTGGTACAGGCAAGAGTCCAGAGATAACCACTCTGTCAGTCTTGGCCTTTAGTTTCCACCCCAACTCCATAAATCCCTGCCTAATATCCCCTTCCCCTATCCTCCCTATGTCGTGTGTCCCCACATGTACAATAACTTGTGGTTTATCTCCCTCCCCCCTAAGAGTCCTGAATACCCTGTCAGACACATCCCGGACCCCAGCCCCTGGTAGGCAACACACCAACCCTGAGTCCCTACCTTTAGTTCCGACCCTCCTATCTGTCCCCTTAATTGTGGAGTCCCCAATCACAAGGCCCAGTCTTTTACAGCCCCTAACCACCTGAGCTTTCTCACTCGGCTCACCCCCAGAGATCTGCTCTCTATGCTCAGTTGATTCCTCCTCAACTGTAGCCTCCAGCACCGAAAACCTATTATGGAGGGGAACCGCCCCAGGGGATTGTCTTCCCGATTGCTTCTTACCCCTCCTCCTGGCATTGACCCAAGCCTCATTTCTAGGAGTTACTATTTCTCTATAACTCCTATCAACTTCCACCTCCGCCTCCCGAATTATGCGGAGTTCCTCTACCTCCCCCTCCAGCTCCTTTACACGCTCCTCCAGAAGCTGCAATCTAATGCACTTCTTACAACTAAAATCTCCTGAAACACTACTGGATTTCCTCACCACATACATCCCACAGGAGATGCAGCATACTGCCTGAACTGCCATCTCTGAAGCCATTACCAGCAAGAAAAAAAGAAAACAAAAAAAAAAACTTTAGGCTTTAGAGAGAGTGCAGAGGAGGTTTACCAGGATGTTGCCTGGTATGGAAGGGCTTAGTTATGAGGAGAGTTTGGGTAAACTGGGGTTGTTCTCACTGGAAAGACGGAGGATGAGGGGTGACCTAATAGAGGTGTATAAAATTATGAAAGGCATAGATAGGGTGAACGGTGGGAAGCTTTTCCCCAGGTCGGTGGTGACGTTCACGAGGGGTCATAGGTTCAAGGTGAGGGGGGGCAGGTTTAACATGGATATCAGAAGGACGTATTTTACACAGAGGGTGGTGGGGGCCTGGAATGCGCTGCCGGGCAAGGTGGTGGAGGTGGACACACTGGGAACGTTTAAGACTTATCTAGATAGCCACATGAACGGAGTGGGAATGGAGGGATACAAAAGAATGGTCTAGTTTGGACCAGGGAGCGGCGCGGGCTTGGAGGGCCAAAGGGCCTGTTCATGTGCTGTATTGTTCTTTGTTCTTTGATCTATATTCTGCTGTATCCTCTGATGGTCCTCATCGTTATCCGCAAATCCACCAACCTTTGTGTCGTCCGCAAACTTACTAATCAAACCAGTTACATTTTCCGACAAATCATTTATATATATTACAAAAAGCAAAGGTCCCAGCACTCATCCCTGAGGAATGCCACTTGTCACAGTCCTCCATTCAGAAATGTACCTTTCCACTGCTTCTATGACCGAGCCAGTTCTGTATCCACTGTGCCAGCTCACCTCTGATCCCATGCGACTTCATCTTCTGCACCAGTCTGCCATGAGACATCTTGTCAAAGGCCTTACTGAAGTCCATGTAGACAACATCCACTGCTCGACCCTCATCAATTATCTTTGTCAATTCCTCGAAAAACTGAATCAAGTTAGTGAGACATGACCTCCCCTTCCCAAAATCAGATTGCCTCTCACTAATACGTCCACTTATTTCCAAGTGGGAGTAAATTCTGTCTCGAAGAATCCTCTCTAATAATTTTCCTACCACTGACGTAAGGCTCACCGGCCTGTAATTACCTGGATTATTCTTGCTACCTTTCTTAAACAAAGGAACAACATTGGTTATTCTCCAAAAGAACCATAGAACCATAGAAAATTACAGCTCAGAAACAGGCCTTTTGGCCCTTCTTGTCTGTGCCGAACCATTTTTTGCCTCGTCCTACTGACCTGCACTTGGACCATATCCCTCCACACCCCTCTCATTCATGAACCCGTCCAAGTTTTTCTTAAATGTTAAAAGTGACCCTGCATTTACCACTTTATCCGGCAGCTCATTCCACACTCCCACCACTCTCTGCGTGAAGAAGCCCCCCCTAATATTCTCTTTAAACTTTTCTCCTTTCACCCTTAACCCATGCTCTCTGATTTTTTTCTCCCCTAGCCTCAGCGGAAAAAGCCTGCTTGCATTCACTCTATCTATACCCATCAAAATCTTATACACCTCTATCAAATCTCCCCTCAATCTTCTACGCTCCAGGGAATAAAGTCCCAACCTATTCAATCTTTCTCTGTAACTCAGCTTCTCAAGTCCTGAACCTCCCCTGTAGCCAGTGAGGATACAAAAATTTCTCTCAAGGCCCCAGCAATTTCCTCCCTTGCCGCTCTCAGTATTTTGGGGTATATCCCATCAGGCCCTGGGGACTTGTCTACCTTAATGTTTTTCAAGACCCCCAATATCTCCTCCTTTTTGATCTCAATATGACCCAAACTATCTACACATTCTTTCCCAGACACATCATCCACCAAGTCCTTCTCTTTGTTGAATACTGACGCAAAGTACTCATTTAATACCTTGCCCATTTCCTCCTGCTCCACGCATAGATTCCCTCCCCTGTCCTTGAGTGGGCCAACCCTCTCCCTGGCTACCTTCTTGCTCTTTATATATGTGTAAAAACCCTTGGGATTTTTCTTAATCCTGCTGGCCGATGACCCCTTTTAGCCTCCTGACTCCTTGCTTAAGTTTTTTTCTACTTTCCTTGTATTCCACACTTGCTTCATCTGTTCCCAGCCTCTTCGCCTTAACAAATGTTTCCTTTTTCTTTTTGACTAGGCTCACAATATCTCTCATTATCCAAGGTTCCCTAAACTTGCCACACTTATCCTCCATCCTTACAGGAATGTGCCGGTCCTGAATTCCTATCAACTTACATTTGAATGCCTCCCACATGCCAGATGTTGATTTGCCCTCAAACATCCCAATCTGCCCCCAATCTACATCCTTCAGTTCCTGCCTAATATTGTTGTAATTAGCCTTCCCCCAATTCAGCACCTTCACCTGCGGACTACACTTACCTTTCTTTATCCTTCAGTACCATAAAGCTTACTGAATTGTGGTCACTGTTCCCTAACTGCTCCCCTACTGAAATGGTCGACCAC
This sequence comes from Mustelus asterias, assembly GCF_964213995.1. Lineage (NCBI taxonomy): Eukaryota > Metazoa > Chordata > Chondrichthyes > Carcharhiniformes > Triakidae > Mustelus > Mustelus asterias. The sequence goes on along the minus strand of NC_135822.1, from coordinate 44,585,702 downwards.
CTGCCCAGGCTCATTCCCCAATCTCAGGTCCTGTACGGCCCCTTGCCTAGTTGGACTGTCTACATAATGTTTCAAGAAGCCCTGCTGGATGTTCCTTACAAACTAGCACTAAGTGAGATCCCTGTCAGTATCCCCCCGAATCTCCTGCCCCGTACCCTAAAACTGTGCCGCCTCGTGATCAACCCCCTCAACTAGGAAGAACAGCTGCTCCCAACTCATCTTGTCCATAACCCTCATAATCTTATACATCTCAATCATGTCCCCCCTCACCCTTTTCTTCTCCAAAGAAAACAATCCAAGCCTACCCAGTCTCTCCTTATAGCTCAAATGCTCCATCCCAGGCAACATCCTGGTGAACCTCCTCTGTATTCCCTCAACTGCTATCACATTGTTCCTATAGTGAGGTGACCAGAATTGCATACAGTACTCCAAGCCAACGCTCTGTACAACTCCAACATTACCTCCTTGCTCTTATACTCTATGCCATAGCTAATAAAAGTGTCCTATTGCCCTTCTTAATGGCCCTATTCACCTGCTCTAAGACAACCTGCCCATTCCCGGTTTTAGTCTAGTAAACCTTCTCTGAACTGCTTCTAACACATTTACGTCTTTCCTTAAATAAGGTAACCAGTACTGTAAACAATAGTTCAGATGTGGTCTCACCAGTGCCCTGTACAACTGAAGCATAACCTCCTTACTATTATACTCAATTCACCTTGCAATAAATGATATTTTCTTAGGTTTTCTAATTACTATTGTACACTGTATACCAGCCTCTTGTGATTCATGAACTAGGACACCCAGATCTCTCTGCACCTCAGAGCGCTGCAATCTCTCACAGTTTGGATAATATGCTTTTCTTTTATTCTTCCTGCCAAAATGGACAATAGAAACCCCAGGTGACTTGGCAATGGAATTTAACAACACGGGAAGTTTGTCCTGGTGCTACCACTGTGTTTGGTTGCATTGCAACCGTAACATTTTTGTATTTTGTTTAAAGGATGTGGGCGTTGCCTTCTTGAACCAGCAGTTCTTGAGGTGTAGGTACACTCACAATGCTGTTAAGGAGGGAATTCCAGGATTTTGACTCAGCGACAGTGAGGGAATAGTGATATATTTCCAAGTCAGGATGGTGAGTGACTTGGAGGGGAACCTCCAGGTGGTAATGTTCCCAGGTACCTGCTGCCCTTGCCTTTCTAGATGGTTGTGGATTTGGAATCTGCTGCATAAGGAACCTTGAGGATTTCATGCAGTGCATCTTGTAGAGGGTACACATGGCTGTCACTGTTTGTCGGTGGTGGAGTGATTGAGTGTTTGTGGAAGGGTAGCAATCAAGTGGGCTGCTTTGCACTGGATGGTGTTGAGCTTCTTGAGTGTTGTTGGAGCTGCACTCAACCAGGCAAATGGAGAGTATTCCATTACACTCCTGACTTGTGCCTTGCTGATGGTGGATAGGCTTTGGGGAGTCAGGAGGTGAGTTACTTGCTGCAGAAGTCCGAACCTTTGACCCACCCTGGTAGTCACAGTGTTTATATGGCTGGCCCAGTTCAATTTGTGCTCAGTGTAACCCCCAGGATGTTGATAGTGGGGGATTCAGTGATGGTAATGCCATTAAATGTCAAGATGCAATGGGTAGATCCTTTCTTGTTGGAGGTAGTCACTGCCTGACACTTGTGTGGTGCGAATGCTACTTGTCAGCCCAAGCCTGGACATTGTCCAGATCTTGCTGCATTTGGACATGAACTGCTTCAGCATCTGAGGAGTCATAAATGCTGCTGAACATTGTGCAATCATCAGCGAACATCCCTGCTTCTGACCTTATGATGGAAGGAAGGTCATTGATGAAACAGCTGAAGATGGTTGGGCCTAGGACACTATCCTGAGAAACTCCTGCAGTGATGTCCTGGAGCTGAGATGATTGACCTCCACTCACCACAACCATTTTCCGATGTACCAGGTATGATTCCAACCTGAGGAAGGTTTTCCCCTGATTTGTATTGACTCCAGTTTTGTTCGGGCTCCTTGATGCCACACTTGGCCAAATGCTGCCTCGACATCAGAGGCTGTCACTCTCAGCTCACCTCTGGCATTCAGCTGTTTGTCCATGGTTGTACCAAGGGTGGAATGATGTCAAGAGCTGAGTGACCCTGGCAGAATCCACATTAAACTTCCTCGAAAGTGCCGCTTACATGAAAGTGCTGAGTAAGTGCCGCTTACATGAAAAGACAATTTTACCAAAAACTATTGAATTTCATCCTATTGGGATTAAGTAGCAGTGGAGGAGGCTGATTCTCACTCACACATGAGCAATGCTGAGGATTAGCCAGACTCTCTCCAATTAAACTATGATCCTTGATTTGATAATTAAAACATATGAATTTACAATCCCAAACAGATTGCAATAACGCTTCTTTTGCAATGATCCTTTCATTGCTCATATTTATTCTGCTTTTCATTCTGTGCCAGGTGTCACATTTACTACCATGACAACAAATGCTGCTCTGTGGTTAATTAATTCAATCTGTATGTTTTGAATGCGCTATCGGGGTGAAGTAAGCTTTTACAATCTGCGTGCAGACATTTACACTTAACTGCTACTGAGTTTTTCAGCACGCCTATTCTCCTGTCACCAAAATTCCCTGTCAATAAAAGGAAATGAAAGTGATTAAAACAGACTCTGACATTCAAAAACAATGAGGATCCTGGAAAAACTCTAAATCTGGTGGTAGTGCTTTGTCCCATTCTGTAATAACCATCCCTGGAAAAATATCTCCACATGGCAAATAAGATGTAACTAAATGTTTCTACCCTCTAAAGACATTTAATGCTTGAGAGCTAAATAGAGCAAAGTAAAACAGAGGCAGTTACACATCAGGTACATAAATAATGGTGGAGATGATCGCAGTTAATTGTGCAAATAATAGAAAAGCTTTCTTATTCAAGTGAAGAATAAGTGACCTGTCAAGTCTGTATTTGGGCGTTGAAGCATGTTCACTGGGCATAATGGAAATATTTCAATAAATATTTTGCAAATGTCTTCAAAATTAACCATTAGAATTTAATGACAATTTTAATCAGGTGAGCAACAGATGGGGTCTTTCAAATTAATTTACAGGATATGCATGTCACTGGCTGGACCAGTATTTATTGTCCATCCATAATTGCCCTTGAGAAGGTGGTGATACACTGCCTTCTTGAATCACTGGAGTCCCTGTAGTGCAGGTGCACCCACAGTGCTGTTAGGGAGGAGTTCCAGGATTTTGACCCAATGACAGTGAAGCAACAGCAATATATTTCCAAGTCACGATGATGAGTGACTTGGAGAGGAACTTTCAGATGGTGGTATTTCCATGTTTCTGCGATCCTTGTTCTTCTAGATGGAGGATCTGGGTTAGGAAGGTATTGCTTAAGGAACCTTGGTGAGTTCCTGCAGTACATCTGAAAGTGATACACAACGATTGCTACTGTGCGTGGTGGAAGGATTGAATGTTTGTGGAAGGGGTACCAATCAAGGCAGTTGCTTTGTCCTGGATGGTGTCGAGCTTCTTGAGTGCTGTTGGAGCTGCACTCGTCCAGATAAGTGGAAAGTATTCCATTACATTCCTGACTTGTGTCTTGTAGATGGTGGACAGGCTTTGAGGAGTCAGGAGGTGAGTTATTTGCTGCAGGATTCCCAGCCTCTGATCTGCTTTTGTAGCCAAAGCATTTAAATGGATAATCCAGTTCAGTTCCTGACCAATGGTAACCCCCCAGGATGTTAATAGTGGGGGAAATTCAGTGATGGTAATGCCATTGAATATCAAGGGGCGATGATTAGATTCTCTCTTGTTGGAGATGGTCATTGCCTGGCATTTGTGTGGCAAAAAGGTTACTTGCAACTTATCGGCGCAAGCCTGGATATTGTCCAGGTCTTGTTGCATATGGGCACAGACTGCTTCAGTATCTGAGGAGTCATGGATAGTGTTCAACATCACAGAATCATCAGTGAATGTCCCCTCTTCTGATCTTACAATGGATTAAAGATCAAAGCAGCTAAAGATGGTTGGGCCTAGCATACTACCATGAGCACCTCCTGCAGTGTTGTTTTGGAATTGAGATGATTGGCCTCCAACCACCACAGCCATCTTCTTTTGTGTTCAGTATGACTCCAACCAGCGGAGAATTTTCCTCTGATTCCCATTGACTCAAATTTTGTTCGGGCTCCTTAATGCCACACTCGGTCAAATGCTGCCTTGATGTTAAGGGATTGTTTGATAAAGAATTAACAACAACAACCAATATTTATATTGTGCCTTTATCTTAGTGAAATATGTCCCAAGATATTTCAATAAGAATTTCAGCAAACAAATTTTGACACTGAGTGACATAAGCAGATATTAGTGCAGATGACCAAAGCTTGGTCAAAGAAGCAGGTTTCATGGAGAAGTTTAAAGGAATCAAGCAAGCTTAAGGGCTTATTAGTTGAAGACTTGGTCAATCATTGAGCAATTCAAAGCTGGGTTGTCTAGAAGGCTTGAATTAGAGAAGCACGTTTTTCTGTGAGTTGCGGGGCTGGAGGAGATGACAGAGATCAGGAGGGGTGGAGCCATGAGGAATTTGAAAATAAAGGAATTTGAAAATTTAAGCATTGATTAACCAGAGCCACTGGGCACAGAGATGACAGGTAAACAGCATTTGGTGCCAGGAAGGACATAAGCACCAGAGTTTAGGATGACCTCATGTTTATAGAGTGCAGAAAGTGGGAGTTTGGCTCAGAGTGTATTGCAATAGTCATGTCTAAAGTTAAGAAAGGCACAGTGAGGGTTTCAGCTGCAGAGAGCTGAGACAGGGGCACGATCAAGCCTAAAAATAGACAGAACAGCCATGTTGGTTCACTTCTAGTGCTGGATCATCAGAGAGATGGAATCCATGCTGTCTGAGCTAATTGTCTGCATTTTAACAGCTCAGTGCACTTCGGGATAGTTCCAGCAGATTAGAAGGAGTTTTAAGTAGCTTTTGTCTTTAGTTTTAAAAAAAGGTACTGAAATGGAATTGGTAACATCAATAATCAGAGATTTGCTTGAGGCAATCATTAGGGATGTAAAATTACAAGATGTTGAGAGGTCTGGATAGGGTAGACTCTCAGAGGCTATTTCCAAGGGCTGAAATGGTTGCTACGAGAGGACACAGGTTTAAGGTGCTGGGGGGTAGGTACAGAGGAGATGTCAGGGGTAAGTTTTTCACTCAGAGGGTGGTGGGTGAGTGGAATCGGCTGACGTCGGTGGTGGTGGAGGCAAACTCGTTCGGGTCTTTTAAGAGACTTCTGGATGAGTACATGGGATTTAATGGGATTGAGGGCTATAGATAGGCCTAGAGGTAGGGATATGATCAGCGCAACTTGTGGGCCGAAGGGCCTGTTTGTGCTGTGGCTTTCTATGTTCTATGTTCTATATAATACTAGGATAGAGAGCAACCTAATAGGAGTGTTATGATGGCCACAAGGCCCTGGGGGATGGTCGATAGATCTCCCTGTGGGCTTTGTGGAGTACAAGCTCCCCTATTGAGTCAGTGAAAGCTTCCCCAATAGGAAGCGTTCAGCGGGGGCTTTTAAAACTGTTACTTTACCCAGACTGTTTGTAGATCCTAAAGTGGTGAACTATCTAGGTATGAGCTGTGGGAGCGGTCTCTTTCTTGGTATATAATAAAAGGTGCTTGGTGACAGGAAACTGACGTTCGGTTGAAATATTAGATTAGTGATGAGGATGGGATCATTCTTTGGAGGCCCCGAGTAATCCACCCCCCACCCCCCACCCCCCCCCCCCCCCGGCCCCCGCTACCCTCTCTCCCACCGGATTACATCTTACATCCAATATTTTAATAGAACTATATAATGGTCACCCTGGAGTATCAAAAATGAAGTAGCTAGCTAGGAGTTACGTCTGGTGGCCTGGTCTTGACTTCGAGTCACAGAGTCATTTCTTATGTTCTTATGAGTCATAGAGGTTTACAGCATGGAAACAGGCCCTTTGGCCCAACTCATCCACGCCGCCTTTTTTTTTTAAAACCCCTAAGCTAATCCCAATTGCCCGCATTTGGCCCATATCCCTCTATATCCATCATACCCATGTAATGATCTAAATGCTTTTTAAAAGATAAAATTGTACCCGCCTCTACTACTACCTCTGGCAGCTTGTTCCAGACACTCACCACCCTCTGTATGAAAAAACTCCCTCTGGACACTTTTGTATCTCTCCCCTCTCACCTTAAACCTATGCCCTCTAGTTTTAGACTCCCCTACCTTTGGGAAAAGATATTGACTATCTGGCTGATCTATGCCCCTCATTATTTTATTGACCTCTATAAGGTGACCCCTCAGCCTCCTACACTCCAGAGAAAAAAGTCCCAGTCTATTCAGCCTCTCCTTATAACTCAATAAGGAGACTTAAACATTACAAACTTGGCAAAGCGATTTGGGAATGGCCTGGCTGCACATGGGTGTGTGCACATGTGGATTTGCAGGGCCCAATGTTTTTAATCATGGTGGACACACATGCCCAGTGGTTGCAGGTGCACCACATGGGCTCCATGACTACTCAGGCTATGATCGAGAAATAAGGGAAATCTTCAAGATACAGGGAATACCGCAAGTCTTGGTATTTGATAACAGCACAGCCTTCACTAGCAGTGACTTCCAGAACTCGGTACTCTGCAATGGTATCCGACATGTCCAGACTTTACCAATCACCCGTCATCAAATGGACTGGCAGAATGGGCGCTTCAGGCCTTCAAAAATGGTGTGAAGAAACATCTGGCTACATTCATGGAAACTAAATTGGCATGATTCCTGTTTGATTACAGGACCACACTGCACACCACAACAGATGTTACCCTTGTGGATCTGTTAACGGGACGGTGATTGAGCCTGTTAGTCCCAAACTTAACAAAAAATGATGATTCTGCAAGAACTTTCCCAATGGGTGATCTGGTTCACATGAGAAACTTCAGGGATGGACCCAGTTGGGTATCTGGGATGATCATGGATAGGGGTTCTATGTTCTAAAACGGAATCAGTATTATACTAGTCAAAGTTCAGGGTAAAACATTGAAGAAGCTCTTGGACCATCTCAGAGCCAGGGAGTCCATACCTAAGAAGGCTCTATTACTGGCCATGGAGATGGCCACTGCCAGTGCCAGTCCTCAGTTTGAAGCTGATCCCACGGTAATCCGGATAGTGAAGGTACGGACCTGGACTTGGAGGATGAAGAATTAGGAGCCCAGGCTGAAGTAGAAGCTGAGGATGAACCCGTTTCAGCAACCCTTCGATGCTCCCTCCGGAAATAAAGGTCTCCTTTCTGGTTTACAGCACTTGACCCAGCCTCGCCTTCGGCAGACCTCCGACCGATTGCAAACGATGCAATGGGGGTGCTAGGAGAGACTTTGATCTAAGGTGCGAGGAATGTTACGATGGCCATAAAGGCCACAAGGGATCGTCGATAGATCTCCTTTATTGGGCAAACAGAGGTTTGCTGTTAAACCTGTTACTTCACCTGGACCAGTATTGTAGGTCCCACGATGTTACACTACCTCGCTGTGAGCTACTGGAGTAGTCTCTTTCTTAGGATCATAGAATCCTACAGTGAAAAGGAGGCCATTTGGCCTATCTTGGTACATAATAAAGGATGCTTGTTAATGGAACACTGGTGTTCAGCTGAATTATTACAAGGAGCATCCACCAAAGCTTCAAAAAGCAAAGAATTCTTACAAATTTGATTATAGTTCTTAAAGAAATCATCAAAACTTGCAAAAAGACCTTCTATCTATAACACAAATGAATAATGTGGGATATGAATTTCAATGCCAGTGTGATGCCAGGTATGTAGGTTGTAAGGCCTAATGACTCACGGCTCAGATCAGACGACACATTTCTTTGGCTGTTTGTAACAGGCAAAATACGGATCATAGCAAACCAGACAATGCCTACAAAACTCAGGATATATTCTCCAACTTTAGGTGTGATTCTGCATTTGGACAACATATGCTAAACAATCCTGATTGTGCTGAAAACTACACTAACAACCAATTTAAGAGTCATAGAGTCATAGAGGTTTACAGCATGGAAACAGGCCCTTCGGCCCAACTTGTCCATGCCACACTATTTTTTTTAAAAACCCATAAGCTAATCCCAATTGCCCGCATTTGGCCCATATTCCTCTATACCCATCTTACCCATGTAACTATCCAAATGCTTTTTAAAAGACAAAATTGTACCCGCCTCTACTACTACCTCTGGCAGCTTGTTCCAGACACTCACCACCCTCTGTGTGAACAAATTGTCCTTCTGGAAACTTTTGTATCTCTCCCCTCTCACCTTAAACCTATGCCCTCTAGTTTTAGACTCCGTTACCTTTGGGAAAAGATATTGACTATCTATCTGATCTGTGCCCCTCATTATTTTATAGACCTCTATAAGATCACCCCTCAGCCTCCTACGCTCCAGAGAAAAAAGTCCCAGTCTATCCAGCCTCTCCTTATAACTCAATCCATCAAGTCCCGGTAGCATCCGAGTAAATCTTTTCTGCACTCTTTCTAGTTTAATAATATCCTTTCTATAATCGGGTGACCAGAATTGCACACAGTATTCCAAGTGTGGCCCTACCAATGTCTTGAGCAAACTTCAACAAGACGTCCCAACTCCTGTATTCAATGTTCTGACCAAAGAAAGCAAGCATGCCGAATGCCTTCTTCACCACTCTGTCCACCTGTGACTCCACTTTCAAGGAGCTATGAACATGTACCCCGAGATCTCTTTGTTCTGTAACTCTCCTCAATCTCTTCAGATTATCAGCTGAGCTCACAGTGTGGTCACTTGTGTGCTAGAAGCCACATATACTCATAGACAGGGCCCTGTCATTTACAAACAGATGTGGAGATATCGGCGTTGGACTGGGTTAAGCACAGTAAGAAGTCTCACAACACCACGTTAAAGCCCAACAGGTTTATTTGGTAGCAAATGCCATAAGCTTTCGGAGCACTGCTCCTTCGTCAGATGGAGTGGATATCTGCTCTCAAACAGTGCACAGACACAGAAATCAAGTTACAGAATACTAATTAGAATGCGAAACTCTCCAGCCAGCCAGGTCTTAAAGGTACAGACAATGTGGGTGGAGGGAGCATTCAACACAGGTTAAAGAGATGTGTATTGTCTCCAGACAGAACAGCTCGTGAGATTCTGCAAGATCAGGGGGAAAGCTGTGGGGGTTACTGATAATGTGACATAAATCCAACATCCCGGTTTAGGCCGTCCTCATGTGTGCGGAACTTGGCTATCAGTTTCTGCTCAGCGACTCTGCGCTGTTGTGTGTCGTGAAGACCGCCTTGGAGAACGCTTACCTGAAGATCCAAGGTTGAATGCCCGTGACTGCTGAAGTGCTCCCCCACAGGAAGAGAGCAGTCTTTCCTGGTGATTGTCGAGCAGTGTTCATTCATCCGTTGTCGTAGCGTCTGCATGGTTTCCCCAATGTACCATGCCTCGGGACATCCTTTCCTGCAGCGTATCAGGTAGACAACGTTGGCCGAGTTGCAAGAGTAGGTACCGTGTACCTGGTAGATGGTGTTCTCACGTGAGATGATGGCATCCGTGTCGATGATCCGGCACGTCTTGCAGAGGTTGCTGTGGCAGGGTTATGTGGTGTCGTGGTCACTGTTCTCCTGAAGGCTGGGTAGTTTGCTGCGGACAATGGTCTGTTTGAGGTTGCGTGGTTGTTTGAAGGCAAGAAATCGGGGTGTGGGGATGGCCTTGGCGACATGTTCGTCTTCATCAATGACATATTGAAGGCTCCGGAGGAGATGCCGTAGCTTCTCCGCTCCGGAGAAGTACTGGACGACGAAGGGTACTCTGTCCACCGTGTCCCGTGTTTGTCTGCTGAGGAGGTCGGTGCGGTTTTTCGCAGTGGCGCATCGGAACTGTTGATCGATGAGTCGAGCGCCATATCCTGTTCTTATGAGGGCATCTTTCAGCGTCTGGAGGTGTCTGTTGCGATCCTCCTCATCCGAGCAGATCCTATGTATTCGGAGGGCCAACATCTTCATGTACAGGTTCGAACAAGACTTCTTCACCGCACAGGACCTTCAACCGATGCTATATACTCGATACATCGATGACATTCTCTTCCTTTGGAGTCATGGTGAGCAATCACTGAAACAACTATATGATGACATCAACAAGTTCCATCCCACCATCAGACTCACCATGGACTACTCTCCGGAATCGGTTGCATTCTTGGACACACGCATCTCCATTAAGGACAGTCACCTCAGCACCTCACTGTACCGCAAGCCCATGGATAACCTCATGATGCTCCACTTCTCCAGCTTCCACCCTAAACACGTAAAAGAAGCCATCCCCTACGGACAAGCCCTCCGAATACACAGGATCTGCTCGGATGAGGAGGATCGCAACAGACACCTCCAGACGTTGAAAGATGCCCTCATAAGAACAGGATATGGCGCTCGACTCATCGATCAACAGTTCCGACGCGCCACTGCGAAAAACCGCACCAACCTCCTCAGAAGACAAACACGGGACACGGTGGACAGAGTACCCTTCGTCGTCCAGTACTTCTCCGGAGCGGAGAAGCTACGGCATCTCCTCCGGAGCCTTCAACATGTCATTGATGAAGACGAACATGTCGCCAAGGCCATCCCCACTTCTTGCCTTCAAACAACCACGCAACCTCAAACAGACCATTGTCCGCAGCAAACTACCCAGCCTTCAGGAGAACAGTGACCACGACACCACACAACCCTGCCACAGCAATCTCTGCAAGACGTGCCGGATCATCGACACGGATGCCATCATCTCACGTGAGAACACCATCTACCAGGTACACGGTACCTACTCTTGCAACTCGGCCAACGTTGTCTCCCTGATACGCTGCAGGAAAGGATGTCCCGAGGCATGGTACATTGGCGAAACCATACAGACGCTACGACAACGGATGAATGAACACCGCTCGACAATCACCAGGCAAGACTGCTCTCTTCCTGTGGGGGAGCACTTCAGCAGTCATGGGCATTCAGCCTTGGATCTTCAGGTAAGCGTTCTCCAAGGCGGCCTTCACGACACACAACAGCGCAGAGTCGCTGAGCAGAAACTGATAGCCAAGTTCCGCACACATGAGGACGGCCTAAACCGGGATGTTGGATTTATGTCACATTATCAGTAACCCCCACAGCTTTCCCCCTGATCTTGTAGAATCTCACTAGCTGTTCTGTCTGGAGACAATACACATCTCTTTAACCTGTGTTGAATGCTCCCTCCACCCACATTGTCTGTACCTTTAAGACCTGGCTGGCTGGAGAGTTTCGCATTCTAATTAGTATTCTGTAACTTGATTTCTGTGTCTGTGCACTGTTTGAGAGCAGATTTCCACTCCATCTGACGAAGGAGCAGTGCTCCAAAAGCTTATGGTATTTGCTACCAAATAAACCTGTTGGACTTTAACCTGGTGTTGTGAGACGTCTTACTGTGATTTACAAACAGAACAAACATGTCCACACATTATACCTTTTTCAACCATAAAAACACTCGGGGGACAGCCACTCCCTCATTCATCCCATGGTGATGCCTTACAAGACCAGAGTCGATTCAAATTTAAAACAAAGCTTGGCAGTTAACTGTTCCCTGGTATATTCTCCACATTAACCTTCTAACAATCAGAATCCACTTGCTAACTAATCGGTACCTTCTTGTGCAGTATAAGCTGTTGTTCCCTTTGAGATTTGGTATTCTGACAAACATCCTGATGAGTTAAAACCAAGAGCTACAACATGTTTCTTTTATCAGCAATACAAAAATAATGTTTATTCACATTCTTTTAGTCTCTTTGTTGTAGTGAACATCTTAAAACATAAAATCTTGTCATACCATCCATTCAACTATTAACTGGAAGTTAGGATTTCTTTCCATGGGGATTGCACCACTGCTACTTAAAAAACTGTGTCCAGTTCTCATCTCCTCCCATGGTGGATAATATTGAGGGTTTGGAGAGGATGTGGGGCTGGGGATCACAGTGGTTAGCACTGTTGCCTCACAGCTCCAGGGACCTGAGTTCGATTCTCAGCTTGGATCACTGTGTGTGTGGAGTTTGCACATTCTCCCCGTGTAAGCGTGGGTTTCCTCTGGGTGTTCCAGTTTCCTCCCTCAGTCCAAAGATGTGCGGGTTAGGTGCATTGACTATGCTAAATTGCCCCTTAGTGTCCTGGGATGCATATGTTAGAGAGGTTAGTGAGATAAATATGTGGGTTATGGGAATAGGGCCGGGTGGTACTGTTGTTGTTGCAGGCTCAATGAGCCGAATGGCCTTCTTCTACACTGTAGGGTTTCTAGGATTCTATGGGGTTTCTAAGATGATCAGAATTAGAAAATGTGTTCCAGTTACAGTCGATTCCAATGAAATAATTTCAGAACAGCCAGGATTTTCAGGTTGAAGTTGCCCATGATTAGATGTCGGTTAGATGCCAGGCAGTTATTTTTCAGAGAACTACAGGACCTCTGGAACAGGTTGTCAGCCCGTGCAGTGGCAACCAGTTCACGGAATTCCTTCAGGTGAGAGCAGTTGTTGCTTCTGGCTGGTTGGGAGATCACCTCCAGCATAGAATCATGCAGACAATAGCAATCACCAGAACTAGTTTTGATCTTCAAGCGTGCTTGGAGAACTAGTTCCAAAATATTTCACCCAGACAACCTGTTCCGGGAGATCATATGGTTTTGTATTAGGGGATGTATGTGCTCTGATGAGTCTGTCTATCACTGCAAATTTCTCAGAACATTTCAGTCAGTCATTGTCTCAGTCTAAATACAGAATATTATTTACAGTCCGGAATGAAACCTTATCCATCAGAACAGAACTAAGTGTTGATGTTGAATTATGTTGCAATAGAATACATACTTTAAATTGACAATCAAGAATGGCTGTCCCCAACTAGTGAATTATCGTAAGGGAATATAAACCTGTTCACGAGGGGGTAAATTTTCTGGTTCAATCCACTGCAGGAATCATTACGGGCAAGGTGGGAATTTTGAGGGGTTATTTAAAAGTCCATTGACCTCGAGTGGGATCGCACCAACCTCGCAGTGGGTGTGATCGGAAAATCCCACCCACAGTGTGTGGGAGGAGCTGTGTGGGGGAATCTATGACTTTGCTGCTTTGGAAATCGACCTGCTTTCAGATACAGGCTAGCTTCAGATTCATTCTTACTCGATGTAAAATTATTGAATGAACACAGGAAAGGGGTAATCTTAGGAAAACCCACAGCTCCAATTACAAGTAGCAAGCAGCATCAGATACAAATGGAAGATTGAGTAGAATGTGGAGAATCTCAGTTTAGTCCAATTCCGGAAATATAACATTGCAGCCATGAAGCCTTGAAATTATTGTCAGCAAATAAAAAAGAGATTGGCAGCAAAAACAATTATACCAGCCCGGTAAGAGAGAGGAGCCAGTGTGATTGGGAAATGGCGATTTCACCATTTGATGCACTCTGACTGTACTACAGAAGTAGGCTATTTGAAATAGTTTCTGGGCCTTGAAGTCTGTCCAACCAAGCTGTATGTAGAGTCAGTCATGATGTGGAGATGCTGGCGTTTGCTACCAAATAAACCTGGCATTTGCTACCAAATAAACCTGTTGGACTTTAACCTGGTGTTAAAACTCTTACTGTGTAGAGTCAGTGCCAGAGGTATCGAGTGCCCTAAATAGCAGAGTTTGGAATGCAACATATAGAATAAGAAAATGCAAGGCTGAGCTTCAGATTACTGTTCTGATGCTGGGGATCAATAACAACTCTTTTACATTACAGGAAACTCACAATACTAACTGTAGCCATGAATTGTACAAAATAATTGTGATATTATACTGTAACACTTGTAAAATCATAGAATCCCTACAGTGCAGAAAGAGGCCATTTGGCCTATCGCGCCTGCACCAACAACAATCCCTCCCGGGCCATATTCCCGTAACCTCACGTATTTACCCTGACACTAAGGGGCAATGGCCAACAGCCTGGCCAATCAACCTAACCTGCACATCATTGGGCTGTGGGAGGAAACCGGAGCACCCAGAGCAAACCCACACAGAAAGTGACCCAGGCCGGGAATCGAACCTGGGTCCCTGGCACTGTGAGGCAGCAGTGCTAACCACTGTGCCGAACAGTACAACCATACAAATCGCTGATTTCAAATATAACCAAAATTCTTTAAAAATATGGGCCCTCATATCAAAGTATAAGATTAATTACCATGGATTACAAAATAGACCCACACTAATTTAATGGTAGCAGATCAAAAACACACAATACAAATCCACACCTAAGCGAAAACACTTGGAAGGCAACAAACTCTCATCTTGTTGCTTTTTTGCAATCGTTGCTTGAAAATCAGAACTTTGTCCCTTCTTGCGCACTCCAAGTAAATGATAACTGACAACAAAAGTAATCAGACCAAATTAGTTGCCGAAATGCTGACAGTCAAATCAATTTGAACCAACTATTGGATTATTGCAGACTGAGGAGCTGTTCTTTTGTTGATGACTCATACGCAAAAACCAGGCATCACTGAGCCTGAGTTCAGGCGAATGTGTTCAGAACAATCCTCATTAAAAAGCAGAAAATGTGGAAATAATAACCAGAGTTATGTGGAAATAAATTCAGGCAAAAAGCAACAATTATTGAAAATTATACTAAGGAAAAGTCAACCAAATGTATTCTGAAATGTTAAACTCTGCAGTAAATAACAAAAATATTGTTGTCTCCCTGGGCTGGTCTGATCTTGTTAGGATCATGAAATGATTTCATACAAGCATCTTATTATTTGAATTTTGTCATTTTTAGTTATAATTTAAGTTAAACCTTCATTCCTGGAGGAAATAAATCTGCAAATATCTGAAAATAGCAAGTGGAAGAGGAATTAGAGCCAAAAGCCCTTCTGATTATTCTATGTGACGACCATGGTGTCTCACTGCTGGATCAATCAATCTCTTACCTTGGCATACGGTGCCATTCTCCACAGGTTCGTAGCCAGCTTTACACATGCAGCGCCCAATGGGCACCATCCACTCTCCGTCTCCATTACAGTACAGTTTGATTGGTACATCCACCTCCTCGGCATTGGCAACACAACTCCCCCGGGCCACCACCAGCGATGTGCTCTCTGCTCCAGAAAGAGTCTTCTGGAAAATTGCCCCATTCTTGATTACCCGTGGGCACATTCGATAGAAGACCCTGACTGCAATCAGGGACATGCACCCACCATAATCCTGAAATGCCAGGTAAAAGCCATTCTTCGACACTGGCCCAAAACTACGGACCTCTGTGTTTATCTTCATCACTCTCCCTCCCAGATCCACCTGGGAAAAGCTTTCATCTGCTGCAATCGTATCAACTTTCATCCAAGGATTCTCCATCCAGTATGGAGTTATCTTGGTTGCTGAGTCTGTATTAGATTCATAATAGTAGAGGTTAAAGGTCTCCTTACAAGAGCCAGGGACATTGGGAATACTGCTGCAATCCCGGACAGAAAACTTCATCTCCACATGAATACGCTGAGCCCCCTTCCGCTTGATGTACTTGGTACGGAGCCAGTTGTTCTGACTGGCTTCAAACACATTGCACACCTGGTATGTCCTTATCGTGTTCATAGTCTCATCGTATCCACTGACCTCCTCCCACTGCAACAGAACCACAGACACAATTAACAGTTGCACAATGTAATTTGATGATTATTTTGGAACACATTCATTTAGAACATAGAACATAGAAAAAATGCAGCACAAACAGGCCCTTTGGCCCACAAGTTGCGCCGGTCATGTCCCTACCTACCTAGGCTTATATATAGGCTTACCTATAACCCTCAATCCTATTAAGTCCCATGTACTCATCCAGAAGTCTCTTAAAAGACCCTATCGAGTTTGCCTCCACCACCACGGACGGCAGCCGATTCCACTCACCCACCACCCTCTGAGTGAAAAACTTACTCCTGACATCTCCTCTGTACCTACTCCCCAGCACCTTAAACCTGTGTCCTCTCGTAGCAGCCCTGGGAAAAAGCCTCCGAGAATTCACCTGATCTACACCTCTCGACATCTTGTATACCTCTATCAGGTCACCTCTCATCCTTCGTCTCTCCAAGGAGAAAATTTAGATGACTCTTGTTTCAAGCTCAAAATCAGGCTGCAGCCACACAAATGCCAATAACAGCTCCCCATGCAGTTCCTTCTCCTCGGAATCCTGACCTTTACCAAATGATGCCAGTTACAAAGTGATGAGATATTCCTGCAGTTAACGATATGCAGATGGAGGCCATTAACTGGGGAGTAACTATGGCTATTGAACTGGAGATGCACAATGTGTGCCTCTGTCTTTCACCACCTGGCAATCGGATTTGTGACATCCACCATCAACAAGACAATGATGAATAAAGTAAAATGGTCAACAAAGCTGTTTGAATTTGCAAGCACAGATTATGAATATCTCATTGGTTGAACTCTGGTGAAAGGGCAGTTAGAATAATGTTTTGTTCTGAAACCTTTTCTGAGCCTGCTTGGCTGTCTCTGTCATTCCCATTCCAAGGATACTGTTGAAAATGATAAACATTTTAAGAGATTTAATTAGAGTACAGACATTGGTAGAGTGTTGAACAAATACTTCACATCCGTCTTCAACCAATGAGGATGAAGGTATGGAACTCAGGAAGAGAGACTGCGAGGTTCTTGAGCAAATTGACACAGGGAAGGACAAGGTATTGGAGTTGTGGGCAGACTTAAAAGTGGACATATCTACAGGTCTGGATGAGTTGTGTCCCAGTCTGCTGCGGCAGGCAAGGGAGGGAGGAGATTGCAGGAGCTCTGACCCAAATTTTTAATTTCTCT
The DNA here is from genome assembly GCF_964213995.1 of Mustelus asterias. Lineage (NCBI taxonomy): Eukaryota > Metazoa > Chordata > Chondrichthyes > Carcharhiniformes > Triakidae > Mustelus > Mustelus asterias. The sequence goes on along the minus strand of NC_135822.1, from coordinate 44,568,798 downwards.
CTGGCCACGGGGGAGGTCACACAGTAAGAGTTTTAACAACACCAGGTTAAAGTCCAACAGGCTTATTTGGTAGCAAATGCCATTAGCTTTCGGAGCGCTGCTCCTTCGTCAGATGGAGTGGATATCTGCTCTCAAACAGGGCATACAGAGACACAAAATCAAGTTACAGAATACTGATTAGAATGCAAATCTCTACAGCCAACCAGGTCTTAAGGATACAGACAATGTGAGTGGAGGGAGCATTAAGCACAGGTTAAAGAGATGTGTATTGTCTCCGACAGGACAGCCAGTGAGATTCTGCAAGAGGGACCAGGTTAACTGTGCCAGGGTACTGGAGAACAGCTAAAGTGGTTCTGCTACTTAAGAAGGGTTCAAGCATTGCAGAGAAAACCAGGCAACTACAGACCAGTGAGTCTCACGTCAGTGGTAGAGAAACTATTGGAGAAAATTCTGAAGGAGAAAATCTATCTTCACTTGTAAAGGCAAGGCTTGATCAGGCATAGTCAGCATGGCTTCGTCAGAGGGAGGTAAATGCACATGGGATACAGGATGATTTGATAAGGTGGATTCAAAATTGGCTCAGTTGATGCTACCAAATAAACCTGTTGGACTTTAACCTGGTGTTGTTAAACTTCTTACTGTATTTACCCCAGTCCAACGCCGGCATCTCCACATCAGTTGAAGGAGACAGAGGGTGATGACAGAAGGCTGCGTTGGTGACAGGAAGCCAGTGTCCAGTGGCGTACCACAGAGATCTGTGCTGGGTCCCTATTATTCGTCATTTATAAAAATGACATTGATCACATTTTGGGGGGGGGGGGGGGGGGGGGGGGGCGTGGCTACACGACGCTATAGACAGGATGGTCAAATAGGCAGACAAGTGACAGATGGAAGTTAACCCTGAAAAGTGTGAGGTGATACAGTTTGAATGAGTAATTTAACAAGGAAGTGCTCAATGAATGGTAGGAAACTAGTAAGTTCTGTGGAACAAAGAGACCTTGGCATGTTTGGCCACAGATCTCTGAAAGTGGAAGGACATTTTAGTAGAGTGGTGGAAAAGGCAAATGGACTTTATCAATCAAGGCATAGATTACAAAAACAATGAAGTCATGTTGGTGTTGCATAGAACTTTGTTGAGTCCACAGCTAGAGTAGTGTGTGTAGTTCTGGTCGTCACATTATAGGAAGGATGTGATTGCACTGGAGAGAGTGCAGAGGAGATTCACCAGGATGCTGCCTGGGATGGAATATTTAGGTTCTGAAGAGAGGCTGGATAGGCTTGGGTTGTTTTCATTAGAACAGAGAAGACTGAGGGGAACCTGATTATGAGGGGCAGGGTGGATAGAGAGCAGCAGTTGAAGGGTCAGTCATGAAGGGACACAAGGTGAGGGGCAGGAGGATCTATATTCTCTGCAATTTAGAAGAATGAGGTGATCGAACTGAAACATACAAAATTCTGAAGGTGGATGCTGAGAGGTTGGTTCCGCTGGGAATCTAAATTCGTGGGACACAGTCTCAGGATAAGGGGCGGTTCATATACGATACAGATAAGGAGAAATGAGTTCACGCAAAGGGTTGTGAATTTTTGGATTTCTCTACCCCAAAGAGAATGCTCCTTTATCGAATATATAGAACATAGAACATAGAAAAAATACAGCACAAACAGGCCCTTCGGCCCACAAGTTGCGCCGGTCATGTCCCTACCTACCTAGGCTTATATATAGCTTACCTATAACCCTCAATCTTATTAAGTCCCATGTACTCATCCAGAAGTCTCTTAAAAGACCCTATCGAGTTTGCCTCCACCACGACTGATGGCAGCCGATTCCACTCACCCACCACCCTCTGAGTGAAAAACTTACCCCTGACATCTCCTCTGTACCTACTCCCCAGCACCTTAAACCTGTGTCCTGTTGTAGCAGCCATTTGTAAGGCTGGGATAGACAGCTTCTTGATGTCTCAGGAAATTAAGGAATATGGGGAGTGGGTGGGAGACTGGAATTGAAGTCCAAGACCCGCCATGACGGTATTGAATGGGTTCGATCCGCTGAGTGGTCTACCCCTCCTCCTATTTCTTACGTTCTTGCTACTTTATTCTAACTCAAGCAAACCCCCTCATTTATGCAACTTACATCTGTTTAATGCTTCTATATGGTGGTGGCGAGCCCTCTACTCATTTAGTTTTAGCTCTTCCCAACCTGACTAGTGAACCTCCCTTGAGAACATTCACCTCAGTTGTCAGTTCAGTGCTTCCAGTGCTGAGTGCTGGTTTGAGAGTGGTGCCCAGCCCACAGACTGCAGCACTGCCTGTCTCTTCCTGATAGCCACCCACCTGCTATCCTGACCTCTCACTATCTGTGGGGTGACCACCGTCTGGAACAAATGATCCAGAAAACTCTCATCCTGCCGGATGCTCCGCAGTGACTCCAGCTGCCCCTCAAGCTCGGAAATGCTGAGCTGGAGTTGAAATAGCTGGAGACATTTCCTATAATGAGGGGACACAAGTGCAAGGTCACCCAGATGTATGAAATATCCTGACATGTTCCCACATGGTGCAGGAATTGGATATGGAGAAAGGACATAATAAAGTCAAGAAGCAGATCAGCCATAATTTGGCACATTCCAGGGGCTGAATTACAAAATAGCGTCAGCACCTTTGACAGAGTTCTCCAATTTGTCCCACTTTGCTTCTCTTTCCCCATAGCTGCATCAATTCCCTTTTAAAAGTTACTATTGATTCTGCTTCTATCATCCTTTCAGATCCTAATAACTTGTGGTGTAAAAAAATTACTCTTCATCTTCCCTTTCAGACGCAGCATGGATTCATGAGGGGAAAGTCGTGCTTGACGAACATGTTGGATTTTTATGAAGATGTGACTAGGGCGGTTGATGGAGGAGAACCGGTGGATGCGGTGTTTTTGGATTTCCAAAAGGCGTTTGATAAGGTGCCCCATAAAAGGCTGCTGAAGAAGATTAGGGCACACGGAGTTGGGGGTAGTGTGTTAAAATGGATTGGGGACTGGCTATCCGACAGGAAGCAAAGAGTCGGAATAAATGGGTGTTTTTCCGGTTGGAGGAAGGTAACTAGTGGCGTGCCGCAGGGATCGGTACTCGGGCCGCAACTGTTTACCATTTATATAGATGATCTGGAGGAGGGGACGGAGTGTAGGGTAACGAAGTTTGCAGACGACACAAAGATAAGTGGAAAAGTGAATCGTGTGGAGGACGGAGAAGATCTGCAGAGAGATTTGGACAGGCTGAGTGAGTGGGCGAGGATATGGCAAATGGAGTATAACGTTGAGAAATGCGAGGTTATACACTTTGGAGGAAATAATAACAAATGGGATTACTATCTCAATGGAAACAAATTAAAACATGCTACCGTGCAAAGGGACCTGGGGGTCCTTGTGCATGAGACGCAAAAGCCCAGTCTGCAGGTACAACAGGTGATCAAGAAGGCAAATGGGATGTTGGCCTATATTGCGAAGGGGATAGAATATAAAAGCAGGGATGTCTTGATGCACCTGTACAGGGCATTGGTGAGGCCGCAGCTGGAATACTGTGTGCAGTATTGGTCCCCTTATATGAGGAAGGATATATTGGCATTGGAGGGAGTGCAGAGAAGGTTCACCAGGTTGATACCGGAGATGAGGGGTTTGGATTATGAGGAGAGGCTGAGGAGATTGGGTTTGTACTCGTTGGAGTTTAGAAGGATGAGGGGGGATCTTATGGAGACTGATAAGATAATGCGGGGGCTGGATAGGGTGGAGGCGGAGAGATTCTTTCCACTTAGTAAGGAAGTTAAAACTAGAGGACACAGCCTCAAAATAAAGGGGGGTCGGTTTAAGACAGAGTTGAGGAGGAACTTCTTCTCCCAGAGGGTGGTGAATCTCTGGAATTCTCTGCCCACTGAGGTGGTGGAGGCTACTTCGCTGAATATGTTTAAAGCGCGGATGGATGGATTCCTGATCGGTAAGGGAATTAAGGGTTATGGGGATCAGGCGGGTAAGTGGTACTGATCCACGTCAGATCAGCCATGATCTTATTGAATGGCGGGGCAGGCTCGAGGGGCTAGATGGCCTACTCCTGCTCCTATTTCTTATGTTCTTATGTTCTTTCCTTTGGTTACCAGTTACCTTCAATCTGACTCCTTTGGTTACTCACCCTCCCTCCACTTGAAACAATTCTGACTGTCTAAGTCCACCATAATTCTGAAAACTCTCTTCATCACCCCTTAACCTTCTCTGCTCTGAGAACAGAAAAACAAAATAAGCAAATGTGAAGTTCACACAGTGAGTGGTTGGGGTCTGGAATGCTCTGCCTGCAAGTGTGGTGAAGGCAGGTTCAATGGAGGCATTCAAAAGGGAATGAGATGATCATTTGAATAGAAACAGTATGCAGAGCTATGGGGAAAAGGCAGGAAAATGGCACCAAGTCATGATGCTTGTTTGAAGGGCCGATGCAGATGCGATGGACCAAATGGTCTCTTTCTGCATGGTAACAATTCTCTTCTCCAGTCTCTTTGTATATATAACTGAAGTCACTCAGCCGTGGTACCATTTATCTGCACCCTCTCCAAGGTTTTGGCATCCTTCCCGAACTGGACACAGTTCTGCAATTAAGGCCAATCGGTGATTTATAAAGTTTGTTGCTTTTGCACTCGATGCCTCTATTACTAAAGTCCAGGATTGGCTAATTCTTGATCTATTTCATCTGGAAGAAAGTATCAGTGTGAAGGAACACCAGCAAGTAGACAGCACCGAATGTGTATACAATATCATTAACAATTTAGCATTGGGATTGAAGGAAAGTATTTAGATATATTGAAGAAAAGACGGAAGGAATAACACCAGGAAAGAGTCAGGGCATTATTAATCACTCAGAACATGGGACTTCCAAATTGGGGCAAAACTGGGGCAGAGGTCTGGATGGCATCAATAAAAACTGTCATAAATCTTCTTGGATGGTCCATTAGGATCAAGGATTAGCCTTTTGTGATTCATGCACTAACACATCCAGATCCCTCTATATTTCAGAGCTATAGAGTCATAGAGGTTTACAGCATGGAAACAGGCTCTTTGGCCCAACTTGTCCATGCTGCCCTTTTTTTAAACCCCGAAGCTAGTCCCAATTGCCCGCGCTTGGTCCATATCCCTCTATATCCATCTTACCCATGTAACTGTCCAAATGCTTTTTTAAAAACAAAATTGTACCTGCCTCTACTACGACCTCTGGCAGCTTGTTCCAGACACTCACCACCCTCTGTGTGAAAAAATTGCCCCTCTGGACACTTTTGTATCTCTCCCCTCTCACCTTAAACCTATGCCCTCTAGTTTTAGACTCCCCTATCTTTGGGAAAATATATTGACTATCTGGCTGATCTGTGCCCCTCATTATTTTATAGACCTCTATAAGATCACCCCTCAGCCTTCTACGCTCCAGAGAAAAAAGCCCCAGTCTATCCAGCTCTCCTTATAACTCAAACCCTCAAGTCCCGGTCGCATCCTAGAAAATCTGTTTTGCACACTTTCTCGTCTAATAATATCCTTTCTATAATAGGGTGAGCAGAACTGGACACAGTATTCCAAGTGTGGCCTTATCAATGTCTTGTACAAGTTCAACAAGATGTCCTAACTCCTGTATTCAATGTTCTGACCAACGAAACCAAGCATGCTGAATGACTTCTTCACCACTCTATCCACTTGTGACTCCACTTTCAAGGAGCTATGAACATGTACCCCGAGATCTCTTTGTTCTGTCACTCTCCCCAATGCCCTACCATTAACTGAGTAAGTCCTGCCCTGGTACAATCTACCAAAATGCATCACCTTGCATTTATCCAAATTAAACTCCATCTACCATTCGTCAGCCCACTGGCCCAATTGATCAAGATCCCGTTGCAATCCTAGATAACTTTCTTCACTGTCCACTATGCCACCAATCTTGGTGTCATCTGCAAACTTACTAACCATGCCTCCTATATTCTCATCCAAATCATTAATATAAATGATAACTAACGGTGGACCCAGCACTGATCCCTGAGGCTGGTCACAGGCTTCCAGTTTGGACTATCTGTAATCCCCACAGCTTGCCTGGACTTGCAGAGTCTCACTGGCTGTCCTGTCTGGAGACAATACACATCTCTTTGACCTGTCTTGGTGCTCTCTCCACTCACATTGTTTGTA